>NC_088395.1:135012500-136262500 GCF_037993035.2 Macaca fascicularis | reverse complement strand
AAAATTAATCAGGCTTGGTGGTGGGTACCTGTAATCCCAGCTACTCAGGAGACTGAGGCGGGAGAATCGCTTGAACCTGGGAGGCAGAGGTTGCAGTGAGCCAAGTTCATGCCACTGCAGTCTAGCCTGAGCAACAGAGTGAGACTCTGTCTCGAAAAAAAAAAAAAGAAAAGAAAAGTCCCATAGACATGCCCCCAAACACTTTACTTTGCTTCCCTTCATGCCAACTTGGTCCCTCTACTACTGCACACACAAAATCAACTAGAAATAATCTGCCAGGCAATTTAAAGGAGGAAGAAGGGCCTTTGTGCTGTTCATCCCAAACTTTTGCCTGACTAAAAATCTATTCTAACACTTTCTACTTCCCCTGGATTTTTTTTTCCTATCCAAATATTTCCACGGGTATCTACCCCAAGGGATCAGTCTTATAAGGCATATTGTATCTTTTGCCCAGATACATTAATTCTGGTATTCAGTGGGAAGGCTAACTAGTTGCCGGCACACAGGTCTAGCACGGACACCTTCATAGACTCTTTGGGTACTTCCATGTCTAAAACCTTACCTATAAACATTTATGAGACTGGATACAAAGGAATGTTAACTGCCTGTTAAATGCATGAGTGTTTACTCATTCAAATGAATGTAGTTACCCCAAAGTAGTCACCTCAGGAGGCTGGACAGTCATCTCAGCTGAGCGGCCAGGGCTTGCAATCTCCCTGGAGTTCCTCTGTGAGCATTAGCATCCAGACCCATGCTACGCCCTTTTCACGCTCCTCACTAGTGCTGGATCCCATCTTTTCAGGGTCAATCTGATGTTTAGGAACATCCAAAATCCATTCAGAACCATCTACTCAAACAGCAGCAATATTAAACAGAACCATCTAATCTAGTAATGCCTTGAAAAGTGATACACTCTAGGACCCATAGCCTACACTGCGGTGGGAAAACTTGGAGAACACTCCCAGTCCCCACTTCTCAGCCATCTCAGACTATCTCTCTATGTCCATTTACCGTGTCACCTGCAAAATGGGAATGAACTACTAGTCCCTACTAAAAATTCGGAATAACATGAAAGCACTTAAAAAAGGACCACAGGCTGGCCGGGCGTGGTGGCTCACGCCTGTAATCCTAGCACTTTGGGAGGCCAAGGCGGGTGGATCACCTGAGGTCAGGAGTTCAAGACCAGACTGGCCAATATGGTGAAACCCTGTCTCCACTAAAAATACAAAAAATTAGCTGGGCATGGTGGTGGGCATCTGTAATCCCAGCTACTCGGGAGGCTGAGGCAGCAGAATCACTTGAACCCAGGGGGTCAGAGCTGAGATTGTGCCATTGCACACCAACCTGAGCTACAAAAGCAAGACTCTGTCTCAAAAAAAAATAAATAAATAAAATTAAAATTAAAAAATAAAAAAAGGACCATAGGTAATCTATTCCAAGAATGAAGTAGTCAAATGCAAAAGTTTTAATCTTTTGCTTACATTTTGTTTCTTTCTTTGAGACAGGTCTTGCTCTGTAACGCAGGCTGGAGTACAATGGCATGATCATAGCTCACTGCAACCTTGACCTCTCAGGCTCAAGCGATCCTCCCACCTCAGCCTCTCAAGCAGCTGGGACTACAGGTGTGCGCCACCACACCTGGCTATTTTAAAAATTTTTTCAGTACAGTCAGGGTCTCCCTGTGTTGCCTAGGCTAGAATCAAACTCCTGGCCTCAAGCAGTCCTCCTGCCTTTGCCTCCCAAAGTGCTGAGATTATAGGCGTGAGCCAGTGTGCCTGGCCTCACTTACATTTTCATACCGCCAGATTCTTTTTGCTTTCTACCCATTGCTATACTTTTTTCCTATTATTCAAACAGTACTCACTTCCATTTCCTGCTGTAAGAAAATTACTTTACTCCATTTAACGAAAACACCTCATCATAGCTTTATAATAGACCTAGGCTCTGGATACAAGATTTTATACAACTTCCAGATGTCACACAAAACTTAAGTGATCATTGTGAAATTAATCAGTCCTTTCAAAATGCAAAGCAACCTCAAAATGTCACCCTAAATAGCTAGGGTCATTTTTTGAGTACTTCTAATTTCTGCTAGACCAAAAACACAAATTGGCTTTCCTCAATCTTGGTCTTCAGCAGGACTATATAAATATTTAGTGCTTTTTTCACACTCTAAAGTTGAATCACTGTAATATGAGACATTCTGAATCCCTTTTGAGATGCTTCTGGGTCCTCCCTGCCATAGACTGTGACAGTGGCCCTCTGGTGTCTCCATTTCAGTATACCATATTCATGATATGCATTTTTTCACCTAAAGACAATTCCTGGCCGGGCGCACTGGCTCACGCCTGTAATCCCAACACTGAGAGGCCAAGGCAGACGGATCGCTTGAGCCCAGGAGTTCCAGACCAGCTTTGGCAACATGGTGAAACCCTGTCTCTACAAAAAATACAAAAATTAGCCAGTCTCATAACCCGGTTTCTCTCTCTCTCTCTCTCTCTCTCTCTATATATATATATATATGTGTATATATATATAGTTTTAAAAAGACAATTCTTCCTCACCCAACTTTTGCTTTTATAAAAGTCTCCTGGACTACATACACAGATATTTGGAGAGACCATTATCAGGTTATTCTTTCTATTTTCTCACAACAGAACAGACTCAGCTATGGGTTCAACCAACTTTATATATATTACTCATTCAAAGGTGTATCTATACAGCATTCATTAAACAGTATTAGCTCAAAGAGTTTTTGTTGTTGTTGTTATTGTTGTTGTTATTTTGAGACTGGGTCTCAACTCTGTCGCCCGGGCTGAAGTGCAGTGGCATGATCACAGCTCACTGTAGCAGCGCTCCCGGGCTCAAGTGGCCCTCCCACCTCAGCTTCCCAAGTAGCTGGGACTATAGACACACGCCACCATGCCTGGCGCCACCAAGCCCAGGTAATTTTTGTATTATTTTGTAGAGACAGGGTCTTGCTACATTGCCCAGGCTGGTCTTGAACTCCTGGGTTCAAGTGATCTGCCAGCCTCGACCTCCCAAAGTGGTGGGATTACAGGCGTGAGCCACTGTGCCTGGTCCAAAACTTTTTTTAAAAAATCAACTGTGCCTGGTGGTATGGGCCTGTAGTCCTAGCTACTCGGGAGGATGAAGTGGGAAGATCACTTGAGCCTGGGAGGTCGAAGCTGCAGTGAGCCGAGTTTGCACCACTCTACTTCAGCCTGGGCAATAGAGCAAGACTCCATCTCAGAAACAAAAATAAAATAAAAAGAATATTTTCTGCTAGGCACAGTGGCTCATGCCTGTAATCTCAGCACTTTGGGAAGTTAAGACAGGAGGAATGCTGGAGCTCAGGAGTTTGAGAGCAGCCTGGGCAACACAGGGAGACCCTGTCTCTACTAAAAATAAAAATAAAAACAATTGTCCGGGCGTGGTGGCCTGTCCCAGCTACTCGAGAGGCTGAGGCAACAGAGCCAGACCCTGTCTCAAAAATAAATAAATAGGCCGGGCGCGGTGGCTCAAGCCTGTAATCCCAGCACTTTGGGAGGCCGAGATGGGCGGATCACGAGGTCAGGAGATCGAGACCATCCTGGCTAACACGGTGAAACCCCGTCTCTACTAAAAAATACAAAAAAAAAAAAAAAACTAGCCGGGCGCGGTGGCGGGCGCCTGTAGTCCCAGCTACTCAGGAGGCTGAGGCAGGAGAATGGCGTGAACCCGGGAGGCGGAGCTTGCAGTGAGCTGAGATCCGGCCACTGCACTCCAGCCTGGGCGGCAGAGCGAGACTCCGTCTCAAAATAAATAAATAAATAAATAAATAAATAAATAGGCTGGGCGTGGTGGCTCAGACTTTGGGAGGCCAAGGCGGACAGATCACTTGAGGTCAGGAGTTCGAGACCAGCCAGGCCAACATGGCAAAACCCCATCTCTACTAGAAAAAATACAAAAATCAGCCGGGTGTGGTGGTGGGTGCCTGTAATCCCAGCTACTCGGAAGGCTGAAGCAGGAGAATCGCTTGAAACCAGGAGGCAGAGGTTGCAGTGAGCCAAGATTGCACCATTGCACTCCAGCCTAGGCAACAAGAATGAAACTCACTCCCAAAAAATAAATAAAAAATATAAATACAAAAATTAGCCAGGCGTGGTGGCTCACACCTGTAGTCCCAGCTACACAGGAGGCTGAGGCAGAAGAATCACTTGAACCTGGGAGGTGGAGGTTGCAGTAAGCCGAGATCACACCACTGCACACTTTCAAATAAATAAATAAAATAAAATAAACACAGCAACCCTTTTCAGAAAGCAAAGGTTTTTAAAAATGTCACCCATGGCCTGAAATGTTCCCAAGTTTCAACTGGATATACACTCCTCAGTTCCTGTCCTGAACTACTGAGCAGTGTTACAGCATAGCTGTTAAAGAAGCCGCCACTTCCATCTCAAAGGTGGATGCAGTGATGAGTCAAGCTCTTTCTTCCTAGGACGTTGTAAATGCTAAATGTGTACTAATACAACAGGAATATGAAGAAAGAGGACAGAGAATCAAGATATAAGGGGACCACCAAGAAGCTGTTGATAGTTTTCACGCTGCCACCATGTTTACTATAATATAATAGGATACAATTGAACAAGAAAAATTAGGTAATAACATAATAATAGGTCCCATTTATTGAGCACCTACTATGGGCCTGGGATGATTCTGTGTAATCCTCACAGCCCTGTGAAATTAGTATTATCATCTCCATTGTATAGATGAGAAAACTGAGGCTCAACAAAGTTAAGTGGGCCGGGCACAGTGGCTCACGCCTGTAATCCCAGCACTTTGGGAGGCTGAGGCAGGAGGATCACCTAAGGTCAGGAGTTCGAGACCAGCCTGGCCAATATGGCAAAACCCCATCTCTACTAAAAATACAAAGATTAGCTGGGCGTGGTGCTGGGTGCTTGTAATCCCAGCTACTCGAGAGGCTGAGGCACGAGAATCACTTGAACCTGGGAGGCGGAGGTTGCAGTGAGCCAAGATAGCACCACTGCACTTCAGCCTGGGTGACAGAGCAAGACTCCATCTCCAAAAAAAAAAAAAGAAGAAAAAGAAAGAAAGTAAGTTAAGTGAAGACCTGGTACGGTGGCTTATGCCTGTAATCCCAACATATTCTGGGAGGTTGAGGTGGGCAGATCACTTCAGGTCAGGAGTTCGAGACCAGCCTGGCCAACATGGTGAAACCCCATCTCTACTAAAAATACAAAAACTAGCTGAGCATGGTGGTGGGCACGTTTAATCCCAGCTACTCAGGAGGCTGAGGTGGGAGAATAGCTTGAACCCAGGAGACGGAGGTTGCAGTGAGCCGAGATCGCACCACTGTACTCCAGCCTGGATGACAGAGCTAGACTGTCTCAAAAAAAAAAAAAAAAAAGGCTGGGTGCAGTGGCTCACACCTGTAATCCCAGCACTTTGGGAGGTTGAGGCGGGTGGATCACGAGCTCAGGAGATCAAGGCCATCCTGGCTAACACAGTGAAACCCCGTCTCTACCAAAAAAAAAATAATAATAATACAAAAAATTAGCCGGGTGTGGGCCAGCGCCTGTAGTCCCAGCTACTTGCCAGGCTGAGGCAGGAGAATGGCTTGAACCTGGGAGGTGGAGCTTGCAGTGAGCCGACATCGTGCCACTGCACTCCAGCCTGGGCGACAGAGCGAGACTCTGCCAAAAATGAAAGAAAGAAAGAGAAGAGAGAGAGAGAGAGAGAGAGAGAGAGAGAGAAGGTTAGTTAACTGACTTGCCTCCTGCCACACAGCTGGGAAGTAGAAGAGCAAGCACTCTAACCTGAGGTTGTCTGTCTCCAAAGCCCACCCCCCACCCCGCCCCAGGCAATTCTGAGGAGCTCAAGTCTGAGAACCACTGTACTATACTAACTGGGGTGTGGTACAACCAAGTTAAACTGAGTAAAGCCTCATTATCAGAAGACAATCATCTCATGAATTCAGGTATAGAGCGCATCAACTCACCTCTGTGATCATAGTCATACATGGTGCACTTCTCTACAAAGCTTGGAAAAGCAAAAATCTGCTTGTTCTCCTTGTCCCTGGACATCAGCATTATAACAAAACTCAACAGTACCCTTAAATGGCACTAACACTATGATTTCTAGGCATACCTTAGTAATGAGGTAACCAAATTTTGTTTCTTAGCAGACCGACGGTAAAGAAGCTCAAAACACAAAGCTTTCCCTGCTCCTTGGTACTCTGGATTCCTCATGGACCTTTAGCTTAAGGTTTTCTTAAAATACAAATGAAGAGGTATCCTGCCTCACATACTGTGATGAGTAAATCTGAAAATCACCACATTTTACAAATAATACATCAGCTGTATTCAAATTCATCACAATTCATTGACCAGGGAAAATATGACCTTGACATGCAGCCTGCATGTTACCCTTTAAAAAAAAAAAAAAAAAAAAATGATCCTTTTTATGTTTTATGGGGAAAGGGTGGCTTCTGCTTAGAATAAAAAAGAAGAAAATTAGAACAGCATATTTGAATTATGGGGATAGAAACACAGAGTTAAATTTTACTCTTGACCAGAATGAAACTTCAGTTCGCCAAAGAAAGTTCTCATCATAAAAGATTGCTTTTAAGTTATGAACAGTGGGAAAGGGAATGATTTAATTTAGAAAAAGAACCATTTCTACATTATTTTAAGGATAACCATTCAAAAATGGGCATTAATAAAGCCTAGCTCATATGTAAAATTCTATCAAATACTGTACTAGCATCCTAGTGGCCAAAAAGGAGATATTACCTCCCTCTTTGGCCATCCTGACACTAAACACTCTGGCAAGCATGGACTCACACCTAATTTAAACTCCAGCATTAAGAAACTTCCCTTCTCTTTGAAAACCCGAAGGCCTAGGGTCTTTCCTCCGGGTTATGTAATCATCAGTGGCTTCTCCCTTTTCCTATTCTACCCCAACTGTTGTGTCACTTTCTCCAGCGCCCTCTCCGTTCCACTCTGGTGTTCACTTTCCCACCCAAACTTGACCTCGAATTTCTTCACTCTGATTCTGATGCTGATGGGCCCTGAAGAACAGCTCTCTACTCTCTTTGGCTGTTCTATTTCATCCCAAGCTTAGCTCAGCCTAGAATCAATGAATTACTCTATATGGCCTCCAGTCCAAGCCCTGATTAGAGCCTCTCTTCCATGCCCCTAACCCCACCCTCCAATTCTGGCCCACAGGCTCTCATGCCACTCACTGTTCTTTATCCAGTTTCACCCTGGAATTTCCATCACTCATCTCCTCATACCTAGGATCCTTCCCACCTGCAGACTGGAAACACTGGTGGATTCCTACTTTTTCCTTCTTTCAAGTCCACTCTATTTAGGACAGTGAATCCCTCCCCCCATTCGGTATCCTTACTTTAATCTAAATTTTCTAATTAATGTTTAGATGTGTAAGGCCTGGATCCCAGCTAACCTCTGCTTCCTGGGCCCTCCCAGGGCAGTGGCTGTCAAAGGCAAGCTTTCCCGCTCCCTAACACCAGCTCCAAAAGACATCTGAGTGAATATCTTCCTCCTTTGGCTCTTAATTCCTCTCTTTTTCTCTCACATTCTGCATTTTAACCTGTATATAATCTCTAAGTTCCCTATTTCCTTATGGATAAATATGCTTGTATTTCTCTCTAAAAGCCAGTTTCTCCCCAACCCTACTTTTACCCCATATCTTCCTTCTCTCTTGCCCCAACCTTAGTGATTCCAGCATGAAATTGTAAAGAGCTTTAAGAGTTCTTCAGAGTTTACTTTGGAAAACATTGTCCTGGCGATTTCAAGGTTTGACTTTTTCCTTAGTTGGCCCTTACGTGGGACCAGTGATGATCACCTTTCTTTTCCCTTCATTGCTCAACCAGCCCTCTTCCTGACTTCTTCTTGCCTTCCTTCTCTCTAGTGTCCAAGTCCTTTTTTCCCATAATTCTGTTTCTCTCAAACAAGCCCTTCTCTACAACCCATAATCCAACTAATAGTGTCCTGAGATCTTCCAATCCCCGTACTAAACATTTATTTCTTTTTCTTTCTTTCTTTCTTTTTTTTTTTTTGAGATGGACTCTCGCTCTGTTGCCCAGGCTGGAGTGCAGTGGTGCAATCTTGGTGCACTGCAACCTCCACCTCCCGGGTTCAAGCAATTCTTGTGCCTCCACCTCCCAAGTAGCTGGGATTACAGGAACGCCCCACCACACCTGGCTAATTTTTGTGATTTTAGTAGAAACGGGTTTCACCATGTTGGCCAGGCTGGTCTTGAACTCCTGACCTCAAGTGATCTGCCTGCCTCAGCCTCCCAAACTGCTGGGGTTACAGGCCTGAGCCACGGCACCCAGCCCATTTTTTTCTATTTCATGAACTGCATCACAAATGAAGCAGAGCCCTCTGGAGGACCCCTCTTTTCTTCCCAAGAATGTCTATGTCACTGAGAAAGGGATCCTCCCTCTTTATCTACACTTTCCTGACAAATCAAAATAGCCAGACCCACATGAGTGTTCTTGGTGCAGCCATCATGTCTTGTAGAACTCCCTCCACTCTGCCCAATGCAGACTCCAGCAGCAGAGCTTGCCGGGGCCTTAGCTTTTCTCTGCCTTATGCCAATGATTTGATTTGCTGTCCCTTCCTTATTGGCCTATTCTAAAAAAAAAAAAAAAAAAAAACCAAAAAAAATTAAAACCAAAAACTAGTCCTCCTGAACTCAGACATCAGTGTCCCCTCTCCTTCCTCATCAATGACTTACAGCCAGGACAAAAATAAACCGGGCAGGCAGATCACCTGAGGTCAGGAGTTCAAGACTAGCCTGGCCAACATGGTGAAACCCTGTCTCTACTAAAAATACAAAAAATTAGCCAGGCATGGTAGCAGGCGCCTGTAGTCCCAGCTACTCTGGAGGGTAAGGCAGGAGAATCACTTGAACCCAGGAGGCGGAGGTTATAGTGAGCTGAGATTGTGGCACTGCACTCCAGCCTGGGCAACAGAGTGAGACTCCATCTCAAAAAAAAAAAAAAAAAAAAAAAGAAAAGAAATCTACCCACCCTTCTTGCAAAGCTGGTATCAGGATCAGCCCTCTTAAGGTCAATTTTACTCAAGCTGTGTGCCCCAAGGCCTGTACCTTTCATCCCTCACATCTGCCCCAAGGGCAGTTGCCTAAGTTGCCCTGTCAAAAGATGTCCGCCTAACAACATCCTCATGACTTGGTCAAGATGGCCACATCCCTGAACTCTACTATCAACCTTCAGATTCTCTTAACTTGACTCACCAAGCCCCTTGCTCCTCCCAGCTCCCTCAGTCTTTGCTACTAACTTTTCGCCTCCATCAAAATTGTACAGGCTCCTCCCCAGCCTTTTGCTTCTATTTGGAGCCCCGGGATGATTCTTAAAATTAGGTTATCCCATTTAATCCCCAATGGAATCCCCCAAATTTCTCTCCTACATACTGTCATCTTTAGTACCACATGGTGACATCACCATCCAATTAAAGTACCCCAAACTCTGCACCAGACATCCTCCACTGTGCCATCTACCATCTTCCCCATAATAAAGCTCCCTCAATTCCAACATTCAAGGACAGGACATATCAACAGAAAAGTAAATAACCTTAAAACTCCCTTCCAACCTTGAAATTTTATTATCAACCTAATCCACTCCCAACCCCAAATACATCCACATTTATTTTCCCATGTAACTCAACGGCATGCTTTTGAGAAAGAGCCTTCTAAGTTGAAAGAACCACAGGGCTAACCACTGTAACGCTAACCTACAACTCATCTCCAGAAGTCTCACTGAAGATTTTTGCAATTGTACTCCACCTCTGTACCAAAGGGACGACCTCCAAACTGCCTTAACAGTAGTCAAGCTGTGGCACAAAGTTACCGGGCCCCCTTCCCACACTAACGTAAAGAGCCTCTAAACCCTGGGCTAGATGCTTGCTCGCCAAATGATGCCTGTGCTTACTGTCTACTCAGGAGACATCAAGAATGAATATCACCCCATCGACAGTTTCGATCAGCCAACATTGAAAATTTCAAAACAATAAAACGAAACATAGTGCTTCCACTCAGGGAGGGAGGAGGTGCGAGCGGAATAGAAGGGCACCCCCACGGGCCTGTGCTGTTGGCCTCCCGGGTTTGCAGTGTTTCCCTCCCACCTTTCCCCTCGACCACGTCTTTCCCTACAACAATCTCCCGCACCTCCATAACGCGAAATCCCCAGCCGAGGTGCGGCCGGCTCCTCCCAGCCTTGCCCCGGACGTCCCTCTGGCCCAGCCTTCCTCTCGGCGGGACCCCAGCGAGGAGGGCCCCCTCCACCGACCCGTTCACCTCCCTATCCCTTCCCCGGCCTCTTGGCGCCCCTGCAGGGCTCTGTCCCGAAGCCGAACCTCGAGAAGCCAAGCCCACGAGGCCCGTCGTGGGACCCACACCCCCCTTCCTTCTCCCAGCACCTCGTCCTCCATGCACCCGGCCCCCGGGGCTCCTCGTCGTCGTCGTCCCGGCTCGTACCGCCCCCCGTCGGGGGCTCCACCCCCCCGCCTGCCCCCGCCCCCAGGACGGCCCCCTCCCCACCGCGCGCCGCCTGCGCCCTCTGCTCCGGCACGGGACTCTCTTTGGCCTCCGTTCCCCGCCCAGAAGCGGCGGCGGCGGCGGCGGCAACGGCTGCGGCGGCCCCAGCAGGAGCAGCAGCGGCGGCGGCGGCGGCAGCGGCGGCGGCAGCAGCGCCGCCCCGGCCCCGCCCCGCCGCCCGCCGGAGCCCCACGCCCCGCCCGCCCGCCCCGCCGCCGGACTGCTCCCCCCGAAGCCCACCACTAAGCCCTCCCACTCCCCGGCCGCGATCCGCTCGAATCCAGCTCCGCTGGGCCTGCTGTCCGTTCCTCACGCCCCTTAGGACCCGGGGTGGGGGAGCCCTGGGGTTCGCGGCCATCCCTCTCCCTCCTTCTCCAAGGGCCGGGGGATTGCCCCTGATCCCGAAACCCGGCCCCGTAACCGGAGCCTCCCTCCTTCCAGCCCTCGGCTTCGCTCGCCGACCCCTTGCCTCCAGGCCTGGCGCGAAGCGGGTGGAGGGCTTGCACGCCGGATCTCCCCTCTGGCTTGCCGGTGCTAGTGTGAATTGCCCCCGATCTCATCTTCCTTCAATTTAAGCCCCCTCCCCGCCGCGCCCGGCCCGGCGGCCCCCGCCCCTAGAGCGAGGGCAGCGGAGCCAGGGCGCTCCGAAGTCATCCCCCGCCTTTTTTCCAGGGACTCGGATAATTGCCCCTGCCCCCATCACAGCACTCCCACTCCCGAACCCAGGCCCCGCCGCCACCTAGGGGTACCCCTTACCCTACGGTTCCCGCACCCCAGCGCCGGGAAGAAAGCAGCCCTGAAGAGCACCCGTCGCACCTCCCCTCTGAGGTTGGAGGGTATTTTCTCCTGGTCTCTTCAAGACTTCATCACGGACACCCCCCCCCCAAAAAAAAAAAAAAAAAAAAAAAAAAAAAAAAAAAAAACCTTTTCTCGCCCTGCCCTGCTAGCCAGCCTCCCTTCGGATCGTCGGATCCCTGGATCGGGGGTTGGGGTCAGGTAGTTAACAAGACCATAGCCTCCACCTCCTTTTCTGAGGAGTGGGGTAATTCCTATGGTTTCCCCCCCAGGATCAACCGACCCCCGTTTCCATGGAGACCCCCGCCCAGCCGGGAAGAAGACTCTCGGATCGTGGCGAACGAGTCTCACCTGGCTAAGAGAGAAGGGGGTCGAGGAGGGGGTAGGGCAAGTCAGGGGATGGGGTACGAAGGTGGGAAGTAGAGGGGAGCTGTCCCGAAGGGAGGGGCGAAGACAGAGCCAGCTCCAGGGAGCGCTACGTCCGGGGACACGAAGAGGACGGCGCCCCCGGGGGGCAAGCCGAGCGGCCGCAGGGAGAAGAAGGAACAGGGTTGGAGAAAGGCTTAAGATAGAAAGAAGCGGGTGGGGGGATACGAAAAAGCCGGGGAGTCAAAAGGGGTGGAGGGGTTGGGGGAGAGAGAAAAAAGACGCACCTGTTCCCGGGTCGGCTCCGCGGGGAGGCTCAGGCCGCCACCCGGGCTCCCTCTTACTCCCTCTTAACCGCCACCCGCCTAATACTGCCCCGATCTGATGCCGCCCTCCGCCCCTTATCGCCACCGACCTCCTTCTCCTCTCTCTCGGCGGCGGCGGCGGTCGGACTCTAGGAACTGAGAGGAAGAAGGGAGGGCTCAGCAAAGCGGAGGAGAGACAGAGCCACACACTGGCAGCAGCCGCGGCGAGCGAAAGAGTGAGGGGGAGAGCGGTGTGTGTGTGTGTCTGTGTGCGAGCGAAGCCTGGTGGAGTGGGTGCCGGTCGCAGGGCTCGACGGGAAGTGGAGTCCGGCTGGGTCCGCGGGCGGCGCCAACCCCCGCGCCACCGGACTACAACTCCCAGAATGCCGCCTACGCGGGTGGGGGGGAATGGGGAGGAGGAGGCGAAGGGAGGGAGCGAGCAAGAGAGGGAGGGACGAAAGCAGGGAGCAAGCGGCGGCGAAGGGGGCAGAGCCAAGCAGCCCCGGTGACACTGGGAGGGGAGGAGAGGAGGAGGGGATCGCTGAGAGGACCGAGCGGATTCCGGAGAGGGAGGCAGCAGTGGCTGCAGCAAGCCGGGCAAAAAGCTAGACTCCCGAGAGAGGCGGAGGCGCTCAATCTGCGGGGCTGCAGGAGCCCCACGTCGCCCCCCCCCGTCTCGACGCCCCTCGAAGGGGGAGGTTGAGGAAGGGAGAGGGTCAGTGGGCCGCGGCCGAGGGGTTCCCTCTCTTTCTTCCAACGCTCTCCACCTTATGCCCCGACCTGACTTTCTCAGGCCACTGGTGCCCATCCAGTGTGCAAATCTCGAGACCCCAGATCTCCTCTGCTGGGCAGCAGAGAACAGACGCATTCAGTCCCCTTCTCCCAGGGGCCTGAGGGAGGCTCCCCTTGCAGGCAGGGCGTGACTCCCCCTTCTTCCCGCCCCCCTCTACCGTCGTCGCCACCCCCCCATCTCCCTCCCCGGAACCCCTCCCCTGAAGCCGGGGCTCGCCTCTCTGTCTCCCCGCCAAGACACGGAGTCCCTCTGGGGACAACTACCCAGCCCCCTCCTTTATACTGGGCCCCTACCCACCAGTATCCCCTTCTTAGCGTTGCCCCCTCACCGAAATAATGGTGGGGGTGACCCGAGTTGGACTGGTGGCTACTTTCCCTCCAAGGCTAGCCGTCCTTCCTCACGCCGACCCTGTGTAGAAATAGAGAAGCATATTAATACTCCCGTCCCCCCTCCCCCCCAGGTTTGGATACCCGTGGAAGTGGCTCACAAGAAAGAGGGGTTGGTAGTGGAAGTGAGCTGGGGTTGAATCCCAATCTTCAAACCTCATCCCTGCCATGGAAATCCAGGTATTCGCCTTTTGCTTAACAGCCATTAAATCGCTTGGGTGGGGGGTAAATTATCTAAACCCCAATGTCCACGCGACTCGAAGCGACGCTACCTTGTAGGAATAAGATACGAACTAGGTTGCCGCCGCGGGAAGGAAAGTATCCCCCACCCCCGTCGCCGTCCACCCCCAAAAACACATACCCCTAGGAGAGTCAGATGGCTGAAGAAGGGGAAAGGAGGTGGGAGTGCTGGAGAGTGAAAAGACTGTGGCGGGGAGGGTCCGCGGCCCCCACTATGAGAGCAGAATCCAGATGCTAAGAGGTGGGTGGGGGGTGCGGCATAATCGCAGACGGTGTCTTTCCTCGCTTTTCCCGGAATCGCCGCTCGATCACCGTCTAACACTCGGAGTTGCTTACCACTCAGTCCCCTAGCCCCATTTGTGCGCGTGAGGCGGCCGGAGCCCGGGAAGCCCGGGCACAAACTCCGCGGAAGCTGGCCTTCGCTGCCGCCGCGCTGCCGCGGGCCTCCCTCCCTCCGCTCGCGGCCCCGCCGATCTACCTTCGCCCCCGGCCGAGGCCAGACCCCGCTCCATAACTCCACGCCCCTACTCCACCCCCGGCTCTCCCTCCCCTCGCCCTCTCCCTGCGGGTCCGGCCCAGCCCCTAGCGCCGCCCCGCCCTACCGCTCGGTCCAGAGCCCAGCAAGTGCCCCGAACTCGCCCCCCGCCCCCACGCCCAGGCCAGTCCGGCCAGGCCTGGTTTCCCCCTCCCGCCGCGCCCCGCCCCCGAATCCACGTCCTACTTCGCCACCCAACTCGGCCCGGTCCGGGTTCGGCCTGCGCCCACGCCACCGGAGTCCCCGATTCGGTCCGGTGTACGGCCACCCACCCCGCCCTTGCCTGGGTGCTGGCCTGGCCCGCTGCCTGCGCCCGCCGAGCCGACCCAAGCGCGCGGTCCGGGTCCGGGTCCAGGTGCCGGCCTCGGTCCCGGCGGTGTTGCCGCGACTCGCCACGAGGGCTCGTTCCACGCAAGATCGGAACCCACGCGGGGTGGGGGCCGCGGGAAGCAAGTTTCTTTATCCTCCCCCCGCCCCCGCCGCAGGGCCGCACCGTTCGCCCACCACCCCCGCCTCACGGCGCCCCCTTTACCTGGGCAGAGCCCCCAGCCGCTGTCGCAACTTTGCTCTTCTCCACGCCGCCGGGGAAGCGGGCGAAGCGGGAGGAGGGAGGTGGCGGGGGGTGCTGGGATCAGGCCGCTGGGCTCCGGGAGGACACGTGGGGGAGGAGGGGAAGGAGGAGGAGGAAGGGGGGGCGGGCCTGCAGTTCTCGGGGCTCCCCCTGCCAGCCCGGGGAAGCCGGAACCTCGCCGGGCAGCCGCAGACCCCGCACTGGCCACGGGGGAAGAACGGAGCCACCTTCCTCGGCCAGCCCCCGGCTCCAGGAAGGGGGGGGTCGAGCAACGCGCTGTTCGGGTCGGAGAGCGAGCGATTTCGCTCGTGCTCTGTGTGACTCTCTTCCCCCTGTTTTAGCCTCAGTGTATGTTGGGGGGGCGCAAAGGGTCTTGCATGCGGTGGGGAAGACGTCCCCGCCGGATGCCCCGCCCCTCCCCCGGCCCCCTACTTCCCCACCCTGGGCGACCTCAGTGAGTGGTTCTGGCGCTCAGGCTCCGAGGCCGCCCGCGGGCGCAGCCCCAGCCCCGGCGCCGAAGTGGGACAGGTGCTGGGGAAAGGAAAATGCCGGGGCTCGCCGCCTCGCCTCTCGTCTCCGGGGCGGCCCACCCGTGGTGGCAACCTCCCCGGCTGCAAACCCCCTGGGCCACCCTCAGTGGGCAACACCACCTGGGCGTGGAGGCATCTGGGGATGGAGGCGAGGTGGGGGGCGGGTGGCGAGAGACCCGAGGGAGGAAGAAGGAGGAAGGGGATGAAAGGTCTGTGTAAAGTGGGAAGCCTGCACGATTCGGAGCCAAAAGCCCAGCTCTAAGAGGACTCGCTTCTGCCGGCTTTCCTTGGGCTCCTCAGTCACCAATCCGAGCCCCCTTGACCCTTACCCTTTACCCTAACGACTCTCTGCCTGGCCAAAGGAATAAACCCTCGTGTGTGTTTACATCCCAGATCATCCCTGGGACTGAAGGGCTGAGAAGCTTGCGGTCCACATTCGAACTCTGATGACTTTACATTGACTCCGAGGAGAGCAGCTAGCAGCTTGCGAAGAAGCTGAAGCTGCCGGCCGATTTGCTTTCAGTCTTAGGGTGTTTCTTAGCAGCTCCAGCCCTGAGCCCGTGATAGGGACTTCAAAGGCATCGCCTCAGCCTAGAGGGTATTAGGGGAGGTGCCCAGCAGTTCCTGGAGGATTCAGTGCTTTGTAAACGGAATTTGAAATGAATAGCAGGAATTCGAAAAAAGTCTTTATGTGCAGATATATTGATATTATTTGTTATATATTTATCCATGCTGAGGAAGTCAGAGGGTCATTTGGACTAGAAGGAAGCCCTGCCAGATTAATGTCTTCCTCCTCCTCCTCCCCACCCCACCTCGATCCTGCTAGGCCCAGAGGTTCCATCTCTTAGCTTGGATGTGTCTTCTCTCCTTTGGAAGTACTTTAGAGATGGCAGTTGAGCCTTGCCTGGTATGTCTCCCTCACCTGGTGTGAGGGATGTGGGTGAGCATTGGAGCAAGCTATCTAAGGCTGCAGTGGCTTTGCTGTTGCCTGAGGCCTGGTGTTCTAGGACCCCTCTTGCTTGTGCTCACCACCGTCAAAAGCTATTGCCAGCAACGTGGACATGGCGCTGGCCATTTTATTTTGCTTTGGGAACCTCTCCTCAAGACATTCTACTTGGCTACTCCTAACCTTTCATGCACCCCACCCCTACTCCTGCACACCGCATATACACACACATACACACACACCCCTTAAAAATATTTGGCCTAAGTTGCATCAAGGGGAACGTGAAGATTTGGAAATGATCTGTTTAAGCCAATCAATATGTGAACTCAAAATGCATTATTAGGGAGGAAATCGCCTCCGTGGGGCCTAATGATGCAGACCCCACCAATTCTGCTTTGATTTAAGTTGAGTTTACTGTCATCGCTGATTTTAATTAACCCAGAAATTACTAAATCTCCATTTCTTGAAAGCCCTTAGGGCGTTAGGGCTACTTTGCTCCTTGGTTTGAGGCCGAAACAGATCCTGAACACCTCGATTCGCACTAGTCCGTGTCTCACCATTTGGCTGCCTCATTTATCTGGCGAAACGAAGGTTGGGGCAAGATGATTATTTCCTGGCTGAAGCTCTAGCTCCTCTGAGCCCTTTCCTGTTGGGGGCCAGGCTTCCTGCCCTACAGGAGATGATGGGAAACCAAGGAGCAGGGTGGGGAGAGCTGTGGGAAACCTTGTGAAGAATGTAGATATTAATGATTATTTTATTTGAGGCTAGAACCACAACATAACCATAATAATAATAATACCTACCTTTGTATAGCATTGGAGTGTTTACAAAACTCTTTCACTTGTGTTATTTCATTTGTTTCTCACTATAACTCTCCATGTTGTAATTGAGGAAACTGAGTCTATGAGCATCTGTGAGTGGCTTGCTCAAGATCACATGGCTGGTGAGTTCCTGAGCCAGGACTCAACCCCAGTAGTCCTAACTCTACATCCAGGGTTCTTTTCAGTATGGTATAGCGCCTCCATGTAATGCCAAAATAGTCTTTTTCAGGCAGATTGCTTTTCTTAATTGTTTCTCCCATCAGTAACATCTACTGACCAAGGCCTGGACTCTCAGAGAGGCAGCTTGGTGTAATGGAAAGAGGGGTGTTTGGGAAAGTGCTAAGAACCAGGTCCTAGTCCTTCCTTACCCATCGCTAGCAATGGGACCTCAAGCAATCCCTGACATTTGACTGAGTAGTGCCAGCCTGATACCACGGACTGTATTTTGGTCTTCTCTTTACCTCTTAAATATGGATATCAACGTACCTGCCCTACCTCCCTCACAGGAACATCCCGTGAGCAATGAGGTACGGATGGGAAAGAGTTTTGTATACCGTAAACTACTGGATTCATGCTGGAGTTTTTTTGTTTTTGGTTTTTGGGGATTTTTTTTTTTTTTTTTTTTTTTGAGACAGGGTCTCACTCTGTTGCCCAGGCTGGAGTGCAGTGGTGCAATCATGGCTCACAGCAACTTCAAACTCCTGGACTCAAGCGATCCTCCTGCCTCAGCCTCCCAAGTAGCTGGGGCTACAGCATGCACCACCACCACCACACCCAGCTAATTTTTTTTTTTTTTCACTTTTAGTAGAGACAAGGTCTTGCTATGTTACCCAGCTGGTCTTGAACTGCTGGACTGAAGTGATCCTCCAGTCTCAGGGTCTCAAAGTGCTGGGGTTACAGGTGTGAGCCACTGCACCCGAGCATGCAGGAGTTATCAGTGTCAGCATCACCAAACTCCTTAGGTGTAGCACAGAGGCCTAAGGGTGATACGGGCCTGGGCTCTGCCCTCCTGAAACTTACTAGATAAAGCAGGACATTTCGGGGGTCCCAGGGTAACTTAGGCCCCAAACCAACCTCTAACTAAATCCATAGGTAATTAGTTTAATCCTCTGCTTTGTTCTGTGATCAGAGCCCTTGTCTCGCTGGTAAAACAGCCCAGCCCTATGCCCCCACCCCGCCCCCCACCCCCCCAGAAAAATTCCAGTGGTTAGATCTTTAGAGTTATCAGAATGAAGCAAATTTGAAGCTTCTAGTTGTCCCTTTGTTCCCTGCACCTCAATCAATTGAAGGTGAAGTTAGTTTTGGAACTTAGGATCTCAGGACTGCCAAAGGGCTCATTCTAAGTTACCTGTCTTGAAAGGGAACGGGTTAGGGGGGCGGGGCGGGGAAACAGAAAGAGCTGTGCAAACTGCAGGAAAGAGTGACCATGTGTTACACTGTGAGCTCTCTAGTGTTTCACTTATGTTTCAGGGGACAAGTGGGGTAGGGGAGGAGTCCTTGCCCCTATTTGTTATTGGTAAATTTCAAAGGCATGAGCCTTTTTTGCAAGAAGGGTTGCTAAGGTAGATATATTCCAGCTGCCTACAGAGTACTGGATACTAAGTACTGGCTCCCAGAGAACAAATGGCCTGGTCTCTGCCCTCTGAGAGCCCCAGGTGTGGATGGGGAGACAGCATGTCCGGATAAACTGAACTCTGTAAACAATCAATAACCTTTTTGGATTTTATAGCCAAGGGAGTGAAAATGAGGAAAGGGGCTGAAATCACCCCGGAGGCCTCACCAGGTCAAGCTCTTCAGCTTGCTGACCACTCGCCTCTTCCCTGAGACTCCTAGGCTCTAAACAAAGTTCTTTCTTAAAAATTAATTTTTTTTTAACATTAGAGATGGGGGGCAGAGGGTCTTGCAATGTTGCCCAGGCTGGTCTGGAACTCCTGGGCTCAAGTGATCCTCCAGCCTTGGCCTTCCAAAATGCTGGGATTATAGGTGTGTGAGCCACCATGCCCAGCCAACAAAGTTCTTAATCAAACATGCAGTGCTAGAAGTGGAAGGGACTCTAAGAAATCTGCCCTCCTGAAAAACTGGTTATGGTTGGCCACTGCCAACAAAATCAAGTCCATGAGCCTTCATCTAGCCTTTAGGGCCCTCCCTGATCTACTTCTAGCCTCCTTTCCTTCCATATCCCTCACAAGCCCTCTTTTCTGACCTGACTGGCCCCCTCAGCATTCCTTGGATAACGCATCCATTTTGTCAGCTCTGCTTCCTCAGCCTTTTTTTTTTTTTTTTTTTTTTTTTTAACACTTAAAAAAATTGTACAGATGAGGCTGGGTGTGGTGGCTCACACCTGTAATCCCAGCACTTTGGGAGGCCAACGTGGGTGGATCACCTGAGGTCAGAAGTTCAAGACCAGCCTGGTCAACATGGTGAAATCCCGTCTCTACCAAATATGCAAAAATTAGCCAGGCGTGGTGGCAGATGCCTGTAATCGCAGCTACTCAGGAGGCTGAGGCAGGAGAATCGCTTGAACCTGGGAGGCAGAGGTTGCAGTGAGCCGAGATCGCGCCATTGGGCTCCAGCTTGGGCAACAAGAGCGAAACTTCATTCAAAAAAAAAATTGTACAGATGAGTTCTTGAGTTCTCGTTTGTTGCCCAGGCTGGTCTTGAACTCCTAGCCTCAAGCGATCCTTCCCTCTTCGCCTCCCAAAGTGCTGGGATTACAGGTGTGAACCACAATAGTGGCCTCACACACTTTTTGTTGTTGGGTTTTTTGTTTTTTGTTTTTTGTTTTTGAGATGGAGTTTTGCTCTTGTCGCCCAGCCTGGAGTGCGATGGCGTGATCTTGGCTCACTGCAACCTCCCTCTCCCGGGTTCAAGCAATTCTCCTGCCTCAGCCTCCTGAGTAGCTGGGATTACAGGCACGTGCCTCCACACCCAGCTAATGTATTTTTAGTAGAGACAAGGTTTCACCATGTTGGCCAGGCTGGTCTTGAACTCCTGATTTCATGTGATCCACCCACCTTGACTTCTCAAAGTGCTGGGATTACAGGCATGAGCCATCGCACCAGGCCCCTCCCACAGCTTTTTACATGTCCTTCTCAGCTTATTGAAATCTCACTCAACTGTTACTCAAGACAGCTCTCTCAACCGGGTGCGGTGGCTCACGCCTGTAATCCCAGCACTTTGAGAAGTCAAGGTGGGTGGATCACTTGAGGTCAGGAGTTCAATACCAGCCTGGGCAACATGGCAAAACCCCGTCTCTACTTAAAATACAAAACTTAGCCGGGTGTAATGGCACGTGCCTGTAATCCCAGCTACTTGAGAGGCTGAGGCAGGAGAATCGCTTGAACCTGGGAGGCAGAGGTTGCAGTGAGCCGAGATCCTGCCGCTGCACTCTAGCCTGGGTGACAGAGCGAGATTCTGTCTCAAACAACAAACAAACAAACCAACAAAAGACCATTCTCTCATGCCCCTTTCCCTGACACCCACACCCTCCCTATGGAAGTTGACTGCTCCTCTGGGGTACCCCCACAGTTTTTAGCTTGTCCCTTTAGTTAGCACTTCTACACTCTGCCTGTCTATCTCTCCGACTAGATTTTAAGTTCCTTGGATAAAAGGACTCAGTACTTCTCATCTGTGTATCACAGCCTCCTTCATCTCCCCCCAAGACCTCCCACCTTGGCACAGAGTAGGACTTGTTTTAAGAAGCTGAGGCCCAGACTTGACTTCCCTTCTTGCCGAAGACTCATTTTAAAGTCTGGGTCTCTTGTGGTCTTTCTCTTCCCACTCAGTGGTTAAGCACACAATCTCCGAAGTTAGACAGACATGGTTTGAATACTGGCTCCACCACTTCCTAGCACTATTGCCTTGCATACTTTTCTCTGAGCCTCAATTTCCTCATTTGTGAAATGGGGGCTAATAAGTACCTCCTGAAAACATTATAAGGGCCAGGCGCAGTGGCTCATGCCTGTAATCCCAACACTTTGGGTAGCCAAGGCGGGTGGATCAGTTGAGGTCAGGAGTTCGAGATCAACCTGGGCAATATGGTGAAACCCCATCTCTGTATATAGAAAAGAAGAAGAAGAAGCAAACGTTATAAGGATCACATGAGTTCTTGTATGTTAAGCACTTAGAACAGTGCCTGGCACCCAGTAGATGCTCCATAGTAGTTTAAAAAATAATAAGGAATTTTTAGAGTTCAGAACTTGAGAGCACCTGCTTCATTTAAGCCTAGGAATAAAACTCACAACCTGAACATAAAGAAAAAGAGGTATTTTTCGGAAGGAGAATAGAATAAAATTTAGCAAGAACTTTCAGCAAAATTATTACCTCTTGCCCCAAAGAGACTAAAGAATATTGAAGAACAGCACCCATTTCAGTGGCCCACATTAGTGGGTACTCAACAAATTCCACTGAATTCGGGGTACTGCTTTTCTCTTGCCGTGGTGGTGATTCTGTACAGGCTTAGGGATGTTAGCAGGGACTGAGGTGCCTTGCAGAACCCACTTACATCATTCTTGATCCATTTAATGTACCTACACCTGAGCTCCCCTCCACCTGGCCAAATCCTTTGAGCCCCACCTACATGAAGCTTTCGGGTAATGCCTTTGCCTCTGAGAAGTCCTCTCGTCCCTGAACTCTTGGCCCTGTAGGTAAGTACTGCACAGTTTAGCACTCTTCTGTGCCTGTTCCTTAGTTAGACAGCCCCATCTGAGAGCAGGCATCTTGTCACAGAAGTCAGCATTCCCCATAATGCCTGGCAGCATTTGTGCAGACCACACTCCATGAATACTTTGGGATTGACTGACAAGTAGGCATTCATGAGGAGCAGTAGGGGCATGGGTCCCCTCAAGTCCTGCCCACCATGCCTTCTATCAATCCTCTGTCCCCACACACACCACACTTCTCAAACCAACCACCTACAGACACCCCAGTATAGCCATCTTGTCTCTTAGAATTTGTAAATATCTGGACAGCAAGGGCCACGTTTTCCTGTGTCCTCCACGCAGCACAGCATAGAGCTTCTAGCATTAACAGCAGAGAGTAAGCACATAGTGTCACGAGCTATAGATAACTCAGTAAAGATACCATTCTTAGTTCGGCTCTCTCTCTCTCTCTCTCTCTCTCTCTCTCTCTCTCTCTCTGTGTGTGTGTGTGTGTGTGTGTGTGTGTGTGTGTGTGTATGATGTGTGTTTATATGTATTCTTGTGTGCCTGTTCTTGCTCATTAAACTGCAAGAGCTCCACGGGAATTGTCCATTTTGTGATGAAAGTTAGAAGATGATTTAAAAACAAGTTAAAACCTGGGATTTGGATTTTTTTTTCTTTACAATCTAGGGAATGAATGTTCTGCCTTTAGTACACATTCAGTTTATACTCTTACCAAATTTTCTCAAACTTTAATGTACATCAGAATCACCTGGGACAGCTCCCTAAAATTTAGATTCCAAGGCACCATCCCACTTAGGGTTTTATTGAATAGGTTGGGGTGGTGCCTCTTACTTTGCATTTCAAACAATCTCTACAGTAAATTATAGAACCAGTGGGTTCTGGGACTACATCTTGAAGGACATTAAGCACTTTTTTCCTTTTCATCTTTACCATAGATCCCCAAACGTTTCACTACCAAGGGTTTTTTATTATTTCTTTCCCTTCATGGACCCCATTTGACACACAGTTATATGTCACTTAGTATGTGCCAGACACCGATCGAAGGACTTTACAAATATTAGCTTATTTAATACTCATAACAACCCCATAATGTAGATACTATATCTTTCCCCTTTTATAAATGAAGAAATTCAGGTACAGAGAGATTCAGTGATGACTTGCCCAAGCTTGTCCAACTAGTACATTTTTAGTCAGTTGAAGTCAAATTCATATGAAATTAACTGCCAGGCACAGTGGTTCACACCTGTACTCCCAGCACTTTGGGAGGCCGAGGCGGGCAGATCACAAGGTTAGCAGTTTGAGACCAGCCTGGCCAATATGGTGAAACCCTGTCCCTACTAAAAATACAAAAATTAGCTGGGTGTGGCAGTGGGTGCCTGTAGTCCCAGCTACTCCTCGGGAGGCTGAGGTAGGAGAATCACTTGAACCCAGGAGGCGGAGATTGCAGTGAGCCAAGATCGTGCCACTGCACTCCAGCTTGGGTGAGAGATTGAGACTCCGTCTCAAACAAACAAACAAACAAACAAAAACACTTTAAGATGTAAAATTCACTGGTATTTAGTACATTCCCAGTACTGTACAACCACTACCTCTCTAGTTCCAAATTGTTTTCATCACCCTAAAATGAAACTCCCTACCTGTCAAGCAGTTGCTCCTTGTTTCCCCCTCCCCTCAACCTCTGGCAATTACCTATCTTTTTTCTGTTTCTGTGGATTTGCCTATTCTGGATATTTCATTTACATGGAATCATAGACCAGGCACAGTGGCTCAAGCCTGTAAAGCCAGCATTTTGGGAAGCCAAGACAGGAGGATCACTTCAGGCCAGGAGTCCAACACCAGCTTGGGCCATATAGCAAAACTCCACCTCTTTCCTTAAAGAACTAAAAGTAGAACTACCTTTTGAACCAGCAATCCCACTACTGAATATCTATCCAGAGGAAAATAAGTCATACTAGCCAGGCCCAGTGGCTCATGCCTGTAATCCCAGCACTCTCTGAGGCTGAGGCGGGTGGATCATGAGGTAAGGAGTTCAAGACCAGCCTGGCAACATAGTGAAACCCCCATCTCTATTAAAAATACAAAAGTTAGCTGAGCATGGTGACACATGCCTGTAATCTCAGATATTCAGGAGGCTGAGGCAGGAGAATCGCTTGAACCCGGGTGGCGGAGCTTGCAGTGAGCCGAGATCATGCCAGTACACTCCAGCCTGGGTGACAGAGACTCCATCTCAAAACAACAACGACAACAACAATAACAACAACAACAACCAGGGTGCAGTGGCTCACACCTGTAATCCCACCACTTTGGGAGGCCAAGGCGGGAGGATCACGAGGTCAGGAGATCGAGACTATCCTGGCTAACATGGTGAAACCCCGTCTCTACTAAAAATACAAAAAAAAAAAAAAATTAACTGGGCATGGTGGCAGGCACCTGTAGTCCCAGCTACGCAGGAGGCTGAGGCAGGAGAATGGCGTGAACCCGGGAAGTGGAGCTTGCAGTGAGCCGAGACTGTGCCACTGCACTCCAGCCTGGGAGACAGAGCAAGACTCCGTCTCAAAAAAAAAAAAAAAAAAAAAAAAAGCCGGGCGCGGTGGCTCACGCCTGTAATCCCAGCACTTTGGAAGGCCGAGGCGGGCGGATCACGAGGTCAGGAGATCGAGACCATCCTGACGAACATGGTGAAACCCCGTCTCTACTAAAAATACAAAAAATTAGCCAGGCATGGCAGCGGGTGCCTGTAGTCCCAGCTACTCGGGAGGCTGAGGCAGGAGAAAGGCGTGAACCCGGGAGGCGGAGTTTGCAGTGAGCTGAGATCTGGCCACTGCACTCCAGCCTGGGTGACAGAGCGAGACTCTACCTAAAAAAAAAAAAAAAAAAGTAAAAAAAAAAGTCATACGTAAAAGATACTTGCACAGGCATGTTTATAGCAACACAATTCAAAATTGCAAAAATATAGAACCAGCCCAAATGCCCATCAATCAACGAGTGGATAAGGAAATTGTGAGATAGATAGATAGATAGATAGATAGATAGATAGATAGATAGATAGACAGACAGACAGACAGATAGATAGATATGCCGGGTATGGGGGGTGGCTCATGCCTGTAATCCCAGCACTTTGGGAGGCCAAGACAGGCGGATCACTTGAGGCCAGGAGTTCGAGACCAGCCATGGCCAACATGGCAAAACCCTGTCTCTACTAAAAATACAAAAATTAGCCGGACGTGGTGGCACATGCCTGTAATCCCAGCTACTCAGGAGGCTAGGTCATAAGAATCGCTTGATCCATGGAAGCAGAGCTTGCAGTGAGTCAAGATCGCACCACTGCACTCCAGCCTGGGTGACAGAGCAAGACAGTCTAAAAAAAAGAAAAAATTGTGAATGTGTGTATATATATATACACACACACACACAATGGAATACTACTCAGTCATAAAAAGGAACAAAATAATGGCATTTGCAGCAACCTGGATGGAACTGGAGACCATTATTCTAAGTGAAGTAACTCAGGGATGGAAACCCAAACATCATATGTTCTCACTCATAAGTGGGAGCTAAGCTATGAGGATGCAAAGGCATAAGAATGATACAAAGGACTTTTGGGTCTCAGGGGAAAGGGTGGGAGGGAGGTGAGGGATAAAAGCCTACACATTGGCCGGTGTAGTGGCTTATGCCTGTAATCCCAGCACCTTGGGAGGCCGAGGTGGGCAGATCACTTGAGATCAAGAGTTCGAGACCAGCCTGGGCAACATGGTGAAACCCTGTCTCTACTAAAAATACAAAAATTAGCTGGGTGTGATGGCGTGTGCCTGTAGTCCTAGCTACTAGGGAGGCTAAGGCAGGAGAATCACTTTTGAGACTCTGTCTCAAAAAAGAAAGAAAGAAAAGAAAATTCCAAAATCTGGTATGTCATTCTGCCTGAGTATTCTAACTAACTAGAATTTCACCACTGAACCTGGGCACGGTGGCTCAAGCCTGTAATCCCAGGACTTTGGGAGGCTGAGGCAGGTGGATTGCCTGAGTTCAGGAGTTTGAGACCAGCCTGGGCAACATGGCGAAACCCCGTCTCTACTAAAAATACAAAAAATTAGCTGGGCATTGTGGCGGGCACCTGTAATCCCAGCTACTCGAGATGCTGAGGCACAAGAATTGCTTGAACCCAGGAGGCAGAGGTTGCAGTGAGCCGAGATGGCGCCACTGCACTCCAGCCCAGGCAACAGAGCAAAACTGTCTCAAAAAAAACCCAATAATAATAATTTCACCACTAAGGATGCACATGGCTATGTCTTGGGGGCCAAATATAAAGCCCCTTAACTGCCCCCCAAAAATGTGACAGCCTGTGCTGGACTTACCAGAGAGGCCTTCCAGACCTGAAGCTGAGGTGAGAATGCTGTCTCAACACAAGGCCGATCACATGATTTTGTCTCCTGAATTTTCAAGGGTGTGGACAAAAAGCAACTCAAACAGGCTTGCATCTCCTCTGGAGTTTTGTGATACCCACTGCCCACGGCTGAGAGCCCCATTTGATGTTCTAAGTGTTGCCCTCTCCAAAAGGGTCCCTTGTTGCTCCGAGACCGAATAACCAGGCTGGATTCAAAACCATTAGCCCCGCCTTTGCTTAGCAGAATAAAATGAACATCAAGGCAAGCCTTGAAGGGGGAAGATGCCACGAAACCTGTGCTGGAGAGGTGAGGGGTGAATGAGGAGCAGTGAAGGCTTCTTCATCTCTGTAGTGCCAGGACCTAGCAGAAAGCCTGGCACCAATACGAAAGCGTTCAATGTGTGTTTGTTGACTGAATGTCTGACTGAAAGAGAGCCTTCTTCTTGGTCTGGAGGTCATCATGGAGGCATTGTAGAGCTGCTCTGTGGGGACAGAGAATGGAAGGAAGTTGGCACGGGTCTGGAGTGTCCTGCCAGGACCTACACAGACCATGTTTTTCTCTGCCTGAAAATTTCTCCCAGGCCTGCAAGTCTCAAAAGTAGATTCCTCCAAGCTCACGGTGTACTTTATTGGACTAAACTCAACTCAGGGAAACTTAACAGTGGCATAGTGTTGTGAGGAGAATCCAATGAGAGCACCTATATAAAAGCATATTGAGGCCTGGCGCGGTGGCTCACGCCTGTAATCCCAACACTTTGGGAGGCCAAGGTGGGCAGATCAAGAGGTCAGGAGTTCGAGACCAGCCTGGCCAATATGGTGAAACCCCGTCTCCACTGAAAAAAATTCAGGCCGGGCGCGGTGGCTCAAGCCTGTAATCCCAGCACTTTGGGAGGCCGAGACGGGTGGATCACGAGGTCAGGAGATCGAGACCATCCTGGCTAACACAGTGAAACCCCGTCTCTACTAAAAAATATAAAAAAACTAGCCGGGCGAGGTGGCGGGCGCCTGTAGTCCCAGCTACTCGGGAGGCTGAGGCAGGAGAATGGCCTGAACCCGGGAGGCGGAGCTTGCAGTGAGCTGAGATCCGGCCACTGCACTCCAGCAAGGGGGACAGAGTGAGACTCCGTCTCAAAAAAAAAAAAAAAAAAAAAAAAAAAAAAAAAAAAAAATTCAAAAATTAGCCGGGCGTGGTGGTGTGTGCCTGTAGTCCCAGCTACTCAGGAGACTGAGGCAGAAGAATCGCTTGAACCCAGAGGCAGAGGTTGCAGTGAGCTGAGATTGTGCCACTGCACTCCAGCCTGGGAGACAGAGCGAGTGTCCGTCTCAGAAAAAAAAAAAAAAAAAAAGCATATTGAAAAAGATAGAGGGGCAGGGAATTCTTGATAACTCACCAATATCGACTTTGTGTGGTCTAAGTGACCCTTTGTATGTGCTATTTGGCCAGGTAGGTTTCTATGTACAGATCCTAACCCTGCACATGCACACGCACGACAGGCACTCCCACACATACACATTTTATAATGCAGTAGACTCCTGTGTGCCAAAACCCAAATAACTACAATCCTCAAAGAATCGGAATGCTTTTTTTGCAATACAATGCAATAATCCCTTACATTTGTATGGGGCTTTGCGGGTCACAAAGTGCTTCCCCATCCATGACCCCATTTGTTTGCTGATTGATGTTCAGAACGGTTCCAAGGCTTTGCAGGATCCTGAAGGCCCTTGAAAAGACTCAAATAGCAATAACCTGTGTTGTGAATGGCCTTGGCTGTGTGCTGAGCCTCTGAACACCAAGCCTCTTGTTGTGACAGAGACATCCAGGGGTACAGCAACCTGCTGCCACAGACTTGCAGGGACTCAGCAGCACTTGGGAGACTGGGTTTGTAGGACATGATTCCTGCAGCTGAAAGGAGCTGAGACCCATCTGTACAAAATCAGTACTATACCAGCAACAGAGGAGGCCAAAGGGTTGGCGCACCCCTCCCTGATTTCATTCCATCAGCCATTCAATGGACAGACAGTGAACACTTGAGCTCCTTTCTCTGGCTCGTTCTGGGTATTGAGGGTACAGATATAGCAAGACATGTTTCTCTCTTTCTCTCTCTCTCTCTCACACACAGACACACACACAAGGCTTCATCTGGAGCTCCAAACCCCCAGGGCTAACCTGCCTCTGCCATGCTCCTGTATTAAGAAGAATATTGGGGGCCAGGCATGGTAGCTCACGCCTGTAATCCCAGCACTTTGGGAGGCTGAGGCAGGCAGATCACGAGGTCAGGAGATTGAGACCATCCTGGCTAACACGGTGAAACCCTGTCTCTACTAAAAATACAAAAAATTAGCCAGCCGTGGTGGTGATTGCCTGTAGTCCCAGCTACTCAGGAGGCTGAGGCAGGAGAATGGCGTGAACCGGGAGGCGGAGCTTGCAGTGAGCCAAGATTGTGCCACTGCACTCCAGCCTGGGCGACAGAACGAGACTCAAGCTCAAAAAAAAAAAAAAAGAAAAAGAAAAAGAAAAAGAAAAAATAGAAGAAGAAGAATATTGGAGGCCCGTGTGGTGGTAACGCCTGTAATCCCAGCATTTTGGGAGGCCGAGGCGGGTGGATCACGAGGTCAGGAGATCAAGACCATCCTGGCTAACATGGTGAAACCCTGTCTCTACTGAAAATACAAAAAATTAGCCGGGTGTAGTGGCAGGTACCTGTAGTCCCAGCTACTCGGGAGGCTGAGGCAGGAGAATGGCGTGAACCCGGGAGGCGGAGCTTGCAGTGAGCCAAGATTGCACCACTGCACTCCAGCCTGGGCGACAGAGCGAGACTCCGTCTCAAAAAAAAAAAAAAAAAAAAAAAAAAAAAAAAAAAGAATAATATTGGATAAACCAGATCCATGGGAGAAAAATGAAATTTTATAATGCATATTAAAAATAATAGTAATCCCTCACATCTGTACACAACTTAATAGTTTACAAAACACTTCCATCCCTATTCCTTTATTTGATCCTGGGTCCTGTCGTCGTCCTTCATATTCAAAGACAATCTTCTGATTGTGATCTCTATCTCCAGTGCGAGTGAAGCAAGGCTAAGGCAGGACCAGGAGGCCCTCCTGCACTCTATTAACAGACAAACATGGTGGGCTTTTTTCTCTCTCTCTTTCTCCCTCTCCTCCCCTCCCCTCCCCTCTCTTTCTCGCTTTCTCTTTTTCTCTCTTTCTGGAGTCTCTCTCATTCTGTTGCCCAGGTTGGAGTACAGTGGCACGATCTCAGCTCACTGCAACCTCGACTCCTGGGTTCAGCTGATTCTCCTGCCTCAGCCTCCAGAGTAGCTGGGATTACAGGCACACATCACCACACCGAGCTAATTTTTGTATTTTTATTAGAGACAGGTTTTTGCCGTGTTGGCCAGGTTGGTCTCGAACTCCTGGCCTCAACTAATCCACGCCTCCCCTCCACCTCCCAAAGTGCTGGGATTACAGGCGTGAACAACTGTGCCTGACCGGCTATTTTTTTTCACCCTTTTCTTTTTCTTCCTCCTTCTTTCTCTTGCTGTGCTGTCTGTGGAGCCTGAAGTTGCCTATGACTCAGCTTCCCAGTCTCCAGGGAGCCTGGCACCCTGGGGAAAAGGGCTGTTGGCCAGCTAGCCCCCCAAGCTGGGATGCCAAGTCTTTAACTCATGCAGAGTGAGGAAGGGAGATCCTCCTCTTTAGGCAGCCCTAAAGTGAGCCCCAGCCCACCTCAGCAAATTGGGCAGGCCTGCCATGGGAGAAAGGGAGCAATTTCAATAGAACAAGGAAAGGAGGGTTCCCTGAAGCTATTAGGAGGATGTGAAATGGGGCTCTGAAGCTGGGGAGGCAAGCCCTAAATTCATGCTTCACAAAGTGCAGACATAGGAACCTAGGCTTGCAGGAGAAGATGCTGGGGAAGGGAAAAGAGGAGTCCCCACTATGGTGGCTCACGCCTGTAATCCCAGCATTTTGAGAGGCCAAGGCGGGCAGACCACTTGAGGTCAGGAGTTCAAGACCAGCCTGGCCAACATGATGAAATCTTGTCTCTAATAAAAATACTAAAATTTGGGCCGGGCGCAGTGGCTCACACCTCTAATCCCAGCACTTTGGGAGGCTGAGGTGGGCAGATCACTTGGGGTCAGGAGTTCCAGACCAGCCTGGCCAACATGATGAAACCCTGTCTCTACTAAAAATACAAAAATTAGCTGGGCGTGGTGGTACCTGTAGTCCCAGCTACTTGAGAGGCTGAGGCAGGAGAATCACTGGAACCCGGGAAGCAGAGGTTACAGCGAGCTGAGATGGTGCCATTGCACTCCAGCCTGGGTGACAAGAGCAAAACTCTGTCTCAAAAAAACCCAAAAAACCAAAAATTTGCAGTGAGCTGAGATGACCCCACGACACTCCAGCCTGGCAACAGAGTGAGACTCCATCTCAAAAAAAAAAAGAAAAAAAAGAGTCCCCCACTGTATCTACTGGGTTTCTGGGCCTTTTAAGAAACCTACTTCACTCATCCATCCCCATTCCCTCACATACTCAAGTTTTTTTTGTTTGTTTTATGTTTGCTTGTTTTTTGAGATGGAGTTTCGCTCTTGTTGCCCAGGCTGGAGTGCAATGGCACCGTCTCGGCTCGCTGTTAACCTCTGCTTCCCGGGTTCAAGTGATTCTCCTGCCTCAACCTCTCAAGTAGCTGGGACTACAGGTACCACCACGCCCAGCTAATTTTTGTATTTTTAGTAGAGACACGGTTTCATCATGTTGGCCAGGCTGGTCTTGAACTCCTGACCTCAGGTGATAGATCTGGCTCGGCCCCCCAAAGTGCTGGGATTACAGGCGTGAGCCACCGCACCCGGACTAACGTATGTTCTTTCATTTGTCCAGTCTATTCGCTGAGCCCCCTTCTACCTCCATTCCTCTAATGTAGCCCCAATTTTTTGAGCTAGCGATGCTTTCAGTGAAAGCCCAACCCAGAGAGTTCTGAAGTCATCCCACCCAAACATTCTCAAATTCCCCCATCCATCCCTCTCTCTACATGGTTCTCAGCCCATAGCTGTGGCCATACCAGTCATGCCCTCCACCTGGCCCAGAGCCGCCCCAGATGGGAATGCCTAAGAAATGAGGGAGGAGTAGGGGATATAAAAACCACGGTGCTGTGGTGGTTTGCAGTAGTAGAGGATCAAAGCCCATCTTCTCCTGGTGGGAGGGATCAGAGCTGTCTGTCTTGGCAGTTGCGAGCAGGGGGCCCAAGCAGCTGGGAAAGCTGCTGTCAGCTAGTGGCCAGGTTAAAAAGAGATGACGGTGTGAGTGACTGCCATGTCGGGGTGGGGAAAGAGACCCACGACCCCCTCCCTTCATCCCTGGACGTGACCAGCAATCCGTTGAGGCTTCCAACCTAGCCTAACGTCGGAAACTCCCTTCTCTCAGGAAAAGAGCTTCGTTCCAGCCCAGGAGCTTCCCTGGTTGAGCCCTCTTCTAGCCCTTGCCCTGACGTTTGGGGCCAGCCGAATTAGCATTGTCACTCTTGCAGTGGCAGCCAGTGTGGGGCGGGAGTGTGTAATTGCAACCACTTCCTGCCCCAGCTTGCCCTCGGGCTGGCCCCGCCCCTGAGGACAGTTGGGGCGGGGCCCAGGTATAGTGAGGGAGTCCAGTAGCGGATGGGGGGCGCTGGCTAGTGGGGCCGCCCTCCAGGGAAATCAGCTGAGACTCATAAAAGGGCGAGGGAGGGGGACGCCTTAGTTCCAGCCAACCATCACGAGAGGGCTGGGGCCTCGGGGCATTCTATTGGCACAACCCGTCCCTGCAAGGGAGGATCTAGACAACAGCCCCTCTCCGACTAGTATACTAGTATACGACTAGTTCCAATATTAGCTTTATTCATGAGCTCCGGACACGCTGAAGCCCCAGAGGAGAGGGGGAGGGAAGAGCTGGGGTCTACATGGAGGGATGCTCTCCTCTCTGCCTTGGCACTGCTCTCTGCCCCAGCAACTTGAGTCAGATAGAAGGGCCGGGAGCTGCGGAAGACTCTGGTGGTGCACACCACCATTAGCCTGCAAGTGTCTCCTGTCCTGGAGTTCCCCGGATTCCCTGGCAGGTCTGTCTGGCTACCCTGGCCTGGGAATGCCCAACATGTACAAAGCCAGTCCTATATCAGGTGCTCTGGAGGTATAAAAGAAGCAGAAAAATGAGTTTGAGGCTGCACTGTGCTATGACTGCACCTGTGAATAGTCACTGCCCTCCAGCCTGGGCAGCATAGCAAGACCCTGTCTCTAAAATAAAAATAATTTTACTTTTTTTTTTTTTTTTTGAGACGGAGTCTCTCTCTGTCGTCCAGGCTGGAGTGTGGTGGCACAATCTCGGCTAACTGCAACCTCCGCCTCCTCAAGCTATTCTCCTGACTCAGCCTCCCGAGTAGCTGGGACTACAGGCCTGCACCACCACGCCTGGCTAATTTTTGTATTTTTGTAGAGACAGAGTTTCACCATGTTGGCCAGGCTGATCTCGAACTCCTGAACTCAAGTGATCCGCCTGCCTCAGCCTCCCAAAGTGCTGGGATTACAGGTATGAGCCACTGTGCCTGGTCAGAAAATAATAATTTTTAAAAGAAAAAAAGCAGCAGAATGACAGCCCCCTCCTTTTGAAGAGCTGGATATCAACTGGACATTAGGGTGGCAGAGTGGACAGACTGTGCTTTGTAGTCAAAGATGGAGATTGTAGACCTGCTCTACCCCAGTGCATCAACTGTGTGACCTTGGGCAGCTTGCTTATCTTCTCTGAGCTTCAGCCTCCTGGTGTCTAAAGTGAAGCTACTAATACTTGCCTTATGAGGTGTGGTAAGGGTGAAGTAAGACATGCATGGGAGAGTGCTTTGAAAGCTGTGAAGCACTATACAAAGACAGGGATGATAGTATTAAATGGGGTGGAGGTGGGAGACAGGACCCTAATGGGAAATATGAGCAGGCACCCATGATTAGGGTTCATACTCTCCACTGGAGTGTTACAAGAGTGTGCTGTAGTGAGGCTATCTGAGGCAGGCGGGGGGTTAACTCTGCGCAGATTTCCAGTTGGAGGTGGGTCTGAGAGAGGAGATCCCCTAGGAAAAGGCGGTCAGGCGAGGTGGAGAAAAAGCCATAATTTCTCTCCTTTTGAGAAGGGCTTGCTACGGTCCTGGTTGCCTTAATCATGCCCGTGTGAAGAGAGGCCAGTGGTGGGTGACGGCGGCCCCACTACACAGTTTTGTTTAGGGGGAGGGGGTGGCCTGTCAGCCCTCAAAGTATAAGGCAGCAGCTGGAAGAGCGCCGCTTACTCACATACCACGCCTGCAGCGTGCACACGGCTCGCTGGAATGAGCCGGGAATGTCTCCTCTCCTCGCCCTCTGCAGACCGAGAGACGGAGAAGAACCGAGGGGAGCTGGGTGAGCCGAGCACATTCAATGACAGCTGCAAACCTATGGGCTTCTCGGTCCCCTTCACTCTCTGGCAAGGGCTGCCCAGCCCAGGTGACCCCTGCCTTCCCTTCTCTGATCAGCAACAGCCAGCCCTGCCTCCCCCTACGCTGGGATAGGGCCATCTTCACTTGCTTGGTAAGTTTTGGGGGAAGGGTGTACCCCTGTGTCGTGGTGGCACACGTGGTTGGGGATGCAACCATGTTTATGCATGTCAGCAGCCATGTGTGCAGGTTCAGGCAGGTGTCTGCATACAAACGTGTCACACATGTGCAAGCTCTAAGTGTCAAGAATTACAGGACTGACATTTCTGCTCCTGTCTGACTTTGGACCAGGGACCTTCTCATCTGTAAAATGAAAAGACTTGTACCAGAGCATCTCAGGGCCCTTTCAAGCTCAGATGTTCACTGTTTCTACTATGTAGGGCTGTGGCTGCTTAAAAAGTCAGGGCAGTGAAACAAAATCAGCCCAACCAGTTATGACGTTGCCTGTCGACACTTCAGATGTTTAGGTTTGGAGATTCAACTTTCAAAAGGCCATTTACTTGGCATCATGTAACATCTGTTCACTTTCCAAGGAGTGACACCCCGACTGTGGCATGATGGTATTTTGTGTATTTGCTTTGTTTGTGTGTTTACATGAACGTGAGAATATCTGTGGGTGCATGTTTAAGTTGCATCACAGGATATTAGTGCTGAACAAGATCCTGAAGTTCATCCCGTTGGATCCCCTTCCATTTCTAGTACGTTTATTCAATATCTCTTTTGTAAGCAAGGATCTGTGCAGGGAGCTCTGGAGATAAATAAGGCATAGTCTCTGCCCTCCAGGAGCTCCCCATCTATGGGGGAGAGAAACATGTCAACAAATAATTACAATACAATGTGATAATAGAGGTATAAATTCTAATCTATGGGAGCACAGGGGAAAGCCCAATTAATTCTGCCTGGGAATGTCTGTAATGGAAACTCGGCCGTGACAGTCTCACTTTACAATCATTCTACAGTCAATGAGTTTTCATCTTCAGTTTTCCACCTCCAAAATATTCTTCCTAGTTCTTCACTCCCCACCACCTCCTCTCAGCAAATCTAGGAAGATGCAATGAGTCGATGGCATCAAGGAGAACTTGGAAACCTCTAGTGAGCGGGAAGGGAGAAGTCCCTGGCTGGCAGTGTGAAGCTATAGAATGAGTATGTCCACACAAACGACTAGTCTGCACAAGCCGAAAAGGATTGGCCAGATGGCATACTGATATCAAAATGGCCCACTGGGATCAACTGTGACCCACACTCCTTTCAGCTACAGGCCAGCGAGAGGTTCATGTGGGGACAGTTGAGGTTGCCTGGGTCAGTGGTTTAGCTAACGCTGAGGTAGGGTGGGGATTGAGAGGGAAGCCAAGGGAAGTGAGAGTCCAGTCCTTCCTGCCTGGCCAAAGGGGTGTGCGAATGGAGATCACTTTCAACAGGCATGCCCTTTGTGTTCTCTGCACTAGGAATGGGGCTCCCTTGCCCGGTGCCCCTGGTGAGCAGCAGCGCAGGTCTGTGAGATGGTGCTGAGGATAATGGGGCAGCCTAAGTCAAAGTGGAGGGCAGATTAGAGCAAAGCTAACTGGCCGTGGGAAGGAGGGCCAGTAAGTCCGCACTCTGCCTCAGGTTCTAACCACTGCCCCAGGTTCTAACCACTGCCCTATCCGCTCAGGAATTGACCGTGGGAGACAAATCTCCAGCCCCCCAACCTCCACCCCAGTCTAGCGTCCTTCCCCCTCTCGGCGGGCAGAAGACAACGCCCCCTCGGAGACTACCACCCCACCAGGGCGGGAGCACTCCCTCCTCCTCCCACCCCTCGATCCATAAAGCCAGGAGATGCTACCGCGAAGGGAACCCTGGGAGTGTGCCTTGAATGACCCCCAAACACATCTGGATTTTCGGAGTTCAGGCCAGCCCCCGAAACGGACCCCAGGGAAGTCCGCCAGAGGGAGGGAGCGGGGGAAGGGAGAGGCAGCACGGAGTTCAGGGCCTGCCTTTTAGGACTCCCGGCCCCACGACTAGGACCGTCCCAAACTTCCTGTTTCTTCCGGCCGCTCTGACCCCGGGGCTGCGGCTCCGAGATAGCTCAGGGCCTGGAAGTGCATGCTGGGTAAGCGCAGACGGACGGAGTAGGCGAGCTGCTCGCTGTCGCCGCGGCGCAGGGCCGGTGTGGGCGCGCGCGCTCGGCTTCCTTCCCCGGCGGTCACGCTTTGCATGTGGGATGGGCAGCGGGCAGGTGGCAAGGAGGCCCCCACGCCTAGGGCTCGGGGAGGAGCCGGGGCCTGGGCGGGGGCGGAGGGGGAGGGGGAGGAGGCGGCCCGAGGGGCGGGGGCGGGGGCCGGGAGTTGCTGCATTTTAAAGGGAAGCGGAGTTGCCTTCGTCGGAGGCCGAAGTTCGAGCCGGCCTCGCCGCGTCGAGTGCAGGAAATCCTGGAGGGGCAGCGCAGCCTGCTCGGCCCCCGACCCAGACCCGAGCTCTCGGGCCCCCGCTGAAGCCCCAGGGGGTAGTTGAGGACGAGTAGAAGGAAGTCCTTTACTCAGACTAGAGAAAACTTAAGGAAACTGTTAACCCCCTCCCCAAAGGGGGTCCAGGTTTGGGATTTTTTTTTTTTTTTTTAAAGTGCAGGCAAATGCTCGACTCCGGGGAGAAACTAAGGCGATCCCAATTGTTGAGGGGTGGAGGTCGGAAACGACAGCCCATTCCTCAGTACTTGGTCCTTAAGATCGGCTGCTTAAGGTTGCGGGGATGGGGTGGGAGGGGGGTGGGGAGGGAACCTATTGCTGCTACTTAGCTCCCGCTTCAACGTTAGAGAGAGGAGGAGCTTTGGAAAGATGGTTAAATCCATGAAGGTGGTTAATTCCGAATAGAGGTTTAACCCCTACCTTTTCCCGCACCTTCCTTTGGGGCCACACCCCTTGCGCGAAACCCCATCTCGCTTCCACTCTTTCCATCTCTCATTATTCCGTACTCTCCAGCTCTGCCACATGTTTGCGTTGTATCTTAAGGGAATTGGTCTTATGCCCTCGCACGGGGGTTGATGTTGGACATAGGACGAGATGGGAGATAAGGCGAGATGGGAGATAAGAGCACACAGCACACTCGGGCCCACTTCAGAGATTACTGCCCCCATTCTGAAGATGAAAGAAACCGAGGCTGCCCAGAGAGCCCAATCTTTTGCTGAGCTCACACAGGGAATTAGGAATAGAGGTTTAAAACACAGCTTGAGGCCGGGCGCGGTGGCTCACGCCTGTAATCACAACACTTTGGCAGGCGGAGGCGAGAGGATTGCTTGAGGCCAGGAGGTCGAGACTGCCTTGGCCAACATAGCAAGACCCTATATAAAAAAAATTGTAACAAAACGCAGCTTGGGAATGGGAGCAGGGTTGATGCTTAAGACTCAATTAAGCAACCGTATCCCTCACCAAGTCTCTTCAGACACCCACCCCACTAGCTGAGTGCTACTTTAGCAAGCCTCGATTATTCTCTCTGATGGCACACTGCCGTAGGGCTATTTGACTGTGTTTTCGTCACCTGTGCTAGATTAGGAGTACCTCAATAATGGAGATAGGGTCTCAATATTTATCATCTCACCTCAGTGTCTACTAAAGTGCCTGGCACATAAAAGACAATAAATGTTTCTTTGTTGAATGATAGAAATTAGGAATCCAGACTTCCAGCCATTTTCTTTTCTCCTTCCTTCCTTCCTTCCTTCCCCTCCCTTCCTTTCTTCATTCTGTCCTTCCTTCCTTTCTCCTTTCTTTCTTTTCTTTTCTCTTTCTCTTTCTTTTCTTTCTTTCTTTCTCTTTCTCTCTCTCTCTCTTCCTTTCTTTCTGTCTGTCTGTCTGTCTGTCTGACAGGGTCTCTTGCTCTATTGCTCATGCTACAGTGCACTGGAGCGATCATGGCTTACTGCAACCTTGACCTCCTGGGCTCAAGCGATTCCTCCACCTCAACCTCCTAAGTACCTGGGACCACAGGTGCACGCCACCATGTCCAGCTAATTCTCAAAAACATGTTTTTGTAGAGACAAGTTCTCTCTGTGTTGTCCAGGCTGGTCTCAAGCTCCTAGGCTCAAGTGATCCTCACGCCTCAGGTCTCCCCAAAATGCTGGGATTACAGGTGTGAGCCACCATGCCCGTTCATCCCTTTTTCAAGTCAAGTGCTGCCTTATCTACCCATCCACCTACACACCTGGCTTAGAAGCACCCCATTTGGGGCAAGGTCTTTCTATTACCACACATCCCTGGTGCTGGGCTTCGCACTTAAGAGGGGCTTTCAAAAATAGACACAAAGAGTGAGGGGTCACCTTTGGCTTGCCTGGCCAGGGGCAGGATCAAGCTGCCCAGTTACAAATCTGTTATGTATGTTCTGTGCCCTGGTGCCCTTCTTCCAAACCAAAATATAGCAGGCAGTGCAAACATGTATGCAAATGAGCCAGGAGCCCTGCTGCTTTCAAAAATAAATGATGGAGCCCGTATCAGTAGTTGCAGTGTGTCTTGGCAGGGTTTAGAAGGGGCCCTGCCCACCCCTTGCTAGTTCTCTTGGGAAGCGCAGCACAGTGAGAAGCAGTGTCTCCTACCCCCCTCGTTTCCCCCTCCCCTCCAAAACTACAAACAGCCACAAACCACATGGCCCACAAGCAACTGAGATTTGTGGCCTTTGGAACCTCCCAGGGCAGGGGTCAGTCAGCAGGTCAAAGCGGGTGTAGGCATCACACAGTCCAGAGTCATTACTCTAATGCCCTCTGGGAGAGTTTCGAATCAATGGGCCTATTTGTCCTCCCTCCAGGGAGGACTGGGGGTAGGGCAGCGGGGGTCCATTATCAAGCTCACCCCCACAACACTGCGTTCAAGAAGCTCACCCTTGGCCTGGCATCCTGCAAACCTTACTGCTACCCAGAAGACAGAAACCGGAAGTGGGATGATGTCTGTGGGGTTGGGCAGATAGGATGTCTCCTTTGCATTCTAGGTTAGGAATCTAGGAGTCTGGACTTTTATGTGGGAGTCTCTGTGGCATTTACAAAGCCAGCCGGGTGACTTTGGGCCCCTGTTGACCTCTCCACATTTTGGCAAATAGCCAATTTCCAGCAAGACCATGCCCTGACCCAATTGTCTCTGTTATTTCTGGGAGAGTTTTAGAATTACTCCTTGTGGGAAAGAGGTTGGATAGTATAGTGATTAGAGGCCTGGACTTGGGCGTTGGCCAGACATGGATTCCAAACCCAGCTCTGCCACTAACCAGCTGTGTGACCTCTTCAAGTTACCTTCTCTGAACCATAGTTGCCTTATCTGTTGAACGGGGATAATAATAGTACCTACCATATAAGACTGTTATTGGGATTAGTGTGCTATGTACTTGGCAGTTTGTGAGGGTTCAATAAATAGTAGTTGTGGTGGCCATTCTTACTAGGTTTGGTTGCAAGCATGTGCTATTCTGCCTGGTGCTTGTCAAGCCTGAGGCCCTTCTCTGCTCAAGTTCCTCCCTGAGATACTGGAGATGGAATTCTTTCTGTCACCCCTCCCCTCCCAGCATTTGGGTCTTTTGTTCTGGGATTGGCCAGGGCTATGCCTAAGGTGCAGCAAGTGTGGCTCTGGCCACAGGCATATCCCCTGAGGGCACTTAGCCTTATTGACTAAAATGGTATTAAGTGGTCAGTGGGGGGCTGCGGGGGGCGGAGGAGGACTAAGGGAAACAGTACCTCCGAAGACTCTCAAATGCATGCACATGGTTTTTAGGGCCAGACTAGTGCCACGGCTCTAGACCCTAGCTAAGAGTGCATTTGCACTGAGGCTGCTTTGAGAATGTTTTGTCTGATTTACTGGATAACCTTGATCTTCAATGGCCTTGGTATGGAATGGGAAGGAGCTCACTTTTCATTCCAACTTTTGGTGGCAGGAGTTGGTAGGATGGGAAGGGCCCCTCGCTAAGTGCTGGGCAACATGGCCCAGAAACAATCTGGTTCAGCCAGAAGTTCACGAACACATAGGCCAGCTCTGCTTTTGTAGGGCACCTTCATCCCACTTTTGGATTCATCCTTACTGTTGAGTTTGAACTGCTAAAGGGAGAGAGACTGGGTCTCTCCTATCAGACCTGGAGCTCCCTGAGGTCGGAGATCTTGTCAACCCCACTGTACAGGGAACCTTCCGACGGCAGGGGCCCAGTCTCTTCCCTTAGGCTGGCCGTTCTCCAGCCTGGGAACCGAGAAAGCTGCCTCCGCCCCCGGAGCGTGTCCCCCACCCGTGACCGGTGTATTCCTTGGTATTCGAAGCACCCGGAGGCTCAGCACCCGCGGCGGAGCGATTGGCTCGAACAAGGCCCGGAAGGATGCTTCGGGGCCCGAACTCCCCAGACCTCTGGCTGGACAGGGGAGAGGGAAGCTGCCGGCTGCCCGAGGAGGGAGGGGCCACGTGGTGGTGGTGGGGAGCTGCAGAGGGGTGCTCCCGGGTCCGTCCAGGCCCTTTTGTCTGTCCCCCGCGCCGAAGCCCCCTCCCTAGAGTGGGCTGGCTGCTGGGGAGAAGGGAGGCCCCGGCGTTGGTTGGGGGGGGGGGCGGTGCGGAGGGGAAGGGGAGAGGGAACGAGCACTGTGGGGGCTGGGAGAGGCTGGAGGGGTGGAGGGCCAGAGGCCGCGCCAGAGAGAAGCGGCTGGAACTGCCCGAGAAGGCCAGGAGGAAAAAGCGGAGGAAGGAAACCCATCCTGCCCCCAACACCCGAGTGTCTCCTGTTACCAACCGAAAGGTGCTGCCTCAGGAAGAGGTGATCGGAGCCGTTGAGAGCAGGCGGTCACGTGAGCCGAAGAGGCAGAGCAGAGAGAGAGAGAGAGAGAGAGAAGAGAGAGAGGAGAGCGAGTGAGCGAACGCGCAGAGAGCCAGCACGAGAGAAAGCCGACGGACAGACCGACAGACAAAGAGCCCAAGAGGGAGGCCAGCGTGGACCGCGAGAGAAGGGAGGAGCGCGAGGGAGGAGGGGAGGGCGGCCCCGGCTCTCCTCTTCCCTTTCCTTATTTTCCCCAGCCTCAACTCTCTGGCCTCACACTTGGGGGGCCCAGTGACCGAATGGGGGCCAGAGAGCCCGTCCTTCGGCAGAAGGAGCCCTTTATTCTCGCTATCTCACTCTGCCCAGGCAGCTAGTTTTGAGGCTTCCCCACTCCTGGAACTACCAATGGGGCTGTAATTGGGCCTGGTTAATACCCCTGTTTAGCTTGCAAAATACAAGCAATTCCCTGTTATCCACAGGCGGCTTCCCCAGGGCCTCTGGAATCTGGAATCTCCAGGACCCTACAGTACCCCACCCCAAGCCTTCTGGGAATTGGGGCCCTGGGTAGGCCCCATTCCATTCTGTCCATTTCACTGGGCAACAGCAAATGAGGCTGGGGGAGGAGTCCACTGTGCCAAGCACGGTACTAGGTCCAAGAGGCTGCTGAGATGGGCCAAATGGCTGAGCTGCCTTCTGGAAGCTTTTACTCTAGAGGGAGAGGAGGTCACGGACAGACAGAAAAGGCTGACAGTGGAAGGGTCTGTGCCCTGTGCTAGCAAAGTGCCAGAGGGAGTATGGAGAAAGGAGAAATGACAGGAACTAGAAGACTCCTTGGAGGAAGTAGGATTTGGGCAGGCCTTGAAGGCTGAGAGCTCTGGAACCCAAGGGCTGCAGGGGCAGGTGGAGGGATTATTCCCGGGGAGAAAGACTGGAACCAAGGCCGGCTCCTAACAGGAACCTGGACTGGTTCTTAATTATAAAGGTAAATCTGTTGTTTTAAAACAAACTGGGGGCCGGGTGCAGTGGCTCACGCCTGTAATCCCAACACTTTGGGAGGCCAAGGTGAGTGGATCACCTGAAGTCAGGAATTCAAGACCAGCCTGGCAAAACCCCATTTCTACTAAAAATACAAAAATTAGCCGGGCGTGGTGGCACACGCTTGCACTCCCAGTTAGTCAGGAGGTTGAGGCAGGAGAATTTCTTGAACCCAGGAGGCAGAGGCTGTAGGGAGCTGAGATTGCCCCAGCACTCCAGCCTGGGTGACAGAGCAAGACTCCGTCCAAACAAACAAACAAAAAATCACCAACAACAATAACAAAAATTGGGGCTGGGCACAGTCAGGAGTTTAAGACCAGCTTGTCCAACGGTGAAATTCCGTCTCTACTAAAAATATAAAAATCAGCTGGGTGTGGTGGCAGGTGCCTGTAATCCCAGCTACTCAGGAGGCTGAGGCAGGAGAATTGCTTGAACCTGGGAGTTGGAGGTTGCAGTGAGCTGAGATTGCGCCACCGCACCCCAGCCTGGGCGACATAGAGAGATTCTGTCTAAAAAAAAAAAAAATACATTAATTAATTAAAATAAAACAAATTGGATTGTAAACATTACTATTTTTCTTTAATTGCAGGCCCTACTGCTGGCCCATCGTTAGTGCTGATTACTGGGAATTGGCTATGATTTTCCAAAGTGCTACAAGTCCCATGAAAACTTTCCTCAGCCTGCTTTTTCCATTGAGGAAACACGGGCCAGAAGGAAATGAAGTCAGTATCCTGTCCCCTGTCCCCCTGCCCCACAAGGATAGGAGGTAGCCACCCACTCAGTAAGTATGGTCCAGGGGCACTAAGAGGTTTGCCTTGGCATTGCCTTTCTCTCTTGTCGCACATGTGGGCTCACAATTGGAATCACTGGGGTTGGACAGCCCAGCCAGGGATTCCAAATCCAGATTCCAGGTCCCTATGAGCAGGTCAGGTGTTCCTTGGGCATCTTGGTTCTTTCCGACTGGCATCTTAATCATGTGAATCACGTTATCTGTTATTCCTTTTTTTTTTTGAGACAAGTTCTCTTTGTCACCCAGGCTGGAGTGCAGTGGCACAATCACGGCTCACGGTAGCCTCCACCTCCCAGGCTCAGGTGATCCTCCCACCTCAGCTTCCTAAGTAGCTAGGACTACAGGTGTCCACCACCACAACCGGCTAATTTTTGTATTTTTTTTTTTTTTGTAGAGATGAGGTTTTGTCATGTTGCCCAGGCTGGTCTCAAACTCCTGGGCTCAAGCGATCCACCTGCCTAGGCCTCCCAAAGTGCTAGGATTATAGGCATGAGCCACTGCACCTGGCCATGTTATTCTTTTTAGTTTGCAAATTTCAGTCAACTCCCTGTTTGCCACAGGGGGCTTCCCAAGGGCCCTGGGAACCCAGCATCTCCCTGAGTTTAGACCACTCTCCGCTCTGGCTACCACTGGGCTGCACTAGGAGTTGGGGCCTGACAAACACAGGGGTATTTCAGTGGGGAGAAGGACATAGCTACAAGCCCAGTGGGTGGCAGCCCAGAATGTGGGGTCCCCAAGGCTAGGAATATCATTTGAGAAATTGCTGGCTGGGTGCCCAGGGCCATGGGGACCAAAGTCTCATAAGAAGGCTGTAGACCTAAGGGCACCCTTCTCAACGTTGTAGTGAAAGACTATTCTCTCACCAAACACCTTGTGTATACAAGCCAGTAGCATCATCACAATCAATGTTTTTGTGACTGTTACTCATTTATTCCTTCCTTCAGTCCTTTATTCTATAAACATCTATTCAACATCACCGTGTGCCCCTCTGTGCTCAGGACTGGGGACAGAGTGCCTCCCCACCAGGGACTCTGGGCTCTACTGAGAAAGAGGTCACAAATTCTAAGGAGCAGGAGAGAATGCTTTCTTTTATTCTTAATATAAGGATTAATTAGATGAGGAAAGGGACTGTTGGGAAAAGGCAGAAAGCAGATGCTCATTATCAAAAGTTTAGAAGACAGAGAAAAGAAGAAAATAACAATTTCTTTTTATTTATTTATTTTATTGAGACAAGGTCTCACTCTGTTGCCCAGGCTGGAGAGCAGTGCAGTGGTGCGATCTCAGCTCACTGCAACCTCCGCCTCCTGGGCTCATTCTATCCTCCCACCTCAGCCTCCTGAGTAGCTGGGACCACACGTGGCCGCCACCACACCCGGCTGATTTTTGTATTTTCACTAGAGACGGGGTTTTGCTATGTTGCCCATGCTGGTCTCAAACTCCTAAGCTCAAGGGACCCACCAGCCTCGGCCTCCCAAAGTGTTGGGATTAGAGGTGTGAGGCACCGTGCCCAGCAATAATTTCTTCTTGAGACAGGGTCTTGCTCTATTTGCCCAGGCTGGAGTGCAGTGGCACTATCATGGCTCACTGCAGCCTCAACCTCCTGGGTTCAGGTGATCCTCCCACCTCAGCCTCCCGAGTAGTTGGGACCACAACAGGCACACGCCACCATGCCCGGATAATTTTTTTTGTATTTTTTGTAGAGACGGGGTTTCACCATGTTGCCCAGGCTGGTCTCAAACTCCTGAGCTCAAGCAATCTGCCCACCTCAGCCTCCCAAGGTACTCGGATTACAAAAACTAATTTTTTTTTGAGATGCAGTCTCACTCTGTCACCCAGGCTAGAGTGCCATGGCACGACTTTGGCTCACTACAACCTCTGCCTCCCAGGTTCAAGGGATTCTCCTGCTTCAGTCTCCCGAGTAGCTGGGACTACAGGTGCACGCCACCATGCCCAGCTAATTTTTGAATTTTTAGTAGGGACAGGGTTTCACCATGTTGGCCAGTCTGGTCTTGAACTCCCAACTTCAAGTGATCCACCCACCTCGGCCTCCCAAAGTGCTGGGATCAGAGGCATGAACCACTATGCCTGGCTCATAAAAATAATTTTTAATTGATAATTTTAATAAGGCTATTTCTGAGCTTTGTGTATTTTAGCATGTTAGTCTCTGGGAGTCTCACCTATAAACTGGGAGTGGGAGTAGTTGCCTCACGGGGTCATTATGCAAAGACGTGGTGATTATTTATTTATTTATTTATTTGAGAGACAGTTTCGCTCTTGTCGCCCAGGCTAGAGTGCAGTGGCGCCATCTCAGCTCACTGCAACCTCCGTTTCCTGGGTTCAAGCGATTCTCCTGCCTCAGCCTCCCGAGTAGCTAGGATTACAGGCACGTGCCACGACGCCTGGCTAATTTTTGTATTTTTAGTAGAGGCGGGGTTTCACCATGTTGACCAGGCTGGTCTCGAACTCCTGACCTCAGATGATCCGCCCGCCTCGGCCTCCCAAAGTGCTGGGATTGCAGGCATGAGCCCAGCCCATGATGATAATTTATGTAAGTAGAATGACAAACGCAGAACCTGGGGCTTAATAAATCCTTACTATTTTGCAGGTATACTGTAACATAACTATCATCCAGAGACAACTGCTGTTAACATTTTGGTGCATTTCCTTCCAGGATTTTAAAAAAATGCTTATTTTTTCCACGTAGGTTTGTGATGTAACTCAATACACAGTTTTATAGCTTGCCTTTTTAAAAACTTAAAATTATAACAAGAATTTCCTCATGTTATTAAAAAAAGGTATTTGTAAACATCAGTTTAGTGGCCACATAATAGCCCATTGTGTAGATTCCTGTTGCTTTTTAAAAGTTCTCAAGCCTACTGTCTCCTTTGTCCTCTACCCTTTACCACCCAGCAGTATTCTTGACTCTGAGGTGGAACCACCTGTTCCCCCTCCCCCACATTCAGATCCAATTATTTCCTGAGACATTTATTGGGATCCGTACTTTCACTGAGGCATTTCCACAGATGTCTGCCTTTATGCTTAGTGGCAGCCAAGAGATCCTCAGACCTTGTGTGTGGTGTCTCCCTTTACGCTTAGTGGCAGCCAAGACATCCTCAGATCTTGTGGTACCATGTTGTAACTCAATCTGACTCTTGCCTCAGCAGACTCTCTCCTCTTTCCCCTGGCCATCTTTGCCTCTCCTCACTCCCTAGAATGCCCCCTGAGCCTAGGCTGGGGACTTCCTCAAGGATTCCTTGGAGGCCAGTCCTGTTTTCGCCCTTCCAACCAGAGATAGCACTGCTCTGCAAACTCAGTTTTGATGGCGCCAAAAAAGTAAATCACGGGGGAAATAAAAGTAGACCAAAGGGTGAGCACTGTAGCCATCAGCAGGCCTCAGGAGAGCCAGATCAAGCTCCCATGTCTGGAGGAATCTTCCTAGATGTTCTTCTCTCCTGGTGTTGGTGAGAATGATAATTACATAATAGGGAGCCAGTGAGGGGATGGGGTGCTTTAATTGGGTCCTTCCTTCCTTCCTTTCTTCTTCCTCCTCCTCCTCCTCCTTCTTCTTCTTCTTCTTTTTTTTTTTTTTTTTAACGGACTTTCACTTTTGTCGCCCAGGCTGGAGTGCGGTGGCACGATCTCGGGTCACTGCAACCTCTGCCTCCTGGGTTCAAGTGATTCTCCTGCCTCAGCCTCCTGAGTAGCTGGGAGTAGTGCCCACCACCATGCCCAGCTAATTTTTGTATTTTTGGTAGAGACAGTGTTTCACTATGTTGGCCAGGCTGGTCTTGAACTCCTGACCTCAGGTGATCCACCTGCCTCGGCCTCCCAAAGTGCTGGGATTACAGGCGTGAGTCACCGCACCCAGCCCATTTCTTTTTTTTCGAAATCAACTCCTCTTGTTTTTTTGTTTGTTTGGCACAGTCTCGCTCTGCCACCCAGGCTGGAGTGCAGTGGCGTGATTTCTGCTCACTGCAGCCTCTGCCTCCCGGGTTCAAGTGATCCTCCCACCTCAGCCTCCCAAGTAACTGGGACTACAGGTGCATGCCACCATGCCCAGCTATTTTTTTTTTTTTTTTTTTTTTGTAGAGATGGGGGCCTTGCTCTGTTGCCCAGGCTGGTCCTGAACTCCTGGCCTCAAGCGATCCTCCCACCTTGGCCTCCCAAAGTGCTGGGATTACAAGCGTAAGCCACCAGGCCCGGCCACCCCTTTTATGCCTTTGAGGTTCTCTCAACTGGGGCTGGAACTGTCAAATAGATAGCTTGCTATGGGAAAGCCTGAAGCTCAGCAGACGTACTCCTGAATGCAGCCCTTCAGCTTCAAGACAAGCACTTTTTTTTTTTTTTTGAGATGGAGTCTCGCTCTGTGGCCATGTTGGAGTGCAGTGGCCTGATCTCGGCTCACTGCAACCTCTGCCTCCTGGGTTCAAGTGATTCTCCTGCCTCAGCCTCCTGAGTAGCTGGGACTACAGGGGTGCGCCAGCACACCTAGCTAATTTTTGTATTTTTAGTAGAGACTGGGTTTCACCACGTTGGCCAGATGGTCTCTATCTCTTGACCTCATGATTCACCCACCTCGGCCTCCCAAAGTGCTGGGATTACTGGTGTGAGCCACTGTGCTTGGCCAAGACAAGGACTCTATAGATATCCAGAGGGTTCACTACCAAGCAGGCAGCCAGGAGTTCTATAATATGAGACTTTCCTTGTGGAGAAGGGAATAAAAAACCTAGTGGGCTTCTAGGAGAGGCTTGGGATTCTAGTCAACAGGACAGTCCCAAGGACAAGAGCTCGTTTAATGGAAAAAATAGCCCAAGTTAGTGGAAAAATACTGCATTATTTAACCAATGGTTTGGGGATATCTGATTTGGAGAAAGAATGTTAACAGCGCCAGGTGCAGTGGCTCACACCTGTAATCCCAGCGCTTTGGGAGGCCAAGGCAGGTGGATCATTTGAGGTCGGGAGTTCGAGACCAGCCTGACCAACATGGAGAAACCCGTCTCTACTAAAAATACAAAATTAGCCAGGCGTGGTGGTGCACACCTGTAGTCCCAGCTACTCGGGAGGCTGAGCCAGGAGGATGGCTTGAACCCGGGAAGGTGAGGTTGCAGTGAGCCAAGATTGTGCCACTGCACTCCAGCCTGGGTGACAGAGCAAGACTCTGTCTCAACAACAACAAAAAAAAGTTAACACTTCATGATCTTTGCCCAAGTAAATCCCAGAGGAGCCTAGTTAGGTTCTTGGTTGTAAACTACAGACCCTTACTCTACCATAAGCTGAGAAAGAGTTTGCTGGAAGGCTATGGGAATCTCACTGTGACTGGAAGGGTGAGAAACCAACCTCAGGAAAAGGGTAGGAACCAAGGAAGGCAGCGCCAGGATCATGCCACAGGCCTGGCTTGTTTAGGATGCCGTGATGCCACGGGCCCCTCCAGAGACTTGCCACTGCTCTTCTGTGGGTCTGGCTGCTGAGACATTCAGAAAAAAAATGCTGCTTTTCCCTGCAGTACAGTATTGCTCAAGTTCTAAAGTCCGGAGAGAGAGATAGCATCTGGCTGGCCGACCCTGAGTCACAGCCCCACTACCTAATTGCCAGTGGAGAGGGAGAGGGATATCTGCCTTCCATGTTTCTTGGAATTTGTTTGGAATCATCAGGGTGTTTGGATACTAAATAACCAAAACCAAAAATGCCAGTTAAACTCAAGGATGTTTGAGCACTAGCTTTGATAGGTCCCTGGCCAAGTGCTCTACAAACACTATTTCCTTTAATCATTAAAACAAACCTGTAAGTTGGAAACCATTATTATCCCCATCTTATAGACAAGGAAGTTGAAGATGCCTTTGGTCACACAGCTAGTGCGTCCGGGATGGAGCTGAGACCTGGCCCTAGCTCCATCTCACTCCAGAGTGAGATGCTTATCCACTATGCTCCAGAGTGATCAAGAATGGCCAAAAATAGGCCAGGCGTGGCAGCTCACACCTGTGATCCCAATGCTTTGGGAGGCCAAGGCAGGAGGATTGCTTGAGGCCCGGAGATCAAGACTAGCCTGGGCAACATATCAAGATCCTGTCTCTACAAAAAATATAAAAGAAAGAAATTACCTAGGCGTGGTAGTACCTACCTGTAGTCCCAGCTACTTGGGAGCCTGTAGTCCCAGCTACTTGGGAGATTGAGGTGGGAAGATCACTTGAGCCCTAGAGGTCAAGACTGCAATGAGCTATGATTGCATCACTGCACTCCAGCCTGAGTGACAGAGTGAGACCCAGTCTTACAACAAGAATGGCCAGAAATGAAACCATAAACAATTTAGATGAAAATAGGTGAATGTCCTGATCCTGGGAACAGGGAACGTCTTTCTAGGCATAAAGGTAAAATAAAAAACAATAAAGGATGTGATGAATAGATTTGGCTATGTAAAACTTCTTATTTTAAAAATAATAACTCCACAAGCAAAATCAGAAGGCCAACTGGCAAGGAGTATTTGCAATGTGTGACAGAGTTTTAGTATCATTGATATATAAAGAAGTCTTGGCCGGGCACAGTGGCTCATGCCTATAATCCCAGCACTTTGGGAGGCTGAGGCAGGTGGATCACAAGGTCAGGAGATCAAGACCATCCTGGCTAACACAGTGAAACGCTATCTCTACTAAAAATACAAAAATTAGCCAGGTGTGGTGGTGGGCTCCTGTAGTCCTAGTTACTCGGGAGGCTGAGGCAGGAGAATGGCGTGAACCCGGGAGGCAGAGGCTGCACTGAGCTGAGATCACGCCACTGCACTCCAGCCTAGGTGACAGAGCGAGACTCTGTCTCAAAAGAAAAAAAAAGTCTTACAAATCCACAAGAAAAAGATAAACACCTCATTAGAAAACTGGGCAAAGGATATGAATTGGCAATTCTCAAAACAAGAAATATTAATAGCCAATAAACTAGGAAAAACATTCAGTATTAATAAAGAAGCACAAATTCAAATACTGAGATATCTACATATCATTTTTTTACCCTTCAAGTTGGAAAAAATACATATATACTTGTTTGTCTATTTATTTATTTATTTATTTATTTATTTATTTATTTATTTTTGAGACAGTCTCACTGTGTCACCCAGGCTGGAGTGCAGTGGTACCATCTCGGCTCACTGCAACCTCTGCCTCCCCCGTTCAAGCAATTCTCCTGTTTCAGCCTCCCGAGTAGCTGGGACTACAGGTGTGCATCACCAAACCTGGCTAATTTTTTGTAGTTTGGCGGAGACAGGGTTTCGCCATGTTGGTGAGGCTGGTCTCAAACTCCTGACCTCAGATCTGCCTGTCTCGGCCTCCCAAAGTGTTGGGATTACAGGTGTGAGCCACAATGCCCAGCCAAGTATTATTATTATTATTATTATTATTATTATTTTGAGATGGAGTCTCGCTCTGTTGTCCAGGCTTGAGTGCAGTGGCTCGATCTTGGCTCACTGCAACCTCTGCCTCCCGGGTTCTCACCATTCTCCTACCTCAGCCTCCTGGGTAGCTGGGACTACAGGTGCTGGTCACCACGACTGGCTAATTTTTTGTATTTTTAGTAGAGACGGGGTTTCACCGCGTTAGCCAGGATGTTCTCGATCTCCTGACCTCGTGATCTGCCCGCCTCAGCCTCCCAAAGTGCTGGGATTACAGGCCTGAGCCACCGCGCCTGGCCGGCCAGCCAAGTATTATTAAAATAAAATTTAAAAGGCTGGACATGGTGTCTCATGCCAGTAATCCCAGCTACTCGGGAGGCTGAGACAGGAGAATTGCTTAAATCCGGGAGGCGGAGGTTGCAGTGAGCCGAGATGGCGCCATTGCACTCCAGCCTGGGCAACAGAGCGAGACTCCATCTCAAAAATAAATAAATAAATAAATAAATAATAAAAATTAAAAATTAAAATCAGCTATATTGAGGGATAATATAGCTGCAATTAGCTGAGTTCACTTAAATCATACAATTCAAAGAGTTTTGACAGGTGTACCCACTCATGAAATCACTGGCACAATCAAGATACAAAACATATCCATCACCCCCAAGACTTTGCTCATGCCCCTTTATAATTCATCTCTTCCTCCACCTCTGTTCCCAGACAACCATTGATTTTCTTTCTGTCACTATAGCTTCATTTGCCTTTTCTAGAATTTTATATAATGGGTTTATACTTGTTAAAAATATGCATGCCCAAATTATCTGATATCCAGTATTTGCTTAAAAAACAAAAAATAATCCATTGGCAGGTGGACATGGGTGGGAATGTAGGTGAAACAAAATCAGGGCTGTTATACTATTTTACTTTTGTATGTGTTTGAGTTTTTCCATTATAAAATTTTAATATGCATCATCACCTCTTGATCTGGTTGTTCCTAAAATCAAATATGCACAAAGGATGCTAACGAGATATTATATTTGTAATAACAGGAAAAGGGTAAACAATCTAAATACCCAACAAAGGTTGGATAAATAAATTACAGCACATTCATTGAATGGAACACATGAGGCCCTTAAAAATCGTGTTTTCAAAGGATATTTAATGACATTGAAAAATGCAATGTACATTTTATGTGAAAAACGCAGGTTACAAAACAGTTACAGCATGATTTCATTTTTATCTAAAATATATAGTAAATATAAATAAAACACTGGAACGTTAATGGTGCTACACTCTATGTGGTAGGATTACAAGTGATTTTTTTTGGGGGGGGTCAGGGGAATGGAGTCTTGCTCTGTTGCCCAGGCTGGAGTGCAGTGGTGCCATCTTGGCTCACTGCAACCTCTACCTCCCTGGTTCAAGCAATTCTTGTGCCCCAGCCTCCTGAGTAGCTGGAACTACAGGCGTGCGCTGCCACGTCCGGCTAATTATTTTATTTTTTATTTTTTTGAGACGGAGTCTTGCTTTGTCGCTCAGGCTGGAGTGCCGTGGCATAATCCCAGCTCACTACAACCTCCACCTCCTGGGTTCAAGTGATTCTCATGCCTTAGCCTCCCAAGTAGCTGGGATTACAGGTGTGCGCCACCACGCCTGGCTAATTTTTGTATTTTTAGTAGAGACAGGGTTTCGCCATATTGGCCAGGCTGATCTCGAACTTCTGGCCTCAAGTGATCTGCCTGCCTCAGCCTCCCAAAGTGCTGGGATTACAGGTGTGAGCAACCGGCCCCGGCCCCGGCTAATTTTTTGTGTTTTGGTAAAGATGGGGTTTCACCATGTTGCCCAGGCTGGTTTCGAACTTCTGAGCTTAGGCAATCTGCCCACCTCGGCCTCCCAAAGTGCTAGGATTACAGATATAAGCCATTATGCCTGGCTACAAGTGATTTTTATTATCTTTATAGTTTCCAGTATTTTCAAAACTTCTACAATGAGCATGTGATACACACACACGCACACACACACACATATAGTAGAGACAAGGTCTCACTGTGTTACCTAGGCTGGTCTTGAACTCCTGAGCTCAAGCCATTCTCCTGCCTTGGCATCCCAAAGTGCTGGGATTACAAGTGTGAGTCACAGTAGCCAGCCTATAATATTTTTAATATAGAAGAATAGTCTTTAATTTATCTTTGGTACTTTGCATTTTTCCAGATTCTTTTCTTTTACATTGTCTTATTTTTAACCCTATGAGACCATAGAATAACATTTATTATATTCCCATAGACCCAAAGTAGTATATTTTCAGAACTAGATAGGACCTTAGAGATAAAGACTGATTCCCCCATTGTTTAGATGAGGAAACTGAGGATCAGAGAGCTGAAGTAACTTGCTTGATGCCAGAAAATTAGTGTCAGAGTCGGAACCAGAAGTCAAGCCCCGTAGGGCTGACTCCTTTCCACTGCTTCATAGAACAAAGGATCCCAGTTAAACCCAGTTCCTGACAGAGACCACTACTAGATATTCTTGAATAGGATGCCCCAAGAAGAGATAACTTCCTTGACTGTTTTATGTGTGTGTGTGTGTTTGTGATAGAGATAGGGTTTCACTATATTGTCCAGGTTGGTCTTGAACTTTTGGCCTCAAGCAATCTTCCCACCTTGGGCTCCCAAAATGTTGGGATTACAGGTATGAACTGCTGCCCCTAGCCAATTTCCCCGATTTATAATCCTAGTCCTGAATCTCATCTGAATCCAGGCCACAATGGACTCCTCAACTTTATACACAGACCAATCTCCCTAACCCTGGCCAGGGTCTGAATCCCGATCTGTGTTGCACAGTCAGCCGTTTCCCCACCCACTTACCCCCATCATGTAAATCTGTGTTGTTGAAAGGGATGTGGGGTGGAATATGAGTGAATCAATACAATCTCCTCCCTTCAAGGGTCAAGGGTGACACTTTCTTACAGGCGGGCGGGCAAGCACTTTTTAACCAGAAGGCAAGGGCAAGTCCAGAACTCCAGTGGAAGATGCTCAGGGGCAGCATTGGAAGTTGCGGAGAGTCTAGAAAACCTCTCTTGCCAGTTCGCGTGGATATTCAGAGCCCTCAGCCTGCTGATCAGAAAGGCCTGGCCCAGAGGACTTTTCCCGGTCCCGAGTTAGCTGAGGGATGGGAGCAGCCCAGCCAAAGGCAGTTCTTGAAAGGCTTTTGGGAAGCAGGGGCGGGGCCCAGGGGTGGAGACTGTTGAGAGAGCTGCTGGAGGAGCGCCAGAAAAGATTGAGGGAAAAGATGCGACCCATGATGCCTGGTTAAAGGAATTGGAGGGACAGAAAAGAACGGACCATTCCATCTTTACCTCCATTCCTGGAAACTCTGTCAGAACTCCTCAGTGCTGGGAACCCCAGCCGAGGTGACGGGGCTCCCCCAGGGATAAGGAGGTCTGTAAAACTGGAAAGGAATTTCCCTTCCTGTGAGAAAATGGAACCAGTTATATCATCCCTCGGTGCCTCAGTTCCCCCATCTGTGCAATGGAGCAGCAATAGCCTTCCTGCTCCTGCCACCTTGGGCTGTGGAGTGGGAGGAGAATGTGTGAGAATGCATAAGACAGAATCAGGTACAACATGCTTGAATTCTCTCTACTTTCAACCCCAGCTGGGGAGTACAGGTAGCACTAAGAGCTATAATTCAATTTTGGCTTTTCCTACCCACCCTCAGTTTAAACTTCCGGTGGTGGGGCGGCGGGGTGGAGGGGGTGGTGTGTGGCTCAACCCTTGCCTTTCTCAATCCTGCCTGGCCTGGTAGGGAACTCTTATCCCTATTGTCACTGCTCAGATATTAGGGTAACTCCTCAATGCCCAGCATTTTGCCAAATGGAAATAATAACTCCTTTGGTGGCATGAGGTGGCCCTGTCTGCGTCTTTATTCAACACTTCTCTGTTTCAAGTTCCTGACATTTGGAAGATGGGTTGTCTCTTTCTACCTGTAAGTGCATATGTGCTTGTGGATTTTGGGGCAGGGGTGTGTGGGGTGGCGGTGAAGAGAAGGAGGAGGGGAGGTGAAGTAGATAAAGGGGAGAAAAGTAGGAGGTGGTGCTGCAGGCATTAACAAGCCCAATCGATTTTGGTAGGTTTTTCTTTTTCTTTTTTTTTTTCTGATGGAGTCTCACTCTGTTGCCCAGGCTGGAGTGCAGTGGTGCCATCTCAGTTCACGGCAACCTCTGCCTCCTGGCTTCAAGAGATTCTCATGCCTCAGCCTCCCGAGTAGCTGGGATTACAGGTGTGCGCCATCACGGCTGGCTCATTATTGTATTTTTAGTAGAGACAGGGTTTCACCATGTTGGCCAAGCTGGTCTTGAACTCCTGACCTCAAGTGATCCACCTGCCTCGGCCTCCCAAAGTGCTGGGAATATAGGCGTGAGCCACTGCGCCCAGCCCTAATACATTTTGTTTCCCCTCCCATAAATGCTGAGACTAGAAAAACCTGAGAGTAACTTCAGGGTGTTTTAAGGCTTTTCAGACCCCAGTTAGCCCTCGGCCCACCTGGGCAAATGAAAGACAAGAATGGAAAAATAAAAAGGAGCGATCAAGATAAACATGTGAATCTCCTTTTTACCTCCTGGTCTTTGTAGAAAAGATGCCAGTGGCAGCAAAGACAGAAACCCAAGAGGCAACATGGAGGACGTAAGAGGACCATGGGAAGAAAAAGGCAGCCGACCACATGTCTTTCCTGAAAGCCTTTCCTTTATTTTTCTGTAGCTGAAACTGTGAGCTCAAGGGGCTTACAGTGTGGTCCAGGAAACAGCTTACAAGAAACAACTAGATAACAAGGAGAGAGAGAGCAGAGCATCAATATTCAGGTGAAAAAAAAATCAGACCACATCAAAAGGTTGGAAGGTGGGCAGGATCAGGGAAGGCTTCTGGAAGGGGGTGAGATTTGAATCTTGACTTGGAGAATGTAAGTATAGAGAGTGGTGAGGAGGGCATCCCAGGCTGGAGGAACATCGTGAATCCATGTTGGGAGGTGGAGGGTGGGGGCTGGTGGTGCAAAAGAACAAAGGCTGCAAAGAGCAATGTCTGTTGCGGGAGGCAGGAAGCAGACAGCGGGAGGCAGGGAGCAGACCGTCGTGGCTGAAGAGGAGTGCTGAAGAGGAGTGCGGGTTACAAGGTCATTTTGGAGATCTGAAGAGAATGTACTGCACTGGTGGCAGCAAGGAGAAAAACTTTGTTTCCCTTTTGAGAGTATGGCCTTCAGCAGAGGTGGGGGAGGTGTTTGCCCTCTTCCCTCAACTCCTGGGTTCGCCCCCAGCCCCCCACCCAGGAGACATCCCATGGACAAAAATCAGTGTGTGACCATGTAGGTCACTGCACAGGTGTGCATGTGTGTGTATGTGTGCATAGTACTCTGCAAAGCATGCACAAAGCATGTTGTGTACATTGTGAAATGGAAGCAGAGCAGGTGGCAGCCTGTTCGGCACCCTTTGAGGCAGGCTGCAGGGCACAGTGAGAAGGGCGCAGGGCTTGGATTTAAATCCCAGCTGTGCCATTGCCTATCTGGGTGACCTAGGGAGGTCCCTTTCCTTCTCTGAACCTCATTTCCTCATCTGTAAAATTGGGATAATAACAGTACCTACTCCATAAAGTTGTGGTGAGGGTGAAATGAGATGGCCTGTAAAGCACCTGGCTCATAATAGGTACTCAGGCATGGACAACGTTTTATATTCGTTACCCACATCCCCATCCCATGCCACTCCCAGAAGCCTGTTCTGCAAACCTGAATTCCCACCATTTCCCACAGAGTCCTGGCTTCTTTGTTCAAAGTGCTGTTCAAGGCAGTGCTAGGCACTGTTTTGGTGGAAGTGGAATACAAACATGAAGTGGAAACAAATGTTGCAAAATCTTAGCTGTGGAATCTAGGTGATGGGAGTTCCTGTTACAATCCACTTATTTGTGCAGATTGGAAACAAACAAAAACTATAAAGAAACAGAAGCACCCTTGGTCTCTAAGAAGCACTTCTTGGCTTGGAGAAGATTATGTCTATCCCGTCTATCCCATGGGAGATAAGTCAGCAACTAATTTGTATGCCAGGCGGAATGTGCAAGGGGGCCCTCAAAGAGGGACATAGTGTGTGAACCCATAGGAAAGGGGAACATGGCTTCACCTGGGGCACTATTGGCAGCTTCTCCGAGGCAGGGACAGGTCAAGTGGTCCTTTGAGGAAGAGAGTTTGATTTGCAAGTAACAGGGTGGGTGTCCTGGTTGCAGTGGGCCAGGCTCAAAAAAGCAATTGCCAACAGCACAGACTCTGGAACAGAACTGTGATAGTGTGCTTTGAGAACTGCAGTTCAGCTGGGTGTGGCAGGAGGGAAAATACATTAACCCCTTAGCACTCCACAGACAGTTGTGGAGAGGGCTTAATTGATCAAGCTAACCTGCTATTTGCTAGTTAAGTGCTGAGCCAGGAGGGGGCCTACTTCAGGGCTCAACTGGGAGAGGAGGGTGAAGAATGGAGCCTGAGAACCCATCTGGTTGCTGGGGAGGGGTTGCTCCAGGTGTAGAACTGTACAGGAGGGTGCCTCTTGGGGTTGGTGTGGGGCTGTTCAGGGCCTCAAGTTCAGGGCAGAATAAGGAGACAAAACAGGACCTGATGGAGTAAAACTTTTCTCCTCCCCATGCCACCTCAGCCTGTCAAAGGGCCACAAGTCCCCTGATACTTGTTTTCTTTTCTTTTTTTTTTTTTTTCTTTTGAGACGGAGTCTTGCTCTGTTGCCCAGGCTGGAGTGCAGTGGCATGATTTCGGCTCGCTGCAACCTCCGCCTCCCAAGTTCAAGCGAGTCTCCTGCCTTAGCCTCCCGAGTAGCTGGGATTATTGGTGTGCACCACCACGCCCAGCTAATTTTTGTATTTTTAGTAGAGACAGGGTTTCACCATGTTGGCCAGGCTGGTCTCAAACTCCTGACCTCAGGTGATCACCCGCCTCGGCCTCCCACAGTGCTGGGATTACAGGTGTGAGCCACTGCTCCTGGCCCTGATACCTGTTTTCATTCCTTTCCAGGGACCTTAAGGATTTTTTTTCAAGTTGAGGAGGCTCATATGCAATTACAAGACCTGGGAAGGGGTGGCATGTTAAGCCACTGTCAGTTCAACTCCTTACTTGCACAGAAGGATTTCTCTAAACTTACCAACCTTTCTGATAGAGGGAACCACTCTCCTGGAACAGGAAGGGAGGAAAGGAGAGGGCTAGGAGACTGTCTATGAAGGAGTGTAGGGCTGGTGATGAAGAGGGAGACTCTGTTTGGCTGAGAACAGGCCTTCTTGGCAGGTGACTGGGAGGACATGGGGCTTCAAGAAGGTAGGGCAAGGCAGCGAAGACCAAGGACTTTGTCTAGGTCACAGTTACTTCTGGGAGTCCTGTGTGCCTCTCCCTGCTTCCCTTCCTCCACAGTCTGGCCCCTCTCAATATTGTGATCACCACAACAGGAAGGAGGCAACCAAGAACAGCCTGCAATACTCTGCAAGAATGGGCCTGGCTGACTGGAAGGATGCTCATCATTGTACCTGGCTGGTCCCCACCTGGGAGGGCTAGCTTAACCCAGGCTTCTCAGCCAGGTGCCAGGAGAGCAGACCCCAGAGCCCAGCAACCCTCGGGCAGGACAGTCCATCCTTAAGGAGCTGGAGTGAATTCCAGGTTAAAGGGATGGCCTGAAGAAGTTGGAATTAACCCACCAAAAGCATCCCCTTTGCCAGTAGTATTTGGCAGGGGGTCTGGAGACCATGTTCACCATTTTATTGCTAGTATCTAGCAACCACAAGTCATTTTTTTCATCTATTTTTTGAGTGTCTTCTGTACACAAGGTATTTTATTATGATCAATAACAGCCAACAGACATCAAACATTTACGATGTGGCAGGCTCCTACATTGCACCAAGAACTTGTATTATCTCAGTTCATTCCTATAACAACCCTGTGGTGTCGGTACTATTAATGTCCCTATTTTACAGAATGTGAAACAGCGGCTCAAGGAAATGAAGTAACTCACTGAAGGCCATACAGTTAACAACTGATCGAGGCAGGACTCAAACTCAGGTCTCATTGGCTCCAATCCCACGTGCTTCTGCACGTAAGCAAGTCCACTCCACAGCCTCCAGCATGCTTTGCTGCCTTGCTCCTCACTACACCATGCCTTCTCCCAATTAGTAGATTAGTCATGTGTTGACACTTCTAGTCTCAGTCTAATGGCTTGTTTATTTAACTGATGGATGCTGCTCCCCATTTGAGGCCATTAGCATTTAAACAAAACAAAACAAAACTGTTGAGCCTGGCAAAGTGACACTGTGTTTACTGTTTTTCTCCCAGTGTTAATTGTGAGCATTTTCCAAATATGTATTTTGATGTGCTAACTGTCCCTAAAGAGGCCTGTAGAACAGTTTAGCAATCTTCTCATGCAGCTCCAGCCCCACTCCCCATAATCTCCTTGGTGAGGGGGAGATGTCTCCGCTAGGATGGGGAAGAGGGATGGTGACCGTCTCAGTCTGATTAGGGGGTAGGGGAACTGGGCTGGGCCGGCGACTCTGTCCTTGGAGGCTAAGTCCCAGAGTATCCTCGCTTCATGCTTGGGGAGGGAATTTGGTATTTCTTTCCAGGACAATAAGAACATCTGTGCCAAGGCAGAGGAGGAGGCCGGGCGCTCCGAGGCATCTCTGCCGGAGTCTCTTGACACTGTCCGATTGTTACTGTTTCAGTTTATGCTTGGATCACTGACCATGTCCATTTAGAGCAGGCTGACTTGGGCGAAGACAGTGTAGGGCTGAGGAAGGACAGAAAGGACCCGTCTGGTTGGGGGTGGAGGTGTGAGGTGGGCAGGGAGCTGGACCAACTCTAAAGTGACCAGGTTACAAATGAGCTGCTGCAAAGTACAGGGTGAATCTTGCACCTGTAAATGGGAGGAAGGAGTGCTTCCACTGTCCCCCCACCCCGTCCCCGCCTACTCGCCCCCCAACCCCTGGGGTAATTGCTGTTGACCTCTGGTCCAGTTTGTTTGCAGCCTCCCTCTTCTGACAGATTGGGCTTCAGGTCGATCTTGGGGCAAATGGATGAAGAACTACAGGTTTGATCCTTATATGGGACAGTTAGCTTCACACTGAGAAAAACCTGGCTACTTTCTGCCTCCCAGCTCCAGTTGCAAACTGGAGTTAAAGTCGAGTTTCTGGCTCCCTGCAAACTATTCCCAGTACTAGAAAGTCACGTTACCCGGTGTGTTCGTGTGGTGACTGCAGCTATGTCTAGTTCCCAGCGAGTCGGCCTCCCATTGGGGATGAGCTAAGACGGCTCGTTAGTTTCTTCCTCGCTCAGACTTAGCCCTGGAACTGGCAGTTCTGGGGACCAAGAGGTAGGCATCTGCCTCCGGCATAATTAGTTACATCAGTCTCAAAAAGCATTGATGGCCCATCCCTTTGGGTATCATGCTGTGCCTGGCACGAGCTAGTAATCCCCACCCGGTCCTGGCCCTCCCGAGTTTACAACCTTAAGTCACACAATAATGACACAGATCCCAAAGGCGAGCAGTTAACAAATACATCCACTTGTCCGCCAATCACAAGGGATCCATTGAGTGAGCCACTGCGACAAACAGGGCCCCCTTCAAAGAGCTTCCAGTCTGGTGGGTAAGTAGGTAAGACTAAGTGAGGGCTTGGAGAAGAGGTTGGGGCGAGAAAACACGGTCAACTTGGGCATCATCGAACAGACTTTTTATTCCTTTCTTTTTTTTTTTTTTGAGACAGAGTCTCACTGTGTTGTCCAGGCTGGAGTGCAGTGGCGTGATTTTGGCTCACTGGAACTTCCGCCTCCTGGGTTCAAGCGATTCTCATGCCTCTGCCTCCGGAGTAGCTGGGACTACAGGCGCCCACCACCACACCCGGCTAAATTTTTGTGTTTTTAGTAGAGATGGTGTTTCGCCATGTTGGTCAGGGTGGTCTCGAACTCCTGACCTCAGGTGATCCGCCCACCTCGGCCTCCCAGTATTGGGATTACAGGTGTGAGCCACCGTGCCCGATGCGACCAGACTTTTAAATAAAAGTGTCTACTGGCATGTGGGTGGGTGCCTGGGTGTTCTGTCTACTTGAGCCACGTCCCTCACTCTGGGTCCGGCGGGCTCTATACAAAGAGCTCTGCAATGCGTAGTGGGGAGAACCCCGGGCGGAGAGGCAGCGGTCCGTGGCGCATGGCATGGGCTCGCCCTCTCTCCCTGGGTGGCCGGGACGTGTCACTAGACCTCGCCTCTCCGGGTCTGACGGTTGGCTTAGGGTCCCTCAAGGCTCGGGCATTTTCAGGACAGTCCCCCGCCCTCCTCCCGCAAGCCATGAGTCTCAGCTGCGCGTCGCGCGTTGGTGGCACAGGTTTGGGGCGGGAGCCGGGAGGAGGCTCCGGGTCAAGTCATCCCCGGAGGTAAGGTCGCGGCGACTCCCCGGGACGCGCCGGCCCTGCCTGGGCTGCGGGAGGAACCGCGGTCGGCCCGTCCCCCAAACATTTCCGACGGGCGCCTGCGCCCCGCGAGGCTTCCGAGGGCCGGGCTGGGCGGGGGAGACCCAGCACGGCCCGGGTTCGCGCTCCCGGGCTGCCTGCCCGCCCGTCAGCTAGGTGCCCGCGGCCACGGGGCGCCGAGGCTCCCCGAGGGCGGGCTGCGGGCTGCGCGCTGCGCTGGGCCGGGCCGCTGCAAGGCCTGGGCGAGCGAGCGAGCGAGCGGAGCGGGGCGGCGGGGGTGCGTGTGTGCGGAGACCGCGCGGGAACGCGAGCCGCCGGCCCGGGAAGGGTGGGTCGGGGAGCGGCGGCGGCCGCAGGAGGAGCGACCCGGGAACCGGAGGCCGGCCGGGCTGGCGGGCAGGAGCCGCGGGGGGGAGGGCGGAGCGCGGAGGGCGGAGACGGGGCCGCGGAAGGGAGGGGGCCGCGGGGCGCGGCCGCGGGGCGGGGCGCCGGGACCTGGGGAAGATAAGAGCGTGCTCGGGGGAGTGAGGGCGGGAGCGAGGGAGGGGCGGGGGACTTAGAGACCAAAGAGGAGACAAAAGGACGGGGTGGGTGGGAGGGGCATAGACGAGCGGGGTAGGGGAGGGGCGCCGGGGGACGCCTCGCGGGGAGGGGTGTGTGTGTACCGCGGGGGGGCATAGTGTGGGAGGGACTTAGAGAGGGACATGAAGGGACAACATAAGAAGGGAGCGCGGGGGTACGGAGAAAAGGGGGGCGGGAGTGCTCCACCACGCTCGCCACGAAGGCAAAGGGAGGCCGCGAAGGGGAGGCCGCTGGGACTGGCCACGCACAGGGACGGGGGTCCTGGGGATGGACAGTCCGCGAGGGAAGGGGATCGGAGCTTCCGCGGTCTCGGGAGGGGAAGGGGGAGCCGACACGGGGAAAGGGGGTGGTGCGGGGACCCGAGGGTGGAGGCGGATGGGCGTGTGTGCAGCGCTGAGGGCAGGGATTTAACGCCGCTGTTCGGGATGACCCAAAGACCACGGTGGGGGCTGCACAGACGGGACGGGGCTACCGATGCAGGAGAACTGCCCAGGGGAAAGTGGGACCTACAAGGGTTAGAGAAGGGTGGCGGGGGCGGCCTCGGACTCGGCAGGAAGGCGCCACCACCGCCCTCTGCCCGTCCCCAGTGTGCCCCGCCCCGTCCGGGGGCCCTAAGGGCAGCGGCCTGGGCCGTGGGGGAGCCGAGCCAGGGCGGAACCATTCGGAACAGAGAGGGGGGCTTGGGGGGAAGGGAGGAGCCAGGGGTCAGAACCCTGTTGGGGGCGGGGGGGCGCCACACCCTGGGAAAAAGGCTTGGGCACATCCAGAATGGACCAATCAGCGAGCAAGGCCAGGGTGGCGTCAAGGGGCAGCTTCGGCCAATGGGAAGGGAGAACACTTCGGAGGTTCGGAGGAAGAAAAGAAAAAAAAGCCCCACGAAACAACAATCGAATCCGTTTGGGGGCTTGGAAGGCTGGGAATGGGCGTCGTTTATGGCACGTTCCGGCACCTGCCCTCTCCTTTGAAGGATGGGGTCGCTTGCATCACTCCTGGGTAGTGGGGAGCAAACGGAGCTGAAGAGGGTCCCGGGAAAGTAGACGGGGATTGGCCATTTACCGGGGACACTTGATTGGGTGCTTCAATTTGGGGGGTGGGTGGGACAGAGGTAGCAGCTTTGTGCTCAAGAGTGCAAGAGAATGTTGTGGTCTCTTAAACGGAGGCAGGAGTGGGCAGGGGTCCCGCATCCCCTATCACTGGCTACTGACTTAAGTGTCAACCAGCGAGTGGATCGTGGATAATCTCAAGCCAATGGATAACTTAAGCATGCCTTTTGGGCACTGAACACTGCTCAACATACTCATTTCTCTTCCCTTTCTAGAGGATGAGCAATGGTAGGGGGCCACAGGGGACCGCTGGGCAATTCATAGAAATTTATCCTTTGGCTTTTCACTTCAGTTTGATGTGTAACACTAGATACATCGCTCTATTCTGAGAATTTTCTCCCGTGAAGATACTGGGACTAGCTACCATTGAGGTCTAAACATTTTGGAACTGATTTGGAGAGTGGTGTGCTCAGAAGAGAAGGCCGTATCTGTTGGGGGGATTGCAAAAGAAAATTTGGGAGTGGTACAACTTTTGGCCCAGGGATTCCAAATGTCTTGAAAACCCCTGAAACTTTATGTAAAATGCCATACAAATGTGTGTGTGTGTGCACATTTTTCTGGAGATAGTTCATAACGTTCAGCATATTTTTAGAGGGACCTGTGACACAAAAATGAACCCACTGTGGTCTAAGAATGCTGGGGATGGGACTGAATCTCCAAGGCAGGAGGCAAGGTGCAGTAGTGGTGTCATTTTGGAATTAGGTTTCCCAAATTCCTTGTTAGGAAATTGAGCTGCAGGGGCTCTTTCCATATATTTCTTGCCATCCAAAGGCAGGCCAAGTTCCTCAGAGCTGAGAAGCCCATGTGAACTGTCACATAGCAAAGCAATGCTTGAATAAACTACACTTTCAGTCAATGGTGAGGAGTGGGCCCTGAGTTAGGAAGGAAAGGCAGTAGAGGTTTACTTCTGAAATCACATCTACCTTTATCTACAAAATAAGGGTAAAACCTCCTGGTCTTCTTATGAGAAAATAAGTAGAAGGTTATATGCGAGATATTGTAGACAGCAGCCTGTACAAGCCGGGAAGCTCACACACGTGAAAAAAATGGCTGTGGCTAGACTTGTGGGGACAGAACCCAGCTTTGGCACCGTCCTGGTCTTAGGATCAGTCTAGGGCAGAATCCAATTGCAGTTTGTACATCCTCTTTCTAGGTTCAGAGGTTAAAATATACAATATTTTATCATTATTAACCCTGTCTCTTCCAGTTGGCAGTTATCAATGGTGGATCATATCTGATGTGATATATTTGATTACAGACTACAGTGAATTTTCTCCACTTCGATTTAGGACCAACTACATAATCCTTGGTAAGAAAAGGAAGTCCCTGACAAGTGCAACTCGAGAAATGCAATGCTGGAGAATCCAAAGGTGTCTGACTTGAATGAAATGATTCCACTGGGGGACAATGCAACATATACTCCGGGTAAATAGATTAAAAAATGCCTTTATTTTTAAAATGTGGCTCAACTACATGCAATGTACTGAGCCAGTTTTGGAATCCACCCTGTACCAGAGTAAAACTGGACCAAAGGAAGTGAAGTCAGGGCTCCTGGCTGTCACTCCTCCAGCAACTCAATCTACAGAGCTTTTCTTCAGCTGTTTTTTGTGACGTGTGGTGATTCGTTTTGGATTCCTCTGTATGACAGACAGGTCCGACCTTGAGGAAGACCGGTAGCCCACATCCTCTGCTTTTATGGGGTTAATGATATGGCCTGGCTTGGTGACGACCTTGGGAGTAGTCAGCTTTTGGAAAGCCCTCTGGGTGTTCCATGTGGATCCTATGGGGGTCTGGATGGTCCTTTCAAATTGCCAATGGTGGGTAAATGGATATGGAAGCACTCGTACCTGGAAAGGAAGGAGAATGATTTGGTATGAGGCAGGCCTGGGGTGCAGTTATACACTGTACTGACAACTCTCATCAGGTACTATTTTGGTACAGGCCACGGTTCCACATGATGACTGCAACTGAAGAGACTGAGAGGTTAAGGCATCCCATCGCTCCCATCTGCTCTTAGGAGTCAAATCTGCTTGATGACATTTGGGAGTAGGGGGGCCTAAGTTGGCTCTGGATCCCCTGTTTATTCAACAATTCAGGGTCTAAAAAAACCAACCTGACACTACTTCTGTCTTTGTTTTTGTTTTCTTTTTTGAGACAGAGTCTCACTCTGTTGCCCAGGCTGGAGTGCAGTGGGGTGATCTCTGCTCACTGCAACCTCTGCCTACCAAGTAGCTGGGATTACAAGTGACACTGTCCCTATCCAGCTCCAGGAGCTCCAGGGCTGTTGTCCCAGAGTGAGCTTTTCTATGTAACACTGTGACTGCAAGAATCCAGACCATTTTGTATCCCTGTGGATTTTATAACTTTTCTACCCTCTTTATGCTCTCAGTCTCCTCCTTCCCTCTCTTAGGATTGATGTTTCAAGGAACCCGAATCCTGAACTCTACCAGGCCATTACACTTAGTTTCATCTTTTTTGTTTGTTTGTTTTTGTTTGGGTTTTTTTTTTTTTTTTTTTTTGAGATGGAGTCTCGCTGTCGCCCAGGCTGGAGTGCAGTGGTGTGATCTCAGCTCACTGCAAGCTCTGCCTCCTGGGTTCACGCCATTCTCCTGCCTCAGCCTCCTGAGTAGCTGGGACTACAGGTGCCTGCCACCATGCCCGGCTAATATTTTTGAATTTTTTTTTTTTAGTAGAGACAGGGTTTCACCGTGTTAGCCAGGATGGTCTCGATCTCCTGACCTCATGATCCGCCCACCTCGGCCTCCCAAAGTGCTGGGATTACAGGCGTGAGCCACCACACCCGGCCCACTTGGCTTCATCTTCTTTTGGCACCACAGAATGTAGAGCTGGAAGGCCCTAGATATTGGCAATGGTCATCTCTGGCCTGAAAATTTGGCTTAGAGGGAGGAAATGATGGAGCTAAGTAAATGAGGAGCAGCATTGGAGAACAGAACCCAAAGCTCCTGTTTCCTTGCCTGGTATTCCTCCACCACATTTCTACCTTCAGACATTTAAATAATCTTTCAACACTTCCGCAATGGCCAAAGGAGGAAGACACGTAAGCAGAAAATGGGGATGTAAAAATCAGTAGTCTTTGGCAGGGCACGGTGGCTCACACCTGTAATCCCCGCACTTTGGGAGACCGAGGCAGGCAGATCACTTGAGGTCAGGAGTTCAAGACCAGCCTGTCTAACATGCTGAAACCCCGTTTCTACTAATACAAAAATAAGCTGGGCGTAGTGGCGCATGCCTGTAATCCCAGCTACTCAGGAGGTTGAGACAGGAGAATAGCTTGAACCTGGGAGGTGGAGGTTGCAGTGAGCTGGGATCATGCCACTGCATTCCAGCCTGGGTGACAGAGTGAGACTCCATCTGAAAACAAAACAAAAACAAAAAAAGCAAATCAGTAGTCTCTGGAAACATTCAGTGGAATACTCAAGAGAAGCTAAGCACTATCTGGTGGTCCTGGTAGTAGCAAAGGAAACAAATTCTCTTTAAGTTAAGGGAATGTCTTATTTGGGTTGACGGCTACATCTGTGCTTGTCAACCAGGGCAACAGAAAAAGAGAACACCTGGACAAAGAGAACACCTGGACAAAGTATTCAGTCTCAGAAGTCCCCCCTAGGCACCTTGAAGCACTTTATTCTACTGCATGTTGGAACCTGCAGTAACTTATTAAAAAGATGAAAATCAGGGGAGATTCCTAGAAAACTATTTGTCAGTTTGCCATGACTGCATTAAAAAAACAAATAGACCCCTGGAAGGGAAGGGTCGTCTTTATTGAGCTCTATACTCTACCCATCACCTGGAATCCTGGCCCACTGAAGCACCCTTTCCCCCCTTCCCTTATCGTGTAACTGCCTATTTTCTAGTTATATAGCCTTAATTGGGACTGCAGTAGTTACGTTTCAGTTTCTGCAGTGATTGGTTCACAAAATAAGATAAAAAAGAATGTTACTGAAATGTATATCTTCTTACCTCTGTTCTGTAGCCATTAGTTCCTTATTCCTTCAGAGGGAAAAATGTAACTCATTTCAATATACTGGCTGGGGACAGATGTCAGAATTGAAGGGAACATAAAGGTCATCTAGTCCAATCTCATTCTTGAGTCCCCTTTACATGTACTCACACTCCCAGAGCAGCCTTGAATTCTGTATCTCCTCTAACTTCTACTTTATGTGACTTCATACAGTAACCTTCGATATACTTGAACACCGTAATCACGCTCAAATTTTCTTCTCTTGTAAACATCCCCAGCTCGTTATCATGTGACACAACTTACAATCTTCTCATTCTCCTGAACAAGTACCGGTTTGTCTTCATTTTTCTTAAGCTACAGCTCAAACCTTATAGCCTCTGTTTGAGCATTACCTTGACTCTAAACATTTTTCCTGGCCAGTAATTAAAACAGCATAGTCTATCTGAGATGATAAATGTAACAGCCATTCAGCAAAAACAATAGATTTGATTCTGTGGTCAAGATCACACGTCCCTCTTGACTACAGATCACTAGAATACTCCTCTCAAGCAAGAAAGTCAGGCAGCTAAAGAACTCTCTAAGTTCTCACCTGATGAGCCGCTGTGTGGATGTTGCGCTTCTCATTAATAATCACATTTGGCAAATTCTTATCTTTTCTTGGAGGACCCTCAGGGGCTTTAATGAGAAACCTGGAAAGCAAAACAACAGGACATCTGACTAGGAGCATTAAGGACTTAGTCAAAAGGGTAGGGAGGACACCGAAGGGCGATGGGGGAGAACCTAGTGCCCTTTTGACAGACTTTCTTCCGCATTCTTACCGGCGTCTTTTCTTGGCACTGGGCTTTAGGCCCACACCACCCCACTCGCCCCAGCCAGGTAGCGTCAGGTCCACGTCCTTTGGCTTACTAGCCTCCACGGCTTCCCTCTTCTCTTTCAAGAAATCTCTGATGACATCATCCCCAGCAAAAGCTTCCTTTATCATCTGCCTTTGGTTTCTCTCCTCTTCATCTTCCTGGGGAGAAACAAGCGAGAGCTACAGCTTGGCTTATGAGCTGTGGTTCATGGCGAGAACGGTTGAATTTTGGGTCGTGACATTTTAGCGCCCCCTAGAGGGAAGTGCTGAACAATGATGGTCTTGAGATACAAACTAGTGCGCAGCCAATCATGCTCCAGTTTTCTTCCCTCTAGGGTAAGTATCTCTAGCTCATTATCATATGACACAATTTTAAACTTTTGAGTAACGAAGCTGCAGGGTGGAGGAAGGAATGGCCCGTGTTAGCAGCAGGAGCTCTAAGTGGCCAGACTGTAGGCTTCGTCTAGCTTATATCCCTTAAAAGACAGGTGCCAGGATGCTTCACTGAGTTTCAGATTAACTGGGGAGTCTTAGACCATTTGAGATCCCACTGAATAAAACTTTGGCAACAGTTCAATGACTCACCTTCGAGTTGTCCTGCCTGGGATCTGGTCAGAACTCTGAGTTACTCCCTCTTGCCTCTGAGAGCAGTATTAGAGTCACCCCAGAGGAGTTTTGGTGGATCAGGGTTTCGGAAATAGGGGTCTTGACAGCACCCATAGATCTGCATCTATTAAAACATCACTGTTTTAGGACCAGCCTGGCCCTATACTATTCTGGACTTCTCAATTACTGAAATGTGCCCGCAGCGAAACAAAGCTTCATTACTCCTTGTGCAAGGACACTTTCTGAACAATGGCCCACCACCCTGGCTTTGCTCACCAGCTCCTCTATTGTGGGAACTGCCAAAGACTTCACGGAGGGAGACTGTGTGGTTAGGAGGTTCTGTAGGTCGATCATTTGCTCCTTCTTTTTCTTCTTAGGGGCATCAGGGCGATTATTTGGGGTCCTCTCTGACTGCTGCCCTTCTAACACAGGTCTGGAAAGCTCCTTATTTTGAAAACATTCTTCTTTTCCCAGCTCTTCTAGTTCTTCCAGCGTCTGTACTCTCTCTGGCCTCTGTAGCAACAGGGGCTCCTCTTCTTCTGTGGCAGGTTCCTCTCTCTGGACCTGGGGAATAGTCCCCTCTGAACTTGCTTTTTGCTTCCTGGACTGATCATTTTCCTTCAATTTCTGAGATAGTACTCTCAATTCAGACAGCACTTCCTGGCTGCTGGAATCTGGGGGAAAAAGAATGAAAGCTGTCAGAAAAGGCCGGGTGCGGTGGCTCACGCCTGTAATCCCAGCACTTTGGGAGGCCGAGGCAGGCAGATCACAAGGTCAGGAGATCGAGACCACGGTGAAACCCTGTCTCTACTAAAAATACAAAAAATTAGCTGGGCATGGTGGCGGGCGCCTGTAGTCCCTGCTACTCAGGAGGCTGAGGCAGGAGAATGGCATAAACCTGGGAGGCGGAGCTTGCAGTGAGCCGAGATCGCGCCACTGCACTCCAGCCTGGGCAACAGAGCGAGACTCCGTCTCAAAAAAAAAAAAAAAAAAAAAAAAAAGAAAGCTGTGTCAGGAAAAGGAGGTATGTACGTTGTCTGGTTGGTAAGCATTTGTTGAGCACCCACCAAGTGCTAGGTACCACATAAGACATTCTAACGAGGACAAACAGGGAAAAGAAGATTCTGTACATTGAATCTCCTAGAGAGTACACTAATCATAGCAGGCAACGGAGTTTGGTAATTAAAAGTAGCATGTGGCCAGGCGCGGTGGCTCATGCCTGTAATCCCAGCACTTTGGGAAGCCGAGGCGGGCAGATCGTGAGGTCAGGAGATCGAGACCTGGCTAACACGGTGAAACCCTGTCTCTACTAAAAATACAAAAAATTATCCAGGCATGGTGGCATGTGCCTGTAGTCTAGCTACTTGGGAGGCTGAGGCAGGAGAATCACTTGAACCAGGTAGGCGGAGGTTGCAGTGAACTGAGATTGCGCCACTGCACTCCAGCCTGGGTGACAGAGCAAGACTCTGTCTCAAAAAAAAAAAAAAAAAAAAAAAAAAAAAACGGAGCATGTGCGATGTTGGATATGGTGGCTCACGCCTGTAATGCCAGCACTTTGGGAGGCCAAGTGGGGAGGACTGCTTGAGCCCAGGAGTTCGAGACCAGCCTAAGCAACATAGTGAGAACTCATCTCTACCACCTCCACTCCCCCAACAACAAAACATTTCCAGGCATGGCAGTGTGCATCTGTAGTTCCAGCTACTTGGGAGGCTAAGCTGGGAGGATCGCTGGAGCCAGAAAGTCAAGGCTGCAGGGAGCTGTGACTGTGCCGCTGCATACTAGCCTGGGCAAACAGGGCAAGACCTGTCTCAAAAAAAAAAAAGAAAAGTAGCATGTTGGAAAGCAGACGTCCTGGGTCCTATTCCCAGCTTTGCCAATGATCCACTGTATGACTGGGACTGTGGCTTAAGTTCCTCGTGCAGTAAACCCCACTTGGGAAGATTGCCCCAAGTTCCAAATTTTAAAAAAGGAAGCCACTTTAACAGGTGGCTTCTGAATGCAACTTCATTGTAATTTATGCTTTACTGCTTATAAAAACCTTATCCAGGATTTTCATCTTTTTTTTTTTTTTTTTTTTTTTTTGAGACGGAGTCTCGCTCTGTCGCCCAGGCTGGAGTGCAGTGGTGCAATCTCGGCTCACTGCAAGCTCCGCCTCCTGCATTCACGTCATTCTCCTGCCTCAGCCTCCTGAGTAGCTGGGACCACAGGTGCCCGCCACCGTGCCCGGCTAATGTTTTGTAGTTTTAGTAGAGACGGGGTTTCACCGTGTTAGCCAGGATGGTCTCGATCTCCTGATCTCGTGATCCACCCATCTCGACCTCCCAAAGTGCTGGGATTACAGGTGTGAGCTACCGCACCCGGCCAGGATTTTCATCTTGACTCAAGAATTTCTACTCCGTATCTTAAAGCAGTATTTCATAATCTGCTGTTGCTGAGTCAAGGGATGAAGTAGCGGCTTTATCCAGTGGATGTAGCTCACACTTCCACTGGCAACATCTGAGCAAATAACACTAGTCTTAAGAGTCTGGAGGGGCTGGCTGGGCACAGTGGCTCACACCTGTAATCCCAGCACTTTGGGAGGCTGAGGTGGGTGAATCACTTGAAGCCAGGAGTTTGAGACCAGCCTGACCAACATGGTGAAACCCCGTCTCTACTAAAAATACAAAAATTAGCTGGGCGTGGTAGCGCATGCCTGTAATCCCAGCTACTTGCGGGCTGAGGCAGGAGGATTGCTTGAACCTGGGAGGTGGAGCTTGCAGTGAGCCAAGGTTGCACCACTGCACTTCAGCCTGGATGACAGACACCTGTCTCAAAAAAAAAAGAGTCTGGAGGGAAACCTGGCAGTGACATGGTTCTAAACTGGCTTTTTCATTGACTCAAGTTGCCACCATTCCCAAGTTGATCCTGCTCTCTAGCTTTGGCATGAAGCCATTGTAGCTCCTTAGATCTGGCCTTTGGACACATGGATGTTTATTTCTCAAGAATCAGGTTTCCTTGTTCATTTTCATTGGGGTCCGTGACTTTCCAGTATTTTAGGACACTCTTGGAAGGTCTGAGAAAATTTGATTTATTTACTGTCTAAAGAAATGCAAATCTGTCTTTCATCCTTTCATATCACAGTCAGCCGCTCTGCACATTTAGATAGATGGTCAGTTGTTGAGGGGGCTTAAGAGAAAGCCACTAGGGTCCTGTGGCCATATATGGACACCCCAACAATCTCAGCCCACTGTGCTGCTTTCCAAAATTCTCTCAGAAGTGACTGCTTGCAATTATTAATCCCAGAAATATCCAGCCAAAACTATTAAGTAAAGGTCACCACAATACATTCTAAATTATAGCTCTTTTAAAATAAATTTTTGTATGTGGAAACCTGAAAAAAACAAAGGAAAAAAAAAAAAGGAGTCTGGGTGCGGTGGCTCACACTTGTAATCCTAACACTTTGGGAGGCTGAGGTGAGAGGATAGCTTGAGGCCAGGAATTCAAGACCAGCCTGGGCAACAGAGCAAGACCTCAGTCTCTACAAAAACGTAGCTCAGCATGGTGGCACATACATGTAGTCCCAGCTAGTTGGGAGGCTGAGCCAAGAGGATCGCTTGAGCCTGGGAGGTCTTAGGCTGCAGTAAGGTATGATTGTACTACTGTACTCCAGCCTGGATGACAGAGCAAAACCCTGTCTCTTAAACAAAAAAAAAAGTAGAAAAAAAATAATTTTTTTTTGCCATGTAAAACCAGATTTTTGCCGTCATCTAAATGCATTCCTATGTGGAACCAAACCAGACCTGGTAATTTGTCCAGATAGCCAAGTGATTTCTCAATGTAGGTAGTTTTCCTAGGCAAGCTTTTTAGTGTCCTGGTTTATTGCCAGAAATGGGAACTCTGACCAATCTCACAGGTGCTAACACTGTTAATAAGATCTCTTCAAGATAACAGGTAGAAAATATAAAGTACAAATAGAGCCTGAGCATGGAGTCACAATTCTAATTTGCCATGTAGCCCCGTGGAGTCATTCATTCCGTAAAGTCTCACCCCATGTAGACACACATAAACTAGAATTAAGAAATGCTAAAAATGCCACTCCTACTTAACCAACAAAACAAAAAAATCCGGCAATTAGAAGATGTTTCCTAATGTCTCAAAATTGACCTATCTGTGTCTAAAGGTGTGAATGGACTTTCAGATTTGCCATTCTACCATATGTACTTCTCCCTGGTGTGTAGGTACCAGGAACACTAACTCACACCCTAACTTCAAGGATGGTTTAGTTATTATGGCTTTCCGAAGGCTGTAAGCCCCCCAAAACAGAAAATGTGCCTGAACCACGTTGCATGGCCATGCAGATGACTGCTTATTAAATGCCTTCAAAGAAGAGTAGTTATGAATGTAATTTCTCTACAGGGATCCAGTGCATGCACTCTTGCAAGTCCCTAGAGCCTAATCACTATGCAGTTGTGTGTGTGGGTGGACACATTTTTTTTTCTCCCATAGTCTGTCCACAGCACTAGGAATTTCTCCCTTCCATTTGATCACAGCTCACCTTTTGTTTCTTGACTGCCTGCTGGCTCAGCATCCTGGCTGAGCTCAGACCTTTTTCTAAGGGATCGCCTTTCCTCAAATTCTCTCAACAAAATTTCTTCTTCTGCCACTGGTCTGTCTTCTCCCTCACTTTCAGAAACTTCGTGGGCCTCAGGCTCTGGCAGTTGCTCAGGGTCCTCCTGGGTTGCAGCCTCTTTGGTGTCACTGGTACAGCTCCTGAGCATCCAGGGATTCGGCCCGTCTGCATTCATCTGCACTTCATTCACTACATCAGGGACAAGGAGTTCTTCCACTTTTTCTTCTGTGCCTCCCTCCTCTTCCTCACTCTCAGAGGCTACCTGGAGTTTCTGTGTTAGTTCTTTGTTCTTGGCCAACTGTTCCTGCATAGCTTGGCGAGCCTGGAGGAAAGAGTCACAGCATGAGAGCCCTGTCATTAGTGACTGCAATAATACCTTTCCTGGTCCATTTCATAAAGCTGCCTCCTCTCGATTTGACTTGGTATTTCTTACTGGTACCTACTGTTTAAACTGCATATACAATGCTGGGTTAATAGCTGTGGTATAAAATGGAAGACAAATTCTTTGTCTTCAAGGAATCAACAGGTGAAATAAGATTTTAAAAAGCTCCTCTCCCGCTTTGGACTTGCCTTCAATGCTGTTTCCCTTTCATCTCTCCTTTTCCACCTTGTTTCTGGTCATTTTCCTTTCTGCCTTAGAGATTTTTCTGATGCCTTTTTAGATTCCTGGTTTTCCATCCATCCTCATGGCTCTTCCCCAACTCTGCTTCTGCTAGCATCCTCCAATTCCAGATCTTCTCTCACCCCAAGGGTCTCTTACCTCCAGGTCATATTTGGCCATAATTGCCTTTGACTTGGCCCATTTCCCACTGTTTTGGTGCTTAAGGCTCATTCTTTCCTAGAAAGAAAGAACAGAGTGAGATTTAGACCTTTAGTGGCTTCCAAGGAAAGCTGGTTCAAAGGGATGGGGGTGGGGCAAGAGGTAGTCTCACCATCATTCTGGCCTTTTCAATTTTTTCCAGTTCTTCTAGTGCCGCAGCTGGGTTAACCTTCCGCAGCTGTTCAAACTCTTTTAGGGCTTTCTTGGCCTTCCCTTTCTTCACAACTTTGTGATACCTGTAGGGTAAGAGGGGTAGGAGGGAAGAGTTTAGCAATTTAGCTGAAGCATGGATGTCATAGGCACAAGTGCCCATACTACCCAATGGGTTCCCTAGGCAGGGGGCTGGAACGGGCATCATAGAGCTAGTTGGCTATAGGGAGTCAGTTTGGGACCTGAGAGGACTGGCAGGATTCTTGGTACCCACAGTCCTCAGGGTAGACCTCTGTGGCTCAAAGAGTCTCCTTTGCCTTTATAACTCAAGGGAGGAGTAGAATAAGTTTCATTTTTTTTTTTTTTTTTTTTTAAGACAGTGTCTCACTCTGTCACCCAGGCTGGAGTGCAGTGATGTGATCTTGGCTCACTGCAACCTCCACCTCCTGGGTTCAAGCGATCCTCCCGCCTCAGCCTCCCAAGTAGCTGGGACTATAGGTGCACATTACCACGCCTGGCTAATTTTTGTATTTTTAGTAGAGATGGGGTTTTGCCATGTTGGCCAGGCTGGTCTTGAATTCCTTACCTCAAGTGATCCACCCACCTCAGCCTCCCAAAGTGCTGGGATTACAGGCATAAGCCACCGTGCCCAGCCAGTTTTACCAGTTGCCCAGGTTGGTCTTGAACTCCTGAGCTCAAGTGATCCATCCATCTTGGCCTCCCAAAGTGCTTGGATTACAAGCATGAGCCACCACATGTGGCCAACAAGTTTCAAACAGGCGAAAAGGCAGGAAGGAAGCCCTATTGGCCTTAACAGCTCTGGAATTCAGAGCTCATTCTGCAGAACCACTCTGTGATGCCTTGGAAGGTAGAGAAAGTAACTGAATAGTCCTCTTTTTGGCAAAACTGTATGAGGTTGGTTTGTGGGGAACAAAAGGCTAGTCACGCCTGTTTGGGACCTCATCTACATGACTCTAGTTGCCGCATCAAAGGTTCTCTCCAAAGAATTTATGATGAGCCACATGACTTTCTTCTGTGGAACCAAAGGCCAGTTCACAGGGGCCTCCTTACTTTTTACTTTTGATTTTCTTCTCTCTTCGAGCCTTGGCCTCATAGTAGGACTGCAGAGCCCGAGCCCTCTGAAGCTCTGCTCGGCGCATCTTTGCCTACAACAAATGATATTTACAGTGACATCTGGGCCAGAAGACAAATGCTAGGAGAAGCGTGGCATGCCTGGGTGTGAAGGGCCTATGACACACTTACCTCTTCCAGGCTCATAGCTTGGAGAGAGGCCTTTTCCACGGGGGTCAGTAAAGGGTCTGCCACTGGCTGCTTGTTCTTATGGAGGAGGTTGAAAATTTCCTGCTCCAGGGGAGTTCTTGCCTTAAAGAAGCAACAAAACATTCTGAGTCTTAAGCCATGCTCTTACAGCTTTCTCTCTTTACTATGATTATCTAACTTATGACACTATAATTGGAATCATAAGTGGATAGGATTGGCTGTTACAGCAAGAGAAGGGGGTTCCAGTCTTGTTGTCAGCAGTGTAAATAAAGCCTTATTTGATTCTTATATGACAACTTCAGCAGGGAGATGCTGAGGCTACTCTCTAATACTGCTGAGAAGGATCACTGTGTTCAGGTTACCAGTATGTTTTTTCTTTGAGACGGGTCTTGCTGTGTTGCCCAGGCTGGAGTGCAGTGGCGCAATCTCGGCTCATTGCAAGCTCTGCCTCCCGGGTTCACGCCATTCTCCTGCCCCAGCCTCCCGAGTAGCTGGGACTACAGGTGCCTGCCACCACGCCTGGCTAATTTTTTGTATTTCTGGTAGAGACAGGGTTTCACCATGTTAGCCAGGGTGGTCTCGATCTCCTGACCTCATGATCTGCCCACCTTGGCCTTCCAAAATGCTGGGATAACAGGCATGAGCCGCTGCGCCTGGCCCAGGTTACCAATATATGTTAAACAGATTTCCATTCTCTTAAGAATCTAGGCACATTGCCCTTGAGTCCCTATATTGTTATGTATTATTTGAAGCACATAACTATTACTTTATAATTAGGAATCTCAAATGCATATCATAAGCCTTCTTTTAGAATACTTCTAGAGGGAAGGGGCGGTTATTTTTTTTTTTTTTGAGACAGAGTCTTCCTCTGTCACCCAGGCTGGGGTCCACTGGCACTCCAATCTCAGCTCACTGCAACCTCCACCTCTAGTGCAAGTGATCCTTCTGCCTCAGCCTCCTGAGCAGCTGGGACCACAAGTGAAAGCCACCATGTCTGCTAATGTTTTTTATTTTTTGTAGAGACAAGGTCCTACCATGTTGCCCAGGTTGGTCTTAAACTCCTGGCCTCAAGCAATCCTCCTGCCTTGGCCTCCCAAAGTGCTGGGATTACAGGCGTGAGCCCAGCATGCCGTGAGGTTAGATCTTAAGATAAGCATTATTTGCCATTGATGATATACCTAGGAAATAGATCTGCAAATATCTCAGAGGGGAAGCCCAACTTTTTTTGACCATAGCCCACTGCTATAAACCATGCATATAAGTGTTCTTGGTATCATTAATTACTGATGAAAGAAAATGAGAAAAAACATGACTTTTTTTGGCACAGTCTTCAAATGTAGTTTGTGGTGGGGTGTGTGTCTTAATTTCTTGAGCACAAAAGGATATTGCCTTTAAAAAAATATAGGATGGGCATGGTGGCTCAGGCCTGTAATCCCAGCACTTCGGGAGGCTGAGGCAGGAGGATTGCTTGAGCCCACAAGTTTGAGACCAGCCTGGGCAACATGGTGAAACCCCATCTCTATTTATTATGTTAAAAAAAAAAAAAAGAAAAAAGAAAAAGACCTTCATGTAATTAGCCTGTTTCCTGATGGTTCAAATTGAACTCTCCTCATTTTCTAACTTTGGCTCCAATTCCTCAGTTTCCAGTTAATTTTGCATGCTAGGCAGAGTATGTATGAAACAAATGTACTGTAAACCAGTTATTCCACATGCTATCTTGAGGATGGCTAAATAATCAGGCCGATCATGCCACGGTCCACATTCTGGCAAGGCACAAAGACAGCCCTAGGCAACAGCTAGTTTCAAACCTCACACACATATTATGTGTGGTTTTCTTCAATAGCCATATACATCATGGTCAGTATTAAACTTACAAATATTTGGATAAATGCATAAACGCACATCATCACATGTTACACGATGCTATTGATTTAACCATAAAACTGTTTTACTGAATAGTAAAGGTACGTGTTCTTCCATTTTTAGTATTTGCAGTAGTGATCAATCACAGGCTGCAAAGTGATTTATACTACAATGCTGTAATGTCCCTTCAATTCAAATCAGTTTACAAACATTTGTTGATTGTAGCTATATTCCAGGCACTTGTGTGGGGTGCTAGGAATACACAATTGATTAAGATAGTTCCTGTCCTCATGGAGCTCACAGCCTTTCAGAGCACAGACATATACAACACAAACAGCATAACATAATGGGTTAAATACATACTGCTACGTTATTCTATAGGGGTAATCACAGAGGAAATCACCATTAAATATATTAGGAGGTAGGTTAGGCTTGGGGAAGGAAGTGACCTTTTGAATTAGGCTTTGAGGCCTAAGTACAGTTCTGTCAGGAGGAAAAAAAAAAATCCAAACAGATGAGCATAAGCAAAAACACAGACACAGGGAAAGGAGTGGTATGTAATAGAATGTGTTGTCCAACATAGCTAAAATGCTAGGTAATTTTATTTTATTCTGTAAGTGAACAGCCTTTGAAGGATTTTAAGGAGAGCAACAATCAATTTCGTGTTTCAGCAAGAAAATCCTGCTGATTGTATAGAGGATATATGTAAAATTCCAAAGGAAAGGTTCGATGAGGGCCTCAATTAGGGCAGTGAAAATGAAAATGAAGAGAAAATAGGAGCCTAAGGGCTATTACAGAGACAGAATTTGCAGGCCTAGGCCCCTGTATAAGCTGGCGGAGAGGGAGATAGTGAAGGGGTCAAGTAGGAATCAAATGACTGAGGGTCCAACCTAAGTGACTGGGGTAGGAAGTTACGCTGTTAACTGAGTTGCAGAATGAAGGGGTATAGGTTTTGGAAGTCTGGGGAAAGGAAATGCGAAGCTTACTTTGGACTGGACTAAGTTTAAGGTGCACATGGGAGACCCAGGTGACTCCTGCTAGTCACATGGAATATAAGACTGGAGCTCCAAAGAAGGGGTTGAGAGTGATAGTCAAGAGTTATGGAATTTTCTTTTTTTTCTTTTTTGTTTGAGACGGGGTCTCGCTTTGTTGCCCGGGCTGGAGTGCAGTGCCGCGATCTTGGCTCACTGCAAACTCCGCCTCCTGGGTTCACGCCATTCTCCTGCCTCAGCCTCTCGAGCAGCTGGGACTACAGGCACCCGCCACCACGCCCGGCTAATTTTTTGTATTTTTAGTAGAGCCGGGGTTTCACCGTGTTAACCAGGATGGTCTCGATCCCCTGACCTCGTGATCTGCCCGCCTTGGCCTCCCAAAGTGGTGGGATTACAGGTGTGAGCCACCGCACCCAGCCAAGGTATGGAATTTTCACACCTGTAATCCCAGCACTCTGGGAGACTGAGGCGGGCGGATCAAGAGGTCAGGAAATCGAGACCATCTTGGCTAACACGGTGAAACCCCATCTCTACTAAAAACTACAAAAAATTAGCTGGGCGTGGTGGCGAGACTCCATCTCAAAAAACAAACAAACAAACAAAAGTATGGAATTTATAGAGCAAGCATAAAAAGGACTAAGGAAAGCCAGAGAGTAAATACCCAGAGTGTATCACAGAAGCTAGAGGGGAGAGATTTTTAGAATGAAATGTGCTAATGGTGTCAAATACGCTAAAGACTAAGAGGGCTTGGGATCTGGCAATTCGGAGGCCCCTCACTAATGCCTTTTGAGAGAAGTTATAGTGGGGCAGTAGGGGAAGAAGGTGAGGGAGAGGAGGCAGCAGTGGAGACAGACCAGCTCTTCCCCAAACACATTCCTTATCAGATAACAAGATTTGCTTCCCCTGTTAAAAGCTTAAAATTCAATTTATTGAAATTTTAATAAAATCAGTTTGTATACCCTAAGTTAAATTAAATCCAACAGGTGTCTTCACCATTGTTTCATAGCCTTTATTTTTATTTTTTGAGACAGAGTCTCACTCTGTTGCCCAGGCTGGAGTGCAGTGGCACAATCTTGGCTCACTGCAACCTCCACCTCCTGGGTTCAAGTGATTCTGGTGCCTCAGCCTCCGGAGTAGCTGGGATTACAGGTATAAGCCACCATGTCCAGCTAATTTTTGTATATTTTTTTAGTAGAGACAGGGTTTTGCCATGTTGGCCAGGCTGGTCTCGAGCTCCTAACCCAGGTGATTCACCCACCTCAGCCTTCCAAAGTGCTGGGATTATAGGCGTGAGCCACCACGTCCGACCGGCCTGTTTCACAGCCTTTAAAATGCTAAAGCATGTTGTGACTCTCCAATCTCCAGTAGGGGCATGCAGCATTTTCTAGCAATGCCTCCTCTCCTCTTGTGAGGGCATACTGAGAGACTAAGGTTTCAAGGAGAATACCTTGGTAAATAGTGGTGTACACAGAGAATAGTGAGGAGAGGGGTGAAAGAAGTTACCTTACAGCATTTCTAGCACTTTGCAGTTTACAATTGCCTTCTCATGCAATATTCCACTTAATTATTTGCAGCTAAACAAAATTTTAGGAAGCTGAACCAAAACTATAGTACAGACTTTCAATTTTCTTTTTTTTTTTTTTTGCAGGCTGGAGTGCAGTGGTGTGATCTCGGCTCATTGCAACTTCCGCCTCCTGGCTTCAAGAAATTCCCCTGCCTCAGCCTCCTCAGCAGCTGAGACTACAGGCATGTGCTACCATGCCTGGCTCTTTTATGTATTTTTAGTAAAGATGAGGTTTCACTATGTTGGCCAGGCTGGTCTTGAACTCCTGACCTCAGGTGATCCACCTGCTTCAGCCTCCCAAAGTGCTTGGATTACAGGCGTGAGCCACCGTGCCCAGCCTGAGACTTGATATTCAATCTCTAGAAACCCTAATACAGCATATACTAGTTGTTGGTACTTTGCACTGTAAGTTGTAAGGAGAGACCTAGGAGTTGCTAGCCACAAAGCACCCTCTGAACTAAGCACTTCTTTATTTCTCTGTGCCCTACTAGCATAATTTCTCAAAAGTCAGTCTTAGAATGAATGAATGGCATGGCATATTCAATGTATAACATCTGAGCCTCACTCTATCTTGAAGAGGTTGTGCTATTCTTAGTGTAACCTCCTCCACTACCATCTAGTTTTTATTTTTTATTTATTTATGTATATATTTTGAGATGGAGTCTTGTTCTGTTGCCCAGGCTGGAGTGCAGTGGCACGATCTCGGCTCACTGCAACCTCCGCCTCTGAGGTTCAAGTGATCCTCCTGCCTCAGCCCCCCTAGTAGCTGGGATTACAGGCACACACCACCATGCCCCGCTAATTTTTGTATTTTTAGTAGAGATGGGGTTTCGCCATGTTGGCCGGGATGGTCTCAAACGCCTGACCTCAGGTGATCCACCCGCCTCGGCCTCCCAAAGTGCTGGGATTACAGGCGTGAGCCACCACGCCCGGCCCCATCTCGTTTTTAATAACAAACTTGGCATTTTCCTGCTATCTCCAAGATTACACTGTCATTTGGAAAAAGCAAGGTGGAGGACAGTGTGTAGTAGCATGCTACCATTCTTTTTATTTAAAAAGGAGGTAAACGTGAATATAAAAATGAAACTCAACAACAACAACAGCAAACTTATGCAAGTGGTGAGTATGGGGGTAAAAATGATCAGATGGGGCAGAGGGTGGAGTCAAACTTTTCACTACATATCTTCTATGCTTTTTTATTTTTGAATTCTACAAATTGTATTACCTCTGATTTTTTTTTTTTTCTAAAGTCTCCCTTCATCCTGCAGCCACACTTTAAACCTGATCTCTTTTTCATGTAGAAAAGGAAGCCTCCTAGAAAGAGAATGGTAGTGACTTCAGCAAAAACATCAGAAACAGCTTATCCCCATAATAAGCAACTACTCGCTCAATTTCTAGCTATTGTGGCAAGCAATGTTTACTTTGATTAGCTTCAATTAGCTCAACTTCCCAACACCTAAGAAACTACTATTCTTGGGTTTTTGGAAAGTAAAGAGGAGAAGCACAAAGAGGGCATCTATTTAAGATTAATCAGCCCATTATAGACTATAGACTCCATACCAATGGTGTATTGGAAAAGTAGGCTAGCTGTTCTAAAGCAGCTATTCAGACTAAAAACCGAGACTTTAGGGACCAACATAGGATTTCCAACTTCTAATTTTGCCAAGAGCATAACTACCATTTCATCTCCAATCCCATCATTTACTACCACCATCATTTCATAGAAGAAAAGACATTTCAACACCACTAAAATAGAAAGAATAACCTCATAATAAAAAAGAACTGGCAACATTACACCCACCAAACAAACATACTTACAATTATCCTTTTGTTTTAGACAAAAACTTTGTTAGGGGTTAGTGTTTGGGAAACCCAGCTCTAAACCCCTGCCCTGCAGCTCAGAGTCATAATAAGTCACCTGCTGAAGTTCTAGTCATTGCCAGCAACACATATTTTAATGTGGTATTCATTCCTGTACAAGCAAACTTTGGCTTCTGTTGTTCACATATCCTCACTAAGGCATCATTAATACTACCGAGTTCCTGATTTCCCTAGGATCAGAATGTGGCTTTAAATGCTTTTAAAAAACTGGAGTAAAAGAAAGAAAACATTATTATGTTCCCGCTATAAGGGCAATCACACGGTTTAACACAAAAACATGGAAATAGCCAAGTACTGTATACTACAAGCAGATGAAAAGTGACACAGAGACTGGGCGCGTTGGCTCATCATTCCTGTAATCACAAAACTTTTGGGAGACTGAGGTGGGCGGGTCATTTGAGGTCAGGAGTTTGAGATCAGCCTGGCCAACATGGCGAAACCCTGTATCTCCTAAAAATCCCCCCAAAAATTTAGCTGGGTGTGTTGGTGCGTGCCAGTAATCCTAGCTACTTGGGAGGCTAAGGCAGGAGAATCGCTTGAACCTAGGAGGCGGAGGTTGCAGTGAGCTGAGATCGTGCCACCGCACTCCAGCCTGGGTGACGGAGCGAGACCCTGTCTCAAGAAAAAAAAAAAAAGTGATCACAGAGCTATTGTGACTGACATGTCAGTCACATGACTGACAATGACTATGGGCAATCCCTTCTTTCTGAGCACTAAGCTAAAATGACTTATGCTGGGGTTTAGCTTAACATGTCCAATCAAATCAATTGCAGGCTCTGAAATCTCCAACTTATAAAATCTCACCTTTCAGTGAAGTTCAGTTTCATTTTGTTGTACTCACCTTCCAGCCACTGAGTACATGTTCAATGGGAGCAATGGCTGGCTCCTCCTTCTCCAGCGGAAAAACCAGCTGCTCTGCCTGCCGGTTCTTCAGGACGACAGGGTCCCATTTGGAGAGGACTTTTGCGGTTTTATTGAATGCTACTTCTCTGTGGATCTGAAGCAGACAAAGTATGTAAAAGGAAAGAGCCACAAGATTAAAGCATCAAACCCAAAGGACTAACAAGAAATTAGGAAACAACGTTTCTTAGCCCACGAAAGAATCAGGATGCTAGAGGTTACTGCTTGCTTCTCAGGACTGCAATTTCTCCTAGATTATTATTATTTAGATGGAGTTTCACTTGTGTCGCCCAGGCCGGAGAGCAATGGTACGATCTCGGCTCACTGCAACCTCTACCTCCTGGTTCAAGCGATTCCCCTGCCTCAGCCTCCCAAGTAGCTGGGATTACAGGCGTGTGCCACCACACCAGGCTAATTTTGCATTTTTAGTAGAGACAGGGTTTCACCATGCTGGCCAGGCTGATCTCGAACTCTTGACCTCAGGTGATCCGCCTGCCTCGGCTTCCCAAAGTGCTGGGATTACAGACGTGAGCCACTGTGCCTGGCACTCCTAGATTATTTTTAATCTTATCCATAGTGGGGAAATCACAGCTCCCCCTTCTCCCATTTTTCAGGTCTTTCCCTTCTTTCTATTACCCTATTTTCCCTTGTCAACACAATTTCTTTCCCTTAATAGACCACCTTCTCTATAGCTTACCCGTTCAATCTCTTCTTTGTTCAGAGGTAACTCCACTGTCTTCTTTGATTTGACTCTATTCAGTTGCTTTTTCACAGTGGCCAAAGAAGATGAAGTTTTAACAGGCTCAAGCAGATCTGCAAGGACCAGCTTTTCTCCTGATCCTGTAGAAAGGTCAAACTTTCTAGTCAGACCAAGAAGTGAGGCAAGATCTCAATATAATGTAGGCAGAAGCCTCAGTAGAAAATGCCAGTAGATGGCAAATGTGCAGAGAAGCAGGAATAATTCTCTTACTTCAATTGCCTATTTCTAGCCAGGCCAACACTATCACTCTACATTTATCCCCAAACGTGTTAGGGGGTAGAAGATAGGGGAAAATGTTTATTCAAAACTCATTTTCTTTTCTCCTGGTGCTTCTACTCTTGCCCTATTGCAATTCATTCTTCACATAACAGCCAAAAATAAAAACAACCAAAGTGGTATTTCTTTTGTTTGTTTTCTTTTGAGACAGGGTTTCACTCTGTCACTTAGGCTGGAGAGCAGTGATGCCATCTCTGCCTCCCAGGCTCAGGCAATCCTCCCACTTCAGCCTCCCAAGTAGCTGGCACTATAGGCATGTGCCACCACGCATGGCTAATTTTTTGCATCTTTTTTTGTAGAGATAGGGTTGTGCCATGTTGCCCAGGCCAGCCTCAAACTGCTGGGCTGAAGCAGTCTGCCCACCTCGGCCTCCCAAAATGCTGGGGATTACAGGTGTAAACCACTGCACCCAGCCCAAAATGATCTTTTGAAAATATAAACCACAGCATGTCATGACGCTGCTGAAAATCCTCCAGTGACTCCCCATTATACTTTGAATCTCATCTACCTAAACGACACGGTCCTATGAGATCTAATCCCCATCTGCCTCTCTAACCTCATGTCACCCCCCCACCCTCCACCATGCTCTTGTCACAGGGTCCTCTTTCCCATTCTTCAACATGCTGTGCATGTTTCTACCTTAGAGCCTTTGTGCTAGCTGTTCCCTGGCCTGAAATACTTTCCCTAATCTTTGCATGGTTCACTTGACTTGTCATTCAGATCTCAGCTTCAATTTTGCCTCTTCAGGGGCCTTTCATGACCAACCAATCTAAAGTAGCCACTTAGTCGCTTTATTGCATCATCCTCTCTTATTGTTTCCCTTTATTAGAAAGTAAGCCCCAGGAGCTCACATCTTATTCGCTACTGTGGCCTTGGTATCTACAACACTTCCTGATACTGCTACCTAGTAGAAACACAATAAATATCCGCTGAATGAGTATGCTTGGAATACATTGTTATTTGCCCTAGGAGGCTACACCAGTGATTACTACGAATGCAAAACCCATTCTAGCTGCCTAAGTTGTGAACAGGGTGAAAAAGATTTGGCATCTAGACTCAGTATTAGGATAAAATCCCACGGCTGCCACTTATTAGAGCATGTATTCTGAACAGGGGCAATTTTTACCATCCCCCCCCACCCCAGGGTGAAAATTGGTTCTTTCTGGAGGAGTATGAAAAGAATCTTAGATATTACAATGTTTTGTGTCCCTCCAAGGCTCAACTCTGTCCAACAAACTCTTATTCCTTAGGACTTGATTTCCTGGGGAAGGGGCATAGTGGGAGGGATACAATGAGGAAAAAATGTCTTAAAAGGCTCCTCTCAGGGGAGCAGTAAAAAAGCAAAGGTTGAAAAACACTGTACTAGGCAAAGGCCCTTGAACAAGTAACTTGACTTCTCTGAGCTCTGGCTGAAGAGAACATTTGCCTGTCTCCTAACTCAAAGCATTGTTAAGAGAACTGAAATTAAAATGAAATTGTACAAATATGAATTATGACTAAGTTACTAAGAGGCAGCTGTCTTCATTCATGTCCCTCTATCCTAGAAGTATCTCATCAAACTCGGTAGCATACCTTGACCACAGCCTTCTAGGCTTTGAGAGATGGAAGAAACTGAAGGGCATCTGACTACACTTCTTCACCCACTCTCCCAGGTATTTATGGTATGAGTCATTAACCACATCAAAAACAGTTCCTGGGAGGTGAGGTGAACACTATGCCCTTGGAACCCCACAAGTTTCATGCATGGGTATCTTCTTTTGTTCAACTTACCTTCAGAACTGACATTGAACTCTGACACCTTCAGACTAGCCTCAGACCTCTCAGCCAATTTCCGCCTGAAATTAGGCAAAACGATATAATAGGAATGGATAAATTTTATGGGGGCTTAGGGGTGGGAGAGACAAACACTTCTCTCTTCATACAGGGCTCTGGTTTCTTGTATTTCTTCTAGGGTCAGGTTTTGTCATGATGCAGCAAGGAGATCTGTTCCTAACTTGGACTTGGTTATCTAACCCTCATCTCTTCTCTTTATTACAAGGTAAGCATAGTGGAAAACATATTGGACTTAGATTAAACACACCTGAACCTATAACATATTAGCCAGCTGACCTTGGGGGTAAGTCAATTTACTTCTCTAATGGGGTTAAGTAATGCCTACTCAATGCTTTAAAAGATTTTCATTGTGGAATAAGACTGCAAATGCTTACAGTAATAGCACTAAGACTAGTAATAGCTAACAATTACATAATGCTTACTATATGCTAGGCACTGGTATTAAGGTCTTTACATGAAGCACTCAATAAATATTAGCTGCAGAGAAATCTCATGGAATCAACTATATAACCTGCCGTAACTGACAGGAACGTTACCTATTCTTTCCATCAAGGGAACTGATTGCTTCCAGAAGCTTTTGATGCTCTCTCTCTCCATCATTGTCCCCCTAAGACACAGAAAAGGAAAAACCATCACGATGAGGGGGAGGGAAAAGACAACATGGAAATTGAGTCGCACATAAAATCTCTTGCTCTTTATTTATTTATTTATGAGACAGAGTCTCGCTCTGTGGTCCAGGCTGGAGTGCAGTGACATGATCTCAGCTCATTGCAAGCTCCACCCCCGGGTTCATGCCAATCTCTTGCCTCAGCCTCCTGAGTAGCTGGGACTACAGGCGCCCGCCACTACACCTGGCTAATTTTTTGTATTTTTAGTAGAGATGGGGTTTCACTGTGTTAGCCAGGATGGTCTCGATCTCCTGACCTTGTGATTTGCCTGCCTTGGCCTCCCAAAGTGTTGAGATTACAGGCGTGAGCCACCACGCCCGGCCAAATCTCTTGTTCTTTTGGTCAGTAGAGAACTGGGGAATTGGAAGAGGTCTGGTGTGCAAGCATTCCAGCTCAAACTAAAAGGGAGCTAATGTCATGTGTCTGTCCTAACTTGCTTCTAGACAAAAAGGGCTTAAAATGGTGTTTCTGTATAAAATATATAGTATGATCTAACATGGAAACCCTGACATATAGTGTAAGTCATAGCCAGTTACAAAGTTGGCTTTTTTTTCTTTGAGACAGAGTCTCGCTCTGTTGCCCAGGAAGGAGTGCAGTGGTGTGATCTCAGCTCACTGCAACCTCCACCTCCTGGAAGTGATTCTCTTGCCCCAGCCACTGGAATAGCTAGGATTACAGGCGAGTGCCACCACACCCAACTAATTTTTGTATTTTTAGTAAAGACGGGGTTTCACCATGTTGGCCAGACTGGTCTTGAACTCCTGGCCTCCAGTCATCCACCCGCCTTGGCCTCCCAAAGTGCTGGGATTACAGGTGTGAGTCACCACACCCGGCCTCCAAGTTAAGTTGGCTTTTCCTACGAAGAACACGACAAGCAGAAAAAAATAGACAAAAAAAAACACCCTCCTTGTTATTAAAATAGATGTGTTGTGTGCCCCCAACCCAAGGGAAAAAAAAAGTGTTTTTTTGTAAGGGAAATAAAGAATTGGAATTCTTATAGCATCTGTTGGAGATCCAGCTTAAAATACATATGCATATTTCAGTCAGATAATTAAATAACGCTCTATAGAAATCCAAACTTGGGAAATCATATCATATGAGGACCATGTGTTTCAGTCTTTTTTTTTTTTTTTTTTGAGACGGAGTCTTGCTCTATTGCCCAGACTGGAGTGCAGTGGCTTGATCTTGGCTTACTGCAACCTCCACCTCCTGGGTTCAATAGTAGCTGGGATTATAGGCACACACCACCACACCCAGCTAATTTTTGTATTTTTAGTAGACACAGGGTTTTGCCGTGTTGGCCAGGCTGGTCTTGAACTCCTGACCTCAGGTTATCTCCCTGCCTTAGCCTCCCAAAGTGCTGGGATTACAGGCGTGAGCCACCAGCCGGGCCTGTTTTCGTTGGTTTTATAAATTATACTTATGCAACTTGCGGGTAGTGAGTGTAACTTAGTTTCCAAATCCTTATAGCACTTAATATGATACAGTAACTTATATATGAAACACTAACCATTTGTAATTAATTTGAGAGACCTGAACAAATACATAGAATATTGTCACACCTTTCCATTCCAGGAATGTGCTCTCTACCCTAATTTTGAAGGCAGTTTAGCAATTGTCACCCACCTCATCTTCACTCCCACTCAAGAGGTAGTCTTTTGGCAAATCTACTAGTTCTTCCTGTTGGCTCAAAGCCAGAAGGCTGTTAAAAGAGGCAACAAAGAAATGTGAATGCAATATACCCATGTAACAAACCTGTATATGTATCCCTTAATTATAATAAAAGTTGAAATTTAATAGAGAAATATTGTTATTTGAAGCAATGTCTAATCTATTAAAACAATCTCGTAAACATTGTAACTTCAACACAGAATAGCCCTATCCCTCAGAAGATATATAAAGCAGCATGAACGCCTTTGAAAACTTGTCAAGACGTGAAATTTAGACTGATGTCAGGCATCACCTCCAGGAATGATGCCTGACTCAAAACTGCATGTAAAAGAGCTAACACTTTTCAGTGATTGGCACAACATTTCCTATGACCTATGGGAAGCTGTAAAAATGTCAGACCCTAGAATAATATGGCCAAAGACGCTGTTGCTAGCCCTGGAGGCAAGGCAGTTTCACGATTAATATTTCTAAGCATCCTCCACATGTTTGACTCTTTGATAGGCAGCCTGATCAAAAGGCAGCCTGATCAAAAGTGTCATCTTGGCCGGGCGCGGTGGCTCAAGCCTGTAATCCCAGCACTTTGGGAGGCCGAGACGGGCGGATCACGAGGTCAGGAGATCAAGACCATCCTGGCTAACACGGTGAAACCCCGTCTCTACTAAAAAGTACAAAAAACTAGCCGGGCGAGGTGGCGGCGCCTGTAGTCCCAGCTACTCGGGAGGCTGAGGCAGGAGAATGGCGCAAACCCGGGAGGCGGAGCTTGCAGTGAGCTGAGATCTGGCCACTGCACCCCAGCCTGGGCGACAGAGCGAGACTCCGTCTCAAAAAAAAAAAAAAAAAAAAAAAAAAAAAAAAAAAAGTGTCATCTTGATCACTTGTTCCCAGGAATGGAGAAACAGGTCGAAAGCAGCTGAGTAAGCCATTTTCCCTGGGGCCTGCTTAGCAAAGTAGGTGCTTAACTAGGGAGACTGGTACCCACAAATTACAAAATTTACCGTTACTTAACAGCATATATTATTAGTATTTGCAAAGCCAACATTCCTAAACGGACTACATTTAGTTCCGGGGGCGGGGAGGGGAGGCACAAAACATCATAGGAGCCAAAACGTGGCGATGACTCCAGTCAGCAAAGCTTTCGAAGATTCGGGGAGTTTATAACGCCTGCACTGCCTGCGCAGAGGATTAAATCGGGCCGCGGCAGAGGCAGAAAAAGGGGTCACGTGACGAGGAATGTGAAACATAGTAAATGAGCTGGGGAGGCAGAAACAGCATCAGGACCAACAGGGATGCGGCTATACAGCTGAGGAGCGGAGTAAGTGAATGAAATTAAAAGGGCTTTAAAGGCTGGATCGCGGAAAACAGGAACAAGTGGCCAGCTCTTGAGGGGAACCACTGCCATCTGTTAAAAGGGGGCGCCCATTTCCCAAAAGCTGGGGAACCCGGCCCCCAACGAGACCCAGAATCCCCACTCCCCTCGTTGCCCTTCACCTCTCTGCAAGCCGGTTCGCAGTCATTTCAGCAGCCAGCTTCTCTCACATGGACCAAGAACGGAAGCCGAAGGAAAGCAATTTCCGTGCCGGCCGCAAAGCAATTTCTGTTTCCGTCAATCGCTCGCGACGTACACGTCAGTTCCGTTGCGTACTAGGCGTGTGAGAAGCAGGAGCCGTGTAGGGAGGGGACTGCGTAAAACGGCGAGGCTGGAGATGAAACGGCTGTCAGCGGGTGGGGCTTTCTTTTCTCCACCCACCCCGTATTTCTCTGGTGCGCCGGTGTCTGTCCTCCTGGTCCCTGGTTTCCACGCGGCCCAGGGTGGGTTAGCTTAGGGCGAAGGTACTGCGCTGTCAGGGACTGAGCCCGCGCCTTCATTCGTCCCTACATAATCCAGAAGGAAAGACTCCAGCGCCCGTCCTTGTGCGACAGCGTCCTGCAAGCCGGCCACCAGCCAGCTCGGGGGTTTATTGAATGCCCATTAAGTGGCCAGATTGTGCCGGGCCCCGGAGATCCGATGGTGAACAAAACAAGTTTCCTTCCATTTAAGGAAAAATATCTTTTGATCCCTTGTAATTGCAGCTCTGTTCTTCATTTCCTGAGTCAAAATATTTTATCCAAGAATGGGCCGTCAGTAGCTACGCTTCCTCACCTCCTATCAACTTTAAAAAAATTATTTTAAACAACTTTTTTTCTCCCATCAACTTTTAAGAATTTATTTATTTTTGAGACAGAGCCTTGCTGTGTCGCTCAGGCTGGAGTGCAATGGCGTGATCTCGGCTCACTGCAACCTCTGCCTCCCAGGTTCAAGCGATTCTCCTGCCTAAGCCTCCGGAGTAGCTAGGATTACTGGCGCCTGCCACCATGCTCGGCTAATATTTGCATTTTTAGTAGAGATGGCATTTTGCTATGTTGGCAAGGCTGGTCTGGAACTCCTGGCCTCAAGTGATTCGCCCGCCTCGGCCTCGCAAAGTGCTGGGATGACAGGCGTGAGCCACTGGGCCCTGCCTAATATATGTGTGTGTATATATATATATATGATGATTGTAGAAAAATAATAGACAAGAACATTCTTTTCATTCTTTTAATCCATTCCCATTTTTGCTTTTGCCCCATTATTCCACAGAAATTGCTCTGGACAAGATCAGCGACACCCAAAGTTGCTAAATAAAATGGATACCTCTCAGTCTTTGGGTTCCTAGAACTTTGTGTGGTATTTAATAACTGTCTGTTCCCTCCCTCCCTCCCTCCCTCCCTCCCTCCCTCCCTCCCTCCCTTCCTTCCTTCCTTCCTTCCTTCCTTCCTTCCTTCCTTCCTTCCTTCCTTCCTTCCTTCCTTTCCCAGAGTTTTGCTCTTGTTGCCAAGGCTGGAGTGCAGTGGCACAATCTCGGCTCACTGAAACCTCCGCCTCCCGGGTTCAAGCGATTCTCCTGCCTCAGCCTCCCGAGTAGCTGGAATTACAGGCGTGCACCACCACGCCTGGCTAATTTTTTTATTTTTTAGCAGAGACGGGGTTTCAGCATGTTGGTCAGGCTGGTCTCGAACTCCTGACCTCAGATGATCCCACCTTGGCCTCCCAAAGTGCTGGGATTACAGGCGTGAGCCACCACGCCCAGCTAATTTGTTTTCTTATTCATGAAATGTTTTTGGCCATCTACTATGTGCCAAGCCTCTAGGCATTGGGAATACATTGGTGAACAAAGCAGATATGTCCCATAGTTTCCTAGAGCTTACTTTCTAGTGGGATTAAAGACAATTTTGTCATTGTTGAAACTCCATCCTGAGATTTCATGACACCACTCTCTCCTGGTATCTTAACCCTATGACCATCTTCCTCAGTCTTCTCTGCTGGATGTTTTTAATATACTTACTCCCTAAATGATGATGTTTCTTTTTTTTTTTTTTTTTTTTTTTTTTTGAGACGGAGTCTCGCTCTGTCACCCAGGCTGGAGTGCTGTGGCCGGATCTCAGCTCACTGCAAGCTCCGCCTCCCGGGTTCACGCCATTCTCCTGCCTCAGCCTCCTGAGTAGCTGGGACTACAGGCGCCCGCCACCTCACCCGGCTAGTTTTTTTGTATTTTTTAGTAGAGACAGGGTTTCACCGTGTTAGCCAGGATGGTCTCGATCTCCTGACCTCGTGATCCGCCCGTCTCGGCCTCCCAAAGTGCTGGGATTACAGGCTTGAGCCACCGCGCGGAGACGGAGTCTTCGCTCTGTCGCCCAGGCTGGAGTGTAGTGGTCGGATCTCAGCTCACGGCAAGCTCCGCCTCCCGGGTTTACGCCATTCTCCCGCCTCAGCCTCCGGGAGTAGCTGGGACTACAGGTCCCCACCACCTCGCCACCTCCCCCGGCTAGTTTTTTTGTATTTTTTAAGTAGAGACGGGGTTTCACCGTGTTAGCCAGGATGGTCTCGATCTCCTGACCTTGTGATCCGCCCGTTTCGGCCTCCCAAAGTGCTGGGATTACAGGCTTGAGTCACCGCGCCCGACAAATGATGATGTTTCTGAGAATTCTGCTCTGAGCCCTCTTTGTTTATTACAGATACTCTTCCTAAGTGAAATTGCCTTTAACACCTGTATGAGAACAAAATTTACATCTCTAGCCCTAATCTCTTTCCTGAGCTCCAGACTAGTATATCTGATTGTCTCCTGGCTATTCCTTTTGCCCCAAAAGCACATCAAACATGAAATGACCAATAATTTCTATCTTTTCCACTAGAGTTCCTTTCCTGAATTTCCCATTTGTATGATTGGCTCATCAACTACCCAGTTACTAAAATCAGAAGTCTGAGAGTCATCTTAGATTCCCCTCCCGCTTACGCTCCACAGCTGTTTGCCCACATTGGCGATTTTACTTCCCTGAGTCTCTTTCAAATATCTCCTTACCCTTCTCCATCGTGTTTGCCATTGTATTAGTTCAGACCTTTGCAATTTCAAGCCTGTGGTATTGCAGTAATCTTATAGAAAAGGGAAGCTTTATAGCATTTTTATACTCATGAAATTAAATATGAAGAATGAACGAATACATTTCATGATGAGGAACCTGAGTTTTGAAGCTGGACTCTCTGGGTTTGAATCTTAGCTCTGTCACTTACTAGTTTTGTATATATTTTTTTAGGGGGGCAGGCAGGGGGGGACGGAGTCTCGCTCTGTCACCCAGGCTAGAGGGCAGTGGCGTGATCTTGGCTCACTGCAACCTTCACCTCCCGGGTTCAAGCAATTCTCCTGCCTCAGCCTCCTGAGTAGCTGGGAGTACAGGCATTCGCTGCCACACCCGGCTAATTTTTTGTATCTTAGTAGAGACAGGGCTTCACCATGTTGCCCAGGCTGGTTTCGAACTGCTGAGATCAGGCAATCCACTCGCCTTGGCCTCCCAAACTGCTAGGATTATAGGCGTGGGCCACTGTGCCCAGCCTAGTTTTATAATTTTTGAGTAAGTCTCTTAACTCTCTGTGCCTTTGTTTCCTCGTATTTATTTGTTTATTTAGAGATGGAGTCTTGCTTTGTTACCCACGCTGGAGTGCAATGGCCTGATCTTGGCTCACTGCAACCTCTGCCTCCCGGGTTCAAGCAGTTCTCCTGCCTCAGCCTCCTGAGGTGCTGGGATTACAGGCGCACGCCACTACTCCCGGCTAATTTTTTTTTTTTTTTTTGTATTTTTAGTAGAGACAGGGTTTCACCACATTGGCCAGGCTGATCTCGAACTCCTGGCCTTAATTGATCCACCTGCCTTGGCCTCCCAAAATGCTGGGATTACAGGCATGAGTCACCCCGCCCGGCCTGTTTTCTCATCTTTAAAATGGGGATAATAGGCCGGGCATGGTGGCTTATCCTGTAATCCCAACACTTTGGGAGGCCAAAGTGGGAGGATCATTTGAGCCCAGGAGTTCAAGACTAGCCTGAGCAACAGAGTGAGACTCCATCTCTATTTTTAAAAATAAATAAAAGAAAATATTTGGGAAACGGCAACAAAGAAAAACCCAAAACAATACTAAACATGCAATAAAACAATATACTGTATAATAATTATTTACATAGCATTCAAATTGTATTGGGTATTATAAGTAATCTAGAGATGATTTAAAGTATATAATGGCCAGGCTTGGTGGGTCACGCCTGTAATCCCAGCACTTTGGGAGGCTGAGGCAGGTGGATCACCTGAGGTCAGGAGTTCAAGACCAGCCTGGCCAACAGGGCGAAACCCCATCTCTACTAAAAATACAAAAATTAGCCAGGCGTGGTGGTGGGCACCTATAATACTAGCTACTCGGGAGGCTGAGGCAGAGAGAATTGCTTAAAACCCAGGAGGTGGAGGTTGCAGTATGCTGAGATTGTGCCACTGAACTCCAGCCTGGGCGACAGAGAGAGACTCCATCTCAAAAAATAAAATAAAGTAAAGTAAAATAAAATAAAATAAAATAAAAAAGTGTGTAAGAGTATGTGCATAGGTTATAGGCAAATACTATGCCATTTTATGTCAGACTTGAGCATCTTTGGATGTTGATATCCATGAAGGTCCTGGAACTAGTCCTTCCCAGATACTGAGCGACAACGTATTGGTCACATATTAAATGCTCAATAAATGTCATAATACTAATAACAATAATGATTTTACTGACCTTTTAGTCTTTAGTCTCACTTCAGCCAATCATTTAAATTAGACCACAGCATGCCCCTACTTAAAAGATGCAAATAGACCCTTATCCGCAAGATTAAAAAAACTTTCTAGTCCCTGTCAGCCTCTCCATCCTCTTGAAACACTTGCCACTTCCCTCAGGGTACTCCAAATTATATTTTTATGGACAGATGATGTTTTCTTAATCTTATATAAAGTATGAATAAAAGCATTTTAGAAAACATTGACATTTTTATTGGTCTATACTTAATCTAAGTAAAGACAGTGTGTTTGCTATGCAAATGCAGCTTTGAGATAGATCCCCTAAGAATTCCCCCTTCATAGTTTTAATCAGATTGCTGCCCCTTTTTCCTCTCATGTAGAATTATGGAACAGCCAATGCAATATTTTAGCTGAGATCTAAAGGATAAGAAGGAGCCAGTTTTGCGAAGAACTAGGGAAGAGTGTTCAAAGCAAAGAAAATAATGTGGGCTGGCTGGGCGCGGTTGCTCATGCCTATAATCTCAGCACTTTGGGAGGCCGAGGAGGGTGGATCACTTGAGGTCAGGAGTTTAAAATCACCCTGGCCAACATGGCAAAACCCCGTATCTACTAAAAATACCAAAATTAGCAGGGCATGGTGGTGTGCCTGTAATCCCAGCTACTAGGGAGGCTGAGGCAGGAGAATTGCTTGAACCTGGGAGGCAGAGGTTGCAGTGAGCCGAGATTGTGCCACTGCTCTCCAGCCTGGGTGACAGAGTGAGAATCTGTCTCACAAAAAAAAAAAAGAAAAAAAAAAAAGGAAAGAAAAAGAAAATAAAAAATAATGTGGGTCCAACACAGTGGCTTATGCTTATAATACCAGCACTTTGGGAGGCTGAGGCGGGAGAACTACTTGAGTCTAGGAGTTCAAGACCAGTCTGGGCAACACAGGGAGACCCTTCTCACTACAAAAATATTAGCTGGGTGTGGTGGCGCACTTCTGTAGTCCCAGTTACTCAGAGGCTGAGGTAAGATCACTTGAGGCCAGGTGCGGTGGCTCACGCCTGCAATCCCAGCATTTTGGGAGGCCGAGGCAGGCAGATCACCTGAGGTCGGGAGTTTGAGACCAGCCTGGCCAACATGGCCAAACCCCATCTCTACTAACAATACAGAAATTAGCTGGGCATGGTGGCGGGCACCTGTAATCCGAGCTACTTGGGAGGTTGAGGCAGGAGAATCACTTGAACCCCGGAGGCGGAGGTTGCAGTGAGCCGAGATTGCGCCACTGCACTCCAGCCTGGGTGACAGAGTGGGACTCTGTCTCAAAAAAAAAAAAGATCACTTGAGCCTCCTGGGAGGTTGAGGTTGCAGTAAACCATGATCATGCCACTGCAGACTCACCCCGGGACAGAGTAAGACCCTGTCTCAAACAAAACAAAACAAAACAAAAAGAATGTGTACACAGACCCTCAGGGTTGGGAAGAACTTGGTATACTTTAGCAACTGAAAGGCTAGTGCGGCTGGATCATGATGAATAAGAAGGTAAATGACGGAGAAGGATGGGGAGATGGCAGGGTTCAGAGCATGTAGGGCCTTGTAGGCCATGGTATAGTTTGAATTTTGTCTAAGTAAAATAGGCTACCAATAAAGGGTTATGTCGGTGGGGCGACAATCTCAGTTTTAAGAAAATCACTTTGGTTGTTGTGTGGAGAGTGGATTGGAGGGGGGCAACAGTAGAAGCAAAGAAACCAGTCAGGAAGCTATTGTGTAGCACAGCAGAAGATGTTGATAGTTTAGAATAAGGTGGTGTTATTGATGGGCCCACCAGAGGAATATGGGAGGTAAGAGAAAGAGAAAGATTATGCCTGAGTTACTGCCTTGAACAAGTGAGTGAGTGGTAGACTATTTACTGAGATGGAGAAGACTAGTTAGTGACGGAAGGAACAGATTTGGGGAGTGAGATCAAATGTTCACTGTTATACTTTTGAGGTTTTTGTTTGTTTGTGAGATGGAATCTCGCTCTGTTGCCCAGGCTGGAGAGCAGTGGCACAATCTCGGCTCATCGAAACCTCTGCCTCCCAGGTTCAAGCGATTCTCCTGCCTCATCCTCCCAAGTAGCTAGGACTACAGGCACCTACCACCACACCCGGCTAATTTTTTTTTTTTATTTTACTTTTAGTAGAGACAGGGTTTCGCCATGTTGGCCTGGCTGGTCTCGAACTCCTGACCTCAGGTGATCCACCCGCCTCAGCCTCCCACAGTGCTGGGATTACAGACGTGAGTCACTGCCCCCGGCATACTTTTGAGGTTTTTTGTCAAGTTATAAAGTTGGGTATAGGAATTGTGAAAGATAATTAGTTAACAGCATTTGATCTTGATTATAGCTATCAGTGATTATCAGTAAATAAAAATGTATATCCCCCATCACAAGTATATTTATATTTCACCCAACTTATATTTCACAAAAAGGACCCAGGCTTAGCCAAAGCTTGCAACATGAAAACAGTTACGATTTTACCGTAAGTTTATAACTTTGTATGCTATGCAACATCTAACCTAGTCCTTGAACATAGTAGGGACTTAAGTGCTTTTAATAAATTAATAAGTTAATAAAGTCATAATAGTTCCATGCTATGGTTATCATAAGATACATAATAATAATTTGCTCACAATTATAGAATTTAGAGTGTTTAACATCCATTATGTTATTTTTTGGTTAAACTTTTAATTTTGAGATATTTGTAGATTCACATACAACTGTAAGTGGTTGGGTGCGGTGGTTCACGCCTGTAATCCCAGCACTTTGGGAGACTGAGGCAGACGAATCACTTGAGGTCAGGAGTTCAAAAGCAGCCTGGCCAACAAGGTGAAACCCTGTCTCTACTAAAAATACAAAAAAATTAGCTGGGCCTGGCGGTGCACATCTGTATCCCAGCTATTTGGGATGCTGAGAAGGGAGAATTGCTTGAACCTAGGAGGTGGAGATTGCAGTGAGCTGAGATCCCACCACTGCACTCCAGCCTGGGCGACAGAGTAAAACTCTGTCTCAGAAAAAAAAAAAAAAAAAAAAAAGGAGAAAACCCCCCCACCTCTAATACAATATTATAACCAGGGTATTGATATTGATATAGCCAAGGTACAGAAAAACTCCATCACCAGGAGCATCAGTCATGTTGCCCTTTTGTAGCACAACCACTTCTCTCCCACCCCTGCCTCCTCTTTCACTCCTGGCAATCACTCATCTGTTCCCCATTTCCATAAATTTTCATTTCAAGAATGTTATATAAATAGAATCATACAGGATGCCACTTCTCGGGATTGGGTTTTTTCACTGGAGATTTGTTCAGGTTATTGTCTGTATCAATAGTATACATATTTTTTATTTTTATTTTTGAATAGAGACAGGGTTTCACCATGTTGCCCAGGCTGGTCTCAAACTTCTGTACTCAAGCAATACACCCACCTCAGCCTCCTAAAGTGCTAGGATTACAGGCATGAGCCACCGCACCCAGCCAATCAATGGTTTATTCTTTTATTTTATTTCATTTTGAGACAGGGTCTTGCTCTGTTGCCCAGGCTGAAGTGCAAGTGGCAAGATCACAGCTCACTGTAGCCTTGACCTCCCAGGCTCAAGTGATCCTCCCACCTCAACCTCGCAAGTAGCTGGAACCACAGGCGAGTGCCACCACGCCTAGCTAATTTTTTAAAAAAAATTTGTAGACACAGGAGTCTCAGTTTGTTGCCCAGCCTGATCTCAAACTCCTGGGCTCAAGCGATCCTCCCGCTTTGGCCTCCCAAAGTGTTGGGATTTAGTCAACCACTGCATCCAGTCTTTTTTTAATTTTTTTTTTTTTTTACTTTTTAAGTGTACAATTCTATGGCTTTTTGTATATTTAGAGTTGTGCAACCACGACCACAGTAAATTTTAAGAACATTTTTCATCATCCCAACAGGAACCCTTGTATCCCCTAGCCATCACCCCCCATCATTTCCCCTCCCAGTTCTAAGCAATTGTTTAATTTATTTTCTGTCTCTATAGATTTTATTCTGGAGACTTCATATGAATGGAATCATAAAATAGTGGTATTTTGTGACTGGCTTCTTTGTGTTAGCATAATTTTTCAAGGTTCATCCATGTTATAGTATATATCAGTACTTCATTTCTTTTTTCTTTTTTTTTTGAGACAGAGTCTCGCTCTGTTGTCCAGGCTGGAGTGCAGTGGCATGATCTCGGCTCACTGCAAGCTCTGCCTCCCAGGTTCATGCCATCCTCCTGCCTCAGCCTCCCGAGTAGCTGGGACTACAGGTGCCCGCCGCTACACCCGGCTAATTTTTTTGTATTTTTGGTACAGACGAGGTTTCACCGTGTTAGCCAGGATGATCTCGATCTTCTGACCTTGTGATCCACCCGCCTCGGCCTCCCAAAGTGCTGGGATCACAACCCGGCCAGTACTTCATTTCTTATTGCGGAATAGTTTCTCAATATATGGATAGACTCAAATTTATTTATCCACTCATTGGTTCATGGACATTTGGGTTGTTTCTACTTTTTGGCTGGTTTTGTGTGGACATATGTTTTCATGTGATTTAATTCTTTTCTTTTTTTTTTTTTTTTTTTGAGACGGAGTCTCGCTCTGTCGCCCAGGCTGGAGTGCCGTGGCGCGATCTCGGCTCACTGCAAGCTCCGCCTCCCGGGTTCACGCCATTCTCCTGCCTCAGCCTCCCGAGTAGCTGGGACTACAGGCGCCCACAACCGCGCCCGGCTAATTTTTTGTATTTTTAGTAGAGACGGGGTTTCACCGTGGTCTCGATCTCCTGACCTTGTGATCCGCCCGCCTCGGCCTCCCAAAGTGCTGGGATTACAGGCGTGAGCCACCGCGCCCGGCCTTTTTTTTTTTTTTTTGAGACGGAGTTTCTCTCTTGTTGCCCAGGTTGGAGTGCAACTTCGTGATCTTGGCTCACTGCAACCTCTGCTTCCTGGGTTCAAGCGATTCTCCTGCCTCAGCCTCACAAGTAGCTGGGATTACAGGCATGCATCACCATACCCAGCTAATTTTGTACTTTTAGTAGAAACGGGGTTTCACCATGTTGGTCAGGCTGGTCTTGAACTCCTGACCTCAAGTGATTCACCTGCCTCGGCCTCCCAAAGTGCTGGGATTACAGGCGTGGGCCACCACGCCCGGCCGGCTTTTGTTTCTCCTTACACCTCTATCTGTCACCCAAAACCTTAAGAAGATGTAAATCAAGGAGCATAGAGTCAGTGGAGTACTAGAGCTGGCTCATACCAGCTCCCAAAAGCTGATTGTCAGAATTTCAGGAACTTCATGAGCTGGTTGACTTCACATTGGTGATTTGAAATTGGCCACGGTGGGAATATTTACATAATGGAAACCAGCATGCTACAAGCCAGCATTACCTCCCGCTATCTCAGTCTGTTAAACATTTGTCAGTATATTACTGCTTAGAATAAATGATTCTGAAAGTTGAGCTGCAAAATGGTGTTTGTCTATGTAATTTGTACAAATTTGGATAAACAGATATATCCTATGCTCAATGAGAGCTATGCAAATTAATAATAGTTAACATGCAACAGTATTTAGAAATACAGGAAGAATCCAGTAAGCATAGTCAAGTTTTAAAAAAAATAAGAAGAGGGCTGGGTGTGGTGGCTCATGCCTGTAATCCCAGTGCTTTGGGAGGCCGAGGCGGGTAGATTGCTTGAGCCCAGGAGTTCGAGATTAGCTGAGGCAACATGGCAAATCCCTGTCTCTACAAAAAATACAAAATTTAGCCAGGCATGGTGGCATGGGCCTGTAGTCTCAGCTACTTGGGAGGCTGAGGCGGGAGGATCACTTGAACCCAGGAGGCAGAAGTTGCAGTGAGACAAGATTGTGCCACTGCACTCCAGCCTGGGCAACAGAATGAGACCTCGTCTAAAAATAAATAAAAAAATAAAAAAATTTAAAAGAGAAATATAGGAAGTCAATGTGTTAATAAAAACTTCTATTGCTTATTTATTTTTAATAATTTAAAAAAATTTTACTTCTTCTTGCTCTGTCACCCAGGCTGGAGTATGGTGGCACAATCATAGCTCACCACAGCCTCAAACTCCCAGGCTCAAGTGATCCTCCCACCTCAGCCTCCTGAGTACCTGGGACCACAGGCGCATGCCACCACACTCGGCTAATTTTTAAATTTTTTGTAGAGACGGGGGTCTCCCTATGTTGCCCAGACTGGCTTCAAACTCATGGGCTCAAGCAATTCACCCTCCTTGGCCTCCCAAAGTGCTGAGATTACAGGCATGAGTCACCATGCCCAGCCTAAAATTTTTATTTTATATTGAGCCAGGGTTTTGCTATGTTGCCCAGGCTGGACTCAAACTCCCAGGATCCTCCTGTCTCATCCTCCAGAGTGGCTGGGATACCAGGTGCATGCTCAGCTTATCAAAAACTTCTGAGGGCCAGGTGTGGTGGCTCACGGCCGTGATCCTAGCACTTTGGGAGGCTGAGGTGAGAGGTTTGCTTGAGCTCAGGAGTTCAAGATCAGCCTGTGCAACGTAGTGAGACCCCTGTCTCTATTCTGAAAACAAACAAAACAAAACAAAAAAAACCCCAACTTCTAAGGAGGGCTTTTGGGAATGAGCTAGTAACTGTGGACACCCAGTCCCTCTCTGTACTAGGTTTAGAGTTGCTGACTTCTACCTGATTAAATTGTTAAGATGTCAGAGATAGGGCATTTGATTATAAGCATACATCACCAAAAGCATTAACCTGAGATAAGTTTTATATGTATATATATATATAAAGATGGGGTCTCACTCTGTCATCCAGGCAAGAGTACAGTGGTGCATTCATGGCTCACTGCATCCTTGACCTCTCAGGCTCAGGTGATCCTCTCATTACAGTCTCCTGAATAGCTGGGACTACAGGCACATACCACCATGCGTGGCTGATTTTATTTTTATGTTTTGTAGAGATAGGTATCTAGCTGTTTTGCTCAGGCTGTTCCCAAACTCCAGGGCTCCAGTAATCCTCCTGCCTCGGCCTCCCAACTGAAAATGCTACTGCTCACAATAATTATCAACAATATGGTACCGTGTATAATGAGGAAATATTTGATTAACATTAATTCTTAGGCACAAAATATTTTGGCACACAGTCATTTCTAATCTAAGAACTCATACACATTTTATTCAGGTTTGCTATTTCAGTTCCTAAACTTAAAGAGAAAAGTATCTTCATATTCCCAGATTATAAAAGCAGTAGTAGGGTGGGCAAGGTTGCTCATGCCTGTAATTCTAATGCTTTGGGAGGCTGAGAGTAGAGGATCCCTTGAGGCTGGAGTTCAAGACCAGCCTGGGCAACACAGCAAGACCCTGTCTCTACAAAAAATTTAAAAATTATCTGGTCATCGTGGTGTGCGCCTGTAGTCCTAGCTACTTGGGAGGCTGAGGCAGGAGGATTGCTTGAGCCCAGGCGTTTTAGGCTACAGTGAGCTACAATGACATTACTGCACTCCAGCTTGGGTGACAGAGCCAGACCTTGTCTCTGGAAAAAAAAAAAAAAAAAAAGAAAGAAAGAAGAGAAATAAAAGCAACAGGAAATTTTAAAGTATCTTCCTCCACCCATTCTTTATACTGTAATGCTGTGTGTGCTACAACTACATATTTGGACCCCATGAGATAATGTTACAATTTTGGCTTTAAAACATTATAGCTGGGTGCGGTGGCTCATGCCTGTAATCTCAGCACTTTGGGAGACCAAGGCAGGAGGATTGCTTGAGCCCAGGAGTTTGAGACCAGCGTGGGCAACAGAGTGAGACACCATCTCTACAATAATAATAATAATAATAATAATAATAAACAATTAACCAAGCATGGTGGGTTTTGTCTGTGGTCCCAGCTACTACTTGGGAAGCTGAGGTGGGGGAATCATTTGAGCCTGGGAGGTTGAGGCTACAGTGAGCTGGTATTGCGCCGCTATACTCCAACCTGGGTGACAGAGCATGACCCCATCTCTGTAAACCAAAAATAAATTTAAGGTATTTTTAGTAAATTAAGCGGAAAATAGTGTTTTATATTAGATAAAATTATTATAAAAATAACCCAGTTATTATTATAAAAAATAACCCAGTTATTTTTCATTTCTGATGTTCTTAGGATTCCTTCCTGAAGATTTGACTTTCCTTAGCATCATTTATTTTCAACCCTAAGAAACTTCTTTAGGCACTCTGTTAGTGATGAATTCTTTTGGTTTTTCTTTATCTGAAAATGTCTTTTTTTTTTTTTCACCTTCATTCTTTTTTAAAAAACAGCTTGAGGCTGGGCGTGGTGGCTCATGCCTCTAATCCCAACACTTTGGGAGGCCGAGGTGGCAGATTGCTTGAAATCAGGAGTTTAAGATCAGCCTGAGCAACATGGAGAAACCCTATCTCTGCAAAAAATACAGAAATTAGCCAGGCATGGTGGTGTGTGCCTGTAATCTCAGCTACTAGGGAGGCCAAAGTGGGAGAATTGCTTGAGCCTGGGAGGCAAAGGTTGCAGCGAGCTGAGATCATGCCACTGCACTCCAGCCTAGGCAGCAGAGCAAGACTCTGTTTCAGAAAAAAACAAAACAAAACAAAAAAAACCACTCCAAACAACAACAACAACAAAAACAAAAACTGGGGCACAGTGGCTCATGCCTGTGATCCCAGCACTTTGAGACATTGAGGCGAGTGGATCACCTGAGGTCAAGAGTTCGAGATCTGCCTGGCTAACATGGTGAAACCCCGTCTCTACTAAAAATACAAAAATTAGCCGGTCATGGTGACTCATGCCTGTAGTCCCAGCTACTCAGTAGGCTGAGGCATGAGAATCGCCTGAACCCAGGAGGCAGAGGTTGCGGTGAGCCGAGATCACACCACTGCACTCCAGCCTGGGCAACAGAGTGAGACTTGGTCACACACAAACAAACAAAAAACCACAGCTTGTGATATGATTTACATATCATATGATTTACTCAGTTTAAGTGTACAATTCAATGGTTTTTAGTATAATCACAGATAAGTGTGATCATCACCATAGTCAGTTTTAGAACATTTTTATCACCTCTAAATGAAACTTTGTATTTAAGCTATTCCTCCATTTCCCCATTCCTTTATTCCCACATTCAACACAATCATAAGCAACCACTTATCTACTTTGTCTCTATAGATTTCCCTCTTTTGGACATCTCATGTGAATGGAATTATATAATATGTGGTATTTTGTGACTGGCTTCTTTCACTTAGCATAAGGTGTTCAAGGTTTATCCACATGGTAGCATGTGTTGGTACTTCATTCCTTTTTATAGCTGAATAATATTCCATTGTTTGGATATACTACAATTGGTTTCTCCATTTATCCACTGATGGAATTTTTGGGCTGTTTCCACCTTTTGGATATTACGAATAATGCTGCTGTAAGCATTCAAGTACAAGCATCTAAGTCTCTGTTTTCAATTCTTTTGAGTATCGCTGGGTCATATGGCAATTCTATGTTTGATCATTTGAGAAACTGCCAGACTGTTTTCTAAAATGGCTGTACTATTTTATATTTTCACCAGCAGTGTGTGAGAGTAATGAGTACCTTCATTCTTGAAGGATATTATCTCTAGATATAGAATTCTGGGCCAGGTGTGGTTGCTCACGCCTATAATCCCAGGACTTGGAGAGGCTGAGATGGGTGGATCACTTGAGGCTAGGAGTTCAAGACCAGCCTGGCCAACATGATGACACCATGTCTGTACTAAAAATACAAAAGTTAGCCGAGCGTGGTGGCAGGCACCTGTAATCCCTGCTATTCGGGAGGCTGAGGCACGAGAATCACTTGAACCTGGGAAGTGGAGGTTGCAGTGAGCCAAGATCACACCACCGCACTCCAGCCTGGGCAAGAGAGTGAGATTTTGTCTCAAAAAAAAAAAAAAAATTCTAGCCTGATTGTTGTCCTTTCTTTCTTTCAGCATTTTAAAGATGCTGTTCCACTGTCTTTTGAACTCTATAATTTCTTTTTAAAAAATTGTGGTAAAATGTACAAAACAAAATTTACCATTTTACCATTTTTGTTTTTTCCTTTTATTCTAATGCATCTTCTCAGAGTTAATTAATTAATTTTTTTTGAGATAGAGTCTTGCTCTCACCCAGGCTAGAGTGCAGTGGCATGATCTCGGCTCACTGCAACCTCTGCCTTCCTGGTTCAAGTGATTCTCCTGCCTCAGCCTCCTGAGTAGCTGGGATTACAGGTGTGTGCCACCATGCCTGGCTAATTTTTGTATTTTTAGTAGAGACGGGGTTTCACTATGTTGGTCAGGCTGGTCTCGAACTCCTGACCTTGTGATCCACCCACCTTGGCCTCCCAAAGTGCTGGGATTACAGGAGTGAGCCACCGCACCCGGTCGAGAATTAATTATTTTTAAGTGCAAAGTTCTGTGGCATTAAGAACATTCAGGTCTGGGCATGGTGGCTCACACCTGTAATTCTAGCACTTTGGGAGACCAAGGTGGGAGGATCACTTGAGGTCAGTAGTTTGAGACCAACCTGGGCAGCATAGCGAGACACCATCTCTATTTAAAAGAAAAAAAAAAAAGGAACATTCATATTAGTGTGAAACCCTCCCCACCATTCATCTTCAATTTTTTTTTTTCATCATACCTAACTGAATGACCTCTATTGTTTCTTATGAGGACTTAACAGTTTTTCAAATTACCATTCCCTGGTATGTAGTATATCATTTTTCTCACGGTATTTTAAATATTTTCTGTTAATTGTTGGTATTCAGCAGTTTGACTATAATGCACCTAGGCATTGTTTTTATCCTTCTTGAGTTCAGTTACCTCTTTTTGTTTTGTTTTTGTTTTGAGACGAAGTCAGACACTGTTGCCTGGGCTGGAGTGCAATGGCACGATCTCGGCTCACTGCAACCTCCACCTCCCGGGTTCACGCGGTTCTCTTTCCTCAGCCTCCCGAGTAGCTGGGATTATAGGCATACACCACCACACCTGGTTACTTTTTTGTATTTTTAGTAGAGTCAAGGTTTCGCCATGCTGGCCAGGCTGGTCTTAAACTCCTGGCCTCGTGATCCGCCCACCTTGGCCTCCCAAAGTGCTGGGATTATAGGCGTGAGCCACCACATCCAGCTGAGTTCAATTACTTCTTAACCCTAAACATAAATGTCTTTCACCAAATTTGGGAAATCATTTGCCATTATTTCTTCAAATTATATTTGCTCCATCCTTCTCCATTGAATTGCCTTGGCATCTTTGTTGAATATAAATTCACCACAAACATGTGGGTCTATTTACGGTGTCTCTATTCACTTTCATTGATCTATTTGTCTATTATTACACAATAACTATGCCAGCTTTTTTTTTTTTTTTTTTTTTTAATTGAGATGAGGCAGGCCTTGCTATGTTGCCCAGGCTGGACTCGAACTCCTGGCCTCAAGCGATCCTCTCACCTCTGCCTCTCAAGTAGTTGGGATTATAGGTGTGTGCCACCATGCCTGGTGATATTTTTCTATTCCACATAAATTGTAGAAACCAGGTTGTCAATTTTTATAAAAACAACCTACTGGGATTTTGATTAAAATTAATTGAATCTATAGATAAATTTGAGGAGGATTGACATCTTTTTTTAAATTAGTATTAATAAGACAGAGTCTTGCTCTACCGGCTCACTGCAACCTCTGCCTCCTGGGTTGAAGCGATTCTCGTGCCTCACCCTCCTAAGTGGCTGGGATTACAGGCGTGCACCACTGCACCTGGCTAATTTTTGTATTTTTAGTAGAGACGGGGCTTCACCATATTGGCCAGGCTAGTCTTGTACTCCTGGCCTCAAGTGATCTGCCCGCCTCGGCCTCCCAAAGTACTGGGATTATAGGCATGAGCCACTGCACCCAGCCTTAACTGACATCTTAATATTGAGTCTTCCGATCTATGAACATGGTATAGTTCTCTACTTACTTAAATCTTCTTTAATTTCTCTCTATATGTTTTGTATATTGCATTGTAGAAATTATACACATCTTTCTTTAATTTGTCCCTAAGAATTTCATATTTTTGATGCTATTATAAATGGTATTTTGTAAAATTTCATTTCCAAATTTTTTTTTTTGGCTAGCATATAGAAATACAATTAGTTTTTGTATATTGACTTTGTATCCTGTGATATCACTATATTCACTAGTTAGTTCTGGCATTTGGTTTTTGTAGGATCCTGAGGATTTTCCATGTATGGAAATCGATATCATCTATGAATAAAGACAGTTTTATTTCTGTTTTTTTTTGTTTGTTTGTTTTTGTTTTTTTTGAGACGGAGTCTCGCTATTTCGCACAGGCTGGAGTGCAATGGCCGGATCTCAGCTCACTGCAAGCTCCGCCTCCTGGGTTTACGCCATTCTCCTGCCTCAGCCTCCCGAGTAGCTGGGACTACAGGCGCCCGCCACCACGCCCGGCTAGTTTTTTGTATTTTTTTAGTAGAGATGGGGTTTCACTGTGTTAACCAGGATGGTCTCGATCTCCTGACCTCGTGATCCGCCCATCTCGGCCTCCCAAAGTGCTGGGATTACAGGCTTGAGCCACCGCGCCCGGCCGACAGTTTTATTTCTTCCTTTCCGATCTGGATGGCTTTGATTTCTTTTTATTGCCTTATTGCACTGGTTAGGACGTCCAAGACAATGTCGAATTGAAATGGTAAAAGCAGCCGGGCGCGGTGGCTCATGCCTGTAATCCCAGCACTTTGGGAGGCCGAGGCGGGCGGATCACAAGGTCAGGAGATCGAGACCACGGTGAAACCCCGTCTCTACTAAAAATACAAAAAATTAGCCGGGCGCGGTTGTGGGCGCCTGTAGTCCCAGCTACTCGGGAGGCTGAGGCAGGAGAATGGCGTGAACCCGGGAGGCGGAGCTTGCAGTGAGCCGAGATCGCACCACTGCACTCCAGCCTGGGCGACAGAGCGAGACTCTGTCTCAAAAAAAAAAAAAAAAAAAAAAAAAAATGAAATGGTAAAAGCAGACATCCTTTCCTTGTTCCCATTCTTTGGGGGGGAAGCCTCAATTGTTTACCACTGAATATCATGTTAGCTATAAGATTTTCATATATTCTTTTTTATCAGATTGAGGAAATTCTTTTAAAATTCTAGTTTGTTAAAAAGTTTAAAAATATCATAAACTGGTGTGGATTTTTTCAAGTGCTTTTTCTGCATTTATTAAAATGAATATATACTTTTTAAAACTTTATTCTGTTAAAGTGGTCAATTACATTGATTGATTTCTTTAAATGTTAAACTAACTTTGCATTCTGGGATAAACCTTACTTGGTCATGATATCGTTTTTATATATTTCTGGATCTAATTTCCTAATATTATAATAATGTATTGACACATTATTATTAACCAAACTCAGTCAGATTTTCCTAGTTTTTACCTAATCTCCTTTTCTTTCTATTCCAGAATTCTATCCAGGATATCACGCTACATTTAGTCTCCTTAGGCTCGTTTTGGTTGTGATATTTTCTCAGATGTTCCTTGTTTTCAATAACATTGACAGTTTTGAAGAGTTCTGGTCAGGTATTTTGTAGGATGCCCCTTCATTGGGATTTGCCTGTTTTCTCATGCGTAGACTTGATTGCGGGTTATGGGAGGAAGTGCCATTTCATCGCATCATATCAAAGGCACATACTGTAAAAAAAAAAAAAAAAAGAAAAAAAAGAAAAAAAAGGCTCATATTGTCGACATGACATCTCACCGTTGATGGGGTCTGTATTAGTCTGTTTTCACACTGCTATAAAGAACTTCCCTGTGACTGGGTAATTTATAAAGGAAAGAGGTTTAATTGACTCACAGTTCTGCATGACTGGGGAGGACTCAGGAAACTTAGAATCCCGGTGGAAGGTGAAGGTGAAGCAAGAACCTTCTTCACAAGGCAGCAGGAGAGAGAAGTGCATGTGAATGAGGAACTGTCAGACACTTAAACCATCAGATCTTGTGAAAACCCACCTACTATCAAGAGAACAGCATGAGGGAAACTGTCCCCATGATCCGATCACCTCCCTCTCTCAACACATGGGGGTTACAGGTCTCTCCCTTGACATGTGGGGATTACAATTTGAGATGAGATTTGGGTGGGGACACAGAGCCAAACCATAGCAGAGTCCTTCATCACCTGGCTGAGGCAGCATTCGTTAGGTTTTTCCCTGTAAAGTTATTCCTTTCCCCCTTGTTTTCCTTACTGTACTCTTCGAGTGTGTACAGCCTACACTCAAGGAGTGGAGAGTTATGGACTCCTTCCTCTAGGGCTGAATGCCTACATAAATTATTTGGAATCTTTCTGCGTGTGAAATTTATTTATTCTTCCATATCTATTAATTTATTTAGTAATTTATTTATACCAATATGCACTCATGGGCATTTATTTTATAATTTTTGCTGTAATCCAACAGTACTTAATTTCATTGCTGAAATTATAACAGCTTTGACCATTGAGCACTCTTTCTGTTGGTTCTAGTCTCTCTCTCTCCCTCTTTTCTTTCCCTGACAGAAATGCCATTCAGAATCCTGTGTCTCTTTGGAAGACCCTCATCAATGTGGTTTCGTTTTATTTTGTTTTAGCCTGCGAGACAGAGTGAGACCGTGTCTCAAAAAACAAAACAAAACAAAACAAAAACCACACAAAAAACCGCATTGCTTTTTACATTTCAATTTCTAGTTCACTGTTATTATATAGAAATGAAATTAATGTTTGTATATTGATCTCTTATCCTGTCATGTTTCTGAGGTCACTTATTAGTTCTAGTAGCTTTTTGTAGTTTCTGTCTAATTTTCTACATAAACAATCATGTCATCTGTAAAAAAAAAAAAAAAAAAAGAAAAGTTTTACTTTTTCCTTTCCAATCTTCATGGCATTCATTTTTTCCCCTTTATCTGATTGCATTGACTAGGACCTACCATACAATGTTTTAAATAGAGATGTCGGAGTGGACATCCCTGTCTTGCTCCCCATCTTAGGAGAAGCATTCAGTCTTTCACTATTAAGTATGATTTAGCCATAGATTTTTTATTTTGGTAAATGTCCTATATCAGGTTGAGGAAATTTTCTTTCTATTCCTAGTTTGCTGAGAGTTATTAGGAATACATTTGGATTGTCAAATGCTCTTTTTGTATCTGTGGAGCGATCACATGGTTTGTCTTCTTTAGTTTGTTAATATGAGAATTGAATTGATTGGGTTTCTAATGTTGAACCAAGTTTCCATTCCTGGGATAAACCCCACTTGGTCATGATATATCATCCTTTTTATGTATTGTTGAATTTGATTTGCTTAACTTTTGTTTAGAATTTGTTTTTGTTTGGAATTTTTTAACAGTTTTGTTGAAATATAATTCACATATCATACACTTCATTCATTTAAGGTGTACAATGTTTTTTTTTTTTTTTTTTTTTTTTTTTTTTTTTTTTTTGAGACGGAGTCTCGCTCTGTCACCCAGGCTGGAGTGCAGTGGCCGGATCTCAGCTCACTGCAAGCTCCGCCTCCCGGGTTCACGCCATTCTCCTGCCTCAGCCTCCCGAGTAGCTGGGACTACAGGCGCCTGCCACCTCGCCCGGCTAAGTTTTTGTATTTTTAGTAGAGACGGGGTTTCACTGTGTTAGCCAGGATGGTCTCGATCTCCTGACCTCGTGATCCGCCCGTCTCGGCCTCCCAAAGTGCTGGGATTACAGGCTTGAGCCACCGCGCCCGGCCTACAATGTTTTAAAATATAGTCACATGGTTGTGCAACCATCACCAAAATCAATTTTAGAACATTTTTTCCCCACTAAAAGCAGCTCTGTACCAATTAGCTGTCTTTCCTCATCTCCCCACCTCCAGCCATAAACAACCACTAATTTATTTTTCCTCTTTACAGATTTGCCTGTTATTATAGATATTTCATATGAATGGAATCATAGTAAGTGGTATATTTGTTTTTTCTTTTTTCTTTTTTTTTTTTTTTTTAGATGGAGTCTTGCTCTGTTACCCAGGCTGGAGTGCAGTGGCATGATCTCGGCTCACTGCAGCCTCTGCCTCCTGGGCTCAAGGAATTTGCCTCCCTCAGCCTCCCGAGTACCTGGGATTACAGGTGCATGCCACTATGCCCAGCTAATTTTTGTATTTTTAGTAGAGATGGGTTTTCACCATGTTGACCAGGCTGGTCTTGAACTTCTGGTCTCAAGTGATCCACCTGCCTAGGCCTCCCAAAGTGCTAGGATTACAGGTGTGGGTCACTGTGCCTAGCCTCAAAATTCTTTTTAATTTTCCATTTGATATCTTCCTTGACCCAAGGGTTGTTTAGCATACGTTATTTAATTTACAAATATTTCAAGATTTACCACAAGTCTTTCTGTTATTGACTTTTAATTTAATTCAGTTGTGGTTAGAGAAAATGCTTTTTATGACTGGAATCCTTTACAATCTATTGAGACTTGTTTTATGGCTCAAAGTATGGTGTATATTGGTAAATGGTCTGTGTGCTTTTGAAAAATATGTATATTCTGCTGTGGTTGGTTGGAGTGTTCTATAAATGTCAATTAGGTGAAGTTGGTCAATGTGTCGAGTTGGTATGACCCTCAGTCATATAGTCACAAGAAAGTAAAATCTGCCAACCATGAGCCTGAAATGAGCCTGGAAATTATTCTTTCCTAGTTGAATTTCCCCAGGAGAACAAAGCTATCAGCTAATACCTTGATTACAGCCTCTTTAGATTCTGAGCAGAGGACTTAGCTAAGCTGTTCCCAAAATTTTGATCCATGTAAACTGAGAGATAATAAATATATGTTGTTTTAAGTTGCTAAGCTTGTGACAATTTGTTATGCAGCAATAGAAAACGAACACAGATGCATAAACATTTAAGATTGTTAAGTCCTTTTGATGAATCGATCATGTTATCATTATAAAACAACCATTTTTATTTCTAGTAATATTCTTTCCTCTGAAGTCCACTTTGATATTAATATAGCTCCTAGAACTTTCTTTCGATTGGCGTTAACATGACATGTCTTTTTTTCATCCTTTTTACTTTTTACCCTATTAGTGGCTTCATGTTAAAATGTGTTTCTTTTTTTTTTTTTTTTTGACAGGGTTTCACTTTGTCACCAAGGATAAGTGCAGTGGCATGATCATAGCTCACTGTAACCTTGAACTCCAGGGATCAAGCCATCCTCCTGCCTCTGCCTCCTCCAAGTAGCTGGGACTATAGGCGCACCCCACCATACCCAGCTAATTTTTCTTTTTTTTTTTTTTTGTAGATACAGGGTTTCGCCATGTTGGCCAGGCTGGTCTTGAACTCCTGAGCTCAAGCTGTCTGCTCACCTTGGCTTCCCAAATTACTGGGATTACAGGTGTGAAACATTGCACCTGACTGTGTGTTTCCATTTTTTTTTTTTTTTTTTGAGACGGAGTCTTGCTGTGTCACCCAGGCTGGAGTGCAATGGCCAGATCTTGGCTCACTGCAAGCTCCGCCTCCCGGGTTCACGCCATTCTCCTGCCTCAGCCTCCCGAGTAGCTGGGACTACAGGCACCCGCCACCTCGCCCGGCTAGTTTTTTTTTTTGTATTTTTTATTAGAGACGGGGTTTCACCGTGTTAGCCAGGATGGTCTCGATCTCCTGACCTCGTGATCCGCCCGTCTCGGCCTCCCAAAGTGCTGGGATTACAGGCTTGAGCCACCGCGCCCGGCCTTTTTTTTTTTTTTTTTTTTTTTTGAGACAGAGTCTCGCTCTGTCGCCCAGGCTGGAGTGCAGTGGCCAGATCTCAGCTCACTGCAAGCTCCGCCTCCCAGGTTTATGCCATTCTCCTGCCTCAGCCTCCCGAGTAGCTGGGACTACAGGTGCCTGCCACCTCGCCCGGCTAGTTTTTTGTATTTTTTAGTAGAGACGGGGTTTCACTGTGTTAGCCAGGATGGTCTCGATCTCCTGACCTCGTGATCCACCCGTCTCGGCCTCCCAAAGTGCTGGGATTACAGGCTTGAGCTACCGCACCTCGCCTGTGTGTTTCTTATAGATAGTATATAGTTGGTTTTTACTTTTTTTATCCAATCTGATAATCTGATTTGATTGGAGTATTTAGGCCATTTTAATTTAATGTGATTATTTATATGATTAAGTTTATTTGTTTATTTATTTATTTTGAGGCAGAGTCTTGCTCTATTGCTCAGGCTGGAGTGCTCAGGCTGGAGTGCAGTGTTGCAATCATAGCTCACTGCAGCCTCAAACTCCTGGGTCCCAGCGAGCCTCGCCTCAGCTTCCCAAGTAGCTTGGACTACAGGTGAGTGCCACCATGCCCAGCTAATTTTTAAATTTTTTTGTAGGGATGGAGTCTGGCTATGTTGCCTAGGCTGGTCTTGAACTCCTGGGCTCAAACAATCCTCTGCTTCGGCCTGCCAAAGTTCTGGGATTATAGGTGTAAGCCACCTTGCCCAGCCTATGATTAAGTTTAAATCTATTATTTTTGTAATTGTTTTATATTTTTCCCACTTGTTCCTTTTATTTTCTCTTTTCCTGCCTTTTTTTTTTTGATTGTGTATTTGTGTATTTTTTATTATTCTATTTTATCTCCTTTTTTTTTTTTTTTTTTTGAAACAGAGTCTTGCTCTGTTACCCAGGTGGAGTGCAGTGGCACTATCTCGGCTCACTGCAACCTGTTCCCCTCTGGGTTCAAGTGATTCTCGTGCCTCAGCCTCCTGAGTAGCTGGGACTACAGGCATGCGCTACCATGCCGGAGTAATTTTTGTATTTTTAGTAGACATGGGGTTTTGACATGTTGGCCAGGCTGGTCTCAAACTCCTGACCTCAAATGATCCTCCCACCCGGGCCTTGGAAAGTGCTGGGATTACAGGCATGAGCCACCGTGCCCGGCCTATCTCCATTTTTGATGGAGATAAAATAGATTTTGCGTGCCTGTGAGACTGAGGCAGGAGGATAGCTTGACCCCAGGAGTTTGAGGCTATAATACACTATGATTGTGCCTGTGAACTGTACTCCAGCCTGGGCAACACAGTGAGACCCTGTCTCTAAAAAATTTTTTTTTTTTTTTTTTGGTGGAGGTAAAATAGAATCAGAAAAAATACAAAAGGATTCCACTTACATGCAGTAATTAGAGTGGCCTAATTTATAGAGACAGAAAGTAGATTGGGGGTTGCCAGGAGCTGGGAGCAGAGGGAATGGAGAGTTACTGTTTGATGGGTACAGAGTTTCAGTTTGGAAAGATGAAAAACTCTGGAGATGGATGGTGGTGATGCTTGCACAACAATGTAAATGTTCTTAATGTCCCTGAACTATACACTTATAAATAGTTAAAATGTTAGATTTTATGTTGCATATATTTCACCACAATTTTTTAAAATCCTCAACAAAATCAGAATAGAAGGTAAATTTCTCAAACTGATAAAGGTCACGAGAAAAGTCTACAGCTCACATCGTAACATCATCATAACATTGCTGGTGAAAGTGAACACTTTCTTCCTAAGACTGGAAACAAGTCAAGGATGTCTACTCTTGCCACTTGTGTTAAACACTGTCCTGGAAATTTGAAGCCAGTGCAATCAGGAAAGAAAGAAATAAAAGCCGTTCAAGTTGGAAAGAAAGAAGTAAAACCAGCATTCTTTTCAGATGACGATCTTTAATGTAAAAAGTCAGATGGAATCTACAAAAAGGCATCTAGGCTAATAAGTGAGTTTATCAAGCATATGAGATGAAAGTTAAATATAATAAATCATGTATATACTAGCAGTGAAAATGTGAAAATGAAATTAGGGAAACAGTTCTATTTACAGCAACATCAGAAGGAATAAAATACTTAGAAATAAATTTAGCAAAAAATGTAGACATACACAAAAACTATAAAACATTGTTCAGGGAAATAAGAGATCTACGTAAATGGAGAGAAATTCCATCTTCATGAATTGTAAGACCCAATATTGCCAAGATGACAGTTTTCACCAAATTGATCTATAAATTAAACGACATCCCAGCCTGGCATGGTGGTGCATGCCTGTAGTCTCAACTACTCCAGAGGCTGAGGTGGGGGGATCGCTTGAACCCAGGAGTTTGAGGCTGCAGTGAGCCATGATAATGCCACTGCACTCTAGCCTAGATGACAGAGTGAGACTCCATCTCTAAAACCGAAAATAAAAAAATAGAAATTAAGCAAAAATCACTATAAAGATTCTAGCAAGCATTCTTTTTTTTTTTTTTGCAGAAATTGGCAAACTGCTCCTAAAATATGTACAGGATATGGACATACAAAGGACTCAGAATAACCAATTTTGAAAATGAGCCAATGGGAGAATTTTCATTTCCATCTTTCAAACTTACTGTATATATAAGTCATAGTAATCAAGACAGTGAGATACTGACATGAGGATAGAAATATAATGGAGAGTCCATAAATTAATCCTTAATTATGGTCAGTTGATGGCTGATGAAGGTGCCAAGATAATTCAATGTGCAAATGACAGTCTTTTCAACAAATGGTGCTAGGATAACTGTTCCCACCAGTGATAAGTAAGTGATAAGTATGTAAGGTGACAGATATGTTAGTTACCTTGATTTAATCATTTCACAATGTATACATCTATCAAAGCATCATGTTGTATACACCATGAATATGTACCATTTTTATTTGTCAATTATATTATAATCAATTTTAAATAAATTAAAATGTTAATCTGAGTTATATCTGAAGGAATTAATTTTCCAGATATAATTTAAGTCATGAGTCAGTTAACCTTAGTATATGGAGATTATAGGACTGACCTAGTCAGGTGAACCCTTTAAATGCAGAGAATTTTCTCTGGCTAATACCAGAAGAGGTCATCAGAGATTCAAAGCACAAAAAGGATTTGATGCTCTATTGTTTAGTTGATGGTAGTGGGGACCACTGTATCAAGGAAATGGAGAGTTCCGTTTTACAGCTTCATGGAACTGCATTTCTGTCAATAACTTGAATGAACTTGGAAGCAGATTCTGTTTTATGTTTGCAGGTAGATTCTTCCCTAGAACTTCCAGATAAGAGCCCAGCATGGCCAACATCTTGATTTTGGCTTTTTGAAACCTTAAGTAGAGAACCTGCCTGGTCTTATGACCTAGAGAACTGTGAGATAATAAATGGGTATTGTTTTAAGCTACTGAATTTGTGATAATTTGTTACACAACAATAGAAAACTAATACATTGGTATAGCCGGCTCACTCATGGTTATTGCATGGTATATTATTTTCCATCCTTTCAACCTATTTATAGTATATATTGAATCTAAAGTTTCTGCTCTAGACAACATATAGTTAGATCCTGTTTTTAAATCCAGTCTGATAATCCCTTACTTTTTTTTTTGAGACAGGCTGGAGTGCAGTGGTATGAACATGGCTCACTGCAGCCTCGACCTCTCAAGCTCAAGCAATCCTCCTGCCTCAGCCACACAAGTAGCTGGAACTAAAAGCATGTGCCACCAAGCATGGTTAATTTTTTTTGTTTTGTTTTGTTTTGTTTTGTTTTGTTTTGTAGAGACAGGGTTTTGCTATGTTGCCCAGCCTGGTCTCGAACTCCTGAGCTCAAGCGATCTGCCTCAGTTTCCCAAAGTGCTGGGATTACAGGCATAAGCCACCATGCCACCACACCCAGTCTATCCCTTACTTTTGAGCGCAGTACTTATTTCATTTACATTTACTATAATACTGATTGTAATATAAATGGTATAATTATTATTTTGGAGAGAAAAACATGCAAAATTGTCTTCCCAACAGACAAGACAGCATCAGCAGGTACAACTACAGGGGATTCTCCATAGATCGTACATTCACAAAGCATCATTAGTTCAACAGTGGAAAAACCACTACTGTGTTCTCTGTAACATGTCCACTTAACAGCATAAAGAAGTATTATTATTGTGTTCACTTACAATTCCAGAAGGAAAGGCACAACTGGACAAAAAACATTTTGTATCCTAAAGTCAGGTGCAGTAACTAAGATACAAAACTTTGGGTAACAGTTTTGATGCACATTTCAATAAGGGCTTTCTACTTAGAGGGGAATGATTTCTCCACTCACAAGTTAGGTTTAATTGTTAGAGCAACACTTCATTGTTTGCTCAGTATTATTACATATACAAAAGGTGATTTAAAAAAAGGAATCACGAAAACATCTTACATGTCCAGCTGTTCCCACCAATACATCAACTCTTATGAAGCAGGAGAATAGGGTCTGGAGGCAGGGAACCCAAGGCCGGTTCATGCTGACTTCCTAGAACTAAATTGAAAGGGAAGCCCCAACTTTCCACACCTAAATAACAAAAGGACCGGAGACTATTCCCTTTGCAAACCTCCACCTTTTCTGCCCAGCACATGGGAATTTGAAAGTACCTCTGATTGGTTGCAAAAACCAATCACAGGTTTACATAAGAGTGTAATTTTGTAACTTCAAAATTGGTTGCGGACAGCAACAAATCAGAGTGATTGCGGGCCACCACTTCATTTACATGAGGTGAACACCAAGTGGCCAATGGGAAACCTCTAGGGTGTATTTGGACCCAAGAAGATTCTGTATCTGGGCCCTTGAGCCGCTGCTCATGCCTGCTCCCACACTGTGGAGTATACTTTCATTTTTAATAAATCTGCTTTCGTTGCTTCATTCTTTCCTTGCTTTTTCTGTTTTGTCCAATACAACAAGAACCTGGACACCCTCCACTAATAACACTTAGGTTTAAGGCAGAGGCCAGGCATGGTGGCTTACACCTGTAAACCCAGCATTTTGGGAGGACAAGGCCAGTGGATCACCTGAGGTCAGGAGTTCGAAACCAGCCTGGCCAACATAGTGAAACCCCATCTCTACCAAAAATACAAAAAATTAGCCAGGCGTGGTGGCACATGCCTGTAGTCCCAGCTACTTGGGAGGCTGAGGCAGGAGAATCCCTTGAACCTGGGAGGCGGAGGTTGCAGTGAGCTGAGATCGCACCACTATACTCCAGCTTGGGTAACAGAGTGAGACTCTGTCTCAAAAACAAACAAACAAACAGGGCCTGGGAATACTTCAGTGGTCATAAAATAGGAAAAGAGAGACTATGGCTACAAAAAAAGTGAAGTATTTAAATTAAAGCTTTCATACCCAGGATTTGCCTGTTCCAACTTTGTAGCCTTCATGCAATACTCAGAGCAAAAAATCTGCATAATTACTTGGCATAAGTTGCACCAACTATATTTTTTCAAAATTAGTATGTGACCCTCTGAAAGGAAACACTCCTTCCCATGAATTTCTCCTCTGGAATGAAAATCCAGATCTTCAACAGAGTAGGCACTGGTGAACTAAATTAAGTCACCTGAGATTCCTTGCTCTGTGGCCCACCTCTTCTGGTGTTCAGGAAGGCAAAGGGAAGTGTGTGGAATACATTCAAACTCTTGTGGCTGCAACTGAACTGTATTTAAATATCAAACATTGACTCCCTAACAACTAAAATAAGTCCATTTGAGGACATCCTATTTAAAGTTCTAAAGTTAAAGGAGGCCAAACACAGTGGCTCATGCCTGTAATCCAGCACTTTGGGAGGCTGAGGTGGGCAGATCACTTGAGCCCAGGAGTTTGAGACCAGCCTGGCCAACATGGCGAAACTGAAACCCCGTCTCTACTAAAAATACAAAAATTAGCTGGGTGTGGTGGCGGGTACCTGTAATCCCAGCTACTTGGGAGGCTGAGGCAGGAGAATCCCTTGAACCCCAGAGGTGGAGGTCGCAGCAAACTGAAATTGCACCATTGCACTCCAGCCTCCTGGGTGACAGCGAGACTCCATCTAGAAAACAAAAAAGTTGGAGGAATTTGTAATTCTACAATCTTTTTTTTTTTTTTGCTTTATTTTTGAAAGTACTTTAAAAAAACAAAACAAAACAAAAGATGGGTACAGGGTTGGGAGACATACAAAACAGGTCCCTAAATAGATTATGACCTTGTCCATTTACTTGCAGACAGTTACCATGGAAGTATACAGTACTCCTCCCCACCCCATTAAGCTAAGTAGTTGTCTTTCCCACTGTGGTTCAATAAGTTCAAACTGTTCCACCCTGAAATAGGCGACAGTCTTGGGAAATAGTTACTGTAAGTTGTACAGAATTTCTTTGTATATAGTTTGTTGGAAGTAACAAAGCTACTTTCAAGACTTGCTTCTTTCCAAAATTAGAAAATAATTATAGTCTGTATTTGCTTTGGTATAGATATTTTCTTTTTTTGATTTTTAATTTTTTGTTTTTATGTTTTGCAAAGCAGCATAACAATTGTGATTGTAGAACTGCCTGACGTTGCCGTCTGTAAACATCATGTGCATTTCAGTAAGAATAAGGAAAACGGGAGGAGGAGATTTTTTTTTTTTTTTAAAAAACAAAAAACAAGTAATCCCATTAAAAAGTGGGCAAAGGACATAAATAGGCATTTCTCAAAAGAAGACAAATAGCCAACTGACATATGAAAAAATGCTCAACATTGCTAATCATCAGAGATGTGTAAATTAAAACCACAATGAGAAACCATCTTACACTAGTCAGGATGGCTACTATTAAAAAGAGAAAAACTAATTGATATTAGTGAGGATGGGGAGAAAAGGGAATGAACTCTTATACACTGTTGGTGGGAATGTAAATTAGTGCAACCTCTATGGAAAACTATGGAGATTTCTCAAATAACTAAAAATTCAACTACTTTCCATCCAGCAATCCCACTATCGGGTATCTACCCAAAGAAAAATAAATCATTATATCAAAAAGACACCTGCAATAGTATGTTTATCACAGCACTATTCACAATAGCAAAGGTAAGGAATCAACCTAAGTTTCCATCAACGGAAGATTAGATAAAGAAACTGTGGTATGTCTACATAATGGAATACTATACAGTCATAAAAAGAATGCAATTATGTCTTTTGCAGCAACATGGATGGAACTGGAGGCCATTGACTTTGGTGAAACAAGCCAGGCACAGAAAGACAAATATCACATGTTCTGACTTTTAATGGGAGCTAAATAAAGTGTACACATGGAGGTAGTGTGTGGAATGTTAGATAACAGAGACTTGGAAGGGTAAGGCAAGGGGTGGATAATGAGTGATTGCTTAAGGGGTACAATGTAGGTTATTTGGGTGATCAATACCCTAAAAGCCCTGACTTCACCACTACACAGTCTATGCAAGTAACAAAATTACACTTGTACCCCATAAATTTATACAAATAAAAAATAATACAAGAATAAAAATCACAGTCTAGACTAGGGGTGTCCAAACTTTTGGCTTCCCTGGGCCACCTTGGAAGAAGAATTGTCTTGGGCCACACATAAAATACACGAACACTAACAATAGCCGATAAGCTGAAAAAAAAAAAATCACAAAAAATCTCAGAATTTTTTTTTTTTTTTTTTTTTGAGACGGAGTCTCGCTCTGTCGCCCAGCCTGGAGTGCAGTGGCCAGATCTCGGCTCACTGCAAGCTCCGCCTCCCGGGTTTACGCCATTCTCCTGCCTCAGCCTCCCGAGTAGCTGGGACTACAGACGCTCGCCACCTCGCCCGGCTATTTTTTTGTATTTTTTTTACTAGAGACGGGGTTTCACCGGGTTAGCCAGGATGGTCTCGATCTCCTGACCTCGTGATCCGCCCGTCTCGGCCTCCCAAAGTGCTGGGATTACAGGCTTGAGCCACCGCGCCCGGCCAAAAATCTCAGAATGTTTTAAGAAACTTAACGAATTTGTAATTTGTGTTGGGCCACATTCAAAGCCGCCCTGGGCTGCATGTGGCCTGCATGCTGAGGGTTGAACAAGCTTGGTCTAGACATTTCACTCTGTCTACATTTCTTCTTCCAGGCAAGTTCCCCTTTAGCTTAGCTGACCACAATCTTGTTTTCTTCCAGGAAGTGAGGGAACCAGTGTGTGGGAACAGTCTCAGTAGCACCTGGTTTTTCCACATTGGCATTGATACCTGACTGGGAGCCATCCATCTTGGACTCAGTAGTGTTATTCACAGCAGAGTTGGCCCCCACAGAAACTGAGAGTGTGGGAACACCACCACTCTGGGTCATAGAGATCTTGCTAGTCTTCATGACAAGATTACTGTTAAGCATGTTGGTGTATTGGTTCCACCACCTTCACTGAAGGGGCCAGGATTTCCTGGAAACATTTCTGAGATTCTTTCCATTCATACCTAATGGAGCCACAGTGTTCTCAATGGCTAGCTTCCTTCTCTGGCATGCTGAGTTATTGTTTGCTCCATGAGTCATACAGTGGACCTTCAAGTTGCCTTTGGCGGTAAAAGCTTGCCCATGTATGCTGCGCACAAAAGGCTATTCTCTAGTGTGAGTCCACTTGTGAATCTCAAGAGCACTAGTGGACGAGAAGTTCTTCTCACACTGTGTGCAGCTGGGTTGCTTGGCCTGGTCAGTGTGGCTGGGCCACTAACACCAGGGACATGATTGAGGATCCAACAAATGTGCCAGTGAAAGCGGAGAGTTCCCTGAGCCCCCTCACAGGTCGTGTGACAGGGGTGTGGCTTGTCTGTTTGGTCGACACTGCTGCTCAAACCTCTTACAGGAGGGGGAGTAAACAGACAGACAGGTGCAGGAGCCCAAGTGGGCGTGTGTTATAGTGCGCCCTTTTAGCCTTGCCATCTGCAGATGGCTTAAGTGTTAATCAGCTCAGTGGACCCTCTACCTTTCTGCAAAGGCAGAGGGCCAGTGTGACAGCTTTCTGTGTCCTGAGTTGTTGTCCAGAATCCTGGAAGAATCAGGTCACACATGGACTTGAAGGATGGATAATGCAGAGTTTTATTAGGTGGTGGTGGTGGCTCTCAGTGGGATAGATGAGGAGCTGGACAGGGGATGGAGTGGGAAGATGATCTTCCCCTGGAGTTTGGCCATCCAGTGGCTGATTCTCCAACCATTCCCAGCCAAACTCCTCCTGATGTTTCTTCTCTTCTCTCCTGTGCCGTGCCATTCTGCCATTTGTCTGCTCATCTCCTCATCTCCTGCTTCTGGAGCCTCGGGTTTGGGGTTTATATGGGTGCAGGATAGGGGGTGTGATGGGCCAAAAGGCAACATTTTTGACACGAAAACATGAACGCCTGTTCTTACTTAGGGCTGTGGGTATCCAGGCTTGAGGGTGGGACCTTTGCTGGGGAACTGCCCTCTTCTACCCAGTGTTTCCCTGTCTCCTAGCTGTATCACCAGGAACTTCAACTTTTCATTTTTATTTTTTAGAGACAGGGTCTCTCCTTTTTGCACAGACTGGAGTGCAGTGGCACAATCATAGCTTACCACAACCTTGAACTCCTGGGCTCAAGTGATCCTCCTGCCCCAGTCTCATTAGTAGCTGAAATTACAAGCACTGGTCACCAAGCCTGTCAAAACTTGAACTTTGACATAGGTTGACTGGACTTAGAAAAACGTTGATGGGAGGTGGCCCATCTCAGTGTGGCTGTTCTTGGGGTGCTCAGCTTTGCCCCCAGCATCTGGAGACTTTGACATAATGCTTTCTGCTTGGCTACTGGCCAGGGAGCGTGCTTGGAAGGATGTGGTTTCCACAGCATCTGGAGTTTGGCTAATAGTTCTGGTGTCCCATCAGTGAGAATGAGTCATTAAACTGTTGCTCTCCACTAAATTGTTTTTTCAGCTCCTCTGCCACTGCAGGCCAGAAAGAACAGGACCCACTTTCCTGGTGACTGCTAGGGAAGCCTTCATGGCAAACCCTAAGGTAGGTGATATTAAGTGGATGCTAAGAAGAGGTATGAGGACCTTTGAGTAGCTACTGGGGGCATCCTGGATGCTGACTTTGTCCACAGTGGTGTCTTCTTTCAACATCATCATGGCAGATGGCACTTGTATTACCATTCTCACTGACCATCATTGGCTCAGGACCCCTAAAATCACCGGGATTCTCTGGCGGGGGCATGCTGGGAATCTGAGTGCCCATGTTCATCCAAATATGTTGTTGCAACATGACCATGTTGGTAAATTTCTTTTGACTAATGGGATTATGTACTTATGGATAAGTTGGTTCAGTGAACCCTGAGAAGTGTCTTTATGTTGCCTCTGGTAGAAAAAGGTTGGCCACAAATTTCACATTGGATGGGTCTCTCCCCAGTGTGGGTGTGGTAATGTATTTTTTTTCCAAGTGAGAGGAAATTTATTAAAGTAAAGGAATAAAAGAATGGCTATTTCATAGGCAGAGCAGCCTTGAAGGCTGCAGGTTGGCTATTTTTGTGGTTATTTCTTGACTACATGCTAAACAAGTGGCGGTTGATTCATGAGTTTTCCGGGAAAGGGTTGGGCAACTCCCAGAACTGAGGGTCCCTCCCCGTTTTAGACCATACATGGTAACTTCCTGACGTTGCCTTGGCATTTGTAAACTGTCATGGTGCTGGTGGGAGTGTCTTTTAGCATGCTAATGTATTATAATTGGCATATAATGAGCAGTGAGGAGGACCAGAGGTTACTTTCCTCACCATCTTGGTTTGGGTGGGATTTGGCCTGCTGCTTTACCACATGTTGTTTTTATCAGCAAGGTCTTTGTGACCTGTATCTTGTGCTGACCTCTTATCTTATCCTGTGACTTAGGATGCTTAACCTCCTGGGAATGCGGCCCAGTAGGTCTCAGCCTCATTTTACGCAGCCCCTATTCAGGATGGAGGCACTCTGGTTTGAACACCTCTGACATATTTCTCCCCTGCCTTTTACAAAGGAATCCTTAATCTATTATTATTATTATTATTACTATTATTATTTGAGATGGAGTCTTGCTCTGTCACCCAGGCTGGAGTGCAGTGGCGCGATCTTGGCCCTCTGCAACCTTTGCCTCCCGGGTTCAAGCGATTTTCCTGCCTCAGCCTCCCAAGTAGCTGGGACTACAGGTGCATGCCACCATGCCTGGCTAATTTTTGTATTTTTAGTAGAGACGGGGTTTCGCCATGTTGGCCAGGCTGTCTTGAACTCCTGACCTCAGGTGATTCACCAGCCTCGGCCTCCCAAAGTGCTGGGATTACAGGTGTGAGCCTCCGTGCCTGGCCGGGAACCCTTAATCTTAAGGGTTATCGAGAGACGAAGATCCATCTTCTGTAACTTCTTCAGGCTGAATTGGGCAATGATATTCCTGCCTACCTATTAGGGTCTCTTGTATTCAGGGTAGAGAGGAGCTCAGTCAGAAAGTGTAAGTATGGTGACGTCCATCCATAACTCTTGAGTTCTGACAAAAGGTGATATCTGTAATAAGTATTCAATTTAAGAAAATGTTGAGTAAGCTTATCCTGCGTTCCTACACAAAGAGTACAACAATAATATGGATATGGTGTTGCTAGCTGAATCTAATAGGTGCCCAGAATTAGAATACTGACCCAGATTTTTACATTACCTATCCCTCTTGTTTCTTCTGAGCAGCAGCCAGAGATCACTGGTTGGTTCACAGGAATAAGCACGGTTAGTCTAAATTGTGGGAAAAACTTAAAAACAACGAATGAGACTATAATTTAATAACAGGTGTATCATCGTTCTTGAAACAATTTTTCTCTCTCCAGTCTCCCATTTTTACTAAAGACAAATCATGGTAAGACTAATTTGCTTTATTATACTTGGCCTGATTATTTGTATAAAGTGCAGCAATAATAATAATAATTGTTAGTTTTTTTTTTTTTTCCCGAGATGGAGTCTCACTGTGTCACCCAGGCTGGAGTGCAGTGGCATGATCTTGGCTCACTGCAACCTTTGCCTCCTGGGTTCAAGCGATTCTTGGGCCTCAGCCTTCCAAGTAGCTGGGATTACAGGCACACACTGCCACGCCCAGCTAATTTTTGTATTTTTTAGTAGAGACGGGGTCTCACCATATTGGCCTGGCTGGTCTTGAACTCCTGACCTCAAGCGATCCACCTGCCTTGGCTTCAAGAACAATTATTTTTAACTAAGCTTTTAAAACTGTCTTTGACAGAACTCTGTTCCATAAGGAATCTTAGATAAGCCTCTTTTTTTTATATATATGGAGTCTTGCTCTGTTGCCCAGGCTGGAGTGCAGTGGTGCAATCTCAGCTCACTGCAACCTCCGCCCCCGGGTTCAAGTGATTCTCCCGCCTCAGCCTCCCGAGTAGCTGGGACTACTGGCACGTGCCACCACACCCGGCTAATTTTTGTGTTTTTTTTTTAGTAGAGACGGGGTTTTACCATGTTAGCCAGGATGGTCTCAATCTCCTGACCTCGTGATCTGCCCGCCTTGGCCTCCCAAAGTGCTGGGATTACAGGCATGAACCACAGTTTCGGCCAGGTAAGACTTTTTTTTAAAGCCGAACCCATCCATGGGTTTGTACCATCAAATACCTATGAGTTGGGTAAATTTCCTCTTCTCTTGAGGTCCCAAGATAACTTGGGGCTCCTGGGCCTGTTAGAAAGCAACATTCTTTACTTACCTATCAGAAGCCCTGTACAGGGACTGTGTAGACAAGGTATGGAGGCCAGTTTTCCCAAGGGAGGTAATGCATTGTGAAGGACCTTTGGCAGCTTAAGACTCGGTGGCAAATGAGACATTCACTGGGGTCAGAAGTGGCCTTGTTGCTGTTCTCTACCAGCTGCTGCAATTTCATGGTCTCTGACCCGGGCTTGGTGGTCCCACTCCCTTGAAAGCCGCCAACCCTTGGGGAATTATGGTTTGGCCCCACCCCAGGGAGTGTGGGTCCACTCTCACTTTCTGGAGAAGGCCCAGCAATGAGCCACCCATGTGGTCATTGGGGTTAGCGCCCGAAGAAAGATTTTGAGATAGTTCTATGGAGGGGGTCCTTGTTACAAGGACAAATTTGCTGTCTAAAGAGAGACTGGATTCATCTATGGGGACAGGTACAGAGAGTGCATGGGGTGACATTGCCTACCACCATTTTGTTCTGGAACTTGGCAAACAGCTGGGGATTTGCCTTCACCTGGGGATATTGATGAAAGTGTACCTTCAGGTTACCCTTGGTGGTGAAGCCGTGACCACACACAGAGAACATGAAGGGTCTCTCTCCAGTATGCATGTGGGAATGGATCTGCAAGGAGATACCAGTCTCCCAAACCTTGCTACAGTTCTTACAGTTGTGCTTGTAGAGGATGGCCTCGTCTTTGGGTTCGACATACATCTCAGATGTTTGGTGGCTTATCTTTCTCTTTCTTGGATGGGTATAATGCCACAGTAGAGAAAGGACTCTGGAAGAGCACAGAACCCAAGCCCGAGGTAGCAAAGCACTTGGGAGCTGAGACACAATGTTCAGGATCACACGTGTCCTATCCAGCTTCAGGGTGAAGGGTGTCAGCCATGGGGTCACAGAGCTGGCAGCAGAAGGGAAATTGGTGAGATAGCTTGGCTTGTTTAAGGTGTCCAGGGACAGACCTTGGCTTCCAGCTTTCTGGCTAAGCAAAGCCACAGCTGCAGAAACTTGCTTGGACATGTGGCTATCTAAGGTCTTCAGGGTATTAGCTTGAGTGGAGGATGTGGGAGGCCCATGAGTTCACTTGAATGAAGATCTGCTCAGTGAGCTGGATCTGCTGTCGTTGAAAAGATGCTGTTGGCGCTGGGCAGAGGGGCCAGCAGCACATATGAGCTCAACTGATTTACTACTCCCTTGTCTCCTTGTAATGCCTGAAGAGTCACATTAATATTGGCCACTTTGCCTTTGGGTAAATAGCTTATGTTCTGGGGTGCGGATGGTAGGGCAGTCTCTGTCTTTAAGTGCAAGACAGACTCTGCACCCAGCTTCTCCTTTATGTCCCCTTAGCTGCCACCATTTTCCTTGGGACTGTCGCTGCTTGAACTGGGTGACTGGTGGCTTGGTACAGCTGTACAAAAGTCCTCTGAAGGCACTGGCTCCATGCTGTCATTCATGGGGAGGACAGGTGGATTTTTAGTGCGATTTTTCTTATGTTCCAAGAATTCAGAGATGCTAACGAATTCTGCACAGCATTTCTTAGAGATGTGAGTTTCCTACCCATGAAGCTGCTTTACCATCACTTTGTCCTCATCCACTTCATCACCATTCCCTGGGTGGTTCATTGGAGCACCTGGCTTGTTAAGATGATGGCTTGGTAAAGGGTGAAAATAGAGATGTGGAGAAACGGATATAGGTTGGGTGGTAGGGGTAAGGAGAGTTAGAGAGAAATATAGAACACTAATATATCTTCATCTTGCAAAGTAAGTTGTTAAGGAGATACTATCTATGGTTGATTAAACAGAAAATATAAGTGGATGTATGTTATTTAAAGTGAAAAAGATTCCTATTAGAGGAAATAAAAATAATGCTACAACTTTATTGGAAGGAGTGGATGGAAGGTAGGAATGGTGGAATTGAGCTTAATCCTCATCTCTGGCTGGGCATGGGGGCTCACACCTGTAATCCCAGCAATTTGGGAGGCTGAGGTGGGCAGATCCCTCGAGCCCAGGAGTTTGAGATCAGTCTGGGCAACTGATGAAACCCCATCTCTACAACAAAAACAAATATATACAAAAAATCAGTCAGATATGATGGTGCACAACTGTGGTCCCAGCTACTCAGGAGATTGAGGCAGGAAGATCACCTGAGCCTGGGGAGGTCAAGGTGGCAGTGAGCTATGCTGGTGCCACTGCACTCCAGCCTGGGCGACAGAGTGAGACTGTTTCAAAAACAATTCCTTGTCTCTCATAGCATTAATAGATAATGTCAAAAAAGAAATATAAGCCAGGTGCAGTGGCTTATGTCTGTAATTCTAGCACTTTGGGGGGCCAACGTGGGAGGATCGCTTGAGCCCAGGAGTTTGAGACCACCCTGGGCAACATAGGGAGATCCTGTCTCTATGAAAATTAAAAAAGTTAGTTGGGTATGGTGGCGGTGGAGTGCCCATGTGGTCCTAGCTACTAGGGAAACTGAGGTGGGAGGATGGCTTGAGTCCAGGAGGTTGAGGCTGCAGTGAACTGTGATCACTGGCATGGGTAACAGAAATATACAGGCAGGGACAAAATATATATATATCTATATTTTTTTTGAGATGGAGTCTCGCTCTGTCACCCGGGCTGGAATGTGATGGCGAGATCTCGGCTCACTGCGACCTCTGCCTCCCAGGTTCAAGTGATTCTCCTGCCTCAGCCTCCCGAGTAGCTGGGATTACAGGTGCATGCCGCCACACCAGCTAATTTTTTTGTATCTTTAGTAGAGACGGGGTTTCACTATGTTGGCCGGGCTGGTCTCAAACTCCTGACCTTGTGATCCACCTGCCTTGGCCTCCCAAAGTTCTGGGATTACAGGCGTGAGACACCACACCCAGCCAAGGCAGGGACAAATTTGAGGAATTTTTTAGAAGGTAAAATTTGCAGGACTTGGCTGGGCGCGATGGCTCACACCTGTAATCCCAGCAGTTTGGGAGGCCAAGGTGGGCGGGTCACCTGAGGTCAGGAGTTCAAGACCAGCCTGGCCAACATGGAGAAACCCCATCTCTACAAAAATACAAAAATTAGCCAGGGATGATGACGGGTGCCTGTACTTCCAGCTACTCAGGAGGCTGAGGCAGGAGAGTCTCTTGAACCCAGGAGATGGAGGTTGCAGTGAGCCAAGATTGCACCATTGCACTCCAGCCTGGGTTACAGAGTGAGACTCCGTAAAAAAAAAATAAAAAATAAAAAATAAAAAAAATAAAATAAAATTGTAGGACTTAGTGATTAACCTAATACAGTGAATAAGGGAGAGGGAGGAGGCAAAGGTGATTTGAAGAGTTCTATCTTGAGTGATTGGGCGGATGTGATATCACAACTGGAGTAAAGAATATGGGGTACTATCTAGTTCCAGAGGGGAGATGATGTGGTGGTTAATTTTATGTGTCAACTTGAGTGGAACAAAGGGTGCCCAGATATTTGGCTAAATATTATTCTGTGGGTGTCTGTGAGGGTGGTTGTAGATGAGATTAACACTTACATTGGTAGACTGAGTAAAACTGATTGCTTTCCTCAGTGTGGGTGAGTCTCTTCCAATCTGTTGGAGGCCTTTATGGAACAAAAGACAGGGTAGGGGAGAATTCATTTTCTCTGCCTGATTGTTTCTGAGCTGGGACACTGGTCTTCTCTTGCAGCTGAACTGGAACTTACACCTTGCTTCTCCTTGTTCTCAGGAGACTTGGACTGGAACTATACCACCAGCTCTCTTGGATCTCTGGCTTGCAGATGGCACATCATGGGACTTCTCAGTCTCCACCACTGCATGAGCCAATTCCTTATAATAAATCTCTGTCTCTCTCATTTTATATATATATATATATATATATCTTGGAGAACCCTCAATAACCTTGACTAATACACAAGATAAATTCAGTTTTAATTGTATGTGAGGCATTGTAGTGGAGATACATACTAGATACCCACACACAAGTGGGCAGAGGTCTGGGATCAAAATATCTATTTGGAAATCTTCAGAATATGGGTGATAGTTGAAATCATAAACGTGGTTGAACTCTTCTGGGACTCTCATATATTGTAATAGGATGAAACGTGGAAAGAATAGATACAGATACATGTAGGCTGGTTAATCTGATGGTTGGAATGTGGACTTCATATTCGAGGTACTTGGTGTGTGTGTGTGTGTGTGTGTGTGTATTTGCTTATAACGAAGTCAATTGTTCAGTAATGTGCATATAATAAATTCTGTAGTGTGTGTTGTTCAGTCACTCAACTAATTTTTAAAACTCTTCTGCTAAAGCTCTGAATTGAAAGAACTCATGGTGGTGTTGTTATACATGAGTATCTTTACTTGATAGACCTCATTGATTACAGTCAGGATTCTGGTAGATAAATTGGGCAGATGAGATGAACTCCTAACGCTTCTCTGGTGCTGTCTGAATAAGGCCTGTGTTTGTCTGGCTGTGCCATACATTTTATTTTCTCTTTCATTCATTTGTAAGCCTCAGCAACAACCCCCTTCTCCAACACCTTGATGTAAATTGCCTTCATACTCTAATAGAACTTGAGAATGTTGATAAGCCCAAACTATGATATCCTGATGTTTCCATAGTAACTAATGCACACCAAGGGGGAAAAGATGGAGAATAAATGAGAATAGCATTTTAACAAAATAAGTGAGGGGCAAAGAGGCTTTAGACATGTTATTACCTCTTGTTTAGGAATATGGAAATATTCGTCTCCTTAATAATGGGGTTATAAAAGTTGCTACAATGAGACTTGTCAGTAGCCATTTATATTTCATTTTTCTCTATAATTGTCGTCATCAAAAGCAGTTAAATGCTTCTCTGCCCAACAATACTGTAGAGAGTGAGTTAAATGGACATAGTTACCATTTGCCTGTGAACCTGCAATCAGAATAGGACAGGGTAGGCCAGTGTCTGTATTCTAGTCTCCCAGGCAGAGTTTTGACCTAGTGGATATTAGGAGGAATGGCGATTCAAAGAAGACAAATCAATGTTGTGGCATTTGTTTGCTTTGATACAAGACTTTACTAGCATCTCAGCACTTCCTTGGTTAAAGGGTGCGAGAATAGGATGCTGCTGTTTCTTCTTTCCTATTTCATAAGAAGGAGGCTTTCTGTAGGCCAGGAAGAGGGCACTCTCAAATAATCAAATTGGTTGGCACCTTGATCTGGGACTTCCAGTCTCCAGAACTCTGAGAAAATATATTTGCGTTGTTTAAGCCAGTGAGTCTGTGGTATTTGGTTATGGCAGCCTGAGCAGCCTATACAACAGTCAGTGTACATGCACAACCAATTAAGCTATTGTTAGATAGGAATAGATTTAGTAAGGGTGAAGAGATGACTTTTTATTTTATGTATTTATTTGAGACAGAGTCTCTCTGTCATCTAGGATGGAGTGCAGTGGTGTGATCATGGCTCACATCAGCCTTGACCTTCCAAGCTCAAGTGATCTTCCCACCTCAGTCTCCCAAGTAGCTAGGACCACAGGCATGTGCCACCATGTCTGGCTAATTTTTGTATTCTTTGTGGAGATGGGGTTTCACCATGTTGCCCAGGCTGGTCTTGAACTCCCTCTTGCCTCGACCTCCTAACGTGTTGGGATTATAGGTTTGAGCCACCATGCCCAGCCTGATATTTTTATTTTAGAATTAGAGAGATTAGGCCAGGCACGGCGTCTCACGCCTTTGGGAGGCCAAGGTGGGTGGATCACTTGAGGTCAGGAGTTCGAGACGAGCCTGACCAACATGATGAAACCCTGTCTCTACTAAAAATACAGAAATTAGCCGGGTGTGGTGGTGCGTGCCTGTAATCCCAGCTACTAAGGAGGCTAGGGCAGGAGAATCGCTTGAACCTGGAAGGTGGAGGTTGCAGTGAGCTGAGATCACGCTATTGCATTCCAGCCTGGATGACAGAGCAAGACTCTGTCTCAAAAAAAAAAAAAAAAAAAAAAAAAAATAGAGAGATTAAATTGCCACAGATAAGTGTAATAACTGATGGGATATCTATCTAACCCAGAACAGAAACACAGAGAGTAGAGGGACAGAAAGTATACGGAATAGCTCCAGGTAAGGTAGATAGCATGACTGGGATTCTGCTTAGCCTGATACCTTCCCCATTTAGAAGAGAAAGGTTAAAAAGCACATTCTTCTTCTTCATCTTCTTCTTCTTTTTTTTTTTTTTTTCATACTCACATCACCTTTTGAAATTAGTCTTCAGTTTAGCTTTTGTGCAAATGAATTCAGAGATTAGAAGCAAGATGTGTTGGGAGGTGCCAGTAGAGTGAGGCTCATCAGTGGGAATGAAAACTAATTTCCTGGACTTGCCTGGGGAAGGTATATTAGAATGGGGGCCATTTGTTCTCAATGTTCAACTCCCACTTATCAGTGAGAACATGCGGTGTTAGGTTTTCTGTTCCTGTGTTAGTTTGCTGAGGATGATGGTTTCCATCTTCATCCATATCTCTGCCAAGGACATGATCTCATTCCTTTTTATGGCTGCATAGTATTCCATGGTGTATACGTACCACATTTTCTTTATCCTGTCTATCATTGATGGGCATTTGGGTTGGTTCCACAAACCTGCATGTTCTGCACATGTGTCCCATTTTTTTTTTTAGAAGAAATAAAGTAAAAAGAAAAGACAAAAAAAAAAAAAAAAAAAAGAATGGGGACCATTTGTCTTGGATGGCCAGAGGTTTGGTAGACATCCTCAAGTTTAGACAGGCCTTAGAAGTCAGATGAAAAAGGAGTGTATCTTCATGTTAGACTCTCAGTTTGGACAAGGGAAATTTCAGTGTGTGTGTATATGTGTGTGTGTGTGTGTGTGTGTTTAAAATTTGTGACATTTGGTCTTATAGTCACTGGGAAAAGGCAGAAATTTTGAGGAAAAGGAGTTCTCAATAAAGCATTCTTTTACCCCAAGGTATTTGGTCTCTGTCCTTATTATACCCAAATTAAAACAAGACAGGGAACTATGTATTCCTTGATAAAATGGTCTTCTTCACTTGTAATCTGTATTAGAGTACTTAAAACTCCTGATCAATCAATTATATATCGTACATTGAAATGTAATTAAAATTTTGTCACTGCAACTTTTTCAGACCTCCAATTATTCTTATTTATTTTTTGAGACAGAATCTCCCTCTGTTTCCTGGGTGGGAGTACAGTGGTGTGATTATAGCTGACAACAGCCTTGACCTCCTGGACTCAAGTGATCCTCCCAGGCTCAAGCAATCCTCCCAGTTCAGCCTCCCAAGTAGCTGAGACTACAGGTGTGCACCACTTTGGCCAGCTAATTTTTTGACTTTTTTGTAGAGATGGGGATCTTGCCACGTTGCCCAGACTGACATTGAACTCCTTGGCTCAAGTGATCCACCTGCCTTGGCCTTCCAAAGTGCTGGAATTACAGGTGTGAACCACCACACCTGACCTAATTTCTTTTTAGTCTTTTCACAGTGTGGTATTCAGAGTCTAATAGATTGCTGAAATACATATTTAATACCTCAGTTTTAAATATAAGAAATATGATAATATTACATCCAATTGTAGCTGTGTAGAGGTCTGACTTAAGATCCAAATAGTATAGCTTGGCCGGGCACAGTGGCTCACGCCTGTAATCCCAGCACTTTGGGAGGCCGAGATGGGCGGATCACCTGAGTCAGGAGTTCAAGACCAGTCTGGCCAACATGGAGAAATTCCGTCTCTACTAAAAATATAAAAATGAGCCGGGTGTGTTGGGACATGCCTGTAATCCCAGCTACTTGGGAGGCTGAGGCAGGAGAATTGCTGGAATCCAGCAGGCGGAGGTTGCAGTGAGCTGAGATCGTGCCGCTGCACCCCAGCCTGGGCAACAAGAGCAAGACTCTGTCTCAAAAAATAAAAGTGTAGCTTTGTACAATATACTGATATAAAATTAATATTTTCGTATAGCTAATATATGCACATGGAGCAAAGTTCCAAAGTTACCAAAGGGCATACACTGAATATTAGGTCTCTCTTTCTCCCTTATTTCCAAGTTCTCCAGTTCCTTCCCCTGAAGGTAACCACTATCACAAGTTTCTTATGTTTCCTTTTACAGATATTCCACAGTGCATTGATTCTGGAACAGGACATTTCCCCCTCCTTAGCAAGCTCTCAGTACCTGGCAGCAAAAAAGTGTTGCTCTTCAAGGTGAAAAACTAATGTTCCAAGTAGTAGCATGGAATAGTGACCACCCTTGTTCCTTCTCAAACTCCTCCTTAGAAATCATATTCCCAGACCAGATCAGCAGACATTTGTCTAAACCACTTCTAGCTGGGCATAACATGAACACAGACACCTTTATCATGAGTGTACAAGAACCCGAACACCTAACACATCCAGACGTTTAATATTTATTTATTGCATATGTGTATAAAAAGTAGGTGCTTTTGGTAGGTTGTTGAGCAAGGAGGGGGTTGCGGTTTTATGCAAGATGGAATCAGGGAGAAATTGTTGACTCTTTTCCAAGAAGTTGGAGAGAATTTCATCAAAGAGGTGCTGTGTAAATGACAGAAAGGAGATGTAGAGAAGGCATTACAGTATGAGTTGTGGTCTGGGAGAAATGTTGGAATTGGGGTTTGGGATAAAAGAAAGACGGTAGTGTTGAGTGTTGACTCGTGAAGAGCAAGGGGAGACATTAGATTGGCAGGAAGAGGCAGTGAAGGGAGAGTGAGGTAATATGGGATTTGCATTTGTAGATAATGAAGGCTTGTACAGGACCTGTGGACAGAAGTCAGTAAAGAACTCTGTATTTACTATGCTTCCTATATTCCTAGCACTGCAGTCGGAACTATCACTTGGTCTAGAATTTTTCTCTAACCGAGGCGCTAAAGAATGGATTGTGGGTCTGAGTGCTGTGGCTCACGCCTGTAATCCCAGCACTTTGGGAGGTCGAGGTGGGTGGATCACTTGAGGCCAGGAGTTCAAGACCAGCCTGGCCAACATGGTGAAACCCCATCTCTACTAAAAATACAAAAATTAGCCAGGCATGGTGGTGCATGCCTGTAATTCCAGCTACTCGGGAGGCTGAGGCAGGAGAATCGCTTGAACACAGGAGGCGGAGGTTGCAGTGAGCCGAGATCGTGCCATTGCACTCCAGCCTGGGTGACAGAGTAAGACTCTGTCTCAAAAAAAAAAAAAAAAAAAAAAGAGAGAGAGAGAAAGAAAAAAAAAAGAATGTATTGTGGGATAGTATAGTGGGTTTCCTATATCATGTTCTTCTCATAGGTTGACTCTGTTTACTAAACAGTCATACCACTCCCTAATAACTTGTTTTGCATCTATGATCCGCACATTTATGTAAAGCAGGGTTCCTTAGCCTCGCCCCTATTGGCATTCTGGTTTGAATAATTCTTTGTTGTGGCAAGCTGTCCTGTGCATTGTAAGATGCTTAACAGCATCCTTGATGCCAGTAACACTCTCCCAAAAATGTCTCTAGACATTGGCAAATATCCCTTGGGAAGGGAGCAAAATCACCCTCATGGAGAACCACTAGTATAAAGCCCCACAAACTTATGTTTTTTGTTCTGTAAATTCCTCCCACCTTTTTATTTATTTATTTATTTTTTCTTTTTGAGATGGAGTTTTGCTCTTGTTGCCCAGGCTGGAGTGCAATGGCACGATCTTGGCTCATTGTAACCTCTGCCTCCCAGGTTCAAGCGATTCTCCTGCCTCAGCCTCCTGAGTAGCTGGGATTACAGGCATGCGCCACCATGTCCAGCTATTTTTGTATTTTTAGTAGAGACGGGGTTTCTCCATGTTGGTCAGGCTGGTCTCAAACTCCCAACCTCAGGTGATCCGCCTGCCTCAGCCTCCCAAAAAACCCCTTTTAAAAAATTAACATCTAAGCTGGATGTGGTGGTGCCCATCTGTAGTCCCAGGTACTCCAGAGGCTGAGGTGGGAGGATCTCTTCAGCCCAGGAATTAAAGGCTATAGTGCACCATGATTGAGCCTGTGAATAGTCACTGCACTCCAGCCTGGGGAACACAGTAAGACCTTGTCTCAAAAAATCAACATTTAAAAATCTTTATCGGCCGGGCGCGGTGGCTCAAGCCTGTAATCCCAGCACTTTGGGAGGCCGAGACGGGCGGATCACGAGGTCGGGAGATCGAGACCATCCTGGCTAACACGGTGAAACCCCGTCTCTACTAAAAAAAAATACAAAAAAAAAAAAACTAGCCGGGCGAGGTGGCGGGCGCCTGTAGTCCCAGCTACTCGGGAGGCTGAGGCAGGAGAATGGCGTGAACCCGGGAGGCGGAACTTGCAGTGAGCTGAGATCCGGCCACTGCACTCCAGGCTGGGCGACAGAGCGAGACTCCGTCTCAAAAAAAAAAAAAAAAAAAAATTTATCAAAATAATGCATTGGGCTGGGTAAGGTGGCTCCCACCTATAATCCCAGCACTTTGGGGGGCTGAGAAGGGTGGATTGCTTAAGCCCAGGAGTTCAAGACCAGCTTGGGCAACATAGCAAGACCCCCATCTCTACAAAAAAATTTTCAAAAATTAGCTGGGCATGGTGGTGTGCACCTATAGTCCTAGTTACTCAGGAGGCTGAGGTGGGACAATGATTTGAGCCTGGGAGGTTGAGGTTGCAGTGAGCCAAGATTGCACCACTGCACTCCAGCCTGGGTGACACAGCATGACCCATCTTGAAAATAATAATAATAATGATAATAATAATAATGCATTTATGTAAATAAAAATCACTCATAATAGAAAGCAACTATCTCCTGCCTTGCCCCTGCCTACCTGTAGTCCCATTCCCTAAGAACTGCCACTTAACTGTTTCTGGTTTGGGTTTTTCTAATGATTTCTGCCATATATATTCACCTGTTTATCCATTTACTTAAACAATATATTAGTTGAGCACTGTGCCTGTTTGCTCGGGCTGCCATCGCAAAATACCACTAGGTGACTTAAACAACAGAAATTAATTTTCTCACAGTTCTGGAGGCTGCAGGTTCAAGATCAAGGTGCTGGCAGGGCTGGTTTCCTGTGAAGGCCATCAGGGAAGGATCTGTTCCAGGCCTCTCTCCTTGGCTTTCAGATGGTTGCTGCCTTGCTGCCTCCAAACCTGGTTGTCCCTCTGTATATGTGTGTCCCTGGTGTCTCTTCCTCTTCTAAGGACACTAGTCATATTGGTTCAGGGCCATACCCCAATGGCCTCAGTTTAATTTAATCACTTTAGTGAAGACCTTACCTCCAAACATAGTTTCATATTGAGGTACTGGGATTTCTGTATATGAATTTTGGGGGACACTATTCAACCCGAAGCAAGTACCTACTGTGTGCCAGTCAACGTTCTAAACACTGGGCATGGAATAGCCAACAAAACAGATGAAAATCTCTGCTCTTGGTTGGGCATGGTGGCTCACATCTGTAATCCCAGCACTTTAGGAGGCCGAGGCAGGTGGATCACTGGAGGTAGGGAGTTTGAGACCAGCCTGGCCAACATGGTGAAACCTCGTTTCTACTAAAAGTACAAAAAATAGCCTGGCATTGTGGTGGGTGCCTGTAATCCCAGCTACTTGGGAGGCTGAGGCAGGAGAATTGCTTGAACCCGGGAGGTGGAGGTTGCAGTGAGCCAAGATTGCAGCACTGCACTCCAGCCTGGGTGACAGAGTGAGACTCTGTCTGAAAAACAAAAACAAATAGAGTAGCCAGGGAAAACCTCTCTGAGAAGTGAACATTTGAGTAAGGACCTGAAGAAGGTGATAGAGAAAGCCATACAAATGTCTAGGGAAGGATAATTCTAGGCAGAAAGAACGGCTGGTGCCAAGGTCCTGAGGTGGGAACATGTCCAGTTTGCTCAAGGAACAGCAAGGAGGCTCCTGGGGCTGGTGAGGAATGAGCAAGGGGGAGTAGCAGGAGCTGCAGGGGTTGGGGGATGGTGAGGCAGATGATGGCATAAGGCCTAGTAAACCATTGTCATGGCTTTGGCCTTTGTTCTGAGTGAGATAGCAAGCCATTGGACAAGTCATGGGTGGAAGTAGGTTTCAAAAGAATCTCTCTAGCTGCTCTGTGAATAACAGACTAAAAGGCGGTTGGGGGGAAGCAGGGAGACCAGTAAGGGGAATGTTGCAATAATCCATTTTTTTCTGAATCCTTCCTTGGTTTACCAGCTCTAGACATCTTCTATTGACCTCCTGCTCTGATAGGTGGGGATTTAGCTCACTTCTGCTGCAGCGCTGCCTTTTTCTTCCTCCTAATGTATCATTAGTTTTAATTTCTCTGTTTGGATTCCTTCCCCAGAGGCAATCATTCTAATGGTATCTTTTTGTTTGTATGCCTTTTTGGTTATCTTTGTGCCTTTTTTTTTTTTTTTTTTTGAGACAAGGTCTCACTCTGTTGCCCAGGCTGGAGTGCAGTGATGTGATCACAACTCACTGCAGCCTCGACTTCCTGGGCTTAAGTGATCCTCCCACCTCAGCCTTCTGAGTAGCTGGGATGACAGACTTGCACCACCAGGCCCAGCTAATTTTTTAATTTTTTTGTAGAGACAAGTGTCGCCATGTTGCCCAAATTAGTCTTGAACTCCTGGGCTCCAGCAATCCACCACCTCAGGCTCCCAAAGCCCTGTGATTACAGGCATGAGCCACTGTGCCTGACCTCTTTGTGCCTTTATACAAGGTATGTAAACCTCTATTTCTTGTTCACCTATAGATAATATCTCTAATTGTACACTTTTTAAAAATTAGAGTATTAATGCCACTATACATCCTTCCACCTCCCCTAATTCTGTCTACTTTCCAACTTCTGTAAGCTATCGCTTGTACATTAAGTTTGTTCACATTTCCTTTATACTTTGTAATCATAGTTAAATTTCCTGTGATTTGTCTCTAGGTTAGATTCCAAAAGTTGAAAACCAATAAAGATAGTGTTTACATTATTATAAGTATATAAATATTTTTCAGTGTAAAGCCAAGGGATGTGCCTTGATTGCGTTTTCTTCTTTATAGTTCCAATGTCACAATTTCCATCAATTACTCTTTATCATTCCATGTTCTAGCTGCCTTTATTATTAGAAAATGGCATTCTTGCTTGCCTTTTTTTTGTAGTTAAGCTAGATATATGCCTTCTTTACCATATCTCTGCTATCTTCCAGCTTCTTCCTTATTTTGTCTATTACTCAGAATAAAGTCTATTCTTCTTAAAGCCCACTTCCTGTGTTAATTCTTTTGTTGTTGTTGTTGTTTATGGAGACAGAATCTTGCTCTGTTGCCCAGGCTGGAGTGCAGTGGTGTGATCTGGGCCCATTGCAACCTCTGCCTCCTGGGTTCAAGTGATTATCCTGCCTCAGCCTCCTGAGTAGCTGGGATTACAGGCATGCACCACCATGCCTGGCTAATTTTTGTATTTTTAGTAGAGACAGGGTTTCACCATGTTGGCCAGGGTGGTCTCGAACTCCTGTCCCCACTTGATCTGCTCACCTCAGCCTCCCAAAGTACTGGGATTACAGGTGCAAGCCACTGTACCTGGCCTGAAAGTTATATTTTATTAATGTAAATGTTAGGCTTAATATATAGGGGACACTTGCTTGTCAGCACACAGTTAATTATTGAGAATATATATATATATATATTTTTAACAAGAGTGTTCTTTATTTGTACAAAGCATTACAATCTTCTCAGCATTCTTCACTCACAAACTTTTCACTATATTTATTTAACAAGTTAACAGTGTCAAACTACATGTTACTACCTGTCAAACCCCAAGTGCTCAACTTAGAGACAAACGAAAAGTGCTTGGAGCACTGAATGGAAACAGAAAAAGGCTAAGAAAGGCCAACAGAGATATTTTAGAAGCAGTTAAAGAGGATGGTTTGGGGCCGGGCGCGGTGGCTCACGCCTGTAATCCCAGCACTTTGGGAGGCCGAGGCGGGCGGATCACAAGGTCAGGAGATGGAGACCATCCTGGCTAACACGGTGAAACTCCGTCTCTACTAAAAATACAAAAAAAAAAAAAAAAAAAAAAAAAAAAAAAATTAGCCAGGTGCGGAGGCGGGCGCCTGTGGTCCCAGCTACTCAGGAGGCTGAGGCAGGAGAATGGCGTGGGTCCGGGAGGCGGAGCTTACAGTGAGCCGAGGTCGCGCCACTGCACTCCAGCCTGGGCGACAGAGCGAGACTCCGTCTCAAAAAAAAAAAAAAAAAAAAAAAAAAAAAAGAGGATGATTTGGGGAGAGTTAGATTCCTGAGCAACATCAGATTTCCCTTAAGGTTCAGAGGGGCCTCACAAAATAATTTTTAGAAGACATGAGACAAAATTAGCTGGGCTTGGGGGCACGCATCTGTAGTCCCAGATACTCAGGAGGCTCAGGCAGGAGGATCACTGGACCCCAGGTGTTCAAGGATGCAGTGAGCTATGATCATGCCACTGCACTCCACCCTGGGCCAGAGTGAGACACAGACCCCATCTCTTAAAAAAAAATATATATATATATATATATATTTATATATATGTATAGATGTGTGTGTGTGTATATATGTATAGATATGTATAGATATAGATAAACAAACAAAGCTGGGCATGGTGGCTCATGCCTGTAATCCCAGCACTTTGGTAGGCCGAGGCGGGAGGATCATGAGGTCAAGAGATCGAGACCATACTGGCCAACATGGTGAAACCTTGTCTCTATTAATATACAAAAAATTAGCCAGACATGGTGGCGTGCACCTGTAGTCCCAGCTACTTGAGATGCTGAGGTAGGGGAATCACTTGAACCCAGGAGGTGGAGGTTGCAGTGAGCCAAGATCATGCCACTGCACTCCAGCCTGGCTACAGAGCAAGGCTCCATCTCAAAAACAAACAAACAAACAAACAACAACAACAACAAACACAATGAGATTAGACCTAAGGTATCAAGAGATCAGAGGAACTCACACTTTGGAGTACTAAGCAGGTAATCAAAGCTCCTAGACTGACAGAAGTGAGAAAAGGAATGAGAGGAGAAAATGGGATGGGGAGCAGAGGAGAGGCAGAAAAGAGAAAGGAAGTAAGAGGTGCAGAGGGAGGAAGCTGTGTTTAGAGGAAATAAAATTTGGAACTCATCATGAATTGAAGAATGAAAAGCCATAGTCACAAGTCTGGGAGATGGACTTCAAGAAGAGGAAGCCTGGGGTTTTACACTCTCCAGGAGGTGATGACAAATCCTAAAGCTGTACAGTAGCAGAGAGTAAGGTACATGTGACATTATGCCATCTGCTTTTGTAAAAGTAAGACACTGGCACCCTTGCTTGATGAATACCATTCTAAACTGCTGATTTAAGAACATTTGTGACCAGATTACCCCCACCCCAGCAGGTCGAACACCTACAGGCAATATAGAAAGGTTTTGAGCCTAGTGGGTCTATGGAAAACAAAACCCAGTTAATGCTTCTGTCAAGTGAAGAGACAGAACAGATTTTGTTATTCTCCCACAGCATTTTAGTAGTATCCTAAAGCTTACTCGTTCTGACCAATCTTAGTAAGCTACTATTGTCAAAGACTGTGCAATCAAACATAGGCTGACCATAAGCAAAGCCCCAATTTTTCCTGAGCCTTGGCTGCCTCTGTGATCTGGAACACAGCAGGCAGCATGGAAGTTATTATTACTTATTTGGGGGAATAGGAAAGACTGCGGATCAAAACCCACCTAACCATACATATAAGTAACCAAAAGTGATCAAACTGACTAATTTAGCCGGTCAGAATCCCTCTTGCCAAAAAGTCATAACCTTCAGATTGGTGAAGCAAAACAGGATTCTGCTACTCAGGTGCTTTGAGTTTAGGAAGTGCTGGTTTTGATGTCAGTTTTTATTCTGATCTTTTCAGGCACTTCTGCCTGAGACTACTCTGCCCAGCATTAAAAAGTTTCACAGAAACATGTAGCACATCTCATCCCAAGTGGTATCTTCCAAGGTGCCACAGTCTCCCACCCTATTCGGTTGTCTACTTCTTCCTCTTCATTCTGTTCTTCTTCCAGCCTTTCTTCATGTTCATCATTGTTCTCATCCCTGCTCTTGTCTTGCTCCTCCGAGTCTTTTTTTTTTTTTGTCTTTGTCCTTCTTCTTTTGCTCTGAGGCCTCCTTCTTGCCTTTCTGCTCCTGCCTATATGCTTCCAGAGCTTCTTTTTTTAAAAAAAAAATTATTTATTTATTTATTTTTTTGAGATGGAGTCTCACTCTGTCGCCAGGCTGGAGTGCAGTGGTGCGATCTCGGCTCACTGCAACCTCTGCCTCCCGGGTTCAAGTGATTCCCCTGCCTCAGCCTCCTGAGTAGCTGGTGCTACAGGTGCGCACCACCACACCCGGCTGATTTTTGTATTTTTAGTAGAGACGGGGTTTCGGCATGTTGGCCAGGCTGGTCTCAAACTCCTGGCCCCAAGCAATCCACCTGCCTCAGCCTCCCAAAGTGCTGGGATTACAGGTGTGAGCCACCGTGCCCGGCCTCAAGAAAATATTTTAATGTAAAATTTCCATTGAAATATACCCACATATAGGAAGGCAGTGGTCTGCTCTTTTCTGTATGAATGTCATATACCATTATTTTTAAGAGTGGCATGGTACTGCACTATGTGGATTTCCAATAGTTAACGGCCTTTTTTGTTTGCTAATTTTTGCAATTACACATACACAATTATGCATATTCACAAACGATTGCAATGTGTGTAGTGAACATCTTTGAACATATATGTTTGAACATTTGTGCAAGTATTTCTAGATAGAAGTAGGATTATTGGGTCAGTGGTTGTGTAATGCAAAATGTTAAAAGATAAGGCCAAATAGCCCTGCTGAAAGATTTTTACCAATTTACTCCTGTACAATAGTATTTGAGAAGCTACAACGCTTTGAGGCAAGATCTCCTTAAGAGGTTGGAGACTGTGCTATGCATAGTTGAGAATCTGACTTTGCACTGTTTTGTATTTACCTTTAATGACTTCATAGGCACAAGTCTTTTTGCCCCTAGAATATTTTAAGTTCCTTGGAGGCTGGGATCACGTCATATACTTCCTTGGTATTTCCCATATTGCCTAGTACAGGCTCAGAAAACTGTGGCTGCTTAATACATACTTCATGATTGACTGATAAACTGGTTCTATTTTTGGACTGCACAGTGATTGAGGTCAGCTCTTGGAATGAGAGAGCTGGGTGGAGTCAGAGACTAGGGTTGTGCCAGGTCAGTATCAGATGCTCTCACTTGCACATCAAGTTTAGACCGTAATCTGAGAATCTAAATGTATAAAGCACCTACTACAATCTCTGGCTCAGATGAGGTCCCCAATAAATGGTTTCTATTGCTGTTATGATTCTTTTTAATGAGAGGATTGTCTTAGGGCTGGTGTTGAGGGTTCAAGCATAGGACCTAAAGCCATCCCAGGCAGAGTCAGAAATCCACAGTCTAGAGATGAAGTCAGATTGGGAACCAGTGGGAGCAGCCATGCATCTGAGGCAGAAACAGAGACCTGGGTTTGGGCAGTTCAGGTGTATTGTGATAAACACTTTCCTGGCCATCCCAGGCTGTTTGTGTGTGTGTGTGTGTGTGTGTGTGTGTGTGTGTGTGTGTGGTGTGGGCGGTGGGGGGGGAGGGGGCTTTCTGCATGCTTGGCTTTCATACAAAAGTATCTTTTTTGTTTGTTTGTTTGTTTTTGAGATGGAGTCTTGCTCTGTCGCCCAGGCTGGAGTGCAGTGGCACAATCTCAGCCCACTGCAACATTTGTCTCCCGTGTTGAAGCGATTCTTGTGCCTCAGCCTCCCAAGTAGCTGGGATTATAGGCACCTGCCACCAAGCCCAGCCAATTTTTGTGTTTTTATTACAGCCAGGGTCTTGCCATGTTGGTCAGGTTGGTCTTGAACTGCTGACCTCAGGTGATCCACCCACCTCAGCCTCCCAAAGTTCTGGGATTACGGGCATGAGCCACTGTGCCTGGCCATGCAAGGACATCTTTAAGGTGCTGCTCAGTTCCCAAGAGAAGCCAACAATCTCAGCACAGGGCTGTGAACATAGGAGGTGCTCAGTGAAAGCAATCCCATTTACCTTTTGCCTGTTGAAACAGATAACGTGGCAGGAATGTCGATGATTTACTTGAGAAGATGAGGCTAAGGATCAGCCATTCTACTGGAACGAGATTACTATCCAGGCTTTCCCCAGTCCCGGGTGGAGTAGGGGACAGGGAAACCCAGTCAGATAAGGATTCAATTCAGTGATGAATTTAGAGGCTATGAAAACATAGTGGCACATGGATGACAAGGACTCTATACAGTGAAGAATGGGTCTCATTTTTTCTACCTCTCTACCCCAGTCAGCAGGGTGGCTAAGGGAGGGAGGTGGGAGGGGGCAGTAATGGAGATGGCATTATAACATACAGCATTGACTGTGTCTCTCTTCCATGCCAGACAGTTAGCACACAATTCCCTTTATAACTCCATGAAATAGGTATTAGCTTTATTTTACAGATGAAGAAATAGTCTCAGAAAGGATAAATTACTTGCCACAGGTTATACGAGCTATTACGTAGCAGAGCCAGGATTTGAACCTAGCTCTGTCTGGCCATAAGGCTTATGTGCTTTCTGAGCTACCTACCATCCTGGCTCTTCTATGTCAGTGATAGCAGCCCAGGCCTCAGAGAAACAGATGTTGCTTAAGAATACTAGCTCATCATGCGTGGGTAGGGCATTCCATGGTTCATTCTTTTGCTCATCAATTCATTCTACACACACATATATTTATAGCCAGAAAGCAGAAAGAGATGTGCAAGTCAGAGAGGTGGGGTGGAAAGGGCCGTGTGTGGGGGGAGGAGGGCAAGGTGACATGACAAGTTTGAGGCTACAGAAAATAGAGAATAAAGGAGCTATCATGAATTCAAAAGCAGGATGGGGGCTGACGCTTTATGTCTGCTCCTGGGTGTAGTACTGAATGGGTCTCTGGATGGTTACAGAAGAGAGTCTTTGAAGCAACACTACCAGGAAAACTTCAACCCAGTAGTGGCACTCAGGATCAAACAGCACATTACACCTACACCTACACACACCTACACACACACACACGCACACACAAAGCATAAATATGGAGACAGGTATTTTTAAACAAATACTCCAGAACATATATGATAACACAAGGAGCTGTCTTATAAATTGGAAGGCTATACTTTGATTTTTTGTGTTGCTTCTAGTGCTCATCACATGACTATAACCCCTTTCCTTCCTTCCTTCCTTCCTTCCTTCCTTCCTTCCTTCCTTCCTTCCTTCCTTCCTTCCTTCCTTCCTTCCTTCCTTCCTTCCTTCCTTCTCTCTTTCTCTCTTTGACGGAATCTCGCTCTGTCGTCCAGGCTAGAGTGCAGTGGAGCGATCTAGGCTCATTGCGACCTCTGCCTCCCAGGTTCAAGTGATTCTCATGCCTCAGCCTCCTGAGTAGCTGGGATTATCAGTGCCTGCCACCATGCCCGGCTAGAGATGGGGTTTCACCATGTTGGCCAGGCTGGTCTCGAACTCCTCTCCTCAAGTGATCTGCCCACCTTGGCCTCCCATAGTGCTGGGATTACAGATGTGAGCCACTGCGCCGGGCCTATAACCTCTTTTCAAAAGAGCCAACACTGACTTGGATGTAAAAAGTGGGAAGTCTGTTGAAAAGAGAAGAGGAAAGAATAGGAAAAAGCAGTCTCATTTTATAGTCACAATTTAGTTGTGTGTGTATTAAGACTTTAAGGATTATATAAAATGATGTAATTACATAGAAGGAAGTACTATGGGATATTTGTCCACATAAATTTTCCTTATTTTTCTTTGAGTGGTGAGCATAAATAATAATAGATTGTAATAAAACAAACCTGACTCACATAGCCACTTAATCTCAGAGGGAATGTGACCCAGAGCAGGGAGGGGCAGAGCTCAGGAATGTGTCGCCATGACACATCGATTCCAGGACTCCTCAGGCTTCACCTGCACCTGAGCTATGGACAAAATATGTTTGAGTGCTACAGAGGCTTATTTTTCACTGCTCCATAGTCAGAAGGATGGCAGCTGGGGTGACCATACTATTCCTAAGGGCATCTGATATATACAGGCTTGGAAATCCAGAGAGCTGATGAGGTTTAGGGAAGTTCTTCTCCCTCCCATACCAAGTGTGTGCAATACCAGCACCCTCCAGAATTCAAAGCAGGAGAATTGGAGGCAATAATACTGATCGTACCCTTCATGAGGAATAAACTGATGATTGTAATCAGCATGAGTGCTAAGGAACAATGGAAGCTTTATAAAGACAAACTTTCCTTTGAAAATTAATTACCACACATCTCAGAATTACCTAGTGTTTTTTAAATCCTTTGAAAGTTTTGAAGGGTGCCATGAAAGTGTCAAATGTAATTATTATGTAGCTTTTTGTTTCATATCGTGTGTGACACAAATACTGTAAACGAAAAATAGTTCTTGACTATGTATGTGGTCCTTCAACTAACATACAACTGCCTTAAGAAGAGCTTTGACGGTCTCTTCTGTACTAATTCCAAATACCAAATTTCTAAAACTTTGAAATTTTTCTCATGCTTAGGAAAACCTAGGCTGGTAATGTTGGCATTCTCCTCCAATCTTCAACCTTTTCTCCTATTTCCTCTTACACTTGGAAAGGAGATGCCACCTTCAACCTTTTCTCATATTTCCTCTTATATTTGGAAGGCAAGAGCCATACTAATGAAAACAGACCTAGTGTCTTTTAAAGTCACCCTATAATACAATACTGTGGTTCTCAATTGTTTAATTGTTTCCCCACCTCAATCTCAAACCTTTTTTTCTTTTTTTTGAGACAGGGGTCTTGCTCTGTCTCCCAGGCTAGAGTGCAGTGGCATGATCTTGGCTCACTGCAACCTTCACCTCCTGGGTTCAAGCAATCCTTCTGCCTCAGCCTCCCTAGTAGCTGGGACTACAGGCAAGTCTCACTGCTCCTGGCTAACTTTTGTATTTCTAGTAGAGACGGGGTTTTGCCATGTTGGCCAGGCTGATCTTGAACTCCTGACCTCAGGTGATCCACCGGCCTCGGCCTCCCAAAGTGCTGGGATTACAGGCGTGAGCCACCGCGCCCAGCCCAATCTCAAACTTTTGATGCATGCAACTCACTCAGCTCAGTAGCAGTGGCTCATGGTGGCAGTAATGCAGAGCTGGGTGGCAGAAGGAAAGAATCAATCTGGTTGGTGGGTGGGAATTCTGCATTAGATTCTCCCCTTAGTTATCATAAACTCTCCAAACAGAATAAAAATTTACAAACTTTTTGGCAATCTTTACTTCATTACCTACCTGGAAGAATTTATGTCCTCTCAGTGGAGTTTCTTTAACTCCATTAATGTCAATTAGTTGTTTTAGGTCTGCAAAATGATAATATGTTCTTGGGACATTTATCCTTTACAACATGCTTTTTTATGCTTGTTTGTGTGTTTTGATTTGAAAGCCTTAGAGATGCAGGCTAGGGTGACTGGGACAGATATGGGGTCCCTGGCTACTGAATGAGACTTGGGAGGCAGAGGACTTGTTTTTATGCCAATAAAGAGTAAAATCTCAAGTTGTGGTTGATTTTAATGCAAGTAGGGCTGGAGAGGCCCACGACAGACCTAGTTTGGGGTGAGCACCCGGATCTGTGAGCTAGCGTTGCTTCAGCATCTCACTCTGTGTGTGTGTGTGTGTGTGTGTGTGTGTGTGTGTGTGTGCAGGCTGGTTCCACCCTTCACTCTCCCATCGGCACTACCCTTCACCTCCGTCTCTGCGTAACTATATTAATAGAAGGCAACACTTCACCTACTGGCGCTCAGACCCCAAAGAGAGGCTGGCAGTGGCTGGGCAGGTGGGCATGCAGCAGGGAGATGGGTGGAGGAGTGGGCGGAGGCATCGTCGAGTGGCGTTCGACATATCCAATGGCAGTTCGGGATAGGGGCGGCCGGGGCGGAGGCGCCGAGGCCGATCGGCCAATAGAGGGCGAGCAACTACTGGAGCGACCTGGTGACGTGAGGAGCGTTCCATTTGGCCAGCGGTGGGCGGTTGCCACAGCTGGTTTAGGGCCCCGACCACTGGGGCCCCTTGTCAGGAGGAGACAGCCTCCCGGCCCAGGGAGGAGAAGTCGCTGCCACCTTTGGCGGCCGACGCGATCCCCTGGGACGGTCCGCTTCCTGTCGTCAGCTGCCGGCCGAGTTGGGTCTCCGTGGTTCAGGTAACGAGGGGTGGGGGCGGGGGTCTCCCGGGCTGGTCTGCAGGGTGGGCTGCCTCCCCTTCCGCTGCGCCGGGACGCGGGGACGTAGGCACCGCCCTTCTCAACTCGGCAGCCGCCGAGCCCCTGGCCCGGGGTGACTACACGTGGCGGGGCGTGTGTGAGTGTGTACGAGCGTGTGGCTGCGTGTGCGTGTGGATGTGGCGCGCGTCCCAACCTGCCTGGGGCGGTGGTCCGCGGCGTGGCAGAGGCAGGGCGGGCCTCGCGAGGCCGCGCGCGCGGCCCGGCCCCGATCTCCGCTCTCTGGCCTCCGGCCCCCCGCTGGGGAGCCGGTCGCTGCTTCCCGACGGATTTTGATCTTTGTTCTTCCAGGCCGGCTCCCCGTTCGTGGTCTCCCTTCTCCCGCTGGGCCGGTTTATCGGGAGGAGATTATCTTCCAGGTTAGTTTTACACAAAGGACGGGTTCTCTGCACCTCTGGGCCCCCTTCCCCTTCCCCGAGCCTTCTACCTTCTCATTTCCCTGCTCCGCTCCTAGGCTGTTTTTGGACGTTTGCCCTCTCCAGCCCGGGAATGATCTCGAGTTGGCTGTTTCTCCCTCTGTCCGTCGGGCTGCAGGCTTCCGCCTCAGTCCTGCCAGCGTGGGGCATGTGGTGTCGGTAAATAGAGGCCACAGCACCACACCTGAGCGGAGGAGAAGGGTGGCAGAGGCTGAGAAAGGCTGGGCCTGGGAATTCAGGATGCTGAGTAGAGATGGTACTTAGGACATGTCCCAGAAAGCGCCCTTGTGACTTTTCTTAGCTGCTGCCATTCCCCACCCCCCAACCAGCCATCAGCAGTCACCAACCATTCCAGAATCTCTCCTGCTTAAGTCAGCCTTTCACCTACAGGTCTCTGATGTGGTTTCATTATGATTCCCACAAATGTTAGGCTAGACCAGCCAGATTGTTTCATTTCCCGGACTCAGGAAGTTGCAGAGGGTTTGATGAGGGGAAATCTGTTTTGTGTAAATACAATGCACGTATGTGCACAGAGCGTCCAGAACCTCCCGGCCCTGCCAGAGGGTGACTTGTTCCCTGCTGTGATTCATACTCGAGTGGCTAATTGAAGAAAGAAGGTGAAGTGGAGGAAGGGAGGGAGGCTTTATAAGGACAGAAACTCTACTATTATTTTTAGAGTCCTTTTAATGATGTTGAAAGAACATTGTGGCATAGTGGAACATGCCCTTGACTTGAAGTTAGCAGTATCAGCATTGCTGCTGTGTGGCCCTGGATAAGTTATTTCCTCTCTCTGGTCCTCATTTTACTCATTTACAAAACAAAGTATTAATAATTGGCACGATCACCTATAAAATCCTCTCTAGTTCCAAGGTTCTGTGATGATCAGATCACCAGCATTAGATTGGAAGCATAGAGGCTTATTTAAGAGGAAATACTAGCCCTTTTCCTTATTTGAGAACCTTTAATCATATCTTCTTGTAGAGAACAAACACGAATTGGAAATAAACTTTTCCCCACTTCCCCGTCCCCACCCCTTCAGTCAGTTTTCAACTTTCTGTCTCTGGGAAAGGAGGGTTGAACTGTATTTTTTTTATTCTTGCCTCATTTTTTTTCTTTTTCTGCTTTTTCTTAGGGCTGGCAATTGGACTTTTGATGATGTTTGACCCAGCGGCAGGAATAGCAGGCAACGCGATTTCAAAGCTGGGCTCAGCCTCTGTGTCTTCTCTTGTGTAATCGCAAAACCCATTTTGGAGCAGGAATTCCAATCATGTCTGTGATGGTGGTGAGAAAGAAGGTGACACGGAAATGGGAGAAACTCCCAGGCAGGAACACCTTTTGCTGTGATGGCCGGGTCATGATGGCCCGGCAAAAGGGCATTTTCTACCTGACCCTTTTCCTCATCCTGGGGACATGTACACTCTTCTTCGCCTTTGAGTGAGTTTTGGTTGAGTAGAGTTGCCTGATTATGGTTACTTTGGGTCTAGGGGGAGAACCCGCTTTCTGGGGAGTTTGGGGCTGGTCCTTGGATGACTTTAACATCCTCTTGAGCAATGTCTGTAGATGATGCCAGCTGAATTCATTGCTTCATGGTCATCACAGAGTATGTGCTTCCCCAAAAGACCAATACCTTTGATACCAATTTTGTAGTACTGGTTTGGGGCTATCCTTGATAGACTTGGGAAATAAGGAAGTTTGTCTTAATTACTCACCTCTCCCTTTTAGTGGTCTCCTTAGAAGCTGAATGACAGATGGCCTCCCCTGCACACAAACCTAAGGGCACCCCTCATTGTTACATCACTCAGCAATCCTCACCTATTTTGTTATTCTGGGCCCTGTTTCCTTAAGGCTCAGCTCTCAGCTAGCTGTTACGGTGAAAAGCCGACTGAATTGGGAACCTACGGATTAGTTCCAGCCTCAGCTGGACCACATACTAGTTGTGTGCGTGGCACATACGTGCTTATTAGAAGTGAGTTGCTCTTTCTTTCCCTCAAAATCACTGAATGTAAACAACTCTATATTCTGTGTATGCCTGGTACCAGCCTTGGAGTGATTTTTTTCTGTGGTGTAATACCTTGTACTCGAGCCACTGTTTGAAGTCTGTGTAGGTCTCGTCTCTAGGGGAGGTGGCCGGTTGGATTCTAGGGCACTGTGGCGTGTCTCCTGGGTGTGCTGAGAATGCTCTACACTCTAGGGATGGGAGCAGTGCTAATTGTTTTGGGATTACTGTGAGGAGGCCTTTGAGAGCCAAGAGGTGTGTGTGTGGACTGTAAGCCACACCTGACGTGAGCCTGCTATGGTGTATGTACATGGGTGACCTGGAAATGGAGGCCTCATGCTGGGGTGTGGCCATGGGAGATAGGAGGGGGCACCTTGGCCAGCCTAGTGGGGAAGTAAAGTGAGCTCTGGTCCCTTGGGGCTCATTTTTTTGTCCTTCTGTGAGGGCTTCAGGCTTTCCCAATGCACCCAGAGTGATTTTCGGGCTGCTTTGCCAGACTTTTGGATGGTTGCAGCTGGCTTGAGTAACAGCAGGGGGAGGAGGGGGACCCAGTATATAACGGGGCTGGGAAAGTAAGGTCAGAGGAACTCTTTGTTAAAGGTCTTTTTGCTGCTGCTGCCGCTACTGCTGACTTTGTGAAGTGTTTAGCGAAGTCAGGCAGGTTGCTGAAGGCTTCTTACTTGCTTTCCAGTTTGAGTTTCCTGACTGAGGGTGTGTGCGTGCATGTGTGCATGCACGTGCTTGTGTGTGGTACCAGTGAGCATGTGTAGTCAGGCAGGCATAAGTTCCTAGTATTAAAAATCGTTTTTCCTTCCCCTCACCCTTCTCTCCAAGTTTTCCTTGCCTCATTCCTGCCCTGCTTCTTCTTGGAAGTGAATAGCTGACCTCTGTTCTTTATCATTCTTACTCCCTTTTTCTCTTTGTGTCCCCACCCCCACCCCCATGGTTAAATTTTTATTATTGCAACCATTCCAAACAGAGATGAGCCTTGTTCCCAGGCTTTGAGTTAGTTGGTAGTTCTGGGCCCAGGAAACCTCTGGTTTGACTGGCCAGGGGTACTTGAAATTTGGAGCTATTGCCATTTGTCCCCTTTTGTATCTGGGAGCCAGCAGAAGAATCTTATTGGAATCTGTTCCACTGAGGCCCCTGCAGGCCTCTGAAGAAAACCGCTGGTGGGATGAAGCTTCTAATTAGCCATGTTGCTGTTTGACAGAGCCAGGTTGAGTTTTCCACCATGATGACTTCCCCCTCCCCCCAGGTTGTTTCTTGCATTTTGAAGGGTGAGGTTATTTGTAAAACTTCCTTGAGTACCAGCTGTGTGTGTGAAAGACTAAATATTTTTGAAGATAGGGCTGGAGGAGGGAGTAGTGGGAAGAAGAGGGGAGAAGGAAGTAAATGTGTTAGCAGAGGAGTAGAGTGGGGAGGTGGAAATGTGACCAAAGAGGAGAGGACCCTGGTGATGAATACTTTGTACTGAGAATGGCGGAATTTGTGTTTGTGAATGTGCGTGCTTGTGTATGTGTGTGTGTCTGTCATATATAAACACATAGACACTTTAGGTGGTGGCTGCGTTGTGCCTAGCCAGTGACAGGTGGTACAAGGTACACCAGCATGCCTCTGAGGAATGAAGTCTCCTTCTGGTGGGCCTTTTTCTTTGGCGTCTATAAATTCCTGTCCACCACATAGTGGGGGCACGGTTTGGGGAGCAGAATGTGGGCTGCTTTGTTAGTATTAGAACTTAGCGCAGTGGCTCATGCCTGTAATCCCAGCACTTGGGGAGGCCGAGGCAGGCAGATCACTTGAGGTCAGGAGTTTGAGACCAGCCTGGCCAAATGGTGAAACCCCCATCTCTACTAAAAATACAAAAATTAGCCCCGTGTGGATGTTGTGCGCCTGTAGTCCCAGCTACTCAGAAGGCTGAGGCAGGAGGATCCCTTGAACCTGGGAGGTGGAGGCTGCAGTGAGCGGAGATCTTAGCCTGGGTGACAGAGGGAGACTCTGTCTCAAAAAAAAAAAAAAAGAAAAAAGAACTTAGTGAGACCTCAGGTAATCAGTTGATCTAGCCCCCTGCCTTCAGGCAGGTGAGGGTATCTGAATAGACAAATGGTAATCTATTTTCATCCTTACATTGTCTAGGAGTAGAGACTCCACATCCTCTGGCTGCTGCATTTTTGCCTTGTGGGAAGATAGTCCAACTCTTGAGGCACATCTGGAGCTGCATTTTAGTAGCAGGGTCCTGCTTGCAGCAGGTGCTTAGGAACAAGTGTGAGTTGATTTATAGCTGCCTGCAGCACAGCTCTGGGCCAGCCAGATGGCTTGAGGAGTCTGGTCAGGCATGTGGGTGCCCCTTAATGAAGAACGCACAGTGTTAGCAGTGCTGGCAGATGTCCTTTTATTTTTGGATTATGCCTTTACATATCTTCTAGAAGACTTTTCAAATGAGTGACCTGTAATTTTCAGTGGACAGATAGTAGATTGAATACATAAAACAAAAAAAGGTTGTTCCACCCTGGGGCCAGTTAGCTCTGTATTGTTAGAGTGTTTCTTTTTTCTTTCTTTCTTTCTTTTTTTTTTTTTAACTTATTTTTTGAGACAGAGTCTCGCTCCATCACCCAGGCTGGAGTGCAGTGGCATGATCTCAGCTCACTGCAACCTCTGCCTCCCAGGTGCAAGCAGTTCTCCTGCCTCAGCCTCCCGGGTAGCTGGGATTACAGACACCTGCCAAATACAAATAATTTTTGTATTTTCAGTAGAGACAGGGTTTCACCATGTTGGCCAGGCTTGTCTTGAAATCCTGATCTCAAGTGATCCACCTGCCTCAGCCTCCCCAAGTGCTGGGATTACAGGCATGAGCCACTGTGCCTGGCCTGTTAGAAGTGTTTCTGAAGAAGCTGGGGAGCCTCTCTCAGGGCCGCTGTCACAGAGTAGAAATTTGGCCAAATATTCACTAAGCCTCTTGCAACTCCAAGAACCTGAAATTCTGTATAACTCTGTGTTTGTCTGGAAGACTCAAATACACATGAAAGGAGATTATAGATTACCAGTAGGTTACTATATTTAAATATAATTGTATTCATGGCAAACGTATTTAAACTTAAAAGCAGAGTGAAAATGGTATAATGCTTAAAGAAAAAAGATTTTCTAATTAATTCTTAGGGTGAGGTATTTAAGAAATGTGAGTGTGTATTGCCAATTTCAGCTTTGAGCATATGAACAATTTTCACTTCTTTCTGCTCAAGCTCTATCCAGCTTGTGCGATGAACACATAGCTACCAGCTTGGCCTGAAGTGTCAGGACACTGTAACAGAATGACACTGACAACCTAGGAGCCATCCAGCTACTGAAAGGCTATTGAGGTATTCAGGCAAATTCAACTTCCTGATAAAATGTGATCCCGGAGAAAGGAACAAGTGCACTGACTCCTGGAATTGGCTTCCAGCTTTCTCTTTTAGCTTTCTGAGCAGGCCACTAGTGGGACCAAAGTCCTCAGACTTCCCTTGTGGCAAGAATGACTGTGTGACTCTTGACCCCTGAAGCAGAAGCAGTTTACTGCTATAATCAGTGCTTATGGTCTCACTCTGTCCTCTGTATATGAAGGAAATCTTATCAAGGCACTGTCAGACCAGGTTCTGTCAGATTGGTCCCCATTAGAGCTTTTGATGTATATATTGGCAGAAGAGTCATTGAATTGGATGAACTGAAAACAGCTTTGCAACACTGTTTAGTAATCAATAGTAATCAATACAAAAAATACTTGTCTAGCGTATCCAAATTCTACCCCTCCCTCAAATTCTTTCTTGAGTCTTCATGAAAACTTTCCAGTAATTTCTGCATTCATTGGGCTAATTGTGCACACCACTCATTCAACAGATAATCACATGACATTTCTTATAGTTTGGAGCTCTATGGTGATTACACTTCTCACTGTTGTTGTCCCCTACAGCTAGTCTCTTTCAAGGACAGAGACTATGTTCAATGGCTGTGTAGCCCCCACAGTGCTCTCTACCATGCCTTACATAGAGTAGATGGCCAATAAGTGTTGCTGAATTAAAACATTCTGGATGTACTTAAAATTTAACAATCTTGACCCGCAGAATCATAGGATGGTAGAGCTGGAAAGGACTTTTGAGACTATCTCCGTTCTTGTGTGGGTGAGGAAACCAGGCCCACAGAAGTGAGGTTCCTTCATCAAGATGAGTTGGCCAGCCAATGTCTCTATACTGTCTCAGGGCTTTTTCTTCTAATTTCGACCTTTCATTGTTATCCTTTGGCTATGGAATCCTGAAGACATTCAAACCCACATGCTTTAGTAAAGTGTACATAGTACCAAATACTAGACCAGCATATTCAGGATTCTTGCGAGCTAGTGTGTGTGTTACCCAATGGCATCTAGGCTCTTGGGGTCTCCCAAGCTTATGCTCCTAGAAAGTGAAGGCATCTTTGCAGAGAATTGATGGTGTTGCAGCATGGCATTTCTGGTAGCCTTGCAGGAACAGGGAAGCCTATCAGGAGCTTTGTGAGTTAATGAGGGATCATCACTGCTGTGGCCACTCCTGGTCCCTGCTGCCGAGATGAGGATGACTTGGAGAAGAATCGAGCAATTTGTGCTCCATACATTGTTACTTAGTGAGTTATCCTGATGAAAGGGGCAGCGTGGGCCGGGTGCAGTGGCTCATGCCTGTAATCCCAGCACTTTGGGATGCTGAGGCAGGTGGATCACTTGAGGTCAGGAGTTCAAGACCAGCTGGGCCAACTCCTGGTGAAACCCTGTCTCTACTAAAAATACAAAAAATTAGCTGGGCGTGGTGGTGCACACCTGTATTCCCAGCTGCTTGGGAGGCTGAAGCAGGAGAATCACTTGAACCTGGGAGGTGGAGGTTGCAGTGAGCCAAGATTGCACTATTGCACTCCAGCTTGGGCAACAAAACAAGAGTAAAACTCCATCTAAAAAAAAAAAAAAAAAAAAGAAAAAGAAAGGGGAGGCGTGTCTGGAAGACAGGTGAAATAGAAAAAGCAGACCTGATAATATGAACTTACTAGGTTTGAGGAGACACAAGACTATGTAGACCAAAGCCAAACTTTGACATGCCAGAATGTTAGTGCCCACAGTGACAAGGTCCAGGTTCCTGAAGAGCATCCTTATGTGAGATTGGGAAGAGGAAAAAGTGACTATATTGTGCTCACCAAGAGTACATTCTCTGGAGAATGACTCTATGGAGGTCAGTCTTGGCTTTATCTAGCTTTGGATTCTGTCTGTGACTTGGCTAACCAAATGAGTTTTAGAAAGGCATAGTTGCCTCTTTGATATCAATCTGTTACAGCACTTAGCTAAACTTAACTTCCTGATAAAGTATGTTCCTTGAGAAAGAGTTTTTCCCAAGAGTTCCTTGGGTTGTGTCTCCTGAACAGTTTGCTTTCTTTTTTCTTTTTTTCTTTTTCCTTTGAGACGGAGTTTCACTCTTGTTGCCCATGCTGGAGTGCAATGGCGTGATCTCAGTTCACTGAAACCTCCACCTCCTGGGTTCAAGCGATTCTCCTGCCTCAGTCTCCCGAGTAGCTGGGATTACAGGCATGCGCCACCACGCCCTGCTAATTTTGTACTTTTTAGTAGAGACAGGGTTTCTCCATGTTGGCCAGGCTGGTCTCGAACTCCCGACCTCAGGTGATCCACCCGCCTCGGCCTCCCAAAGTGCTGGGATTACAGGCATGAGCCACCGCACCTGGTGGCAGTTTGCTTTCTTTTAATAATTCATTTTTTTCTTTCTTTCTTTCTTTTTTTTTTTTTTTTTTGAGATAGGGTCTCCCTCTCTTGCCCAGGCTGGAGTGCAGTGGTTTGATCTTGGCTCACTGCATCCTCTGCGTCCTGGGCTCAAACAGTCCTCCCACCTCAGCCTCCCAAGTATCTGGGACTACAGGCATGAGCCACTATACCTGACTAATTTTTGTATTTTTTGTAGAGACAGGATCTCGCCATCTTGCCCAGGCTGGTCTTGAACTCCTGAGCTCAAGTGCTCCAACAGGCTTAGCCTCCCAAAGTGCTGAGATTAAAGATGTGAGCCACCACACCGGGCTCCTTTAATAATTCTTTATGGTTCTGTCATTCAGAATTTCTCTACATTTTCAGCCTCTATTACCTTTTGTGGTAATGAGTTTCACACTGTCAGTCCCCACTGAATGCCTCTCCCATCTTTTGAGGATGAGTCTTAATTAAATATAGTGATCCTCTGTTTTGGGAAAAGCAAGCCCAGAGAACAGGGATGTTTCCCAACATGTTGACATCAGTTCAGATGTTATTGAGGGAAAGAAGAGACTCCTAAATCTTTCTCCTCAGAGATGCTGGAGCTGGTATTGTGCTAAGAACAAAGGAGGTACCTTAGGCTATTTGCAGTAGCAAGAAGCTAGCTAATTCAGGGTAATTAATTAGTGGGATGTTTCTGGAATGGAGTGGGGAAGACAGGGGCCTTATGATGATGATTAGATAAGGCCAGTTAATGGAGAGCCTTGGAATACTGACCTGTGGAGTTTGGGACATAATGTAATAGGCAGCAATGAATGGTTCTAAGTTCTCGAGCAGGGGTATATTGTAATTGAAATTTGAACTTTGCTATTATAATTGAAATTTGAAAACCACTGAGCAGGTTTGCCTGGATAGAGATTTTGATGAGAGGATGGCTTCTCACTTCAGAATTGAAAATGTCCCTGTTTGTTTAATTTTCTTTATTGCTACTGGAGCAAAAGAGGGTTGTACATTTTTCTCTGACCTTCACATAGAAGTAAATCTGGAGGCTGATTGTAAATTATGTTTTTAGTGTTAAGGGAAACTTCCCCTCTCAGCAGACTCTGAGGGTCATCAGAAAAATCTTGGAACAGTCTTATGGGTGGTTCTACATGTTTATTGTGTTCTAGAGGTAGTGTCTTAGTTTGTTCTGGTTGCTGTAAGAAAATACCATCGACTGGGTGGCTTATAAACAACAGAAATTTGTGTCTCACAGTTCTGGAGGCTGGCAAGTACAAGATCAAGATGCCTACAGGTTTGGTGACTGATGAAGGCCTGCTTTCTGGTTCATAGATGGCTGTCTTCTCTCTGTGTGTTCACATGGCCAAAGGGGCAAGGGAGCTTGCCAGGATTTCTTTTATAAGGATGCTAATCCCATTCATGAGGGTGGAGCCTTAGGTGACCTAATCACCCCCCAAAGGCCCCACCTCCATAATCCATCACATTGGATGTTAAGATTTCAACATATGAATTTTGCAGGGATATAGACATTCAGTCAGTAGCAGGTAGGTAGTAAGAGGACAGATGGCCGTCTATATCAGGGAGGTATTATAGCAAAGGCTTATTTCTCTCATGTGTGACCAAAGAGTATCGTGGGGCTCTGATCCTTGGGCCTTCCTCCTTAAAGCCATATTTACCAGCTGCTACTGGAGCAGTTTCAAGCAGCCAGCAGCTCCCCCACAGAGCTCTTCCCTGACCACTTACAGCCCATAGAGGCTGAGTCACCGTTCTAACACTTGATTCATATGTCAGTTATGTTTTCCTCAACAAAATTAACTCCTATTTCCCTTGTTCTTCAGTTGTTAAACCAACGAATACTTGTTGGCTGACTGATTACATTGATAAAAGAACAAACAAACCAAAAAACATAGCAAGAAAGCTATTAGGGAGACTTAGAAGCAGTGTATTGTACAGAACACCAATCCAAGCTGCCAATCTGTAAGGCATAACTCTCTGTCTAGATTCTTACCCATTCTACTCATGAATCTCTTCTGAGTGTTTTCATGTGAATTGAAGTCTGTGTCATTACCATCATCCCTCCAGTGAACTAGCATGCTAGGGATGGGGGATGGGACATGACACATGAGCCCAGCCTGGCACTGATGGTTACTGCTGGTCAGTACCACCGTGCCGCCTGAGGGGACATGTGGGATTCCAGTTGTCTAGTCCAGCTATGGTAGCCTGAGGACAGTCAAGAAGTCAGTAGAGGATGGCTTAAAATGATGATGTCTCTTCAGGTGGCAGAAATGAAGACTTAGTTGGGACATGGTTGCATTTATAAAATTCATAAGGGAGAAAAGGAACTCTAATCCCCAGGAAGGAGAAAGGCCTCTTGGTACTTTGAATACAGGAGAGTTCTGTTTTAAGAAGTATATGGATATTATTATTCCGAGGAGTGATATAGGGAGTTTCAAAAACAGTTTATATTTGTGGATGACAGATCTGATCTAGTCTTTTTTTTTTTTTTTTTGAGATGGAGTCTTGCTCTGTCACCAGGCTGGAGTGCAGTGGTGCAGTCTCAGCTCACTGCAACCTCTGCCTCATGGGTTCAAGCGATTCTCCTGGCTCAGCTTCCCGAGTAAGCTGGGATTACAGACGCATGCCACCATGCCCGGCTTATTTATTTATTTATTTATTTATTTAGTTTTTTTTTTTTTTTTTTTTTTTTTTTTTTTTTTTTTGAGACGGAGTCTCACTCTGTAGCCCAGGCTGGAGTGCAGTGGCCGGATCTCAGCTCACTGCAAGCTCCGCCTCCCGGGTTCACGCCATTCTCCGGCCTCAGCCTCCCAAGTAGCTGGGACTACAGGCGCCCGCCACCTCGCCCGGCTAGTTTTTTGTATTTCTTAGTAGTATTTATTTATTTATTTAGTTTTGAGACGGAGTCTTGCACTGTCGCCCAGGCTGGAGTGCAGTGGCACAATCTCCACTCACTGCAAGCTCCACCTCCTGGGTTCACGCTGTTCTCCTGCCTCAGCCTCTCAAGTAGCTGGGACTACAGGTGCCCAACACCACGCCCGGCTAATTTTTTGTATTTTTAGTAGAGACGGGGTTTCACCGTGTTAGCCAGGATGGTCTTGATCTCCTAACCTTGTGATCTGCCTACCTTGGACTCCCAAAGTGCTGGGATTATAGGTGTGAGCCAACGTGCCTGGCCTTATTTTTGTATTTTTAGTGGAGATGGGGTTTTGCCGTGTTGGCCAGGATGGTCTTGAACTCCTGACCTCAGATGATCCACCTACCTTGGCCTCCCAAAGTGCTGGGATTACAGGTGTGAGCCACCGTGCTTGACTGATCTAGTCTTTATCTTAGACAAGTTAGTGATGTTTGAGGATACTCCTGACTTTGGAGGTCTGTATTGGGAATTACCACCAAACTTTCACATAGCTTATTTTTGTCAGAGACAGACTTCCAGCTTATAGCAATTATGGGATTAGCCTAGGGTGATATTTTTGAAGTATTTTTAAATTGACAAAAGTTGAATATATATATATATATATATATATATATATATATATAAAGATATATATATACACACACACACAAATATACATATATAAAGATATATATATACACACACACAAGGATATATATATATATATATCTGGTATACAATATGATGTTTCGATACATGTATACATTTGGAATAGTTAAATCAAGCTAATTAACATATGTATTACCTTACATACTTATTTTTTTAATGTTGGGAATGCTTAAAATCTACTCTCCTAGCAATTTTCTGGTATACAATATAGCGTTATTAACCATAGTCCTCATGCTGGGCAATAGATCTCAACTTATTCTTCCTTACTGAAATTTTATGTCCTTTGACAAACATCTTCCCAATCCTCCCTTCCCAAATACCCCCACCAGGGGTATTGGTGGGTTTTTTATCATAACTTTTGAAGACAAACACTATGGGTTGCAGTTCACAATAGTCGTAGTGGCTGGCGCTCGAAGTTTCCCCTTACTCAGAGTAGAAAGGCCTGCTGGTCCCACATCTGGCTTCACAGCCACACCCACTCACTAGAGATGACTGGCTGCCAATAGCCTCATCTCTGGAGGAGAACAATACAATAGGCCTGTTGTGTACTTGTTGACATACAGAGTGGATTGTTTTAGCAGGTGCAGAAGATGCTCTGTGTGGAGATTACAGAGACCTTTATCCTTGATGGCGTAGCGTAGTTCAAGTCTAAGTTGTCCTTTGTCTGGCCTACAAGCAGGTGTTGGAACTGGACTTAGTTAAGCTTGGGTCCTTCTGTGCAGCGGGGCAGCATTAATTTAGAATTTTTTGCTGCTGTTCTACTCACTCTGTATGTTTTCCCTTTAATAAAAAAATTAAACTCTCTTTGGTGGCCAATCAGATAGATCTGATTTTTTAAGGCTTTTGATTGGAGATGATACATCCAGGGCAGTTTGAGTCCTGGAGACATTACTTCTTTGTTTTCAAGAATGATCTTAGTGATGGGCAGTGGCCAGGAAGATTCCTATTTGCTGTTAGTGTGGTGATTTCACTTTGCTTGTTCATGAAATGAAGCCTCATTCTTCTCCTGCATCCTTTGGGTTCCTGATAAGTGGAGGTGATTTTCGCTTCTGAATTCCCTTTTTGGTTAATCTGTACCAGTGAAAAGGAGTAGTGGAAAATAAGGTAATCCACAAGCTAGTGATATGTAAGAACCTTAATTACCCTGAACTCAGCTGCCAGATCCTTCAATTCTCCAATTTTCCCCCCAACCCTTGGCTTTTAGGAGAAGGAAGTAAATCATTAAAGAGCAACCTAAGATGAAGGATTTTGTTAAAAATAAGCAAGCAAGCAAACAAAAAAGTCACTAAAATCATCCTCCAGGTTCAGTACATACGTTCACCTTCATCGAAAACTGCTTAGCCTAATATAAAACTTGGCTTGTGTCCCCCCATGCAGTTGTGTGTGTGGCAGGGAGCTAGGGGAGGACCTCATGGGGGTTGTTCCGAAGCTGCAGAGAATATATAACCGGGGTTAAACGTTTGCTTTGAATGGCCAGCAGCTTGCTTACTTCTCATGCTGATGAGGTAAGCGTTTTTCTTAGCTTACTTTCTCTGCTCTCCCTCTGCTCCTTGCTCCTCCACTTATAGTCTGCCTCCAAGTGAAAACTCTGTTTTCAAGGAGAAATGTGCCTCAGGAGGAGGAGGATAAAAATAGGTCAGCGATAACTCTCCTCACATATTCCTATTTATTTTGTTTGAAATTCAGTTCAGATCAACAAGTATTTATTGATAGCTTCTTTGTTCCCTTACTTATATTAGAGCTCTGGGAGATACGGAATCATGGTGATAATGTTAATAGCTAACATTTTACTTAGTGTTTAGTATTTACTGTGTGTCAAGTGCAGTTCTAAGCACTTTATACTAGTGCATTTGATCCACACAGTGACCTCATCAAGCACTGCTATTATCCTCATTTTATGGATAAGGAGACTGAAGTTAACTAAGTCACCCAGCTAGGAGCTGGTAGAGCCATAATTCAAACCCGAGCATTCCCAGTCCAATAAAACTAGGTCCTTGCTCTTAGGAAGTCCGGTTGAGGGAGATGCCATCAACATACTGAGAAATAGCTAGGAAATAATGCAAGGCTCTGGAAGTGAGGACCACAGGGAGTAGAGAAGAGAGAGATTATTGCAGCTTAGCATAAGCCTTTTGGAGGAAGTAAGAATTCTCTAAGTCCCAGATTCTTCATGTATCAGATGGGTATAGTAGAATCTATTTCATAGATTTAGTGTGAGAACTGGATGGGATAATGTAGATGAAGAGCTTAGTACAGTGCCTGGCTTATGGAGAGCCGTCAATAAATTATAGTTGCAATGATGACAATGATGATATTGATGTCTCTGGCACCTGAAAGATGAGTAGAGTTGGGATATTCAGAGAGAAGGAGAAATAGCTTGCCAGGTGCATTATGAGGAAAGGGGGGAGTGAACATGATGTTGGGGAGGGGTACTAAGGAGAAACGATTTTCTTATTTTCTTGCTGATGGTCATTAGTCACTTATTAGCTGAGCTAATTGAGGAGACCAGAGGAATGGATGTTGCAGAGTCAGTCAACAGCCCTGAAGGTTTTCATTGGTCTTGAAGCATGCGGAGATACTCTCTGACACTGTGAACCTGCTTTCTGGTTGGTTCTCATCTTTTCTCCCTCCTCATCAAGCTCAGCCTGAATGCCAGATCAGTGGATATGAAAAGCCCTGGACATTCCCAGAGTGAGATCAACCTGTGTTGCTTAGAAATCCAGGCTCAGTTGCTTCCCTATTCTTAGCAGGTGTGAACTTTCCTGAGGTAGAGGAAATGTAGCTCCCGGTGGGCTGATAGGATAGACTGGACTTGGGGGTAAGAGAGTGTCCTCAAGACTGTCTTCTGCATGTTATAGGTGGCAGCAGTCAATTATTTGTTGAGCTCTTACTATGGGTAGAGCCATATGTCAGGAGTTTTGGGTAAATCAAGAGAAAAAACATGGTCCCTGCCCTTGAGGTACTGCTGATTCTGTTGTGGGGGCCAGATTGACATACTGGTAACAATTGGAGATCAATATAGGGTAGGTATCATTAAATGTTGAATTACCTGCTTTCTTCAGGTGCCGCTACCTGGCTGTTCAGCTGTCTCCAGCCATCCCTGTGTTTGCTGCCATGCTCTTCCTTTTCTCCATGGCTACACTATTGAGGACCAGCTTCAGTGACCCTGGAGTGATTCCTCGGGCGCTACCAGATGAAGCAGCTTTCATAGAAATGGAGATAGGTGAGTCTCCCAACCAGCTGGCAAGCTGCTGTGTAGTGGGTGGCCCTAATCAGTAAAAGAATGGAATCATAATAGTAGTTGCAGATAATAATCACTTCTAGCCTTTTCTCTCTGAGATCCTGAATCTGAGATCATGACTACTCTGTGAATTTAGTAAGGCAGGTGTAGCAACAGTCTAAAGTAATAGACTTTGTCCTTCACTGCATTGGGTCACATTTGCGGAAGGATTTGTTACCAAGGTCCTGCTATATTGTTCCCAAGAGGATGGTTTTATTACTTATCTGGGGGAGGTGGTCACCAACACATTTTTTCTGAAGCAATGAAAGCACAGATTTATTATCATTTTATTTATTTATTTATTTATTTATTTAGAGACAGAGTCTGGCTTTGTTACCAGGCTGAAGTGCAGTGGCATGATCTTGGCTCACTGCAAGCTCTGACTCCAAGGTTCAAGTGATTCTCCTGCCTCAGCCTCCCGAGTAGCTGGGATTACAGGCACGTGCCACCACACCCAGCTAATTTTTGTATTTTTAGTAGAGATGGGGTTTCACCACATTGACCAGGATGGTCTCGATCTCCTGACCTTGTGATCTGCCCGCCTTGGTCTCCCAAAGTACTGGGATTACAGGTGTGAGCCACTACACCCGGTTAGCACAAATTTATTGAAACAAAAGTACACTCCACAGAGTGAGAGGGGGCTTGAGCAAGTGGCTCAAGAGGCACTTTTGGTGTTTTGATGAAAGCTGTAAACCTTCTCCCCATAAAAATGCTCTTATATGCATGTACATGTACATAGTTTTGGATGTAATTTCAGGGATTCATAGATCTTCTGAAGCACATACATTTATCCCCGCCCCCAACCAAGAATTCCTGCTTTAGGCCGGGCGCTGTGGCTCACACCTATAATCCCAGCACTTGGGGAGGCTGAGGTGGGTGGATCACTTGAGGTCAGGAGTTCAAGACCAGCCTGGCCAACATGGTGAAACCCTGTCTCTACTAAAAATACAAAAATTAGCCGGGGATGGTGGTGTGTGCCTGTAATCCCAGCTACTCAGGAGGCTGAGGCATGAGAATCATTTGAATCTGGGAGGTGGAGGTTGCAGTGAGTCTAGATTGTGCCACTGCACTCCAGCCTGGGCAACAGAGCGAGACTCCGTCTCAAAAAACAAACAAACAAAAAACCCTGCTTTAGGGGAACATGCAATGTGAAAGGGGGCAGCTGTGGCGCCAGGAACCACTGAGAATTCTAGGAGGGGTAAAAGAAGCAATTGCAGGGTCAATAGAGTGCAGACCGCAGCTCAGGATAAGGATCTTTGGTACAGAGATGAAGTGCTACATTATCTAGGAGCCAGGGTGGCTTCATGAATTGAAGCAGAACTATCCCAGGGCCAGAGGAGGAGATATCCTGGGATCTCACAGTGAGAAGAAGACTATGATGCAAGTACTAGGAGGGAGTGGGAGCCCACCAGTGCCTACCTAAATGGTTCTCAGGTTTGGTACCCAGGTAGCTTGAGTTGGCATCCAAGCTAGACAGAGTAAGAAAAAGGGACCCAGGACTTGTAAGACTAAGAAGCTGTGCCAGTAGAGCACCAATCTGTGTTCTTTGAGGGTGCTTTGAAGGCTTCCATGTATTTCTTTTTTCTTTTTCTCTCTCCTTCCTTCCTTCCTTCCTTCCTTCCTTCCTTCCTTCCTTCCTTCCTTCCTTCCTTCCTTCCTTCCTTCCTTCCTTCCTTCCTTCCTTCCTTCCTTTTTTTCCTTCCTTCTTTTTTTTTCACAGTTTCACTCTGTCCACCACGCTGGAGTGCAGTGGCGTGATCTCAGCTCACTGCGACCTCCACCTCTCAGGTTCAAGTGATTCTCGTGCCTCAGTCTCCAGAGTAGCTGAGATTACGGGCGCCCACCACCACTCCCAGCTAATTTTTGTATTTTTAGTAGAGACAGTGTTTCACCATATTGGCCAAGCTAGTCTCGAACTCCCGACCTCAAGTTATCCTCTGGCCTTGGCCTCCCAAAGTTCTGGGATTATAGGTGTGAGCCACCGTGCCTGGCCCATGTATTTCTTTTGTTTATTTTAGCTGTGTTTTCCCTTAGGCTTCTTAACGGATTTCATTTTGAAAAATTCCAGCCTGTTTTAGTTGAGCTAAGGAGAAATGGGTTTGTGCACATGTGAGCTATAACTATTTGGGGGTGGGGTGAGGGTGGGGATAATGGGAAGAGAGCAGAGGTGACGTGTGTTGGCACAGCTGGAGTTCTGGGGAGACCCGAGAGAACTAGGAGTAATTAGGAGCAAGATGGTGAGGAAGAGTTGAGTGCTGTTTTTTCTCCATCTGGGTTATTCTTTTCCAGTTCCCTTCCCATTCACATATGGAGAAACTGAGGGTCAAGGCAGTACCTTGACTTGTCTCTTGCCTCTCACAGCAGATTGTTAACAAAGTTATCTCTTTTCTGCCCGATCACTGGGCCTGGGGCTCAGACTCAAGCTGTCACATCGCGGCCTCTGCATTTAGCATGTTTCTCTCGGTAGAAGAGTACATTTTTCAGTTCATATGTGTGTTTATGTTAGGAAGTTTTTGTCATCTTGTATTTAGTCCTGTACTGGGTATGCTGTGGGTGGGGGATGGGGAGAGAGGAAGTCATGTGATGCCCTTGCCTGATACGGCCTCCCGGGGAAGGTGAACTATGAACCCTGTCTCCCAGGTGCCCTCATGGAAAGCATATGCATAGAATATTAAGGTGGCATGCTGGTACTTATCCTCTAATGAATAGCTGTCCTCATCCTTTTAAGACTTGTGACACACTGTTATTGTTTGATTTCACAGCATCTACCCCACTCCACAAAAAAAGGAAAAATGTTCCATATGGCAGATATTTTTAAAATCAAAGTGAATTGAAAAATATTCTGTTTTTAGAATTATACTGCATGGCGAGGGTGCAGTGAGACAGGCACTCTCATATGCTGTGGATGGGCAGGCATGCAAATTCATACGGTCTGTCTGGGAAGCAGTTTGGTAATAAGTAATATGTACTTTAAAGGGTCATACCCTTTGACCCAGTAGTTCTACTTCTCTGAGGGTTTAACTAAAGGAGATAAAGATTTTTACAAATTACTGTAGAAGGATTCTTAGTGCATCGTTTTTTCTTTTCTTTTAAATATGAGTAGCTATTTTAATGCCGGCAACTTCATGTATTACTGCTTAGACTTCAACATTCTTTTCTTTATTCTTTCTGTTTTAGAAATTAATTTTAACACATGAATATGTTCTTGGAAGGGAGGAGGGGACTAGGATTGAGGTGGTGATTGAAGGGGATTTAAGCTTTTATCTGTAATATTTTAAATTTTTACATGTAACGTCAGCTAAATAGTAAAAATCCCAACAATATGGAATATTTAAATAAATCACAGGACACATATATGATGGAATATTACCAGTAGTTATGTTTTAGAAAAAAATTAACAGTGAGAAAATGTTCATAGCATATAATATTAAGTAAATACTTCACGGTACAAAACTGCATTTATATTATCTCAATTTTTTTAAAAAATTATGAATGCTTACCTGTTAATAGAAGATTAGAAGGAAATACACCAAAAAATATAAATATCTCTGAGCTGAGAGACTGTCAGTGACATTTATGTTTTCTTATTTATACTTTCTGTTTTTTCCAAAAAAAAAAAAATTTTGAGATGGAGTCTTGCTCGCTCTGTCACCCAGGCTGCCTCCCAGGTTCAGGCAATTCTCCTGCCTCAGCCTCCAGAGTAGCTGGGATTACAGACGTGTGCCACCATGCCTGGCTAATTTTTGTATTTTTAGTAGACACGGGGTTTTGCCATGTTGGCCAGGCTGGTGTCGAACTCCTGATCTCAGGTGATCCGCCTGCCTCAGCCTCCCAAAGTGCTGGGATTACAGGCGTGAGCCACCGCGCCTGGCCCTGTTCTGTTTTTTTCTAAATGTTTACAATAAGCAAGTGTTACTTTTATTTCAATAACTGTTTTTGTATTACGAGTCGTTTCTTTTCACATGCATATATTTTATGTTTGCAAGATAGTATTGTTTTCTGCATATTGCTTTTTAACATTTATTTTCATTTTGCCATATATTGTATTTTCCTGTTTTTACCATTCTTTCATCTATATCATTTTTAATGGCTGCATAATATTCCATTCTATACACATAACATAATTTACTTAACCAACCTCCTATTGTGACATTGAAGTTATTTTTAGTCTTTCACTATTAAAAGGAACTCTGTGACAGATATTCTTATACAAACATCTTTCGTATATCTCATTATAATTTTGATAAGTTTCTAGAAGTAGACTCGGTCAGTACATGAATACACATGTTTAAAACTTTGGTAGCTGGCTGGGCATGGTGGCTCACGCCTGTAATCCCAGCACTTTGGGAGGCTGAGGCAGGTGGATCACTTGAGGTCTGGAGTTTGAGACCAGCTTGACCAACGTGATACAACCCCATCTCTACTAAAAATACAAAAATCAGCCAGGCATGGTGGTGGGCCCCTGTGATCCCAGCTACTCAGGAGGCTGAGGCAGGAGAATCACTTGAACCCAAGAGGCGGAGGTTGCAGTGAGCCAAGACTGAGACCACACCACTGCACTCCAGCCTGGGCGACAGAGCGAGACTCCATCTTAAAAGAAAAAAAAAGTTTAGTAGCAGCTGCCATATTGCTCACTGATAAGATATGAGAATGACCTTTCCCCACCCTTGTTAACATGGGGTATTTTTGTTCTTTGTATTGCTTTTTAATATGATAGGTAGAAATGGTATCTTTGTGCTTTAATTTTTATTTCTCTGATTATTAGTGAAATTGGATGTTTTCATTTAATGTATTTTTAGCAATTTTTTTTTATGAATGTTTTTGTTTGTAATCAGAAAAAAAGTCTCGAAGAAACACTTTTTCATATGTATACCACAGAACTGCATACACTTAGTGGAGTTTTATGGGCATATTCTGTGATGTTGAGTGTCTAGTCTATAAATGATTGCCTAGAGAAGACAGTAGGCTTAGGGAACCTTTGAATGCCCCCATTGGGTTTGGAGAGGTGGTGAGACTTTTGGGCTGAAATAATGGCTAGCTGTGATATTAGCTGTCTTTATTGATTTACAGAAGCTACCAATGGTGCGGTGCCCCAGGGCCAGCGACCACCCCCTCGTATCAAGAATTTCCAGATAAACAACCAGATTGTGAAACTGAAATACTGTTATACATGCAAGATCTTCCGGCCTCCCCGGGCCTCCCATTGCAGCATCTGTGACAACTGTGTGGGTGAGTAAAACTACAGGGACATTGCCTAGGGAAAAGTCTGAGTTGAACAAGAAAGTCAGGGTGGTCACCAATTCTTGGGAGAAATCAGTGGGGGAGGGAAGATAGATTTAGATGGAAAATGAGCTAGATTTAGATAGGAAATTTAGATAGGCAACAAGCTCCTGAAAAACTGCAAATCAGCTGTACTTATGTAGATCGAATCACAATTTAAATATACTCTAGCCTAAACTTTACAAAAACCCCTTTAGTAAATGAGAAAAATAAACTTTACCTATTTTTGAAATTTAGATTTTCCTGTACTGGATTTTCACGTGGGACCCACCTTATATAGTGGGAGGAGACTCCTAGTCCACTGGAGGGCAGTATTGAGGAAGGAAGGCCTAAGACACAACCCAAGAAGAGGAAAGTTGCTAGTAGCATTTATTGAGTTTCTACTACATGTTGGGCACTGTGCTAGGTGATTTACCTTTCTCTCATTTAAGACTTGTAACAGCCCCATGAGATTGGTATTATCCCCATTTTACGGATGAGGAAATAGGTGAAGCACCAGTATGTAAGTTCATATAATTAGCATAAGATGAAGCTAGAGCAGGTCTGATTCCAGACTGCTTATTTCTTCTCTCTGCTGCTGCTGCAAGAGGGTCGGGTATAAGTGTGCATAATACAGTGGTCTGTGCTTCCATCCACATATATGTGGCTTCGTTGTAATCACTGCCTACTGTGTGCTAAACCCTGGCCAAGATGAGAAACGGGCCATAAAGATTCCTGTTGATAGACCTATATGTGAAATTGCTTATATCATCAGGCATACTTCTAACGTTCTTTTTAGAATTACTTTTTCTTGAGTTCCCATCATTGGATAATGTTTTTTCTGTATACCATGTGGCATTCTGAGGGCGTTGCTTTCCTCTTACTAGTCATTTCTTTAGGCAAAGGTTGGGAGATATATCTTGCTTTATGTGGTAAAAAGCTATATGGTGCTCTCTTTGGCAGCATGTATACTAAAAAACTACTATATGTAGATAAGATTTTTATAAATCAAAACCCATTTTATTATTATTATTTTTAAAATTTTACTTTAAGTTCCAGGATACATGTGCAGAATGTGCAGGTTTGTTACATAGGTATACATGTGCCATGGTGGTTTGCTGCACCTATCAACCTGTCATCTAGGTTTTAAGCCCCAAATGCATTAGGTATTTGTCCTAATGTCCTCCCTCCTCACCCCACCCCACCGACAGGCCCCAGTATGTGTTGTTCCCCTCTCTATGGCCATGTGTTCTCATTGTTCAGCTCCCACTTATGAGTGAGAACATGCAGTGTTTGGTTTTCTGTTCCTGTGTTAGTTTGCTGAGAATGATGGCTTCCAGCTTCATCCATGTCCCTACAAAGGACATGATCTCATTCTTTTTTATGGCTGCATAGTATTCCATGGTGTATATGTGCCCCATTTTCTTTATCCAGTCTATCATTGATGGGCATTTGGGTTGGTTCCAAGTCTTTGCTATTGTAAATAGTGCTGCAATAAACACATGTGTGCATGTGTCTTTATGGTAGAATGATTTATAATGCTTTGGGTATATACCCAGTGATGGGATTGCTGGGTCAAATGGTATTTCTGGTACTAGATCCTCAAGGAATCGCCACACTGTCTTCTACAATGGTTGAACTAATTTACACTCCTACCAACAGTGTAAAAGTGTTCCTATTTCTCCACAGCCTCGTCAGCATCTATTGTTGAAGCCCATTTTATTTTTTTTTATTTTTGAGATGGAGTGTCACTCTGTCGCCCAGGCTGGAGTGCAGTGGTGTGGTCTCCACTCACTGCAACCTCCACCTCCCGGGTTCAAGTGATTCTCCTGCCTCAGCCTCCTAAGTAGCTGGTATTACAAGCGTGCACCACCACGCCTGGCTAATTTTTGTATTTTTAGTAGAGATGGAAGTTCATCATGTTGGTCAGGCTGGTCTCAAACTCCTGACCTTGTGATCTTCCCACCTAGGCCTCCCAAAGTGCTGAGATTACAGGCATGAGCCACCGTGCCCGGCCCTCGAAATCCATTTTAAATGAAGCAGGAAACTTGATATTTAAGGAAGGTCTATACCCAGTAATGAGATTGCTGGGTCAAATGGTATTTCTGGTTCTAGATCTTTGAGGAGTTGCCACATCTTCCACAATGGTTGAACTAATTTACATTCCCAACAACAATAGGGTTCCTATTTCTCCGAAACCTCGCCAGCATCTGTTGTTTTTTGACTTTTTAATAATCGCCGTTCTGACTGGCATGAGATGGTATCTCAGTGTGGTTTTGATTCACATTTCTCTAATGATCAATGATGTTGAGCATTTTTTCATATATTTGTTGGCTGCATGAATGTCTTCTTTTGAGAACAATGAGAACACATGGACACAGGGAGGGGAACAACAAACACCGGGGCCTGCTGGGGGATGGGGAGGGGAGGGAGAGCATTAGGAAAAATAGCTAATGCATGCTGGACTTAGTACCTAGGTGATGGCTTGATATGTGCCGCAAACCACCATGGCACACATTTACCTATGTAACAAACCTGCACATCCTGCACATGTACCCCAGAACTTAAAATTAATAAAAAAAAGAAGAACTGATGTGAGGTAGTATTTCCTTTCCTTATTAATATTCTTAACTATAAGGAACTCATACAAATCAATTTTTTTAAAAGCACTAATGTTCCGGGAGAAATATAGGCAGTTCATAAAAATATAATTGGCTAGTTATCATGACTAATAGTCAAAGAAATGATTTCAGGATGCTTTTTTTTTGGAGATAGGCTATCATTCTTTTTTCCAGGCTGGAGGGCAGTAGCACAATCACACCTCACTGCAGACTCAACTTCCTGGGCTCAGGTGATCCTCCCACCTCAGCCTCCCAAGTTGCTGAGACTACAGGCATGCACCACCATGCCTGGCTATTTTTTTTTTTTTTTTTTTTTTGCATTTTTTGTAGAGATGGGTTTTCCCCATGTTGCCCAGGCTGGTCTCAAACTCCTGAGCTCAAGCAGTCCACCCGCCGCAGTCTCCCAAAGTGTTGTTATTATAGGTGTGAGCCAATACTCCCAGCCCAATATGCTGTTTTTAAATCTAGAAAATTAGCAAGGAAAACCTGATATTTGTTCTTCCACTAGTAAGTGTAAATTGGAACAAACTTTTTGGAAGGCAACCTAATAAGAGTAATCAAAAACCTTAAAAACATCTATACTTTTTGATGCCAGTGGTTCCCTTTCTAGGGAGTCTGTCCCATGAAATCAGAGATGTGGGAAGATATTTAGGGGTAGAAATGTTTAACTCAGGATTATTATGACAATTAAAAGTTGAAAAGAACCTAATTGTGTACCAACAGACGAGTAGCCAAATAAATTATAGAGCTGGACGTGGTGGCTCACTCCTGTAATCCCAGCACTTTTGGAGGCCGAGGTGGGAAAATCACTTGAGGCCAGAAGTTTGAGACCAGCCTGACCAACATGGTGAAACCTCGTCTCTACTAAAACATAAAAAATTAGCTGGACATGTTGACATGTGCCTGTAATCCCAGCTGAGATCCCGGCTGAGGCATGAGAATCAAAAACCCATGAGGTGGAGGCTACAGTGAACCGAGATCGTGGCACTGCACTCCAGCCTGGGTGACAGAGCTAGACTCTGTCCCTAAATAAGTAAATAAATAAATAAATAAATAAATAAGTAAATGGACATTCATACATTAGACTAATGGAAAGAGTTCATACCAGAAAGCTAAATGACACAAAACAGGAGAGAGGCTACATTTATCGTGTGAAGTCAGTTACCTATTTAAAAAAATATATAATGAGGTATAAAGAAATATGCAAGGAAATACAGGAAATATGCCACAATTTTTATAATTTATTATCTATAGGTTGTGGGATTATGAGTGATTTTGTTTCTTTCATTTTTTCATATGCTGTCCTCCACTGCTGTGATTTCTTCATGTTTCTTTTTATTTTTTTTTCAAGTTTTCTATAATGAGCATGTATTACTTGTATTATCAGAAAAGATGTGATTTAAAATACTGTAAAAAATATGTATCTGTATAACCATTCTTCTCTATACCTTTCTTCCCTTTCCTGAAAAGATGTAGCCTCCTCAGCAGGAGATAGACCATTTTTACAGCCTTATTTTTTGACCAGTACACAGCTCACTTTTCTTTCAAATTGATGTATTTTATTCTTTTTTTTTTCTTTTCTTTTCTTTTTTTCTTTTTTCTTTTTTTTTTGTGATGGAGTCTCGCTCTCTCTCCCAGTCTGGAGTGCAGTGGTGCAATCTCAGCTCACTGCAAGCTCTGTCTCCTGGGTTCACGCCATTCTCCTGCCGCAGCCTCCCAAGTAGCTGGGACTACAGGCGCCCACCACCACGCCTGGCTAATTTTTTGTATTTTTAGTAGAGATGGAGTTTCACTGTGTTAGCCAGGATGGTCTCGATCTCCTGACCTTGTGATCTGCCCTCCTTGGCCTCCCAAAGTGCTGGGATTACAGGTGTGAGCCACCGCACTGGCCCAAATTGGTGTATTTTATTCTTTTGTAACCTTTTATTCATCAAAATAACACATGTTCATTGTGGAAAATATGGGAAGTACAGAAAGTATAAATAAAACTTAATCCTAAATTCACTCTCCATTTTGCTATATTTCCTTCTAGTGTTTCTGCAAAATTGGACTGTAACATGATAGTTTTTAATCCTGCTTTTGTCATTTAACATTCTATCCTATTTTTCTGCATCTTTAATAAATGTTTCTTTAATATATTATTTTAATGACTGCATAATCCATCATATGGTTCTATTCAAGTTTATTTAGGCAGTCTTCTGTCATTAGACATTATTCATTCTTCTACTTTATTCATTGTTATAACACTGCAATCGTAATTATTAAACATAAGGATATGGAACAATTGGAACCTTCATACATTTCTGGTGAGAATGTAAAATCATGCAGCTGCTGTGGAAAAGTTGGTGGTTCCTCAAAAAGTTAAACATAGAATTACCACATGACCCAGCAATTCCACTCCTGGGTGTATACCTATATTAGTCTGCTTGGGTTACCATAACAAAATACGTCAGACTGGCTGGCTCAAACAATGGGAATTATTCTCTCACAATTCTGGAGGCTGGAAGTCGAAGATAGAGGTGCGAGAAGGGATGGTTTCTGGTGAGGCCTCTCCCCCTGGCTTGCAGATGGCTGCCTTCTTGCTGTGTCCTCATGTGACCTTTTCTCTGTGCTCACACACTACTGGTGTCTCATCCTCTCCTTACAAGGACCCCAGTCCCATTGGGTTAGGGCCCCACCTGGATGACCACATTTAACTTTAGTTACCTCCTTGAAGGTTCTGCCTCCAAGTGCAGCCACATTGGGGGTTAGGGCTTCAACATATGGAACTGGGGAATGGGGGAACAGTTCATTCCATAACAATTGCCAAAAGAATTGACAACAAGGACTCAAAACCTACTTGTATGCCAGTGTTCATAGCATCATTATTCACAGTAGCCAAAAGGTGGAACCAACCCAAGTGTCTAACAACAGATGAATGGCTAAACAAAATGTGGTATATACATACAATGAAATATTATCCGGTCATAAAAAGGAATACAGTACTGATACAATGTGGATGAACCTTGAAAACATGCTACGTGGAAAAAAAAACAGACAAAAGGACAAATACTGTATGGTTCCGCTTATATGAGATATCTAGAATAGGCACATTCATAGAGACAGAATGTTAGAGATTGCTAGGGGATAGGGGAAGGGGGAAATGGAGAGTTACTGCTTAATGGGTGCAGAGTTTCTGTTTGGAGTAATGAAAGGGTTTTGGAAATAGATAATAGTGATGGTTCCACAACATTATGAATGTAATTAATACCACTGAATTGTACACTTAAAATGGTTAAAATGGCAAATTGTATGTTATGTATATTTTACCATAATAGATTTTTTTTTTTTTTAAACAAGGTCTCACTCTGCCATCCAGGCTGGAGTGCAGTGGCGTGATTTCAGCTCACTGCAACCTCTGCCTCCCGAGCTCAAGCGATTCCCCCACCTCAGCCTCCTGATTAGCTGGGATTACAGGCGTGCACCACCACGACTTGCGAATTTTTGCATTTTTTGGTAGAGATGGGGTTTCACCATGTTGGCCAGGCTGGTTTCAAACTCTTGACCTCGTGATTCCCCTGCCTGGGCCTCCCAAACAATACAAAATTTGAACTTCAGCTGGGTGCGGTGGCTCACGCCTGTAATCCCAGCACTTTGGGAGGCTGAGGCGGGCAGATCACCTGAGGTCAGGAGTTTGAGATCAGCCTGGCTAACATGGCGAAACCCCGTCTCTACTAAAAATACAAAAATTAGCAGGGCATGGTGGCGGGCACCTGTAATCCCAGCTACTCGGGAGGCTAATGAGGCTTGAACCTGGGAGGTGGAGGTTGCAGTGAGCCGAGATCACACCATTGCACTCCCAGCCTGGATGACAAGAGTGAAACTCTGTCTCAAAAATAAGTAAATAAAAATAAAAATTTGAACTTAAAATTTCTGTGTGCATTTATATTTACTTAAGAGAAATTACTGAAAATGGATTTATTCTGCCAAAGGGGTACAAGCTTTATGAAGGCTCTTGATAAGTACTGCCAAATTGCTTTCTGGAAAGGTTCTTTCATTTTATGCTCCCACAAGCAGTATGTTAGAGTGTCCATTTTACCTTATTCTCACTAGCACTGAATTTTATTATTTATGTTCTTATTTTGATAGGCATAAAATATGTTACTGTTTTACTAGTATTACACTGAATTATTGGTGAATAGGAAAAATGTTAAATATAGGTTTTATGGTATTTATTAGTTTTTGCCCTATTTCCTTTTTGTTTGTTTTTTGTTTTTGTTTTATGTACAGTTGACCCTTGAACAATGCAGTTTTGAACTGCATGGGCCCACTTAATAATGAGGTTTTTTTTTTTTCAATAAATACAGTATCAGTGGGTTCCTCATCTGCAACCAAACGCGGATCCAAAATACAGTCGTCCCTAAGTATCCTTGGGGTATTGGTTTCAGGGATTGCCCTTGAATACCAAACCCCATGCATTCTCAAGTCCTGCAGGGGCCCTGTGGAACCCATGGATATGAAAAGTCAGCCCCCTGTATCCGTATCTGGGGGTTTCATATTTTGTGAATACTGTATTTTTGATCTGGTTTTAGTTGTGGATGCAGAACCTGTTGATACGGAGGACCAACTGTATTTATTGAAACAAATCCACGTACAAGTGGACGCACACAGTTCAAACCTGAGTTGTTCAAGGTTCAAATGTACAGTATTCACAAGATGCAAAACCTGTGTACACGAGGGGCAACTTTTCTTATCTGTGGGTTCTGCAGGGCTGCTGAGTGACTTGAGTATGGGTGGATTTTGGTATCTGCCTGTAATGCTTACCACAATCAAATGAACATATTCATCACCACACAGTTGCCATTGTGTGTGTATGTGCGTGTGTGGTGTGGACACTTAAGATTACTCTCTTAGCAAATTTCAAGTAACTTTTGACTATTATTTTCTTGACGAAGTATTTGTATTTTCCTATTGATTTCTAAGAACTTTTCACATAGTCAGGTACAACTTTACGTAGATTGCCATTGGTTTTTTTCTCTTTAATTTTCTTTATGGTAATTTTAAGACACACAAAATATTTTTAAATTTTTAATTTTTTGTTGGTATTTAGTAGGTATATATATTTATGGTGTACATGAGAAGTTTTGATACAGGCATGCAATGTGTAATAATCACATAATTGATCGCCAAGGAAATGCAAATCAAAACCACAAAATTTTTTTAAAGTTTATGGAGTCAAATCTATTTTTCCTTGTCATCTGTTTTCTTCCAGTACTTTTATGCTTAGAAAGTCCTTCTGCATATAGCGGACAAATAAACATTTATTCTTTGTAGTTATTTTATGGATTTGCTTTGTTTTTACATTTAGCTCTTTAATTCATCTGAATTTACTATGACAAGTAGTATGAAGACAAAAAAGAAATTGATCCGTATTTTGCACCAAATAGCCAATTGTCACATAATTGTTTATGGAATAATACTTCCTTTCACCTGATTTTGTGATGCTGAGTTTATTAGACAACAAAATCTTATCTGTTCTAAGATCTGTTTCTGGGCTCTTTCCATTCCATTGAACTATGCCATACCATTTTAAATATTGTAGTTTTACATTTTTCCTTGGCTATTTTCACCTATTTATTCTTCTTGAACTTAGCAGGCCCACCGATTAATATTTTATTTGGACAAGCAGTGTCTCTGCTTTTAATGAGCAAAGTGAGGCAGATCACTTAACCTCTCCATGCCTTTGTTTCTTCATCTGTAAAGTGGGGAAAAGAGTATCTCCTTTTGCTCAAGTTCCAGGGAAATTGTGAGGATCAAATGAGATGGTTATGAAAACATTTTGAAAAAGTAAAAAAATAAAACCCTGTATTTTTTACAACTGAAATAGACAATGATCCTGGAGGTCTTTGAATTAGATATTATGCGGATGGCGGGGTTGATTTTTGTTCTGGAGTCTTTTGGCATTGGACTCTCTCTTTCTTCCACAGAGCGCTTCGACCATCACTGCCCCTGGGTGGGTAATTGTGTTGGAAAGAGGAACTACCGCTACTTCTACCTCTTCATCCTTTCTCTCTCCCTCCTCACAATCTATGTCTTCGCCTTCAACATCGTCTATGTGGCCCTCAGTGAGTATGCAGGGCAGTGTCCGTTGTTGGAGTGGGGCGGGGTGGGGGAAGAGTTAAGGGCGGCTTAGAGGGTGGTTGGGTTTCCTGGTGGTACCATTGTGAAAGGTACCTTAGGACAGGTTAGAAATGAGCACTGTTATCTGCTCTTGAGCAGGGTTGCAAACCTTAGTGCACATCAATGAGTATTACTCAGTGTGTTGGCCTTTTCTCTGACCAACTGCTGGGGCCTGGGGCCATAATTACTGGTCTGTATCCAGAGTACTGGGGCATTTCTGAGGTAATCCCAAAGGTTGGGGATGTATTTTGTCTCGGAAAATCCTCTCTTCTTCTGCCTTGTAAAACTTGCCTTGTGCTAAGGGGTAGAAAAGGGTTTTGCCTGAGAAATGTCTTTTGGTAGCTCACAGTCTATTTTGGGAGATAGAAAGCACACCTACATGTGTGCATGTGCACAAACATACACACACCCACACACACACCAGTCTAAGGGCAGATGTGATGTGGAGTTAAGGGAGTGGTCTTAAGACAGCTTCCTGGAAAGAGAAGAGTTCTGAGCTGGATTTTGAGCAAGGGAAGGACACGTATTGGCAAGGAGAGAGGATTTTTCTTGGGTATTTCTGATTTCTTTTATCTGTTAATATCCCCCTCACATGTCCATAGTTGGGGGCTAGGGAAAAGGGAAGGGATCCTGCTGCTTAGCTTCTACCCACCTCTCTAGTCCAGGGCCTGGTCCTGCACTGAAAATGTGAACTCTTTAGTCATGAGACTACCAGCTAGGAGATGAAGCTCTTCACCCTTGCCCGAGTGAGAGCTTAGCTCTTGCCAGTGTGTAACATGGGAAAGGGAGGGAAGGAAGTGAGTAGGCACTAGGATAGTGTGTAGTTTTGACTGAAGTCACTAATTTTTCTCTCTACTCCTCCTCCCAATTTCACAGAATCTTTGAAAATTGGCTTCTTGGAGACGTTGAAAGAAACTCCTGGAACATATCCTCCCCTGGCAGTATGTCCCTCTAAAGCCTTCTTAAGCTACTTTCCAGCATGCTTTCTCCCCACATTTCTCCCACTATCTAGTTTTTCAGACATCAGAGAGTGCCAAGGTCTAAAATAATTAAAAAATATATATAGTCTTAGTGGTAACAACCAGAATGGAAGATGACCGGGACTAAAAGGGAGTTCTTTCCTTCACTCCCTGCTCAGAACGGTGGCTGCATTTCTGCAAAGGGGGTTCAGATGAGATTTCTATAAATCACATCCTCTTTCTTTTCCCTCACTAGTTCTTCATTTATGAATCTTTTTTTTTTTTTTTTTTTTTGAGACAGAGTCTTGCACTGTTGCCCCAGCTCGCCTCCTGGGTTCAAGCAATTCTCCTGCCTCAGCCTCCCGAGTAGCTGGGACTACAGGTGCCTGCCACCACGCCCGGCTAATTTTTTGTATTTTTAGTAGAGACGGGGTTTCACCATGTTGGCCAGGCTGTTTTTGAACTCCTGACCTTGTGATCCGCCCACTTCGGCCTCCCAAAGTGCCAGGATTACATGAATTTTGTTTTTTGACAGAATTTCCATTGGCAGTGATGGCCAACATTGTTTAGCTCTGGCCACTCCCACACATCCCCTTCCAAGAGTCAATGATGAATAAATAGACAAACCCCTAAATATCCTAGATATGCTAGAAATTCTTTCATAAGGGATCTATCCAGTAAGTTCAGAATTCATCTGTTGTTATATATATGGAAACATGACTTTTTGTGATATACGTTCCAGGAGGTAAAGATGGTGTGACTGGTGCCCTGAATATGGGTGGAGGCATCAAGTCTCCTGATGTTGAGTTCTTCAATATTCCTTAACCACACCTCACTGTTCTAGAAGTCCTCATTTGCTTCTTTACACTCTGGTCCGTCGTGGGACTGACTGGATTTCACACTTTCCTCGTGGCTCTCAACCAGACAACCAATGAAGACGTGAGTCAACTTACTCTTCTCCTCACCACATATTCTTCTTCCCAAAGCCTATCCTCTTGCTACTTGCTAGAGAACTACTTGCTAGAGTCTCCAGGGCCTGGGAGGTTGAGGCAGGCAGAAACGTGGTGTGCGAGATCGTTAAGTCAGATGTGTGGAAGAGAAAGCAGAGGGCTTTGTTTGGAGTTGAATGCTTGTGGAGCATTAGGAAGAAGAGGTTGAAAAGTTGGGTTGGTATATAGCCTTTAACTGTTCACAGGTCCTTAAAGTCTAGCTGGTGCCTCTCTTTGGCATGGAGAGGGACAGTTGCACTGGATGAATCCTTGCTATATAAAAAGTTACCAATTAGGCTGGACGTGGTGGCTGATGCCTATAATCCAAGCACTTTGGGAGGCTGAGGCGGGCAGATCACCTGAGGTCAGGAGTTCAAGACCAGCCTGGCCAACATGGTAAAACCCTGTCTCTACTAAAAATACAAAAATTAGCCGGGTGTGGTAGTGCGCACCTATAGTCCCAGCTACTCGGGAGGCTGAGGCAGGAGAATCGCTTGAACCCTGGAGGTGGAGGTTGCAGTGAGCAAAGATCATGCCAATGCACTCCAGCCTGGATGACAGAATGAGACTCTGTCTCAAAAAAAAAAAAAAAGGTACCAATTAATCTACATTCACTGTAGAAAATCAGAAAATACAGATGAGCAAAAAAGAAAAAGTAAGTTCCTCTTACTTTACTTCTTAGACATCACCTTTGTTAGTAGTATATTTATATATTCTAGACTTGTCTAGACTTGTTTCCATGTTTGTGTTTATATTATGTACTTTTAAATAAAAATAATATGGGAGTTATACCTGATGTAAATGACGAGTTGATGGGTGCTGACGAGTTGATGGGTGCAGCACAGCAACATGGCACAAGTATACATATGTAACAAACCTGCACGTTATGCACATGTACCCTAGAACTTAAAGTATAATAATAATAATAATAATAAAAATAAATAAATAAATAAAAATAATAATATATATCATTCAGTTATCTGCTTTTTTCACTCTATTGTGAGCTTTTTTCATGGCTGTGTATTTCTTTTTTATTATGATAAAATATACATAATATAAAGTGTGCCATATTAAATGTCTTTCAACCCTGGCGATCAATGGGGAGACAGATGTTGCAGCCAGATTGCCCTCACATCCTAAATGTACAGTTCAGTGGCATCACATTGTTGTGCAACCATTGCCACCATCCATTTCCAGAACTTTTTTATTATCCCATGCTGCACGTGTTTCTTCAACATTATTATTATTTTTTCTTTTTTGTGTTTTTTTTAAATTTTATTATTATTATTTGTTCTTTTTAACATTATTTTTAATGTCAGCCTTGGCTTTTATCTTGCAGATCAAAGGATCATGGACAGGGAAGAATCGCGTCCAGAATCCCTACAGCCATGGCAATATTGTGAAGAACTGCTGTGAAGTGCTGTGTGGCCCCTTGCCCCCCAGGTACTCAGGGCACTCAAAATTCCTGGGACTTTTGGGATGAGCAGCTCAACCTGGTCCTGTTACCTGGTCTGATGTGTTTTTCTGAATGTGGCCTCTTGGTGTCAAATAGGTCTTCCCAGGGCTTGCCACTTGGTACCATGTCTATATGGACCATAGACCATGGGCTGGTTGTTTTGGAGGGATGATCTTTCATTCTTATTTCATTTGTTTGTTCCCTGGTTAATGTGACATTTCCTGGTTTGTGAAAGAAAAAGTGAATGGGAGATAAGAGGCGTGTGCTGTGTTCAGGCTAGATCGCCAAAGGACAGGTTTATATTTTCCAGTCTATGCAGCAAAATTCAGTAGGCTGGGTGGGTGGAGGGGTGAATGCCCAGTTCTTTGTTAACTCTCTTATCTCCTTCAGTGTGCTGGATCGAAGGGGTATTTTGCCACTGGAGGAAAGTGGAAGTCGACCTCCCAGTACTCAAGAGACCAGTAGTAGCCTCTTGCCACAAAACCCAGTAAGTGTTCCTGACTTAAGGCTGGGTCAATGATAGAGAGGGCGGAGGCCAATTTACAGCTTGGAAATATAATTAGGCAATATTGTATTCTAATCACCCCAGCTTCCCTGCCTCTACAGCTGCCCTGACATTGCCTTCAGATCTTTGTGCCCTTGATGTAGATTAAGATTTAGTCATTTCTTTGGTGTATATTGAGTGACTCTGTGCCAGCCACTGTACGAGCTGCCAGGGATATACCAATGAATGAGGCAAACGACGTCCCTGCTCTCAAGGAGCTCATTGTCTAGTGGGGGCAAGAAACAAATAAACAGGCCATTGCTCAACATTGTGAAAAGTGCCTTGATGAGGAAAGCATAAAATGCTATAGGGGCAAAGATAGAGGTCAGGGGATTGTATTAGAGTTAGTGATGTGGTTACCTTGGTAGAAGGGGGCTTCCTAACTGGAATATGCAGATGTTGTGGAAACTCTCTCAGCTGTCCTATTTAAGATATATAAGTGTATCTTTAAAGTATGTAAAGTACTTTCCAAAAAAAAAATTACTTGAGCTTTTTTTTTTTTTTTTTTTTTTGAGATGGAGTTTCACTCTGTTGCCCAGGCTGGAGTGCAGTGGTGTGATCTCGGCTCGGCTCACTGCAACCTCCGCCTCCAGGTTCAAGCAGTTCTCTGCCTCAGCCTCTGAGTAGCTGGGATTACAGGTGCCCGCCACCATGCCTGGCTAATTTTTGTATTTTCAGTAGAGACGGGCTTTCACTATCCTGGCCAGGATGGTCTCCATCTCTTGACCTCGTGATGTTCCCGCCTCAGCCTCCCAAAGTGTTGAGATTACAGGCGTGAGCTACCATGCCCGGCTGAGCTTTCTTTTTTTTAATAAGAACTTTATTGAGATATGATTCACATACCACAGATCCCCCCCCCCTTTTTTTTTTGAGACAGAGTCTCACTCTGTCGCCCAGGCTGGAGTGCAGTGGCGCGATTTCAGCTCACTGCAACCTCCGCCTCCCGGGTTCAAGCAATTCTGCCTCAGCCTCCTGAGTAGCTGGGATTACAGGCATGTGCCACCACGCCCAGCTAATTTTGTATTTTTTAGTAGAGACGGGGTTTCTCCATGTTGGTCAGGCTGGTCTCGAACTTCTGACTCAGGTGATCTGCCACCTCGGCCTCCCAAAGTACTGGGATTACAGGCATGAGCCACTGTGCCCAGCTAATCCCTATTTAAAATGTATGATTCGGTGATCTAGAATATTCACAGAGTTGTACAATCATTATAACAATCAATTTTAGAGCATTTTCGTTACCCTTCCACCCTAAGAAATCCTGTACCCATTGGTAGTTACTCTCCCTTTCCCCTCAACTTCCCCAGCCACACCCCTAGGCAACCACTAATCTACTTCCTTCTAGTATAGATTTCTCTCTTCTGGGTATTTCATGTAAATGAAATCATACAGTATGTGGTCTTTTGTGATCGGCTTCTTTTACTTAGCATGTTTTCGAGGTTTGTCCATGTTGTACTATGTAGCAGTACTTCGTTCCTTTGTATGGCCAGATGATATTCCATTATATGGATATACCACATTTCATTTATCCATTCATCAGTTGATGGACATTTGGATTGTTTCCACCTTTTGATTATTATGAGTGATGCTGCTATGAACATTTGTGTACCAATTTTTGCATGGACATATATTTTCATTTCTCTTGGCTATACACCTGGGAGTAAAATAGCTAGGTCATATGGTAGCTCTATGTTTAACCTTTAAGGTACTGCTGAACTGTTTTCCAAAGTGGCTGCACCATTTTATACCCCTACTAGCAGTGTCTGAGGGTTCCAGTTTCTCTACATCCTTGGCAACACTTACTATCTGACATTTTGATTCTAGCCGTCTTAGTGAGTGTGAAGTAGTATCTCATTGTGGTTTTGATTTGCATTTCCCTGATGACTAATGATGTCGAATATCTTTTCATGTGCTTATTGGCCATTTTTATATGCTCATTGGAGAAGTGGCTGTTCAGAGCTTTTGTCTATTTTTTAATTGGATTGTTTGTCTTTTTTGTTGAATTGTAACTGTTCTTTATGTAATCTGTGTGCAAGTCCCTTACCAGATATACAACTTGCAAATATTTTCTCCTATTCTGTGGGTTATCTTTTCATTTTCTTGATAGTGTCCTTTGGAGCACAAAATTTTTAAATTTTGATGTAGTCCAGTTTGTCTATTTTTTTCTTTTGTTGTTTGTACTTTTTGGTGTCATATCTAAGAAACTGTTATGTAATCCAAAGTCATGAAGATTTATGCCCCTGTTTTCTTGTTAGAGTTGTACAGTTTTAGCTCTCACTTTTAGGTTTTTGATCCATTTTGAGTTAATTTTTGCATATGGTGTGAGGTAGAGGGTCCACATTCTTTCTTTTGCTTGTAGCTATCCAATTGTCTCTGCACCATTTGTTGAAAAGACTGTTCTTTTCCCATAGACTTGTCTTGGCACCCTTGTTGAAAATCTAGAAATGTGAGAGTTCGTTTCTGGACTTTCAGTTCTATTGTATTGCTCAATATGTCTGTTCTTATGCTAGTACCACGCTGTCTTGGTTACTTTAGCATTGTAGTAAGTTTTGAAATCAGGAAATGTTAGTCCTCCAACTTTATACTTCTTTTTCATGATTGTTTTGGCTCTTCTGGGTGCCTTAAATTTCCATATGAATCTTAGAATCAACTTGTTATTTATGAAAAGAAGCCAGCTGGAATTTTGATGGGGATTTCATTGAATCTATAGATCAATTTGGGGAAATATTGCCATCCTAACAAGATTAAATATTCTGAGCCATTTGCATGGACTGTATTTTCATATATTTAGTTTTGATTTGATTTCTTTCAACAACATTTTGTAGTTTTCAGAGTATAAGTTTTATACTTTTGTTACATTTATTCATAAGTATTTGATTATTTTTCATGTTATTGTAAGTGAAATTGTTTTACTAATTTCATTTTTGGATTTTTCACTTGGAGTGTATAGAAATACAATTGATTTTTATATATGGATCTTATATCCTAAAACCTTGCCAGACTTGTTCACTAGTTATTTTTTGTTTGTTTGTTTTTGTTTTTATTTTATGAAATGGAGTTTCACTCTGTTGCCCAGGCTGGAGTGCGGTGGCGCCATCTTGGCACACTGCAACCTCCACCTCCTCGCTTCTAGTGATTCTCCTGCCTCAGCCTCCCAAGTAGCTGGGATTACAGGTGCCCACCACCACGCTGGCTAATTTTTGTATTTTTAGTAGAGACCGGGTTTCGCCATGTTGGCCAGGCTGGTCTCAAACTCCTGACCTCAAGTGATCTGCCCGCCTTGTCCTCCCAAAGTGCTGGGATTACAGGTGTGAGCCACCGTGCTCGGCCCTTGTTCATTAGTTCTAATAGATTTTTAGTAGTTTGAACTTTGTTTTAAAATAGAATCATACTTTTAAGTGAATGCTTTTTATAAGATACATAATTGTTCTCTACTTTGCCTTTCCTAAATTTTGAATTTCCTTTTAAACTACAGCAACCCATGTTTATATTATTGTTGTCAGTTTTAATATTATTTTTTAAATGAGTCTGGACTCAAATTGTAACAATCTAGGTTAGTTATTCTTGGTTCAAAGTGGGGAAATGTGGTATTTTAGAATCACTTGGGGACATTTTCAAACCACATATGACCAGCTGAAAATTTGGACACTTGGCCTTCTTTGGTTCAGAATCACTCTTCGAGTGACCTGTGTTTGGGCAGAAACACGATTGAGGACCATTGCGTCAGGCCTTGTTAGATAAGTATGTTATGACACTTATTCTGAAGTGGGGAGGACCTGTGTAATTATTTGTGATCCCTATTATTATGACTATTAATAATAACAGAAAAATCTGTTCCCAACAGACAGTTAAGGATCGAACTCAAATAAACTTCAGTTGTGTTCTGCTGAGAAGATGATAGCCTGGTGTTGGTTCTGAGTTTGGTGTCAGTGGCTGCATATCTGTAGCATCAGTACGGTCAGGGGGCTGAGAGGAAGAGCTCAGTGTCTAAGGCTTATCTGCATTTGGATTTTGAGGGACAGCTTTGTGTTGAATCTGATATCTTTTCCTTCTCAGGCCCCCACAGAACACCTGAACTCAAATGAGATGCCGGAGGACAGCAGCACTCCTGAAGAGATGCCACCTCCAGAGCCCCCAGAGCCACCACAGGAAGCAGCTGAAGCTGAGAAGTAGCCTATCTATGGAAGAGACTTTTGTTTGTGTTTAATTAGGGCTATGAGAGATTTCAGGTGAGAAGATAAACCTGAGACAGAGAGCAAGTAAGCTGTCCCTTTTAACTGTTTTTCTTTGGTCTTTAGTCACCCAGTTGCACACTGGCATTTTACTGCTGCAAGCTTTTTTAAATTTCTGAACTCAAGGCAGTGGCAGAAGATGTCAGTCACCTCTGATAACTGGACAAATGGGTCTCCTGGGCCCTGGCACTGGTTCTCCATGGCCTCATCCACAGGGTCCCCTTGGACCCCCTCTCTTCCCTCCAGATCCCAGCCCTCCTGCTTGGGGTCACTGGTCTCATTCTGGGGCTAAAAGTTTTTGAGACTGGCTCAAATCCTCCCAAGCTGCTGCATGTCCCGAGTCCAGAGGCAGTCACAGAGACCTCTGGCCAGGGGATCCTAACTGGGTTCTTGGGGTCTTCAGGATTGAAGAGGAGGGAGAGTGGGGTCAGAGGATTCTCCTGGCCACCAAGTGCCAGCATTGCCCATGAATCCTTTTAGGAATGGGACAGGTACCTTCCACTTGTTGTATTTATTAGTGTAGCTTCTCCTTTGTCTCCCATCCACTCTGACACCTAAGCCCCACTCTTTTCCCATTAGATATATGTAAGCAGTTGTAGTAGAGATAGCAATTGACATTTCTCGTAGACTACCCAGAAACTTTTTTAATACCTGTGCCATTCTCAGTAAGAATTTATGAGATGCCAACGGCATAGCCCTTCACACTCTCTGTCTCATCTCTCCTCCTTTCTCATTAGCCCCTTTTAATTTGTTTTTCCTTTTGACTCCTGCTCCCATTAGGAGCAGGAATGGCAGTAATAAAAGTCTGCACTTTGGTCATTTGTTTTCCTCAGAGGAAGCCCGAGTGCTCACTTAAACACTACCCCCTCAGACTCCCTGTGTGAGGCCTGCAGAGGCCTTGAATGCACAAATGGGAAACCAAGGCACAGAGAGGCTCTCCTCTCCTCTCCTCTCCCCTGATGTACCCTCAAAAAAAAAATGCTAACCAGTTCTTCCATTAAGCCTCGGCTGAGTGAGGGAAAGCCCAGCACTGCTGCCCTCTTGGGTAACCCACTCTAAGGCCTCGGCCCACCTCTGGCTATGGTAACCACACTGGGGGCTTCCTCCAAGCCCCACTCTTCCAGCACTTCCACCGTCAGAGTCCCAGAGCCACTTCACCCTGGGGGTGGGCTGTGGCCCCCAGTCAGCTCTGCTCAGGACCTGCTCTATTTCAGGGAAGAAGATTTATGTATTATATGTGGCTATATTTCCTAGAGCACCTGTGTTTTCCTCTTTCTAAGCCAGGGTCCTGTCTGGATGACTTACGCGGGGGGGAGTGTAAACCAGAACTTTTCATCTATTCGAAGGCGATTAAACTGTGTCTAATGCAAACTTCCTGCCTCCTCCTTCCCCCTTCCATTTCAAGAATATGTTTGTGTGTAGGGTGGGGGTGGGGGTTGGAAGGGGTTGCTTGTTACTCCCCAAACTTCCATTAACCAGGGCACCCTTGGGTTGGAGAGCTAGTTCCCAAACTCTCCATTGATCTATACTACATTCTGGGCTGAAGTTTATCTTATTCTGGACTATGAAGAAAGGACTTTCAAGGAAGTATAGTGTGAACAGGATCGGGAAGGTAGAGGGATTATATTTACTTAAGAGAACAAGCTCTATATTCGGATATTGTTTTGAAGCAGATGGATGCCGTTAATTGCTAATGAGCCTTGGTTATTAATGCAGGCTCATCAGGGCCTCCCCTTGGAAATATTTGATCAGTGGTCTTTTACAAGTGATGGTATATGTTTATTTCTAGGTGGTGTATAATCAAGACTCCTTATCAATTCCCATCTCATACTTCCCAGTTAATTGGAATTAATGAAATTTGGCTGCTCCCAGACTTTTTTCCATGTCTTCCTGTTTTCCTTGTAGCAGGATTTAAGTTGAGCATTCGAGAGAGAGAGAGGGAGAGAGAGAGAGAGAGAGATTGGAAGAGAGATGGGGAGAGACTGACTCAGATCCCTTTCCTGTCTTCTTCTTCTTCTGGTTCTCTCTGTTTTTTTTTTTTTTTTTTTTTTTTTTTTTTTTTCTTGAAGTTATAAAGCCAAACCTGGAGAGTTTGTAAGTTGTTAGGTTTTCCCAGGTAACCTGGCACTCATATGAACCCCATTTTAATAAGTACTCAGCCCATCTCCTCTCCCGGGCTCAGATGGATCTCTCTCCTCCCTCACCTTACCTCAAGTGTTCTCCTGAGGACCCTTAGGTCAGACAGAGAAGCTTTCTCTTTCTGATGGGGAGGGTCAAAATGGAAATCTCTTATCTCTAGTGTGAAATGATTTTTTTTTAAGTTTCTGCTTTTTCATACTCCCTGCCCTCTTTCTTTTCCTTAATAAATCTTCTGTGTTTAAGATGTTGGCCTGAAGATCTGTCCCATTCATACCATGCACCAGCCGGGACTGTCCCTATCTGATCAGAGGGGAGATTAAAGAATCAATCTTCCCAGGGGAAAAGGGCCTTAAATTGTTTGGTCTTTTCAATGGCTGACACTGTCTCCAACTCTCCCCTTCCTCCTTTTTCCTCCAGCTTCCTATGCACCCTACTTTCCCAGGCCAGGATGGTTGGCACTGATCCCAAACCTCTGGGGGCAGGTGGAAATTGGCCGTGTTGAGCCATTTCTTCATGTCCATTCAGCTCTGAGGCCTTCCTGGCCCTAGCTGAGATCATCATCTCCTCCTTTGCTTTTTTCCCCAGGAGTGAGGTTGGGTTAGAGGTGGATTCTGATTCCATAGCAGCTAAATTCCATTCTCCCTGTCCTGACCATCCTGCCTTTACCCGTAAAGCACCCGTTCCTACTGACCAAATCTCTTTACCTTGTTGGAGAAAAAAAGTATTTTGTTTTTAAATCTATTTTCTAACTTAAATACAATTTAATATGTAAATCTCTGCACTTTTGTGTGAGCCTACAAATGTGTATGTGTTGGGGGTTTTTCACTCTCTGGTATTTCTTAATAAAGAAATCTTTCTTTTGGGGGGAAGCCAATTAATGAAGGAGCCTTGAGTGGTTTTAGAAATACAGGGCTGTCTGTTTCTTTGTGCTTCTGCCTCATTTCTTTACTTGTGCCTAGTGTGAGTGATTGGCCTCCCTCCCCCACCTTTTGACCCCCTTCCTCTGAGAGGGCCCCCAACTTAGTGGGGCAGAGAGAAGGACCTGTCCTGTGTCTGGTACCCCTCTGGGACCACTTGGATTGGCTCTAGTAGTAACCTAGCAACCCAGCCCCCTTCCCTCTCCCCATGGCCTGGCCCTGTTAGTCCTTTTCTTCCAGCTCAGTTCATTTTATACTCCTGAGCTGGGACCAGGCCAGGGAAAATCACCAAGGGAGCACAGTAAATGGTTTTAAAAAAATGATAATTTGTTCTCGTGCCTTGGTGCTACTAAAGAAGAGTCATGTTCCCAGTAATTCAAAAAGCATTTGTGTCAGTTTGGAGAATACATTCTAGGAATCTCTTGCTGTTCTTGGTGGTAGGCTTTAGAAACAATGTCAAAGGCTACAACTCTGAATATCATTTGTTTTAAAGGATGCAAGCCCAGCTCACAAAAAAAGAGAATCATTATAAACTTTATGTTTGAGATTAATATGAAAGGGCAATGGGAACTGCAAATCTACATCAGTAAAACTTTCAATGTTCTATATGTTAATGTAGGTGGAAAAGACTGGTATAATTGGCTAGACCTAATTATTTTACAAATGAATGCAAAATGTTTTTACAGTTTTAATATATACACTGAATTTCCAGGAGTGCAACAACTGTGTACATTGGGGGAAGAGGATATTCTATTTTGTTCAAAACTTTACTAAGTAAGAGTTGCTCACAACTTTTGAAAATCATGTCACTGATGACAGTGCCATTCATGGGTATTTAAGTTGCCAATATAACATACCTGTATGAGTCTTCATTTATAGAGATTGCTTTCACACTGATATTACATATAGGTAGAAGCACCTCATACTCTATTATATGCTTTAGTATAGTCTTGCCTTAGGTATCTGTATATTGAAATACATATCCTATTACAAATTACTTTCTATTTCTTCTTTTTAGTCTAATTAGTATATTATGTTACTATTCTTGAAATTATATGCATAAGCAGGTCATATTAACTATGAAGTTCATTTCAGGGTGGCAAAAGATGCATGCAAAATATGACATATACCAAGGGAGTGCTAGGGCTGCTAGTTTTGAGAACCGCTGGACTACATTATCTCAAGGGTTCCTTTCTAACCCTTAATATTTGGAAAGCTTGGAGAGAAAATAAACATCCTCCTCCCCTCACACCCTTAATGTGCTTTTTAAAAATTTAAAGCTCGTTTTTGAAAATTGGAGAAGTACAGAGTAGTAAGATTTGAAAAAATCACCCATAACCTAATCACCAAGATGTCATAATCACCAGTAATGTTTTAGTGGATTTCTTGGTAGTCTTTTTTTCTGTGCACATGCTTTTTTAAACATAACTGGAATTCAACTGTAAATGTAGTTTCGTAAACCTGCTTTTTTAACTTAGTATTTTCCATATCATTAGAAAATATTGAAAACACTTTTTTTTTTTTTTTTTTTTTTTTTTGAGACAGGGTTTCACTCTGTCATCCATGCTGAAGTGCAGTGGTGCAAATTTCAGCTCACTGCAACATCCGCCTCCCAGGCTCACACAATCCTCCTGCCTCAGCCTCCCAGGTAGCTGGGACTACAGGCACGCGCCACCAAAGCTGGCTAATTTTTTTTGTAGAGACGGGGTTTCACCATTTTGCCAGGCTGGTTTCAAACTCCTGACTTCAAGCAATCCGCTTGCCTTGGTATCCCAAAGTGTTGGGATTACAGGCGTGAGCCACTACTCCCAGCTGAAAATACTTCTTTTTTTTGTTGTTGTTTGAAAATACTTCTTAATGACTTTATAACACGTACATGTCAGGCATTTAAGAGTTTCTAATTTTTCATTATTACAAATAATGCTGTGATGAACTTCCTTAAATATGGGTGTGTCTGTGATTATTTCTTTAGGACAGATTCCTAGAAGTGGGATTATTGAGTCAAAGGGAATGCTCTTTTAAAGGCTCTTGATAAATATGGCCAAATTGCTTTACTGAAAGACTGTCCCTGTTTGTTTTGCCAGCAGTGTATCAGAGAAGACTCTAATCAACCCATGTCATTTAAACCTTTCAAAGTTTTATTTTAGCTTTTTTGAGACAGAGTCTTCTTTGTCACCCAGGCTGGAGTGCAGCAGCACGATCTTGGCTCACTGCATTCTCCACCTCCGGGGTTCAAGTGATTCTCCTGCCTTAGCCTCCTGATTAGCTGGGACTACAGGTGTGCACCACCACACCTGGCTAATTTTTATATTTTTAGTGGAGATGGGGTTTTGCCATGTCAGCCAGGCTGGTCTCCAACTCCTGACCTCAAGTGATCTGCCCACCTCGGCCTCCCAAAGTGCTGGGATTACAGATGTGAGCCACCGTGCCTGGCCTGAACCTATGGTAATTTGATAGTTGTAAACTTATATCTCAGTGTTATTTAGTTTATATTTACTTGATTAATAGTGAAGTTAAACACTTTCTGCACCTTTCCTCTGCCTTATGTTTATTACCATTTGTATTTCTTCTGTAAATTGTCCTAATCTTTTGTCTATTTTTCCTCAGGCTTTAAGGGGTTTTCTGATTGATTGATTAATAAATTAGAACTTAGAGCTCACACTTCACCATGGGCCAGGAAATGAAGGGGCCTTTGATTTAGAAGTGGCTTTACAACTCTGGAACCCAGAGTAGAATTACCTCCCTGACATTTCAAGTCCTTAACTTTCTTCATGCTCCCTTGTTTGCCTTATCACTGCCTTTTCTGCCAGCCCTTGCCCTTCTTCAGTTGTTTAGCTGTTCCAACTTGTTAAAAGGGTTGGGGTTTTCTGCCCAAATAGGAGACATGATGATTATTTGTCATAAAACACGGATGCTGTTGAACAACATAGCTTAAAGGGACATATTGATCATGTAGTCTATGCTTCTCTCTCTCTCTCTCTTTTTCCCTCAAATTAAATACTGTAACTTACCCAGGGTCACATAGAGAGTTACTGTTAGAGCCAAGACCAGAACCCAGATGTACTGGCTCCCAGTCTAGAGAGCTTTCTGGCATAACTGATTGGTCCTCTGTCAAGCAGGTGTAGACAGATAAGAGAGTTGGAATAACTGCATATGACACTTGAATGAAATGAAGCTTTCATTTATTTAACATTCAATAAATACTTGTTGAAGATTGACTGCATGCTAGGGTTAACTTTAGGAGAAATTGTAGTACCAACCCTCGTAAGTTGAGAAACAGCAATGATTTTTAGGATTATTTGCCATTTGGGATATTACTGATAAGCTCTCCATTTTAGGCATATAGAGGACTGACTATATATAGTCGGGCTGATATGAGGCTGGTTGTTGGATTTTTGTTTTAAACTCAATGCTCTCAAGTCTCTCTCCAGACCCCCGCATTTAGGTTGAACTGATGGTGTGGTTTCTTTAGCACAGAAAGTCAGGAAATTGCCTTGCTAAGTTCCCACAGTCAAGTTGGCTGTCCCTTTGTGAGGGCCATTGCTCTGGGCTCTTTCTGACGCTATCCCTGGTAGGTCCCAGAGGCAATGGTATACAAATGCTATATTGGTCACTGTGAAGTTATAGGAAAAGGTGAAGCCTACATATCAAGTGCTATAGAATTCCATTTATTTAGGTCCTTCCTGGAGGAGGAGTCTTGGCTGAGTCTAGAGGGGAGGCAGTTCCTTCCCACTTGATTGTGTTGTTGGCTGAATAATCTGTAATATGGCCAATGTTGTGTGAGAAGCTATGGTAGCCTCTATTGTGAAGGAGAGGTGGGAGAGCCACTTCTTTTCCCCAGTGGGAAACCTCATACCTCATCCTGAATTTCCTGACTTGGGAGGGGGGAAGGGCCTTGTTGGGCCTTGTTGAGACGATGTGCTTATTTTTCCCGTAAGAAACCTCGTTTAGCCTTTGTTTTAATGCCCTAGGTCTCTCATGGCCCAACCGTGGGCGGGGAGCTCTGTGAGTAGGAAATGAGAAACTGACTCATGGGGGCTAGGGCCTCAGTGCCATGTATCAGATCACAGTGCCATAGGGATTGGGGTTTAGGAGAGGGAATTTGCGGAGGCCTTTGGGGGGCTGATCAGAACCTGCTGGGGTAGTCTACGGTGAGGTTGTGAGATACAGAGGAAGCAAGTGAGAGAGGACATTCTTCATTTGGGCTGTGCCGGTGCCTCCAGCTGCTTCTCCTGACAGGAAGGAGACGCAGAAGGTAGCTCTAACTCTGAACTGGTGAGGAGCTGGCTAGACTCAACTCTTTCTTCTGAAATCTGGTCTTTATTCTCTTCTTTCTAGCAGCCCCTAGAAGTCCAAGAGAGTTGCCTAAAGTAAGTCTAATGCCCAGGGCTGATCAACTTGCTGTGGACTGGGCAGAGCCAGGGCTGCCCCAGGCTCCTCAGGTGGGCTTTCTTTCATCACCAGCCTCTCTGGGCACCAGAGCTGGCACCCTCTACCCCTGAATCCCAACACCTCCTGGGGGCCTGGACATCAGTGGTCTCTGGGATATGACAGGTCTGAACATCAGTCAGTCCTCAGACAAGCATGTAGTGACACGGCCTTTGTGCCCAGTCTTGAGCTCAGTACCCTGGAGGTTACAAAAAAGTCAAATAGCCACCATTTAATGTCACTATGTGCCAGGAACTTTGTACGAGTTATCTGATTGATTTCTCTCATGTCCCCCAAGAGGTAGGTATTATTAGATCATTATTCCTGTTCCACAGAAAAGAAATGTATATGTACGTAATTTACTCAATGTCATATAACTAGTAAGTGATGTAGCAAGAGTTTGAAAACACTTTATTTGAACTCCAAAGACTTTTGCTTTTGGTCACTTCACTATACTAACTGGAGGTCAAGGGTCAGATGGGCCTTGAAAGGAGTGAAATGGAGGTAGCAGGATGGAGCAAATCAAGGCAGCCAGACACACTATCACTCCTTGAGCATTTATTTTGTGCTGGACAGTGTGCAAAGGACTTTATCCTAGTACATTAAATCTTCATAACAGCCCCATGGCGCTAGCACTAGTATTCCTACATTATTGTTGTGGAAACGGAGGCTCAAGTAGGTTAAGTGGCTTGTCTAAGGTGACCCAGCTAGGAAGTGACACAGCCAAGACTTGAACTCAGGTAGGCCTGAGCTCCTAAGTGCTAGGCCTCAACTACCCTAGAGAAGCTTCTGCTTGCTCTCCTCAGGCCCTGAAGAGGCCACGGGCAGAAGAAGAGCTTGCCTCATCAACCTCTTAGATAAGCCTGTCCCCACCCTTCCAAGGGGAGTGAGCTAGAGGCTACAGCTCTCTGGGCCGCTGACATCCCAGGCTGGGGTGGGCGTGTAAGGTCTCCAGCTGTGAAGAGTCAGCTCTTTGCACCCTAGACCTTGGTTGCTGGGTTCAGGGCACCACTTGGCACCTTCTAGAAGTGCATGGGGCAGGACAAGAGATGTCAGCAGCCCTGTCTGGAGGAGGAGCTTTGGGCCTTGTGATCCTGCTCAGCACTGCCTTTCTTGCCCCTAGGGCCCTGGCCTGTTCTACATTCCCTTGATGCCCCACCTCACCTGTCCCTTCCAAACTCCTGTGATCCCTGGGGTCCTTGCACAGCTACCTACCTCCAGACTGTAATCATCCTGTACGCCAAACTGGGCCTGATATCTGAGACATACTCCCACTCTTGAGCTGCCTCCCCAGGGTAGGAGAGGATTTCCAAACATCATGTTCCCAGGCATTCCTCTCTTTCTGATCTTTTCCTTTCCCCAGCTTAAAGCAACAGCTATTACACAGGGGTTTTAAAAGGTTTAGGAATCTCCTCTGATAGGTGCACCCTAGTATGCATGGATTTTAAGCACTTTGGCCATTATTCACCTATCATCTTTCCAGAACCGTGTGCCAAAAGGCAGCAGGATAATGGTTTTGCTGCTACTGTCCCATATTGGAGGCCAGAGGCGTGGGCTCTATTTATTTGTTAATTTAGTTTTATTTTTTAAAAAATTGAAATGCAGTTTCCTTTTTTTCATAGATATAAAAATAGTACTTTTGAAATGCAAATAAAACAAGGATGTAGAAAGTGAGCATTTTTCTCCCTCACTCCCCTAGTCCCACCCCATGCGCCTCACAAGATAACCAGTAGTAGTCATTTAGTACAGATCTTCATAATCTTTATTCTATGTATATGTTCTCCTTTTCTAAAATAAAAATGGAATCATCCTATTAATAATGTTTTAGGATTTGCTTTCCCCCTTGCTATAACACAAATTTATTTTACAACTAAACTGTTTATACATTATTTGTGTAATTTTCAAATTTGAAATTAAAGAAGGTTGGGTGTGGTGGCTCAATGCCTGTAATCCCAGCACTTTGGGAGGCTGAGGTAGCAAGATCACTTGAGCCCAGGAGTTTGAGACCAGCCTGGGCAACTGGGCAACATAACCACACTTTCTACAAAAACTAAACAAAAATTAGCTGGGTGTGGTGGCGCATGCCTCTAGTCCCAGCTAACTCAGGAAGCTGAGGTGGGAGGATCACTTGAACCTGGGAGTTCGAAGCTGCAGTGAGCCATGATCATGCCACAGCACTCCAGCCTGGGCAACAGAGTGAAACCCTGTCTCTAGGAAAATAAATAAATAGAATCAAAGAATAAAAAAGCACAAAGATTTTTCTCATGTTATTAAATATTTTTCTACAACATCATGTGTCATGGGTGCGTGGTATATGAACAAAATATAAAGCATTTAATTTCCCATTTGCGTCGTTTTCAATTTTTTACTATTACAGACAGCTGTTGTGAATATCTTTGTCCATAGGTATTTGTGCACTTGTGTGGCTGTTTCTGCACTTACGTGGCTGTTTAAATTCTAGAAGGTCAGAGGGTCAGCTTGCCTAAAGTGCCCAGGACTTTTGAATGCTTGTTGGATGAGGCCTTTGGAGAAGCATTGTAGCATAGGAGTTAAGAACATGGGCTCTGCAGTCAGGCAGACTCCTGCTCTGTTACTTTCTAGTCAACTTCTTCAACCTCTCCAACCCTCAGTTTCCTCCTCTGTAAACTGGGCTGATGAGGGTACCCATCTCAGGGGGACACTGTGAGGATTACATGAGATGCTATATGTAAAGTGCTCTGGCACAAGTGGAGGTGCTCCCTAGATGACTGCAATTATTCAGTACCCTTGGGGCTTTGAGGCTGTTAGGGCTCTTGCATCTTTGGTGAGGATCATGCCTGCGGTTTCCTGGCACCCTGAGTCACTAAGGACGGTGGGATGAATGCAGCTGAGAACAAGGCCTGGAAGTCGAGTGGCCTTGTCCTCACTCTGGTGGCAGCTCTCCCTCCAGTAACCCCCTTCCCAATGCCCAAGGCAGTTAATTCTGGCAGAAACAGAAAGGAAGCTAGGGGTCTTCATCTCCATCCCACCTCCCAGGAGATGGTACTGCTTTAGTGGGAACAGGGTGGGGGCCAGGAAAAGGTGGCTTCAGAGGAAAGGCTATGCTGACCCCAAATCTCCCCCTCTTAGACTCTGGACAGCTCCTTAGTGCAGGCCCTTCTTCACAGGGGTGAAGGTCTTGAAGGGTCCTGTGAAAATGAACAATTATTGGATGAGAGAAATAGTTATTCCCCCTGCACCTCTTGGACCCCAGCAAAGCCTATGGCCATGGGAACCTGAGCCTTGTTCTGAGGAGAGCTGGTTAGAGGGAAGGGCAGAGCCAGCTAGGGCTTCAGACTGGAGCTTTAGGTCAGCAGAGTCAAGGACACTGAACATTTAAGGGAAGAGAAAGATGGACCTGAAGAGACAGTTAGGGACACTTTGTTGAGTCCAGCCTTGAAGGAGAACGGTCTGGCCCTCCCCACAACCCTCTCTCCATAGAAAAGATAACTGGAGACAGTAATTTAGTTCTACCCATGTTTATTGCTAACAGCTGGTCTCCTTCCACCCTCTCATATTTACACCCAACCCCTTCCCCAAAGCTAGCTTTTACCAAAGTTCCTGGTAGGAGGTCAAGAAGTGTGTCCACTTAGCCGGCAGTCCTAGATGTAGTGGACGCTGTTTGTCCCCAGGCCAGTTGGGCACCAGGGAAGGGCTACTCTGGGGATTCAGGGCACAGACTTGGTACCAGGGTCAAGGGAGGCCCCCATTCACAGATACTCTCCTTTCCTTCTGGGGCTCAGTGTACACCAAAACCTTCAGAAAGCAAAGTTGGAGTGGTGGACCCCCAATGTCAAGTTTAGTGCTCTCTTTGCTTGTGAGAACCCACACAAGTGGCCAACTCTGGACCCAGATCTGCAACTGGCTTCTGAGAGGCAATTCTGTCCTTGGAAGCCAGGTTTGACCATCTGCAATCAGCCCTGTGAGAAGTCTCGTTTGAGGGGGCCAGGAATGGAAGGGGAGGGTGCATATCGTGTGAGGTATGGGCATTGTGTTAAGCTGGGGGAAGTTGCAGCTTGTCCTGAGTTACATGGGGAGGAATAAAGTGGGTGGGTAGGAGGAGCCATTTCATCTGAAAGCTTGAGGCCCCTCTGGTCCCCTTGATAAACCCCACTGGTGTCCCAGGCCACAGGTAACAGGAGAATAGACATTTAATGTCACAGAATGTCAGAGCAGGCAAGGCCTTCGGTGATCATCCATTCTAACCCCAACCAGTCCTAAGCCTAGAAAGAGGAAGCCACTTGGTTCAAGTCTCATAGGATTTAGTGGCCAAATCTCTAAGAAAGCTAAGGAGAAGGAAAGTGGGAATGGTACTTGTGGATTTCTTCAGGCCTTATTTAGGGGAACTGGATTTACCCATGGTCACTTTGGGTTCTTCTAAATGGCCAGCTTCCCTAGGGTTTTTAGACTGACCTGAAACATTGACTTGGCCCCCTTTTCAGGAGCAGTGCGACAGGGGTAGGTGGTGTGGGGGTGAGGAGGATTTGGAGGCCTTGGTGGTGAGGGACATGGGCAGGGTCTCCCAGTGCCCCGCTTGCTGTGGCCATGGCTATGGCGGGGGAGCAGTTGGGGCCAAGAGGGACTGCGCTGTCAGTCGCTGGTGGAGGGTGGGGCTCAGGCAGGTGGGATGTGCCCTTGGGCGACTCCCCAACCACTCCAGCTGAGCCTGGAACCTGTAGGACCCTGGCCTGGCCTCTGCCTAAGTGTCCCTGGGGAAGCAGGGCCAGGCTCAGTGCCAGTCCTCAGGGCCTGGGCCACCACGGGAGGCTGAGCCCACTCCTGCAGCCTTTGCAGCTGGGGCCCAGCCTTGGGTTATTGCCACCGCCACCTCAAGGTGCCCCGGCCAGGGAGAGGCCCTGCAGCTGCTCCTCAGTGCCTGCCAGCTCTGCCTCATCGCGCCCGCTCTCCGAGCCCTCAAAGCAGCCTGAGTCGCGCGGGATGTCCACCTTGGGTTCCGACACTGTGTGTGCCACTGGCTCCTGGCTGCTCTCGGCACCTTCTTCTGCCTCCTCGCTGCCAGCTGCCAGGGACGAGAGAGGGAGACAGAATATGGGGGTGGGGGGAGGGACCTTGAGAAATGCACCATAGGCGGTCTCTCCCTCTGGGCACCTGCCACCACTCTGCCCCTCTCCTCACTGCTTCCAGCTTAGAAGCCGGTAGTTGTTGTTTCCAGGCCAGCTCCGCAGTCCAGGAGCTCACACTTCTTTAGCACTAAGCTGGAGCCAGGCAGTGGGCTTGAATCCTGGCTCTGTTATTACTCGGCTTTGAGGCCTCAAGTAAGGCTTTGCGTTTTTTGGCCTTAAGGGTCCCCTTTGATCCAAAGTGGGTTGGGCCCAATCATCCCTACAACTCCTTTGTCCCATACACTTTCCCTGAAATCCTAATTCAAAGTGGAAAGTACCTTTCCACTGCAGAGCGGTCCTAGGGCAGAGCGTGGACAGAGGGCAGGGCCAGGGCAAGCCTCCCATCCCTGGAATGCTGGCGGGCACACACCCTCGCCAGGCTGTTCCTAAAGCCACTCACTGTCATAGTCCAGCAGCAGCTCGGCGGCCGTGAGCAGCTTGGCCCGGTGCTGCGGGTCCATGATGTTCAGCTCATTGAGGTGTGTTTCTCGCAGCTCTTTGAAGTCCTCTAGTGTCTGGTAGCCATTGAGCAGGAGGGTGGACGTGTGCTCCTGTGGGCAGAGGCAGGCCACCGGCACAGCTGCTTACCAGCCACCCCTGCCTAGATCCTCCCCAAATAACTGTCATTTCCTGGTCCCCATCCCTGGGTCAATTGTGTCTCCCTGATACTAGATACTAGTGAGGTCCAAGCTCAAACCTCCAGGCCGATGCGCTCCAGCAGCTCATGCAGGGTCTTAGGCTTGGGCCTCTTGCCCTTGCTCTGTCGGCGGCTGGGTCGGGCATGCCCCACGGCCTCCTCGGGCAGCACATCCACATAGATGAATTTGAAAGAGCCCACCTTGCCATTGAGTAGGCCCAGCCACGTGCCCACAGGTGGCTTTTCAATGATCTGGATCACATCTCCTTTCTGTTGGGGGAGAGGAGAGGAGAAGGGAGCAAGGGAGAGAGGAGATGGGGTCTTGGCCTCCACTGACACTCTCATAGTCTGGTTCAGTCCAGCTTCCTTTTTGGGTGCAGCCTGCCAGGCTCCAGAGAAGCCCGGATGCTGACCTTACCTGCAGTTTCAGCGAGTCGTGGTCATAGGGGCTGGGAGTGAAGTCGGTGTGGACTCGTGCTCGGCCACAGAAGGGCCCTGTGTACTGGGGGGCAGGTGGTTCCTCCCCGAAGCTGCCAGAACCTGGGCTGGGGCTGCAGAGCTCACTGCCTGCAGGAGATGGGGCAGGGAGGAGGCTCACCTTTGTCCTAGGACAGCTGAGACAGTGCCTAGCAGGTGCCTTCCAGGGGGTCTGCCTGGAAATCCCAAAGGTATACACTGGGAAGGCAGCTGGGCTCTGGCAAGCTTTACACTGCAGAAGGGATTCTGAGCCACCCCCTTGGCTACCCATCAGGAGCATGGCTTCACCTCTGGGCCCTTGGACATGAAAAGAATTGGCAACAGGAGGAGAAATGGCTCACTGACCACAGAATGGGCAAATTAGGAGAGCCTCTAGAGACCAACTGGGCCAACACCCCAGTGAACAGGAAATCTGAGGTCACACAGACCAAGTGAACTGCTCAAGGCTTCTCATTTTGTAATTGGCAGCACTGAGTCCATTAGACTCCATGTTCCCTGCCTCCCACTCCAATGCTCCCTGCACCTAGGAAGCTACCCCCTGCATTCATATTTGACTTTCCTTGCTTAATAACTCAATGTTTAGTTACAATGTCACATAGAAACTCAGTTGGGCTCCTTCTCCCTGGGAAGGACAGAATAGTGGGCATTTTGAATGATTTTCAGTGGGGGGCAGGGAAGTGTCTGTGGAGCCAGAGAAAGCAGGAAACTTGGAGTGGACCTGAGGGGCAAGAAAGGCAGTGCTGAATGGGGCTACAGAACCCAAAGCCCCTGCCTGGAGGAGTTCCCTGCTGGCACCTCTTGTCCTGCCCCATGGACTTCTAGAAGATGCCAGGTGATGCCCTGAGCCCAGCAACTATGGTCTAGGGTCAAGAGGCTGACTCTTCACAGCTGGAGACCTCATATGCCCACCCCGGCCTGGGGCATCAGAGGCCCAGAGAGCTGTAGCCTCTAGCTCCCCTTGGAAGGGTGGGGACAGGCTGGTCCAAGAGGGTGACTGAGAGTCTTTCTCTGCCTGTGGGCCTCTCCAGGGCCTGGGGATAGCAAGTGGAAGTTCCTCTATGGTACATCTGAGTTCAAGACTGGGTCACCTTGGGCAAGTCACTTAACCTCCCCAAGACTCCGTTTCCACATCAATAAAGCAAAGATAACAGTACTGGCCCCATGAGGTTGTTGAGAAGATTTAATATGAAGAGGGCTGAGAATGTTCCCAGCAGGCAAAGAGTAAGCATTCATTTCTGTTAGCCCCTTCCCAGACAGAGTGCCACCAGCACGGCTGTAACCCAGTCCTTTCCTCCAGATTCGGCAGGTGTCCCCCGCGTCCCCTACTCACCTGTTGATGCCTGGCGGCTGAGCACCGGAAGTTCACACTCCTCTTGCTCAGAAAAGGCCAGTGCCATCTTCTCAGGGCCAGGGCTGTCCAGGCTGTAGTCTGGAGATGTCGGGGAGGCAGAGCCCTCCTCCAGAGTGTCTCCCTGCAGGGAGGGTAGGCGGGAAGCTTTAAGGAGCCTTGCTGGGGTGCGCATGAAGCTGAGGAAATGGGACTGGGCTTGGTGAAGAGCTGGGGGTTGGCTCAACCCCCAGCTCTGCCACTTACAGGCTGAATGGCACTCTCTGAGTTCTAGTCTCCCCTTTTGTAAAAATGAGAGTGATAGTCCTTACCCTGGCTACCTCGCAGAAACAGGTTCGACCAGGGCACCATGTGGATGTGCTTTTGTCAGCCTCAAGTGGCGATGTACGTACAGAAAAGACCACAGTGGCACAACCTGGACTCAGCCATTGCTACCGCACAACTGGGCAGACAATGGCACTGGAGAGGAAAATACTTTTGCCTGTGCTTCTGTGTACCAGGCCTGCCTGCCATTTCATTGAATCCTTACAGTGACACTTGAAGGTAAGTGGTATTGTTGGTCTGAGTTTGCAAATGAGGAGTAAGGCCCAAGGGTTACTTACTCCTCATTTGTAAACTCAGGCCAAGGGAATTCAGGTTCAAGTCCCAAGGGAACCCACAACCAAGTCGGCCAGACTCCAGAGCTCCCCCCACCTCACCACACCTCAGTGAGGTGATAACTGTTTAACAGCTGGCCCCGATAAGTTGCCAATTCCTGTGTTGTAAACACTCCCTGCCACGGCCAATGTCAAGCTACCGTTTTGACATCACTGGATGTGTTGTCTGAAATGAGGGCGAGGCTATTTCCACCATGAAGATGCTATGGATGCAAGTAACCTCAGCAGCACTGATAAGAGTAAAAGGTAGCACAAGAATTAGGAAGTGGTAAGTTTTGAAGACTTACTGTATTACCTTTGTTCTTTTTTACAACACTATTTATTTATTTATTTATTTATTTATTTATTTATTTATTTAGAGACAGAGTCTCGCTATGTTGCCCAGGCTGGACTCTCACTGGGCTCAAGCAATCATCTTGCCTCGTCCTCCCGAGTAGCTGGGATTATAGGTGTACACCACAATGCCCAGTGTACCTTTTTAAAAAAAATACAATTTACCGAATTGTAAGTTTCTTTAATTTGATTTTTAATAATGGTTGTGTTTAACAACTGGCTTGCAAAATTTTTGACAGTTTGACCAACTGCTCTAAGCCCATTATGAGCCAACTCCAGCACACCACTGCCTCAGTGCCATGGCACCCCAGACCCACTGTGTGATTTAAGCTCCTTGGGTCATGCCTGCCCCACAGCTGTCTGTGCCAACTTTCCTCCCTGGGCTGAAGCCAACCTTTGCTGTTTTCTCTCTTTTTTTTGAGATGGAGTTTTGCTATTGTCACCCAGACTGGAGTGCAATGGTGTGATCTTGGCTCACTGAAACCTCTGCCTCCCAGGTTCAAGCAATTCTCCTGCCTTACCCTCCCGAGTATCTGGGATTGCAGGCACCCACCACCACACCTGGCTAATATATATATATATTTTTTTGGTATTTTTAGTAGAGACGGGGTTTTGCCATTTTGGCCAGGCTGGTCTCGAACTCCTGACCTTAGGTGATCCACCCGCCTTGGCCTCCCAAAGTGCTGGGATTACAGGTGTGAGCCACCGCGCCCAATCTGTTTTCTCTTATAGGGATTCTATGAGAGAAAATAGGCCTTCCCAACCCCAGGGGCTAGTTCCAAAGCAAAGCTTTGAGGTGGATGGATTGCCTCAGGCCATCTCATCTTTCTTCAAGCTGCCGCTGTCCCAGGCCCGCCTCCTCAAGAAACATCCCAGACTTTTCTTTCTTTCTTTCTTTCTTTCTTTCTTTCTTTCTTTCTTTCTTTCTTTCTTTCTTTCTTTCTTTCTTTCTTTCTTTCTTTCTTTCTTTCTTTCTTTCTTTCTTTCTTTCTTTCTTTCTTTCTTTCTTTCTTTCTTTCTTTCTTTCTTTCTTTCTTTCTTTCTTTCTTTCTTTCTTTCTTTCTTTCTTTCTTTCTTTCTTTCTTTCTTTCTTTCTTTCTTTCTTTCTTTCTTTCTTTCTTTCTTTCTTTCTTTCTTTCTTTCTTTCTTTCTTTCTTTCTTTCTTTCTTTCTTTCTTTCTTCTTTCTTTCTTTCTTTCTTTCTTTCTTTCTTTCTTTCTTTCTTTCTTTCTTTCTTTCTTTCTTTCTTTCTTTCTTTCTTTCTTTCTTTCTTTCTTTCTTTCTTTCTTTCTTTCTTTCTTTCTTTCTTTCTTTCTTTCTTTCTTTCTTTCTTTCTTTCTTTCTTTCTTTCTTTCTTTCTTTCTTTCTTTCTTTCTTTCTTTCTTTCTTTCTTTCTTTCTTTCTTTCTTTCTTTCTTTCTTTCTTTCTTTCTTTCTTTCTTTCTTTCTTTCTTTCTTTCTTTCTTTCTTTCTTTCTTTCTTTCTTTCTTTCTTTCTTTCTTTCTTTCTTTCTTTCTTTCTTTCTTTCTTTCTTTCTTTCTTTCTTTCTTTCTTTCTTTCTTTCTTTCTTTCTTTCTTTCTTTCTTTCTTTCTTTCTTTCTTTCTTTCTTTCTTTCTTTCTTTCTTTCTTTCTTTCTTTCTTTCTTTCTTTCTTTCTTTCTTTCTTTCTTTCTTTCTTTCAGACAGAGTCTTGCTTTTTTGCCCAGGCTGGAGTGCAGTGACCCGATCTCGCTTACTGTAACCTCTGCCTCCTGGGTTCAAGTGATTCTCCTGCCTCAGTCTCCGAGTAGCTGGAATTACAGACATGTGCCACCATGCCTGGCTAATTTTTGTATTTTTAGTAGAAATGGGGTTTTGCCATGTTGGCCAGGTTGGTCTCGAACTCCTGTCCTCAAGTGATCAGCCCCAGCCTCCCAAAGTGCTGGGATTATAGGCATGAGCCACCACACCCAGCCCTGTTGCCCAGACTTTCATCCCTTCTCAAACTCCACCCCTTCCCCCGCCAGCCTCCTGCACCCTCAAGATGGTGCCTGGCTGCCTGTCTGTGGCTACGAGTGAGTTTCCTCTCCCATGTGACCTTCCTTCTTGCATCAAATAGGGCCTTCGGGCCTGAGTAGTGGCTATTGAGGTGGTCATGCTCACATTCTGCCACAGCGGTCCCCAGGCCCCCATGGACTCCCCATCCCCTGCGTCCCCAGGCCTCACCATCTCTTCTGACAGGGCCTTCACCATCATCTTGCCCATCTTCCTGTTCATGGTTCGGGAAATCACTGCCCTCCACTTCTTCCCCAGCTTTTTGCCACTCTTCCCAGCATCCTCTGGGGTGGGGACACCTGAGTCATCTTCTGGAATCTGTGACAACAAAAGAGGCGATCCAGGGACCCTGGTGGTCCTGCCTGGGTCCGGGACTTGAGGCACAAGAGGCCTTGGGGTCACAGCAGAAGCTGGAGGGGGTGGAACTGAGAGACCTCCATCCCCTCCCCTCTTAGCCCCAGCCATGTCCTTAGCCCTATAAATTTATAAATAGTTTGCTATTTAATTTGTAATTGAAAGGAACGCCGGGGAGTGCTTGGTGTGGGGAGAGGTGGACCCTCTGTGTTAAAGGGGGCTTTGCCCCAACAATTCTATCTCCTCTTCACCTTCCTCCCTCCCACCCCCACTCCCCCACCCAGAGCCTGCAGCCAGGTCCCCCAAGGACACCCTGAAACTCACGTTATCATCCAGATTAAACTCCTTCTCGCTCACCACGGGGGAGCTGGGTTTGGATTTGGCAAAATCCTTGAAGCTGCTGGAGCGCTGAAGGGAGAGCTGGAAAAAGCGTGGGTATTGCAATCAGTGGGCTAAATGGCTGCCTGATGGCCCACATACTTGCCTCCCCCCATCACGCAATACCTACAGCCCAGAGCTGGCAGAGCCACATTGCCCCGAGAGCCCCAGGCTAGTGGGTGAAGCACCTTGATGTTCTTGGGGCTACCTGGTTTCATCCCATTCTTCACTCCAGCCCTGGCCACAGACCAAGCTCCTGACCTCAAGAGCTTCCCACCTCAATCGGGCCTCAGACTTAGCCTGAAATTCCACCAATTCCTCAAGTTTGGTCCCCAGAATCCTGGAGTTAAAGACTACATGAGTCAGAGTAAATGTGTATCTACTACTAGAGACATACCTCAGCATTCACAAGCACATCGCCTGGTGTGTAACTGAGCAAATCCCTCCCAAAACCCGTGGCTCTGGCCTCCATGTCCTGGGTGTGTTCTGAGCCAGGTCCCCAGTCACAGTGATAGGAACAAACACACTGGTGTCTCTAGCCTGATGAATTTGTGTCCTAATAAGAGCAAGACAATCCGACTAGAAGCCAGCAAGACCTGGCATGACACTTTCTGGAAAACCACAGTAGAGGCTTACTCACAGGAGGGGCCCACAGATTTAGGATATACGTGATTGGGGCTAATTTGGTAGAAGGCACCATTTTCTCTTTATTCTCAGCTTTTAATCTTAGCCACTAATGTGATGAGCTGGCAACCGTGACGTTTGCCAGTGTTTGGACTTTTAGGTATGGCCTATTATTGTTTGTGGTTTGTGTTGATGAGATGGTTTTCAGGATATGAGTTTTTTTTTGTTTTTTGGTTTTTTTTTTTTGACAGAATCTCACTCTGTTGCCCAGGCTGGAATGCAGTGGTGCAATCTTGGCTCACTGCAACCTCTGCCTCCTGGGTTCAAGCAATTCTCCTGCCTCAGCCTCCCAAGTAGCTGGGATTACAGGCATGAGCCACCATGCCCAGCTAATTTATTTTTATTTATTCTTATTTTTAGTAGAGACGGGGTTTCACCATGTTGCACAGGTTGGTCTTGAACTCCTGACCTCAGGTGATCCACCTGCCTTGGCCTCCCAAAGTGCTGGGATTGCAGGTGTGAGCCACCGTGCCCGGCTGAGCTTCTTAAATATATATGCGAGCACATGCAAGGTAGCAGCCAGAAACCAGGGCAAGGCAGGCAAGGGGGACAGGCCCTCGACACAAGAAGTTAAGGCTGAGCCTATATCAAGATAAACAGTTGAGCCCAGAAGATACACACAGGAACCAGGGTTCACAGATGGCCAGACAGATAGAGTGGGATAGACTGCAGACACCCGAGATAAGGGCTTGAGGAACTGAAGCCCCAAACCACACAATGTTGAAGGTTTCACATCCTCTTTCCTACTAAAGGGGTTGTATGTGTCCAGTGACAAATTCCCAGGGCAGGGGCACTATCACCTGCCCCCCACCAACACACACACAAATAATTGGCCCCAACTCCTGGGGACTGCAGTGTGGCAGCTTAGCACTCTTGATGGGTCTTGACCAAAGCCAAGTCAGCAATTGGGGGTCAGGGGTCACACATTCCTAAAAGTCACAGCGAGGTAGTTGATGAGAAACTAGGTCAGTGGTCAGGCCAAGCAGACGCTAGCACGACTGGGGCCTGATGGGTGGGGTGCCTGCAGCCTCAGTCAGAAAGCCTCTTCTGTGTTGCCCTGGGGAGCTGAAAAGGGGGCCATAGGTGGGTGTGAGGGGGAAGCATGACCACAGGGTGACCACTCTGGTTCACCTGCATCTCCTCCATCTTCCTTTCTTGGTTGTCTCCTTCCACTATTCTTTTCTCTTTTTCTCCCTTTCTTTCCCCTTCTCTCCTCCACCTTCCATTTATTTCCTCCTCTTGTATGGCTAGGATGCAGCTGCCTGGATAACTTCCTCCTCTTAGTATGGAAAAGAGGGAACGGAGAGAGGGTGGGCATCGGGCTGGCCTGGGCCCAAGGAGGGCAGGCTAGGCTGCTATTTATAGGCTGATGGGGCCTATTGTGGCCTTCTCTCCACCAACTCTCAGCCTGATCTGCAGACCAGGAGGCTAAGAGCCGACCCCGAAACCCTAGGGACTGGTGAGGCTGGAAAGCAAGCAGGAGGGCAGGCATGGGGCCGGAAGTTGGCTTTGTTGGGGAAGAGTAAACTCACCGCCTGCCTGCCCTCTAATCGCAGCTCTTTCCCAAGGCCTTTTCCTGTCATTAATCTGCAGTCTGGGGGCTGGGAGGAGAGGCCTTTGGCTCCCAGGCCCTTGTGCGAGGGTCCCTCTGTCTCAGTTTTAGTCCAAAGCGGGAGGAGATAATCACAAAGGACTATAGAGATGGTGCTGGGTCTTGGGCCTAGTTGAACACTCTCAGCCCAGGGAGATGGAAAGGACGAACACATGTTCTTTGGGTGATAGAGTTTCAGGGCCTGCCAGGGTGGCATTTTGCCAAGCCTACCTCCAACCTCAGGGACAGCCCCAAATATCTTGACCGCCTTTCAGGGAGAGGTGACCCCCACTCAGGGTTGAGTTGAAATTCTTGAGCCTGGCTGGCTTTTCTGCTGGCTTCCCTTTGGGGTGAGGACTTCCTGGGAGTCATGCCTGACGGAGGAGGTGGTACCATACACTGTTGGCCCCCTTTTCACTTCATGGCTCAGGGGAATGTGTGGGCCTCTTGGAAAGAGCTACATTTCAAATGTATATTACATTTGAAATCTACTAAATATATTGTTGAGTATACATGTGTTGTATTGTATATTACATTTGAAATATGCATTATTGAGTATATATGTATTGTATTGTATATTACATTTGAAATATATATTGAGTATATATATGTGTTGTATTATATATTACATTTGAAACATATATTGTATATATATGTGTTATATTGTATATTACATTTGAAATATATATTGTTGAGTATATATGTATTGTATTGCATATTACATTTGAAATATACATTTAGTATGCTTCAAATATATATTGAAATATATACTGTTGAGTATACTCAACAGTATATATTTAGTATATTTCAAACGTAATATACAACACATTTGAAATGTAGGGCCACCAAAGAGTATATATACACCATATGATTCCCCATGTATAATTATAGTTCAAAGCCTGGCAGAACTCACCTATGCTATTGTAAGTCAGGATAGTGATTACCGTGGGAGAAAGGGGGCATGTAGTGACTGGCAGGGGCATGAGGGAAGCTTTCTCAGAAGTTCAACTCTGGGATGTGTGACCTCCAGCAAGTTATCGAACCTCTCTGAAGCCCACTTCACATCAGGGCAAGTGTTCCCATCTTGGTTCTGCCACTGACTGTGTAAACTGGGTATGTTTCTTAACTTCTCTAGGTTTCTGTTTCCTCATTAGTGGAATGAAGACAAAAGCACTGACCTCATCTGGCTGTTGTGAGGATGAAATAAGCGAGTACGCATACAGTGCTTGGAACATTGTCTGACACAGCAGTCCCTTGTGGAATGTCAGTTTATGCTTACTCTTTCCTACAACCTACCTCCAGCCTCTTACCCTGGGCATTTCCCCACCCGGAATACTCTGCCCTTCTCTCTGTCAGCTGTAGTTTCTCCCCCTTCCAATGTAAGTGGAAAACCCGCAAATGCCCATCATCTGTAGAATGGATAAATTAATTGTGGCAGAGTCACACAAAAGAATAGTGCCCAGGATGGAGATAGAAAGGTTCCCAACAGTATGGATGAGTGTCACAAACATATGGTTGAGTAAAGGGGCCGGCCACCAAAGAGTATATATACATGATATGGTTCCCCCTGTAAGTTCAAAGCCTGGCAGAGCTCACCTGTGCTGTTGGAAGTCAGGATAGCAGTTGCCCTGGGGCAAAGGGGGCGTGTAGTAACTGGCAGGGGCATGAGGGAAGATTCTAGACTTCTGAGAGTGTTGTTTCTTGATCTAACTTCTGTCTACATGGGGATGTTCACATTACAGAAACTCATTCGGTGGAGCAATTATGATTTATCCACTTCTCTGTATGGATATTATACTTCTATAGAAAGATTTTTCAATTCCAGCTTAAAAGGCAACATCCATGCAGAAACTATGCCCTGATCAATCTCTCAGAGGTCCACACCACCCCAGCCAGCAACCTCTTCCCTCACTTCCTGAGCAAACTTGGCTTTCCCCAGTGGTCTCCTGAGCCACTCCCTCTGCTCCTTCAGGGTACCAGGCATATACTGAGCACCCTGTGAGCTCTAGGCCCCGCCTCTGTGTGTGTGAGAATCCAGCAATGAGGGTCTAAACACCTCCTGCATGCCCGGCATCCTGCCAAGCACTTCATGTGTGCCAGCTCACTCCAGCCTCATTGCAGCTCTGCGTCATATTCACACCTCAAAGCAGAGGAGACCAAGATGCGAAATGAAGTGCCCTAGGCAGGGTGGCGCAGCTGGTCTCAGGAAGAGCAAGCATCCAAACCCAAGTCTGTGACTCTGAAAGCCCAAGTATGTTGCTGCGCTCGTGCTACCTCAGAGGTCATGCTATTGCTCTGCCCCACCAGTGTAGAAGTTAGCAGTGGATTGAGAATAGTGGTGATGGCATGCAGGTGGTTTTTGAACAGAGCTCCAAGGAAAGCAGGTGGGAGTGCAGAGGGGGAAGGGCTCAGGCGGGGCTTCGTGGAGGAGGTGCATTTGAGCTGGGCCATGCAGGGAAGGCAGGATTTCTCCAGATGGAGCTCGGAAGGGTTTGAACAAGAATGAAAGTTTGAGATGTTGAGAGCATGGTGATGGGATGGTGGGTGGTGGAGTAGAAAAGGCTGTGGAAGGCTCTTGCCAGCCAGGCCAGGGGCATGTATCCTGTGGGCAGTGAGGAGCCACTGAAAATACAAAGTGCATGCTGGCGGGGTGGTGGTGGTGGTGGTGGGGGTGGTGGTGGGGGGTTATACTAGAGGTGTGCTGTAGGAAGGGAGAAAGCAGGGATGTGGTAGAGTGGGAGCATCCTTAGGGGAAGCAAGTCCAGGAAAAATCCCTCTCCACTGCCTATACCCCAACACTGGCCTTTGGGTGAAATCAGATCAAAGGGCTCGCAGAGCAAAAACTTGAAGGAAGTGAAAGTCTCCAAAGGGCAGCTAAGAGGTCTGTCTCCCAACCCTGGGGCCTCTCCAATCCTTCATGATCCATGGGAGGCGCCGTGTCCTAGCCCTACCCTTCTAGAGGGCCCGCACCCTCCTCTGCTTTGCTGGCTGGAAGGTCACTCATTCCACAACTATCTGGGTCTGCCCCACGGAGCTCTCCTGCTGATAGGTTGAATCTTTTATGCTCATCAGACTCTTCCAGCGCCTTTGAGATCAACAGGGGGACAAGAGAGTGGAGAAAGAAGGGGTCAAGACTCTGGAGTCAGACAAATCTTGGCTTGGATCCCTGCTCGGCAGCTTCCCAGCTGTGTGACCTTCATCAAGTTGCCTCACCTCTGTGAGCCTCAGGTGTCAAATAGGGATAATGACAATATCTGCCCCTACCTCACCAGGTTGTCGTGGGGAGTGAACAAACTTAGAGATGCACAGCACCATACCTGGCATCCGATGAGCCCTCACTCTGTGGTGGCTCTTGGTACTATTAAGTCTTCTGTTCTCTGCGCCAGCACTGGGGGCATGGCTCGTTCTTCTTCGCAGTGTCTCCCTATCCCCACCCATGCCTACAGCAGGCACCCCCTTGTGTGCACGTGCACACATGCGACAGGGTACTCTCACATCTATTCTTTTGGGTGATCTGTACAGCCTCTTGAGGGGGGCAGATTAGGAGTTATCCCCCTTTTCAGAGGCGAGGAAACTGAGGCCCAAAGAAAGTCAATGAGCTGTCCAAGGTCCTGGTAGGATTCCAGCTCAGCTTTCTTGCCCCCGTCTGGCACATTCTCCATTGGCAGCCCCAAGAGGAGAAGCAGGGGCAGGAGAGAGAGGCCTCTCTTGCCTTTGTGCTTTCCTCTCCACCACGTCATCTCAGCCTCTGAGAGGAAGGGACTAGCAGTGATGGAGCCAGTCCACTGCCTCTGGGCCTGGGGAAGATGCTCTGTACCTTCTGGAAGCTTGGGTTTTTGGGTGGCATTTCCACAGTCTGGGGCTAGCAGAGTGTGTGGAGGCAAGCTCATTCCAGCTCTGGAGGCTGGCACCAGCTCTGGCAGAGTTTGAGGTGGGGTTTGCCTGGACTACCCTCCCCAAAAGGACCCCTTAAAGGACATGGGCTTCAGAGAGCCCCATGGGCCTTGCTTCTCCTGGGAGAGACCTGGGGAAATCCCAGGGACCCACCTGCCTGCTGAACACAGAATCTGGGTATTGAAGCTGGGAAAGAAAAAGGGGACTTCTGGCTTTGTGTGCCCCTAGGTACGTCCTCCTGATGTGGCACGGGGTCCCAGTGTCAAAGTGTAAGCTCTTTCTCACACTTTCCTCCAGCTCACCGCCCCTGTGGTGTGGTTTGAGGCCTAGCAGTGTCTATAGAGCAGTCTCTGTTTCCCACCCCCACCAGTCAGAGAGCAAGGGGAAGTGACCCTGCTCGCCTAGGAGTGGCAACCAATGGCAGGCCTGCTGGGCCTAGTGCTGTGCAGGGTTTGGACGGGGATGACAGAGCCCGTGTGAAGATTCATGAACCTCCCCCCTCCCCTGCCCACCACCACTGCAACCTTAGAGAAGCAGCTGGGGTGGGGAGAATACAGCCGGAAGTGGCAGCCACCCCAGGACCTGAGAGCTGGGGCAGGATGCACACCCCAGTGCCCTGAGACTCAGTCTTTCAGCTGCCTTGGCTTCCATCTCTGAGCTGCTCCCCTGACAAAGGGGATCCACCATAGGGCACCTGGGCTGAGCTCCAGGGAAAACTGGCGGGGGACAGCCTGGGCCTCTTGGACCTAATTCAGGCCTGCTTTGGGACTGTCCTAGCATCCCACTGGATGTGTAGGATATACTTGCTGACTGTCTGGGAGAATTCTTCAATCGAATTAAAGAATTAGGTCTAGAAATCCTCAAACCCAAACAAAGAAATCTGGAAATCTTCAAATTCAACCACGAAATCCTAGATCTGGCAGAGACTTCAAGGAATCTTCCAGTCCAGTCTCTGTCCCAGGAGGATGAACACCTCAGCTATCCATGACAGCTGTTTTTCCTCCTGGTCTTTAAAATCCCCCCTCCTCAGCCTTCACTCCTACTCACCACCTCAACTTCATTTCTCATTCCCCACCCAGGAAGAACCTGTATGCCCCCTGCATTCCACTGCACTTCCGGATGCCTTTTCCCCCAAGACTGGAATGGCCTTAGGCCCCATCTCCAGGTTGGCTCCATCTCTGGTGGGGCCTGGGAGCTACCACAGAGCTGAGCCAAGTGGGCAGGGTCTGGGCCATGGCCAAAGTGGAGGAGAGGGTAGCGGTCCTGTGAGCATCATGGCTCCAAGCTGGGCGGCCCAGCGGGGCCTTTTGAGTGAGATGGCTCTTGAGAGGCCGTGGCCGGGGCAGAAGTGGTGGCAGGACCAGTGTAGAGGAGAAAGAATTAAGTACAGGCTTAGGGTTCAGCTTGAGCATTGTATTTTGTCATTCTCAAATTCTAGTCTAAGATTCTGGCCCATAATTTTAGATCTTTTTTCCGATCCTTCTAGGGTTGAATTGCATGACTCTAGACTTCTAAGGATCTATTCTGTAACTCTTTTGCTCCAGAATTTTAAACATCTCTTCTGTACTTCTGTTACTCTTGTAACCTTTGGGTCCCTGTCCCGTTGCCCTCTAGGTGAGTGGCCCTCACCTACAGACTCAACATATGGCCTTTGGCTCTTCCCACTTCCAAGAGTCTTGGAGGGGATGGGTCGAGAAAGCAGAGCAAAGGAAGATGTGAGTTCCCAAAATGCTCCTTACCTTTTTCTTCTGAGTGGGCTCCTTCTCACTGGCATTGGAGGGCTTGCGGCGCAGCATGGTCCTCCGCCCTGGGAGACTCCGCGTCCCTGCTCTCCTAGGTGTCAAGATGCAGAGGCCTCTTGCTCAGCCTTGCCAGTACTGCCTGGGGACACGGCATGAACCGAGCCTTCAGCTGACACTCTGACTGCTGCAGTGGCAGCTTGGGGGTGCGGGCCATGGACACCCGGCGGCAGCAGCATACAGGAAGCCCTGACACGTGACCTACTCTTACAGCAATCGCAGCCCCTGCCGGCCCCTAGGGAGGAAGGAAGTCCAAGCTTCAGTCTCCAGAGATTCTGATGCAGACGGCTCTTGGGTTGAACAGTCAGAGAAAGTCCCTACCTTGTTGTCTCATGTCAATCATCATCAGTCCTTCTGCTCCATCCTCCCAGAGGTGGACAATCAACTCGACATTATATGGCGTACCCAAGCCCTTTATCTCACTGACCAGAATCCAGAAACCAGAAGTTGGATCATCTGCCTGTTGGATCAATGCTCCTGGTCAACTCGCATCTGCAAGGTCGTCACTGCCATCACTACCACTACCATCACCCCTGTGACCATTACCACTGCTACCATCACTCCTATCAATAGCCATCACCATACAGCCATCACCCCTACAGCCATCAGGCCTGCAGCCATCCCCGCTGCCATCAGCACACCTATAGCCATAGTCACTACGGTAATCACCTCTACAGTTGACATCCCTCAGCCATCACCTCTACAGTCATCACCATTGCTGCTATCGCCCTTCCAGCCGTCATCCTTACAGCTGACACCCTTCCGGACATTACAACCAACCACACCCATGATCCTCTCACCCCTATAACCATCGTCCCTACAGTCATTGCTCCTACAACAATCATCACATCCGTGCAGTCATCAGCCCTGCAGCCATCACTCCTACAGCCATCAGCACACCTAAAGCCATCATCACTAGAGCAGTCACCCCTCCAGTCAATACCCTCAGCCAGTGTGAGTATATTTATCACCGCCACAGCTGAAAAGCACTTGCAGCCAACTCCACGCCTCTAGCAAGTATCCTATTCAACAGGCATTTATCAAACACCTATGCAGTTTATTCACTTTGTGGGCTATCTGTGGCAGATTTTAATAACTTTAATAACTTTCTGCTATTACAGAAGCAATTTGTATTTGTGATACAATTTCACAAACACATAAACAAAAAAAATTTCAAAATTTCCCGTCATTGTCCTCTATACTGTTTTAAGCATCTATCTACTCTCTGTCTATACACATTTTTTTTCTTTTTACAAAAATCATACTGCTCAGAAAACAGATAATTGATTTGGGGAGAAGGGGAGGGGAGAGAAGGGAAGGGAGAGATCACACAGGGTAACAGGAAGCTTTTAGGAGTGATGACTATGTTCACTATCTTGATTGTGGTGGTGATTTCATGGGGGAATACACATGTCAAAACATATCAAATTGTATACTTCAAATGTGTGCAGTTTAGCTCCACTTATACCTCAATAAAGCTGTTTAAATTTTTTTTTTTTAATTAAAAGGGTCATAATTCACACTATTGGTGTCTGCTTTTCACACTAAGCACAGTATCTTTTTTTTTTTTTTTTTTTTTCGAGATGGGGTCTCTCACTCTGTCTCCCAGGCTGGAGTGCAGTGGTGTGATCTCGGCTCACGGTAACCTCTGCCTCCCGAGTTCAAGCGATTCTCCTGCCTCTGCCTCCCAAGTATCTGGGACTATAGGTGCGCACCACCCTGGCTACTTTTTGTATTCTTTGTAGAGACGGGGTTTCACCATGTTGCCCAGGCTGGCCTCAAACTCCTGGTCTCAAGTGACCTCTTTGCCTCATCCTCCCAAAGTGCTGGGATTACAGGCGTGAGCCACTGCGCCCAGCTGAACACAGTATCAAGATTGTCTCATGCTATGAAATATTCTTCAACTACATGATTTATAACGGCTGCGGAACATCCCATTGTGTGGATGTGCCATGCTTATTTCACCAAGCCCCTGCTGATGAACTTGGGTTGGCTTAGATTTTAAAATTATTCATTGAACATACTTATGATAAATATTCACATCCATAGTTTTTTCTTTGGGGGAAATACCCAGAAGAGAAATTGCTGGGGTCAAAGGTATGCACATTTTTAAGGCTTTCGAGTCTGTGGTACTTGTGAAATCCTGGGCTGGTCCACCCCTGCTCCCAAGATGTTCTTGTGACTTCCTCCTCGATTCTGCTTTATGCCCTCTGACCATCCAACCTTCAGGGTGAGCTCAGGGAAGATAAGATCTTTCTTCCCTAAGCTGTAACCATACATTCTTTGGCCTACTCAGCCTGCCAGGCAGACTCATGAAAAGATTCCACACCCCAGATCTCCTCCCCACTGGCCTGTGTTTTCCACCCTGAAAGTCCCTCCCAGGCGGCCCAGGGGCACCAGCAAGCATGGTAACTGGTTAGGGCTTTTTGGTATATGCAGTAGACTGGCAGCTGTGTAGGGAACCCATCGGGCCTCTGGGGCTCTGCGTGACCAGGGGCAGGAGGGCAGCCCCAGAGGGTTCTGGGATTGGAGACACCACTGTAGTGGCCTGGGGCACCTGGAGCCAGAGCTGTGAGGGAGGAAGCAGGTCGCAGAATCTTCCGGGCCTGCGCAGCGGCTGCGTCCCTGGCCGCCTCGCAGGATGTGCCCGCTTCCTGTTTGCTCAGCGCCAGCAGCGACCGAAGATCACACACTAACCGCAGAACCTTCAAAGGCGGCCAGCAAACCAGGGCACAGGGCTGGGGAGGCTTGGGAAAAGGCAGCGAGGGGGAGGTGAGGGTGCCTCGGAGAGAAATACAGAGAGGTGACCAGCTCCCAGGACAGAAGGGAGCAAGCGTTTTCAACGGCTTCCTTCTTTCTCCTTTTCAGATCTGTCTCCTCTGATCAGCAACACTTCTTCCCCGCCACTTGGGGACCGGAGCCAGTGGAGGTGGAGTGTCCAGGACCCCCTCATTGGGACTTGCCTTCCCCCAGCTTTTCTCTTCCAACAGATTGCCTTGGCTGAATCCCAATAGGCCAGGTCCTTGCTGCCTAATGACCCTTAAACACGTGTTTAATAGATTTTCCCTTCTGGGGAACATATTTGCATTTCACAGGTTATGTTGTTTGAGGTACACGGAGCCCTCAGCTAAGGAAGTGATACGAGTCAGTAGTTCAGGGAACAAGGTCATCTTAAACTTGATAATGGGCCGGCAGGCAGGACCTAGGAACTTGCTGTGGGCACAGCCTTGTGCTAGACCCCAGGAGGAGGTACAAAATAAATAGCCATCAGGGCCCCTTGTACCTGGGAGCTGACATCCTAGGTGGTGTGGCAAGCTTACATTTGCCCAGCACTTGTTCTTTACTAAGTACTACATTAAGCACTTGACAGATGTTTAATCCTACCACAACCCCGGGAGGCAAGTAGTTTAGTATAAAGATGCACCCAGAAGTATAGATTTGGGGCAGAAGAACCTTGATTTAGTGCCAATACTGCAGGATTGCAGGGTGTGTATGTGTGTGTGTGTGTTTTGGGGTTCCACTGATAGTGAAATCAACCTGAACCCTCAGAGGGTGGATGTAGCACTACCAAAGACACAAAGGTCATCGTAGGCCACATTCAGATAAAGCAGCTCCCATACCAGCACACTCCAAGTATTTTTAATTTTAATTTTAATTTTATTTTATTTTGAGAGTCTCACTCTGTCGCCCAGGCTGGAGTGCAGTGACATGATCTCGGCTCACTGCAACCTTCACCTCCCAGGTTCATGCCATTCTCCTGCCTCAGCCTCCCGGGTAGCTGAGACTACAGGCGCATGCCACCATGCCCGGCTAATTTTTTGTATTTTTAGTAGCGACGGGGTTTCACCATGTTAGCCAGGATGGTCTTGATCTCCTGACCTCGTGATCTGCCCACCTTGGCCTCCCAAAGTGCTGGGATTACAGGTGTGAGCCACTACACTCGGCCAAGAAATTCTTATTTAGTAGATGATCACGAGTGGGATATTTGGGGCAGGTGGGATCCAGAGCATGCACAAAAGCGTCTCTCACTCTCTGAATGGATATATTTCTGATTTGAGACAGTAAGAGTTTGGATAGTGAGAGATACCTATATCTGGAAAAACCTCCACAAATATTCTTTAAGTTGTAATTAATTAATTTGAGACAGGGTTTCCCTTTGTTGCCCAGGCTGGAATGCAGTGGTGTGGTCACAACTCGCTGCAGCCTCAAACTCCTGGGGCTCATGATCCTCCCACCTTAGCCTTCCGGGTAGTTGGGACTACAGCCACATGCCACCATTCCTGAGTTTTTGTTTCTTTGTTTGTTTGTTTTTTGCCTGTGTTGCCCAGGCTGATCTCGAACTCCTGGCCTCAAGTGATCCTCCTGCCTCTGCCTCCCAAAGTGCTGCAATTACAGGTGTGAACCACTGCACCTGGTCCTCAAAGATTCTTAATTCCACTCCCCCACCATCCCCACATCTAGCTGAAAATTATTATACTTCATGGCAGGCAGTGGGCTTTACAACAACCTGGTAAGTCAGGCACTATTGTTATCCCCATTTTCCAGGGAGGAAGCCGAGGCCCAGAGGAGTTAAGTGAATTGCCCACACAGCTAGTAAGCAGTGGATCCCAGTGTTAAATGCAGGTCTGGTCTTGGCCAGGGCCCACACTACTAACCACTCAGCTGAAGTGCCTCTGATGCAGAGTTCCTGAATGGGGAGGTGAGATAATTATGGAGCCTTCTCTTGGCACCTGATGCTGGTTTGGGTACCACGCTAGGTGCCACAGAGCCACCTTGAAGCAGGCCCAGAGGGGAGTGAACAGGAAGGGGAGGATATCTGGAAGTCGCATCACGTGTGCAAAGCTGCAATAGCTAGGGTTGATTAAGTAGGGGTGAAGTATAGGGAAGTCGTTGTCAACGTGTGAAGTACTAAACTCCTGTCACATTTAGCCTAGGTGATTGGGGTGGGGAAGCAAGTGGTATGAATGATGGGGAACAGATAAATGGAAGGTTTTAGTTTATTCCAAGGAAGGAATTTTGACTATTCAGATGGCACTAGTTCAGCTCTAGTAAGTAACGATCTCCCCATCTCTTGAAATATTCAAGCAGGCCAGGCACAGTGGCTCATGCCTGTAATCTCAGCACTTTGGGAAGCCCAGGTGAGTGGATAACCTGAGGTCAGGAGTTTGAGACCCACCTGACTAACATGGTGAAACCCGTCTCTACTAAAAATACAAAAATTAGCCGGGCATGGTGGCACATGCCTGTAATCTCAGCTACTTGGGAGGCTGAGGCAGGAGAATCGCTTGAATCTGAGAGGTGGAGGTTGCTGTGAGCCCAGATCACACCACTGCACTCCAGCCTGGGCAACAAGAGTGAAACTCCATCTCAAACAAACAAAAACAAAAACAAAACAAAACAAAACAAAAAAAAAAAAAAAAAAAAGAAAGAAAGGAAAAGAAAAAGAAAAAAGAAAGAAAGAAAGAAAAGAAAAAAGAAAAATAAATATCCAAACAGAGGCCACATAGTTTCTTGAAAATACCTGGACATTTCCAAGGTAAAGCCCATTTTAGTAGCCCGGCCCATTAGCAAATTTAATGGTGGTCATTTTAGGCAGGGAGGGCAGAAAGAGCAAAATTGCAGGAGGGAGAAGGCGGGCAGAGGAAAGCAAGGAGACAAGGGCAGGAGACTCTTCCACCCATTCCTCATGCCCACATACAACACACACAGAGTGGGCAGCTGATGGCAGGGGCTGATGGGAGGGGAGGGAAAGACAGTGATCTTTGGAACTCTGAACTCGTGATAAGGTCTTGGTTTTAAAACAAAACCAAAAACACCTGCTGGTAGCTCTGTCAAGTACCATTAGAAGAGGAGGCTGGACTTTGGTGCTCAGATTAAAACACACTCATGACTCACTGGTGTGGGGGGCACTTTCTATGGGGGACAAGTAAGTGCTGGGCTACTCTGCATAAATCTCTGTCCCAAGGTTACACGGACAAATGTCTCTGATCAGTGGGCCCCTGCCCCATGGGGACAATTGTCCAGGGCTCCAGGGAAGAGGAGGAGCAGAACACCGCTCAGAAATGGAGTCAGGTGGTCCTGACTGGATTCAGATTGTTGTATGGTCAGCTATTGGCTGCATAACCTTGGGCAAGTGATGTCACCTGCAATGAGCCTTAGTGAAGACAGTAACAGTGATAATGTATAATATGGGCCTTTCCTGTGGGTGTGACTAGGGTTACTACTCAGGTGACATGCATAGAGGGAGTGCTCTTAGCCCAGTGCCCAGCTAGTAGAAAGTGCTGGGTACCTGGTGAGTGACTCCACATCAGTTCACTTCAGGCTCCACCTGGAGTTTCTCCCCTCGCTAAATACAGGAGGACCTTGGTGACTGTTTGGAGCTGCTGCCTTCTCCCTTGGTGTCCCCTTGGAACCTTCTTCTTCTTCTTCTTTTTTTTTTTTTTTTTTTTAGACAGAGTCTCACTCTGTGGCCCCAGGCTGGAGTGTAGTGGTAAGATCTCGGCTCACTGCAACCTCCACCTCCTGGATTCAAGCAATTCTCCTGTCTCAGCCTCCCAAGTAGCTGGGATTACAGGCGCCTGCCACCACGCCCAGCTAGTTTTTGTATTTTTAGTAGAGACAGGGTTTCACCACGTTGCCGACCATGTTGCCAGACCAAGCTGGTCTTGAACCCCTGACCTCAGGTGATCCACCCTCCTCGGCCTCCTAAAGAGCTGGGATTATAGGCGTGAGCCACCGCGCCCGGCCTGGCACCTGCTTCTATGTCTCTTGTGGTCCACATCCGAATCTCTGCCAAATGACCCTGTGGCCCATATCCTATGTCTCCACCTTGTCAAGGGCACATCCCTCAGCCCAAGTTGTTCTAGAACAAAAGAGGTGTGACAAACAAGAGGGCCTGAAGCTGCCTGGAACCCGCTGGGAGAGAAACCAGCTTTTCAGCTTCGTGGCCTTGCCACGGACCACTGGGGCTTTCTCAACCACCCATCCTACCCGACTTAAGCTGCTTGCTCAGTTCCTGTTTCACAAAGAAACAAGGAAGTGAAGAGATGGGCCGGCCTCTGGGCAAAGGCTAGCTGGGTAGGGGTTTGGGGAGCACCTCCCCATCCTGGCTGTGACGAGCCATGAGGGGCAGGAACGGACAAGGAGGAAACGATTGCTACTGAATCTTTCACATTTCTTTTTTTTTTTTTTGGTGCCAAGAGTGCCCAACCACTGATTTGAGGAAGCAGCCAGTGAGTTGGTAAAATTCACTGCTGACGTGGTTTAGCTGGCTGAAGAGTAGCCAGCCCAGCCCCTTCTGAGGGCCCAACTCACACACAGCTGGAACCAGTTGACTGGCAAACGAGCAAAGGTTGACTTAGTTATTTAAAAAAATGAACTGTTAAGTGATTCACACCTGTAATCCCAGCACTTTGGGAGGCCAAGGTGGGAGGATCGCTTGAGGCCAGAAATTTGAGACCAGCCTAGGCAACATAGAGAGACACCATATCTACAAAATAAAAATTAAAAAAAAAATTAATCGGGCATGGTGGTGCATGCCTGTAGTCCTAGCTACTCAGGAGACTGAGGTGGGAGGAGCGCTTGAGCCCAGGAGTTCAAGGTTAATAGTGAGCTATGATGGCGCCATTGCACTCCAGCTTGGGTGACAGAGCAAGACCCTCTCTCTAAAAATAAAAAACAAAAAAACAAAAGGACGATTTGTGTATGTACGTATCTACCTATCATCTTACCTATGGACTTTTCTATTCGGATTTGAAGCTTGAAGGAACGTAGCTCAACACTGCCATCACCATTGTTGTCATAGCTGTGTGACCTCCAACAGGTCTCCTTGGGTCTCAGTGGGTCATTAGAGGCAGTAAGGGAGTGACAGAAGCACACACTGAAAGCAAGAGCGGAGCCATTGAAGAGCTGAGTCAGTATGCTGCGATTTAGTCCTTGCTCTGGCCCCAACGGACTGTGTGACCTTGGGCAAGTCCCTTCCTCTTCCTGGGTTGCTGTTGAAGTTTCCCCATCTGTACACTGAAAGGGCTGCACCAGGGTTGTGTGTGTGTGTGTGTGTGTGTGTGTGTGTGTTTGGTCATGGAGCTCCTATTCAGGATTGGCTCTGGAATTTTGGGGGCCTTGTGCAAAATGAAAATGCCCGGTGCCCCTTGCTTAAAATTATCGAGAATTTTGAGACACTGACAGGCGAGCATTAAACCAAGCATGGGGCCCTTCTAAGCACAAAGAGGGAATGCACAGGTCCTACATCCGTGAAGCTGGCCCTGCAACTACTTCAAGTACAATTTTATGGGAAGCCCATCAGGGCTACTTCGTGCAGCAGCTGTTTTCCTCGACAGTCCCTGTGGTGTTTCTGAGGCATCTCAGGCTCCTGGGAGCATAGTTGGAGAGACATAAACTAGATGTTTGCTCCAGAGCCTTTCTAGTTTCGACTATTTATATATAAAACTTGGATCCCAGACCTTTTTCTTACCTACCTGCAAAGTTGAAGCTGAGTTGAACTCGTGCTGGGCAAATAACAGCAATATCATTTCTTGTCTGTGTGGCTTCCTGGTTTAGAGTGCTGCCACATCCGGGTCTCATGAGCTTCTCACTGTAACCTCACCAAGAAGGCAGTATGGGAGATTCCAGAAGGGATAACTGAAGACCAGAGAGAAGTTACTTGCCCAAGGCCACACAGCTGGCACAAGTGGGACTCAAATCCCAGAATCTTAACTCCTAGGAAAAGGGGCTTTTCCACATGGCCCACTCCCCAGGCAATCAGCAGGCGAGGAGAGGTTTGCTAAGCCCCATCCTCCAACATTAAAACAAAGTACTAGAGCCCAAGGGGACAGTTCCTAATGATCTTTCATTCCTAACGATGTCACAAGAGTCCCTGTGTATCAGCCCTGGTGTATGTGCCCTGAATGTTTTCCTGCCTGACCTAGAGTTAACCCCTTAAAGCAAGAATGGTCAAGGCTGGCCATCTGGGTCCCAGGGGAGGGAGGAGCTGGGGTGACTGTGAGCCCTCGTTCCAGCCATGTTCCAGGGCTGGGTTCTTCCTCCCAGAATGGTAAGCTGGAAGGGGCAGTTAAGGAGAATCAGAGATGAGGTGGAGTCCTGGGTCTCGCACTGAGGAAAAAAGCACATGGGCTGCCTCGGGCCAAAAGGCCTGTGTGAGGGTGTTGGTCAGGTGCCTGGTCTTGCCACCCATGACCTGCCAGAACCCCAGGAGCAAGTGTCAGCGTACAAAGGGAAAGGTCTGGCAGGGTCTGGGGAGGCATTATGGTGTGGATCTGCTTCTCACCAGCGGTGTGATCCTGCTTGAGCCTCAGTTTTCCCATCAGTAAAATGATGAAAGCCATACCACTCGCCCTTTATTTTATTATTATTATTATTTTTTGAGACGGAGTCTTGCTCTGTTGCGCAGGCTGGAGTGCAGAGGCACGATCTCAGTTCACTGCAACCTCCGCCTCCTGCGTTCAAACGATTCTCCTGCATCAGCCTCCCGAGCACCTCGGACTATAGGTGTGTGCCACCACGCCCAGCTAATTTTTGTATTTTTAGTAGAGACGGGGTTTCGCCGTGTTGCCCAGGCTGCTCTCGAAATCCTGGCCTCATGTGATCCTCCCATTTCAGCCTCCCAAAGTGCTGTGATTACAGGAGTGAGCCACCACACCTGGCCAGGACTCGCCCTTTCTTGAGAGTGGATTCTAGAGTCCTCTGACTGGTTTAAATCTGGCTTTTTTCATTTACCTAATGAAAAAAGTGACTTAGAGCCACTCTCTATGGGCCTCACTGAGTTCCCTCACTTGTAAAATGGGAATAAGTAAAGGCCCTTCTCAGAGGTTGTGAGGATTAAATGAGAAGATGCATGGAAAGCTTCTTGCATGGTGGCACATAAACACTCAGTAAATGGTAGCCATGATCATGATGATGGTGATGATGATGAAGGTGATGATGACTTTAATTCTATTAGTAGTCCCTGTCTGTGTGGGGTTAGCAGGTGAGGGAGCAAATGACTTAGCAAACAGAGGCTCATCTTTGGGTACTCAGTAAGGCTTGGTCAGGGCTGGGGCCTCTGGATGCAAGCATTGGTGATGGTAACCATCACAGGTCACCCTCACCCTCAGCAGACTAGGCCTGATGGTTCCAGGCCAGGAGACTTTTCTGCCTGGTGCCTTTGCCTGGCACCCTGCACCCAGAACCTTGGGTCTTTCCTTCCACCAACTGTGCGCTGCTTGGCAAAGGTGCTAGCCCCAACTTTTCTGGACAACATTTGACAAGTTTACCAGTGTAGGGCTCCTTTCTCTCCCCTCCACAAGGTTACAATACCTTTTTAGCACAGGCTGGAGGTTGGCTGATTGGGTGTGGTGTGCACGTGCATCTGTGCACATGCGCACACATACTCACATGCATGCCCCCACACACACTCTCAAGCCCATGTGCTCCCCCGCTGAGCTTCTAGGAGCCTCATGTCCCCACCCCCACCGTACCCTCTCTTCTTCCTCCCCCACCACAAAAGCCACAGGTGACAGCAGTCTCTGGCAAAACAGCAGACACAATGCAAAACCCAGAGGCAAGTGTCTTTGTTAGACTGTTTTAAACGTCTTAGCAGGATGTGGACCCAGGTGGCTAACGGCCAATTTGGCCGGAGCAAATTCTTCTCACCACAGTGGGTTCAGAGAATGAGGAGAGGGCTGGGAGGTGGGCTCAGGGACTCTGCATGATGCTGAAGGGTGAAAGAGCTGGAGTGCCAGTTCATCCGGCCCCATCAGCTCTCAACCAAATGTATGTGTCCTTGGCCAAAACCTATCCCCTGTCTGAAGCTCAGTTTTCCTGTCCGTAAAATGGAGAAACCAGATACTGTCCACACAAGGTGAAGGGGCATCCAAGAATGTGGGAGGATTTAACAGCATTGTAGCTGTGGCTGCACTTTGGAAAGTTCAAAGGGCTCCTTGAATGCCAGGGAAGTCTAGAATAGTGACGTGCTCCGGCTGCCCAAGTTTGTTTTCCAAACTCTGGTAGGGTCATATTCCAGAGTGCCTCACCGCATTCCCTCCTACTCCACAGCCAAATTCCTGTGGCTTAACTCCCTCTGCCGTTACTTGGCATAGAGCCCACCCAGGGTTTAGGAATGATGGGTTCACATGTGGGGGGTTGCTGTTTCATGCCCTGACTGGGTGGGAAAAGCTCTGGCTATACCCAACAGGTGGTGATAGGTTTGGACTCTCCTGGGACCATGGCACCCTGGGGTGGTAGGGGCATTGCTCTCTTGGGGTTTTGTTTGGCGGGAGGGGAGCAGCTGTAGCAATCTGTGTTAGGTTATAGGTTAGGCCTACTGAGATCACAGGAGAGAAGAGACCAGCTGGCTCTCCTATCTCGGGGCCTGGGGTTAGGAGCCCAGGGTGCAGTATACAACCCCGGGGTGCAGGGAGGTGTCGTCTGGGGCCAAGAAGCCCCGTGTTCCTGGGGCCTGGTCTTGGAGAAGGAGGATGAATGCAAAGGTTTCCAGGTGATGGGCCAGCAGGGACCCTTGGGGTATGTTCGGTGCAGGGTGAGGGCATCTAAGCAAGGGAGCCCCCCATCTAGATGGAGGGTTACCAGGGTAGTCTGGAGCCTCTAGACACTCCAGCTGAGGATGGCAAGAGTGGAGACCACTAACACAGAGGCCCAGGAGGCGGTGTCCGGGGCCCTGGCAGCCAGGGGCTCTGTGTGCTGTTGAAGCCACTTGAACTCTTCCAGCAGCTGGCGCCTCTGCAGCTCTGGACCCACCTTCTCCCGGATGGTCTGGTAGTAGTGATTCAGGTACTGGAGCTGCGAAGGATAGAAGGGGTGAGAGCCTCTCCAAGCCAAGCTGCCAAGAGGTGAAGTCTTGGTGACACCCAATCCCCTGCTGTGGTACTCCAGCTGTCACCGTGGTCCAGATTGCCACAGGTCCCCCACCATCATCAGGACTCAGGAATTCTCTGGAGCTTTCCAGAGGCAGTTCCCTCGGTGGCTGTTTCATGTCATGGTGATGTTCATGGGCGGTGGGGTGGGTAGATTTCAGGCCCGGTAATGGGAGTAAGCTGGGCAGGCATTCTTATCCTCCGCTTACAAAATAGGAGACTGAGGCGAAAGAATGGAAGGGATCACTTATAGTTCCAGGCCTTGTAGTGGCTGAGCTCAGAGGCCCAATCTCAGACCCCTCCAGTTATTCACTACCTGGGGTTGGGCAGGCTGGTCTGACTGGAAAGTTCTAGAAGCTCTGGGGTCTCTGATGAGCTGGGGAGGAATGCCCTAGTGTGTGTCTGCAGGTGCCACCAGTGTGGACCCTCCTGGGGGAGGTGAAGGGACAGAGGATGTGGTGGCAGGTAGCAGAGGCAGGAAAGGCCCAGGGTCAGGGAGAAGGCAATGCTGAGGGGCACTCACATGCTCGGGAGACAGCAGGCTGACATCGATGAGGTTCCGGTCATAGGGCACAAATGATACCACTTCAAAGGTCAGGTAGCTCCCTGGGTACTGGGAGTCCACAAGAGAAGGCAGGTAAGCAGGACAGTGAGGGAGGAGGAGGAGCTGGGCTGAAGGGAAGGAGAGAGCACTCCACCCAGAGGACACAGGGAGCTGGGCTTCATCAACCCTGGACACTCTGGGTAGATCTGAGCCTTCTAGAGTCCCTTCTCTTCGCCAGCCCCCTTGTCTGCCACTTAGTGCTTCACCTTTGGTGCTTCCCTCCTGATTCTGGAAATTTAGACTTGAAGTATGCACATCAACAGCACTTAGGGAGCATGATAAATATGCAGATTTCAGGGCCCACCTCCCAAACCTACTGGAGGCAGAATCCTTAGGGCAGGGCCCAGAAATCTAAATTTCAATTATTTTATTTTATTTTTTTGAGATAGGATCTCCCTCTGTTACCCAGGCTGCAGTGCAGTGACGTGATCACAGCCCCCTGCAGCCTCTACCTCCTGGGCTCAGGTGATCCTTCTACCTAAGCCTCCCAAGTAGCTGGGATTATTGATGGGCACCACCACACCCAGATAATTTTTGTATTTTTTGTGGAGATGCAGTTTCACCATGTTGGCCAGACTGGTCTTGAACTCCTAAGCTTAGGTGAACCACTCACCTCAGCTTCCCAAAATGCTGGGATTACAGGCATGACCCACCATGCCCGGCTGATCTGATGGTTTTATAAGACAGTTTTCCCTGCTCTTGCTAGTTCTCTCTTTCCTGCCACCATGTCAAGATCCTTGCTTCCCCTTCGCCTTTTGCCATGATTGTAAGTTTCTTGAGGCCTCCCCAGCCATGTGGAACTGTGAGTCAATTAAACCTCTTTCCTTTAAAAATTACCCAGTCTTGGGTAGTATCTTTATAGCAGTGTGAGAACAGACTAATACACCAGTTTCTACAAAAAAATACAAAAGTTAGCTGAGCATGGTGGTGTCCATCTATAGTCCTACTTATTTGGGAGGCTGAGGTGGAAGGGTGGGAGGATCACCTGAGCCCAGGAGGTCGAGGCTGCAGTGAGCTGTGATTGTGCCACTGCACTCCGGCCTGGGCAACAGAGTGAGACCCTGTCTCTAAAAATAAAAGAGGTTGGGTGCGATGGATGGCTCACGCCTATAATCCCAGCACTTTGGGAGGCCGAGGTGGGTGGATCATTTGAGGTCAGGAGTTCAAGATCAGCATGACCAACATGGTGAAACCCCGTCTCTACTAAAAATACAAAAATTAGTAGGGCATGGTGGTGGGTGCCTGTAGTCCCAGCTACTCGGGAGGCTGAGACCACAAAAGATGTAGAGGAGAACCTCTATCAACTCATTTATAATCTCAGGGTGGAAAAGAATCTTTCTGTGCAAGACCAGAAGCCATGAAGGAAAACATTAATAACTCTGACTAAACTAAATAGAAAATGGAAACAATGTTTATGGAAACAATGCCATAAACAAAGCCAAGAGATGTGTGACAAATATAGCACATATCACAGAGAGATGGTGAATTTTCTTATTTACCATGAGCTCTTACAAATCCATAAGACAAAAATAGGCAAAACAGGAAAAAATAGGGCAAAGGACATGAAAAGGCAATTCACTAAAATTAACACCAAATGGTCCACATACATGTGGAAAGATGCTCAAGTCCATCCTTAAAGAAATATAAGGCCGGGCATGGTGGCTTACGCCTGTAATCCCAACACTTTGGGAGGCCGAGGCTGGTGGATCACCGGAGGTCGGGAGTTTAAGACCAGCGTGGCCAACATGGTGAAACCCCATTTCTAATAAAAATACAAAATTTAGCCGGTCATGGTGGTGCGTGCCTGTAATCCCAGCTACTCGAGAGGCTGAGGCAAGAGAATCACTTGAACCCGGGAGGCAGAGGTTGTGGTGAGCCAAGATCTCGCCACTGCACTCCAGCCTGGGAGAGGGAGACTCCATAAAAAAAAGAAAAGAAATACAAATCAAAACAACAATAGTATACCATGTTTCGCCTATCAGATTGGCAAAAATTAGTGACTTTGGTGATTCTCAGTGCTAGTGAGTATGTGAGGAAATGGGCACTCTCACACACTGTTGGAGAAAGTACAACCGGTGCAACCTTTCTGGAGGGCAGTTTGACAATATCTATCAAATTACCTATTAAAAATGCTTGTACTTTTTGTCTCTGAAATCCCGACGCCAGATATGTACCTTCTGGATATAGTCCCAAAAGCTCACCAAGATGTTTATACAGTGATGTTGATTTGTAGCATTGATGGTAAATATAGTAAAAATTTGGAAACAGCCTCAATATCCACGGCTGGTTAAATAAACCATGGGACAGCCACATACTGTTGTTGTGGCTCTTCCACAACCCTTAAAAAGAATGAGGTAGGTCTCCCTGCGCTATTGTAGAGCACTCTTCTAGGTTTACTATTAAGTAAGGGGCAGCCGGGCAGGAAAGGAAGATGCAGAAAAGTATGTATGGTAGAATTCATTTTGTGTGAATTTTCAAAATATATACATAGATAGATACATATGCTGTGTGTGCCTGAAATGTTCTCAGGAAGGAAACTGAGCAAGAAAGATACTTTTTTCCCCTTCTCTTTTCTTTCTTTCTTTTTTTCTTTTTCTTCTTCTTTTTTTAGAGACAGAGTCTCGCTCTGCCAGCCAGGCTGGAGGGCAGTGGTGCGATCTCGGCTCACTGCAACCTCCACCTCCCGGGTTCAAGCGATTCTCTTGTCTCAGCCTCCTGAGTAGCTGAGATTACAGGCACGCACTACCATGCGTGGCTAATTTTTGTATTTTTTAGTAGAAATGGGGTTTCACCATGTTGGCCAGGCTGGTCTGGAACTCCTGACCTCAAGTAATCTGCTCACTTTTGCCTCCCAAAGTGTTGGGATTACAGGTGCCTAGCCCTGATTTCTATTTTTTTGTTTGTTTGTTTTGAGACAGGGTTTTGCTCTTGTTGCCCAGGCTGGAGTACAATGGCATGATCTTGGCTCACCGCAACCTCCACCTCCTGGGTTCAAGTGATTCTCCTGCCTCAGCCCCCCGAGTAGCTGGGACTACAGGCATGCACCACCGCACCCAGCTAATTTTGTATTTTTAGTAGAGATGGGGTTTCTCCATGTTGGTCAGGCTGGTCTGGAACTCCTGACCTCAGGTGATCCACCTGCCTCGGCCTCCCAAAGTGTTGGGATTACAGGTGTGAGCCACTGCGCCTAGCCTTGTATTTCTTTAAGAATGAACTTGAGCATCTTTCCACATGTATGTGGACCATTTGGTGTTAATTTTAGTGAATTGCCTTTTCATGTCCTTTGCCCTATTTTTTCCTGTTTTGCCTATTTTTGTCTTATGGATTTGTAAGAGCTCATGGTAAAATAAGAAAATTCACCCTCTCACAATGCCATAAACAAAGCCAAGAGATATTTGTCACACATCTCTTGGCTTTGTTTATGGCATTGTTTCCATAAACATTGTTTCCATTTTCTATTTAGTCAGAGTTATTAATCTTTTCCTTCATGGCTTCTGGTCTTGCACAGAAAGACTCTTTTCCACCCTGAGATTATAAATGAGTTGATAGAGGTTCTCCTCTACATCTTTTGTGGTCTCATTGCTTACCTTAAAACTTTGGTCCATCTGGAATTTTATTTTGGAGGCTATTCAGTTTAATCCCCCCAAATGATTAGCCGTTTGTTCCCCCTGTCCATTTGCTGAATAATCATTTTTTTCTTACTGTTTTGCAAAATCAGCTTTCTTGTAAACTAAATTCCCATGTTGTTTATGGAAATAAGAGGGTTTATTTCTGGACTAATTGTTCTGTTTCATTGTTACAGCTGTCTATTTCATCTCCAGTGTCATACTATTTTAGTTGTGGTAGTTTGTGTTCAAATTTGAGAGAGCTGGCTTTTCTTATTGCTTTTTTTTAGATGGGGTTTTGCTCTGTCACCGAGGCTAGAGTGCAGTGGCGTAATCACGGCTCACTGCAGCTTCAACCTCCCTAGGCTCAGATGATCCTCCCACCTCAGCCTCCTGAGTAGCTGGGTCTACGGGTACATGACACCACACCCAGCTAATTTTTTTTTTTGTATTTTTCGTAGAGATGGGGTCTTGCCATGTTGCCCAGGCTGGTGTCAAACTCCTGAGCTCAAGCAATCCTCCTGCCTTGGCCTCCCAGAGTGCTGGGATTATAGGCATGAGACACTGCACCTGGCCCTGCTCTTCTTTTTCAGAATTTTCCTAGCTATCTTTGCATGTTTATTTTTACAAATAAACTTTACTATCATTTTGTGAAGTTACAAAAATATCCAGTTAGCATTGGAATTGAGGTTGTGTTGAATTTATAGATTAATTTAGAGATAAATGATATCTTCATAATATTGAGGCTTCTCTCCAGAGAGCACCATTTACTTAAATCTTTTTTATGTCCCTTAGTAGAGAGTTTCTCCATGTAAGCCTTTTTAAGTTTACATCTAGGTATTTTATCTTGTTGGCTGCTATTATACAGAATCTTTATTTCTAACAAGTTCCCCTGGCGATTATTATGTGCATTGAGAACCAATGATATAGGGCAGGGATAATGATTCACTTGGTATGGAGTGGGGCCTGGGCATGGGCATTTAAAACATGAGAAAGCTCTCTGGGTGATTCAAATGTGCAAGTGAGTTTGAAAAGTCTGACTTATGGAATTCCTAAGGAAGACTCCAAATAAATTCATGCCTGCACACTAAATGTCCTTCTCCTTTGATCTTCCTTCCCAAACCTTTCCTCCCATGCAGCCCAAAGTCACTAACGTGCTGCCCACACCTCCAGCCCATCCTGGTGGCAGTTTACCTTGGTCTTTGCTTCTACCACGAGAGCCACGTCTTCGAGACGGATCCCAAATTCTCCATCCTTATAGTAACCAGGTTCTGGGAGACACAGAGATGCTGGTGGCATTAAGCCGGGAGAGGGTCTAAGCCCAGGCTTCCTGTACCTACTGATGAGTGGCTGGAGGGACTGGCTGCCTGGCTGTCCCCTGGCTGTTCCCTGGCTGTTGATTCTGGTAGCCCCACAACTGGTTAGATGCTTGGCTAAGCAGAGGCAACTCATCCCTGTCAGGCCTCAGATCCCCCACAGCGGCATCTGTGACTCACCCTCTCTTCCCTGTAGCCCAGCAGGGAAGACCTAAAAACCCACTTGGGTCCTGAAGGTACTACCATCTCTCTGGATGCCACTGTCCTGTTACTCCAGCATTTGGCAACTCCAGAGTCTGGATATACCACTGGGTCTACGGCCATACCACCCTCAACGCGCCTGATCTCGTCTGAATATATAGCTGGGAACCAACTCCCAAGGGCAAAAAGAGGGTCTGGGCTGAGCGGAGCTGGGGTTAGGGTGGGACAAGTCATTTGGGGCTGGGTGTAGGGGTGGGAATGGGGAGGTGAGTCCCGAGCTGTACTAGTGCCTGCTGTGCTCCTCTGAAGGCTGGTATACCCTAGCCTGCAGTTCTGGGCTAGCCCTGCTCTGGGATGGGGTGGTGAGGTAGAGGGGCCTGAGGGCCATACCAATGGAAGTGAACATGCCCTTGGCCATGGCGATGTTGTTGGACTGGAATCCCACTGGCCCTAGAAAGGAAGACATAAAGATGGTATTAGTTATCGTATACTCACCAGCTTGGAAGTGAGCAGCTTCCAAGGAAGAGCAGGTAAGTGAGGATCCCGGAGCATCTCTACGAGCACAGGTCCATTACATCATTGTCTGCCTGGGCCTGGCACACACCAGATTGGCTCTGGCTTTTATTATTTATTTAGGTATTGAGGGGGTCTTGCTGTGTTGCCCAGGCTGGAGTGCAGTGGCGCCATCATGGCTCACTGTAGCCTTGACCTCCTGGGATCCTCCCACCTCAGCCTCCCGAGTAGCCGGGACTACAGGCACACGTCACCACACTTGGATACTTAAAACATTTCTTTTGTAGAGACAGGGTGTTGCTGTGTTTCCCAGGCTGATCTCAAACTCTTGGCCTCAAGTGATCCTCCCACCTTGACCTCCCAAAGCAGTGGGACTACGGGTATGAGTCACCACATGCACCTGGCTCTGGCTTTTATTTCTCTGGGGTCTATATAAGTTAGCCACTAGACTTTGACCCTCTTTCTGGTGCCCTCTTGAATGCCAAGCAGCCAGCAGGACTGGCCTGCTGCTGGCATTCCTCACTTACCCTGTGGAGCTGGGTAACCTTGGTTAGATCACGGCATCTTTGTGGGTCTTTGTCATTTCCATACCTGTGAAATGTTCTACCTTCATAGAGAGTATAATAAAAGGGGGGGGCTGGGGAGTGCTGAGGAGACACCTACACTCATGCACACACAGGAAGTTGCCAATGCCGTGGCCTGTCCCGTGACCATAATTGAGCCCAGCATCCCACAAGGCTCTGCGGGCAAAGGCCTCCACCATTCGCCCTGGAAGGGAAGAGAGATTGACCCCAGTCAGCTGGCTTTACCGAAGACTGTCCACCTTGCCCCTTCCTGCTCCACTATCAGAGTGGTGCCCAAGAAGAGGGGCCCCTGAGAGGCCGCTAAGTATGCACTGATGCAATGATGTTGGGTTGGGATGGAGAAGGGCTGATGGATGGAGTTAGTGGTTCCCTCGCCAGACCAGCCCATCACTATCTCCAGCTTACTGTACATTGTATCCATTACCTGGATTGATGCCTCTACTATAATTTCTCCCTGTCTGTCAGGGCTTTGCACTTTGACACCTAATTCCTCTAAGAATCCTCCCATAACTGCTGTGGCCCACTGATGTCTCTCACCTCTGAGCAACAGTGTTAGATTAAGAAACTTGAGTTCAAGGCCTGGGTCTCCCGCTAACCTTCTGTGTGACGTTGGGCAAGTCACCTTCTCTCTCTAGGCTGGATTTTCTCACCTACATAAGGGATGGGATGATGACAAAATCCTTGCCCCACCAGCCTCCCAGGGTGATGGTCTGAGTCCTGGTCCTGTGAAATCAGGGCCTGAGGCTGTGTCCATCCTGGTTTCTGAAACCCACCTGATGTAGCAGCAGGAAAGATGAGCCTGGACAAGTCAATATTTCCTATCAGCACACGGGTGTACGCCTCCTGATAGGGAGAGGAAGAGGTGATGTGGAGGACGGGAGGAGGAGCCAGGGGAGTTTCTAGTTGCTTGGCCTATGGATACATGGTGCAGGGCCCAGGCCTGGGTGTGTGTGGGCAGGGTGGGGGGAGTTGCATCGTCATCTGTGGCTGCCCAGGTTCTGGAAGATGGCCAGCAGAGACTGAAGAGGGCCTTCCCAAAGCTGGGGCTCCATCACGTGCTTCTCTATGGCTGGTTTATGAGGGTCATTACAATATCTACAGGAGACACTTGGTGACGGTGAGCCGAGGCTGTGACTCCCTGGGCTGAATCCTGACTCAGCCACTCACTCTGAGACCTTGGGCAGGTGACTTTAACTGCTGTGTGCCTCAGTTTCCTTATCTGCGATGGGAAGATAACAGGACCTAGCTCCTAAGGTTGTTGGGAGAGGTGGGCAGACTAATGTACAGAAGGTGCTGCCAACAGTGCGCATGCTTCGTGGAAGGTTAGCGCTCTCATTCCTGTGGTTGTGACGGCTGCTGAGTTTTCTTAAGGCCTTTCATGAGGGTTGAGGTTTGCTGACTTGGCAGCTTAGCCTTCCTCTGTCAGGGGAGGGAGGTGGGCTGACAGTGGCCTCTTCTGGTCACTTCCAGAGGCGATGTGGTAAATCCCCATCACCACACACAGTGCATAGGCTTGTCACTTTGTGCAGGACAGCCAGAGGCAGCAGACTCTGCCGCTAAACTGTGAGCTCCTGGAGGCCTGCACAGCATTTTGTTCCTCTCTCTGTGTTTCCAGCACAATGTCTGCCCCATAGTTGGCCTGCTGCATGCAGCATGACGGCAGCTCGCTGCTCCACCCCCAGGGCCCTCTGGTGTACAGAGACAATGCCTTCGCCTCTGCCCCAGCTGGCCAGCCTGAACACCTCTGGCTCCTTTCCACCGTGGAGGCTTCACTTGTGCTGTTTTCCTCCACTTGGGATGCCTTTCTTTCTTCTTTCTGCTGAGTATAGGGCCAGGCACACAGGCAGCAACCAAAAAATATTTGTGTACTGATTTACCAGAATAGGACGAGGCTCAGCTTGGGCTGAGGCCTTGTCAGTGGCCTGAAATATCCCCAGGGAAGCAGCAGGGAGCACTGGGTTTTCTGGCACCATGTATGACCTTGGGCAAACTACGTAACCTCTCTGTGCCTCAGTTTTAGCCTCTGAAATGGAAGGGATCTTGATTGCTTGGGTGCCCCCTTGAGGCAGGGGGGAGAGGGGAAATCTGGGCCCATGCTTACCTTCTGGAAGGCAGACGGGGTGCCCCAGTGGACTGTTCTGGTGATGTCTGTGGTCCCGTCCCTGTGGAGAAGGAAAACCAACACGTCCTGCTCTGCCAAATGCCTGGGGCTAGTGACTGGGGCCATGTGCTTTCTGTGTGCTTTCCATAAGTGGCAGGGCTGGGATGGGATGTGTGGACGGCAAAAGGAAGAAGACAGCTACCATAATCAAAATCACCTCTTCAGTGCCTATGTGTGAAAGGCCTCTGCAAAGCTATCAAGTTAAAAGCCACTAAGTTGTCTGACAAGTGTGATTCCCTGCCCTACACACTCCTCCCCCATCGCATCATTTTGGCTGTTTTGTAGATCTGGGTTTCCTTGGGTCTGGCTGGTTCTCAAAGCAAGGCTTCTTCCAGGTTTCCTGGGAGGCAGAAAGGGGATTGTCCCCTTTTTACAGCTGGGGAAACTGAAGTCCAGAGAGATTATGTTATCATAACAGTCTCATATTCAGATAGTTATTGACCATTTATAGGACACTTTTGCTGCTCCCCGGGAAGAATGGCAGAGGAGGCCTCATTATCCCCATTTCACAGATGAGGCCATTGAGGCCATGCAACTGTTTCCCTCTCTGAACCTCAGTGAGGCCAGGCCTAGAGGAAGCACTGCCTCTCCACGCAGTCCTCTCCATGGCAAACACAGATCTGACCCAGTGATTTGCTGAGTTCCATTGAGGTGAAGCCTCAGCCCCAAGGTCTGACTCTCAACCCTCAGCTGCAGCAGTTGCCACAGGATGGTCCCTGTGATCACGCCTTGGTGAGGGAGAGGGGAGAAATGGTCCCAGGGCCCTGGGGCTCCTCCTTGGGTCATAGGGTGTGGTGGCCTTCTTCTTCAGAAGGAAAGAAGAGGAAGTGAGGTGACTATTTCCCCGGCCTCACCCTACTCTGAACACACTTCATTCCAGCAACGCCCCCACAAATTCACTTCCCCTTTGCTCACTGGCCATCTCAAGTACACCCAGCATCAAACTCCTGACCAGCAAAGGCTGCTAAGCTGAGCGTCTGCTACTCCAGATCCCCGAGAGCTGTGCTAAGAACAAGCAAAGAGCCTCTGTTGTTAGCACATTCGCCATTTCCACAGGATAGAGACTGGGAAACCATTTGAAACTACTCCTTGCTCCTCCATCAGTTCAGCGCGGCCCTTCTTTTGCCCCACCCCATGCTTCCCACAGTCTACTTCCTTCCTTAATGAGAAGGGAAAATCTTTCAGGTCAGCTCTGCTCAGCTCAACTCTGGTGTGAATGATTGGTTACACGTTTGGAAGGAATAGGGTTAGCCTTTTTTTTTTTTTTTTTTTTTTTTTTTTTTAACAGAGTCTTGCTCTGTTGCTCAGACTGGAGTGCGGTGTCACCATTGCGGCTCAGTGCAACCTCCGCCTCCCGGGTTCAAATGATTCTCCTGCCTCAGCTTCCCTTGGGAAGCATGCTCCACCACACCCGGCTAATTTTTGTATTTTTAGTAGAGATGGGGTCTCACCATGCTGCCCAGGCTGGTCTCAAGCTCCTGACCTCAGGTGATCTGCCTGCCTCAGTCTCCCAAAGTGCTGGGATTACAGGTGTGAGCCACCATGCCTGGCCAGGTTAGCCTATTCTGCATGGCTGTCATGTCTGAGCATTCAGGTTGTACACTGTACAAGGGTAGCCCATCGAAAGGGTTGCTTCTCTCATCTGCCCCCACCTCCACCCTGAACAGTGCCATGGGGAAGAGGGGGCTGAGGAGTCTGCATGATGTTGGTGGTGCAGGGCTGTCCAGGGTGTGCACGAGTGGGTGACAGTAGGGTGTATGTGTTTGTGTAGCCAGGCAGGGACATCGAATATAGTTGCTCAGACTGTGCAATAATACGTGGACTTAGAAAACATTTTACTTGAGGCTTGGCATGGTGGCTAACGTCTGTAATCCCAGCACTTTGGGACAGCACTTTGGGAGGGCAGGGCAGGTGGATCACCTGAGGTCAGGAGTTTGAGACCAGCCTGGTCAACATGGTGAAACTCCATCTCTCTCTCTCTCTCTCTCTCTCTCTCTCTCTCTCTCTCTCTCTATATATATATATATATATATATATATATATATATATATATATATATATATATATCTCCAGGCATATGGTGGTGAACAACTGTAGTCCCAGCTACTTGGGAGGCTGAAGCAGAAGAATCGCTTGAACCCAGGATGCAGACGTTGCAGTGAGCCAAGATCGCGCCACTGCACTCCAAACCTGGGCAACAGAGTGAGACTCTGTCAAAAAACAAACAAACAAGCAAACAAACAACCCACACAAAACAGTAAACATTTTACTTGAGCAAAGGAAGTCTTTTCCTAATTCCCACAGAGGTGCTGCCTGGGTCCTGCCACTGTTCCAGCCTCTGTGTATTTCCCACTGTGCAGGGACCCTGTGTGTGAAAATGGGAAGGATGTTTGGGGCTCATTCCAGGTCTCTCCTTTCTCAGACGAAGAATCCATGGCTCAGGAAGGGAAAGCTTTGGCTGACTCTTGGCAGGCTCAGGAGGTCTGAGCAGAGACATCTAGGCCAGGGTGAGGTGAGGGGTACATACCAGTACTGCCCCCCAGAGTCCAGCAGGTACATCTCATCTGAGGACAGCTTGCGGTTCAGCTCCTTGGTCGGGCTGAGAAGGGGAAGAGAATGCTGAGAGGGGCAGCCTAACCCTGCACTGGATCACATGGGGGCCCTTGGTGGGAGGACCTCTGGGGTCTGGGCTTCCAGGCCAGTCCCTCTGGGGGAAGTCATTCTATCCCAAAGGGCCCTGGAAGAGAACTCAGCTTCCGCTGCTGCTGTCTTCAGCACAGGTCTGCTAATCTTGCACCCGGCTGAGCCAGGCCCTGGACCCCGGGAGGAGAGAGAGGGTGAAGTCCAGAATGTGAGAGCTGGGAGAGCCCTAGAGACCCCCCAGCCCAGCCGTCTCCTTTTCCATAAGGAGAAGCAGGCCCATGGAGGCCAAGGGGCTTGCACGAGGATGCGCGGTACAGCGGCGAAGAGTTGGGCCTCTACCTGGATGCTCCCTTCGGCCCTTTGTCTCTAACTTCCTGCTGCCTCTGAGAGCAGAGGGCCCCGAGAAGAAGCAGAGCACAGGAAGGGAGGGTTCCTCCAGGGTGGGGCTGCAGAGCAAGAGGTGGTAAAGCGGAGGAGCACCCACCGCGACACTCTAGCCCGAGTGGGTAGGAGGGCCTGGGGCAAGGCAGCCAAAAGCGTGGGAGACACCAGGGGACACCAGGGAGGGAATTCTGGGACATATCAGGCACTCCCTTGGAGGGCACTGACCTCTCCCTGCTGTGCCCATGCCAGGCGGAGGCAGCTGGTCAGCTTGGCCCCCCACATTTCATCAGGCAGGCCTGCAGGGCTTTGTTTTCTATAGGGCCAAACACCTGGCTAGCCTGCATCTTGGGCCCACCTTGGTTGGTTCAGACTGAGTGAACAGGCCTCTCTTCATGTGACCTCGTGAGCTTTAAGCATTAGCTAACATAAGCAACACACGGGAAGCCAGGGAAAAGCATCCAATGGTGTCTCCCTTCCAGGTCCCCTAGCCTCCAGTGCTCAGGCCTTTTCATTACACAGCAACTCCCTACTCCACACTGAGCTCCTCTCCCAGCCCCCACAGGGCTAAGAGCCTCAGACCTCCAATGTGGACTCAGTTCCCAGAACATCCCCCTCCCCTCACCCTGTTCCTCTATACACACAATGGGATCCCCCCAACAGGGCCCTAGAAAATTAATTTTCCTCAAGTACCTGTAGTGGGCCAGGGCAGCATTCAGACCACTAGCAGAGATGGTTTCAAAACTGGGTCCAGAGGAGAACTGTTCTTCTCTGGAAAGTACAAGGCAAGGCATGGTCAATGAATCGGCCCCTGGACTGGGCTGGGCCTGGGATATCTAATAAAATCCAATGAAGGTCACGGCTGCCTCTACCAGACACCATTTGGCTCTCCCAGCCCTCACCTCCTGGTTCCATCTCCCCAAGCCTTGACCTGTCATTTATAGAGGAAGATCAGAGGACACACTGTAGACACCAATTATTCCCTCTCCACCTCCATTTTACGGATAGTAGTGAAGAAACCCAGCTCTTTGTATCTGAAAACTCCCCCAGTCCTGGAAGAGCATCCTGTACCTCAAACCTACAATCCGGGCCCTGACTTGGGCCAAGCATGCCTTCGGGAATCCTCCTCTCTACCTGGTATTCTCAAGTGGTCCAGGGGCTGACCTGGTCTGAGCCACAGCCTCCCCCAAGGAGAGCCAGACCATGCCTGAAGCAGACACTAGGGGACGCTATTGAGTTGTGGCCCTTCAAGTTGTCCTGCTTTCAGCGGGGCGGGAAATGTAATCCAACGCCCCCTGCTCAACTCCCCCACCAACCAAGAACCTGTCTCTCCTTGTTCTACAGAGCCCTCCCCCACCCAGCCCGCATATGAGGAGGATCTTCCTTCCCGTTAAGTAAGGGGACAAATTCCCCCTCCCTGCCCCCACTGCAACACAAAAAAGGATGGCCGTGGCTCTTCACCCTCGGAACTTGTCCACGAGCTCTGCCCCCGAGAACTCGTCCACTGTGCCTTTGGGCACATTCTTCTCCAGCCAGACCAAGTACCGGATCACAGCCACAGCGTCCCGCACCTGGAGTTGGGGAAGCAGGGAAACAGAGGAGCTGGCTGAGGTCTGATTGCAGCCACAGGCTCCAAGATGATGGAGATCAGATAGCTGCTCCAGGATGTGGAGCTTTAAAAACACTGGCTATTTGATGTCAAAGAATTCTTGTTAGTGTTTATATGTGATCACAGTGTGTTCCTGTTTTTGAAAGAGTTCTGTGTTGACAGCAGAAATGACACGCTATCTAGGATTTACTTTTAAAAGAATCCAGCAGCAGAGGGGGTGGTGGTGGTGGTAATGAACATGGGGTTATAGACAAAACAAGAATGGCCATGAGTCAAGGATTGTTGAAGCTGGGTGAAGGGACACTGGAGATTATGATGCTATTTTCTCTACCTTTGTGTGTCTTTAAAATTTCCTATAAGATAAAGTTTTTTTTTTTTTTAAATGAGGTGGTTTATCTTAATTTTAACAAGAATTCTTTTTTAAAAATTGAGCCATCCTCTTGCCAGTGTGAGGAAATCATTACAGCTAACATTTAACACTTAGAATGTGCTAGATGGTGCTCAGAGCAATATACATATTCATTGAATTCTCACCACAACCATATGCTGTAAGATTACTATTATGATCCTCATTTTACAGATGGGGTAACTGAGGCCCAGAGAGGTAAAATGACTTGGCCAAGGTCACTCAGTTAGGAATTGGGTGGAACTGGGGTTTGAACTCAAGGCACCCTAGCTCCGGGGCCTGTGCTCTAAACCACTGTACTATATTGGGGGCAAGGATATGTGGTACATGTGGGCGCCTGGGAATAATTTGGTGCCTGCTTCTTTATTCCTTCCCCTCCCCTCCCCTCCCTTCCCTTTCCCTCCTCTTTCTTTCTTTCTTTCTTTCTTTCTTTCTTTCTTTCTTTCTTTCTTTCTTTCTTTCTTTCTTTCTTTCTCTCTCTCTCTCTCTCTTCTTTCTTTCTTTTCTTTTTTCTCCTTCCTTCCTTCCTTCCTTCCTTCCTTCCTTCCTTCCTTCCTTCCTTCCTTCCTTCCTTCCTTCCTTCCTTCCTTCCTTCCTTCTCTCTCTCTCTCTCTCTCTCTTTTTGACCTAGTCTCGCCCAGGTTGGAGTGCAGTGGCATGATCTCAGCTCATTGCAACCTCTACTTCCCAGGTTCAAGCGATTCTCATGCCTCAGCCTCCTGAGTAGCTGGGACTACAGGTGACTGCCACCATGCCCGGCTAATTTTTGTGTTTTTAGTAGAGACGGGGCTTCACCATGTTGGCCAGGCTGGTCTTGGACTCCTGAGCTCAAGTAATCCTCTCACTTTGGCCTCCCAAAGTGCTGGGATTACAGGCGTGAGCCACCACACCCAGCTTGCTTCTTTGTTTCATTGAGGGTTTTCTTCAGGCTCTTCTGGAAGCCTTTCCTTTCTAACTCATTAGGCTGGATACTCCCAAAAGGCCATGTCTGCCTGAACGTGGACTTACGTGGCTGGCCTTGAGGAGGGCCTGCTCCTTGCTGTTCTTCACTGCCTTGGTCATCATCACTGGGGAGTAGGTATCTGTCACGAGTTTCTCCTGTTGGGGGCAGGGAGGAGAAAAGGAGGTCTGGGGGCACAGTAAAGGAGGCACAGGGGTGTTTTCAAAGGACTGGCAGGAGGACCCAGCAGAGGTGAGACTTGCCACCGTTTCTTGGCAATGTTCTTTCCTCTGTGTGCTTTCTCTCTTTCCTAGTTTTCCACGTCCAGCTGAACCTTCTCTCCTTCCAGGAAGGCTTCCTTGATTGACACTGCCTTGCTTGGCAGTGAACTCCCTATCTTTGGATCCCACCAGCACTCTGGGATGGATCAGAGTCTGGCCTGAGTCAATCAACAGGCTATTCTTTTTTTTTTTTTTTTTTGAGACGGAGTCTCACTCTGTCGCCCGGGCTGGAGTGCAGTGGCCAGATCTCAGCTCACTGCAAGCTCCGCCTCCCGGGTTTACGCCATTCTCCTGCCTCAGCCTCCCGAGTAGCTGGGACTACAGATGCCCGCCACCTCGCCCGGCTAGGTTTTTGTATTTTTTAGTAGAGACGGGGTTTCACCGTGTTAGCCAGGATGGTCTCGATTTCCTGACCTCATGATCCGCCCGTCTTGGCCTTGCAAAGTGCTGGGATTACAGGCTTGAGCCAGCGCGCCCGGCCTCGACAGGCTATTCTGACTGTAAGTTTCCTGTACGTATCATGACAGCTACCATTTATTGAACGCCTACCATGTGTCAGCCATATACACTATCTCCTTTAAATCTCCACTGAACGACTCCTGTGAGGTCGGGACTCTTATTGCCATTTTATAGGTGAAGAAAAAGACCCAGATTGGCTAAGTTGCTTGTCCAAAGTCACTGCACAGCTAGTTAGGGGCGGAGCTGGAATTCATTTTCAAGTTTGGCTGACTCCAAAGTCTCTGCTAGATCAGGCCATATACTCTCCAGCCTCCTGACAATTTTATGAACTCTCTGGACGAACATCCCTGTTTCCTATTCTGTCTCTTCCCAATTAGGCCAAGAAGGGAACTCACTGCACAGTTGTTGGCTGACCAGGTGACTGAATGGCTGAGGGGTTTCATCCCACTTTAGATTAAGACTTCTCAGGCCTGGAGCGGAGATTGGTGCCTGGCTTGGGCTGGGGCCTGGTAAACCCACCTTGGGTATCACTTCATAGATCCCATACATGGTATAGCTGGTCCCGATCCAGATCCTCACATCTCCCAATGCATAGGCCTGGATGCTGTCACGAACTTGACTGTAATCCTCGATTTGCACACACATGGGGCCTGTGCAACTGGAGTTCAGATAGCTCAAGGTTTCAGAGCTAAAGCGACTCTTGTTTGCAAACAACCTGGGTGGGGCGGGAAGGCAAGGAGGGTCCTGAGCATCTGTTAAGAATGCAAAGGACCAGAGGCAGTCACAGTCCCTTTGTTCCTGGAGGTCAAAGGAAGCCAGCCCCAGGGAGCCAAGCAGGCCAGATTTGGGATTCAACAGGGACAGAGTTTTAAAGAGTCAGGAAAAGCCAACAGGGGGTTTTCTAAAGGGTTGTGCTGGGGCAGGCACCAAGCTGATGGGCAACCAGAGGGCTGTACATTAAGGCAGGATCAGTGGTGGGGCATCGAGAGGGTGGAAGTTGGAGGAAGTCCACGACAGCAAACTAAGGAAAAGCCATACCTGATAGAAGAGTCTGTGAGCAGTGTGTAGGAATAGAAGAAGGGGTTATAGGGGATGTCACTGGCTCGAAGGTTGAAGAGCCCTGGGAAGAGAATTGACAAGGACTATTTAATGCTGATCTGCCTGAGGCAAGCTTTCCTTTTCTTTTCTTTTTTTCTTTCCTTCCTTCCTCCCTTCCTTCCTCCCTTCCTTCCTTCCTTCCTTCCTTCCTTCCTTCCTTCCTTCCTTCCTTCCTTCCTTCCTCCCTCCCTCCCTCCCTCCCTCCCTCCCTTCCTTTTTTTTGACAGTATCTTGCTCTGTTGCCCAGGCTGGAGTGCAGTGGCAAGCTCTCACTGCAACCTCCACCTCCCAGGTTCAAGCAAGTCTCCTGCCTCACCCACCCAAGTAGCTGGGATTACAGGTGCCCGCCACCACGCCCAACTAATTTTTGTATTTTTAATAGAGGCGGGGTTTCAACATGTTGGTCAGACTGGTCTTGAACTCCTGACTTTAGATGATCCGCCCGCCTTGGCCTCCCAAAGTGCTGGGATTACAGGCGTGAATCACCGTGCCTGGCCTGAGGCAAGCATTTCTGACACTTTTGCCCTACGGTTTCTTTTGGCCCCCAAAGATTACCAGCAACATGTTTGCATCATCTACCCCTGCATGTTACTCAATCTTTTTTTTTTTTTTTTTTTTGGGAGGGGAGCGGTCTTTGAGATGCTGTTGAGAGTTATGGCTCTTTCCCCCCAGAAAAATGCAGATACTTAGCAGTCAGCACACAGTTCCAGTGGGTCCCTGGAATATCTGAAGCCCAGCCATAGGGATCAGACAAGAAGTCCTGAGCCATACCAGAAAGAGTAGGGTCCCACTGGGTGCTAAAGCTGGGAGTGTGAGTGCCCTGGGGTAGTGGCTAGGTTGTTGGGAGGCATTTGCTGGTCCTCCTCCCCTTAATGAGACGGAAGCACTTTGCTGCCATGGCCAGTTCATTCCTCTGGTGGCCTGTGGGCTGGTACCGGCTTGCTCAGGGCTACCTTGTGTCCTTTTTCTGCAGCCATGAGCTCCTGCCCCCTTACCCTTCTTGGTTCTCACGGGCTGTGGCCATGGAGTTCTGAAGAACTGGTGGGCACACGGTTATTTGGGGAGGAGCTAGCTTTGTGCTACAGGGCCTGGGAGGCTTGGGGCATTGGGGAGACCCAGGCGGCTACCCATGTCTGCAAATCCACACTCACAGGCCGTCTCCTCAAGCGCCGACAGAAGGACGGCAGTTGGGGCCTTCTGATGCTTCTGCATCTGACTTCGGACGCCAGATACTTTCTCCTGCCAAGTGCTCCCTAGAAGCAAAGGAGCCCAAAGAAAGTGTAAGTGACAGACCTTGCCTTTGGCACTTGGTTCCTGGAAGGTCAGCCTTAGAGTAACAGTTTTGCATCCTCTTAAAAAGCAGCAGAACCCTTTCCTCAAACAAACTCTTAATGACATGGGCCCTGCACCAAGATGGGGCTCAAATCCTGGCTTTGCCATTACTGGATGGGTGATCTTGGGCAAATTACTTAACCCCTCTGTGTCTCATTTTGCACATCTGTAAAATGGGGATGAAGTATAATAAGTATCTGCCTCAACAGGGTTGCTATGAGGATGGAATGAATTAATATTTGTAAAGGACACTAAATGGTATCTTGAGATGTAGTAACTCTTATATCTTTCTGATTAATAAATAAGCATGCAGACTGAGATCAGGAGAGCAGTTCTAGTTGAAGGACAAAGGGGTAGGGCTGGGGCTATGTTCAACCTTGTCCTCTGCGGTAACTGTAGTATTTACTAAGCCACGGGTACTGGTCTAAGTACTCCATGTGCATTGTTCTAATGCTTACCCATCCCATTTTACAGATAAGGAAACTGAGGCTTCAGAGAGGTAAAGTGACTTGTCTAGGGTTTCATGGATGCAAGACGCAGAGCTGGGATTTGAACTCTGGTCTGTCTGACTGCATGGTCCACGCTCTTAATCTGTACAGACACTACTGTCTTGATAACATCGTCAGTCTCCAAATCTGTCCTTAAACTCTGTGTCACAGCACCGTCCTTTCTCAGATGCTTATATCCAGGTTCTAGGACTTTAGTTTTCATCTTCTGTCCCTGCCCCCTGCAAGGTATTCAAAGAATCTACACCAGGCAGGACTAGGAGTTTGCTGGCCGAAGGCCATAAAGAGTCCTAGTTGGGTTCAGATATGAGCGTAAATAACTTAATGACGTGAAAAATATTTCGTGTAAACCGGTAAAACTATTCAACAATGACCAAAGCTTTGGGTACAATACATTTTGCAGGTTTATTTTACTACATATTTAACACATAATTTGTTATGTGTAAAATACACATAGCATAAAACGTATCATTTTAACCTTTTGAAAGTGCACAATTCAGTGGCTTTCAGCACACTCACAATGTTGTGCAACCATCGCCACGATCTAATTCTAGAACATTTTCATCATCCCCAAAGGAAACCCTGTGCTCACTAAGGAGTCACTCCCTATCCCCCCTCCCCTGAGCCCCAGGAAACCACTAATTTATTTTCTGTCTCTATGGATTTGCCAATGCTGGATATTTCATACAAATGGAATTGTACAATTCCATTGAGAAGGCCAGGCCTTCTCTGACTGGCTTCTTTCACTTGCAATTATGTTTTCAAGGTTCAGGAATATGATACCTTTCTGAGAAACCAAATGAACCCAAATTTCAACGGTCTGGTGCGTACAGGTATCTTTGAGTAGCGAACTTTTCATGTTCTGCCCTTTGCACTCTCCTTTCTCCTTTAAAACCTGCAAGTGGCTGGAAAGTCTCTCTCGTCTCTATAAGCTTATTGAAGCTGAACTCTGTTCTTTAGCTTCCAAACTCAAGCTCCAGGTGCCTTTTTCTTGAAGACTGGCAGTGTGCGATGACTCGGCATCCCCTCACTTTTGGGAAGTGACAAAACCCTTCCAGCCCGAGAAAGGTTTTTCTGTTTTTTCTCCTCTCCTTCCCGACATAACTTTGACTTTCTTTATCTGAATAAGATGAGTTTTATTTATGATTTAACAGTCTTGGATAGCAAGTTTCTTTTAAAATGGTGTCAAGATGCAGAAAGAATGATTCTACAATTTATATCAGAACAGATAAAGAAAAATGGACACAATTTTCACTTGTTTCATCAAGGCTGCTATTTTGAAATCTCCCTTCTGCTTTATTGGCTCCTTTCTAAATGAGAAATTGTGTGGACTTGCATGTGGAAAGGGATCTCTTGGCTTGATCACTGTTACTAGGAATCCAAGTTCATTGGCTCATTCAGAATTCCCAGGGAGATAGGAGTGGTTGGTGGCCAAGATACTGATTCATAATCAGTAGCCCGGTCCTGGTCAGGACTTTAGTTACGACTTACAGGAATCTTACAACATACTGTTCTTTTGTGATGTATTTAGATAGTGTCAACAGGGTCAAGGTTATTGATGTTATATTTTTCTAACTTTCCTGATTGGTCCAGCAAAACCTGAACTGTCATCTGTGCTACAGAATGACTCTGAACTTAGTTATTTACTTATTCTGTCCACTCCTGGCCCACCTGACCCCAGCCATCTCACAAATCTAAATTCTTCATCACAAGAGGGTCACAAGTAAAGGTCTGACTGATTCATTATGAATCAGTCTCCGCCACCAGACAAGCAAATCATATCATGCTTTTTTATCTCTCTTGAAAGGGGTTGGATATTTCCTCTCATCTTTCTCTGTTTTCCTTCTTTCCTCCCTTCCTACTCCATCTTGCTTCAAATCCTAACATTCTTTAATCCAACATTTTCTAAGTATGGTCGGAGGACATTTTGATTCAGACTCCTCAAGGGGAGGGGGCCCTGAAATCTGCATTTTAAACAAGCATCCCAGGTGACTCATGTGCATGCTAAGGTTTGCAAACCACTGCTTTGGTACCTCTGATGATGAAGTTCGCCACCTACGGAATAGCAGCCGGGACTTGCGTTGCTACAAGTTGGGAAGGAAACTGGGCTTACTGAATCACCTGTGAATGCCTCCTGCAGGGCATAAATGGGTTGATTTGGAACAGGTGGCCTTTCTGATCCCCACACCAGGTCCACAAGGTTGGTTGTGATGGACACCAGCTGTCTGTTAGAGCCTTGGAGGGCCAGATTATAACTCTCCCAGGTGTCTGCAGAGACAGGAAGGAGTCACTTGTCCCTTGCCCATTTACACCTCAGGAAAAAATTGTGATTCAAGCAGTTAGTCCTGGTTCCCTTTGCCTCCATTTGCAGCCCAGCTGCCCTGAGCCTGCCCCAGCAGCCTGCCCCCCCCCCATCCCCCGGCATGTGTGCCCATGCTGGGGTATGTTTCTCATCCTCTTTCTGCTTTCCAAGCCTAATGCCCTGAGCCTACTCGAACACTGACCGCCACAAATTGGCTAAGCTTGTCTTTTACATTGCCAGTGGCTGTGGGTGGTCCTTCTTTTGGGCACTAATTATTTTATCAGGGCTTCAATGTCACAGTCCAAAGGAATGGTGATGTTCTGGCCATTGGACAGGCTGGCAATGAAGCCAGTTCTAAAGCACAAGCCTTTCAGTACATATTCATAAGGACTCCCCTTTGGGAGAATGGGCTGGCCAGCTGTCTGGGGCCCCAGAACTCAGAAAGTTGTATTCTCAGGGGCCTTTTTTTTTTTTTTTTTTTTAAAAAAAAAAAAAAACAACTCAGAGGCCCTCCCAACTCTTTTGACCCTTCTAAGCTACCTTCCAGAAGAGGGTTACCATGTGATTCCAGCACCATTATTGGCAGGGTTCCAGGGCACAGAGGATGGTTCTGAGTTCAAGCACATTCTGCCTATTCATCCACTGGATCTTTAATGATTCACTGAGTCTTCTAGGTTGGGTCTCTGCACTCATGGATTTTAAAATATTTGTACTGATTCTTTTAAATGTATTTTAATTACACAATTCCATGAATACATCCTCATTGCAAAACATTCTGCAACTACAATTTCAAATGCTCTATCTTTATAGTCCCACCGCCCCTCCTTCTACCAAGGTCCATTTCTTTATATCCCAGGAAAGCTAAGTCACCCTTGTTGGCATGGACAAATTCAGGGGCTGAGGGAAGACCATACCAATGGATAAGAGGAAGGGGTCAAAGCCCACACACCCTCCAGCAGGAATCTCGGTGAGGAGCCAGGTGACAATAGGAGTGGTGCCAACTGAAAGAAAGATAGGAAGGAATGCAGAGGTCACCCCCAGGGCCAGCCCAAGGCCCTGCAGCCAGGGGTTCTGTCTGACGGTCCTACCACGTGTGTCTTCCTTGAGATCAGCCTCGAAGGTCAGTGATGGCCTCAAATTTCCTAAGCTCCCCATAGGGACCCAGCATGGTCTTACATGCATGCTCTCACCTATATCTTCCTGAACCTAGTCCAGGTCCCAAGACTTGGGGGACAAATCCATGCGGCCCTTCTACCTTCCTTATGGAGCTCCCAGTTGCAGTCCATCTGCCGCTCAGCCTGAGTCCAGTAGCGACTGTCGGTCCAGACAGCTGCTTTCTTCATGGTCACCACTGCAGTTCCTGGGGCAGAACAGAGAAACTTGCAGGTGAGGGTGAAGGGGAGGAACGTGGCATTAGCTGATGGATGTGCAATGCAGTGCTGGCTCTGAGAATGCCACGAGGGGCCTCTGGAAAGAGATTCTCTCCTCCATTGGAAGGAAGTGAGGAAGGAGATGTTAAAAAGAGCTATGGGGGGAGCTGGCAGAAAGGTGTCCTGAATCAGGCACCTCTGCTTTGTGTCGAGGGCTGCTTGTGGACTTTCAGCAGAAGTGAGGTCAACTTTTGGCTGCAAGTAGGCGCTCTCAGGAAAGATGGGGCTCAGCGTAAAGACTCGGTGGCTGATCGGGACGCTAAGGCAGAGGCTCAGCTGAGGACTGGTGGGGAAGAATAATCCAGAGATTTTGGCAAAGGGAAAAAGAGCCTATGATGCACGAGGCAGGGTAGTTTGAAGCCCAAGGAGGAACGTTTGAGGATCAGAAAAGGAAACTTGGATTTCATTCAATTGGCCAGGATCACGGTGCGAGGCCCCTTCAGACACTGTGATCTCATCAAGGGCTTCTGTTTGTGTCTCATTTGGCCATGTGAAGTGATGTTGTCCGTAAAGCAACTGGCAAAGGAAAGCTTTGTCCCCCAATGAGCCCTCATGTGAAGGGAATCGGCAGATTCTTAGTGGTTAGAGGTAGAAGTAGCAACTATTCAGAAATGGAGCCCAGGAGTGCCAGACTGGGCCTGGCTGCAGCAGAGGTAATGAGCATGGGAAGGCAGCCTCTGCCTCATTTCTACACAGAAAATGGCTGGTGGGCTATGAGATATGTGCCCTGGGGAATATGATGGCTTTGGGCTGGTGGAGGGAGACAGAGAGAGTAGAAGGGTTTTCTCTACAGTAGGTTCTGGGGTCCCAGATGCCGAGACACTAGCCACATTAGGTCCTCTGTGACCACCTCTGGATCTACCAACAAAAGCAATGGGGCTGCGTAATGATTGTCACCTGCAGACCCTGTAAAGCCTGTAATCCACGCACGCCTCTCGTCATGTTGGCCGATGTACTCGTTCTAGGAAATCAACAACACCATCATTAGCCTTTTTCGTGGTGTCAGATCCCACATGAAAGGCCCCCAACCACATCCCAGTTATTTCTGTCTGTCAGCTCCAACCCCTTGTCAGCTACAAGCCCAAGCACACCAAGTGCCTCTTCCAGGAAGTCCTCTGTAACTCTCCCAGCCTTCAATATCTTCCCTTCCTTTGAGCAACCGTAACTTTTGCAATTCAACACCCCCCGCCCCGCCCCATCCACACTGGACTCAGTGCAACACTGGACTGTTCTGCAAAGGAGCCTTGTTGCCCTGCCCTGCAAATTCTATGCAGTCTAGGGTCCTGTCTTTTGGTTCGTTTGGGATTTCCCCTCCAGCTAACCCTTCTCCCTCCTGAGTCAAGCACAGTAGACTGGGAACATCATAACTTCTGCAAAGGGCTTTACATATTATCATATTTTGATCCTCATAATCCTTGGAGATAGATCTCATTACAGACCCATTTCTCTTTGCAGAAGAGGAAACTGAGGCTCAGGGAAGTTCAGACACTTACCCAACATTCTTAGCCCTTCCCAGCATGTAGGAAAACTAATTCAAACAAGCTCATTGACACTGAAAATGCCCTCTCCCAAATGGGCTGGTGTTGGAAAGGTGGATGGTATGGAAGGTGGAGCTAGTGATGGGAAACGGTGGGATGGGTGCCCCCCTCCACAATCAACCCCGTACTCCCATAACCCAGGATTTTGGATCATTTTGCCACTCCATTCCACAGAGTATGGGAAGGCCTGGGCCGGAAGGGAGCTTAGAGTTCTTTCAGTGCAATTTCCAGCCCGCCTTCTAACCTCCTAGGGCAGGGATACCCTAAACATTCATTCTGGATCTGCCTTCTAGGAATTGATGAAAATTGATTCTGAAGTTGTTTATAGTTTAATTTCTTGAGGTTAAGGAGGTTTGGCAATGTCTCCCTGCCTATGTAGAAGGATACATTCTTTCAGTTGCCCTAAAACTACCATGTCCATGCTCTCCACTTCCCTCCCTTTGCCTGTCAGATCCTTTCCCTGTCTTCATCTTCTGAGTTTTAACAGCTACTGTTTGTGGTCTCTGACCCAGGGTATCAGAGAGGGCAAGGGGGAGACAAGCTGTCTCTTACCATGTGAGCATCCGTGTCTGGGATGATGTAGGCTGAGAGATTCTGGGTCTGCATCTGCTGGCGGAGGGCTGTGAGTGACACTGTGGTGTTGACCACAGTAACTGGAAGGTACTGACAGATGACAAGAAGATATCGAGACACAAACAAACAGATACACATGTTGCTTAAAGAAAATCACACATGGGCCCCTGGCCTCCAGAAGAACCCCCAGCCTCTCCTGAAGCAGGGGTTGGGGAAAGTTAGGCTGACCTGGCTTGGGAAGGGTTGGGGCGGCAACTGATGTTACCACTTAGTCTAGATAAAGATGCCTGGGCTGGGTGGAGATGGAGGTGTTGAAGAGTTTGGAAAGGGACCCCTTGTGACAGTAACGGGACCTGAGTCTGGGATGCGGGTGTGGGTGAGAACTGCAGGGGTCTGAGCTCTGGCACTGGGCCAGGCCATGCAGATGGTCCTTCTTTGGCTACCTGGGGTAGGGTTGCCAGATTAGCAAATAAAAATACAGGACACTCACCTAGTTATGTTTGCATTTCAAATAAACAATGTATAATGTTTTAATGTAAGTATTACATTAAATACTTACATTAAAACATGCACAATTTGGGGCATACTTGCAGTAAATTCTTATTTGTTATCTAAAATTCAAATGTAACTGGGTGTCCTGTATTTTATCTGGCAACCTTCCCTTGGCAGGGCTTTTTCAGGTTGCCACCCACTGGTCCCAAATGGCAGAGGAGAGTGAATGAATGCCCCCAACAGTTTGAGATACTGCCCAGAAAGACCCTTTCCAGACCAGTTCTCTATTTCTTTACAGGTCGTTTTAGCTTTAAAACGAAAAGCATGTTTTCGTTTGTGCTGTTTTGCTTTCTACTCCACAATATATCCATGTTTGTTTTAACATAAAAGTAATGTGGTTCGCCCACCCACCTGCCTGCCCTAGGGGGTCCCATAAAGTTGATATTGCTAGCAGATGTACTGCGTTTTCCCATGGCTTACAGTGCTGCTGGCATGCCTACCCCTTAGCCCCTACTCTGATTGTAGAAAGAATCACTCTGCTCCCCAGCTAGGAAGCTGACTACTCAAGCCCCTTCTGCGGGACCTTTTCCTCATCTTCACGCCCTAGGCCTCCCTCTCTTGCCCTTCCTTTGGCTTTTCTTTGGTTTTGGTTTTGTTTTGTTTTGTTTTTGAGACAGTCTCGCTCTGTTGCCCAGACTGGAGTATAGTGGCACGATCTCGGCTCCCTGCAACCTCTGCTTCCTGGGTTCAAGCAATTCTTCTGCCTCAGCCTCCCAAGTAGTGGGGATTACAGGGACCCGCCACCATGCCTAGCTCATTTTTTTTTATTTTTAGTAGAGACGGGTTTCACCATGTTGCCCAGGCTGGTCTCGAACTCTTGACCTCAGGTGATCCACCCGACTTGGCCTCCCAAAGTGCTGGGATTACAGGTGTCAGCCACAGTGCCCGGCCTCCGTTGCCTCTTCTAACACCTGTCTTCCTCCCTCTTCCCTTCTGTGCTTCTCCTTTTGCTGTCACTCTAGAATTTGTCTTTTTTCCCTCCCATCTTCCTAGCCTCTGCCTGGCCTCAGCCAAAGGCCAGCTAGGGCCCTCCTGCCCTCCTCCCACCTCCTAGCGGGGTTTCCCAGACCCAGATCAGCACGGAAGCAGATAACCTGCTGCGGGGAATGAGTGGGAGGGAGGGGAGGGCACTGATGTGGAGGGGAGGGAGTGGAAGGGGTAGGGGCCCCAGAGTCCGGAAATCAGGAGAAAGCCTGATAGGGGGAGGGGCTACCAACTGAGCGAATGGGGGATGGAGAAGACGATAGGGCACAGCGGGGGTGCCTCGATGCAGGGGTGAGTGGGGCAGGGTGGCGGGGAGGTGCGCTGGGGGGGAGGGGGCTTGTGCGTGGGGCGGGAGCGGGGGCGGGGGCTACTCACAGGAGGGTTGGTGGAACAGTTTCTCACATCCTGCCCTCCAAGATCCGCTGGCTTTGGGTGGCCCCAGGCACAAGCTAGAAGCCCAGAGAGAAACCCAGGGTCATTTGGGGACCAGCTAGTTACCAGAGAGGGAAGGACCTCAGCCCGCCCCGCAGGGCCTCCGTCCTTTGAAACGCACGAAGCTGGCCAGCTCTACTTGAGGATAAAAATAATCACATTTCATAGGAAATCAGGTTGAATTGGATAGCACCCTGGGTCACAATCAAAGAAATCTGTTTCATAGACAAGTGATTGCCACTTTTGGATGGGTTTTAGTGCTCATTAAATCAATTTTTCTTCTAATCTAATTGGGTCTTTTCAGGGTTTAGTGAAGTGGAAAAGTTGTGTGTAAATTAAATTTTTGTTATCAAATTTTCTTTGAAATGCTCTAGAGGATCACACTAATTAATCACCCCACCTTCATTTTAGCCTTTTATAAATCTAATTGTATAATACACTGGGTTGACTTCAATTTAAGGCCTGCTTGCACTGTTTCTTATAGTCCAAATCTTTGCCTATCGTTCCAGGCTCATTTTCAATATATTAGACAGAAATCCCAGTCTTCCATGGTGGGGAAAGGTGGATTAATTAGCATTTAAAGACACCCTACTATGTGCCAGATACTGAATGTAGCAATTCACCTACAGTATCTCATTTGATATTTGTGACATCCCTATGAGGTAGAAATTATTGTTCAGTTTCTGCAGAGGAGCAAGTCAAGGCCCAGAGAGATCTGGTAACTTGTCTAACTTGTGCCACCAGCAGTCAGTGGTAGAACAGGGATTTGAACCCAGGCCATCTTAATACAAAAGAGGTGAGTGTCCTTTCTGTCCTCCCACGCTGCCAAGTATGAGAGGCGGGCCTGGAAAGGGTGATGCCACAGAAGGGACAGAGTATATGGAGATCTAGTTTCCAGTTAGGGCTCTGCCCCAAATTTAGAGTGACTCAAGAGTGACCCCCCCAATATTGAGCAAACATCTAAGCGCCTACTGTGTGCCAGGCACTGGACTAAGTTCTCCAGGCTCTGGACCTCTGGAAAGGAGGGGCTTGAATTAGACAAAGTCCCTTCCTGCCCTGAAAGCCCAGTGGTCTCTGATAGTTCTTGCCTCTAACCCCTCTGTCTTTTAGGGAGGGATTTCCCTAGAGGGTAATGGGGCCCTGAGTGTGGGGAGACGTTACACTCCCCCTGGCCTCACCCCTTTTTTTTTTTTTGAGACAGAGTCTCTCTCTGTCACCCAGGCTGGAGTGCAGTGGGGCGATTTCAGCTCACTGCAACCTCTGCCTCCCGGGTTCAAGCAATTCTCCTGCTTCAGCCTCCCAAGTAGCTAGGACTACAGGCATGCACCCACCACACCCAGCTAATTTTTGTATTTTTAGTAGAGATGGGTTTCACTATATTGGCCAGGCTGTTCTCAAACTCCTGACCTCAAGTGATCCACCTGCCTCGGCCTCCCAAAGTGTTGGGATTACAGGCGTGAGTCACTGCACCCAACACCCCTCTGCACCTTTTTTTTTTTTTTTTTTTTTTTTTTTTTTTGAGATGGAGTCTCCCTCTTTTGCCCAGGCTGGAGTGCAGTGGCATGATCTTGGCTCACTGCAGTCTCTGCCTACTGGGTTCAAGCGATTCTCCTGCCTCCACCCCTTGAGGAGCTAGGATTACAAGTGTGTGCCACCATGCCTGGCTAATTTTTGTAATTTTAGTAGAGATGGTGTTTCACCATGTTGGCCAGGCTGGTCTCGAACTTCTGACCTCAAGTGATCCACCTGCCATGGCCTCCCAAAGAGCTGGGATTACAGGCATGAGCCACCACACCCAGCCACACTTTTGAGTGGGTTGAGCTACAGATGCAAGGAGGGTGGCTGGGGTTCATCACCATGAACGCTCTGCGTGATTTTGTCTTGGTCTCATAAACTCAAGGATCAGATGTGACTCATACTGTTTATTTAAGAAAATGAACACCCATTTCTGTAGAAACAGATCCCTGGCAAAATGTTGGCACTGAGATGCTAACATAAGAAGCGGGACACAGCCAACTTATGTCTCTCTGGACACCAGAATATGCTGTTCTCTGAGGCAGCAAAGCAGGGGTTCCCAAGAGTAGGCTCTGCAGCTGAATGACTCTGTGGTCCCTGGCACAAGGCCTGGCTCTGGGTAGGTGCTCAGGAACTGGACACTGAATGATCAGGCCCTGCCGACAGATAACAAAGAAAGGAAGGCTAAGGTGGGAGCGCTGGGCTGGGCACCTAGTTGAGGACAGAGAGGGTGCCGCAGGAATGATGAAGACTCTCTCCCTGACCAAAGTTTAGTTAGGCTCCCCCAAAGCCTCTTCTCCACTTGGCCTTGACCTTGGCCTTCTGTGTCTGTCCTGCCCTTGCCAGGCCTGCATCACCCAGTCTTAGCAAGAATCTTGCTAAGTCAGTTTAGACACCCTTGATATCTGATCACTCTGGCCTGCTGTCAGCAAGAATCCTGTTCAGTCGGTTTAGCAAGAATCCCCCTACCCTTGCTATCTCCTCTTAATACTTTTCCATCCACTGACCCCCTCACTCTGCTCCTTGGCTACGGATCCCTGGAAGTCTTTTCTGTAATCAGAGTTGAGTCCCATCTCTCTCCTCTATTGCAATGCGGTAGTCTTAAATTAAGTTTTCCTTACCGTTTTAACGAGTGTCAGAATAATATTTTTTCTTTAACGGGGGAATGTAAAGGTGCCAAACCAGACTCGATCCAAGTCACGAGGGCCCCCAACACTGGCCCTGAGGTGCCTCTTCCTCAAGTCAGAGAGAGGAAGCAACAGAAAAAGAGACTCGTGCCCCACCCCTCACTCCAACCCTTTCTGAGCTCAGAGGGGAGAGGTCAGAGGTGCCTTCCAGTGGAAGCTAGGATGCACATACCACAGAGGAGGACCAGCCAGGGGCAGCAGCCCCAGTGAGCCCGGGCCATAGGGTCTCCAGATGCAGGCGCTGGGTGGATGGAGGGACAAGGGAGAGAGGGAGGGCTCTGTCCCCGGCCTCTTCCTTCAGGCCTTTCCTGGGCGCGAGCAGACAAGGGGTGGGGGCTGGTGTCAAGAAGGAGGCGTCTGGCTGCTGGATGGAGAGTGCCTCTGTGGTCTTTTGTTTTGGAGGGCTCTGGGAGCCAGAGGAGCTTTGGGCTGCCCGAGGCGGACTCTGCAAGTTCCTAGTTGTTTACGATAGGGTGTGAGGCTATCCTGGGCAGAGTCCAAAGATCTCAAGAGACAGAGGCACAACAGCTGGTCTCAATCAGCCTGCTTTTCCCAGCCCCCTCTCAGCAGCCGAGCCCCCGCCATTCCTTAATTTGGTCCCCTCCCCTCCAGCAAGCTGATTCCCATTAGCTCCCACACTCTGGGCTCTGGCTCCAGCACCTGCTTTTGCTGTGGGGATGGAGATTTGCCTCCTGCTGCTGCTCCTCCTCCTCCCCATCTTCCTCCTCCTCCTTTTCCTTCTCCTCCTCATTTTTCCTCCTTCCCCTCATTTTCTGTTTTCCTCCTCCTCTTCCTCTTCCTCCTTTTCCCTCTTTGTCCTCCTCCTTTTCTTTTTTCCTCCTCCTTCTCCATTTCCTCCTCATCCTCCTTTTTCCTCTTCCTCCCCCTCCTTTTTTGCCTCCTCCTCTTCCTCCAAGCTGGCTGGAAAAGCCAGTGTCCTCTCTTCTTGCAGTGCTTGGCAATTCCCACTGTACCCCTTGGGAAAGTTGGTTGTGACTGGAGAGTTACTTTCTTGAGCTGGGATGAGTCCCCCCAGGAGCGCCCACTCTGAGGAAGTGATGCCAGCTCTTCCCTTGGGATCTGGGGAGTCCCATTCCACTGCATTTTCTGAACCTGCACTCTGGGGAACCGAGGCTGTTAGAGTCACTCACACCTGGGAGGAAATGAAAGCCCAAAGATGCCCCTATCTGGAGGGTTTGAAGGATGCCACTGAAGAGGGAAGAAGACCCAGAAAGGGGAGTTTGGGCGCTCTGAGAAGACTAACTTGGTGAACTGGAAATGCTCTTTCTGCCATAGCTTCTAGAACAGCGATTTGGTTACCCCGAAGTGTCTCCCCACCAGGGAAGTGGAGAAGCTGAGGCCTGCCTTGTCTTCACGCCCAGCTGAATCAGAGGGCAGCATCAAGTCAGCTCCTAGTAAATGCTCTACAAAACCCTTGCTCTTTGGGCTCGAGGAAGGTGATGTCCCAGAGAGGAATGCTTTAGAGAGACAAACAGACCCAATGGGGTTGGGTGCTCACCTAGCCTGGAGGGCCCCAGAGGCAAACCGCCCATTCCTTTTGTTTCTATTTTTATTTTTGAAACAAGGTCTTATTCTGTTGCCCAGGGTGAGTGCAGTGGCATGTTCTCGGTTCACTGCAACCACAGGCTCCCGGGCTCAAGCAATTCTCCAGCGTCAGCTTCCCGAGTAGCTGGGACCCTAGGTGAGTGTCACCATGCCTGGCCACCATTCCTTTTGTTTCTATTTTTAATGGATTTACAGTCTGCTTATGTCCACATCAAGTTTAAAGCAACTTTCAACAATCCAAGAATGACAAAATAGGCCATTTTGAAGAGGGAAAGAGGACCTTCATGGGAGTCTCCGAAGGGGCAGAGTCAAAATGATTGAGGTGGCTCAGTGAACTTCATTCTCAGGAATAAAAGCAGAGGGCAGGAGCCCACAGCCTCAGAGGACAGACCAGGAACAAGGAGAACTTGAGAATGCTGTCATTCAATAACTGCTGAAGCTCCCGCAGCCTTTTCCCCAGGCTCCTCTCTCCCACCCCTTCCAGAGTTGGTAGTGAAATTATTCCCAGAGACCAGAGCACTGGGAAATGCCCCCTCAAAGCCGCCTCCCCGCTCTGTTCATTGTAGTAGCCATCCTGAAGGGCAAGCAGGCAGAGCTGATGGGATTGTGCATGGGAAGACCCCTGAAGATAGCCTTTGAGGACAAACACAGTCCTGTTTTTCTGTCAGTGAATTGAGCCTTGAAACACTGACTTGGAAGCCATCTGCCTGAGTTTCAATCCCAGCTCTGGCACCCACTAGCTGTGTGATCGTGGACAAGTGACTTTATCTCCCTGAATCCCCAGTGTCCTCACCTGTGAAATGGAGTAATGATAGTACTAACTTTTTAGGGTTGTTATGAGGATTCAATGGGCTAATATTTGTGATGCTCTCAGAACATGCCTCGCGGAGACAAGAGTAAATGTTCTACAAATGTTCGTTAACTCACATACTAGAACTAAATAAAGCCAGTCTCATCTGTACTTTGTTCTTTCTCTCCCTGGCATCCAGCACTCCTGAAATGGCAGTTGTTATAGCAAAGATCAGCTGAGCTGAAGGGCCAATCCCTGAAGCAAACAAACTAAACATGGATTTCACCTGCATCTTCTGGACTCTGCCCAGGGATGGTCCCCACGTAATACTCAGCCCTCTGGTTTCATACTTCTGGGTCCCAGCCTTAGCCCTGATGGCAAAGATAACTTCACTTGCCTTCATCAGCTCCTTCCTTATCTCCCTATTTTGAAACCACTGTCTTTACTCTTATCAGTTGAGAGACTTCAACCCAAGTTGGCAACAGGCTTGAAGTGGAAAGAAATGATTCAAGGTGGGGAGGGTTGAATGGCCGAGTCTTTGCATCAAAGTTGTTTGGAAGATGCATGCGTCACTAGAGTCTTGTTCTGGCCTGCTCACGCAGTGGACTTCTGCTTGTTTTACTTTTTGGTCCAAGGCTAGCCTAAAAGCCAAATTCTGAAATCGGAGGTGATCTTCTCTAGAGTATCTCCTGTCTGTGCCTCTTATTTTGCATCCTGATGCCACCCCAGGCTTGTCACCCTGACTTACAACATGAGCCTGCCCTCTCTGGGCACCAAAGCCTCCTTGACTTCCATCAGAATACACCTTCCTGACTTACATGTTCTCTTGCCAGGTGACAACCACTAGGTGTCCTGAATCACAGATGAGGTCACAATAACAACTCATGTCATGAGTATGAATGAGAAAATGCATATAAAGTGATGAGGAAGCAGGAAGCTCTAGCACCAGGGATACAAACAGCTCTGCTGTGGGAGCCCCAGGGAAGGGTAGAACCTGGAGGAAGGCCAGGAATCAGAGAGGTGGAGTGAACCTTGGCAGTAGAGGTGCAGAGATGGCATTGCAGGAGGTGGTCACAGGGAAGGACAGCAGTCTAGGGGCAGATTGGCAGCAGTAATGTGAAAAGCAGCCTGAGGAAGCACAGGTGGACAGTGCTATGGCCTGGAATAGCTGGTGGCAACAGGGAAGTCAGAGACCCAAGGGGGATATGAGCCCTGCAGAGCATCCCCTGGGGATGTCCCAAGTTACTGAGGATGAAATCATGAAACGATACCTGAGGTTCTGCAGTTCTGCAGGTGGGAAGGAGACTTTTGAGCTAGCACATGCCCAGTCTAACTGTTCATGTGACCTCAGAGGCTGAGGGACTGGGGACGCTTGGCCTCGTGGGCACAGCATGTGATCTCTGCTTCCAAATTCCCTTTATAATCTCCCATCAGATTCCAGCATCTCATGCTGGGAGACAGGCAGGGTTCTCAGCAGGAGAAGAGAAGACAGACTTGGAGAAAAAAAGTGGCTTTGCCTAGGTCCAAGCTGACCTGTGGCAGAGCTGGGACTCAAACCTGGGTCTGGGGAACTTAAAAGCCCATGCTCTGTCCATTGGGCCTCATTGTCACCCCAATCTGAAGATCCTCCATGGCTCCCACTCCCTCAGGGTAGAATTCAATATCCTCAGCTCAGTGGCCAAGGCCTTCCTCCCTAACATTACCCATCTCTTCTTGTCCACATTCTCTCCATCCATCAAAGTCCAGCACAAAAGTCATCTTGTCTACCAAAGCCCTCATCACCTCAAATTCATCTTGGAGACTTCCATAACATTTTATGGGAGCTTCTATTTTCAAAGACTCACACTGACCTTTTTCTTTCTCAACAACTCTTCTGTCTTAGGTCACCCATCCCCAGGGGCAGGAGCTTGCTTTTTATAAATGTTTAGATCCGGGACAGGTCCTGTCCAGGACAGAGCCCAGCAAAAAGCGGGCTCAACACAAGTTTGCGGAGTTGATGCATTAACTCCAAAGTCCAAAATTCAAAGTCTCATCTGGAAATGAGTTCCTTCCACCTATGAGCCTGTAAAATAAAAAACAAGTTATTTACTTCCAAGATGCAATGGGGGGATAGGCATTGAGTAAACATTTTCATTCCAAAAGGGAGAAATTGGGCAAAATAAAGGGCTACAGACCCCATGCAAGTTTGAAACCCAGCAGGGCAGTCTTTAAATGTCACAGCTCCAAAATAATCTCCTTCAACTCCATATCCCACATCCAGGCCACACTGACACAAGGGGTGGGCTCCCAAGGCCTTGGGCAGCTCTGCCCCTGTAGCTTTGCTGGGTTTGGCCCCTGTAGCTGCTCTCACAGTTGTTGAGTGTCTGTGGCTTTTCCAGGTGCAGGGTGCGAGCTGTTGGTAGATCTACCATTCTGAGGTTTGGAGGACTGGGGCCCCCTTCCCACAGCCCCACTAGGCAGTGCCCCCAGTGGAGACTACATGGGGGCTCCAACCCCACGTTTCCCCTCTGCACTGTCCTAGCAAAGGTTTTCCATGAGGGCTCTGCCCCTGTAGCAGGCTCTGCCTGAGCACCCAGGCTTTCCTATACATCTTCTGAAATCTAGTCAGAGGCTGCCAAGCCTCCTTCACTCTTGCACTCTGCACACCTACAGGCTTAATGCCACATAGAAGCTGCCAAGGCTTACAGCTTACACTTTCTGAAGCAGCAACCTGAGCTGTATCTGGGGACCTTTGAGCCAAGGCTGGAGCTAGAGAGGCCAGGATGCAAGAAGCAGTGTCCAGAGGCTGTACAGGGCAGCAGGGCCCTAGCCCTGGCCCATGAAACCATTTGGTCCTCCTTGGCCTCAGAGCCTGTGATGGGAGGGGTTGCCTCTTAGATCTCTGAAATGCCTTTTTTAGTTATGCAAATATCTCTAGCAAGTGGTTACCCCATAGCCTGCTTGAATTCATCCCCTGAAATTGGGCTTTTCTTTTCTACCACATAGTGAGGGTGCAAATTTTCCAAACTCTTATACTGTGCTTCCCATTTAAATAAAAGTTCCAACATTAAGTCATTCCTTTCCTCCCACACCTGAGCATAGATTGTTAGAAGCAGCCTGGTACCTCTTGAATGTTTTTCTGCTTAGAAATTTCTTCTGCCAGATACCCTAAATCATCAATCTGAAGTTCAAACATCCACAGATCCCTAGGTCATGGACACAATACAGCCAAGTTCTTTGTTAAGGCATAACACAGGTGACCTTTGTTCCAGTTCCCAATAAGTTCCTCATTTCAATCTGAGACCTCAGCAGCCTGGACTTCACCGTCTACATCACAAACAGCATTTGGGTCACAACCATTTAACTAGTGTCTAAGAAGTTCCAAACTTTCCCTAATCTTCCTATCTTCTTTGGAGGCCTCCAAACTCTTCCATCTTCTGCCCATTACCCAGTTCCAAAGCCGCTTCCACATTTTCAGGTATCTTTATAGCAATGCCGCACTTCTTTGGTATCAATTTTCTGTATTAGGCCAACCTTGGATTGCTATAAAGAAATACCTGAGACTGAATCATTTATAGTGAAAAGAGGTCTGATTGGCTTGCAGTTCTGTGGGCTGTACAGGAAAGCATAGTGCTGGCATCTGCTTCTGGGAGGGCCTCAGGAAACTTACAATCATGGCAGAAGGCAAAGAGGGAATAGGCATCTCACATGGCAGGAGTGGGAGCAACAGAGAGAGTGGAGAAGGAGGTGCCACACACTTTTAAACAACCTGATCACTTGAGAACTCACTGACTATCATGAGGACAGCACTAAACCATGAGGGATCTGCCCCGTGACCCAAACATCTCTCCCCAGGCCCCATCTCCAACATTGGGGATTACATTTCAACATCAGATTTGGCAGAGACATATATTCAAACATTATCAGTGATTATGGTTCAGGAACTTTGCTAGTGAGAACCAGTGGATCTGGCTAGAGCCCTGTGTAGGCCAGTTAGCTTGGTTCACTTCAGTGGTCACAGACTGAGTCAGATCCTGAGCCCTGGCTGAGTTCAAAGCCCAGCCAGGCATGTCACAAACCTATGCTGCCCCCTCAGGGGCCTTGCACTGCATAAGGATGCCACATAGAAGTTGCCAAGGCTTACAGCTTACACTTTCTGAAGCAGCAACTTGAGCTGTAACCTGAGCAGCAACCTGAGCCTTGCACTGCATAAGGATGCATGGCTATAGCACCACTGGGGCTCACCAAGGTTCTAGTCGATTTCACTCAACCCTTCATTTGGTGGTCTTTGGGCACTCTCCCAACCTTCTGTCCTCTCCAGGAACCTGATCTCTTTACTTCTCAGCCATCTTATGCCCCTCTCCTTGCCATCTCCAGTCTAACCATATGCCATTCTTTCAGTCCCTCTTACCGTGTCTCCTCTAGCAACAGGGTCTTTGTCTGTTCTTTTCCCTTCACCCAGAATACCCACCCTTCCTTCCTCTTTTTGCTCTGTGAACTCCTCTTCCTTCCAGTCTTGCCTCAAATGTCATTTGGTCTAGAAGCTTTCCTTGATTTCCTGGCAAGGTTGACTTCCCCTATTAGTTCTGTTACTGCCTTTGTCACAGGTCCCATCATCTGCCTTTCAACACTTCCCCAGTCATGGAAAGGACCACAGCAACTAGCTCATGGTTGCCTCTCCCCAACACATCTGCCATTACCATAAGTCATATCAAGGTTCCTGTAAATGACCCATCTAATGTCCTTCTTCTTCAAGTCCAAAGCTCCTCAGCTCAAGGCCCTTTCTCCTCCACTCCTCCACTCCTCCTCTCCTCCTCAGCCTCCCACAACCAAAGTAGCATCTTGGGCCTTGCCACTGCTTGGGATCGCTGTCCTTTGACATACTGAACTCCAGCCCCCCATTCTCTGAACACACTCTCCTGTGCTTCTCTCCTTCACTCTTACTGCACCTGACTTTTGACTTCACCGAAACGTCCTGTCCTTTGCCCTATGCTCTTCCTCTCCCTTTCTCAGCATCCCTTGGTTTCCCTTCCCTCTCTATTTGGCTCAAACTATATAACCCATCACTCCAACCTCCCTTTTACTAGCACATTTAACTCTTCTGTTCCTTTGTGCTTCCACTCTATGTATCCTGCCAATGTCCATCCCCAAGTAAAGCATGCTCCCATCCCAGGGTCATTACATATATCATTCCCACTAACAGGAATGCTCTTTCTTCAGATGCCAACATGGCTCATTCCTTCGCTTCATTCAGTCCTCTGGTCAGATGTCCCCTTTTCAGAGAGGCCTTCCCGGATCTCGTTATTTAAACAGTGCCTCTGCCACTCTTTATTTCCTATTCTGTATTATTACCTCTTCAGAGTATTTTCCTGACATTATATTGTGTATCTATTTGTTTATTTTTGTCCACTGCTATATCTCAGGGCCTAGAACACTACCTGGAGCTTAGTAGGCATTCATAACTATTTGTTGAATAAATAAGTAAACCCCAGGACATTTGAACCATCTGTCTTCTGTACAGGAGAATATATCCCAACCCTATGGGTTGGGATCACTTCAAATTGTTGGTGTCCAACCTCAGCAGGCCTCTTGGTGCTGCTTGGCAATCCTTTTCCCTGTCTTGAGTCAGCTATATTTTCCATTGCCCTTGTGGGAGATTCCAGACCTTTATCCTTGTCCTCAAATCCCTACCCTGCTTGCATTTCATGACCGATGGACCTTCGGGTTGTTTCTGACTTTGCATTGTTACAAACAGGGGCCATGAAAATCCATGCACATGAAGTATTGATCTGGGATCCACATCTAGAAATAGAAAAGTGCACAATTTTGTCATGTCAGTAGATTCTGCCAAACTGCCCTCCAAGAAAAGCTGTAGCAGTTCACACTTCTACCAATAAAATAGCTGTTTCCATAACGTTATCAACACTGGATAACATCAATGGTTTAAGGTTTTACGAATTTTATGGGTGAAAATTGGTCTCTTGCTGCTTTGTGTTTACCTTCTGGCTGGTAAAGGTTGACTATGCTTCCTTATGTTTTATTTGCCTTTTATTTTTTTCTTCATCTTTGAGTATCCGTTCCTTTCATTAGCCCATGTTCTCATGGGTTGTTTGGTTTTTTTTTTCTTATTAACTTAAAAATGAGATCTTTATATATTTTGTGCATTCTTCCTTTATCTATTTGACAAATATTTTCTCCCTTTTAGCTTTGTTTTTAATTTTAGAGACTGAAATTTTTTTGTGTGTGTAGCCAAAAACCTATCAAGATACTCTTATAATTTCTAGGACTTGTGACTTACTTAACAAGGAAATACTGTCCTATACATTCTTAGAGAGTTTCACATACTTTTTTGTGAGTGCGCATGTGTTTAGCTCATTAATCCATCTGGGAATTGTATTTGGATATGACAAGAGGTACAGATTCAAGAATATTGCGCCCTAACCCTCCCACCTCCAATTTGACAACTAATTGTCCCAACACCATTTATTGACGGGTATACCTTTTCTTCATTAATTTTCAATGCCTTATGTAGTGTATATTATAGTCTCACCTATACGTGGGGTTGTACTAGACTCTTTTGTTCCATTGATCTATGTTGTGATGCCAACATTACACTGCTTTAATTACTATAGCTTGTGTTGTGCTTTGATAGCTGGTAGTGGAAGACTTCCTGCCCATTTTTCAAACACTTCTCTGCCATATTGCATATTTCCTTCTCTAGATGATCTCAAGATCAGCTCATCAAGTCCTATACAAATTCCTGTTATGATTCAAACTGAGATTGCGTTAGACATTTGGATTAATCTGGGGAAAATGTCTGAGTTTTTAAAAACATCCTGGAATATACCTTGTCTTTTCATTGATCCAGGTATTGTATGCCCTTCTGTAAAGTTGTCTACCCCTATCCTCGTCCACAGTGGTCTGATTTGAGCCCGACCACTCCACCAAAGGAGCTCTTACTAGAGTCATTAATGACCTTTGTGGTGCTCGCTACTGAGAGGTGGCAGGTTGAGGGGATGTCTCTGTCCACTCCCCTTGAAACTGGGCAGCGTTTTATGAGTATTTTGACCAATGGCAGATGGTGAAAGGGAACTTTCCATGTATTTTGGTCTTCTTTAATTTCTATATGCAATGTTTTGTAGTTTTCTGAATACAAGTATTTCACTTCCTGGGTTAAATTTATTGATAAATATTTTATTCTTTTACGTACTACTGTAAATGGAATTGTTTTCTTCATTTCCTTTTGGATTTGTCATTGCTGATGTACAGAAACATGGTATATTAGTTTGGGCTGCTGTTACACATTACCACGGATGTAGCTTGAGCAATGAACGTTGATGTCTCACAGTTCTGGAGACTGAGGAGTCCGAGATCAAGGTGCTGGCAGATCAGGTGTCTGGTGAGAACACTCTTCCTGGTTTGCAGGTGGCCATCTTCTTGCTATGTCCTGATATGACAGGTGGAAAGAGAGGGAAGGAGAGGGTAGAGAGAAAGGGGGCTCTTGGGTCTCTTCTTATAAGTGCACAAATCCCACCAGGAGGGCTGGACCCTCATGACCTCTAATCACCTCCCAAACTTCCCCATCTTCAAATACCATCACATTGGGGATTAGGGTTTTGACATATGAATTTGGAGGCACACGAGCATTCTGTCTATAGCACATGGGACCCTTTCTCTTGGTCTTCAGTTGCCATACAAGCAGGTCGACTGCCCGGAGACCTCCAGACTGTGAGAAAGCTCAGAGTAGCCGCTGCAGAGAGGTGGCATGGAGAGGCCCTGAGACCACAGGAAGAGAGAGAAAGAGAAGGCCAGCCAGCCCCCAGGCCAGCCCCCAGCTCCCCGCCACCCAATGTTCTAGCTTCCAGCCCCTCTCTGACTACAACAATAGGAGAGACCCTGAGCCAGATTCCTTGCCAACCCCAAATTCCTAACTCACAGAAACCATGAGAGATGATAGGATAATACCATGATGTTTATTGCTTTAAGCCACTAAGGTTTTTTTTTGCTTTTGTTTTTGTTTTTTTACATGGCAATAGATAACCAGAACAGCCTTCTACTTCCCAAATCTAAAGGGCCGTTTTAAGGGCAATGACTTCTCTGTGGTAGTCGACTTAGCAGAACTGTTCCCTCATTGAACCTCTCCTTTTCTTTGACTTCCTTGACAATTGTTCCTAGTTCTTCTCCTACATCTGTGCCTACTTTTTCTTAGACTTTTTCCTACACTTCTTTTATCCTCCCTTCCCCTTAAATATTGAAGTCCTGGCCTCAGCCTTCTTCTCTTCTGATGAGTTACACTCAACTCTCACTCATATCCAAGTCGGTGCCAGCCCAGGCCTCTTTCCTGAGCTCTAGACTCATAAAACCAATTGCTGGCCGGGTGCGGTGGCTCATGCCTGTAATCCCAGCACTTTGGGAGGCCGAGGTGGGCGGATCACAAGGTCAGGAGATCAAGACCATCCTGGCCAACATGGTGAAACTCCATCTCTACTAAAATACAAAAAATTAGCCGGGCATGGTGGTGCCTGACTGTAGTCCCAGCTACTCAGGAGGCTGAGGCAAGAGAATCGTTTGAATCCAGGAGGCAGAGATTGCAGTGAGCCAAGATCGTGCCACTGCACTCCAGACTGGCGACAGAATGAGACTCCATCAACAAACAAACAAACACACAAACAAAAAACAACAACCAAAAAACCAAAAAAAATCCAATTGCCTACTGATCTTCCCTACTTTCCCGACCTGGATGCCTCTTACTCCACATGTGCAAAATGGATCTCTTCATTTCCCCCATGCTGCAACATGTCCCTGTCCACCCAGTTGCCTAAGCCAGAATTCTGAGGGTCATTGCAGACCTCTCCCTCCCCCTTGCCTTGACACCATGTCTTGTCAAGTCTACCTCCTACATGTATCTAAAGATCATCACTTCCTCTGCTTTCTGCCCTGGACTATTACCATAGATCCTAAATGACTAGTCTGCTTTCACTCTCTTCCCCTCCAAGCTATCCTCCACACTATGGCCAGTGGTTAAGAACACCAGCTTTGGGGCTAGGTAGATCTGTTTTTCTGTCCCATCTCTGCCATTCATTGGCTCTGTGACCTTGGGCAAGACATTCACTTTTCTGAGTCTCAGTTTCTTCATCTTTAAAATGGAAGTAATAATAATAATTTTACCTACTTGGAAGGTTGATGCCAGGATTCAATAAGAATGCATATTCAGCATTTTGCACAGTGCCTGGCACACAGCAAATGCTTAATAAATGATTGCAGAATGTTTGAGAAGGGGGCTTAGATGAGAATATGGGTGGCTCTAGCAGCTTCCTTTCTTTGCTGAAAAGAACAGTTCTGAACTCATGGACTACACCAGATGTGGCTTGGCTGTCGAGTCTGAATAGGAAAGACTGTGCATTTGTCCAGATTAAGGGACAGCACGGATATTGCAGAGGACATCTGAGTTGTATTCCTGAGGTAACAGTGGCAGCTAGGGCCTAGAAAAACTGACAGGTCCTTGGAAGCTGACATAACTGGCCCAACTGGAACCAGCACATCTGGAACCAGACAGCAGAGGGCAGCAGAGGTTGGTGTGATTGCAGTTTCCTGGGTTGGAGTTGGGGTTGGGGAAGAGAAACCTAAAGCAAAAACTTGGGATCCAAATGGGGGTTTGGCTGGGGGAGCTGTCCAGAGGATAGCAGTGCTCTTGAGCATCCTTTCCCTTAGGGCCTGGGATGAAGATGGTTAAGGAAGCAAGGTTGCTTGGGAGGAAAAGAGGGGGCTAAAATTTAGAGGTGGGAGCTGAGTGAGTTGGAACTTTTACAAAATATACTAAGAAAAATGAGTCTATCCTAGTCTTGTCTATTTGGGCCTTTGCTCATTTCTAGGAATCCCAATGGTCCTTGTATGGGCAGAGTTATCAACTGGGGACCTCAGAGGGTGGAGATGCTTTTATGTGTGATAGATGATGAGTTTGTAGTACAGGTAGGGGCCACACCCCTAAGGTATGACTGAAAGAAGCTTCAGGTTCATGAGGAAACCAAGGCCCAGAGAGGGGAAGTGACTTGCCTAAGGTCATATAGTTAGGATTAAGAGTGAAAGCCAATACTTACTGAAACCTTCTAGCTATTGCTGAACACATTCCATGCATTACCTCACTTAATCCTCACAATAACCTCACGAGGCAGAATTAGGTGTTGTATCATCACATTTTACAGAGGAAGAAACTGAAGCTCAGAAAGGCTAAGCCAGTTGCCCAAGGCCAAACAGCCAGTCAGTGTTGCACCAGGATGCAAATCCAGGCAGCCCAGTTCCAGGGCCTGTGAACATAACCTCCACATTCTGCTACTTGCCTAGGTCAAAGGTTAGGTTTCTGGACTCCCAAATCAAGGCTCTTACCAGTATAGACAATTACTCTATATTGTCTTGGATGGGAACCCAGTTTCAGTAAGTCAAGTCCTGATCTCAAAATAAGTACACTAGAAAGGCAGTTTGCTACTTTAAATGGAGCCTCAGGTAATCCTTTTGTGAGGTAAATACTGCCATTTTTCTTCTCCTATGTATAATTTACCTGCATTGTGATGTTTCTACACTGTGTGAACTGTCCAGGGGACATACGGTTGGCATGCTTCCTACAAAGCATCGCTGCTGATACAGGCTCTGCTTTAAAGGGCTTCTTTCCCAGTCAGCTCTGGCTTTCTCCTGGGCTGCCTTCCTACAACACATTGTTGCTGTAGTCCAGGGACGGTGAAAGAAAGTCAGTTAAAGTGATTTTTTTTAAAATCTCTATTTTGTTTTCCTTGTACTATTGCTTGTTGTTGAGCAAGCAACCACTCTTATTCAGTGTCTGTCTGCATAGAGGCATTCATTCATTCATTCATTCATTCATAAAACACTTGCTGGGCGCCTGCTATGCTCCAAGCACTTTGCTAGGTCCTACGAGTACAGTGATGAACAAGGAGAGCATGGTCCCTGTCCTCATGGAATTTTGAGTCTAGAAAGGCAGTATGTCAAATCATCCCTCTCCGGTGCCCCTAACTGAAATTGGAAACCGCCCATCTTCTCCGTCACCATTGCCTTAGCTTGAGCTCTTATCATGTCCCTTCCTTGGATTACTGCAGCTGGTCTGCCAGTCTCTGTTTCTCTCCACCCCCACCACAGCCTGCACACAGCAGACAGCAGCAGACAGACTCCACCTTTGAAAACATCCCTTCAAACATGTCACATCCTTCCCCTGCTCAACCTGCTCAAAATCCTTCAATGACTCCCCATTTCCTGTCAAATGACATCCACATTCCTTCACCATCTGGCCCGATTCAAGCAAGCTCATGAGCCCATCCTGCCCTATCCTCTTCTCTATAACCTCATTTCCTACCTGGCCATCTGCTTTAGTAGGTTTTCTTACTGTCCCCATACACTTCCAGCTCATTCTTCACCTGTAGTTCCATCTCCTCATATCTTACCCATCCTACGGAAGCTCCAACTGGGGTACCACCTTCTGTAGGAAGCTTCCCCAAGGACTCCCTCCTTCCTCTGCTCTCCATTCTCTGTGATCCTGGGTCCAAGGCCTGAGCTGGTGCGAGGATTAAATGACATGCCATTACGGGCAAATACTTTGTATTGCATCGTGGAGACTTCGTATCTGTTCTCATAGCTACCATTTATTGAGCACGCGTTCTCTGCTAGACAGTGGAGCTCAGTGGCTTAAAGACACCATCTCGTTGAGTCCTCATGACAGCCTATGAAATAGACAATATTGATTAGGCCCATCATTCAGATGAGGAAATTGGCTTAGAGAAGTTGGGTATCTAGCCCATGATCACACTTATAGATAGGTCCATCTGGGGATCCTGTGCTCCTTCTGAAGGTGGTCCGTTGGACTGAACTGGTTTGAATTCCAACTGTGCCTCTTTTTAGAAACCTGTAGTGCAACTTTATGTGACCTTTCAGGTCTTTAACTCTTGATTTAAAACTTTCTATTAATATTTTCCCTGGTCCTAATTCTCTGTTTTTATTTTGTCATTATTTTTTCATTGTCATTAACAACCTCAAAGTCTTTGGGAAACAAGGTGGGCTCTGCAAGGCCTTGAGGAAAAGGCAATTCAAATCAGAAGCCAAAGGTCAGTTCTTTCTGCGAAATAAGAGTCCATGCCAGGTTCCCTATCAACATGCCTGACTGTGGCATGGACTCTTATTTCCTTGCATAGTTTTATTTTTATTTTTAAGGAGCCATCAGGTGGTAATGGATGATTCATGCTTTACTTAGTCTTCTTGTTTATTTCCCTTCCTCGACCTTCAGAGCTTTTTCCCCTTAATGTTTGTTCCGGGTTTTGACAAAGCACCGAGGTACTTGACTTGAGTTGGTAACTTTTTTTCTAATGTCTTCTTAGGAAAAAAAAAAATAAAAGGAAGTGACAGTATTCCAAAACCATATTTTATTTCATCAGTGGATGGATTGCACCTGCTGCTCTCCGATTGTTTCCTTTTACAGTAAAACCTCATTAGAAGACACTCCATGAGTACCAAATGGGGATAGCTTGGGCCATATCTGTCTTGACTTTGTCTAGTCTCAACAAAGTCATAAATGAATTGAATAAATGGACTCTGTGCATTGAGTTTCTATACTTCAAGGCAGCAAACTGTATCATTTCCTTGGCAGGACGCTTTGCATACGAATGATTGATGCTGGGGATTCTTTTCATTTCATTAAGGCAAGTCTCCTAAGACCTCGATTAAGCTGCAGTTTGTTAGCTTACTTGAAGCTACTGTGAATTATTCAAAACAATAAGCTTCGTTTCTTTACAAGTAACCTACAATACAATGGTTCACTAATTTGAAAGGCTACCTCCAATTAGTTTGAGTAAGTGAGGTTGGACTGCATTCAATAGCAATTTATTGATTTCTTTCATCATACAAATCACTCTCCCTAGGCAAGAATTCTTTTTAATAGCCCCAGTACTCCATGAAGACTGGAACAGTGGCATCTCCCTCAGAGACAAAGATCTGGTGCCCACTCACTCACCTGTCTCTGAGTTGGAATCTTAGTGGTAGAGGTCACTTGCGCTGATACATCCACACGCTTGAAATCTTGTTCTTAGTGGCTAAAATTCACGGTCAGTATATGGCTGGGATGGAGGATTGGTTCTGTGTGATGCTGGCCAAGTTGCATTACCTCTCCAGGTTGGAGTTTCTTCACTCTGCAATTATATACTCAGTCTGTGAATGATATTAAGGGCAGTCCATTACCAAGGTTTAGGCTCATTCTTTGAACAGGGTTAGGGAACATTCTAGGCTAGGGTTAGTGTTCAGTCAGTGGCCAGGGTTAGAGCTTGCTTTGTGGATGAAGAGCTAAGTGAAGAGGACTTTATTTTCTAATCCTATCTGCCTGCTTATAGGTAGCGCTATGCTCTACCCCACTGAGCTGAGGACATAAGACACCAGTAGCAATGAGGCAAGACTGGGATTATAGGACAGGGACACTTAGGAAGACAGGGAAAGATACTGGAAAATTTATATTCCCTGTCTAGTACCTCAACATTTTCTGTAAAGATGACAAGATGGAGAGGCTCACTTGCACAGTCACTGATGTTTCAAGGAATCATCATATTCCAAATAATTATTTGAAATGGGTGCCTTTCCTTGCTGTGAATTTCTTTCTCAGGGACTCTGGCCATGGGGTGCTGCTGGGATCTGTTCCAGTCAAGTTATCTATTCTCTATGTCCCCTATGGGTGTGGAAGAAAGGAGATGGGCTGGGCCACCTTGGCCATGTTTGAGTTAACAAATGACAATAGAATTCCTGCTTAGAATGCTAGGGAAATGGGTTTCTCTGATCTCCTGGGAGGAATTGTAATCACCAAGTTTTGAAAAGGCTAGGGAATCTGTAACTGAAGGCTGCTTTTCATTTGAGACAGGAAGAGACAGACACGGAGGGTGAGACTGATAAGTGAAAGGGCGTGAAGCACCATTTCCCCACTCAGGATGCTGGGGCTGGGCTGGAGAAGATGCAACAGGAGGTGGTGGTGGTGATGGGGGAATCCACTGTGCCTGACCTACATGCTCACAACCACCCTATGGGCTCATTACCATATTATTTCCACAGATGAGGAAACTGAGGTACAGAAAGAAACAGAGGTCACCCTGCTAGCGAGTGCAGTGCTGTAATTTGAACTGCAGAACCTCTGAGAGTTATGGTTCTTGGAAATATCAAGTCAATTTGGAATGGCAGGAAGACAAGGAGAAGAGGTGGAGGAGGTTATCATATCATGATACCTCAAGTGCCCGGAGGTGACCTCAGTGCCAAGAGGTAGCACAGTGTAGTGGTTAAGAGCATACACTAGGAACCCAACGGTCTAAGCTGACAGACTTGGTTCAAATCCTAGATCTCCCACTTTCTGGCTGTGTGACCTCAGGCAAGTTAGTTGACCTCTCTGTGCCTCAGCTTCCTCATCTGTGAAATAGGGACATAGGGATAATAATAGTACCTACTTCATGGAATTGTTATGAGGGTTGAATGAATCAATGAGGGAGAATGTTCAGACAACACCTGACACCTAGCGAAAGCTACCTGGCTGTTTAGCATCTAGTGTAGTAATGAATTGCCCACATGCTGGGTCTGTGGTTGGCTGGGGGCTCTTTGAGCCTCAGCTTCTCCCTACAACCTGCTTTAGAGTTGATGTGAGACATAAATGAGGCAAGGTACATCGAGAAGAGCACACCATGAGCTGTTTAGCATTACTACATCAGCCCCTTATAACCCAAAGGTAGAGTCCACATTGGTGTAGCATCTGTGAGTTCAAATGTTGCATTAAATGAGTGGGTCAGTGGCAAGGGATGAAGAAAACCTTTTGATCTGCAAGGAATTCTGTTTTCTTTCAAAAATTTTTAAGAGATGGGGTCTTGCTCTGTTGTCCAGGCTGGAGTATTGGGCTTAAGCCATCCTCTCACCTCAGCCTGTTGAGTAGATGAGACTACAGGCACACGCCACCACACCTGGCCAATTTTTATTTTATTATTATTTTTTTGTAATGTTGGAGTCTTGCTTTGTTGCTCAGGGTGGTCTTGAACTCCTGGTCTCAAGTGGTCCTCCCACTTCAACTTCCCAAAGTGCTGAGATTATAGATGTGAGCCACCACGCCTGGCTGGAATTCTGTGTTCAATCTAACTGACTTTGGATCCTGCTGACACACAGTGAAGAGGGAAAGGGCCATGGCCTCAGATACCACTGGGCCCAGATCCACAGCCTCAAGAAATCCACACCCTGCAAGGTGGTAGAGCCAATGGGTAAGAACTCAGTCTTCAGAGCCAGACCTGTCTAGGTTCAAATCCCAGCTCTATCACATATTGTGTGACCTTGGGCAAGTCACTTTACCTCTCTCAGCCTCAGTTCCCTCATCTGGAAAATGGGGGTAATATTTGTGCCTTCCTCATAGCGGTGTTGTAAAGATTAACTCCATGAACACATGTGGAAAGCTAAGAGCAGCGCCAGGCACGTAGTATAATATTTGTTGATTTATTTCCAGAGAAACCAGGGAGATGAGTGAGAAATGAAGGAAGACTGTGGCGCTCCTCTCCACCCTCTCCCCTTCCCCACCGGCTGGAAGATGCTCCTGTCCAAATGGGAAATTGAAGCCAAAATAGCACAATAAAGGAAAGGAAGCGCTCCAGGAGCAGATGGGCTCCCACTCGCCGTCCTGAGGAATGTGCTGACTATTCAGGAACAGGCCTTTGGCAGTCACTTAACACAATCACGAAGCAAAGGGAAATGATCGAGTCTGTCACCAGGGTCAGTGCCAATTTGTTTAAGAACGTGGTGAGGCTGAAAAGGAGGATGTGGGGAATGGGAGGCCCTGAACATTCCTGGAGCCAGTTTGCAAAACCTCCTGGGCAGCAATCCCAGGTGCGTGTGACTGGAGACCTGCCCTCCCCATGTGCCCTCCAAAGTTCCCCAGTAGGCAGCCTTGGCCATGATGGGGGTGCTGGTGGCCTACGTGGGCTGGGTCAAGTTGGGGACCACATGCTTCCTTTATTCTTTTCTCAAACTTGTACTGGGTGCCCACTCTGTGCCAGACATTGGGCTAGGAGCCATGGGGTATGTGGGGGAGAATGATACAGGTAAGGTCCTTGCCCTGGAAGAAGTCCTAGAGGATCAGAGCTGTGTCACCTCCACATGGGGAAAACATCTAAGAAAGGCTGAGGGGTCAGGGACTGAACAACTACCCCTTCCCAGGGGTTTTACCTGGAAAAAAAGAGAATATCTGGAAAGGATAATGTTTAACATGGAGTAACTTCTAATGATGGAATTAGTGGGGGTGTTATTTCCTGGTGGGTGGAGGGGCCATGGCAGACTGTAAACTTATTAAAAGAAAAGCTTCTGCTTCTGTGAATTCCTTGACCAGTAGCTAGCATGACTGTACACCTAAACAGACTTTTAGGCAGAGCATTTAGAGTGGATCCTACCAGCTCTGACTGAGTGCCTACTATGTGCCAGGGATAATACCAGGTGCTCTCCTATGCTTTAATATCACAGAAAATCTATCTGAGGTGGATTAATGTAAATATTGAATGACTGGACATGAATCACAGGAAGGCCCTTGGGTAGAATGTAACCTAGTAGTTCTCAAAGTGTGGTCCCTGGACCAGCAACATCCGTATCACCTGGGTGCTTGTTAGAAATGCAAATTTTCAGTTCCATCCCATATACATAGTCGGAAACTCTAGCGGTGGGCCCAGCAATCTATTCTTACAAACCCTCCAGGTGATGCTGGTGCACACTCAAGTTGGAGGCCCACCTCTCTAACCCAGCGGTCTTTAAAAGGGGCTCTGGGCTACCATGGAGGTTCTAGGGGAGCCTCTGGGGAGGGGAATAGGCTGAGAGCAACTCTATTTTCATCTGCCACCTTACATGTTGAGCTGCCCTGTTAGATTTTGTTTTAAAAAAAGTGTTCCAAACTGCAAAACTTTGAAAACCATGATTCCGGTAGAATCAACTGCCCTCCCCACTTGACACATCCTGCCTCATCATTTGTGCAGATGGAGAACACTAAAGCCCAGGGAGAGGAGGGCTCTGGCCGGCGGGATGGGACTAGCACTCCGGCCTCCTAACTTCCAGCCTGGGGTGCTTTGTGGCATCTCAGGCTGCCCCCTCATGAGAGAAGAAACAGGAAGGCAAGCCTTTGGGCTCTCTTTGAGTAAGATCCTGGGGCTATCTGCTTCTTTTTTTAGTTATGCCCGGAAAGGCCAGAGGCTTCTGGGGTTCTTGGAGGAAGCCTTTCCGGTTCCTCTCTCCTGTGGCCCAGGGCTTGTAGCCCCGGATCTACCTCGCAGCCAACCTGGACTCTCCTCCTGACCACACTCATCTCAAGGTAGAATATCATGGGAAGTCTGCCTGCACGTCCAGACTCACCCCCCCCCCCCTCCCCATTCCTCAGCCAGGACTCTCAGGCCCACCTGATGTCTGAGGCTCTGAGTATGTGCATTTCCCTGGCCTCTATTTCCTGCCCATCCCCAATCCGGACAATGTTCTGTCATTGCCCTCACACTGTGAAGGGGTGGGGATCACTGTGAGCCTCTCCTGGGGGGTCATTGCTTACTGTACTATATGTCTCTCCCTCCCCAGCCTCCAGCACTGCCAGGTCTATTTCCCCAGTGCGCAGCTCACAGGGCTTGGCAAGCGAGGGGCAGAGATATCAGTGGGGTTGGGGTCTGCCCTACCTGCTGCTGGTTCTGTCCAAGGCTCAAAGATCCAGCTGGTAGGACTTCCCCACTGCTGCCTGGGTCTTTTCTGATATCAGGCATTGCCTTTGACTTCATACTTAAGCCTCTGGCAATCTCAATGGCTGTCTTCCCCCAGGACAAGAGCACCGGCTCCAGCCATCTCCACAATAAAGGGGAGAATGCAATAGCTCCTCCGGGTGCCAACTGAGGACATTGCTGATGCTGGGGTTGCAGTCTCAAGCTGCTGAGCCTACGTGAACAAAGTCAAGGCAACTGCGGCATGGTGTGTGAGTCAGCTGCTTGACTCTTCTGTGTGTGTGTGTGTGTGTGTGGTGAGGGAGGTGGATTCTGGATGAGTGAGAGACTAAAAAGAAATTGGAAACACGACTGCTAAAAGACTAACATTTTCAGACCAAGTCAGCTCATTCCCCGCGGCAAAAGAGCATTTGAAACCCTAGCCAGTCCCGCTCCTGTCCGACTTATTAGACCCCGTGGACTGGCTTATAGCAGGGATTTTACAACTGATAGAAGTCGGCAGTGTAGGGAAAATAGCAAAAGGGCTCTGGAGTCAGAGAGATAAACATTGAAATCTGGGCAAGGGACTCACCTCCTTGAACCTTGGTAAAAGAATTCGGTAACATTAGGTTGAACCATATGAAAATGCTATTTTGTGAGTCAAAAAAGATTGAATATTGACAATTTCTTATGGTTCAACCCAATATCCCCTTCCTCCCAGAGTTACTGTGCAGATTAAATGAGCTAATATACAAGAGTGTTTATACCAGCATGTGACACATGATAAATGTCCAATAAAGGATAATGATGATGATGGTGATGATAATGGGTATTTAACACCTAATTTTGACCACAGAGTGAGCCCTGACGCTGGCCATCTCATAAATACAAGTCCTGGATAGGCTGAAATACCTCAGGGACATAATCTACGGGGTTAAAATATTTCCCTGACCAAATAACATCCCCCCACCCAGGCTGTCCCAGCTCTTAAATTTTTTTGCTTATAGGTCACTCTGTGGTGCAACCACTCTTCAATGAAGGCTCCCACTAAAGAGTCCCCAAAGGAGAAGACATTCATTCACTGATTCATTCGTTCATTGAACAGCTTGTATCAAGAGCCTATTATGTTGCCAGGCACTGTGCTAGGTGCTAGAATGAAGAAGGTATGGTCCCTGCCCTGGAGGAATTTGCAATTAGATATGAGGGAAAGCCCCCAGACAGGTACCAACAGTCCACTTTCGACCAAGAGTCACAGCCATAAAAAGTATGTCCCAAGATTTGCGGGTCACTGAGGAGGGATCATCCTCTCTGAGGCAGGATAATAGGTTCTGGAGTCAGGGAACCTAAGGCAGTTTCACGCTGAGTTCCTAGAACTAAATTGAAAGGAGAACCCTAACTTTCCATGCCTAAGTAACAAAAGGACCAGAGGCTACTCCCTTTGCAAGCCCCCACCTTTTCTGCGTGGCCGATGGGAAATTGAAAGTACCTCTGATTGGTTGTTAGACATTTGCAAAGGAGCGTAACTTTGAAACTTCACTTCAGCCTCCATAGGTTGTCCACAAACAATCAGACTGATTGCAGGCCAAGTCTTCCTTTGCATAGAAGTGCAACTATGTTAACTTCACTTGAGTCTCTGATTGGTTACTGTTTGCAACCAATCAGATCTTTGCATAAAAGTGTGCCCGTAGTAATTTCACTTCAGCCTCTGATTGGTTGCAATCAGACTGGTTGCAGACCCACTTCATTTACATGAGGTGAACACCGAGTGACCAATGGGAAACCTCTAGGTGGTATTTGGACCCGAGAAGATTCAGTATCTGGGCCCTTGAGTGGCTGCTCAGGCCCACTTGCACGCTGTGGAGTGTCCCACGCTGTGGAGTGTACTTTCGTTTTCAATAAGTCTCTGCTTTCGTTGCTTCGTTCTTTCGTGCTTTGTTTGCGTGTTTTGTCCAATTCTTTTTTCAAAACACCAAGAACATGGACACCCTCCACCAATAACACCTCCATCCATCTTAACGCTATTGGGTGGTCAGAGATGACTACACAGAAAAAGTGGTATTTCAGATGGATTTTGAACGATGTGTAGGAATTTCTTGCATGGAAAAGGTGTGAATTCAAGCAGGGGAAACCTAATATGTAGAGGCACGGGATTGCAAAGGGGTGTGAGCACTTTTAGCGACTGGTTCTAAGTTCAGTGTGTCTGGAGTACGCGTCAAGAAAAGGAGTATCAGGAGCTGAGGATGGGGAGGCACGTCAGGGCTGGGCTGGAAAGTGCACCCTGGATGTAATTGTCTAGGCAACTGAGAACCAACAGATGAAAAATTCCCAGTGTCCAGACAGAAGACATTCTGATTTGTCCAGAATGGGGCCTGGGAATACACGGTCTCCCCTCCCCTCCCCTCCCTTCCCCTCCCCTCCCCTCCCCGCCCCTCCCCGCCCCTCCCCTCCCCCGCCCCTCCCCGCCCCTCCCCTCCCCCGCCCCTCCCCTCTTCCTTCTTTCCTTTTACCTTTCTTTCTTTCTTTCTTTCTTTCTTTCTTTCTTTCTTTCTTTCTTTCTTTCTTTCTTTCTTTTTCTCTCTCTCTTTCTTTCTTTCTCTTCATTTCCCTCCCTCCCTCCCCCCACTCTCCCTTCCTTCCTTCCTTTCTTCCTCTTTTTTTCTTTTCCTTTCTTCTTTCTTTCTTTTTCTTTCTCTATTGCTTTCTTTCTTTTCTTTCTCTCTCTTTCTTTCTCTCTCTCTTTCCTTTCTCTCCTTCCCTCTCTTCCTTCCTTCCTATCTTCCTTCCTCTTTCTTTCTTTCATTCTTTTTTTCATTCATTCTTTCTTTCTCTTTCTTCCTTCCTTCCAAGATGGGGTCTCACTATGTCACCCAGGCTGGAGTGAAGTGGCTGTTCACAGCTGTGATCACAGCTCACTATAGCCTTGAACTCCTGGGCTCAAGTGATTCTCCTGCCTCAGCCTCCTGAGTAGCTGAGACTACAGGGTTTTCTTTCTTGGTAGTAAGTATTCTCTATTGAGGTATAATTTATATGCAATACCATGCACTCATTGTAAGTGTACAATTCAATGATTTTTGATAAATGTCTGCACCCATGTAAACCAGTACTACCTTAGACCTGGGCAGATGGGGCTTCTGTCCCATGCCCTGCATTTCAGGAGGAACCCACTGCACTTTGCAGCACTTTCCTTAAAATTTTCAGGTTCCTGCCAATGTCTGAGACCAGAGCCTTGGTCTCAGCACACCATGCTACAGTTGCCCTGACTTTGTTCACATAGGCTCAGCGGCTTGAGACTGCTGCCCCGGAATCAGTGGTGTCCTCAGGTTGGGCTTTCCTTAGCTCAGAATGGGTCCCACCTAGACATAGGACCTGGTCTGTGTTTTTCCAAGCACTCTTTGAGTCTCTAGACATCCCCCTCCTGTGCTTGGGACCCACAAGATGTCCTAAGGAACTCCAGGATTCTCACCTACGGGATCATCTATGGAACTTTTGGTTGAGACCCGGTTCCAGGAGAGCAGCATGGTAAGTGGATTGCTCCACTAGCCAAAGCAATATATCTTTGACAGAAGTGCATGGAAGTGGGTCAGCCAGAATGGTATTGGCACACTAATTTTGGATGACTCAAATATTGTGTGTAGACAGGGGTTGCACACAATATATTTTGCCAGGTTCTGAGCACCTTAGGAGTGGCCCTGTGTGTAAAGCCACTGCTTCAATTGAGATTTACATCATTTTCATCATGGCAAAAAAATGTCCTTGAAGACTTTTGCAATCCCACTCCCACTCCTGACCCTTGACTACCTCCATCTTGCTTCCTGTCACTATAGGTTAGTTTTACTTATTCTAGAATTTCAAATAAACAGAGTTATATGGTATCTAGCCTTTGTGTCTGGCTTCTCAATTACATAATGCTTTTGAGGTTCTCCATGTTGTAACATGTATCAGTAGTTTATTCCTTTTAATTGCTGAATATCCATTGTATTAATATGCCATTGTATATGTTGTATATCCATAAAAGTTTCAATGTATGTGATGTATGATTGTATTGGTATACCATTGATCCAATCTATGGATATACCACAATTTGTTTATTTATTCACCTATTGCTAGACACCTGAGTTATTTCTAATTTGGGGTTTTCATAAATAAAGCTTCTATGAATACTCTTGTATGAGGTTTGTTGTGGGCATATGTTTTTATTTCTCTTGGATAAATACCTACAAGTGGAATTACTGGGCCAAAGCATTAGCTTATGTTTAATTTTATGAGAAACTATCAGACTAATTTCCACAATGGATGTACCATTTTGTACTCCAGCGAGAAATGTAATTTTCATTGCTTTATAGAGTTTTCATTGATTTATATCCAATTAGTATAGTTATTTAAAAAAATTTTTCAGCCATTCTAAGTGAATGTGTACTAGCATATCATGGTGGCTTTAATTTCTATTTCACTGATGACTAATGATGTTGAGTATCTTTTCATGTGTTTATTGGCCATTTTTACATCTACCTTAATGAAGTCTCAGTTCAAATCTTTTGTCCATGTTTTTGGGTACAATTTACAGACAATAAAATGCACCCATTGTAAGTATACAGCTCAATGAGTTTGATAAATATACACAATCATATAACTAATACCGCCTAGGTAGAAGTTTATTATTTTTATTGATATTTTCAAAGCACTGACATTTGGTTTCATCTATCTTCTCTATCTGTTTGCTAGTTCATTGATTTCTGTTCTTATCTTCGTTATTTCCTTTCTTCTACTTATTTTGGGCTTAATTTGTTCTTCCTTTGTCTAGTTTTTTTTTTTTTTTTGAGGCAGAGTCTCGCTCTGTCACCCAGGCTGGAGTACAATGGTGCCATCTTGGCTCACTGCAAGCTCCACCTCCCGGGTTCACGCCATTCTCGTGCCTCAGCCTCCCGAGTAGCTGGGACTACAGGCGCCCGCCACCACGCCGAGCTAATTTTTTGTATTTTTAGTAGAGATGGGTTTCATCGTGATAACCAGGATGGTCTCGATATCCTGACCTCGTGATCCACCCGTCTCAGCCTCCCAAAGTGTTGGGATTACAGGCTTAAGCCACCGCACCAGGCCCTTTTCTAGCTTTTTAAGTTTGAAGCTGTGAAATTAAGTTTAGCATGAAACTGCCTCCTTACGTATTTTAAGTTCGGCCTAAAGGTTTCTCTGGGCATAGTGAACTGTAACCTAACTGGATGTGTAAACAAACTGTAACCTGCTCTTGCACCAGTCACTGAGTTTTGGCAAATCACAGGTGGCCAACTGTTCAAATTGTGTTCAAATAAGGCAAACATTGAGCTGTAATCAATTCAGCTGGTTCTGTACCTCACTTCCATTTTCTTTTTCTTTCTTTTTCTTTTTTTCTTTTTGAGACAGAGTCTCACTCTGTCGCCCAGGCTGGAGTGCACTGGCACAACCTTGGCTCACTGCAACCTCTGCCTCCTGGGTCTCAAGCGATCGTTCCTCCCTCCTCAGCTTCCTGGGTAGCTAGGACTAGAGGCGTGTGTCACCACACTCGGCTGATTTCTGTATTTTTTGTAGAGTTGGGGTTTTGCCATGTTGCTCAGGCTGGTCTCGAGCTCCTGGGCTCAAGCGATCTGCCTGCCTTGGTCTCCCAAGGTTCTGGGATTACAGGCATGAGCCACTCTGCCCAGCCCACACTTCCGTTTTCTGTACATCACTTTTCTTTTTCTGTACATAAGTTTTCTCCAACCACATGGCAGTGCTGGAGTCACTCTAAATCTATTCTGGTTTAGGAAGCTGCCTGATTTGCAAATTGGTCTTTGCTGAATTTAACTCTGTTAAATTTAATTTGTCTAGAGTTTTTCTTTTAACAAAGCTGAGGTCATTGATCTAAGACCTTTCTTCTTTCCTAATATAGGTATCGAGTGCTATAAACTTCCCCCTAAATACTGCTTTAGTGACATCCAGCAAATTTTTACATGCTGTCATTTTCATTCATTTAAAAATGCTTTTCAATTTTGCTTTTGATTTATTCTCTGACTGATGGATTGTTTTGAAGTGTATCATTTAATTTCCAAATATTCAAGGATTCCATAGATATCTTTTTCGTTATTGATTTTGAATTTAATTATGTTGAGATCAGAGGACATACATTACATGATTTTAGTCCTTTTAAATTTATTGAGACCTGTTTGATGGTCCAGTTTATGGTCTATCTTGGAGAATGTTCCATATGTGCTTGAGAAGAATGTGTATTCTGCAGATATTGGGTGCAGTGTTCTATTCATGCTGATTAGGTCAGGTTGATTGATGGTGCTGTTTAAGTGGGGTTTTTTTGTTTGTTTTTGTTTTGTTTTTGAGACAGAGTCTCTCTCTGTCACCCAGGCTGGAGTTCAGTGGTGCTATCTCAGTTCACTGCAACATCCGCCTCCCGGGCTCAAGTGATTCTCCTGCCTCAGCCTCTCTAGTAGCTGGGATTTTAGGTGCCTGCCACTATGCCTGGCTAATTTTTGTGTTTTTATTATAGTGGAGACGGGGTTTTACTATGCTGGCCAGGCTGGTCTCAAACTCCTGACCTCAAGTGATCTGCCTGCTTTGGCCTCCCAAAGTGCTGGGATTACAAGTGTGAGCCACCTCTCCAGTCAAGGTGTTGTTTAAGTCTTATATATGCTTACTGATTTTCTGTTTACTTATTTTATCCATTACTGAGAAAGAACTGTTGAACTCTCCAACTATAATTGCAAATTTGTCTATTTCTTGTTTCAATTCTGTCAGTTTTGAGTTCACATATTTTGAAGCTTGTTAATAGGTACATACACATTTAAGATTGTTATATTGTCGTGATGACTGTTTTATCATTAAACATCTCTATTCCTGGTAATATTCTGTGTCTTAAAGCTTACTTCGAAATTAACATAGCCACTCCTGGTGCATCTTTATCATTTTAGTTTTAACCCATCTGTGTCTTTATGCTTAAAACATGCTTCTTGTAGACAGCAAAAATGTTGAGTCCAATTTTCTTTTTAATACAGTAGGACAATCTCTAACTTTTAATTGTACTGCTTAGAGTCCCCTCACATTTGATGTCGCTACTGCTGTTGTTGAATTTAGGTCATCCATTTCTCTATTTGTTTTCCATTCTTCCTTCCTATTCTTTGTTAACTTTTTCCTCTATTTTTGCCCTCTTTTGGGTTGAGTGTTTTCTTTTATTTTTGTTGAGATGCAGTTTCGCTCTTGTCACCCAGGCTGGAGTGCAATGGCACCATCTTGGCTCACTGCAATCTCCATCTCTGGGCTCAAATGATTCTCCTGCCTCAACCTCTGAGTAAGTGGGATTATAAGCATGCACCACAACGCCTGGTTAATGTTTGTATTTTTAGTAGAGACAAGGTTTCACCATGTTGACCAAGCTGGTCTCGAACTCCTGACCTCAGGCAGTCTGCCCACTTCAGCCTTGTTGGGATTATGGGCGTGAGCCACTGCACCCGGCCTAGTATTTTCTTAAAAACTTTTTGTTTTAAAATAATTTTAGATTTATAGAAGAGTTGTGAAATAGAGAGTTCCCATAGACCTTTCATCCAACCTTTCATAAACACTTGACATAAACATAATATATTTCTCAAACATAAGAAATTAACATTGGTACAATACTACTACACTACAGATTTCGTTTGGATTTTCCCAGTTTTCCTATTAACGCCTTTTTCTGTTCCAGGATCTCACTTCAATTAATCGTGATCATGTCTACTGAGGTTCCTCTTGGCTATGATAGTTTCTCAGGTTTTTCTGTTTTTTGATGACCTGGACAGTTTTGAGAAGCACTGGTTATGCGTGTTGTAGAATGTCTCTCAATTTGGGTTTGCCTGATATTTTCTTTTGATTGGTCTGTGGATATGGATTTTTGGAAAGAATACCATTGAGGTGATGTGTCCTTGTCATCCCATCAAATCAGGGGGTATATGATAGTGACATGACTTACTGGTAATGTTAACCTTGACCACTTGGTCAAGGTGGTATCTGCCAGGTTTCCCCACTGTAAAGTTACTGCTTTTCCCTTTAGAAATTATATTCATTACATGCAAGTCACTAAAAATTCAGACTACAGTCAAGGGGGTGGGAATTAAGCTCTACCTCCTCGAGAGATAAGTATCAAGGAATAACGGAAATCTTTTTCTTTTCTACTTTATCTCTGCCATTGGCTTATTAGCTAAAACTTTTTTTTTTCAGTTGATCGAGGGTTTAAAACAAGCATTTTTAACTGTCACAATCTACCTCAGATGCTATTATATGACTTCATGGACAAGTAAGAACCTTACAACAGCATACTTTTGTACCTCCCATCATTTGTGCTATTGTTGTAATATCTTTTCCTTCTACATATAATATAAACACAAGGTATATTGTTATTGGTTTTGCTTTAAACAGTCATTTATATTTTTTTGAAATAATGTATTGAGGTGAAATTCACATAATATAAAATTAGCCATTTTATTTTATTTTTTTAGACAGAGTCTGGCTCTGTCACCCAGGCTGGAGTGCAGTGGCATGATGTTGGCTCACTGCAACCTCCACCTCCCAGGTTCCAGTGATTCTCCTGCCTCAGCCTCCTGAGTAGCTGGAATGACAGGCATGTGCTACCAGGCCTGGCTATTTTTTTGTATTTTTTTTAGTAAGGGGTTTTGCTGTGTTGGCCAGGCTGGTCTCAAAAGTGATCCTCCTGCCTCGGCCTCCCAAAGTGCTGGGGTTACAGGCATGAGTCACTGCACCTGGCCATAATTAGCCATTTTCAAGTGAATAATTCATTGGCATTGAACAATCAATTGTCTTTTAAAGAAAAACTTTAAAATTGAGAAAAGCAAGCCTTTTCTTATTTATTCACATGTTTATCATTTCTGGCACTCATCATTTTTAGTAAGGGGTTTTGCTGTGTTGGCCAGGCTGGTCTCGAACTCCTGGCCTCAAGTCATCCTCCTGCCTCGGCCTCCCAAAGTGCTGGGGTTACTGGCATGAGTCACTGTACCTGGCCATAATTAGCCATTTTCAAGTGAACAATTCATTGGCATCGAACAATCAATTGTCTTTTAAAGAAAAACTAAAATCGAGAAAAGGAAGCCTTTTCTTATTTACCCACATGTTTATCATTTCTGGCACTCATCATTCCTTTTTGTAAGTCTGTGTTTCCAACTGGAATCATTTCCCTCAACCCGAAGAGCTTTCTTTAACATTTCTTATAGTGTAAGTCTTTGAATACTTTGAAGATACCACTTCATTGTCTTCTGGCTTGCAATGTTTTAGTTTAGAAGCATGTGGTTATCTTTAGTTTGGTTCCGCAGTATATAATGTGTCTTTTTTTTCCCCTAAAGCTGGTACTAGCATTTTCTCTTATCAGTGGTTTTCAGCAAGTTGCTTATACTGTGCTTTGGCTTGATTTTCTCCGTTTTTATTCTTCTTGAGGCTTGTTGAGTTTCTCGGATCTATAGTTTACAGTTTTCATCAGATTTGCCAAATTTTCAGCCATTATTTATTCAAATGTTTTTCTGCCTTCAGCGCCTCCTAGAACTCTTATTACACATATATTAGACTGTGCGATATTGAACCACAGGTCACTGAAGCTCTATTAGAATTTTTTAAATAACAGCTTTACTAATATATAATTCACATAGTATACAATTCATCCATTTAATGAATACATTTCAGTGGCTTTTATAATACTCATAAATATGTGCATCCATCACCACAGTCAATTTTAGAACATTTTCACTACCTCCAAAGAAACCCTATACCCTTTAGCAATTCCCCATGCCTCTGGCTCCTCTGGCCCTAAGGAACCACTAATCTACTTGTCTCTATGGTTTTGCCTATTCTGGACAATAAATGAAAATAAATGAAATCATATAAATTGTGGTGTTTTGTGGCTGGCTTCTTACTTAGTGTAAGGCTCACTTATGTGATAGCATATATCAGTACTTCATTTCTTTTTATGGACAGATAATATTCCATTGTATGCATATAGTGCACTTTGTTTACCCATTCATTCTGTTAACTTTTTATCAGCCTGTATGAAATCAGTTATTTAAGAAAAATAACTTTTTATTTTCCCTCTGTGCTTCATTTTGGGTAGTTTCTATTGCTATTTCTTCTAGTTCACTGATCTTTTCTTCTGCAGTGTCTAATCTGCTGTTTCGGCCATCTAGTAAATTTTTATTTTAAATATTATATTTTTTACCACTAAAAATTCTATTTGGCTCTTTTAATATATATTTTATATTTTCTTCACTCGATCCATGTTTTCTTGTAAATCCTTGAGCATATTTATAATAGCTGTTTAGAAGTCCTTGTTTGTTAATTCTATCATCTCTGTCATTTCTGGCTGTTTCTGTTGACTGATTTTTTCTTTCCTGGCTATGGAAGTAGCACATTTTCTCTGCTTCCTTACATGTCTAGTAATTTTTTAATTGGATTCTAGACATTGGGGATGTTTCATTGTTGAGTGTCTAGATTTTGTGTCTTCCTTTAAGAAATCTTGAGTTCTGTTTTAGAAAGCAGTTAAGTTTCTTGTATATCAGACTGGGCCTTTCACTACTTGTTTTTAAGGTTTATTAGAGAAGGTCTAGAGTATCATTTATTGTAGGTCTAGTTTATCCCTACTGGTGAGGTGTGACTCTTCTGGCAGCCTTGACTGAATGCCCTGGATTTTCCATAAGGTTTCTCTACTCTGGCTAGCTGGAAATTGCATGTCTCCTATACTTGTCAGGACTCTGGGAATTTCAGCCTATCGCTTCCTGGTAGTTCTTGCCCGGATTTATAGTGTCACCTACGTATGTACAGCTTAGTGTTCAGCAAGTCAATCAAGAGGCTCCCTGTGTAGATATCTGGAGCTCTTTTTTTCTATGTTGCTCTTTCCTTTCTAGAACTCTGACCTGAAAATTCCAGCTGCCTCAGTCTTCCAAACTCTAATATTTTTCCTCATTAACTCCAGGAGATCACTATGCTCTTCTGGGGTTTCCCCATCCCATATTATGGTCCGGAAAGTGCCTTAAGGCAGAAACCAAAGGCCATCATAGACCTCACCTCACCTTCTCTCAGGGATCACAGTCCTGCACTGCCTATTGTCCAATGTCTAAAAATAACTGTTTCATGTATTTTGGTCCATTTTCTAGGTTTTTTTTTTTTTTTTAATGGCAGAAGAAAAAGTCTGTTTCAATTTACTCCAATGTGGTTGGAAGTAGAAGTTCCAGTAGAGGCTTTTAAACAGGGGAGAGACATGATCATATTTGTATCTAAGGAAAATCTGGTGGCCACCTGGTGGTCTCTTAACTGGACAAGAGGTAAATACTGAGGCAGAAAGACAAGAGGTAATTTAGGTTGTCTATGAATGAGTTGATGGAGGTCTTAATTAAAAGAGTGGCAGTGGGACTAGGGAGATATCAAAACTGTGGAGAGTTCCATAGAAGATGGGATTGACAAGACTTGCTGATAGATGGGATGTAGGTGATGGGTGAAGTAAAGGGCAGAGTTCAGGATGGGCCCCAGTTTTCTGACTTGAACAGCTAGAAGGATGGTACTACCATCCACTGAGATGGAGAATACTGAAGCAGAAGATACTTTTCTTTTTTTTGGAGGGTTGTGTTTATTTGGTGGCTGGGTAGAGTGGAGATGATGAGGTCAGTTGTGGCCATGTGGAGTCTGAGGTGCCTGTGAGCCACCAACCCGGAAAGAGCAGCTGGATATGTAGGTCTAGGAATCAGAGGGGAGATGGGGCTGGAGAAATGAATGTGGAGTTTATGGCATGTAAATGGTAACTGAGGCCATGGGTGTGGGTGGGACTGTCTAGGGAGAGAGTGTGCAATGAGAGGAGAAGGTGGCCCAGGACAAAGTGAATATCCTCATTTACCAGCAGACAGATGGATGCTAAGAGTGGGCCACGGTATAGGAAGTCATGATCGGGGAAAAATAGGGTGGAGTAAGAGCCTTGCTGATTCTTGTCAATGGAGAATAGGCCCTGGGAGGGACTGCCATTGAGGCCTAGGCCCTGCAGTGGGAGTGGGCAATACTAGAAGAGAAGCTGCGAGGTACCAGAGCACACTCTGCTGACTTCAGCTTTCTTTTGGTTCTTGCCCTGCCCTCCCCTATCTCACCTCCAGGCATAACCACCAACACTATTAAAAAGAAAAGAGAAAATAGGGCAAAACAAAGGCATAATAGAAATTGAAATAGTTTTTAAACCCCACAGTAGGAGAAAACCTCAACTGGTATTTTGGAGGCGACAGCAGTAGTTGCCACTCTGTCTCCAGTGGCTGGCATTGTCAACTTGGCCCTGCGCCCTGCAGCTGGGCCCTGAGGGCTGGCCACACTCCAGTCAGCCCACATGTCTTCACCCCCACCTCTGGTACTGGGAACAATGCCAGGGCCTCCCCAGGCAGCAAACCGTGTGGCCAGGCCCAGGCACAGACTAGGAGGACCCTAGAGCAACTGGGACAGACAGGGAAAGGCAGGAAGGGGGTAGTTCTGTGTAGTAGTGGTAGGGAGGCCACGAGCCCAGGCCCGGGCACCGACCTTCAGCGGCATCCCTAGTTATTATTGTCTAAACTCTTTCCTCCTTCTCAGAGCTAGTGAATGAGCAATGCTGTCACCATCAAGGTCTGATTGGATTTGTTCTCCAAGTAGATCCTGTCTGTCTTTGGTGGGCTGGGAGATCCCCAGGGCCAGGGACCTGCTATAGTTGCCATTTGCTTGACTTCTGTACAGTACACCAGTCTTACTGTCATTTACCCATAGTCATCAGTTTTATTTTCAACTCAGATACATGGCATGGGAACTGACTTTTGATGTGCTGCAGAGCTCCCTTTAATTGCGAGGCCCATGGGGCATGTACAATAAGATCTACCTCCCCCCAATTTAATTTGCACTTAATATCTCAAGGACACAGTTCTTGGGTAAAGTGAGTACATTTGGATTTCTTTTTTTGAATTAAAATAAATAAATATTTGGAAATGTTGGGGGAGAATTTTCCAAGACTGCTTTCTGCTTGAGGGAAATGGAGACCCCTGAGTTGAGCAGAGGGTTGGTGCAGGTTCTCAGCAGGATGGGAGCCGTGTGAGGCTGGGACCTTTTCTAGGCCATTGGAAAGGACCCCACACTCAGCTCCTCCTACAGACCTGGGAAAACAATGTTCTCTTGGCAGTGGGTAGTGGTCCTTTAGGGCTGCAGGGGGCACACGTATCCATTAACCTGTTCATCCCGATCCACGGGATCTTTGTTTCCTAGGTCAGCTTGGGTCCTCTGAGAAGTAGACATCAGATGGGATTAAACGTACAGGAGTTTTACATGGTGGGGAGGGGGTGGGGATCTGCAAAAGATACAAAGATGGAAGCAGGAGCAAGGAGCAGGGGTGGGGATCTGCATACAAAGATGGAAGCAGGAGCAAGGAGGGAGCACCTTCAGACCACAGTGCAGGACTGACACTTGAGAAAGGAGAGGTGTAAAGGAGGAGGCTGGAGTAGGAAGAGTTTTGGGCTGCAGTGCAGCTCTGAGAAAGTCTGGTCAGATTGATGGGAGATCCTGGAGCAAGGGTTGCCTGTTGGAGGAGTCCCATGTCAGGCAGGAATGGGCCGGAACTGGTATCCCTGCCAGGCTTAGTCATTGACTGGGAGCAGCCTATGGTGAACACCACCATACATCCAAAAGTGTGGCAGCTAGAGCTGTCAGTTAATTCTGCTCCCTGCAGAAGGTTCTATTGGAGAGAGATCTGAGCAGCACAATTCCATGCTCACCTTATGATCCCTTCAGCCTCCTGGGGTCACTATCTTGACATCTTGCTTGGGATCAGTCCTCAGGTCTGGTGTTTTGTTCTCAAAGCAATTGTTTCTCCCCTTTCAGCCAAATCCCAGGCCAGAAAATCTTCCTGGGCCTCCTCCAGTTCCACAGTAGGGCCCTGGCTCCCAGAAACCTGCCTTGCTAGACTGTCCACTTGGAACAAGAAGGTTGTGGGGGCAGCTGGGGAGGGGCCATGGGCTTTGACTCCCCCACTGGTCAGTTGGTCATTACAGGCAATGGAGATGTTAACAATAGCCCCCAAAGGAAGGATGCTAATGCCTCTCTCCAAGGCTGACCTGGGAACCACCTCTTCTTCTCCTTGGCTTTCAAGGAAACACCAATGTGGCTCCTTGTGGATGTATGGGTGAACGACTCTCCACAGCACAACCAACTGTGCTGCTTGTGGTGAAGAAAAGGGTGAAGGGATGGGGATGGTAGTAGGCGGCTGGCCAGGGCCAGTGGCACCACCTCCAGCCAGGATCCTGGGGGGAAACGTTTCCTCTGGGAGGGTGGCCAGAACGCTGCCCTGGCTGGTGGCTCCTCCTGACCGAGTGGCTCTGCTATGGCATTGTGCCTCCAGGACTTAGTCTAGAGCCCGGGACACAGTGGGTGCTCAAGACCTGATGGTTGAACAAGTGCCTCCTCTTGGCTTCCACTTCTAGGCCTTCCCCTTTGCCTTCCACTAAAATGGGAGGTTCATGAGGGCTGGAACTTTGATTTTTCACTGCAATGTCCTAACTTAGAGACTGGCACATATCAGGCAGTCAGCAAATATATGTTGGATGAATTAATAAATAAAAGTGTCCATTGGGTGCAAGAGCCTTGTTCACAGGAACACAAAACGGTGGAAAGGATAGGCCCTGCCCATGAGAACTCTCAGCCTGATGAGGAGACACATCCCCTTAGGCAGAAGATGGGGAGCTAGGATTTACTCTGTGAAGTAGCTAGACATAAGGACCCAGTTAAAAGCAAGTTAACAGCAAGAATATAGCCAGCTAGAGCTGGCCAGAGAAGGCCTTTGTGTTAAGGGGGCATTGACGTGATGGAGGTGATAAGAGCTGGTTACATATTTTCTTTCTAGGCTTCCTGTTTATACAGAACACATGTTCTGAACCAGAATTCTGGACACAAGGTCTGACTAAGGCACAAGATGCGGGAAAGTGGAGCTGGCCTGGAAAATCCAACAGGACACTTCCTAGTATCAGACAAGAACTGCTCATGGAAAGCAACAGCCTAGATGAAGGCCAGGCTCTCTGCTGCGGTCTGGGCCAAGTTCCCAGGCAATGAATCTTACCAGTGGGTCAACCTCTTGCTGGAGGTTGTTCTAATTCAAGGGCATTGAAGGAGGAGAAAGACTTGATGCTCAAACACTTCTTGGATCTATGAGAGATCAGCAGCCTACTCCCTACATCCAGTCCAGCCTGGGTACCCTCAAAGGCTCTTCCTCACCATGGCAGCAGGCCCCACAGGTCCTTTAGTATTGATCCAACAAGAGAGAACACCATATCCATTTGTGGCTTGTCCTTGGATTCCTAGCTGTTGTCATTACCAACTTGAGATGACAGATTCTTAAAGGGTAGGTTCCAAGGGTCTCCCATTCCTTGGGGGAGTCTATTCTACGCAACTTCAGTTTCACCGAGTGCTCATAATTGAGAGAGAAGGAGCCAATAAGCCAGTGTCATTGCCATGAGATGTCTTTAGGTTGTTTTCCCTACAGTGGAGATGAGTTTGGCCTAAGCCTTTCACATTTCATCTGATTAGAGCTTGGGGGCTCAGCCTGAGCAGATTAGAGCTTGGGGGCTCAGGCTGAGGCCAGGGTTTGGGTTCAATTAGGGTTGAGGCCGTGGCTAGGGCTAGAATGCAGGAAAGTGGTCCACAAGGATGGAATCCATAGTGTGGGCCCTCATTGGGCTACAGCAACCAAAATTAACCAGTCTCGATGTTGAGATGTAGTCTATTACAAATAACACATTAGGACTTTTTTAAAATAAATCTTTGAGGAAAAGCTCAAAGTGCAATATTTTTGCTGTAGGTAAAGGCTGTCTCCATTTATGCAGGAGTTGTGGATGGAGTAAGAGAGTCGACCATGATTGGCTATTAAAGTGGCAATGCCTTGTTAACGAGGCATTGGCAGAGAATAGTGTTTGGAGGGGCCAGCTATTTTCCAGCTGAAGAGAGAATAGTTGGTTTATAGCCCCAAGGAGGTCAGGCTCTGAGGGGAAGGGACAAGGAAGGACACAAGGCTCCAGCAGCACCAGGGGTCATTGGTTTCCTTCTCCTCCTCCTCTTGGCTGATGCTGTGTGCTAACAATTATGCTTATTGCTTCACAAGTATTATCTTATTTTGTCATCAGGACACCATATGAAGAAAGTCTAACATTCTATCTTACAGATGAAGAAATTGAGGCTAGGCTGGGCGCAGTGGCTCATGCCTGTAATTCCAGCGCTGTGGGAGGCTGAGGCAGGTGGATCGCCTGAGGTCAGGGGGTCCACACCAGCCTGGCCAACATGGCGAAACCCTGTCTCTACTAAAAAAAAAAATACAAAATTTAGCTGGGCATGGTGGTGGACACCTGTAATCCCAGCTACTTGGGAGGCTGAGACAGGAGAATCGCTTGAACCCAGGAGGCAGAGGTTGCAGGGAGTTGAGATGGCACCACTGCACTCCAGCCTGGGTGACAGAGTGAGAAGAAAGAAAGAGAGAAGGAAAGAAAAAGAAGGAAGGAAGGAAGGAAGGAAAAAAGAAAGAAAGAAAGAAAGACAGAAAGAAAGAAAAAGAGAGAGAGAGAGGGAGGGAAAAAGAAGAAGAAAGAAAGAAAGAAGAAAGAAAAAGAAAGGAAGAAAGAAAGAAAGAGAAAGAAAGAAAGAAAGAAACTGAGGCTGATGGGAGTTAGATAACTAGTTTAAAGGTTCAGAACAGGGCCAGGAGTCAGACCTGGGTCTGTCTGACTGGATCACTACCGTATTTGCTGCCTCTAGTATTTCCTGGGCTTGCTGGGGGCTCCCCAGTGGACAGGTGAGCATCAGAGATCTTGGTACCTTGACACAAAGCTGTCCCACGAATGACTCATCCATAATACTCTTCCTGTCCAGCCTAAAGCTCTGCTCCCCCTGGAACTCCTTGGTCCTGCTGGCCTGCCTTGGAGTTGCTCTGGGCCCACATGGGCAGGGGCCTGCTCTTTAGTCCGTGTACTGTCTCTACAGACTCACCCCCAAATGACTGGACCAGGGCCACCCGCTCTGAGCCCCTACCACATCCCGCCTCTCTGTCTCCCTTAGCTCGGCTGCTCCCCGCAGCCCTCCCGCTTCCTGCTAACTGTGGGGAGAATTTGGCAGCATGCACATGACGTTTGCTGGCCCCTTCCCAGGCTGAATTTCACATGGTTATTTCCTCACCATATTTCTAGCCTGCTGGGCCCCCTGGAGACTCCAACTCATCCTTGGCTGATTCTGAACAGTCCGGTTTTAGCTCATCTGTGGATTTCATTACTGTGCTATTTACTGGCATCTTACAAAGTTTTAACTGAAGTTGTTCCTAGAGACTGGGCAGGGGGTTGGTCACTGGGGTTGGTCAGAGCTTGGTGTTAATGAAGCCAAGCACATGGACGCAGGCCACGCCGGGCCCAGTGAGCTGGACTGGGCTGCCAGCCACAGACTGAGGCTGAGCCCAGACCTGTTTCAGATTGAGCCTGAATCCTATGCATAGGCCTCCTCTGGGGCCTAAACTCTGAGGTGGCGGTGGACATGGAACTTTGTACCCAGAAACAAGCTAAGGTTCTTGCAAAGACACTCGCTTAGAAGTTTGTCCCAGGTGTCTACTCCATCACTCACCTGCCTGCCATCCTTATCGCAGGCTTTAACTCATCAGCTCTGGGCCTTTCTGCATGGAAGGATGGAGTATTAACAGTGTGCAGCAGGGTCTAGTCTGGACCCCTCTTCCCACTCTTGCACTGGCCTCCAGCTCTGGCCACAGTGTTATGGTGTCTCATGATAAGGGGCAGTCTTTGCCGCCAGGCCTCCACTGGGGCTCTCTCCTCTGCTCCTTCTCCTTATCCCAGCTGCATTGACCCCAACAAGCCCCTGGACGAATACAGATGGCAGACCTGTGGTGTTCACAGCTTCTCTGGTTGGGAAGAGTCACATTCTATTCGCTTCCAAGACAGCACAGAAAAGTGGCACCAAAACATAGAGACTGCATTGCCCCCTGTGCGCCAGGATGTTGCCCCAGCTTTCTGTGCTCCAGGGGTGGAAATGGCTGAACTCGAACTGAGCTGTGACACATGCTGTGCCCTGGGCCCTGTGTGCTAATTTACAAGGTCGCTCAGGATGAAGTAGGGATGTAAGCGTAGACGCTGCCGTCTACTCTTTATTATTTTTCTCTGCCTTCTCCCTCTGCCCATAGTGGGGCTGGGTACAAGACGGACAGACAGCGGAGGCCAAGGGCCATCCCACCATGGGCTGATCAGCCTCACCCCTCTGCTCATCTGTGGTACAAGTCTGCTGCTTTGCACAACTCTGGGGGGAGGGAGGACAGCTATGTCAGCACGATGGGCATCCCCAGCCCAGTGAACCTTTGCAGCTGCCACACCAATAATGCCTGGTCCTGGCTTATTAAATGGGCCCCTCTGGAGTTTGGGTTGTCAACTGGAGCATGAGGTAGGGGTGGCAGCAGAGCACTGATCTCCATTTATAGACTCTTTTGTAATGTTCCATTTGATCAAACGCCTCCAAGCCCCTCTCTCGGCATCCTCTCTGTCACAGACAGCAAATGCTTCTAAGCTCCCTTTTTCCCAAAGGTGACCATAAAACAAATGAAATTGAAATCTGATGGAGATCCTATTCAGTTTGATTTGGTTCAGTGTGATTTGACAAACATTTACTGAAGGAGCCCCTGCTCTGGGCCAGGCCTTTTGCAGCACTAGGAACAAAGATATGTCTTGATGCCTGTCCTCCAGGGGCTTCCAGAGACCATCTCAGTCCAGCAGAGTAAGGGCACTGATGCAGGTCCACTGACGGGAGCCCAGGGGACGAATGAAGTAACTCTGCTGGGCATCAGGGAAGTTGTCGTGATCTGAATGTTTGTGTCTCTCCAAAATTCATATGTTGAAATCCTAACTCCCAAGGTGATGGTATTAAGGTAGGGCCTCTGGGAACTGATTAGGTCATGAGAGTGGAGCCCCCATGATGGGATTAGAGCCCCTTAGAAGAAGAGACATGTGAGGATACAACAAGAAGATGGCCACCTGCGAACCAGGAAGCAGGCCTTCACCAAGAACCACGCCATGATGGCGCCCTGACCTTGAACTTCCAGCCTCCAGAACTGTGAGAAATAAATATTTTTTTGCCACCCAGTCTATGGTATTCTGTTTAACCTGAACGTCCTAAGACAGAAGTCTTTGCAAACAAGGTGATTCCTGGCCAGGGCTTTGAAGAGTCAATAGTTTTCCTAGAAGGACAAAATGAGGAGAGTGGTGCAGGGGAATGAAACAACACAAGCAAAGATGCAAAAGCAGCAGTAGCTGGGTGAGGAGCTGCAACTATTTGAGCATAGCTGTTTGACTTTTGCTTCTCAGTGCCTGGCACAGTGCCTGGTGCATATGGCTTCAGAAGATGTTGGGTGAATAAATGGACCTTCTTCCTCCTGGGGGATCACGTGCATCTGGAGGAGTTCTGACCATCTTGCTAAACTGCAAGATAGTTGAGGGTGATCTGTAAGAGAGAAGTGAACATGGCCAGGAGTGGTGGCTCACACCTGTAATCCCAGCAGTTTGGGAGGCCGAGGTGGGTAGATGGCTTGAGTTCAGAAGTTCAAGACCAGCCTGGACAACATGGTGAAACCCAGGGTCCACTAAAAATACAAAAATTAGCCGGGTGTGGTGGTGCGCACCTATAGTCCCAGCTTCTCAGGAGGCTGAGGTGGGAGGATCACCTGAGCCCAGGAGGCAGAGATTGCAGTGAGCCAAGATTCCACCACTGCACTCCAGCCCTGGGCAACAGGGCGAGACCCTGTCTAAAGAGAGAGAGAGAGAGAGAGAGAGAGAGAAGTGAACACATCAGATGACACAGAATTAGGCAAGGATCTGGTCTAGAGCCCAGGACTCCTGACTCCCAGCCCAGTGCTCTTTCCATTCCACCTCCTCTCCTCTCGGTCCACACTGATCTCTCCCTTTCCCAAGCCCCTTGGCCCCTTCAGCACTTACAGTCAGAGTCGCTTCTTCCCCAGCTCTCCTGTATTGTGCATGGGTTGTTTCCAGTGTGTTCCACTTGTTTCTCCAATGGACTGTCAGCTCCTTCAAGGCAGAGACTGGGGGCTCTTCTTTTCTGGGTTCTCCATGGTGAGCAATAAATATGTCCTCCCCCAAAGCATCAAGAATTAAAGAAATGTAGAAAAACTCTCTTTCCCTCCCTCTCCAAGAGACTTGTGGATTCAAGTGCTGGCATCCTGAATTTAGGGGTTGAAATTTCTCTGCGTACACACCTTGTGGCCCTGCCCACAAAGTGTGCAGGGAAGTCTAAAGAACCTATACCCTTCCTTCCCTCGGGAAGTTCACTGCTTAGAAAAGGAGAGAAAATGGCCCCAAATACAGAAGAAGATGGATTTGTCGTATTTTGTGGATAAGTGTGTTCCTGACATGCTTGTGGGAGTAAAATCTTACCTTTGATGTGCTGGGAAAAGTCCCTAGTTGAGGAAATTCTCTAGTGACGTTTTGAAAACTGATGATATTGAATCATTGAATTAATTTATTTCATTTCTCCATGGCATCTTTTGCTTATTAGAATTGGCATCTATTCATTTACCAATTATCTAAGAAAAATCCATTCATCCCAGTGAATCCATCCCTCCCAGTAAATACCAACACAGAGTAAATACACACTGACTCATAAAAAGTAAATACACACTGACTCATACACGATTTTACTTGTTGTAAATTCTTTTTTAATGTGAAGAATCAGCCTCTAATGGACCCACTGTGTTCTAATAGGACAAGAAGCTGCATGTGAATAAAAGCAGTTCTTGCTGTTCTCATCTAGCAGGTCAGCCTAGAAGTGTGGTTAGATTAGTGATTTAAATCTCATGAGAGCCTACTACCTAGTTTTTCCTATGGAATCCACAGAGTCTAGTTAATCAGAAAGACTGTGTTTGAATCCCACTTCTGTCACTTACTGAATGACCTTTGATAAGTGATATTGGTTTTTCTGGCCCTCAGTGTCCTTGGCTATGTAATGGGGACTATCATAGCCACTACCTCATAGGATCATTATGTGGATAAAAGGTAACACTGAATGTCAAGAGTGCAGATCAACTGAACTAGGTGAAGGTAGGAACTGTGAGGCAGGGAAGTATCTTCTTCCTAAGGTGACCCTGAAGCACTGATTACATTACTTTGGGGTGGATTTTCCTCCACATGCACCCATAGTATAAACTATTTTACCAATGGGAAGGCAGGCCTAGGGGAGGGGCGAGGGCACATGTGGGTTTCAGCAGGCCATCAGCAGATTCTCCCATGACACCCCTATGGGCAAGGTGTTCACTGGTGCTGGATGACAGTCATAATCACAACTGTAAGCAAGAGCTCTTCTGAGTCTCTCATGCACTCAGAATAGTAGAGACACAGATGACGTGCAAATCCCGGAAGCTTTTTGTAGCAGATGATGATGACCCCCCTCCCTCCCCCATCTCTTCAGCCTAGCTGAGGTCACCTAGCTGTGGGACAGGGCTGTTCGCAGCATGCCACTCTTTTCCACCTCGGACACCTGCAACTTCTCTGCTGGAGGGAGGACTTTCCGCAGCACTTGGGAGAGTGTGGAGGAGTTGACATCCCCGGGGTAACTTTCAACTGATGGGGGAGGGGAATTGGTGGGCAAATGCCCCAAGTCTTTGACAGGACAGTTCTGAGGAGCGTCCCCACAGTTTCCCAGTGGTCCTCTGCAGGATGGAGCTCCAGTTGCCTTAAGGGCAACCTGCTCTTTAATGTGGCATTTCATTGGCTTCTCTCCCTTTTCTCCCTTTCCCTATGTCCACCTCCCCGATAAACTACCTGAATCCAAGTCCTTGTCTCCGGGTCTGCTTTTGGGGGGACTGAAATGAAAACACTTTTTCTGTTCTTCTACAGTTCACACAAGATTCAGGTGTGGGGAAACAAGAGTGTGAGAAAAACTCATTACAAAAGAAATGTAATCCCCCTACCTGACACCTGTTTTCAAAGCACTTTCTTTCACCTACATCCTTGTTATTCAAAGCAGGACAGGCAGCAAGGACATCACCTGGGAGCTTGTGAGAAATGCAGACCCACCCCAGGCTGGCTGGCTCCAAATCTGCATTTTAACACGATCCCCAGGTGCTTCTTGGCTGTTACACTTTGAGAAGCCCTGCCCTGTGCTACCTTATCCTCTGGGCCCTCATGAAGCTCCTGTGAGAAAGAATGGCTATTTGTAGTGGGTTGAATAACGTTTTCCCCCAAATTCATGTCCACCCCGAACTTCACATTGTGACCTTATTGGGACATAAGCTCACTGCAGATGTAATTAGTTAAGTAAGATGAGGTCATACTGGAGTACGGTGGGCCCTCAATTCAACGATCCGTGTCCTTACAAGAATGCAGAGAGAGATGTGCACAGAAAGAAGGCCATGTGACAGAGATTGGAGTGATGCTGCATGAACCAAAGAACACCAGGAGTCACCAGGAGCTGGAAGGGGCAAGGAAGGATTCTCTCTGAGAGCCTTTGGAGGGATAATTTTCCCGCTGATACCTTGATTTTATACTTGTAGCCTCCAAGAATGGAGCAAATACATTTCTTTTCTTTTTTTTCTTTCTTTTTTTTGTTTTTCTTTATTTTTCTTTAAGTTCTGGGATACAAGTGCAGAACATGTAGGTTTATTACACAGGGATACGTGCAAATACATTTCTGTTGTTTTAAGCCACCCAGTTGGTGGTACTTTCTTATGGCAACCCTAGGAAACTACTATCATTCCCAATTTCACAGCCTTGTAAGAACTTGGCCTGGGCACAGTTTGAATTGCTGATTAAACACCCCCTTCCGCTGCCCCCTGAGATGGATACCGGGCCTCAGGGACTCTCCAGTAGCACTTCCAAGAGCCTTGCTCCTGGCCTTTGTCCTACACCATATTGTTGGCCAGGATTTGGAAGCAGGCACAGGGACGCGCACTGCTCAGTTTTGTAGATGACATGAGGCCAGGAGGGTTGGTTAATAGGATGGCTGGCTGAATAGGGACATGGAAAGATTGGGACAGGTTACAACAATGGCCCAAGCGAATGATGGGACCCCACAGGAATGAGAGTAAAGCTGAAACTTAGGTTACAAAAAGCAATCATCCAGAAACGGGATGGCTGGGAGCTGGCTTGGCAGATATCCTGATGGCAGCAAGTGGGTGGGTAGGTGTAAGTGACCTCCAGCTCTGTTGCAGCTGAGAGTACGATGAAATTGGTGATAAAGGAAGGCAGCCTTAAGCAGCATGAATAGAAGTGGTATGTCCCCAGTAGGTGGGGACAGCACTGTCAGTTTCTACTTTTTGTTGTTCATACCACCCCTGGAGCACCAGGCCAAGGTAGGGGTACCACTTTACAGAAAGGACGCTTCAAACTAGGGAGTGTTTGGGGAGGTGATCAGAATGGTGAGGATTCAGAAATAAAATAATGATAATAGCTACCATTTATTAAGTGCTTCCTTTGTGCCAGCGACTGGGCTAAGGGAGGTGAGTAAGACAAACACTGTCCCTGCCCTTGGGAAGCTTACAGGCCTGGTAGCAAAGGCAGGCAATAAGCCCCGAGGCATATCAACACATGGATTTATTTTAAAACCTACAAGGGCTACAGAGGAGGACAGGGAGCTATTACCCAGAGAACCTGACCCAGATGGGTTCCTCAAGCCTTCCTTGAGGAAGCAGCATTTTCATCTTTGAGCTAGTTTATGAAAGCAGATTAGGTGCTACTTAGGGGATCATGGCATCTTTTAAACAAAGAGAACAGCAGGTTCAAAGGCCCTGGGGCACATTTGAGGTATAGGGAGACGAGTTGTATTAAGGGATGAGACTTAGTTTGACTAAGGTCCTGGGAACATTGCTTTGGCTGTGCTGTGAAGGATGAATTTGGGAGATGCAAGGGTGGGTGCAGGGAGACCAGTCAGGAGGGAGTGGCAGCCATCTGTACTAGTTTCCTATTGCTGCTGCAACACATTGCCTCACATTTAGTGGCTTAAAACAACACAAATGATCCAGGCACAGTGGCTCATGCCTGTAATCCCAGAGCTTTGGAAGGCTGAGGCAGGAGGATCACTTGAACCCAGGAGTTTATGACCAGTCTGGGCAATATAGCAAGGACCTCATCTCCACAAAAGAATTTTTTTTTTTTTTTTTTTGAGACAGAGTCTCGCTCTGTCACCCAGACTGGAGTGCAGTTGCCTGATCTCAGATTACTGCAACCTCCACCTCCTGGGTTCAAGCGATTCTCCTGCCTCAGCCTCCTCAGCAGTGGGGACTACAGGCATGCACCACCAGGCGCAGCTAATTTTTTATTTTTCAGTAGAGACAGGGTTTTGCTATGTTGGCCAGACTGGTCTTGAACTCCTGGGCTCAAGTGATCCGCCCACCTTGGCCTTCCAAAGTGCTGCGATTACAGCCATGAGCCACTGTGCCCGACCTCCTCAAAACAATTTAAAAACAATTAGCCAGGCATGGTGGTGTGTGCCTGTGGTCCTAGCTACTTGGGAGGCTGAGGCGGAACGATGACTTGAAGCCAGGAGTTTGTGACAAGTCTGGGCCACACAGGAAGACCCAGTCTCTACAAAAACAAGAACAAAACTAAACAATCCCCCCAAAGACCCCACAAACAAACCAAACCCCAAATGTATTCTCTTACAGTTCTGTAGGCCAGAAGTCCAACAGGAGTCCCACTGGGCTAAAATCAAGGGGCAGCAAGGCTGTGTTCCTCCTGGAGGCTCGAAAGGAGGATCTGTTTCCCTGCCTTGTTCAGCTTCGAGAGGCTGCCTGCGTGCTTTCCTCAGGATGCCTTTCCATCTTCAAAGCCAGCAATGGCTAGTGGAGTCTTTCTCACATTGCTGCATTCTGAGTCTGACTTTCCTGTTTCTGTCTTTCACTTATAGGGACCCTCGTGACGATATTGGGCCTCTCGGGTAATCCAAGATCATTCCCCAATCTCCCTATTTTATTTTATTTTGAGATGGAGTTTCGCTCTGTTGCCTAGGCTGGAGTGCAATGGTGCGCTCTTGGCTCACTTCAACCTCCGCCTCCTGGGTTCAAGCGATTCTCTTACCTCAGCATCACAAGTAGCTGGGATTACAGGTGCGTGCCACCACACCTGGCTAATTTTTTGTATTTTTAGTAGAGACAGGGTTTTGCCATGTTATCCAGGCTGGTCTCGAACTCCTGGCCTCAGGTGATCCACCTGCCTTGGCCTCCCAAAGTGCTGGGATTATAGGCATGAGCCACCATGCCCAGCTGATCTCCCTATTTTAAAGTCAGCTGATTAGCAGTCTTAATTCCATCTTGCCACTGTAACAAAATATATTCACAGTTTGTGGGGATTAAGATGTGCAGATATTGGGGAGTCCATTATCCTGCCTACCACACATCCTGATTTACACAAGTTACCTCATTTAATGCCTATGCCCTCTCCCTCCCCAGGAGGCTGGTACTACTAATTCCCTTTCTACAGATAGGACACTGAGGATTGCACTAGTGACCTGCCTAAGGTCACACAGTGGGAAGTGGCAAAGTCCACAGTCAGACTCCAGGCTGCCTGACTCCTGATCCTGTGATCCTAACCAACACCAGATCCTGCAACTCCATTTCTTAGGAGGACAATGGGAAAGGCCAGGGGATGATGTTTGCCCTAGGGAGCTGAGCTGCTAGCTGATTTCTAGTGTACGATGGGCTGGCTGACTGTTGGCATCACACAAGGGGTTAAGTTCTGTGTGACTCCAGAAGGCAAAACCAGGTCAAAACTTACAAGGAGGTAAATTCCCAGTTTTAGAGACTTAGAATGTTAGAGTGAGAAGGGATCTCAGAGGTCATCTTTTCTTATAAGGAAACTAAGGTCCAGAGACAGGAAGTAATCTACCCAAGGCCACACAGCTAACTAGTAGCCTAATAAATAACTTTATTTTTTCTTTTCTTGTCTTTTTTTTTTTTTTTTTGAGACAGGGTCTCACTCTGTTGCCCAGGCTGGAGTGCAGTGGTGTGATCTTGGCTCACTGCAACCTCCACCTCCCGGGTTCAATCGATTCTCGTGCCTCAGCACCCCCAGTAGCTGGAATTACAGGCATGCACCAACACGCCCGGCTAATTTTTGTATTTTTAGTAGAGAAGGGGTTTTGCCATGTTGGGCAGGCTGGTTTCGAACTCTTGACCTCAAATGATCCACCCGCCTAGGCCTCGCAAAGAGCTGGGATTACAGGCCTAATAAAGAACTTTCTATTACAGTTCTCCTGACAATGGTATGGGCTGCAATATTAAGTGATGGGCTCCTCATCGCTGGAGGTGGCTGAGCATCTAACGGGGACCTCCCACTGGGCACAGGCGTCACTGGTCATCGTGAAGTGTGTTGCATGTAATTTTGAAATAAATGACAAAGCATACAAACTTGTAAATGATTTCTTCATCTTAATAAATGAGAGCAGTTCTGGCCTGAGATTTTTCAAAGTCAGGTTTATGAAGGCATAATTTCACCCTTTGATGTGTACAAGTTCAGTGAGATTTAACAAAGGTACACAGTCATGTAACCACTACCACATTCAAGATATGAAACACTTCCATCACCTCCAAATATTCAAAAAGCTTTTTGTGCCCCCCTTTTAGTAAACTTTTTATTTTCAAAGAACTACTCACAAGAAGTTGCAAAAATAATATAGAGAGGTCCCATGTCCTCTTCAGGCAGCTTTCCCCGCTGGTAACATCTTACATAATTATAGTACAATGTCAAGACCAGGGACATAATATCAGTACAATGCCATTAAGTGAACTCCAGACCTGATTCAGATTTCTTGATCTTTTTCATGCACCCATTTGTGTGTGCGTGTTTGTGTGCACAGTTTTATGCAGTTTCATTGCGTGTATAGTTTTGCATAACTACCACCATCAATAGACTCCCTCGTGCTACTCCTTCCCACCTATGCCCATCCCTTCCCTACAAGCCATCCCTAACCCCTGGCAACCACTAATCTGCTTCTGTGCCCCTTTTCATATGCTTTACTGTGAAAGTGCATTTTTAATTAGAAAATAAATTGATGAATCAACTCGCGTTGGCAAAAATCCAAAGTATTTAGGTTTTTGGAAAGAACTCCTTAAGACACGTTTCTCATTTTAGTCCCTTTACTGGGGGCGAACACTGTTAGAGTTTGGGGTATCCTACACTTTTGTTCTTGCAGTTGCATACCGTGCATACATTACATGTATATGTAAAGTACCTATAGAAATATGTAGTTGTGTATGTTTTATCATATATATTGTATCATACATATTGTTCCACAGGTGGTATTTTTGTTTTTTGAGATGGAGTCTTACTCTGTCGCTCAGGCTGGAGTGCAGTGGCGTGATCTCGGCTCACTGCAACCTCCGCCTCTTGGGTTCAAGAGATTCTCCTGCCTCAGCCTCCCTGAGTAGCTGGGACTACAGGCACACGCCACCAAGCCCGGCTAATTTTTGTATTTTTAGTAGAGACAGGATCTTGTCATGTTGGTCAGGCTGGTCTCGAACTCCTGACCTCAGGTGATCTACCTGCCTCGGCCTCCCAAAGTGCTGGGATTATAGATGTGAGCCACAGCGCCCGGCCCCACAGCTTTTTTTTTTTTTTTTTTTCACTTAACAACATGCTTTTCACCACAAAAAATTGATAAGTATGTGAGGTGCTAGATATGCTAATTAACTTTATTTAATCATTGTACAATGTATACATATAGCAGTTCCAAGACTGCTTGCAGGTACTAAAATCTAAGGATGCTCAAGTCCCTGATATAAAATGGCATGGTATTCGCATATAAACTATGCATATCCTCCCTTATATTTCAAATCATCTCTAGGTTATGTATAACACCTAATACAACGTAAATGGCATGTAAATAGTTATTATATTGTTCAGGGAATCATGACAAGAAAAAGGTCTGTACGTGTTCAGTACAGACACAGCGTCCATTATTTTTTTCCAAATATTTTTCATGCAAGCTTGGTTGAATGCTTGGATGTAGAACCCATGAATAAGTAGGGCTAGCTGTACATCAAAACATCACATTGTACTCCATAGACACAATTATTATTTGTCGATTAAAATAAACTAAAAATAGGTCTTGGATAACTTTATCCACACATTTATGCCTCATACATAAAAAAGTATCTGCATAGCATTCTGTAATATGGCTGTCCCATAATTGATTGAATCAATCCCCTGGTGGGAGACGTTTAGGTTGTTCTGAGTTTTTCCCTATTACAAATAGTGCTGCAGTGGCCAGCCTTTGTGCACATGTGCAAGTTCTTCTCAGAAGCCGCGAGAAGTGATATGCTTTCCAGAGTGGGAGGAAGGGGGATGAAGGTTCAGCTGATGGAGAATTGCCCCAAATTCTGACGTGGCCATGTGAACGTCATCTGGGACACATTCATTCTGGAGGCCGACAGCTGATGGGCTTGAAGTTTTTGGCAGTGCCTTTGAGCTCTGCGCGTCTGGGATTCTCTGATTTAGCCAAGGTCACTTCACACGTCCAGATTTGCCTCGCTGGTCTGCTAACTTCTGGGCCCACACTCTGCCTCAGCCAACCTTTAGGTCCCAAGAGGTAAAGGTGCCTACGGGAGCCCCCTATATTTTGAGGAAAGCATGTATTGTTTTTATGACAGCTATTCTGACTTAATGCTTCCCAGCCCTGGAGAGACCACATGCCACCCTTGCACAATAGAAATGATGGGGGTCAAGAAATAATTAAGCTCCTCTCCAGAAGCAGGGGTGGTGATAAGTTCACTTTCTTCAATGGAAACTAAGGCCCAGAGAAGGGAAGGAATCCACCTGAGGCCACACAGCCAATTAGTAGCCTAATAAAGAACATTCTAATGGGGGTGGGGAAGTGGGTGTTGGAGCAGAGTAGGGTGGAATTGTTAGTTCTGTGCCTAACTGTTTGCTAAGCCTCACCAAATCCGCCGGGGTAAGCCCTTCAGCAACTGGGGAATGGCCACATTGCCAAACCCAGCCTACCTGAATCCTACTGTATGTGTATAGGGAAAGGCTGTTGGCCCATCCCAGTTCCATAATCATGCATCCAGGGACTCACCCACTACCTTGGAGCCTACATGCTGGAGAGGAAGGAAGTGGTGGCTGAGAGAAGAAACAAATACAGTACAAGAATTATTAGCATTTTCTACTCTTGAGAGGTTCTTCCTGTCTCTCTTTTTTTTTTAGATGGAGTCCTGCTCTATCTCACAGACTGGAGTGCAATGGTGCAATCTCTGCTCACTGCAATCTCTGCCTCGTGGGTTCAAGTGATTCTCCTGCCTCAGCCTCCCAAGTAGCTGAGATTACAGGCACCTGCCACCGCGCCCAGCTAATGTTTGTATTTTTTTGTAGGGACGAGTTTCTCCATGTTGGCCAGGTTGGTCTCGAACTCCTGACCTCAGGTGATCCACTCGCCTCGGCCTCCCAAAGTGCTGGGATTACAGGTGTGAGTCACCACACCCGGCCCTGTCTCTCTTCTTATCTGCTCACCACACAGATAGGAAGGGCAAGCTCTACTGCAGAGGTAGGGAAACTGAGGTCCACTGGAGATTGGGGGGTTTGTCTCAGATCATGAAGGCATCAAATTAGCCAGAGAGCTGGTTCGGGGACCCTGGCTTCCTGATTCCCAGCCAAAGGCCCTTGCCAACACATTTTACTGCCATCTCTCGTCTGACTGCCAAGGCCTTCTGCACAGAGCTTCATCTGCCCACATGCCTACCTTGGAAGAGACATTGCACTATGAACATAGCTCTGTCCTAGCATTTATGGCCAGAAGCTATGTCATCCTGAGGTTCTGAGACCCTGGAAGAATGAGGAGGACGTTTCAGAATCTAGATGCTTCACTTGGCCAGGCATTAGGGCCCAGATGTGGAAACCTACCCATTGGTCAGACTGGCCCTGACCAAATGTGGAGCAACTCTTTGGCCTATCAAACATATCTGCTTGCTATGAATAAAGGAAAACTACCACTTGTTGTGCTTATGGAAGCCTTTAGGGAAACTTTAAGAGGTGGGACTCCAATTGGGGCCCAAAGGCACTGGAGAGGAGAGAAGGGCACCCAGAGTAAGCGACCAGCTGACAGCTGCAAGCAAAAAAGCAAAAGGCTTGTCTGAGGTTCAACTGAAGGAACAGCAGGAAGTAGGATTGGTGTCGTAGGGAGTATTTTCCCACAATGGCTGTGACAGTATCATCTGTCCCGCATGAGCATATTACGGTATGACTTTGACACTCCCCCATTGAGACGTAGGGCCTATGTTCCTTCTCCCTGAAGCTGGGCAGCTTTGTGACTATGGCAGAAGTGAAGCTAGATGACTTCCAAGGCGAGGTCTTAGAAGAGGATACAGCTTCCACCTTGCTTGCTGGAATAATTGCACTTGGAGCCACGAGCCACCCTGTGATTGGTCTGACTGCTACCATGCTGTGAGGAAGACTGCTACCATGCTGCGAGGAAGCCCAAACCGACTCACATGGAGAGATCATGTGAAGATCTCTGAGACTACATGAAGTGAGAGGTGTCTGGCCTGTCCCCAGCTGCTCCAGCCCCATTCTCCCCAACCCATACTGTTTCAGCTCCAGCCACTCACTGATTACAACCTGATGAGGGACCCAGAGCCAGGACCACCACCTGAGCCCTCCCTGAGTTCCTGACCCACAGAAACCACGAGAGGTAATAACATGATTGCTGATGTCTTAAGCCACCAAGGTTTGGGGTGGTTTGTACACCGCACCATTTGTAGCTTCTATAAATCAATAAAGACAGTTAACATCACAGTAGCCATTATTTGAGTCCAAAAGTCTCACCACCTCTCCAAAACCAATGGGGGCATTCAAAGGTTCCTTAAGCCCCCTGTCTTCTCTAGGCAATCCTTTATAGACTAGACATTCAACATCACAGAATATGCCCGTAAAACTCCAATAAGGGCAGGGCATGGTGGCTCACACCTGTAATCCCACCACTTTGGCAGGCCAAGGCGGGAGGACCACCTGAGGCCAACATGGTGAAATGGAGGAGAATCGCTTGAACCTGGGAGGTGGAGGTTGCAGTGAGCCGAGATCACGCTACTGCACTCCAGCCTGGGCAACAAAGCAAGACTCTGCCTCCAAAAAAAAAAAAAAAAGCATGGGTGAAGACAGAGCCGGGAAATCCTCCTTCCTCTTTCTCAGCTGAATGGAAGGTGAACACAGAGGAGATAAATAGCCCTCAGGGAGATACCTGACAGAAGGAGGGGAAGTGGGAGTTTGGGTAAGTCAAGCAGACAGTCTACTGATCACATTGAGAGCTAAAAGCTGCAAGGATACCAAAGAGGCCCCTCCTGGTTAGAGAAAGGGTTCTTCTGGCACTTCCCACTTCAGATCCATCTATCTCCTTCTGCTAAAGAACCATCTACTTATGCAATCTCTCCATTGTGTCTTTCCAGTGGAATATTTAATGCTTTCTCACCTGTGGAACAAACCCACAAGGCCTACCATTTTGATCAAATGTACGTGGGATTAGGCTCTAGCCTTGTGTCCATTGCTCAGATGTCAGTCCATTGCTCAGATGTCAGTCCATTGCTCAGATGTCAGAGGCCTCAGAGCATTAATCACCACAGGTAGCCAACCCTGGGGGGAAGAGGCAGGTCAAATGCTCTCAGTGATTGGACCCTTTATGGGTCTGCCCATGACACCTGACCTGAGTCCTGTTCTAGAACCATTAGCTGTGGAGAATTTTGGTTATATGATGCTCTTACTGCAGCGCGACCTCCAGGCTGCCATTCCTGTAAGGGAGAGGTAGCCCTAGCACTTGGCTTGGGATGGTCTCTTAGGGAAACAATGGGCAGGCTGGTGCCAGTGGGGATGGGCTAGGTTTGCTTCTTAGCAACAAAGAGAGCATTTGAATGGAAAAGAAGCTTGGGGGGCCCTCTGGGACTGTCTCAGTTGGTTATTTCTCTCTGCTTCTAGATAACTTCAGGCAGCTCGGGGATCTGGATTCTCTTTGCCTGTAGTCTGTGGCTAACACTTTCCCTAGTGTGAAGGGAGGCTGAGTTTCTGCAGCCCTCTCCACTGGAGGAGTTGGCCTTCTCCACACCAACCCTGGCAAAGGTTCATAAGCTATTCAGGGAGTTGCAAAAACTGGGAGGCCACAGCCGGGGAGGAGTAGGAAGGAGAGTGCTGGGAGAGAAGAGCTGCATGAAACGGGCTCTGCTGCCTGGCAGGGCTGAATACTGTCTTCTCTGGAGGGAGGTCAAGGGCACAGCTGAAGCCTATTTGCATCCCCCTCCCTCCTACATCCCTGTGATAATAGCTCCTAACACTGATTGAGCCCTTAATATGAGCCAGGCACTGTTCTCAGCCTTTTTCATGGATTATCTCACTTAATCCTTCACAACAGCCCTATGAGGTAGGTCTATTATTATCCCTATTTTAGAGATTAAATAATAATAATTTCTAACCCCCCCTGAGGCACATAGAGGTTAAGTAAGCTACTAAGTGGCTGAGTCGGGATTATGAACCCAGACAGTTTGGCTCAAAGGAGCAACACCTACCCACTAGGCATTACTGCCTCATACATATAGCTGAGCTACATTGTTCCACCCTGTGGGGTTGCCCTCTGGAGTGTCTGTCCAAGGCTTGCTTTCTTGGGGTCTATCTCATATTTTGAATATTGTAACAGCCACCAATTTACTGAATGCTTACTATGCACCAGGGACTGTACTAAGCACCTTGGGTGATTTACATGGTTTATTTAGTATAATCCTTACAATCACCCTATGGAATAAGTATTGTTACTATCTCCATTTTGCAGGTGAGGAAACTGAGGCTCTGAACGGTTTAATACCTTGTTCAAGGTTAAACTAGTAAGTAGCAGAGCCAGGATTTAAATTTGAACCAAGATCTATCTCATTCTGAAGCTATAAGAATTTCATTCATTCATTCATTCATTCATTCATTCAAAAACCAACCCAAATTTTAGGCTGGCTGCTATATGCCAGGCACTGTGCTCGGCTTAGGTGGGTATACATAATGACAATATTTCGGACTCTATATCTTTAGATTAGACTGCTCTTCAGAACTGCAGACTCATAAATCCAACTGTCTACTTGACACTACTATGTGGACGTTTAGCAGGTATCTCAAACTGATATGTTCAAAACAACTCAACGTTTCTTCCAAATTCACTCCCCCAATGCCTTCCTCAGTTCTGTTACGGTCTGAATGTTGGTCCCCCTTCTCCTCCCAAAATTCATATGTTGAAACCTAATCCCCAGTGCAGTGGTATTAAGAGGTGGGGACTTTAGGAGACAGCCCTGGTGAAGGGGATTAGTGCCCATACAGAAGAGGCCTCAGGGGGCTTGTTTGCCCCTTCTGCCACCTGAAGACACAGCAAGAAGGTGCCATCTATGAAGTAGAGGGTGAGCCCTCATCAGATACTGAATCTGCTGGTGCCTTGATCTTTGACTCACATTGTAGAACTATAAGAAAGAAGTTCTGTTGTTTATGAGCCACCAAGTCTAAGGTATTTTGATGTAGCAACCCGAACAGACACCATCCATGCAGTTGTGCAAGCCCCCATATAGAAGCCATCTTTGATTCCTCTCTTTCCCTCATCCATGACATCTAAACTATTAGGCTATCTGGTTGACTTCCTCACCAAACATATCCTAAATCTTTTCACTTTTCTCCAACCTCCCTCTCCCCACCAATCCATTCTCCATAAGGAAGTCAGCATGATCTTAAGACACCAATCAGATAATTTCCTTCTCCTGCTTGAAACACTCCAGTGGATTCCCATATGCTCATGACCTAGAAGGCCTTGCCTGATCTGGCCCCTGCATTTCTACCTTGACCTCCTGCCATGTTCCCATCCCTTCCTATGCATCTTCTTCCTGTTCCTCTAACAGGCCAAACTCATGACCACCTTTGAGCCTTTGCTCCCATACTTCCTGCCTAGAATGCTCTCCCTCTGAGATGGTTCCTTCTTATGATCCAGATCTCAATTTAAATGTCACCTCTTCACAGAGACCTTCCCCACCTCTTTATAAAATAGCTACTCTCTTTTCTCTGCACGCCTCTTATTACTAAAGAGTTTTTTGGCAGGTGTAGTGGCTCATGCCTATAATCCCAGCACTTTGGGAGGCTGAGGCAGGAGGATCATTTGAGCCCAGTTTGAGACCAGACTGAGCAACATAGTAAGACCCCATCTCTACACACACACACACACACACACACACGCACATAGCTACAGCTAGGTGTGGTGGCATGTGCCTAGGAGGCTTAGGCGGGAGAATAACTTGAGCCCAGTGAGTTATGATCACGCTACTGTACTCCAGCATGGGTGACAGAGTGAGACCCTGTCTCTTAAAAAAAAAAAAAAAAAAAAGCTTTTTGAAATTTTCCGACCTACCCGTCTTTCCCATCCACTAGAATAAAAGCTCCAGGAGAGCAAGGAGCTGACTTCTCTCATTCATCGTTTTATGCTCAGAATCTAACATAGTACCTGGCATATTGCAGGTGCTCAGTAAGTAAAGCGCTCATAGTCCAGTAGCAGAGGTTGGTGGATACAGCAAGAATGGTGGATAGAGAGCACTGTATGGTCCTTGGGGATATGGCAAAGGAACAACAGTCTGGAGGAAGTAGAAGGGAGTAGAGAACATGCTGGCCCCACTCCGAGCCTGGGGCTGGTGGAGGGAGGAGGCATGTGACCTCCAGAAAGGTCTATGGTCCAGTTTCAGCTCTGCCACTCACTAGTCAAGTCACTCAACTTTTCTGAGCTGTCATTTCCTCATTTGAAAATGAGAATACTAATACTATCATGCAGCAGCATTGTTGTGGGGACTCTGTTCAGTCCCTCCAATGGCTTCCCATCACCCTCTGGGTAAGAGCCAAGGTCACCATAAGACCTCCAAGGTCCTGTGCAATCTGGCACCCCTACCTCTCATTTCTTCTCTGCTCTCGTAGTTACCACTCCTCCTTTCACCCACCCTTCTCCAGCCCCACCAGCCTCCTCCACATGCCTCAAACAGCTAAGCACATTCCTGCCTCAGGGTCCATGCCTAGCTATTTTCTCTGCCTAGAATGCTCTTCCTTCAAATATCTGCAAAGGTTCACTAGCATCATTCATGCCTAGTCTGAAATGTCCACCTCCTCCGGGAGACCTTCCCTGGTCAACTAATCGGACATTGCTTTCATCTCTCTGGGCATTCCTTCTCCTCCTTCTCTGTTCTGTTTTTCTCCATAGCACTTATCCTATTTTGGCACACTCCTTGCTTACTTATTTTGTATATCGTCTGTCTTCCCCTACTAGAGTGTAAGCTTCATGTGATCTGGGAGTTTGTCTTAGTCACTGCTCTACCTACAGCTTCTAGAACAGTGGCACATAGTAGGCACTCAGTAAATCTCTGCTGAATGAATGAATGAGTGAATGAAGTGTCAACATGGTGTCTGACATGTAAAAAGTGTTTAGTAAATGGGAGTTATTATTACTGATAACCATCTCTTTGTGGAGTAACTTCCTGTGCCCAGGACTTAGCACAGAGCCTTGTACTTAGCAGACCTTCAGCTGACATGAGCTGAAAGAGGAACCCTACTTGAAGTGGAAAGTACTACCCACCACAAGAGAAACTCAAACAACCCAGGCTCTAAGAGTGCAGTGGAGGGAAGGCCAAGCCTCAGCCTGTTTCTAAAAACCAAATCACCAACCATGCTCCTGGAAAAGAGTCCTCCCGCAAGGAGACTTGAGATAAAGGGTGCTATGATCTGAGTTTTTGTGTCCCCCCAAATTCATATGTTGATATCCTAACCCCTAACATGATGATATTAGGAGGTTGGGCCTTCGGGAGGTGATTAGGTCATGGGGGCAGAGCCCTCATGAATGGTATTAGCAATCTTATAAAAGAGGTCCAAGAGAGCTCCCTTGGCCCTTCCACCTTGCAAGGATACAGCTAGGAAGTTGCCATCCATGAAGGAACTGGGCCCTCGTTGGACACCAAATCTACTGGTGCCTTGATCTTTGACTTCCCAGCCTCCAGAACTGTAAGAAATATATTTCTATTGTTTATAAGCCACCCAGTCTGTAGGCTTTTGTTATAGCAGCCCCAATTGACTAAGATAAAGGGAATGTCCACAAAGTAACACCAGGAAGCTATGTGGATCTTTAACTTGGGGTCCCTGTTCCTCTAAGTGGTCTGTGGCTGGAATTCAGAGGATTCATGAACGTAGATGGGGAAAATTGCATCTTTGTTTCTGCAATCTTTAAGCTACATTTTAGTATTTCCTTCAATCATGAATGCAGGTAATAAACCACCATAGTATTACAGGACCTGTGACTTGGCCACCAGCAGAAATTACACATATTTTCATATCACATTAGAATGAAGCAGGTCTCTTGAATAGCAATATGTTCATCATTGCTTTGAAATTGTGATAGTTATAAGACTCACAGCTATATTTTGTTATATAATATGCTAATAAGGAAGCGCAGATATCACAAATTTTAAAAAATATGTTGGAGACCGGGTACAGTGGCTCATGCCTACAATCCCAGCACTTTGGGAGGTCTAGGTGAGAGGATCACTTGAGCCCAGGAGTTTGAGTCTGCAGTGAGCTATGATTGTGCCACCGCAGTCTAGCCTGGGAGACAGAGTGAGACCACATTTCAAAAAAAAAAAAAAAGAAAAAGTTGATAGCTGTATTTCACTATACTTGGTTTCCATTTAAATCATTTATATTTTTATGCAGCCATAGAAAAAAGGATGAGTTCGTGTCCTTTGTAGGGACATGGATGAAGCTGGAAACCATCATTCTCAGCAAACTATTGCAAGGACAGAAAACCAAACACCACATGTTCTCACTCATAGGTGGGAATTGAACAGTGAGAACACTTGGACACAGGGTGGGGAATATCACACACCAGGGCCAGTCATGGGGTGGGGGAAAGGGGGAGGGATAGCATTAGGAGATATACCTGATGTAAATGACCAATTAATGGGTGCAGCACACCAACATGGCACATGTATACATATGTGGCAAACCTGCACGTTGTGCACATGTACCCTAGAACTTAAAGTATAATAATAATAAAAATTAAAGAAATAATCAAAAAAATCCTTTGTATTTTATGCATCTAAAAATATTATTCTGAAAAGGGGACCAAAGGCTTCAACAGATTGCTAAAGGGTCCATGACGCAAAAAAGGGCCAAGAGTGTGTCTGGTTTAAATTGGTCACAACTCTCCTAGAATAGGTGACATCTTCTAAGAAGAGCCTAAGTCTGCCAGTGCAGACCCTTTCCAGTCATTCCTGGGTGGGGACCCTCCGACCCCCAACAATCTCACTCTCTATCACAATGTGTCTATTAATTAGTTTCTCAAATGGCAAAAGGCCAAGTGTAGGATCAGGATGGGCAGTGGAGTCTCAAACTCCTTCCCAGACACCCTGTACCAGCCAATTAAATTGTTCACTGTTGGCTGGGAGTGCTGTACACATCCCACCTCCTTTGCTTTATCTCTGCTATTTCCTCTGGCTGGAATATGGGCCCAGCTTCAACCCTAGCCCCAAGTCCATGCTACTCAAACATCAGATCTAAGGTCCTTAACTGTAAATGACCAGGGACACCTACCCTTCCAACAGTCTAGGCTAATATCACGTTCTTATGCTCCAAGACCCAGTATTCCGGAACTTTATCTGAACACTTGCTCAAACACTTGAGCTGACCCACAGCTGCTTCTTTAAGGAACATGTTGCCTCTGGCCCCCAGGCACTTTAGTAGCTTGAGGTGGGCTGTGGCCTGTCCAGGCAAGAATGGAAGGCAGGTACGCCCACTTTCAAAACAAAATAGGGGTTCATCTTCCTATGTCACCCAGAACACCCAGATCTGAATTTTAATCCACAGCACACAACTTTAATACCCTCTGCACACTCACAGAAGAGCTCAGCCTCCCCTCCTCTTATCCAGGATCTGTTGGGAGCATGGCAGCCTCTGCCAATCTTTGATATTGAATTGACAAACAGCAGACTCTAGGCTAGATAATGAAGTGAGGAAAGCAGAGGGCTGGTAAAGTGGCAAGAATTAGAAGAGTCAGTGGGCTGGCCATCCTAATGAAGTTGAAGAACAGTTTTCATGGGAATAATTACACAAGAAAACTGGAAGATGAGAAGGCAGCAGAGCGGGGAGGCTTGAAAGAGTGATTTTTAAAGTGGCACAGCTGAAAGCAATGTCAAAGCCCAAGGTGTGACTGTGCCAGAGTATAGCTTGAGGAGGAGTGCAGGAGGCAAAGATGAGTAAGTCAAAGAATAGGGAGAACACGACATTGGAAGGGATGTCCGCATGAGTGTAGAAGTCATCCATGAGAATGGCAGGGTTTCTGGAAGAGAAGAAAACCATGAACTGTTTTACCAAAAGTTTTTAATGAATGAGATTTAAAAAATGACAGTGATTAGGAAGCAGAAAGGTTAGCATAGCCCAATAGTAGGAACCTTGGAAGAGCAATCCAGTAAGTGATAGAGTTCTTCAAACCCTGAGTTGTTTTTTTGTTTGTTTTTACCATTCTACAAGCTTTATCCAGGTGATCGATTCATACCCCTATCCTCATGATTCCCAAATTTACATCTGTAGCTCAGATCTCTCCTCTAAGTTTCAGACAGCTTATCTAACTACATACTTGACAGCTTCATTTGGACAAAACATATGACCTTCCTTCCAAATACTGTCCTCTTTCAGGCCTCTTTTTCTCTGCAGTGCCCCCATTCATTCAGTTGCCTAAGTCTGAAACTTAGCAGTTATCCTTGACAGTCCCCCTCTCTCACATTTTCCCACGTCAAATCTATTACCAAGTCCTGTTGATTTCACCTCTTCAGTAACCCTTGAGTTCTTCTGCTCCTCCCTACCACCACCCTGGCCTACACCACCATTTCTCACCTGGTTTATTGCAAGAGCTTCTGCACACAGCCACTTGGCCCCTCTCCAATCTGTTCACTCTGCAGCCAGACTGATCGTTTTAAAATGCAAATCTGATCATGACACCTGCCTGCTTAAACATGTCACCACCTTCCCATGTCTGTCTCACTCACTGCTGAATCCTTAGTAGCTAGCACAGTGCCCAACACAATGGCTCAATAAATATTTGAAGATTGAATGAACGTGAGGTAAGATGAATTGTTTGAAGCCAGATGGACCAATTATGTTCTTTGATCACAAACTGAATTCCTAATATTGGTCATAAACTGGACCCTACAGTTGGGCCCAGTATGAAATCAATAGGTCTGGCTACAGCCAAAGTCCTTCCTCATAGCTGCTTATACCAGTAGCTCTCAATCTTGCTGCCCGTTATAATCACCCAAAAAGCTTAATTAAAAAAAAAAAAAGCCTAGATCAGGCATAGTGACTGCCTCACACTTGTAATCCCAGAACTTTGGGAGGTTGAGGCAGGAGGATCTCTTGAGCCCAGGAGTTCAAGACCAGCCTGGGCAACATAGGGAGACCCTGTCTCTACAGAAAATAAAAAAATTAGCTGGGCATGGTGGCTTGTGCCTGTTGTCCCAGCTACTTGGGAGGCTGAGGTGGGAAGATTGCTTGAGCTCAGGAGTTTGAAACTGCAGTGAGCCACGATCCTGCCACTCCAGCAGGGGTGACAGAGAGAGACCCTGTCTCAAAATAAAAAATATATATAATAATAAAATAATAATAAAAAAAAGCCTAACTCTAACCAGACCAATTAAATCAGAGTATCTTGGGGGTGGGGGTCCTGGCCTAATTAGTTCTTAAAGCTCCTCAAGTTAATTTTAATATTCAGCCACAGTTGAGAGCAATGTTCTACCCCTTGCTTCTCAAGGTGTGGTGCACAGCAGTAGCTGTATCACCTGGGAGCTTGTTAAAAATGCAGTCTCGGGTGGCACTGGATTCCCCAGATTTCCTAAATCAGAATTTTAACAAGGACCCCAGATGATTTGTCCAAGTGATAATGTTTGAGAAGCACTACCAAGGAGCCAGGCAGGAGAGGGTGGACTTAGGGGTGCTCCTCCCAGCTTCCAGGGAAGTATGTGACTTGTTGAATGGAGGCAAATCTCCACTCCTCCACAAGTCCCGATCTAATAGCTGGCTCAGCATTTTGCCAGGCTAGTGGGCCGGCATTCCAGTGTAGATAATGTAAATGTCTTTCTGCATGGACAAAATCCCCATCCTGAATAGCGACAGCAAAGCAAAGCAAGGGGTTCCATTCCAATGGGAAAGCTGGGACTAGCAGTATATTATTTGCTAGGAGTCCTTTCTACGGAGTGGGAACAATAGACTAAAGAACCAGCCCTCGCGGTCCTGTCACGTCCCTGCACCCAACTAACCGCGGGCTGGGCCTAGCCATGATTGCTCGCACTGTGAGCACTGCTGCTTGCGCAGGGAACCCGCCCTCAAAGCCGCAGCGCCCTGCGATTCTCTTCACCAGCTCCCCACCCCCGCCCCACAACTCTCCTCCAGAAAAGGAAAATAAAAAGCCATCAAAAGTATTCCAATTCTGTTATTGGTTTGGTTTCAAAATGTTGGCCCTGTTCCTTCGGGCTGGGCCAGGTGGGTAGAGCCGACACCCCCTTGTCTCTGGGCTCTGAGGCTCTTGCAAGCGCGGGAACCAGCGTGGGGGCGGGATCCCCAGTGCCCCCGGCGCGTAGGCGCGCTGCCACGCCCTCTCCCGGCCTGTGGACAGGGCAGCGGTGCCAGGGAACTGGCGAAGGCGCGCGGCGGGCGCTGCACTGCCCCCCTCAGGGCAGGCGACGCGCTGCTTCGCGGGCCCAGCGTGTTCACTTCCTGGGCCCGGCTGGCACTGCCCTGCGCCCCCGCCCTTCCGTCCCGGTACCCTGCCAGGAAACGTCTTCTTCCTGGGAAGACCGCTGCTGTCTGCGGCAGTGGGTGGCAGAGTCTGAAACCAATTTGCACAAGCCCTGGGCGACAGAAAGTCTAGTGTTCGTTTTGGGGACTGTTCATGCAGAACGAGCAGCTTAAAAAATGTCACCTGTGAGGTCTCAGCTCGTAAGTGCCCCTCATGCCCACCCCTGGGAGGAGGCATGAGGATGGGGGAAGCATCTTCATAGTAGAAACTTAAACGCTGCGGCAGCTGCCAGGTCGCGGCTGCTAGGACGAGGCCCCTTCGGGGCCAGCTGTTGGCTGTGTAACTGAGAGCAGAGTCCTTTGAGGACACAGGCCATTGGGTAAACACCCTCCTTGTCCCTCAGGCAGCCGGGTGTGGACAGCGGCTGCCTTTGGCTGGGGAGGCAAGGGCACCCAGCTGTTGCCCAGCCAATGAGGACACAGCTTCTGAGAAAAGCACAAAGGTGGCCACTCTAGGCTACCTCTAGGGGAAAAAATTACACACACACACACACACACACACACACACACACACACACTCGTAAAAGTCTTTCGCCTGGATGCTCACCACTGGCCCTGGATCCTGTACCCACCTGCCTCCTTGTTGGCAGTAGTTCCCTGACACTGGCATGGTCTCCACTGAGATATTGGCTCCTTCATGAGCTCATTCCCATCCTCTACCTTCTTCCTCCTGTTTCCTTAGTTTCTCTTATTCTTATCTTCCACTTTCTTCATCTTTCTCCCCATTTGTTCCACCTCTCCCTTTTCTGTTTCTTTCTTCCTTTTTCATTCATTTAAAAATGCACTCACCATGCATTAAGCATTGTAGTAGTCAGCCTGGCTGCCTTAATAAAATACCAGAGACTGTGTGGCTTCAACAACAGAAATTAATTTTCTCACTTTTGGGGGCTGGAAATCCAAAATCAGGGTGCCAGCATGGTCAAGTTCTGGTGAGGGTTCTCTTCCTGGCTTGTAGATGGCTTCCTTCTTGCTATGTCTTCACACGGCAGAGGAAGAGAGAGAGATCTCTTCTTCTTCTTATAAGGCTGCAGTCCTATCTGCTTAGGGCTCCACCCTTATGACCTCATTTGACCTTAATTACCTGCTGAAGAGCCTATCTCCAGGTACAGTGATATTGGGGGTTAGGGCTTCAGCATATGAGTTTTTTGGAAGTTGGACACAATTCAGTCCATAGCAAGCACATATAGGGATTGTTAGATCCCTAGGAGCTATAGCAATAGGGAAAGCATCAGTGCAAACAGATGTGACCAGTGTTGTTAACGCAGTGTAAACAGAACATAGCAGGAGCATGGAGGGGCAGGGGTGAATAGGTGCCTCAAGAAATCAAAGAGGGCTTGACAGAGAAGGTGACATCTGAGGTATGAGAAGTAATTTGCCAGGCAGAAAACAGAAGAACTATATTTCAGGCAAAGGGAATAGCGTGTGCAAAGGCATAGAGTTGTGAAAGGGCAAGGCCTGCTTCATAAGCAATGAAAGGTTCTGTAGCACTGGAAGTGAGGGTGTATGGCGGAGGGGGAGGGGGATGCTGGAGATGCAAGCTGGGATTGTCACATGAAGGGCCCAAGCAGGACATGATGATGGTCTAAAAAGGGCAAGGACAGGGAGGCTGGAAAGTAAGGACAGGGTGCAGGGGACACTGGCAAGATCAAATTGACAGCATTTGATAAGTGCTTGAATATTGGAGTGATGAGGAGGGAGAAGTGGAGGGTAACTCCTGAGTTTCTAACTTAAGGGACTGGCACCATTTACTGGAGATACAGGAGGAGGAGTAGGTCTGGGGTGGGGGTGAGATATAATGAGTGTTAAGCATCTTTAGAATGTTCTGAGGTTGGGTACTAGCAGTGAAGTGAGGATGGAACAAACTCAATGTAGATTCACTAGCCCACGTGAGGAAACTATTTAATGTTTGAAAAGGGACTATCCCAAATAGTTAAAAGAACAGTGCTCATAACTCACACAGGGCTGGGAATAGTGCCTGCTCCCAAGCAGCTAAAATTAGTGTATTGGGTAGTGCTGCAGTCTGAATTTTTATGTACCCCCTGCCCCCCAAATTCATATGTTGAAATCCTAACCCCCAAGGTGACAGTGTTAGGAAGTGGGGCCTTTGGGAGGTTACTAGGTCACTAGGATGGAGCCCCAATGATGAGATTAATGCCCTTAGGAGACACAGGAGAGAGCTTGATTCCTCTCTCTCTCTCTCTCTCTCTCTCTCTCTCTCTCTCTCTCTCTGTCATTCTCTCTCTCTCTGTCCTCTGAAGGTACAACAAGAAGCAATAGCAATCTACAAACCAGAAAGTGGGCCCTCACCAAGAACTAGATGATGATGGTGCCCTGGCTTCAAACTTCCAGCTTCCAGAACTGTGAGAAATAAATTTCTGTTGTTTATAAGTTACCCAGTTTTGGTATTTTGTTATAGCAACCTGAGTGAACTAAGACAAGTAGAGTACACAGAAGGTTCTTGCTTCAGTATGGTGAAATAATTAGCCCTAAACTTAATACTGTTCTGGTCTCATTTAACAAAGCTTAACAGAAAGACCCAAAAGGATCAAACAATTTCCAACAAACTTAATTAAGTCCCGGAACAAAACTCAAGAATACTTACAGCAAGGTTTCCCAACCTCAGAATGATTGACATATTTGGGCTTCATAATTCTTATTGTGGGGGCTGTCCTGTGTATTGCGGGACGTTTACCCTCATACCTGGCCTTTACCTATTGGGTACCAACAGCACCCTCCAGTTGTAACAACAAAGAATGTCTTCAGACAAACAAAACTGCCTTTAGATGAGAACCACTGATAATAGAAATTAAGACATATAAACAAACAACAAAGTAGAATACACAATGTCTGGCATCCTGTAAAAAATTCCCTAGCATGGAAAGAGCAGGAAACTGTGACTAATAAGGAGGAGATAAATCAATTAATTGAAATCAAAGCAGAACTGACACAGATGTTAGAATTAGCAGACAAGGATAAAAAAGTTAATTACGACTGTATTCTGTGTGTTCAAAAAGTTAGGTGGAGACATGGAAGACTTTTTTTTTTTTTTTTTTTTTTTTGAGAAAGTGTCTTGCTCTGTTGCCCATGCTGGAGTACGGTGGCGCGATCTCGGCTCACTGCAAGCTCTGCCTCCCGGGTTCACGCCATTCTCCTGCCTCAGCCTCCCGAGTTACTGGGACTACAGGCGCCCGCCACCATGCCCGGCTAATTTTTTGTATTTTTTAGTAGAGGTGGGGTTTCACCGTGTTAGCCAGGATGGTCTTGATCTCCTGACCTCGTGATCTGCCCGTCTCGGCCTCCCAAAGTGCTGGGATTACAGGAATGAGCCACCATGCCTGGCTGGAAGATATTTTTGAAAACAGCCAAATCAAGCTTATGGTAATGACAACCACAATATGTGAAGTAAAAAATACATTGGATGGAATTAATAAAAGATTAGACATTGCAGAAGAAAACATTAGTGAACTTGAATACACAGAGATAGAAATGATTTGAAATGAAACACACATAGAAAAGAGAATTACAAAATGAATAGAGCATCAGTGAACAGTAGGAAAAATTCAGATGGCCTCATATACGTGTAATTGGAATCCCTGACGGAGAAAAAGAAAGAAAAGGGACCAGAAAAAAGTTTGAAGAAACAATGGCCAAAATTTTTTCAAATTTGATGAGAATTATAAACCCACAGATTCAAGGGACTCAACAAATGCCAAGTGCAAGAAACATGAAGAAAATTATGCTGAGACATCTTGTAATCAAATTGCTTGAAACCAGTGATAAGGAGAATATCTTAAAAGCAACCAGAGAAAAAAGACACATTATATACAGAGGGACAAATAAAAGATTTCTCATTGTGAACAATATAAGTGAGAAGACGATGAAGCAAAATCTTTACAACACTGAAAGAGAAAAGAAAACTGTTAACCAGGGATTCTGTATCAGGCAAAAATATCTTTCAAAAATGAAGGCCAAATAAAAACATTTCAGTTATATGAAAGCTCAAAGAATTTATCACTAGCAGACCCACGCTACAAGAAATGGAAGAAGAATAATAGATGAAAATATGAATCTACACAAAGGAAGGAAGAACACTGGAAATAATTAATTACACAGGTAAATAGGTAAGATGTTTTAAAAAGTATTTAAATATCTTTAATAGTGGGCTGTTTTAGCAAAAATAATAACAATGTAGTGTGAGGTTTATAACATATGTAAATGCAAAATGTATGACTACAATAGCACAGAGGTTGCAGGGAGAAATGGGCATATAATATTGTAAAGTTTTTTTTTTTTTCTATACTTTAAGTTCTAGGGTGCATGTGCACAACGTGCAGGTTTGTTATATATGTATACATGTGCCATGTTGGTGTGCTGCACCCATTAACTCATCATTTACATTAGGTATATCTCCTAATGCTATCCCTCCCCACACCCCACAATAGGACCTGGTGTGTGATGATCCCCTTCCTGTGTCCAAGTGATCTCATTGTTCAGTTCCCACCTATGAGTGAGAACATGTGGTATTTGGCTTTCTGTTCTTGCGATAGTTTGCTGAGAATGATGGTTTCCAGCTGCATCCATGTCCCTACAAAGGACACGAACTCATCTTTTATTATGGCTGTGTAGTATTCCATGGTGTATATGTGAAACATTTTCTTAATCCAGTCTGTCACTGATGGACATTTGGGTTGATTCCAAGTCTTTGCTATTGTGAATAGTGCCGCAATAAACATATGTGTGCATGTGTATCTATAGCAGTATGATTTATAATCCTTTGGGTATATTCCCAGTAATGGGATGGCTGGGTCAAATGGTATTTCTAGTTCTAGATCCTTGAGGAATCGCCACACTGTTTTCCACAATGGTTGAACTAGTTTACACTCCCACCAACAGTGTGAAAATGTTCCTATTTCTCCACATCCTCTCCAACACCTGTTGTTTCCTGACTTTTTAATGATTGCCATTCTAACTGGTGTGAGATGGTATCTCATTGTGGTTTTGATTTACATTTCTCTGATGGTGAGTGATGATGAGCATTTGTTCATGTGTCTGTTGGCTGTATGAATGTCTTCTTTTGAGAAGTGTCTGTTCTTATCCTTTGCCCACTTTTTGATGGGATTGTTTGTTTTTTTCCTGTAAATTTGATTGAGTTCTTTATAGGTTCTGGATATTAGCTCTTTGTCAACTGGGTAGATTGCAAAAATTTTCTCCCATACTGTAGGTTGCCTGTTCACTCTGATGGTAGTTTCTTTTGCTGTGCAGAAGCTCTTTAGTTTAATTAGATCCCATTTGTCAATTTTGGCTTTTGTTGCTGTTGCTTTTGGTGTTTTAGACATGAAGTCCTTGCCCATGCCTATGTCCTGAATGGTATTACCTAGGTTTTCTTCTAGGGTTTTGGTGGTTTCAGGTCTAACATTTAAGTCTCTAATTCATCTTGAATTAATTTTCATATAAGGAGTAAGGAAAGGATCCAGTTTCAGCTTTCTACTTCTGGCTAGCCAATTTTCCCAGCACCATTTATTAAACAGGGAATCCTTTCCCCATTTCTTGTTTTTGTCAGGTTTGTCAAAGATCAGATGGCTGTAGACGTGTGGTATGATTTCTGAGGGCTCTGTTCTGTTCCATTGGTCTATCTCTCTGTTTTGGTACCAGTACCATGCTGTTTTGGTTACTGTAGCCTTGTAGTATAGTTTGAAGTCAGGTAGCATGATGCCTCCAGCTTTGTTCTTTTGGCTTAGGATTGTCTTGGCAATGTGGGGTCTTTTTTGGTTCCACATGAACTTTAAAGCAGTTTTTTCCAATTCTGTGAAGAAACTCATTGGTAGCTTAATGGGGGTGGCATTGAATCTATAAATTACCTTGGGCAGTATGGCCATTTTCACGATATTGATTCTTCCTATCCATGAGCATGGTATGTTCTTCCATTTGTTTGTGTCCTCTTTTATTTCACTGAGCAGTGGTTTGTAGTTCTCCTTGAAGAGGTCCTTTACATCCCTTGTGAGTTGGATTCCTAGGTATTTTATTCTCTTTGAAGCTATTGTGAATGGGAGTTCATTCATGATTTGGCTCTCTGTTTGTCTGTTACTGGTGTATAAGAATGCTTGTGATTTTTGCACCTTGATTTTGCATCCTGAGACTTTGCTGAAGTTGCTTATCAGCTTAAGGAGATTTTGGACTGAGACAATGGGGTTTTCTAAATATACAATCATGTCCTCTGCAAACAGGGACAATTTGACTTCTTCTTTTCCTAACTGAATACCTTTATTTCTTTCTCATGCCTGATTGCCCTAGCCAGAACTTCCAACACTATGTTGAATAGAAGTGGGGAGAGAGGGCATCCCTATCTTGTGCCAGTTTTCAAAGGGAATGCTTCCAGTTTTTGCCCATTCAGTATGATATTGGCTGTGGGTTTGTCGTAAATAGCTCTTATTACTTTGAGATATGTTCCATCAATACTGAATTTATTGAGTTTTTAGCATGAAGGGCTGTTGAATTTTGTTAAAGGTCTTTTCTGCATCTATTGAGATAATCATGTGGTTTTTGCCTTTGGTTCTGTTTATATGCTGGATTACGTTTATTGATTTGCGAATGTTGAACCAGCCTTGCATCCCAGGGATGAAGCCCACTTGATCATGGTGGATAAGCTTTTTGATGTGCTGCTGAATTCAGTTTGCCAGTATTTTACTGACGATTTTTGCATCGATGTTCATCAGGGATATTGGTATAAAATTCTCTTTTTTTGTTGTATCTCTGTCAGGCTTTCGTATCAAGATGATATTGGCCTCATAAAATGAGTTAGGGAGGATTCCCTCTTTTTCTATGGATTGGAATAGTTTCAGAAGGAATGGTACCAAGTCCTCCTTGTACTTCTGGTAGAATTCGGCTGTGAATCCATCTGGTACTGGACTTTTTTTGGTTGGTAGGCTATTAATTATTGCCTCAATTGCAGAGGCTGCTATTGGTCTATTCAGGGATTCAACTTCTTCCTGGTTTAGTCTTGGGAAAGTGTAAGTGTCCAGGAAATTATCCATTTCTTCTAGATTTTCTAGTTTATTTGCATAGAGGTGTTTATAGTATTCTCTGATGCTGGTTTGTATTTCTGTGGGGTCAGTGGTGATATCGCCTTTATCATTTTTTATTGCATCTATTTGATTCTTCTCTCTTTTCTTCTTTATTAGTCTTGCTAGCAGTCTATCAATTTTGTTGATCTTTTCAAAAAACCAGCTCCTGGATTCATTGATTTTTTGGAGGGTTTTTTGTGTCTCTATCTCCTTCAGTTCTGCTCTGATCTTAGTTACTTCTTGCCTTCTGCTAGCTTTTGAATGTGTTTGCTCTTGCTTCTCTAGTTCTTTTAATTGTGATGTTAGGGTGTCAATTTTAGATCTTTCCTGCTTTCTCTTGTGGGCATTTGGTGCTATAAATTTCCCTCTACACGCTGCTTTAAATGTGTCCCAGAGATTCTGGTATGTTGTATCTTTGTTCTCATGGTTTCAAAGAACATCTTTATTTCTGCCTTCATTTTGTTATGTACCTAGTAGTCATTCAGGAGCAGGTTGTTCAGTTTCCATGTATTTGAGTGGTTTTGATTAAGTTTCTTAGTCCTGAGTTCTAGTTTGATTGCACTGTGGTCTGAGAGACAGTTTGTTATCATTTCTGTTCTTTTACATTTGCTGAGGAGTGCTTTACTTCCAACTGTGTGGTCAATTTTGGAATAAGTGCAACATGGTGCTAAGAAGAATGTATATTCTGTTGAATTGGGGTGGAGAATTCTATAGATGCCTATTAGGTCCACTTGGTGCAGAGTTGAGTTCAATTCCTGGATATCCTTGTTAACTTTCTGTCTCGTTGATCTGTCTAATGTTGACAGTGGGGTGTTAAAGTTTCCCATTATTATTGTGTGGGAGTCTAAGTCTCTTTGTATGTCTCTAAGGACTTGCTTTATGAATCTGGGTGCTCCTGTATTGGCTGCATATATATTTAGGATAGTTAGCTCTTCCTGATGAATTGATCCCTTTACCATTATGTAATGGCCTTCTTTGTCTCTTTTGATCTTTGATGGTTTAAAATCTGTTTTATCAGAGACTAGGATTGCAACCCCTGCTTTTTTTTGTTTTCCATTTGCTTGGTAGATCTTCCTCCATCCCTTTATTTTGAGCCTATGTGTGTCTCTGCACATGAGATGGGTCTCCTGAATACAGCAAACTGATGGGTCTTGACTCTTTATCCAATTTGCCAGTCTGTGTCTTTTAATTGGACCATTTAGTCCATTTACATTTAAGGTTAATATTGTTATGTGTGAACTTGATCCTGTCATGATATTAGCTGGTTATTTTGCTCACTAGTTGATGCAGTTTCTTCCTAGCATCGATGGACTTTACATTTTGACATGTTTTTGCAATGGCTGGTACCTGTTGTTCCTTTCCATGTTTAGTGCTTCCTTCAGGATCTCTTGTAGGGCAGGCCTGATGGTGACAAAATCTCTAAGCATTTGCTTGTCTGTAAAGGATTTTATTTCTCCTTCACTTATGAAACTTAGTTTGGCTGGATATGAAATTCTGGGTTGAAAATTCTTTTCTTTAAGAATGTTGAATATTGGCCCCCACTCTCTTCTGGCTTGGAGAGTTTCTCCCGAGAGATCTGCTGTTAGTCTGATGTGCTTCCCTTTGTGTGTAACTTGACCTTTTTCTCTGGCTGCCCTTAACATTTTTTCCTTCATTTCAACTTTGGTGAATCTGACAATTATGTGTCTTGGAGTTGCTCTTTTCGAGGAGTATCTTTGTGTCGTTCTCTGTATTTCCTGAATTTGGATGTTGGCCTGCCTTACTAGGTTGGGGAAGTTCTCCTGGATGATATCCTGCAGAGTGTTTTCCAACTTGATTCCATTTTCCCCATCACTTTCAGGCACACCAATGAGACGTAGATTTGGTCTTTTCACATAATACCATATTTCTTGGTGGCTTTGTTCATTACTTTTTACTCTTTTTTTCTCTACACTTCTCTTCTCGCTTCATTTCATTCATTTGATCTTCAATTGCTGATACTCTTTCTTCCAGTTGATCGAGTCGGTTACTGAAGCTTGTGCATTTGTCACATAGTTCTTGTGTTATGGTTTTCATCTCTATCAGCTCTTTTAAGGTCTTCTCTGCATTGATTATTCTAGTTATCCGTTCATCCATTCTTTTTTCAACGTTTTTAGTTTCTTTGCACTGGTTACGTAGTTCCTCCTTTAGCTCTGAGAAGTTTGATCGACTGAAGCCTTCTTCTCTTGACTCGTCAAAGTCATTCTCCATCCAGCTTTGTTCCATTGCTGGCAATGAGCTGCGTTCCTCTGGAGGGTGAGATGTGCTCTGATTTTTTGAATTTCCAGCTTTTCTGCCCTGCTTTTTCCCCATCTTTGTAGTTTTATCTGCCTTTGGTCTTTGATGATGGTGATGTACTAATGGGGTTTTGGTGTGGGTGTCCTTTCTGTTTGTTAGTTTTCCTTCTAACAGTCAGGACCCTCAGCTGTAGGTCTGTTGGAGTTTGCTTGAGGTCCACTCCAGACCGTGTTTGCCTGGGTATCAGCAGTGGAGGCTGCAGAAGATAGAATATTGCTGAACAGCGAGTGTTGCTGTCTGATTCTTGCTCTGGAAGCTTTGTCTCAGGGGTGTACCCCGCCGTGTGAGGTGTGAGGTGTTGGTCTCCACCTAGTGGGGGTTGTCTCCCAGTTAGGCTACTCAGGAGTCAGGGACCCACTTGAGCAGGCAGTCTGTCCATTCTCAGATCTCAACCTCCGTGCTGGGAGATCCACTGCTCTCTTCAAAGCTGTCGGACGGGGCATTTACCTCTGCCAAGGTTTCTGCTGCTTTTTGTTTAGCTATGCTCCATCCTCAGAGGAGGAGTCTACAGAGGCAGGCTGGCCTCCTTGAGCTGTGGTGGGCTCCACCCAATTCGAGCTTCCCAGCAGCTTTGTTCACCTACTTAAGCCTCAGCAATGGTGGGTGCCCCTCCCCCAGCCTCGCTGCCACCTTGCAGTTAGATCTCAGGCTGCTGTGCTAGCAATGAGGGAGGCTCCGTCGGCGTGGGACCCTCTGGGCCAGGTGTGGGATATAATGTCCTGGTGTGTCGTTTGCTAAGACCCTTGGTAAAGCGCAGTATTAGGGTGGGAGTTACCCGATTTTCCAGGAGTAGAGAGAGCACATTTGCTCTTCCTCTACCCTTTTGTTCTATTCAGGTCCTTAAAAGATTGGATAATGCCCACTTGTGTTGGTGAGGGCAATCTTCTTTACTCTAGCTATAGATTCAAATGTTAATCTCTTCTGGAAACATCCTCACGACACACCCAGAAATAATGTTTACCAGCTATCTGGGCACCCCTTAACCCAGTCAAGTTGACACATAAAATTAACATCACAGTTCCTAAACCAGTTATCATAGTTTTCAGAACCAAAAAAGATCCCGCATTGCCAAGACAATCCTAAGCAAAAAGAACAAAGCTGGAGGCATCATGCTACCTGACTTCAAACCATACTACAAGGCTACAATAACCAAAACAGCATGATACTGGTACCAAAACAGAGATATAGATCGATGGAACATAACAGAGCCCTCAGAAATAACACCACACATCTACAACCATCTGATCTTTGACAAACCTGACAAAAACAAGAAATGAGGGAAGGATTCCTTATTTAATAAATGGTGTTGGGAAAACTGGCTAGCCATATGTAGAAAGCTGAAACTGGATCTCTTCCTTACACCTTATACAAAAATTAATTCAAGATGGATTAAAGACTTAAATGTTAGACCTAAAACCACGAAAACCCTAGAAGAAAACCTAGGCAATACCATTCGGGACATAAGCATGGGCAAGGAATTCATGACTAAAACACCAAAAGCAATGGCAACAAAAGCCAAAATAGACAAATGGGATCTCATTAAACTAAAGAGCGTCTGCACAGCAAAACAAACCGCCCTCAGAGTGAACAGGCAACCTACAGTATGGGAGAAAATTTTTGCAATCTACTCATCTGACACAAGGCTAATATCCAGAACCTATAAAGAACTCAATCAAACTTACAAGAAAAAAACAACCCCATCAAAAAGTGGGCAAAGGATATGAACAGACACTTCTCAAAAGAAGACATTCATACAGCCAACAGACACATGAAAAAATGCTCATCATCACTCGTCATCAGAGAAATGCAAATCAAAACCACAATGAGATACCATCTCACACCAGTTACAATGGTGATCATTAAAAAGTCAGGAAACAACAGGTGCTGGAGAGGATGTGGAGAAATAGGAACATTTTTACACTGTTGGTGGGAGTGTAAACTAGTTCAACCATTGTGGAAAACAGTGTGGCGATTCCTCAAGGATCTAAAACTAGAAATACCATTTGACCCAGTGATCCCATTACTGGGAATATACCCAAAGGATTATAAATCATGCTGCTATAAAGACACATGCACATGTATGTTTATTGTGGCACTATTCACAATAGCAAAGACTTGGAATCAACCCAAATGTCCATCAATGATATACTGGATTAAGAAAATGTGGCGCATATACAGCATGGAATACTATGCAGCCATGAAAAAGGATAGTTGATGTCCTTTGTAGGGACATGGATGAAGCTGGAAACCATCATTCTGAGCAAACTATCACAAGGACAGAAAACCAAACACCACATATTCTCATTCATAAATGGGAGTTGAAAAATGAAAACACTTGTACACAGAGTGGGGAACATCACACACTGGGGCCTGTCGTGGGGTTGGGGGAGCAGAGAGGGATAGCATTAGGAGGAATACCTAATGTAAATGATGAGTTAATGGGTGCAGCACACCAACATGGCACATGTATACATATGTAACAAACCTGCACGTTGTGCACATGTACCCTAGAACTTAAACCTAGTTATTATACTTATAACCCTAGTATAATAAAATAAAAGAAACTAGAAAGAGATAAATAAATTAAACCCAAAGTAGAAGAAAGAAAATAATAAAAATCAGAGCAGAAATTTAAAGAAATAGAAAAGAAACAAACAATCGAGAAAACAAATTAAGCCAAAAGCTTAGAGTTGAAAGTTCTTAGACAACATCTGAAGTTCTTAGAGATAATCAATAAAATTGATATATTTTTAGCCAGGCTAATAAGGAAAAGAAGAAAGAAGACACAAATTACCAGTATGAAGAATGACAGGGGTGACATAACTACAGATTCTCCAAATATTACAAGAATACTAAGGTAATATTATGAACAACAACTTTTTGCCAATAAATTTGACAACTTAGATGAAATGGAAAATTTTTTGAAAGACACAAAACACATAAACTCACTCAGGAAGAACAGGCACTATCAATAACCCTCTATTTAAAAAATGACTTTGTGGCTAAAAACCTTTCTACAAACATAACTTCAGTGTCAGATGACTTTATTGGTAAATTCTACAAAATATTTCAAGAAGAAATAATACCAATTCTAAACAAACTGTTCCAGAAAATTGTAAAGGAAGAAATATTTCCCTTTTCATTTTAGCTAAGTTTATTACTAGCATTACCCTGATAACAAACAAGGAAAAAGATGTTATGAGAAAACTACAGATCAGTATCCCTTATAAACATCTATGCTAAAATTTTAGCAAATCAAATCTAACAATATAGAAAAAGGAGGATGCACCCATGATCAAGTGGGGTTTATCCCAGCAAGGCAAAGTCAGCTTAACATTTGAAAATCAAGCAATGTAATTTGCCATATTAATAAACAAAAGAAGGGAAAAAACATATGATTATCTCAGTAGATGCAGAAAAAGCACTTGACAAAATCCAATATCCTTTTTTTTGTGTGTGTGTTGTTGTACTTTAAGTTCTAGGGTACATGTGCACAACGTGCAGGTTTGTTACATATGTATACATGTGCCATGTTGGTGTGCTGCACCCATTAACTCATCATTTACATTAGGTATATCTCCTAATGCTATCCCTCCCCCCGCCTCCCCACAATAGGACCCGGTGTGTGATGTTCCCCTTCCTGTGTCCAAGTGATCTCATTGCCCAATTCCCACCTATGAGTGAGAACATGCGGTATTTGGTTTTCTGTCTTGCGATAGTTTGCTTAGAATGATGGTTTCCAGCTGCATCCATGTCCCCACAAAGGACACGAACTCATCCTTTTTTATGGCTGCATAGTATTCCATGGTGTATATGGGCCATATTTTCTTAATCCAGTCTGTCACTGATGGACATTTGGGTTGATTCCAAGTCTTTGCTATTGTGAATCGTGCCGCAATAAACATACGTGTGCATGTGTCTTTATAGCAGCATGACTTATAATTCTTTGGGTATATCCCCAGGAAAAACTCTCAACAAACTAGGAATAGAAGGAAACATTCTTAACTTGAAGAGGAGTATTATGAAAAACCCACAGTTAACATAACATGTAACGGTTGACTACTGAATTCTTTCCCCCTAAGATCAGGAGATAAACAAAAATGTCTGCCCTTATTGATATTTTACTGGAAGTTCTAGCCAGTGCAATGAGGCGAGAAAATGAAATAAGAGGCATCTAGATTTAAAAAGGAAGAAGTAAAATTGTCTTCATTTGTAGATAACATGATCATGTATATAGAAAATCCAGGAGGATCTACAAGAAATCTACTAGAACTAATAGATAACATTAGCAAGGTTTCTGGGTACAAAATTAATATATACAAGTCAGCTTTATTTCTATATGCTAGCAACAAACAATTGGAAACTGAAATTTAGAAACAATACTGTTTACAATTCAATGAGAGAAAAAATAGTCTTTTCAACAAACGGTGCTGGGACAAGTGGATATCCACAAGCAAAACAATGAAGTTGATCTCCTTCCCTACATCACACATAAAAATTTACTCAAAATAGAGCATAGATTTAAACGTAAGAGGTCAAACTATAAAAGTCTTAGAACATAGGTATAAATCTGTGTGCTCTTAGATTAGTTTTTTCTTAGATACAACACCAAAAGCACCAAGGAAAATGTAGATAAATTCCACTTCATCAAAATGAAGAACTTTTGTGTATCAAAGAACATTATAAAGAAAGTGAAAAAGAAAAAAGACAACCCATGGAATAAGAGAAAAAATTGCAAATCTTATATCTGATAAGGGCCTAGTATCCAAAACATGTAATTAACTCTTACAACTCAACAATAAAAGGACAAATAACCCAATCAAACAGTGGGCAAAGGCTCATTTCCGCAAAGAAGATATACAAATGACCAACAAGTACATAAAACATCATTAGTCATAAGGGAAATGAAAAATCAAAACCACAAGGAAATACTACTTCACACACACTAGAATGGCTATAATAAAAACAAAAACAGAAATAAGTATTTGGATAGGATATAGAGAAATTGGAACCCTCACACATTGCTGGTGGGAATGGAAAGTGGTACTGTTGCTATGGAAAACAGTTTAGCAGTTCTTCAAATGGTTAAACATAGAGTTATCATATGGCCTAAGTAAATATTTGTAGGTATATTCCTGAGAGAATTGAAGATATACATCCACACAAAAATATGTACACAAGTGTTCATAGAGCATTATTCATAATAGTTGAAAATAAAAACAACCCAAATATCCATCAACTGATAAATGGATAGATAAAATGTGATATATCCAAACAATTGGATATGATTTGGCAGTAAAAGGGGATAAATTTCTCATACATGCCACAACATGGATGAACCTTGAAAGCATTATGCTGGTGAAAGAAGCCAGACACAAAAGGCCAATATTGTATGACTCCATTCATACGAGTGCTCAGAAAAGGCAAATCTGTAGGGACAGAAAGAAGGTTAGTGGTTGCCAGGGGATGGAAGGGTAGGGGAATGGGAAGTGACTGGTAATGGATATGGAGTTTCTTTCTGGGATAATAAAAATGTTCTAATATTATATTACGGTGGTGGTTGCACGACTCTGTAACTATACTAAAAACCATTGAATTGTACACTTTAAACTGGTGAATTGTATGGTATGTGAATGATATCTCAATAAAGTTGTTAAAATAATTCAATACTAAGAAAACCAACCAATAAAAAATGGACTAAATATTTGAACAGACAATTCACCAAATAAGATATCTGGATGGCAAATAAACACATATAAAGATGCTTAACCTCATTAACCATTAGGGAGACAAAAATTAAAACCACAGTGAGATATCACTACAGATCTATTCGAATGGCTAAAGTTAAAAAGACTGACCGAAGTACTATTCCGATTATGTGAGGTAGTAGAGTAGTTACCGTCATAGAGATAGAAAGTAGAATGGTGGTTGCCAGGGACTGGGGAAGGTGCAAATGGAAAGTTAATGTTTAATGGGTACAGAGTTTCAGTTTGGAAAGGTGTAAAAGATCTGGAGATGGATGGTGGTAATGGTTGCAGAGCAATGTAAATATACTTAATGCCAATAAAATATAAACTTAACAACAGTTAAAATTTGTTATGTGTAATTACCTACATTTAAAAAATACATGAATGAGGTCTTCTTAAAAATGTCTAAATGGTAAATTTGTTATATATACATTTCACCACAATAAAGAAAACAAACAAAAGACTGACCATACCAAGTGTTGGTGAGGATATGGAGGAACTGGAATTCTCCTACTCTACTGGTGAGAATGTTAAATGGTATAACCATTTTGAAAAATGGTTTGGTAGTTTTATAAAAGTTAAACACACATCTACCATATGGCTTAGCATTCCATTCCTAGGTATTTACCCAAGGGAAATGAAAGACTTTGTCCATACAGAGACTTGTATATGAATGCTCATAGCAGTTTTATTGGCAATAGCCAACAACTAGAAAAAGAAACCATCCATGTGCATCAACAGGTGAATGAATAAACAAAATATGGTGGAAACCACTCAGCAATTCAAAAGTAATGACCTGCTGATACACAAAACACTGTTAATACATACAACAGCAGGAATAAATCCCAAAATAATTTTTCTGTGTGAAAGAAGCCAGCAAAAAAGAGTACATATTGTGTTACTCTGTTTATTAAAAATTCTAGAAAATGCAAACTATATATTAACAAGAAAACCTTCCCTCCAGCCCCTCCCCTCTCCTCCATCCCCAGGTGACTGCTTGAAAGCATTATCCCCAAGTGATTGCTTGGAGATGGAGCAGAGGGGAGGGGCTGGATGGAGAGTTTACAAAGAGGTGGGAGGAAACTGTAGGGATTGATGAAAACTTGATAGTGGTGATGGTTTCATAACAGTATGTATATGTAAAAACTTAGCAAATTGTACACTTTTGTACACGGCATGAAACTTGTGCAGGCATTGTATGTCAATTATACCTCTATAGTGCTATAAACAAAAAAGGAGGATGTCTTTGAACAGATAAACTTCAAGGTCCTTTCCAGCTTCAATTCTGTGGTAACTATTAGAGAAAATTATCCCAAAGCCTGCTACTGCAGTAGTCCTTTGTACTGGGATGCCCAAATCATTGAGACAAAACTGAGGAGTTTGCTTGGATTATGTGTAGACATGCTCCTGTTATTCACCTCTCTGGGGCTATGTAGACAGAACCTCAAAAGCCAGTGGGACAGAGTAGGGAAGCACACCACCAAACCAGTGGAAAGACATCCAGGTCAGAGGAGGAAACTGGGGAAATGACAGCCTAATGAGCACTCCTATTTCCAGTTTCTTTGTCTATGATTCAGAGGATCGGCTCGCCCTGAACATTCCAGACCAGTGAGGCATCTCAGGGCCATGAATGCATAGATATCCCAGGGGATAAAACAATGGAAGACAAGATGGAAATAAGAAATGGCCTTTTTAGGTCTCTTGACCCAAATGCAAGGAGCTAAGAGGATATGGAGGAAGAGGTGGAAGTATCCCTTTCCTGCAGGAAAGGAGATTATGACTTGATGGGGTCTAGGGAAATCAAATGTAAGAAACCAAAGACCTGGAATGTCAAGCCTCCTGGGATGTTTTTTTAGATGGACGTGCTAAAGAAGCAAGAGGAAGGAGGTGATACCACCTCCCCCGCACCCCGCCCCCAGCCCTGCCAACCCCTCCGCCTGCTGCTAACAGTGAAAGCCAAGAAGACCAGGAAGTGGAAGAACGCAAAGCCAAGAGGCACACTTCAAAGCCATTTGTCAGCTGGGCAGTGCCTTAAGCAAGTGCCACGGCTGACAGATCACTTTATGGGAAGCACCAGTCAAGAGGGAGCCAGCCCAGGAGGCTGTCACCCTATCCTCAGCCTGCACCTGGGTCAGATGCTTTAAAGGAAGACAATCAAAATCCTAAATACCCGAGGTGACTCCTGGCAATATTTACACCTGAGCAGAATGGCATTTTCTTCTTGATCCCAGAGGGTGATAAGTTATAAGCTTCAAGCCTGAAGCAGGGGAATTGAATGTTCTTGTAATTTTATCCTACATAGCAGAGCCACAGAAACTCTTCTTATCCAGAGGAATGTAGACCTCAAGTATCCTTCCCCGCTTTCACCCTTGTTCCTCCTGCTAACCCTAAGCTGTGCACAGTGCACTTCCCATTCCCCCAGAAGGCTGGTTACATTGGCCAGTATTGTAATAATTCCTCCAATTAGTAAGGCATTTCATGGTTTATAAAGCTCCTTCCCTTTCATTCTCTTGTTTGGACTCTTATTCAACCCTGGGAGAGAAACATTGTTTTCTCATTTTTTAGGAAAAGAACTTGAGGGACCAAAGCACAGATGTTCAGACCTATTCATTCATTCATTAATTCATTTATGTATTCATTCAGAAAATGACTGAACACCTACTATGAGTTAGATACTGGCTAGATGCTGAGGACACAGTCATGAAACCAGACAGCCATGGCCCCTGCCCTTATGGAGCTCAGTCTAGTTGGACAGTGAGGGGTGGATGGGGTGAGCCAGACATTAATTGAACACTAACTGAATTGTGAACTATGAGAAGCGATTACAGGGGAATTTCAGCCAGTCTGAGGGCCAAAGAAAACATCTCTTGAGGAGTGATTTGACATTAGAGATGAGCTGATGGATGATAGGCGTTAGCCAGAAGATGGGGCAGAGAATCGTTCAGTAGGAGGAAAAAGTATTGGGAAGGCACTGTGACAGGAGGGACATGGCATTGCAGACAGAAAGAGGATGAGAGGCAAGAGAAGAGGCTGGCGAGGTGGGTAGGGGCTAGATTATGCAGGGCCTCGCATGCCATGGTTAAGAGTTTGGTCTTGGTCCTAAGAGCCATGAGCCACAGAAGGTTTTCAAGCCAACTGGCATAACCATTCTGGTTGCTATGGAGAATGATGTGTGAGGAATGACAGGGCTGGAACAAGAATAGGGCAGCAGAAACATAGAGAAGTGTAGATTTGACAGCTATTTGGAGGTTAAATTGGCAGAAAGTTCATGCTCTGTTGATTCCAGCATGCCAGAAATGTAAATGGAGGTAGTGGGGTGTAATGGGTTGAATAGTAGCCCCCCAAAAGATATGTCTATGTCCTAACCCCTGGAACCTGTAAATTTGACACCTCATTTGAAAATGGTCTTTGCAGGTGTAAAAAGGTTAAGGAACTCAAGAGAGATCATACTGGATTATCCAGGTGAGCCCTAAATCCAATGCTGACAATCTTTATAAGAGTGAGGCAGTCATGCCTATAATCCCAGCACTTTGGGAGGTCAAGGTGGGAGGATCACTTGAGTCCAGGAGTTTGAGAACAGCCTGGGTAACATGGCAAGACCCGTCTTTACAAAAATAAAATAAAAAATAATAAATCAGCTGGTTGTGGTGGTGCCTGTAGCTCCAGCTGCTGAGGAGGCTGAGCCAGGGGCATTTCTTGAGGCCAGAAGTTCTAGGTTATGGTGAGCTATGATCACGCCACTGCACTCCAGCCTGAGTAACGAACGGAGTGAGACCCTAGTGAGGCAGAAGGATATCACATAGACAAAAGGGTCAGGTCATGTGAAGATGAAGATGGAGGCAGAGATCGGAGGGATGCAGCCCTAAGTCAAAGAATGCCTGGAGCCACCAGGGGATGAAAGAGGCAAGGAAGAATTCTCCCTTACACTTTCATTTTCTCTTTATTTATTTTTAATTGACAAATGATAATTGTGCATGTTTATAGGGTACAATGTGAGGCTTTGATCTATGCATACATTGTAGAAAGATTCAATCAAACTAATTTACATGTCTATCACTTCACTAATTTATCATAAACTTCTCACCCTAGAGATTTCTTGATTTCATATTTCTGGCTTCCAGAAGTGAGAAGAAATAAACTTCTGTTGCTTTAAGCCACCAAGTTTGTGGTAATTTGTCATAGCATCCCTGAGAAATATTAACACATAGAGTTTTGCTTTAAGATGGCTAGTTTCTTTCTTTTTTCTCCAAAAGTGTTACATTTTAAATTTTAGTACAATATTTGACTCTCTCTATGTGTATGGGAAATGTATGAAAGTCAAAAAGTGAGAACCTCAAAAGATCTCAGTCTGTGGCCATGGTTAGGATTCAGGTGGTGATGGGTGTCAATCCAAACTTGAGTTTGGGATAGAACAAAGCTGACCTCATTATCTCTCTGACTTTGACCTTATTATCCCAGAACTCTAAGCCCATAACGGAACTGGTCATAGACTCAATACCTTGTCCTCAACAGTCTTTGCCCTGGCTCTGCAAACAAAGGTGCCAGATTTGAGACATATAATATCCTTCAAGATATAAGCCCAGATAATATTAACCAGCAAAGCAAGAGGAAGAAAGGTTCAATGGACTTTGGAGATAAACCTGCTCCTTTGGGAGTGGCTATCCTAGCTCACAGGGCCTTGCTGCTTAAGGAAGGCATTCACATGCCTCCCCTGGGAGACCAGGGTATTTATAGACTGTAGGAGAGAGGAAGGATGGAGGCTCCTGGGAGACGTCATAGAGGATGTGCAGAGGAAATGAAACTGCTCTGAAAGACAAACAGGAGGAACGGGGACCTGTGTGGCTATGGGAGAGGATCAGAAGGAATTAAGCAGGATGTAGGGAAAAGGGGGTAATTCTGTGGAGCTGGGCCCGGCTGGGCTGGGTGCAGGAATAGAAGAACAGTTCTTCACCTCGGAGAATCTCTCTTAGGACTTATTCAGCTAATAAACTGTGAACCCTTCAAAGACATTTGAAATATAGCTGATTATCTGAATTCCATTGACATAACATTTTTCAGGTACTTGGGTATTGTGTCAAGGAAGGCATATCTGTGGGAACCCCTGGTGTTCCTTAAATATATCGTACGATCTGAGAAGGTATGTAGTTTGCAAAGAAGTTGGAAGAAACAGAAAAATGGAATAAGCATTTCCAGGGCAGTTGGAGCCCATGTGGCTGTGGCTGAAAGGTGCCCTATGGAAGGAATTAGCATGCAGAGACTTGAATATAGTATTAAACACTTGAGATGTGAATAGAGATAATGTGGTTATGCTGCAAAGTGGCTACTTCTCTAATTTTTGCAAATGTGATACCTTGTGATGGCTAGTATTTGACTCTGTGTGCTTGGGAAGAAGGCAAGTGTGAAAGACAAGATCTTGGTCTGTGGCCAGGCTTAGGACCTAGCTGGTGATCACAATTAAGAGGCATTGGACATCAAGACAAGAATCATACAGTTAGCTGAAAAAGAAACCCCAGCAAAGTCCAACAAAGAGATTACTCCCTCAAAATGATCATTAGGGTCTTTTGATTCACAGAGTAAATTTCCAGGCTGAGTTTCACATAGTGAACATCATGTCCTCTGATTTAAATCGTCTCACACCCAGAATGGGAAAGTGAATTCATGAATATGGCTTAAGCATCTACTACTCTATGGCAAGCATTGTGCTGGCTGCTCTGGTGGTTATAAATGAGTTAGAAAGCTCAACTCTAGCCATTAGTATCAGAAAGACAAATACTCAGTAATGAGAGAGTGAAAAATTCATGTTCTCTGGTGGTGGTTAACTGAGCAAAGATAATTTGTCATGAAGCTAGTTAGTGAGGCATCAACTAGCAGCTGGCCTGTGCTTTTTTTCCCCCAAGTTCCTGTTAAGTAGCTTCAGAGGCAGGGTAAGCTTTGAAGCTCTTCATAAATACTTTTTCCCGATGTTGCTGCTACTGAACTTCTTTTGCTCATTAATTTAGCTTATGTCTTAAGGAACAAATTAGATGAGTGACAATGGAAGACTCATTCTGAGATGCTCCAAAAGGGCTGGCCTGTGGAATAAGAATCCTGTGCCTAACCACAGTCATTTTGTTGTGCCTTTGCAGCCAGCTAGGGGACTGCTTGGCCAGTGAGCACTACTCCTATCCTGGGAAGACACAGAAGGAAAAACAGGAGTTGGGATTTAGTTGAACCTAGGCTCTGTCCTGACTTTGCCACCAGCTTTCTGTGTAGCTTGGGGTAAGTCGCTTTTCCTTTCTGGACCTCAGTTTCTCCATCTGTATGATGAGGGGTTGGGGCTCTTGCTGTTGTGAAATCTCTCTGATTGCTGGCCAGGTTGATCCTTCTTCAGATGTCCTCTCCCCACTCTACTTTTTGCATTACTCCAGTAAAAACAACTACTACACAATGAGGGGAGGGAAGATGGTCACCTCTTTGTGTATGTCTATTAGCTGTTAGTGTTGACCCATCTAAGAACCTGTTGGACAAGTTGTGATGATTTTGCCCAAATAAAGACACTTGTTATGGATCATAAACCTAGAGCAATTATTAATATGAATATACAATTCCTTCTTTCATTCAACAAACATTTATTGAGTATTTGCTTTGGGCAACAGCACTGCTGGTGAGAATATAAAAATGAATGAGACATAGTGTTACTATGTCATATTAGTCAGATATACACAAATACCCATGGGAATATGTAACATTTACACAATGCTTCCCTTACTATAAGAACAAAACTCAGTCAAATACTTTATAGGTATTGATTCTTTTAATCTTTTCAATAACAATGGGAGCTAGGTGCTAGCCCTTTTTTCAGATGAGGCATCTAAGGCTCAGAAAGGTTAACAATTTGCTCAAAGTAACCTATGTAGTAAGAGACAGAGCTGCCTTATTCCAGAACCCATGTGCTTACCCACTATGTGCTTCATGGCTTCCTAATTCAAGACAGTATGAGTTAGGTGCTAGAAGTGCAAATAAAGTGATAGGTGGACCCAAAAAGTGAGAAACTGCTTCTCGATGTTCAGTGAGGGAAGAGTGTGACTTTTGAGGTTAGGCAGTGATATAGTTTGGTTCTGTGTCCCCACCCAAATCTCATCTTGAATTGTAATCCCCACATGTTGAGGGAGGGACCTGGTGGGAGGTGATTTGATCATGGGGTCCTTTCCCCCATGCTGTTCTCATAATAGTGAGTGAGTTCTCATAAGATCTGATGGTTTAAAAGTGTTTGGCAGTTCCCCCTCCCTCTGTCTCTCTCCTGCTGCCATGTAAGATGTGTCTGGCTTCTCCTTTGCCTTCCACCATAATTGTAAGTCTCCCGAAGCCTCCCCAGCCATGTGAAACTGTGAGTCAATTAAAACTCTTTTCTTTATAAATTACCCAGTCTCATGAGAGCTCTGCCCCCATGATCCAGTCACCTCCCACCAGACACCACCTCCAACACTGGGGATTATAATTCTACATGAGATTTGGTGGGGAAACAGATCCAAACCATATCAGAGCCTTTTCTTCCTCATCAGTTTCAGAAGGCCAGAGGACAGACCCAAAGGTGGGGGGAGAGGCAGGTCAGGAAGAGGAGAAAACTAACATCGAATGAGCAGCTACCATGGGCTGGGGACTGTGCTAAGTACTTTACATACATTATCTCATTTAATCTCCCAACCATAAGGTCTTTGTCCATTCTTGTTGCTATAACAGAATACTCGAGACTGGGTAATTATAAATAATCCAAATTTATTTATTACAGTTGTGGAGGATGGGAAGTCTGAGATCAAGGCGCTGGCAGTTTCTGTGTCTGGTGAGGGCCCAGTCTCTGCTTACTAGATGGTGTCTTGAATGCTGCTTCCTCTGGAGGGTACAAACACCATGTCCTCATATGACAGAAGGGACGGAAGGGCAAAAATGGAACTAGGGTGCCCCTTCCAACTTCTTTTACAAGACCACTAATTCATTCATGAGGGTGCAGCCCTCATGACTTAATCAATCTCAAAAGGCCCTTCCTCTTAACACATCACCTTGGGCTTTTAATTTCAACATATGAGGCAGGGCGCAGTGGCTCACACCTGTAATCCCAGCACTTTGGGAGGTTGAGGCGGGGAGATCACCTGAGGTCAGGAGTTCAGGACCAGCCTGACCAACATGGAGAAACCCCCTCTCTACTAAAAATACAAAAAATTAACTGGGTGTGGTGGCACAAGCTTGTAATCCCAGCTACTCGGGAGGCTGAGGCAGGAGAATCGCTTGAACCTGGGTGGCAGAGGTTATGGTGAGCCAAGATCATGCCATTGCACTCTAGCTTGGGCAACAAGAGTGAAACTGTCTCAAAAAAAAATTTTTTTTCAACATATGAATTTTGGAGGGACACATAAAAAATTAGGTACCATTATTATCCTCATTTAACAGAGGAAAAAACTGAGCCTCTGAGAAGCTAAATAATTTGCCCAAGGTCACACAGCTAACAAATGGGATTGAGGGACAGGATTTGAATTCAGTTATGTGAAACTCCAAAAGTTGAGTTCTTTGTAATGCCTCACACTGTTTAACCCACAAAAGAGGTGGGTGAGTCAACTGAACAGCAGTGGCTGGTGGTGGCATAGGACAATAAGCAGAACTGAATAGCGTGTGCATAGCTCTGATGAGGGGGACAAGTCACACTTTGAACTCACATAAGTCAGTTATCTCATTTCTGTCCCCAACAATGCACTGAGTCCTGCCCTTGCCTCCAGGATTGTCCCTCACCTTGACTGGAAACAGTCCTGCTGCTGACCACAGGTCCTGAGCCCCAAATGCAGCAACGCTTCCAGCAACTTCACAGCTACTTGCTCCTCAGGGCAGGAGAGTGTGGACAGTTTCATGTACCTCCTTCCCACCTCCAGAGAAATACCTTGAAACAGTGGTCCCAACATTTTTGGCATCGGGGGCTGTTTTCATGGAAGACAACTTTTCCATGAACTAGGGTTAGGAGGGATGGTTTCAGGATGACTCAAGCGCATTGTAGTTACTGTGCACTTTATTTCTATTATTATTTTGTTGTAACATATAATGAAATAATGCTACAACTTGCCATAATGTAGAATCAGTGCGAGCCCTGAGTTTGTTTTCCTGCAAATGGATGGTCCCATCTGGGGGTGATGAGAGACAGTGACAGATCACGAGGCATTAGATTCTCATGAAGAACATGCAACCTAGATCCCTCACATGTGCAGTTTACAGTACGGTTCATGCTCCTATGACAATGTAATGCCACCGCTGATCTGACAGAAGGTGGAGCTCAGGTGGTAATGGGAGCAATGTAGAGCGGCTGTAAATACAGATGACGCTTCACTGGCCCATCTGCTGCTCACCTCCTGCTGTGAGACCTGGTTCCTAATAGGCCAGGGAGCCATAATGGTCCATGGCCCAGGGATTGGAGACTTATGCCTTAAAACATTTATTCTGCTGATATTCATTCAATAGTATCATCCTGAACAAAAGACAGCACAGAGTTGGGCCAACAGTTACTTACTTACCTGACAGGCAGTTGTGAAGTATCAATTATGTGCCAGGCATTGTGCTACCTGCTATCACAGCAGTGACCTTAAAGTCTGGCAAATAGATACAGATAATCAAAAACTGGTCATTTCAATCTGATATTAAGATATCTGGGAGCCTACAAGGGGTTGACAGTGGGCAATCAGAGCTGTGTTCCTTGCCTCTTAAGCCTTGACCCCTGAATGGATATGGTGGTGATGGGTCCTCTCTGCAGAATTACAGCAGGCTCATAGAGCACAGTGTGCAGATGCAAAAGTGCTCCCAATGCACCGTGAGAGCATCTACCAATGAAAGGTACAGCCATAGCTGTTATGGAGAGGGCAAAGTTGCCGTGGGCAAGAGTGTCCTGAGAAAGAAAGATGAAATCTTGGATCTGGGACTACAAAAACAGATGTGGCCAGGCATGGTGACTCACACTTGCAATCCCAGCACTTTGGGAGGCCGAGATGGGAGGACTGCTTGAGACCAGGAGTTTAAGACCAGCCTGAGAAACACAGTGAGACTCAGTCTCTACAAAAAACAAAAATAAATTTAAAAATTAGCCTGGTATGGTGGTGCATGTCTGCAGTCCCAGCTACTTGGGAAGCTGAGGTGGGAGGATCACTTGAGCCTAGAAGTTTGAGCTTGCTTTGAGCTGTGATCGCACTACTGCACTTCAGCCTAGGGTAACAGAGCAAGACCCTGCCTCTAAAAAAAAAAGGATGTAATTTGGTTAAATGAAGGAAGGATTCAATTAAAAAATGATTATTCCAGGTGTCGGATATTTAAATCTTACTGTAAACGCATGCCTTCAGCTTGGCTTGAATTTCTATTGGTTTGCTTTTATGTTTTTTTCCCTCACCTTGTACATTTTGAAGGCGAGGTAGGGTGGGAATATGGACTATAGAAAAAAGAAGAATGAATGAGTGCTCTATCCAATAGAACTTTCTTCAATGATTGAAGATTCTATTCTGTGCTGTCCAATACAGTAGCCACTAGCCACATATGGGCAATTGAAGCATGGTCAGTGGAACTGAGGAACTGAATTTTAAACTTCACTGGAAATGTGGTTAGTAGCTATTGTATTGGAAAGCGCTATGTGTTCTAACCACTTAGCAATATGCCATACACACCCTAGTAAATGTGCAATTAAATATGAATGCTTCTTTTAACCTAGTTATGGGGGACACTTATTTGGGTGTGCATGGGCTTGTCCAATCAAGGATTGGAGCACCAAGGTTCCTAAAAACAACTCTACAAGGGCTTATTCTTAATTTGCACAGTACCTTCAGGCACATTATCTCACTTAGTCCCATAACAACTTTGAAGTGGGTAGAGCAGAGATTATCACCTCCATGAACCCCAGTGAGTTGAGGTGATGATGGCAAGGCCTTATAGCAAATGAGGGTGGAGACTAGAAGCCAGATGTTCTCCTCCTGGTTAGAAAACGCTTTCCAGCCAGGCATGGTGGCTAACGCCTGTAATCCCAACGCTTTGGGAGGCGGAGGCGGGTGGATCATCTGAGGTCAGGAGTTAGAGACCAGCCTGACCAACATGGTGAAACCCCGTCTCTACTAAAAATTTATACAAAATTAGTCGGGCGTAGTGGCGCATGCCTGTAATTCCAGCTACTCAGGCTAAGGCAGAAGAATTGCTTGAACCCAGGAGGCAGAGTTTGCAGTGAGCCAAGATAGCACCAACGCACTCCAGCCTGAGCAACAGAGCAAAACTCCGTCTCAAAAAAGAAAAAAAAAAAAAAAAAAAGAGAGAGAGAGAGAGAGAGCGAGAAAAAGAAAAGAAAAGAAAAAGAAAGAAAACTCTTTCCAGGGGAACAGTGAAGGGAGAATGGTCTCCTGCTACCCATGCCTGCTACTCATATCCTGGGTCTCAAGGATGAAGAGGGGTACCATGCTTCACACGCTTTTTTTTACTTGAGTGTGGTTAATGGGCCATAGGCTATTAATGGGAACCTTATCTTATTCCCTTCCTGCTACCTGAATTTAGGCAGTAAAGATGTTTTTGAAAATTTCATTCATATATTCAAAATTATGTATTGAGTACCAGTCATGTCATAGTCACTGTTCTAGGTCTGGGGACACAGCTGTGAACAAAGCAAAGATCCCTCCCTTATGGAGGTAACCCTTCTGGCGGAGCTAGACTGATAATAAATACATTGTGTATATATAGGATTTTTGTAACATTTCAAAAATATTTTAAATATGCCGTGGTCTCTCATGTCTTTTATGGCACACATGCACCCTGTCCAATGTATCTTTTGTGTAAATCTGGACTTACACTTCAAGCAAACTGCCTAGCTTGCTGAAAGGTGGAGACACCTTTCGATTCAGTCTTTTAATATGTGTTGAGTGCCACCTATGTGCAGAGCAAGATATTGGGGACTTTGGAGAGATCCAGAAGAGTGAGAAGACAGTATCCTACCTTAGGGGGTTCCCAGTCCAATGAGGGAGGCAGCCCCATGCCTTGGGAGCTCCCAAGCTACAGAAGGAGCTAACAGTCCAGTCTGGAAAGGCAAACAACTTCAGGACCCGCTTCTAAACCGGAATCCCAAGTACACCCAAAATGAATCCAGCCTTGACTGTGTGGAGCTGGGTAAACCACCTGCCTCTTATCATGATGGGGAACTAGAATGAGGACAGCTCCAGGGAACAAGAAAGGGGACACCATAGGAGCTGTCGCATGTCCCAACAGTGGGGAGGAGCTGAGGGGCAACCCTTGCTGGATTAGTGTTATCCCGGGAAGGCTTCTGGATGCGATGGGATTTGAGGTGCTGCTGCAAGAATGAATTGCTCACGGAAAGGTGGGGTGGGGGCATTCCAGGTAGAGGGTGCCTCCTGGGGGATGCAGGGAACATGAGGGTGCTGGGCAATTAAGCCTTGGGCACAAGCCTAGGCAGTCACCCCCAATTCAGAGCCAGTTGAAAATGCAGAGGAGAGAGGAAGGCCAGTGTGTGGGTGTCTTGACCAAACCCTTGAAGCTGGCCAGCGGCAAGGGCAAGGACCAGGGTCAGGGTCAGAGGTAGAGGGCGTGAGTGAAGGTGACCCAGACTGAGTCCTTCCCTAAGCGCCTAGGTTTCCTGACAGCTGTGAAGGAAGCAAGGTGAGAAAGGGTTAAGTGTGCCCCTCCACCGCCCCAAATGCTTCCTGTGTTTGAAATCCTTCAGGTCTCTGCAAACCCTCTGGCCCCCGGCCAGACGGGCATTGTCCGGGGAGCGGTTGTGGGTTGTCAGAGAGGCTGCGCAGCCTTTGTTGTGGGGCCACCTCAGGGTTCCCTCTCGCGCTCTGGCTGGGGCTGCAGAGTGCGTGCCTGGAGGGGGGCGGTGCGGGAGGCTCGCTCCCTCTCCCTCTTCCTGCCCCCCCTCTAGCCCTCCCGATGACCACATGACCAAGTGGGCTCGCGGCCAAGCCACAAGCTACAAAATGCAGCCCCTGGAGTGAGCGGGGAGCATTCTCGCTGGCAGCCGGGGTCAGGGGCAGTTGCAGCCGCGGCTGAGCAACCAGCTGCTAGGAAAGAGCTCGCCGCTGCCGCTCCCGGAGCCGCCGAGGCCAGCTTCGCGGCGCTGCCCCGCGGCGGGAGAGGAGGTTGCAGAAGAGCGGAGGCGGCCAGCGGGAGCGGCGGGGCTCAGCGCGCACACTCAGCGGCCAGGGAGCCTCCCGAGCTCCGCGCCCGCACGCGCCAGCCGCGGCTTGCGCCTTTCTTGGCCTCCTGGCGCCCGACCTCTCCTCCCCCGCGCCGGCTCGCCGGGGCCGCGGCGGCCCGAGGAGCAGCATGAATCTGCGGCTCTGCGTGCAGGCGCTCCTGCTGCTCTGGCTCTCCTTGACCGCGGTGTGTGGAGGTGAGTGCGCGCCCTCCCGCTCGCCCGGGCTGCAGCCGGCGCGCTCCTTTCCCTCCGCCCTCCTCGCACTCTCCCCGCCTCCCGGGGAGCCCGGCGCGAGCCGTGCAGTAGCAGCCACGCGCCGGCCAGCGCCAGGCAGCAGATTGACAGGGCGCCCCGGGCCATGGGGCGGCTGGCCGCAAGAACCGCTTCTTCTGCGGGGCTCAACTTGGCCTCTGGCATCATCTGCCCGTCACCTTGACCCTCCTAACTGTCGCTCGCAGTCCCAGGAGCGCAGGACCACAGGTGTGCGCCGCGTGCCCCATGCCCTGCACCCCGCGTGGTGAGGGTGGAGGCCGGGGACATGCCCGCTCCCTCGTGGATCGATGGAAGGAACTGACCAGAGTCGGGTGGGCTGGGCTCCCATGTTGAACGTCTTCTGGTCCCTGAAGGCTGGGAGCCTCCCGCCGGTCCAGGGGCGCGGGAAACCGGGGATGATGTGCCAACATGCAGACGTGACACTTGTTGCATAGGCAGGAGTGCGCGGAGGGGGTGGCGGCATGGAGCCCAGCTGTTGCTCCTTTTGGCCTGCATGTGTGAGCAGAGGCAGCCTCCCTAAGGCAGGGCCGGGCCCAGCCGGGCTGGGCTGGTCTTCTCCTCCCTAACCCCAAGGTCCTGGCTGGCCTCCTCCCCTGCACAGGATGCCCTCCCCATTGCCTCCATCCCACCCCCAGATACTTGGTTCTCTTACATCCTGGCTCCAGCCTTTCTTTCTGTCCCAGGCATGGGCATGCTTCACCTTAGTCTCCCTGTCGCTAAGCACCAAAGGAGGAAGCACAGCACCTGACCCAACCCCTCCCTGCAGCTCAGGAAAGGGGAGTCCTTTTGCCCTCACCTGCCAATACTTGGCACTAGTGCCCACGTCCGCCCCTAGCCTGGTCCCCACCCACGCCCCAGCAGCCCCATCCCGGGCTGCCTGTCCTCTGCGTGTCAATGTCTCCTGGGGCTGCCAGCTCCCACCTCCAGCTGCCACAGTCCTATGATCTGGCTGTCATTGCTGCCTGCCTGGCACCACACAAGGGGAAGGCCAAGACCAGGTGGACTAACGCCAGGACCATGGCTGGAGTCACAGGGAGGTGGGAGCAGAAAGAAGGAGAAGGCAGAGCAACGAGTTTCCTAGGGCAAGGGCACAGGGTCCTACGTGGTTCCAAACCCTCCAGAACAGGAGGGTGGCATGCAGCCCAGGAGCCTCCGAGGGGTCCAGCCAGCTCTGCCTGCCTCTCATCGCAGGCCACCTCCTTTCTCTGCTCTTGCTTTTTGGCCCTGTTGTGGCCCTGGGAATACTGCCTGACTTCTCAGAAAGGCGTGGTGGTTGGGGCTGGCACCTCCTGCCTCCAGGTAGCTGGCCAGTGATCTCTCTCTTCAAGACCTGAGCATGAAGTCAGCCACCACGACAGTAAGAAGTGGGCAGGTTTTTTCCATAGAAACTCCTATCAGGCAGGTAACAGAGGGAGCAAAAGATACTAATGTAAGATACAAATGTAAGATACAAATGATACACCATACCAGCCTGTCCTCAGGGAGCCTACCATCTGGTGTCATTAACAAGGCATGATACTTGTACAATACCACCACAGGCAAATAGTCCAGCGTGGTGCCTTCAGGGAAGAAAAAGACTGGGTGCAGAGAGAGTGTTCCAGAGGAAGGTGGGGCTTCTGGATCTGCACACTTGGTGCTCCCCACACAGGCTGTGGGGAGACTCCTAGCCAATAGACAACCATTCAGACCCTCCTGGGGCCCAGTCATTGGGACAGTACTAGCAAAGGGGAGACAGCTGGTTTCAAGGGAAGGGAAGTTGGCCAGGATGCCTGAACACGGTGTGGCTGGTCCAGAGCCTGCCACTTCGTGCTTTAATACCCCCGTCTTCATTAGGTAATCTGTCTACTCTGATTTGGGTAAATTCGTTGCCCTCACATTTTGCTCAAGCCTCATGTTGGAAACTTTCAGGGCTCTCACTGACTTCTCTACTCCCTGACTTCTCCTGGAGCCAAGAAGGGGCACGTCCCTGGAGGTGGCCACCAGCCAAGGGTCCAGGTACACATGTCCTGCTCCTGCTGGCTCCTGTCCTGGGTTAGAAGTAGGAATCCCAGAACCACTTTGTCCTTGGCCCAGACTGACATGCTGTCCCCGGCCAGAGTCCCCAGTCAAAGTTCCAGCCTGAAAACCATACTTCCTCCTCTCCACAGTCTGTCCTGACTTGGAATGTCCGCCCCCGACCCCTCATCACCCCGATACCACCGTGTACACTCCTCCACTGCCTCCTGACCTCGGATACACTTTGCTCTTGTGAGTCTGAGAACTCCTGGGCCAGGGCCAAGTGTCCCTCAGTCTCTGAGTACCTCTCTTTTTCCCCTTCTCCTCCCCCTCTGCAGGCCCAGCTCAAAGCCTGCAGTCACAGTGGGAGTGTGAGGAGAGCCTACTGTACCCCTCCTGCTCAGGGAAGGGCATCTCCACTCCATCCCCAGTCCTTAGCACTAAGCACCCGTGTAACCTGAGCCAGGCCTCTCCACGCAAAGAACTAAGGCAAGGGAAGCAGAGGGCCGCCAGACAGAGCATGATGTATCCCAGGGCAGCAAAGCTGGCACTGGAGACAGCACAGGGCCCTGGAGAAGGCGACTAGGATGGGGGGCTGGGCAGACAAAGAGACACATGCAGGACCACAGAGCAGTGGAGGGGCATTGCCAGCGGGGTCCCCAACGGAGGACACATTTGGGCTTTTAAAGTCATCACAAGACAGGCCAGACTGAGAGGAAAAACAGGTGCGTCATTCCTGATGAGGCTGGCATGTTCCTGAAAAGTCGCACGTACCTCTTTGTGCGTTGGCAGGGTTGGAGTTCAGATTGCATGAAAGTCAAATCCTGTCCTCCCCCGACTGCGGTTCTCAGCATAGAGATGCTATAGCTTCATGGCTGATGGCGCTTCAGCAGGCAATGGCTCCAATCTCTCTAGGCTCAAGATTGTTTGGGGGATTGCTCCAGCCTCCTTTTACGTAGCAAATGAGCTAGAAGAAAATATTTAAGTGCATTAGGGCTGGCCTCCATTTCTAAAGGGGAATTCTTTTGTACAGTCAAGACCTCTGCAGTGATGAGAATCAACAACCTCTAATTTGTTCCTTTGGACAGGATAAAGCCAGGGTTTCAGGTGTCAGCTTATCTGATGGTGAGCCAGACTCAGAATCAAAAGTAGGAAACAGGTGGGTGATGGGCTCAGAGTGCGGGAGGAGCCAGCAGAGCTCGGTGATGCTGAGGACAATGAGTCCCCCACCCAATGGGAGGGATGCAAGAGGCCCGGGGCTGGTCTCCAGAGCCTGGCTGGGGGCTCAGTCAGCTCAGAGCGGTTCTCTGCAGACCTAGAGTCTAGACATCTTCCTGGCCAGAGTCAGAACCACCAACCCTGCTCCTCATCCTGACATACGGCCTCTAGCCCTCCCTTTCTGACTGCCACAGACTTACAATCTTGGGTGCTGAGCACATGGAGATGACGCCCTCCCCCTCCTGGCACGGTGCTTCTCTTCTCCATGTCTGCCACCACCCTGAGCTACAATGGCCTGCGCCACTGCCCCATCCCTTCTGCACCCCCAGCAGTTCAAGGTGCAGAGGTGAGAGCCAAGAGTTGACTTGGTTCACTTCACAAGGCCCCTAGGTCCTTCCCCTGCGTTATCAGCATCATTCAGATCCATCCTCAGTGATCATGGTGAGCCTTGTGGGGACCCCAGAACTCAAGGCAGAGGCTGAAGCAGCTGTGGTGGGGAGCTTAGTGAAGGTCTTTCCCTCCTCCCCCTCTCCAGCCCCAGCCCCCTCACAGATGGCGCCAAGAGGGTAGCTCTGTGATAGTCAGACAGAAGCAGCCCACTTGTTCCATCCATACTTACTGCTCCAAAGTGCTAAGATAATTTTTCTTTTAATTCTCATAGGTTATGAATTTAAGGAACAAGTTGGCATGGAATTGTGGCTAGCTAACCAAATGACCCAACTCAACAGCGGGGTCCTCATGGACCTGGCGATTTTTCTTGGGGAAAGAGGGAAGGAGGGTGCAGGCTTGGAGAATATGTGTTTATGTATGTATTTGTGGAGGGGGTGGGTATGTCTGGGTGTGAGTGGGGAGAACTGCAGGCCCAGAAGCCCTGGGGGAAGAGAGCCCTAAGGCCAAACCCGCCCACTTTTGGCCCAAGAGGAGCCTAAACACTTGGAAATTGTGTGCAAGTGGAGGAGGACTCACAAGAGCCAAGGAGCCAAGGAAGGAACAGTGTGGGGATGTTGGAGGCAGAGGCAGAGGGGAAGGGGGAACTGCCAGCGGTATCACTGGGGTGTGAGCATCCAATGGGAGGCTCTGTGGAAACTGTGAGCAAGTGGTGGGAATTCCTGGGTAGATGGCAATGGGGCTCGAGGGACAGGAATCTAGATGCAGGCAAATCAGATGGTGTGCAGGGGGAGAGAGACTGTTACTCATTATCTCTGGCCTCAGATGCTGTATCTGCACAGGCCCGTACTGGGCATTGCACAAGTACCCTGCCTGGCTGCCTCTTCCCCGGCACCATTTCATCTCCGCACACAGCCTGCTGTCACCAACCAGGCTTGTTTTGGGGGTAGCAGCTCAGCTTCCCTGCATGGACTGTAGGCTTCATGAGAGTCGGCCTGCATGACTTTTCCCTTACTGCACCCAAGGATACCCTGCCCCACTTGGATTCCATTGTCAGGGCTCAGTCTGGTGTCAGGAAGCTTCTACTCTAAGCCTCCTGACAGATGTGGACAGATGTAAAGAGGAGCCCCAGAGTGCAGAATAGAAGCCAGTTGAGATTGAAATGGAAGGAATTTACATGAGACACAGGATGCAGGGTGTGATCCAGGAATTTCAGGAGGTAGGGCATTGATGGGGAGGTACCAACTTGCAGCAGCGCACCCTGCTCCTGGTGCACGGACATGCTGCTGAAGGTGACCATTCTCTCATTTATTCATTTTCAAATATTCGTGCAGTATTTATTGGTCTCTAAATCTGGTCTCAGGTTTCTAAATCTGGTGACAGTATGAGGCAGGCTGAGTCGGAGACCCCTCCCTCTTAACCTGCCTAGCCCAGCCCCATCCACTGGGAGGACTTGGTGCCCTAGAGAGGCCTAACCACCAATGAGACACCCAGGGGCGAGATATGAGCTCCCTAGTACTCAAAAGTGGGTCATCCTGCATATCAAAGGATGTAGGAGTAAAATGACGTGATGTTCGGGATTTGCTTTAAAATACTGCAGTCAAGGAAAATAGAAAAGGGATAACTAAAGCATATGTGACTCCATCTGGATAAGTGTTGAATCCGGGTGATGGGTACATGGTGGTGGGAGGGTCATTGTAATGTCATATGTCTAAAATGTTTGAAGTGTACCAGTCGCAGGGGTGCCATGGTGATTACTGCCTCCTGCCACCCAGCCAAGTACAGGCATGATGCCCCAAAGTGCACACCCCCCAATGATGTTCCAAAGAACCCACTTGTGCCTGTCGGCAACATGATATAACTGTCAAAAGGACAGAAAATCAGCTGCATCAATGGCAAGATGTGAGTAGTAGGTTCCGTTTGTGCCAGGACAGTGCAGAAATGGCATATTTTCCCTCAATATGAACAAGAGAAACAAAGAAAATCTATGAGAAGTGCCGCCACATGGAGAGACCACCCCTCCCGTGGGCCTGTGGTCTGCGGCCCCTGCTCATTTCCAACAACCTTCCTCACTAACAGGCTTTCTCCTTCCTGCAGGGCCCCTGATGCAGCTTCCCTATGGGAATGGGCTGGAAGAGGGCAATGTCCGCCACCTGGTGCAGCCCAGAGGGTCGAGGAACGGGCCAGGGCCCTGGCAGGGAGGTCGAAGGAAATTCCGCCGCCAGCGGCCCCGCCTCTCCCATAAGGGACCCATGCCTTTCTGAAGCAGGTACTTGAGCCTCTGCTCAGTGGACAGCGCTAAAGCGGAGGGAGAGGGACAGCCTAGAAGCCGGGTGACCCTGCAGCTCAGCACTGGCCAGACACATCCATCAAGCAGTCCTGGCGCCACACGCACAGGGACTTAGAGTTGGCAAGACAGCTTATGGGGCAGCTGTCTAGCGCCTTTATTTTACAGACGATCTCCTCGTCTGAGGCCCAGAGAGGGGCTTGACACTTGGGGCCAGTCTTCCTTCCACCCTGCTGCCTGGGGTTGGGGAGGCTGGCCTGCTTAGAGATTTCTAGACATTCTGGTGGACCTTAATGGCTGGGGAGGGGTGCCCAGGGCAAACCTACAGATGTCCAGTGTAGATTGTCACCAGAGTTGGGGAAGGAGGCAGAGAACTCTAGGGGCTCTCAGGCAGAGAACAAGAGGACAGCTGTGGCTGTGGTTGCCTGGAGCTGTGAGAAGGAGGGAAGAACCAAGGCGGCAGCAGAGAGAGGAGAGCTGAATTCTGTCCCTCACTTGGTCTGCTGGCTGTCCCACTGCAATGGGGACAGGCAGGCACCAACTCAGGGGCCTTGGGCTTGAGGTTTGGGCTGAGTGGAGTTGGGGGAAGAGAGAGAAAGGGGTCTCCTCTCCTTTCCTGGGGAGTTCCTTTAGTCTAGGATATGTCCATGACTTCTCTGTTGTCATTTTTGTCTCCTTAGGACTGAAGGGGCCCCCAAGTGCCCACCCCCTGTGGTTCTGTCTCCTCCATAGATTGGTCTGCTTCTCTGGAGGCCTCACGTCCATTCAGCTCTCACCTCACACCTGCTGTAGCCACCGATGGGCCTGGCTCTTCTCACCTGCCTGCTTCCCCCAGTGGCGTGTTTCTGGCTGTAGTTTGGATGATTCCCGTTCTCTCACAAGGATCCGTCCAGTCCATCTTCCTGGCCCCTCCCTGGACTGACTTTGGAGACCCAGCCCCGGAAAGCCTCCCTTCTTCTCCAGGTCCCCACTGCTCTAGTCCCTGCCTGTCTCATCTAACACCCCAACCCTTCACTTGGGCCTTCCTTCCTCATGTCTGCCCTGGGCCCGGGGTGGAAATGCTCCCTTCTGCGGGCTCCAGCAGATCCCTTGTTTTCCTGTCAGTTGGACCCCTCACCTGGCCTCCAGGGAGGAATGCAGAGAAAAGCAAGGGGAGACTCTAGTTAAGAGGTGCTGGCTGCGGGGATCCAGACAGGGAACACTGGGGGCACAGAAGTGTGGCGGGGGGAGCTCTGGTGAAGTGGGTGGAGCATCGGTGTTTACTCAGTTAAGGAAGAGGTAAAGGAGAGGGGCCTATGAAGTCCTTTGTCACTTCTCTTGCCTTACTGTGCCTCCCAATACTCCCTTCTTCCTGCCCCCACACCCCATCCCCAGCTAGCCCAAACTCTAAGTCAGGAGGGGAGGGTGCTGGGTCTGACATGGCTCTATACCCTCCCAGGAGTAAAAGCCAAGCAAGAGGTTGTTTTTGCCAAGAATCACAGAATATTAGAACTGAAAGGACCCTTGGAGATCCACTTAGCCTTCTTAGGCAAACGCCTGCAAAAATAGAAGCCTGGAGAGGGGAGTGACCTGCTCGGAGTCATTGCAGAGCCGGAATGGGGACCAGGTCTCCCATCTCCTACTTTATGATGTTCTCTTCCCTCTTGATGATGTCTTTTCAAAGCAAATGAAGTGCCTTTTCCCGAGGCTGGGGCTGGGGGTGGCTGGGAGGGGAAGAGAAGGGAGAGGCAAGCTGGCTGTGAACTATCCTGTTGTAGGGCCGGAGCTGCTCCCACCTCCCTGACTTACCCCTGCTGCACCATTCCCCCAGCTGGGCTGGAAGGTTCCATAACTGGTCAGCTGCCCCCATTCTGGCAGCATTCCCAGACCCGGGGTACTGTCATAGGGGCAGCTCAGGAACTGAGACTACCGTTCAACGCCAGTGGTGCTGGTTTTCAGGAGCATGAGGTAGCCTTCAATCCTTGGACTCCATGGCCTTCCCCTTCGTGCTGACTGGACCTTCCTTCCAGGGCTTTTCCTTTGGGGGAGGTGGAGAGGGGAGAAGAAGGAAGGGAAGGGCAGAAGGAAGGAGGGACAGGAGGAAGAAAAGAAAGCAAAGGAAGGGAAGGAAGGAAAGAAGGATGGGAGGAAGTGCAGCAGGAATAGCACCCTCTCCCCGGGAGGCCCCAGCTTCCGTGAGGGGCCATCACCAGCCATTCCTTGGAGGGAGCTTTCTCACCTATTGCTTGAGCAGGCTTCCCAGGAGGGAGAAAGGGAAGACAAGAGCCTGATGCCCAACTTTGTGTGTGTGGGGACGGGGGAGTCAGGGCCCCCCAAGTCCCACAATAACCCCAATGTTTGCCTATCCGCCCCCCCACAAGCCTTCCTTTACCTCTGCTGCTGCTAATGCTGCTGCTGCTTAAAGGCTCATGCTTGGAGTGGGGACTGGTCGATGCCCAGAAAGTCTCTTCTGCCACTGACGCCCCCATCAGGGATTGGGCCTTCTTTCCCCGCTTCCTTTCTGTATCTCCTGCCTCATCGGCCTGCCATGACCTGCAGCCAAGCCCAGCCCCGTGGGGAAGGGGAGAAAGTGGGGAACGGCTGAGAAAGCTGGGAGATAGGGAACAGAGGAGGGTAGTGGGTGGGCTGGGGGGGCTGCCTTATTTAAAGTGGTTGTTTATGATTCTTATACTAATTTATGCAAAGATATTAAGGCCCTGTTCATTAAAAAATTGTTCCCTTCCCCTGTGTTCAATGTGTTTGTAAAGATTGTTCTGTGTAAATATGTCTTTAAAATAAACAGTTAAAAGCTGACAGTTCGCCCTTACTCTTGGAGGTCATGTTCAGGAGGGGCGTTCCTTTCCCCTGGGGGCCATGATTGTCCCCATGCCCACATATTGCACGTGCAGGGAGGTAAGTGCCTGCATCCCAAATCGGTTCTAGGTCAACTGGCCTCAAACCGATTTGCCACGAGCTCACAAAATGAATCCCTATGCTTAATGACCAGGTCACATAAAATCCAGCCCTTACAGGTTTTCTGGCATCTGTTTGGGTGTCCTCATTTTTTTGGCAGTGTCATTTAAAGAATTTTCCAAAAGCAATTTATTTAAGAACATGCTGATTAAATGCAGGATCGCTACTAAAAATTGTTTTGTATCCTTGGTGGGTGTCTTCTGCTATTTTATCTACTTTTGAACACTTTCAGGACTTTTTAGCCAGTTTGCCTTTCTTGAAAAATGTTATGTTTTCAGTAATAAATACATTTGATAATGACTGTTTGTATCATTTTATGTTTCACAAAGTGGAGTTGCTTGATAAATGAGATAGCCTGAATAATAAAATGCAAAGAGTTGAATATAATTCTGCCCCATCTGTCTCACTTCATGCTTGTTGTCAAAATGCCAATATCTTGCATAACAGAAGGGAACATTGGGTACATGCTAATTTGGTTAATAAACCCATTAGGTGCACACATGCATACACATTACAAAGCAAAACTCAGTGAGAAGCAGAGAGGAGGGATCGAAATGGGTTCATTTGATAAATCTCATGGGAAATCCTATAGATTTGACAAATATTTAGTGCTAGAAATATACAATTTTAAAGAAAGGGTCTTCACACAAACTCCCTAAAAAGTCATAAAAATGTTCAATAGGAGAGAAAATAGAAAAAGTCACCCCCAAGCATACAAAACAATCTCATTATTGACAAAATGCTGCAAGTTGTGATAGTGATTTAAAAATGCAGTGTTACAGCTGGGTGCAGTGGCTCACACCTGTAATCCCAGCACTTTGGGAGGCCGAGGCGGGCAGATCACTTGAGGTTAGGAGTTTGAGACCAGCCTGGCCAACATGTGAAACTCCGTCTCTACTAAAAATACAAAGATTAGCTGGGTATGGTGGCGGGCGCCTGTAATCCCAGCTACTCGGGAGGCTGAGGCCAGAGAATCGCTTAAACTCAGGAGGCAGAGGTTGCAGTGAGCTGAGATCACGCCACTGTACTCCAGCCTGGGTGACAGAGCCAGACTCCATCTGAAAAAAAAAAAAAAAATCATGTTACGTTGGAAGTGCCTCTTGGGAAAACTGGTGCAAAATGCCTTATTTAAAAATTACTAGTTTGACTTTTAGGCAAACAGGTCATCAGAGGAACTGGTTTTAGGCAGAGGTTTCAGGTGGACTGACTTTATGCTGATTAGTCTGTAACCTCCCTAATCATCCCCAAAGTTCTAAATTCACGTGAAAGCAAGGAGAAGCGGGTGGAGCATGGGGCAGGACAACTTAATACCGACCCATAAGTGTACAGTGAATTAGATAAGTGAATCTAGAATCTGGTCTTCAAATTCCACAAGGCAAACTCTTTCTACAGTACTACAGAAGGTCCCCTAACTAGAAAGAAGAATTAGATACAAAACGTGTTTGATATTCTTTTTTTTTTTTCCCCAAGACAGAGTCTCGCTCTGTCTCCCAGGCTGGAGTGAAGCCAGTGGCGTGATCTCGGCTCACTGCAACCTCCACCTCCCGGGTTCCAAGGATTCTCCTGCCTCACCCTCCCAAGTAGCTGGGATTACACGCACCCGCCACCACGCCTGGCTAATTTTTTGTATATTTATTTATTTATTTATTCATTTATTTATTTATTTATTATTTTTTAGTAGAGACAGGTTAGCCAGGCTAGTCTTGAATTCCTGACCTCAAGTAATCCGCCTGCCTTGGCTTCCCAAAGTGCTGGGATTACAAGCATGAATCACCACGCCCAGCTGTGTTTGATATTCTTAGTAAATACAATACGAATTCGTAGTACAAGATGGCACGCTATGGACTGGTGGGATCAGGGAAAGCTAATAAAAGTGTGATAAAAACAGGCCCTAGAAGGCACAATAGCATTTGGTTAAGATGGCGAAAGGATGATGGGCAGTGACGGCGGGGACAAGGAAGGGGGAGCAGCCACCAGGGTCCATGGAACATATGTAGTCCACTGGATACTACTGGGTGGATGCAAGTGTGACCTCCTTGGGGCAGGGGATAAGGAAAATAAAATTGGTGGCTTCTGTAAAGATAATTAGACCTCAAACCAAAAGAAGGCTGGACATATGATATGCGTTGCTACTACCCTTTGGAGATATCTTGACCAAATAAATACAACAGAAGCAGAGTAGGGCATTGTTTTTCAAAATGCAGAGCTTAGGAAAAGAAATAGGAGTTCACTTAACTGATTGTTGCTGGACTGGAGGTCCTGAGCTGAGAGGTTGACGAGTGGGGGCAGAGAACCTGAAAACCAACACTCTTTCAAATCCATCCGGAATTAGGCAGCCTCTGAAATGACAGAGATTAGGGAGGCAAACAGACTCAGACCACACACAGCTTTTCAGGACCCCAGGTGTGGTGTAAAATGAGCCATAACTGCTTAGAAATCTAACATTTCAGACTCTCCCGTAGGCCTGGCTGGCTCGGTACCCCTTGTAGGGGCTGGGCTCCTCTGCATTTAGGGAACCATGAGGACTGGCCTGAGCAGCCATTCTGAGGTCCTTACAGAATTCAATTCTCCAAGCCTAAAGGTTATTCAACTGAAATGTCTCAATCCAAAGTTTCTTTCTGACCAGAGTGTGCCTGTGCCAGCTAACTGCCAGAGGAGATGGCAGAGATTTACTCAATGTCTTCCTCTCCCAGCTTGAGAAGGGCCGCTGACTTAGCCAGCATTTCTCGGTAACTCTCCAAAGGAAGGCTTCTTCTCTAGGACTCCTTTGAAAATCCAGCTTTTCCTATGTACTGGCCAGTGCTCAGAGAAGGAGCCCAGCAAGGGACACCCCTTGCCGCTGTCTTGGACTTCAGCCAAAAGTCCAAGTCGCATCCAGGACACTTCCTTGAATGTTTCAAATCAGCTGCCAACAGACTTTTTCTGTAAAGAGCCAGATAGTTTTCTTGACTTTTTGAGCCATATGGTCTCTATCCCAACTCAAACCTCTTTGAGTTTGATGCTGCTGCCTACTTTTTAGCACTGTGGTCGGAATTGACTGTGATGACGCAGGTAAAGTTTCTGGCATGTGCAGAAGCAGCCATACACAATATATACACCAGTGGACATGACTGTGTTAAAAAAAAAAAAAACTTTATAAAAGCAGGTGGCAGGGCATAGTTTGCCCAGCTCTGTCTCAAATGAAGCATCAGCAAGCCCTTCAACTCAGCCCCTGAGCCCTTGCCTGGAGCACAAGGGGAAGACTTACATTCTGCAGCAAAGTGTAGAATTAAGTGATTTAATACACTGGTTATGAGATGGCCTCTGATAATAATCATACTGACAGAGTGATTCCAGTGGAAGGAGGAGTCTGGAGTCAGATAAGGTTCAAATCCTGGCACCGCCATTTACTCACCTGTGTGACCTTGCAGCAAGGGTCTTGATCTGGATGAGCCCATGTTTCTGCTTTGGGCAGGATGCTGCTGCCCACTTTATAGCACTGTGGTCAGGATTGACTGTGATGATGCAGGGAAAGTGTTTGGCACAGTGCCTGGCCCATGTTACGAGCTCACTAAGTGGGAGCTATTATTATCTCTGCTAAGCCTCATTCTAGCCCTGAGAACTGGACAGGGCAGCCATCATTATCTCCAATTTATAGATGAAAAATCAGGCTCATGGAGGTGAGGTCACTTGTTCAAATTCACAGAGCCACTCATGGGTGAGTAGAGCCTCAAACCTGGGTCTGTCCCCGGCTCAGGTCAGCTGCTGCTATGGTTTGAATGAACTCTTCAAATTCATATTTTGGAAACTTAATCCCTAAATTCATATGTTGATGGTATTTGGAGGTGGGGCCTTTGGTAGGTAATTAAAATTAAATAAAGTCATCAGGATTGTGCCCCTATGATGGAACTGGGGGCTTTATAAGAAGAGGAAGAGAGACCTGAGCTGGCACACTCTTGCCCTCTTGCCATGTGATGCCATTTTACCATGTTATGATTTGCAAAAAGGCCCTCACCAGATGCCAGTGCCACGCTCTTGGCCTTCCCAGCCTCCAGAGCTGTGAGCTAAATAAAGTTTTTTTCTTTGTAAGTTACCCAGTCTGTGGCTACAGAAAACAAACTATGACAGCTTCCTTGCTCCTGCTCAGGGTCCTCTTTCCCACCATGAGTGTGCCTCAGCCACTGGAATTTTCTAGTCTCCCAGATAACCTACAGGGCCTCCCCAGGGACAGATTTGGTCCTCGGCATTTTTCTTTGTAGAAGCTTAGCCTAGGCAGCAGCCCAGGAGGCCTCTCCAAAGGTGTTAAGTGCTCACCATTAACATCTGATCTGTCTGGAACTCTGGAGCCAGGCACCTGTTTCAGGACACCTGCTTGGTGGTTGGGGTTCCTTTCTGCACAAGGCCAGGGGCTCAGAAACCTGGGTTCCAGTCCTGAATCTGCTTCTACCCAGGGCTTTCTGGGTAGCTTTGCAAAGTCTTTCCTTGGCCCTTTCTGGGCCTCAGCCTACTCACCTGCCCAGGACACCTGGGTGGGTAGATGTGAAGCACCTGCTTGTGACTAGGGCTTTGTTGGGGTCCCAGCTAACGGTGGGGGGTGATTCAGGCTGCTCTCCAGAGGCAATTCAGGACCTGACCCAGGGACCTGTAGGGAGGAGCTCTGGGAGAAGAACTGGGCATATGGCAGGAAAATGGGAACCTAAGCCAATGAGGGAGTCCACTGCTGGGTTACGTGGGTTGCACAAGCTTCCCATAACCCCAGTGGCTGCTGGAACCTCCATTCCATACTTCCCCCTTTGCACAAATTAAATGCTTTCTGATCTTCTCTGAGTGTTAAAAAATTGGCACACTGCTGCAGAGCTAGCCAGGTGGTGTGAAACTTGGGGTTCTGAGCTCTGGATCCTAACCCCAGCTTGGCCAGTAACTGGCTGTGCGACTCCAGGCAGGTCTGTTCATCTATTAGGGGTCCTGGTTCTCCCTCATCTATTTTCATAGGATGACAATCTCTGCTTTCCCTACCTTAAACACACAGAATCATAGAAGGGCAGAGCTGACTTGAGTCTGACAGATCATTCAGTACCCTAAGCCCTGTTATTTTTACAAATGAAGAAAGTGGGACTCAGAAAGGGTAAGTGAACTCTTAAAAGAACATAGCTAGATAGTCCTAGGAAGCTCATATAGAGTGCTTCTCATGTGCCAAGCACTGAGGAGCTTCACCTGTCCTGACTTATTCAGTTCCCATCACAATCCCATTTTATAGCTGAGGAAACTGAGGCACTCAGAGGCTAAGCCATTAGTCTAAAGATCTTCTGTGGTATGTGCAAACGAACTGAGAGAAACAAGGTGGCATTGCTTTAAAGGAAGGCAAAGGCACTGCTGAAATGCCAATCATTCCCTCCAGGGCTGCAGTCACCTCTCGTCTGTAGGGGATGGGCTTCGCTTTGGCACCCTCAGTCTCAGGGCAACAGAACTGCTTGTGATTTAGGGGCTGTGGGAGGCCTGCTGGGAAGAGGGTGCCCCTTTTTCCTTCTAGGCAGAGACATCTCTGGCTCCCTCTCCAGCAGCTGTAGGGATAGAGGCTGGTGACTTTGGCATATGTTATGGGGGGTTTCATCCCCCATGTCTCTAGGCTCCTGAACTTTCTGGAAGCCTGGAGTTCCTCCCTCCTTTGGAAATTCCCAACTCCTCAGATGTGAGGGATATGGAAAGATAAGGGAGGATAAACAAAGCAGGGAGAAAAAAGGTCCCAGTGAGGAGTGCAGGGGGATGGAGGAGGGGATCTCACCACACCGCCCCTTCCACCTCCAGCACCGCAGAGATCTTCTGATCTGATTATCCTCTTTCCTCCTTCCCTCTACTCTGGGCTACTCCCCAGCTCAGCTCCACAGCCTGCCCCAGCCCCATTCCCACTCCCAAATTGCCTGTCAAGTTTTAGGTCCCAGGCCTTGTGTAAATTTCAAAAGGAGCTCCCCTTCTCTCAATCTATGCCCAAACTTTTAGAACTCAAGCCTAGAAAGAGCTCTTTGGCCTACCCCTACCCCAAATAATCAGTCTCCCGGACAATCAGCTAAAAAACACCTACCCTTGGCCAGGCACGATGGCTCACACCTGTAATCCCAGCAGTTTGGGAGGCCGAAGTGGGCAGATCATCTGAGGTCAGGAGTTCTAGACTAGCCTGACCAACATGGCAAAAACCCGTCTCTAGTAAAAATACAAAAATTAGCTGGGCATGGTGGTGGGCACCTGTAGTCCCAGCTATTCAGGAGGCTGAGGCGGGTGAATCCCTCGAACCTGGGAGGTGGAGGTTGTGCCACTACACTCCAGCCTGGATGACAGAGCGAGACTCCGTCTCAAACAAACACAACAACAACAACAACAACAACAACAAAAACGCCTAATCTGTGCAGGACACCATGCAAAGGACAGTGGAGGAGGAAGAGTGGAGAAAGACTCGGTCCTCACCTTTCCTCTGGGAGGCGCCACTGAAAGGAGGTGTGTGGTGAGGGTGTGACAGCCCTCACTAGCTGTTGTAGCCACAGTGCCCTCTGTACCTCTCCCCTGCAACCCCAGGGATGTTCCCCTGGCCTTCAGCCTGGGCACTGGCTTCAGCAGGACCTGCAAGGGAGGGAGCTTCATGCCCATCTTTTAGGAAGCAGAAGCAGGGAAAGCCGCAGCCTAAGTCACCCAAACCCCACTTCCGGTGCTCTTCTAGTTTCCCCAGACTTCCCTTCTCAGGTTCTCCACCTTCCTCCAATTCTCTGGGTCCTCCAACTTCTAGCCAAGGCTTGCCTCCCCCCATAAAGCCTCCCTGGATGCTCTCCTAGCCGTGAAGGTCACCTGCAGGTGAGGCTAGAATTGGAAACCAGACTTCTCCCCGCCACCTCCAAAAGCCCTTGTGCTCGCCAACCGTACACTTCCTCGCCAGACTAGGCATGGCCATAGCCACGATGGAGGTGATGATGCTGACAGTGATAACAAGGGAATATAATGATCATACCTTCCAGCACGGGATGCAGAGACTTAAACATCCTGACTCCTCCAAGTTCCAAGCCTGGGTCAGTCACTTCACCTTTCTGGGCCTCAGCTTTAGCTTTTCTAAAATGGAAGTAAGAATCTCCGGCTCCCTCTCGGGCTTCTAGTGACAAGTTTCTGAAGTTAAAATGTTTGGTGCGGTAGAGAGTGCTGTGCGTGTAACAGGGGGAAAAAAACCCACCTTTCTTAGCGGGTGCCATGAAGACCACCCTGTTTGCATGTGAAAGTGCTTTTTGATCTGTAAAGGGGCTATGGGAATTCATTTCTCAGCATTCACTGAATGTTTATTGAGGGCCTACTTTGTACCACATTCCTTATAACCTGGAGAGGGAAACAGATGTTATTCAAAAATCAAAACCGAATGTCTAACCAGGAACTGTGGCAAGGGCCCCGGAGGCGAAAAACAGGCCTCTAGGAAGTTTATCACTGAGTGCACCATCTGGGGTCAGCGAAAGCTTCCTGGAGGTAAAGTGGGAGCTGACACCTCAGGAGTGAGCAGGGGTTAAGCTGGAGAAAGGAGGTCTCAGCAGAGGGAGCACAGGGCTTGTGTCCAAAGCACCAAGGTGGGAGGAAGCAGATGTGGTTTATTGTTAAACCCATTTCACAGACAACGAAGCAGGCAGGCCCTGAGAGAGTCTGTGACTTGCAGAATGAGAGATTTCGCTGAACTCCTGTGTGCTGGCTGATTTCCTCTGTGGCTCTAGGCTGGGCAAGCAGGATGTACTATGGTCACTAAGACATCCTCTTCCGATAACTTGCCCAGACTCTATCAAATTCACCAGCTGAATATGAGGCGTTGAGAATTCCCCACCCACAGGAGTGGCTGGCTACATGCATCTGGGTCAGCTTGATGGCCTGACACTTTGGAAACTTCTTATATGTTTCCCTTTCTTCGCGCTCGGCCTCCCTTTTTCCTCCAAGCCTGCTTATTCTTTGGGGGAAACCCAGTGTATCATGAGAGGCTGCCCCCTGCTGGCTCAGTTCTGGAACTGCAGGGACTTCTTGGGGCTTGCGCCAAGTCTAGGCACAGGCCATTATAAGAAAGTTCCCGAGGTCATCTCCTCTTTCCTGTTCGGCAGGAGGTGTGAGAACGAGCAAAGGCCAAAGTGTGTGTAGAGGAGTGGCTGACTGGTGTTAATCAAAGACGACTTTTTTTAAGGGGGGCAGCTCTAAAATTGCTTCTACTCCAAGATTCTGAGTCTGAACAATTTTGCGGGTGTGCCCCCCTGACTTGAGAGGGTGAGAGGGTGCCTCTACAGGTCATGGGCATACGTGGGCTCCATGCATGTGCTTGTGTGAACACCGAATGGGTATGCATATTTGCTCCGCGCTGTGTAGCATATTATAGTCCGTATGCCTGTTCACTAAGAGAGGGAGAGGAGTTGCCAACCCAGAGGCACCAGGAGTGAAGTCTGCGAGGGCAGAGGGCAGCATCTGGGTCTCCAAGGCCAAGCCAGGCCCCATTTGCATCCTTACAGGACTGTCCTAGGCTGTCTGGCCCTCAAGCTGTCCCAAGGAGCTCTTCCCTCAGTGAACCCCATGTTCCCACCAGTTTTCTCCCTACCAGGTACACCAACCCTGCCCCACCCCCCACAGCTGCTGTGGGAAATCTCATACCTTCTGGTGGCCACAGGCAGATCTGATTCCTGCGTGTGCTCATGGGAGAGGCCTCAAGGAGCAAACCCTCCCTTCACCCTGCCCTTGCCACGGCCCACATCCAGGGCTGCTGTTTTCCTCTATCTGGGCTGGTGCGTCCCTACAGCGTGTTTCTGGCCAGCAAACATTCTAGTCAGGTGGTGTCCAGACCTTGCTGGCTATTAAAGATTTTCACTATTGCCCCTGTCCAATTCCCATTCTCCCAGGTGACATGTGCATTTTAACCTGGAGCTTCATGAGGCCACGAGTTAGGGCGTTACTCTTGTTCTCAGGCAAGGTTTTTTTTTAAACAATCCTTTCTCATTGCTCCTCCAAATGGCATGAAAACACTAGCCCACCTTGCTAGTCTCAGCAAGCAAAAGCCCTTGGTGAGGCCATGAGCCATCCGTTAAATACTTGAGCTATTAGGTTGAAAGCAGAAGTGTCAGATCACAGTTGAATGACCCCCTTGGACTTTGCCCAAAAGGAAAGCTTTCTGAGTGAGCTCAGAGGGATGGGAGCTCTGGAGGCTCCAAGTTCAGCTCCAAGTGAGTGCTCACACGCAGGCCGAGCCTTGTCTTTTGCCCATGGGTGGAGCACACCAGCCACACCCGCAGCATTTCTAGGAAATACCCTCTTCTGCTCCCTGGCTTTGGCCTCAACTCCTCCTTGCAGAAGTGCAGACAGTGGAAAGTTGATTTTCATAGGCTACTGTCATGCTGGGCTCCTCCTCCGCCCAGCCCATGACTTGCCCCTTCCCAACTGCTGTCCTCCCCTTATGGCGCCCCTGGGGATTGTGAGGTGGTGTGACAGAAAGGAAGCTTTCATCCCAGTTGTGCCACTTGGTAGGTGAACCACTCTCCCCCTCTTAGCTTTACTTTCCACTATCTATCTCAAGGGGATGGTAACTGTACCCTTTGCTGTTGTCTTTAGACCCAATTGAGACACTGGATCCAAAAGTACTTGGAAAGGAAAACCATTGCTGGAAGCACACAAGTGGTGAGCTCAAAGCTCTGAGGTGCTACCCTCAGCCAGCTGTCTGGTCGGCACAGAATCTTACCCTTGCCAGAGTCCCTTTCTGATTCTCCGTGTGCAGGAAGATTTGTGACCTATAGTCATATAGAATCCCAAGCTTGGCAGGGACCTTTGTTGGGCCATCAAGGGATAATACAAGCTACCATTTCTTGAGCAATTATATGTTATGTACTGTTCTAAGTGCTTTATATATTATACTCATTCCATCCCCACAACAAGCCCATGAGGTAGAAACTCTTATCATTCCCATTTACAGATGAGGAAATCAAGGCTCAGTATGATTAAGTGAATTGCCCAAAGTCACACAGCTGGTAAACTGAGCCAAGATTTGAAGTCTGCCTGTCTGGCTCCAGAATCTGAGCTCTGAATCACTGTGCTCTGTGGGCTCTACACGGCCCTCACTGGGCAGGATTTTTTGCCTCTGCTTGTACATCTCCAGTGATGGGGAACTCATTACTTCCCAACGTAGCCTATTCTAACTTCACATAGCTGTGGCTGCTGGAAACTTCTAGCATGTCTGGCCAAGCCTTTGGTGATTCAGACCACACAAAGATCTGTTTCCTGAAGGCTTAAGCAGGGGATAGGCGAAAAACAGGAGGCTACAGAAAGCAAGCATTCTCCGTGTACCCCTTGACACACAGAGACCCCCTGATCCCATTCCTTTGGGTATGTCAACTCCTTTTCCTCCAATGGAGGTTGACACAGGAAGTAAGATGGTCCCCTCCACCTCAATATACTTTTCAACTGAAGAGAGTTGGTGAGCCCACCTGTTTGCTCCAGTTAGAGCCCAGGACATACGCAGTGACCACTGTGTTAATGAGTGTGCACTAAATACTGAATGAATGAATGAATGAATGGGCATGTGAATGAAGAACAGGATCATAGCCTCCTTTCCTGCCAGCCTCAGTCTGCTGGAAGAGTTGGTTTTGCACTGTGCTTTGAGATCCTGACAAACAGCATTTCCATGGTAACGAGGCATAGACCTGCCAGTCTGCAGGGCCAAATTCTTTCCTGTCACATGGACTGTGAGCTTGCTCCAGAAAAGATCCTAAACTACCGTCAGTGTAAGCAGAGCAGGTCACTGTCAGCTGGGAGACCCTCAGAGTGGGCACTGTTGGGCAGATCTCCCAGCGCCTGTCTCCTCTGGGAACTTCCCGGACTGATCGACCTTACTGGAGTTTCCATGGTAACAACACTAGGCTAATGGGTTGCCAGGGTGATGGTGTGCTACTGCTAAGATTGCATGGACCGGACCACACAGGGCCACCGAGTTGAAAAGATGCTAATAACACCTTTCTGAGTTTCCATGACAACAACACTCAAGCACCGGGTAGGCTTTGTCCCAAATGCAGATTAGGCCCCCGCCCTCCACACTCTGGGAGAACGCCCTGGGAGGTTGGGCCACTGGAAACTGTCATAACCTCCTAAGGGAAAGAGATGGCCAGGGTCTGTTTCTCCTCCTCAGCCTCTTCTCTGCCCAGGGCCCCTTGCCATACTGTTCCTCAGGGCATCTGGTGGAAGTAGCCTGGTTTTGGGCAGTTGGAACTGTCAGGGAGGAGTTCTGGGACAGAAAGACAGCTCAGGATGGGTGGTGTGGGAGAAAATGGAGCTTTGGGGTACCTTTGGGATCCAGTGCCTCTCTTGGTGTATCTGCTCCCAGGCCAGGGAACTCATGCACTTTGGGGCTGAGGAAGCGGCCAAGGAGCTCTCTTTCCCTATCAAAGCCAAAAGCATGAGGTCAGAGTTTTCAAACATTTTTTTTTTTTATACAGAGTCTCGCTCTCTTGCCCAGGCTGGAGGGCAATGGCATGACCTCAGCTCACTGCAACCTCCACCTCCCAGGTTCAGGTGATTCTCCTGTCTCAGCCTCCTGAGTAGCTGGGATTACAAGTGCCTGCCACCACACCTGGTTAATTATTATTATTATTTTTTGTATTTTTAATAGAGACGGGGTTTTGCCATGTTGGCCAGGCCTGTCTCGAACTCCTGACCTCAGGTGATCCACCTGACTTGGCATCCCAAAGTGTTGGGATTACAGGCATGAGCCACTGTGCCTGACCTCAAACTATTTTTTTAAAGCCTTGGCACATATAAATTCCATCAAAGTAGGCTCAGGGGCCCAGAGCCCCACCCATTCAGTCTCATCCCTCTCCCTACCACAGAGTCCCCTGAGGCACCCAAGCTTCTGTGGAACACTATTTGAAAAACCTCTGGTCTAGGCCACTCCATCTCATAGTCCAGACAGAGACGCTGAGAATCAGAAAGGGCAAGCGCCTTGCCCAAGGCGCCACCGCCAGTCATTAGGACTGCCAGAACTAAAACTCAGGAGTCTCACGTTTGTAGGGTTACTCCCAATCCACTAGGATGTTATTGACCTCTAATTTGGGTTCTCTGACTTCCAGAGGACCACTGGAGCTTCTGCCCTTCTACCTATTCACGGAGCTGGGGAGGAGAGAAGGTTCTGTTGTGGGGGCAGACACAAATGTTTAGAACAAACCTTCCAGATGTGACATTTTAAAGCACCTACTAAGTGCTAGCCATTATGGTAGGATATGTTTTTCTATGCTGGGTGTCTTTTTTTTTTTTTTTTTTTTTTTGAGACAAAGTCTCACTCTGTTGCCCAGGCTGGGGTGCAATGGCATGATCTCGCTCCAACCTCCACCTCCTATATTCAAGAGATTCTCTTGCGTGCCACCACGCCTGGCTAATTTTTGTATTTTTAGTAGAGATGGGGATTCACCATGTTGCCCAGGCTGGTCTGGAACTCTTGACCTCAGGTAATCTGCCCACCTCAGCTTCCCAATGTGCTGGGATTATAGGCGTGAGCCACAGCGCCTGGCCCTGGTTGTCATCTTATCTCTTCTTTATAACAAGTTATTGAGACAGGCATGGGTATCTTCAACAGACGAGAAAACAAAAGCTCAAGGGGAGTGAACTGAAGCTTGGGTGTATTAAACATTGAGCATATCTTTAGCAGGGATGTCTCCTTACTGGCTCCAGGAGGGACCACTGGGATGAAGGCTGACCCATGGCCTATCTCCGGTGACACTGGGCTGAGGCAAGTGGATGCATTCAAAGCATTAGAGACACCTTACTGCCTGCTGCACCCCCATCCCCTCACTAAGTCTGCCCCGTCAGGGATGACTGTAGGGTAACTCCAGTCTCCAAGGCCAGGCATGTGTTATTTATTCACAACATGGCACAGCTGCTGGCCACAACAGACAGAACATCTTGTGGGTTGGGTTGGGGGTGGGGGGGCAGTGGTTCCTAGTTGCCATGGAAACTTGAGGAGGTGTCAGGAACACCACATCATGTAAACATTCCATAATTATTCATTTGGACTGGGGCGGCAGCAGGCAGTCACTTCCCCGATTACTAAACGCTTGGCCTTGCTGGGCCACAACCAAGGCTGGTGGGCCTGGTGGGTGTGGTTCCTCCTTTGGCTGTCCAGGAACCGCCCAAGCATGTGGGCTGCTGCCAGTGGCTTTCCTGGGACTTCACTGGGGCTCATTGAGCGCTGAACTTTCTCCAGTCGCACCCCTCCATCTGGACATCCTTCTCCTGTCTTAGTCTGTTTGTGCTGCTGTAACAACATACCTGAGACTAAGTCACTTATAACTGGAAATCTCTTTCTTACAGTTCTGCAGGCTGGGAAGTCCAAGATCAAGCTGCTTTCAGGTTCAGTTGTCTGTGGAGGGTGGTTCTCTGCATCCAAGATGGCACCTTGTTGCTGCATCCTCTGGAAGGGAGGGACACTTGCGTCCTCAGGTGGTGGAAAAGACAGAAGAGTAAAAGGGAAGGAGTGCTGTGTCCTCGCATGGCAAAAGAGCAGAAGCCAACAAACCTACTCACTCAAGCCCTTTTATAAGGGCTCTAATCCCATCCATGAATGCTCCACCCTCATGACTCATCTCCGAAAGTGGAGACTTTCATAATACTGTCATATTCGCTGTTACGTTTCAACACATGAATTTTGGGGGACACATTCAGACTGTAGCACCCCCTTTTGAACTCCAGCTCCAGTAGGATAGCCCTTCTGCCTAACCCTGCCTGCCTCATGCCTCTCCTTAGTTCATAACATCCCTCTTTCATCTGAGCTTGTTTGCATTTGCTTGCTTTTGCTGTAGCAAGGATCATGCTGGATTGGGAGTCTGAGCACTGACTCTGGGACCAGCTCTGTGACTCACCCACTGAGTGTTCCTGGGCAAGACCTTTGACCTCTCTGGGCCTCAGTTTCCCTCTCTGTAGTCTGTTTGCTAGTTGCTCTCCCCCTCTAGACCGTGAGCTCTCTAACTGCAGGGATAGGTCTCTGGTCTGTTGCTACAGTCTCAGCCCCCTGTACAAGCACATAGTAGGTGTTTCATAAGTGTTAAATGACCAGAGATAATAATGAGCTGTCCTGTACCCTCCTCCATTCCTATTCAGATTTTTCCACCCTGGTTCAGTCTCCTTAGGGCCCTGCTATCCCTGCAAAGGTCTGAGAAACTCATGGCAAAGCCTTCATTGGGCTAATGGCCCTACCATTCCTAAAAGAGGCCAGGAGGGAGACACCTTAGGCCCCAAGATAGAGGTGGGGTGGAGACCTTGGGGCCTCTGGCAACCCCAACTTGCGCCCTGCTATGCCACCTCCAAGCAAGGGTGGCTGTGAGTGTGTCAGTGAGTGGGCCTTCGATCCGCAGGGGCAGCAGCTCCACTACAAGCTGCCTTGCTCAGTGAAACGTCAGTATAACCTAGTGATTAGAAGCATAGGTATTGAAGTCAGATGGCCTGGGTTCAGATCCCAGCTTTACTTCTTATCAGCTGGGAGATTAAGGGCAAGGCACTGAACTTCTCAGGGCCAGTTTCCTCATCTATAAGATGGAGGCAATGATAGTGCCTGCCTCATAGGGATCATGTGCATTAATGCTGTGTGTGTGTGTGTGTGTGTGTATGTGTGTGCGTGTGTGTGTTTCTGATAATGCTTGGCACCAAGTAAGCAATCAGTAAAAATGAAGGGGGCAGCAAGAGGGGAGCTCTTTATCCCAAGTAAGGGTGGGGCGTCCCTCCCTCTAATCTACCCCCTCCCCCCATTGCCATTACCCCAGTTTCTGGTCAGAGTTGTCCTACTTTCCCATGGGAAAAAAGCCCAGCTGGCTATTCTAGTGTCACTGATCTGGACCCAGCAGGACCCAGACCAGGGCAGAGTTTTCTGTTCTTGTGGCCTAGTCCTTCCCAGCTCCCCCGCAGCAACAATCAGTTTTATTTATTTATTTATGCCCCATTTGTTGAGCACCTAGTCTATGCCACTCGCACGCTTCAAGTGTTTCTTGGATCGACTCTCTAAACTCTGCTTAGAGGAGCTCCTACCTTAGCTGCTTGACAGTCCCTTTTTCTGTAGCATCGAGTCTCCTCCAAACTATGGCCCTCCCATTCTGCCACTCAGTGGCTCTGTGATTCTGGACCAAATCCCTCCCCATTCTGTACCTCAATTTCTTTAGCTGGTAAATGAGGGTCTGGAAGGTTTCTCTGGGGCCCTGTGTAGCTCAGGTGGCTATAGATGACTGGTTCACTGGCTCCTTGTCCCAGGGTCAGAATGAATTGTGTGTATCCTAGGAGCTCACAAAGGGAAGGGCTTGGAAGTTTGAGCTGCTGGTTTCCTGCCTGCTGGGGCAGACACAGTCCCCAGTCTCAAGGTGCTCCAGGTTTCCTGGGGAAAAACTAAGACCCATGTTGGGAGCAGGGGTGGGGCAGGATTCCTAAAAGGGAGACCTCCATTTCCTCAGTAAGTTTCCAAATGTTACCCAAAATGGGCTGGACTCCAGCTGAAAGGCCTTGCCAAGGCTGGATAAAAGCAGCCGCCCAGCTCTCACTGGGGCCTTCCAGGCCTGGATGGAAACTCTTTCACTGGGCTTGTCAGCTGCTTGGAGAGCCAGCGGGGCTGAGTGGCTGGAAGAGGATATAATGGGGACAGCTCATTCGCAGTGAGAGCCAGGCTCCCAGCCCGCCTGTCTTCCTTGTGGGCCCTTACTTGGCCCACGTGAATGCTCTCCCCAACACTCCCTCACTGGACCTAATTAGAGTCCCACTGACCCGTGGCGTGCATCTTACCACCTCACCATGCAGGGGCTTCCCCACACCACCCTCACAACTTCAACCTTAATTCGGGTTACAGCCTCTTGATTGATAGTCAAGGAATTCTCACTCATTTTCAGCCGTTGTCTGGCCTGCTTGAACTGGAAACTCCCATTCGGTTCCCTGTAGGGTGAGAGAGTTCTTGACCTTACAGACACAAGGGAGAGGATTTGAGCAGAGGAGCAGCACGCTGAATGTGCTGAGGCCTAATGAAAAGCCAGTACTAGACTTGAAACACTTAGACTGGATACCCGAATTCTAGTCCCGGCTTGGCTGCTTATTGCCTATATGACCTAGGGAAAGCCATGTCACCTCTCTGCATCTGTTTCTTCACCTAAAATAGGGACAATGAGATCCTTGTTCTGCTAGCCTCACTGGATTGATATGAGGCTCAAGTAAGCCTGTATAGTCATCCTTTGGTATCCACGGGGGTTTAGTTCCAGGACCCCCGCATATACCAAGATCCATGTATACTCAAGTCCCACAGTCAGCCCTTTGAGACACATACACAAAAGTTACCCCTTCACATACACAGGTTTCACAATATGTGAATATTCTATTTTCAATCTGTGTTTGGTTGAAAAAAGAAATCCATGAATAAGTGAACCAGTGCAGTTCAAACCCATATTGTTCAAGGGTAAACTGTATATGGAAAAGTACTTTTTTACCTACACAGCACTGTGTGTGTTTCTGATAATGCTTGGCACCAAGTAAGCAATCAGTAAAAATGAAGGGGGGAAGCAAGAGGGGGCGTCCCTCCCTCTAATCTACCACCTCCCCCATTGCCATTACCCCAGTTTCTGGTCAGAGTTGTCCTACTCTGGGTAGATGACAAGATGCCCTTCCTCTTCTCCTAGAAGCCTGGCATCCACATTTCCCCTTCCCCTCCGCCATTTGCATTGGCTTCTTCCCCTTGGCCCTCAAATGTGCTCAGAGATCCCCCGTCCAAGTTCTGAGACAAACGGTCTCTACCAGACGTTTTCCATCCTCCTACTCCTGCTCTCTGGCTTTCACTCTATGCCCCTCCTCACTCTTCTTCCTCCTCAATGTCTCTGCAGGCATTTCAACCAATCGATCCTACCCCCACCTCAGTCCTTTGGTTTCCATGCTTGGCAGCTTCTCTGATAGTTCCCAGTGATCCCCCATCCTGGTATTCCTGCCCTTGTCTAATCCCGTCCCCTTGGATGTGGGCTGGGCTAAGTGACTCGATTCTAACAAATAGAATATGGCAAAGATGATGGGCTGCCATTTCCAAGATTAGATTGTGAGACTGACTCCTGCCTTTCTCACACACTCACCATCTCTCACTGGCTTGCTCTGAGGAAGCCAGCTGCCATGTTGTGAACTGCCCTCTGGAGAGTTCTGTGTCTCAAGGAACTGAGGGCAGCCAATAGCCAGCAAGAAACTGGGCCTCTCGGTCTGATAGCCAGTGAGCACCTGAAGGCTCCTGCTGACAGCCATGTGAGTGAGCTTGGAAATGGATTCTTCCCTTGTTGAGCATTGAGGTGACTGCAGCCCTGGCCAACACCTTGACTACAGCTTGTGAGAGGGCCCAAGATGGAGAGTCCAGTTAATCTGCACTCAGACCCCTGACCCACAGAAACTGTGAAATAATGACTCATTGTTTTAAGCCACTAAGGTTTGAGATAATTAGCAAAGTAAAAATCACTTCTGTTTCTTTCTTTCTTTCTTTCTTTCTTTCTTTTTTAGACAGAGTCTCACTGTGTAGCCCAGGCTGGAGTGCAGTGGTGCGATCTCAGCTCACTGTAACCTCTGCCTCCTGGGATCAAGCGATTCTCCCACCTCAGCCTCCCGAGCAGCTGGAACTACAGGTGCACACCACCACACCTGGCTAATTATTGTATTTTTAGCAGAAATGGGATTTTTGCCATGGCCAGGCTGGTCTTGAACTCCTGACCTCATGTGATCCACCCACCTCGGCCTCCCAAAGTACTGGGATTACAGGTATGAGCCACGGTGCCCACCCTATTGCTGCTACTTTTCAGCACCTTGGACAACATGGCTAACCAAATATCACCAGCTTAGTAAATAAGTCCCTGTGAAATCAACACATGTGATGTGTTCCCTGTTGCCTGGGAATTAATGATCCCAGGCACACAGATGCAGGTGAACAGAAATACTCAATCATTTACTATCTGTGTGCCCAGCACTGCAAAGCATTATATCACACTCTGTGGAGTACAAAAAAGCATTTGGAAATCCAAACAACCCCTATTATCCTAATAATAGGGTAGTAAGTACATAAATTGGGACATATTTATATAATGGAATACTATGGAGTCAAATGTAAAGAGCTAGATGTTTCAGTGTGAAAAATCTCAAAAACTTGATGTTGAGCAAAAAAAGCAAGTTGCAAAATGATATGTATAGGAAATCATTGATGGAAAGTTCAAACACTCATAAAGCAATCCTGTAAATTGTTTGTAGATACAATGCACTGGACAAGTATAAAAAACACACAGGAGCTGGGCGTGGCAGCTCATGCCTGTAATCCCAGCACTTTGGGAGGCCGAGGTGGGCAGATTACGAGGTCAAGAGATCGAGACCATCCTGGCCAACATGATGAAACCCCGTCTCTACCAAAATTACAAAAATTAGCTGGGTGTGGTGGCACACGCCTGTAGTCCCAGCTACTCAGGAGGCTGAGGCAGGAGAATCACTTGAACCCGGGAGGCGGAGGCTTCAGTGAGCTGAGATTGTGGCACTGCACTCCAGCTTGGCAACAGAGCAAGACTCCATCTCAAAACAAAACAAACAAACAAACAACAACAACAACAACAACAACAACAACAAAACAGGAAAGGTATAGGTATCTCCCTTGAGCTCCAGACTCATGTACTAAACTGCCTATTCGTCATCTCCCTTTGGATGTCTAACAGGCTTCTCAAACATAATGTGACCACCACTGATTGCTTGATCCTCTCCTGCTGCATACCTGGTCCCTTTGAAGTGAATGGCAGTACATGACAATTCCCATGTGGCTGAGGCAGAAATCTTTTTTTAGAAAACATTAGATTCAGGGGATATATGTGCAGGTTTGTTATATGCACGATGCTGAGATTTGGGCTTCTATTGATTCCATCACCCAAACAGTGAACATAGCAACTGGTAGTTTTTCAACCCTTGCCCTCCTCCTTCCCTCCCACCTTTTGGAGTCCCTAGTGTCTATTGCTCCCATCCTTATGTCTGTGTATACCCAATATTTAGCTGCTGCTTATAAGTGAGAATATGTGGTATTCGGTTTTCTGTTTCTGTGTTAATTCACTCAGGATAATGGCCTCTAGCTTCATCCATGTTGCTGCAAAGGACACAATTTCATTCATTTTATGGCTACATAGTATTCTATGGTGTACACATACCACATTTTCTTTATCCAGTCACATTGATGGGCACCAAGGCTGATGTGATTCCATGTCTTTGCTATTGTGAACAGTGCTGCGATGAACATGCGAGTGCATGTGTCTTTTTGGTAGAACAATTTATTTTCTTTTGGATACATACCTAGTAATGGGATTGCTGGGTCGAGTGGTAATTCTATTTTCAGTTCCTTGAGAAATCTCCAAGCTTCTTTCTACAGGAGCTGAGCTATTTTACAATCCCACCAACAGTGTATGAGTGTTTTTTTTTTTCTTCTCTGCAACCTCGCCAACATCTGTTATTTTTGACTTTTTAATAGGAACCAGTCTGACTGGTGTGAGATGGTATCTCATTGTGTTTTTGATTTGCATTTCTCTGATTAGCGATGTTGAGCATTTTTTCATATGTTTGTTGGCCACTTACATGTCTTCTTTTGAGAAGTGTCTGTTTATGTCCTTTGTCTAGTTTTTAATGGGGTTGTTTGTTTTTTTTCCTTGTTGATGTGTTTAAGTTCCTAATAGATTTTAGATATTAATCAGTCCTTTGTTGGATACATAGTTTGCAACTATTTTCTCCCATTCTGTGGGTTGTCTGTTTACTCTGTTGATGGCTTCTTTTGACGTGTAGAAGCTGTTTAGTTTAATCAAGTCCTACTTGTCAATTTTTGGTTTTGTTGCGTTTGCTTTTGAGGACTTAGTTATAAATTCTTTACCTTGGTCAATGGCCAGAAGAGTATTTCTTCAGTTTGATTCTAGGATTTTTATAGTTTGAGGCCTTACATTTAAGTCTTTATTCCATCTTGTGTTATTTTTTGTATGTGGTAACAGGTAAGGGTTGAATTTCATTCTTCTGTATATGGTTAGCCAGTTTTCCCAGCAGCATTTATTGAGTAGGGTGTCCTATTGGGTATTCCCCATTGTTTATTTTTGTCCACTTTGCTGAAGATCAGTTGGTTGTAGGTGTGCAGCTTTATTTCAGGGGTCTCTATTCTGTTCCATTGGTCTATGTGTCTGTATTTATTTTTGTACCAGCACCATGCTGTTTTGGTTACTGTGCCCTTGTAGTATAATTTGATGTCAGGTAATGTAATGCCTCTGGCTTTGTTCTTTTTACCCAGGATTGCTTTGGTTATTCTGGCCCTTTTTTGGTTCCATATTGATATGGGTTGGCTGTGCTTCCGCCCAAATCTCATCTTGAATTGTAGTTCCCATAATCCCCACATGTCATGGGAGGGACCCAGTGGGAAGTAACTGAATCATGGGGGTAGGTTTTTCCCATGCTGTTCTCATGATAGTAAGTCTCATAATATCTGATGGTTTTATAATGGGGAGTTCTCCTGCACACACTCTATCTTGCCTGCCAACATGTAAGACATTCCTTTGCTCCTCCTTCACCTTCCACCATGACTGTGAGGCCTCCCCAGTCATGTGGAACTGTAAGTCCATTAAACCCCTTTTCTTTATAAATTGCCCAGTTTGGAGTATGTCTTCATTAGCAGAATGAGAACAGACTAATACACATATGAATTTTAGGATTATTTTTTCTAATTATTTGAAAAATGATGTCACCATTTTGATAGGAATTGCATTGAATTTGTAGATTGCTCTGGGCAGTATGGTCGTTTTCACAATATTGGTTCTTTCAATCCATGAGCATGGAATGTTTTTCCATTTGTTTGTGTCTTCTCTGATTTCACTGAACAGTGTTTTGTAGTTCTTCTTGTAGACACCTTTTACCTCTTTGGTTAGATGTGTTCCTAGGTATTTTATTCTTTTTGTGGCTATTATAAATGGGGTTGTGTTCTCGATTTGGTTATCAGCTTAATTGTTATTGGCATATAGAAATGTTACTGATTTTTGTACATTGGTTTGTATCCTAAAACTTTACTGAAGTTGTTTATCAGATCTAGGAGTCTTTAGGTGAAATCTTTAGAATTTTCTAGGTATAGAATCATATTGTCAATGAATAAAGATAATTCGATGTCCTCTTTTTTATTTGGATGTCTTTTATGCCTTTCTCTTGTCAGGCAGAAACATTTTGAGTCATCTTTGATTGTTCTCTTTTACATCCTACCCTCCATCTAATCCATTGACAAATCCATCTACCTTCAGAATATATCTATATTCTGCTCACATATCACCACATCCACCATTACCACCATGGTCTGAGACACCATCATCCTTCACATGGATTATTGCAAGAGATCAAGAAATTATTGCAACCAATCTCCCTGTTTCCACCCTTGTCCCCCTACAGTCTATTCTCAATACAACGTCTGGAATAATCACTTACAATCTAAGTCAGATCACATCAGACCTATGCTCAGAACCCTCTGGTAACTCCTTCCCATCTCTCTTATTACAAAGGCAAATGAGGGCCCACAGGATCTGGTCTCCATCACTTCCCCAGACTCACCTGCTACTCCTCCTCCTTCAAGTCCTCCAACCCAAATGCACTGGCCTTCTTGTTATTGCTTGTTCACACCAGGCACATTCCTACCTTTGGGCCTTTGCATTTGTTTCTCCCTTGGCCCTGAATGTCCTTCTTTTGAATATCAGCATCGTTTACTCCTTCACATCCTTCAGTATTTACTTTAAACATCACCTTCTCCAGTAAAACCTTCCCTACCCACCATATTTAAAATAGTAGATGGGGACTGGGGGCAGCTTCTACCCAGGAAGTTTTGCCTGTCAGTCAGGGGAGGCTTCCTGGAAGAATGTCAGTCACGTACCCACAGAAAAAGTAGCTTCTGGCCCTGACACACCTGATGGCTCCCCTGGAAAGATGGGTTGGGTAAGAGAGTGCATGTGAGAGCATGTACAGAACTGTGTGGAATGGGTAGAATTTGGAATGGAGGGGCATGGCTGTGTTTGTGTAACTCTGCGGGTAGTTGTGTGCAGTACTCAGGAGGGAGAGGGGGAAATACTTGGCTGGGGCCTTCAAGGTGAATTCAAGACACAGAAGCCTAGGTAGCCCCTCAGATTTCATCTTTGACCTCAGGCAAGTGTACTTGTAGTGCTAGCCTAGCCAGATTCTCCCACGCAGCACAGCATCCCTTGAGGGGCCAGGAGGGCCGGTGACTATTAGGCCGAGCATCTGAAGAGGTGAGGGCGAAGCTTCAGGCATTTCCCCTCATGAGCCAAAGGAATGCCGGAGAAGCCCCAGAAGCCCTGAGAACAATGGGGAGTTGACAGCCCCTCTGAGGACTTGTGACGTGGGCCCTTGGAGGGGCGCACAGCTGCCTGCCAGAACCTGGGGCAGGGGAGAGGGTTTGGCGAGGATACAGAGGAGCCCCTGGAATCCTTGAAGGAGGAAGCCGGAAGCAGCTGGGGATGACACTGATAGGCATTTCCCGCCTCAGGATGCCCTCCTGCTTTCTTCACTGCCGCTGCAGCTGCAAAAGCAAAGCTGCAGCTTCCCTCTGGCCTCGAATGGCTGGTCTTGAGGTTGGGAGCTGTAGGGCCCCAGCCATACCCCCTACTTCTTGCCTCCTTCCCTCTCTCTGAAGAAGGCAGGCAGCCCCCATTCAACTCACCCTGCCTAAAAGGCAGGATGCCTTTTAGGCTTAGGGAAAGCAGGGAGAGATTAAGGCCATTGTCCCTTTTCTGTTTTTGTTTCTGTTTTTGTTTTTACAGATAGGGTCTCACTCTGTTGCCCAGGCTGGAGTGCAGTAGTGTGATCATGGCTCACTGTAGCCTCGACCTCCTGGGTCAAGTAATCCTCCTGCCTCAGCCTCCTGAGTAGCTGGGACTACAGGCTTGTGTTACCATACCCAACTGATTTATTTTTTGTAGAGATGGGGGTCTTGCTATGTTGCCCAGGCTGGTCTTGAGCTCCTGGTCTCAAGTAATCTCCCTGACTCAACCTTCCAAATTAGTGAGATTATAGATGTGAGCTACAGTACCAGCCAAAGGCGATTGTCTGTAGCTCTTTCCCTGCCTGAAGCCAGGCTTATGCTTCCTTTGCCAAAAGTAGGGCTGGTCCTGAGGGCATCTGGGCCTGGAAGGTGTACTTACCCTCTTGCTGTCTCACTGGGGCCCACACCAGGGCGGGATGACTGGGCATTGCTTAGGCTCCAAGGCTTCTATAGGTGCTTCAGTGGATAGCACCAGGCCCCAGGCAAATTGAGGCCTCTCTGTCTGGAGAATCTGTCTCAGCTTAGTCCCCAGTTCCAGGATTCCTCCATATTTTTTGCAGTGCAACGCCCTCTAAGCATGCTTCCATTGACATAGGTTGTGATTTCATCCCACCAAAGATCTTTAGTAGATTCCACTACTCACATTTTCTTGGTGGGAACTGAGAAAGGGTCTAGGTCTGGTGCTTTGGTCAACAGTATGAAAGCAAAGACCAAGCCCAAAGCTGCAGAACGTGGGTGGTAAGAAGGCCATGAGGATATAAATCTTCCCTCTTCCTCCACTCTAAGGGAAGGTGGCTTAGAGTGGGAAAAGGAAGGTGGCTTCAAGCTCAGTCTTTAAGCACTGGAGGACAATGGGTCTCACGGCACTTTAAGGAGTGCAGTAGCAACTCACCCCAGGCCTGGCTCTAGAAAAAGTAGTCATGCCCCTCTGACCAGGTCCAGCCCAGACGATGCTGCCCATTTCCCAGAGGGCCTTGCTGAGCTTCATTGGCCAACCACTAAGCTCTAAGGCGACTGTTCATTTGAGGATTTCAATAGTAATCCTTAATGTTTGGCAGAGTGCTTACTATGTACCAGATACTCTTCTAAGTGCCTTGCAAATAGTAACTCACTTAGAAATTCAAAAATATCTTGGGCTGGAGTCTTGACTTGCACTGTTCATGGCACAGGGGTAGAAGGAGGCTCAAAGCAATGTCATTTAGATCTCAAGGGGCATAGAGGGCCCTGATGACTCAGAGATCCACTTGCATGATCAGAATTGTAAAAGTTAAGAAAAATATAATCAGAGTGACTATAGCTTTATTTCCCATCTCCTACCCCTTGATTCAACCAAAAAGAACTAAGGAAGCTTCTATTACAGGCTAGGCCAACATCTACCTCCATGCTATGTGCTATGATGTATACAAAAAGTCATGGTCATTTGCAGCACACAAAGAAGTCATTTCAGCAAGAAGAAGCACCAGCAAAGTACAGAAATCAGATAATAGAGTAGTTAAAGGTATGTGGGGGTGCTGAGTCCTGCCTCAATGGACGGTGGATCTGACTCAAGGCAGTGCTGGATATGTCTAGAATCTTTGGCCAGTAAGGAAAGAAGGGAAAGCAAGCAGGCAGCATCTGGAGGCCCAAGTTCAGCAGCAACTGGGTAAGTCGTATGAGAAGGGGACCAGCAGGTTGCATTTTGAGGGAGGGGAATGTGTAGGCTTTGGCTCTTAGTTCAAGATTGATCTGGCTCTACTGTAGAGCCAGAATCCTGGGATTCAGGTGGGCATAAAGCAGCCCAGATCTGGTCCAGGATGCCTCATGCTTACCATCAAGGGACAACATGGTAGAGGCTGCTTGGCATATCCCTTCACTGTGTTCCCTGTTGACTTTGCCCCAAGCCTTGCCAGTGCTCACAAGGAAGACCTGATAAGGGAGGAGTGACAGATCTATGTGAGCCAGTACCAACTGTGACACACATAACTCGCTGGCGAGGAGTCAAGTCCCTCATTTTCTGGTGGGGAGGCCAGCCAGGCTTAACAAGCAGCTGCGCTCTCCTCCTGGGTCATGTTATCACCCTTTCAACTCCATTCGATCCTTTTCCAAGGATCTATTGAGCAAATACTTGGTGTAAGGCCCTTTGGAAGTTATGGAAGAGTCCCAACCCTCGGATAGCAGATACATGTGCATACATTGTTATGATACCAGGTAGGTAGTTCCCCAGGAGAGATCCAGTTAAAAGGCTATGGAAAGTTAGAGAAGGGAGAGAACATTTCCACTGGGGTGGATCAGGAGGGATTCACTGGGGAGGTGGCATTTGAGCTGAACCTTGAAAGAAGGTAGGATTTCAATATTAATTCCTAATGCTTGGCAGAGTGCTTACTATGTACCAGATACTCTTCTAAGTGCCTTGCAAATAGTAACTCACTTAGGGCTTACCACAATCCTATAAAGTAAGTGCCATTATCACGCCCTTTTAACAGACATGGAAACGGAAGCACAGAGAGGTTAAATGACTTGCTGAAGGCCACATGGATGGTAAGCAATGGAGCCCAGAATTAAACCTAGACAGATTCCATGCTCATCACCACTGTGCATACTGCCTCCTGGATGGGCAGAAATGGGGATGGTGGCAGAGTGGTCCAAGCAATAGGAATAGAATAAGCAAAGTCAGAAATGCAAGAAAACGGCCTACTCGTGGAAAGCGGGGATGCATCTGGTATGGCTGGAGTGTCTGGTGCATGAAAGGGAGTCAAATAAGATGAGGTAGAAAATAGGTGACGCAGTGACTGACACCTGTAATCCCAGCACTTTGGGAGGCTGAGATGAGTGGATTCCTTGAGATCAGGAGTTTGAGAACAGCCTGGAAACATGATGAAACCCCGTCTCTACTCAAAATACAAAAATTAGCCAGGCGTGGTGGTGCATGCCTGTAATCCCAGCTACTCGGGAGGCTGAGGCAGGAGAATCACTTGAACTCGGGAGGCAGAGTTTGCAGTAAGCTGAGATCACACCACTGCACTCCAGCCTGGGTGATGGAGTGAAACTCTGTCTCAAAATAATAATAATAATGATAATAATAATAATGAGGTAGAAAAGGAAGGTGACTTCAAGCTCAGTCTTTAAGCACTTGAGGATGATGGGTCTCACGGCACTTAAAGGGGTACAGTAGCAACTGATTCAAGAAAAGGTAGGCATGCCCCTCTGACCAGGCTCAGCCAAGATGAAGCTGACCATTTCCCAGAGGGCCTTGCTGAGCTTCACTGGCCAGCCACTAAGCTCTATGGCGACTGTTCATTCGAGGACAAGAATGGAAAATTCATCATGCTCAAGGCAGGAAATTCCACAGTGAAGGCCTCTTGAGCTATATCATTGCAACAAGAGCCATTCCCTGCGCAAGACAGGTCTCATTCCTGTTTTGTTTGTTTGGGGACTGAATGTTGTTATTCCCTGCTCTGCCTGTGTTTATGTCGGGGAACGTTTACCATCAGAAAACAAAGTCCAGGCAGTAGACCCATCAATGCAGCCAACCACGGAGCCCTTCACTCCGGCATTTCCGGGCTTGCTCCCACCTGATGGATTTCTCAATTGAACAACATCAAAGATCTTCTTCTAGCTTCCCTCCCATCTTAAAGGGACTGTGGTGCTGAGAGGAAGCCATTTGATGCTGGAAGCAAAGCAATTTCTGGACTTGGCATCCTCACCTGTCTTCAGTCTGATTGAGAAGCAAAACAGGCTTGTCCCACAGCCCCCAGCAAGGAGTGACACAGATCCCAAGGCTTGGACCCTCAGGCTTTTCTGCCGGTGGACGTACATCCACAGAAGCCAGTAGGGCGCAGCCCTGGGAGAGCAGCCCTAAGACAGCAGTTCTTGCTGAATGAGATCTCAGAACTGGAATGAAAAGCAGGAGAGGCAACACCACCAGATTCCAGAATGAGCACATTTATCTTGCAGATAAAATAACTGAGACTCAGAAAAAAGGGAGGAGGATGACAAAGAGACCCAAAAAAGGGAAAGAGAGTAGAGAAGGGGAGTGGTGCGGAAAATAAAGGCTAAAAAGAGAACAGAATGGGATTTGGAGGAAAAAGGCTACCCCCATGGCCTCTGCCACCTTCTGGCCAATGGTCCCTCTATGCCTTTCTTCTGCCCCCAGCCCTGACCCCCACCTCGCATGCTCCACCTCTCACCTTGGCCTGATGGACATCTTCACTCCTCATGGGACATGGGTCTCTGCTTCCAGACATCAGACAGCTGAGCACATCCCCCTGGGCCCAAGCTGGAGTCTGCCACCCCATTCCAAGCCTTCTTCTCCTTTGAGATTCAGCCCGAGTCCCCCTTCCTCTGGTATGGCCCTCACTGCCCTTGCCCTCTTCTTAGACAGCATAGAGTTTAGACTGCATAGTTTAGCACTGGGTTGTGTACCGAATGCCACATGGGTTTCCCCACTCCCTCCTGCATGAGATAACACAATCCGTCAGGCAGGGCAGAGGCCAAGTCCTGTCCCGTCCTCTCCTCTTTTTCCAGTGGGCCATGCCCTGTGGGTGAGTGAGCAATATTGCTATGATCCAAAGAGCTTCCCGTTCACCATGGGGATCCACTGACCACTAAGGCTAGTAGTGACTGAGGACATGGATTGGAGAGTGTGTGGGTGAGTGTGAAAAAGAAAGAGGACCCAAAATAATAGGAAGAGTCTCTGACAGGAAGGGGAAGCCACTTCCCAAGAAAAGGTAGAGAGTGATGGTGCCTTGCCAACGGCTGAGACACTGAAGAGGGTAAACAGAAAAACACTGACCCAAGGCTGGGCACCATGGCTCTTGTCTGTAATCCCAACACTTTGGGAGGCTGAGGCCAGCAGATCACCTGAGGTCAGGAGTTCAAGACCAGCCTAGCCAACATAGCAAAACCCCGTCTCTACTAATAATACAAAAATTAGCTGGGTGTGGTGGCACATGCCTGTAATCCCAGCTACTCGGGAAGTTGAGGCAGGAAAACAGCTTGAACCCAGGAGGCAGAGGCTTCAGGGAGCCAAGATTGCACCACTGCACTCCAGCCTGGGTAACAAAGGGAGACTCTATCTCAAAAACAAACAAACAAAAAAAGAGAATTGACTCAGAAAATCACCGACCCAGATCTCCACTGTGTCCAGACAGACCCACAGAGCAGCTCCTTGCCTTGGTGCTGAGCCCTCCGTCCCAATGCCCCGTGGGGCAGCCCTGGCACTCAGCACTCAGATGACATTCTGGCAGCGTGGTGGGGGGGCATTCGTGAGGGTAAGAGTCCGAGTGTTGCACCCAGCTGGTGACACTCCCTGGCCTGAACCCCATGGGTCCCACGCCAGGCCCCAGGTGCTTGCACACTCAACTGCAAGGTCCCTTGGATGAGGTGGGGCAGCCACATCTGGGTGAGGAATGGAGCCAAGCTGGGCCTTGTCTGACTCATCTTTGAGTTCCTCTTTCTAACTCTGCCAGCACCTAGCACTGTGTCTGGCACACAACGGGTGTGCAGTAAGCCCTGGCTAATAGTAATAGCAGCTGTCATTTATGAGACACCTACTATGTGCCAGGCACTGTGCTGAATGCCTTTCAAAGATGATCTCATTTAATCTTGACAACCTTATGAGGAAGGTACTGCATTTGAGCCCCATTTTACAGATGAGAATAACACTCAGAGAGGTTACAGGTGGCTTGTCTAAGGTCATACGGCAAGTGTCAAGTCAATGTGATGCTAGAGTCAGGCTGGTAACCCCATGCTGTAATGTTGAATAAACGAAAGAACAGGAATCCATGACTATTACTTCAATGGCCTTATGCTCAGAGCAAAAGACAAACGAATCCATGAAATGTGAGGGTCTGACATACAGCTGCCCTTCCATTGTGTGTGTGCACCTACCCCTTCCCCCCCACACACACCTTGGGCTTTGAAAGCCATCTTTTTGGTGCAGTCGTTGCAACCTCCAGCAGGGAAGTGACCCTGCGATGCAGAGCACAGGCTGTTGGGGATTGGAAGGGGAAGGAAGGCCTGTGCCAGGGCTGCCTTCACACTAAACATACAAACCTGGAAGGACAGACAACAGGTGAGGTCCTCAGCAGTGCCTGCACCAGGAAACTGATAAGGTTCTGGGGAGGGGGTTTGCCCTTTTGAGAGTTTTGAGAGCCTCTAGTGGCTCTTTGACTGCCCCCTGTCCCCAGGAGGGGCATGGGGGTGGGGTCATTTCAGCACAGCTGCTTTCCAAGCCCAGGAGGGATGGGTGGGTGCCCTTGGGCTGAACTGCTTGTGCCAAGCCCCACCCAAGAGCTGACAAACACAAGCAGGCTCAAAAAGAAGAGGGACATCTAGAGCAAGCCATGCCAATGCCTAAGGTCTCACATATACTAGGGCCTCAAGCTGGACGACTGGAAATGCCCTCACTCCCTTCAGAGCTTTGCTTATGAGTTACTTCCTCAGTGAGGCCTGCCCTGGTCACCCTATTTAAAGCTGCACCCAACCCCCGCTCTCCCTATTTCGCTTCTATGCTTTATGTTTCTCCAATAGCATTTATCATCAAATGACAATTTTTACTTATTCATTTTCTTTATTTTCTGTCTTGCTCTATTATATCATATGTACTATGAAAGCAGGGGGCTTTAGGTTGTTTTGATCACTGCTGTAATGCCAGTAACAAGAATTGTACCTTGCACATAGTTGGAGCTCAAGAAGAATTTGCTGGATGAATGAATTCACTGACTTCGATGATTTGTGAGCAGTCTACAAAACACGATGATATTTACATTGTACTGCATTTTCAGCCATTCCTTGGGGGAAGCACGGTGTTTGGAAACATTTCTACATAGAATTCATTAAACTGAGTGGCGTGAGAGCCTAACATAGAACAAAGAAAATTCTTGTCAACATAACTTCCCTGCCAAGATGACTTTTTGAAATCTTCACTTTTTTTTTTCCTTGTTTTTCCTCTCGACTTTTATTTTAGTTTCGGGGGTACAGGTACAGGTTTGTTACACGGGGAAATCGCATGTCACTCAGGTTTGGTGTACAAATGATCCTGTCACCCAGGTAGTGAGCATAGTGTCTGATAGGTAATCTTCACTCCTGACTGAGATTCAGAACTATTAAGTCACATACAAAATCAATGAGAAAAATCAGCAGCATCTACTAGGGTATTGTTTGTTTACCACAACTATCAGCAGACAGGATCTAAAATACTGTAGGAATTGATGTAGCACTTCCTAAGCAACCCAGATCAACAACAAACACAACAAAAACAGGGGAATTCCCAGGTAGTGACTAATAATAGCTCATTTCACCCTCACTGGCTGTGTGGTGAACAACCTGTCTGACCTCTCTGAGCCTCAATGTCCTCATCTGTAAAACTGGGAATAATAATGGTACCTACCTCATAGGGTCACTGTGAGAATTAAATGAGTTAATAGATGCAAAGTGTTTGGAACAATGCATGGTACATAATAAGCACTATATAAGTGTTTCTTATTATTCATCTTGTGCTGGGCACTGTGTGTCTTCAGAGAGGATCTATAACCCTCCTCCCTGTGCCCAACACAAAACATGCAAGCATAATATGTGTTAGCCATTGCTACTACTATCAGTACATTATTATTAAATGATGATAATTAAAAGTAGTAATTACTTGATTTATGCTTTTTCCATTGGAACTGCAAGTTTCATGGAGGCAGGCAAGGACCATGCCAACTTAGAGCCCTAGAACATAGTGGATGCTAAACTTATACACAGTTAAGTGCTCAGTGAATCCTCAGGAGTGTCTTTCACCTGGGAATTTGATACCTCTACTACTACTTTAGGACTCAAGTATTTTTTTTTTTTTTTTGAGATGGAGTCTTGCTCTGTCACCCAGACTGGATTGCAGTGGTATGATCTGCCTTCCAGGTTCAAGTGATTCTCCTGCCTCAGCCTCCCATGTAGCTGGGATTACAGGCGCCCGCCACCATGCCTGGCTAATTTTTGTATTTTTGGTAGAGACAGGATTTCACCGTGTTGGCCAGGCTGGTCTCAAACTCCTGACCTCAAGCAATCCACCTGCCTCGGCCTCCCAAAGTGCTGGGATTGCAGGCGGGAGCCACCATGCCCAGCCAGGACTCAAGTATTCTTAAACATGAGTCAGCACTGCCTCTTCCCTACCTTGCAGGAGACAAAGGCTATAGAGACTTCAGTCCCTATTTTCCCTTAGGAAACTCACAGTCTAGTAGGCTCAGTCTATGTGTGTCCCCCATATCCATATATTGAAACACTAGCCCCCCCAGTATGGCTGTATTTGGTGTTAGGAAGTAATTAAGGTTAAATGAGAATGGGGCCCTGATCTAATAGGATTAGTGCCTTCGTAAGAGGACATACCAGAGAGCTAGCTCTCCCTCAGCCATGGGAAGACACAGTAAGAAGTCAGCCATCTGCAAGCCAGAAAGAGGGCCCTTACCTGACACTGAATCTGCCAGTGTCTTGACTGTGGGCTTTCCAGCTCTCGAACTGTGAGAAATGAATTCCTCTTCTTTAAGCTACCCAGTCTATGCTAGTTTGTTATGACAGCCCATGCTGACTAAGACTATTTGCTTCTCCATCTCTCTTTTCCCCTGCTGTGGAGTTCTAGGAGGCCACATGTTTCAGGTTGGCCTCACTACGTGTCGTCCAACCTGCACTAGACTTTTGTGAGGACCAGAAAGAAGACTTTCTTGTGTTACACCCCTGATATTTCAGGGTTTCTGTGTTATTGTGGCATAACTCCACATATTCTGACCAATGCACAGTGACAGAGAAAAGGACATGGCACACCATCTTTGTCCAAACAAAAGTGAAAGCAGATGTGGGCCACCAGCTGTCCTCCCTCTGGTCCATCTTGTCTCCAAGGCTGAAGGTGGCCCCAGTGAGTCCTGGGTATTAAGACAGATGCAAACTGTGCTTCCTGGGTCCTGGGATTCAGCAGACTATGAAGATTTAAACTGCTGGAGGAATCCACTGAGGTTTCAAGTAAGAAAACAAGAGCTCCAGCTGCTAAAAAGTTGGGAAACCCTGGGAGACAAGGCATTGTTTCTAGAAAGCCCCCATTGAAATGCATACCAGTTCCCTGGAAGGGGTCATGCATTTATCCACTGACAACCAAGAGGCACAAGTTAGGGACTGATTTTTCAGGGGAGGGCTAGAGGGACAGGTCCAGGGTCTCAAGGCCACCCTGGGTCACAAAGTAGGAGGTAGACCGCACAGATTGGCCCAGAGTTCTCCTTCGACTGCCTGTGAGGAGGTTCAAATTTCAGCAGGAGTAGGAGGGCCATGTCACTACGTCAGTTTCCCTATGACTTCTCACTGGCATGCCCTTCTTGGGCCAGGCCACCTGCATGACCATCTCTTTAGATCATCTAGGAGAGAGGATGGAAGTAAACTTTGTGGCCTTACTTTTTTGTTCCCCCAATGCTTGGCAAGACTTACTTATATGCATCTTTTTCTGACATTCCAAATTTGTCTCCTGTTGTCAAGGCCAAATTCAAGCTTAATCTCCCATAGGAGATTTTCCCTGACCCCTCCTTCCCTTTGTAATGGCTACTGATCTCTTAATAATCCTAGCTACAGCCAACATTTATTGGGCACCACTCTGTATTAAGCCCTGTGCTAGTTCATTCTTCTTGAGTACCATCTCATCAGATCCTCCCAGGTCCTGAGGGAGGTGTTATCATCCTTACTTTACATCTGAGGAAACTGAGGTTCAGAGAGGGGAAGTGACTTATTCAAAGCCACACAGCTAGGATATCCCAGAGCTAGAAACCAAGGTCCCTGCTCTTAACAGCTGCTCTCTACTTCCTCCCACAGCTCAGCCCTCTGTCATAATCTCTTATGAATTGCTACCCAATCCCTGCAAGATCTTTGATGGTAGGGATGGCTTCTTTAAAACTAATTAATAATTAGCTTCACTTCTTTGATCAGTGCTTTACAGTTTATATAAGGCTTCTACATACATGATCTCATCTAATCTTTACTACATTCCTGGGACATTTGTGTTATCTGCAGTTTACAGATGAAGAAACTGAGTCTTAGGGAGTTCTGTGACTTGCACAAGGTATGCATCCAATGACTGACAATGAGTTACTCTTTCCACTACTCCAAGGTCCCTTTTACTTGAGAAGGGCTCCCAGCTAATCCTTTCCTCCACTCTTGGCACCTTCGCATTCTATGCCCCATTTCCATCCAATGTAAAATAGCTGAGGTGAAGAGGGGACACTCATTTTCCCTCCAGTCCTTAGGAGTTGGAACAGAGGCATGCAAAATTATGCAATTGACATTCAACAGGATGTGAGTGGGACTTCTATAGACCCGAGAACTGGCAACAAGGGCCCGAAGCTGAGGACTAGTTCCAAGAAAGAAGTGCCAAGGAACTTCCAACGATAGGGGACCAATGCTTCCTTTAGAGCTTATTAAGAGCTTAGCAAACTACTGCTCCCCACCTCATCTAGATAAGCAGAAGGTGGTGGTGGGGCACCACTGGGATGATCAGGAGACTTTGGTCCAGTGTTGTGGCCAAGTGAGGGGTTCCAAGAGAATGCCATCAAGATTGGGATGGGGTGGGGGGTCAGGCTGTGAAGTGGGGACATGTTATCTCATTCCTGGTTGGACATCTGCTTGGGTGGCAGCCTTGTGGCTCTGCCCTGAGCCTATGAGAACAACTAAAGGGGAGTGGAGAGAGGGCAAAGAGCAGGGGCAGCAGTGGTGTAGCCAGCCATGTGGCTTTCCTTGGGTCAGAGGGACACCTCCAAAGATAACACATTTGAGTTGTCTTACCTTGTCCTGTTCAAGAGGACTGGCTTCAGGGTAAGGGGACCTCAACAACAAAGGTCTTTGGAGATACTGCTGGGGACAGGTGTGTGTGTAGGTGTGGGTGGGGATTGGGTTGGTTGGAAGAAGTAGTGGCCAAATAGCTTCTCCCACGTCAGGGAACTCTGAAGTGGGGAAGCCTCCAGAACCCTGCCAAGATGGTTCGTGACTGTGGAAAGAGAAAAGCGTTGTGTGTTTGTACCCTATTGAGTTGAGGCTCTACAATGAAGCAGTTATACAGGGTGGAACACAATCTCTGGTGGTCACTTGCCATCCATCTCACCTTCCTTAAAGAGCTCAAGTGGCTTCTGCCTCCTTGAGACCCCTCCATGGTTAGACTGGCCTAGCAGCTGGAGGAAAGGAGAACAGATACTGCACCCAGGGCCGAAGTTAGAGGGAGGCAAATGAGGCCGCTAGGGCACACAGTGTCAGAAGGGGCTCACTCTCAGCCTTCACCCCTGCCCTTGCAGGAGTGCCTCCCTAGAGTTTGCATTCCAGATACCCTCATTTGTCTTACCTATTTGTAGCTGTCACAGGGCCTGGGCCAATGCCCAGTGGTTCCCCATGGGATTTACGGAACCTGTCAGGCCCATGAAGATGCTCTGGGCTTGAGTGCTGAGGATGTAGGGCTCTGGGGTTAGCACCCACCCCCCACCCCCGAACAAAAAAAAGGCCAAGAAATTAGCTGGGCGTAGTGGCACACACCTGTAGTCCCAGCTATTAGGGAGGCTGAGGCAGGAGAATCGCTTGAACCTGGGAGGCAGAGGTTGCAGTGAGCTGAGATGGCGCCACTGCACTCCAGCCTGGGTGACAGAATGAGACTCTGTCTCAAAAACAAAAAAAAAAGAGTCAAGCAAAGATTTGTGAGTGTAAGAGAGGTAGGGGCACTAGAAAGGAAGACTGGAAACCTGCTTGCATCCATCCAATTCCCTGCTCTACCACGGCATGATCCAGTCAGGTGACAACCTCTCTGTGTCTGTTCCCCACCTGCAAGACAACAATAGTGCCTCCGCTCATGGGGCTGCAGTGAGGATGAAATGGGATCATGTCTGCAGAACACCGGGCTCCAGGCCTCCTTGTACCACTCACTTGCTGTGTAGTTTGGAGCAAGTCCTCTAACCTCTCTGTGATTGGTCTGTAACAAACCAAAGAATGTTTTTCACTACCTGAAAACAGGTAATTAAGTGGAAATGGAAAGAATTTTTTAACTACGAAAAAGCAGAGGACTGGTCCCCATGGTTTCTTAAGGTCCATTCCTGCTTTATGTTTCCGTGATTTAAAAACAAAACAAAGCAATAAAAACTCTTCTCTTTGGAGCTGGAGAAGGGAGCCCAGAGCCAAGAAGTCGGCTTTCTGTACCACGCCCCTCTGCCTTCAAGAAAACTGAGGTTATTCTGCCCCCTGGTGTCCTGTCCTGTCATTGCAGTCACTTCCAGTGGCCCATCTAGACTTCAGATTTGGAATCACGAATATTCATTCATTCATTCATTCATTCATTCATTCATTCATTCATTCACTGAATGCCCCACTCTGGGCCAGGCACTGTGCTGTGCACTGTGGTTGCAAAGATGAATAACACTGGGCCCCTTCCTTGAAAGAGGACACAGTCTAGTAGGGGGAAGTCAGACACCTAAACAAATCATTTAGATACAGCTAACCAAGTGCTCTGCAAAAGGCTACTATACAGTGCAAAGAGGGCGTGCTTGGCTTGGGGGAGGCAGGCAACATGTCTGGAAGAGCCTGACAAAAAGAGGTGGTAGTTGAGTTTGATGACCACGTTTGAATTCTTTAGGTGGCTGGACAGGGATAGGTGTGTGTAGAAGGATGTGGGGCACATTTAAGAGGCTACAGTGTATTTGGCTTGCTGGGGGCATGCTGTGGGCTTAGGGCAACAGTGGAAGACGGACTTGAGAGCTGGGAAGTGGTCAGGGTTTTAAGCAAGACAGTGACCTGGGTAGATTTGAATTTCTGTATGTTCATTCTGGCTGCTCTGTAGAGAAAGCCTTGAGGAGGCACAGGGCTGGGAAAACTCTTGGTTGGGCTGCCAGATTTAGAAACAAAACAAAAGAGTGAAACCAAACCAAACCCCGGATACCCGGTTAAATGTGAATTTCAGATAATAGAGAATGGTTTTTTAGTATAAGTACATCCCAAGTATTATACAAGATGTACTAAAAATTATTCTGTGTTTATGTGAAATTCAAATTTAACTGGGTGTCCTGTATTTTATTGGCAACCCTATCTTGGAGACATCAAGGAGAGAGCTATAGTGGCTTAGACAAGGGTGGAGGGAGCAGATTTGGATCAAAGGGGAGAAATTCCAGGGATATTCAGGAGGTAGAAATGAAAGAACTTGGCGATGACATGGACGTGAAAACATGAAAGGGAGGTGTCAAAACAACACCCAGTCTCCCGTTTGTTACGTGTTGGGTCCTCCACTGCACCGCATACCCCCAACCACCACACACCTGGAGGTCAAGAGTCCTTCCTAAAATATCCCAAAGAACCCGCGCGAAGCCAGGAGCCAAGACATCCTCCAGGGCCCCGCCTTCCTTGCTTGGCTCCGCCTCCTGCTTGGTTCTGCAGTGTGGCGCTCCCCGCTTGTTTGGGCCAAGTCATCTGCCCGTGGCTGATGCCTGGGATGAATTAGGGCCCCTTTAGGTCTCTGTTCTTTTCCTCTTTGCACCACCCTTCGCAATGGCCAGCATGAGGTGCCCAGCCCAGGTCCCCACTGCTGACTAGAACAGATCCTTTCTGCCAGGGAGGCATGTCCCAAAGAGTCCCAGAATCCTGCACGTTTCCCTAGGGGCTTTCTCACTTCCCGGAGGCTGGGACTGAAATGGTGGCCGCGCTTCTCCAAGCTTCTTGTGACCTCACAGTGCCTCTCAGTGGTCACACAGCACACTGCAAGCTGAGGTGAGATAGAAGACGGATTTGTAAGCACTGGGAAAGTTTCGTGTGTGTGGTTTTTTTTTCTTTTTCTTTCTTTTTTTTTTTTTTTGAGGAGTCTCGCTCTGTCGCCCAGGCTGGAGTGCAGTGGTACGATCTGGGCTCACTGCAACCTCTGCCTCTCGGGTTCAAGCAATTCTCCTGCCTCAGCCTCCCAAGTAGCTGGGACTATAGGCACCCGCAACCACACCCGGCTAATTTTTTTGTATTTTTAGTAGAGGCGGGGTTTCACCATGTTAGCCAGGATGGTCTTGATCTCCTGACCTCATAATCCGCCCACCTCGGCCTCCCAAAGTGCTGTGATTACAGGCGTAAGCCACCGCGCCTGGCCAGCACTGGGAAAGCTTTTCATTCCTGATTCTCCCCTGGCAGGGCACAGGGCTCCTGCCTCTGCTGCTGGCCACCCATCTGTCAGGAGTGCTGTTGGCACTCCTCAGCTCTTAGGGATCTGAGCAAGACATTTGTGCAGTGGACCCGCTGGTAAGGAGGTGGCCTAAGATGACATTTTGCAAATCAAACAACTAGGCCCTGAGGTCTCCATTCTTGGTGGGACTCAGCAAGATGCTTCAGGTTGAATGGGTCAGAGATTCCGAAATCCCCAGCCTTCCAGATTTCATAGGTACCAGCCTACAGATAAAGCTTGATGTGCTGGAGGACCCGCCCACACCTGCCTGTGGACATCTCCGCCCAGAAAACTGGGGTGAGGCAGAGGGGAATCTCACAATTGGGTTCCCCACAGTGGGCATGTTGCCAGGCCAGGTGGTAGGGCTGGTCATCACAGAGGGTGGCTGCCCAGCTCTCCAGCATGACACCTCCCTCTCTGGGGTCATAGCCAGTCAGAAAGAACCTCCAAAGGCCCCATCCTGTATCCCTTCCACACTGGAGCCTGTGTACGGCAAGAGGTGAGGATCCATGTTCCAAGGAGGGGAGCTGAGAGACAACCAGGCCTCAGATGACTTTGTGGGCTGGAGCTTGAAGCTGGTCTGAACACTGAACAGGAGCCTGGCTCAGGAAACTCAGTTCCCTCTCTTGTCTTCAGACTGCAGGCATGTGCTGTGAGGACTGGGGACACCTCAGGATGTAGTGCAGAGGCTGAAGCTGTCACTGACCCACTGCTGGTGGCTCCCTTTGACTTCCGATGCCCTCTGTCTGCAGATGGTGAGCCATGCCGTAGGAATGGCAAGCCCCCTCCTTTCTCTCGAGTTTTGGTCATTAGTCTTTCTTTACTATATCCCCTTGGGAGTAGCTGGATTACAGGCATGCACCACCACACCCGGCTAATTTTTTGTATTTGCAGTAGAGACCGGGTTTCACCATGTTGGCCAGTCTGGTCTCGAACTCCTGACCTCAGGTGATCCACCCGCCTCAGCCTCCCAAAGTGCTGGGATCACAGCCACATTTCTTGAAAGAGTTGCCTCCACTTGCTGAATCTCAGGTTCCACCCAGGAAGAGGAGGGGCCTGGCTCCTCCCCGCTGCAAATGACAGGAACTTATGTGATTCCACCCCACTTTGCATTCTTCCCAGTGCGCAGGCTGTGGGAGGTTCTGTCAGGGAGCCCTTCCCATCTGGCTATCTCACTATGTTAAGAGGCCCCAAGCCTTCAGTGGTGACGGCTGAGACCACAGTCTAGATCAGGGCAGTCCAATCTTCTGGCTTCCCTGGGCCACACATAAAAACATAAAATGCACTAACGATAGATGATAAGCTAAAAAAATAAAAAATTTAAAAAAAAAATCAAATCACAAAGACATCTCATAATGTTTTAAGAAACTTTATGAATTTATGTTGGGCTGCCTTCAAAACTGTCCTGTGCCACATGCAGCCCACAGGCCACTGGTTGGACAAGCTTGTTCTAGATCAAAGTTTGGCAAACTTTCTGTAAAGGGCCAGATAGTAAATATTTTAGACTCTGAAGACCATATGGTCTCTGTAGCAACCACTTAACTCTGCTGTTGCAGCCCCAAAGCAAGTATAGACAATATATAAAGAAATGAGCATGGTTGGCCAGGTGCAGTGGTTCATGCCTGTAATCCCAGCACTTTGGGAGGCCAAGGAGGGCAGATCATGAGGTCAGGAGTTCAAGACCAGCCTGGCCAACATGGTGAAACTCCATCTCTACTGAAAATACAAAAATTAGCCAGACATGGTGGCACACGCCTGTAATCCCAGCTACTCGGGAGGCTGAGGCAGGAGAATCGCTTGAACCTGGGAGGTGGAAGTTGCAGTGAGCTGAGATCACGCCACTGCACTCCAGCCTGGGTGACAGATTGAGACTCCATCTAAAAAAACAAAACAAAACAAAACAAAACAAGGATGTAAACCTGAATCAGATGTGATGCCACCGTAAACAAGTCTGAAGTGTGTGGTGGCAGCGACAGACTGCTTCAGATAGAGTTTGGAGACAGCTGCAGACAGAGGAGTGAGTGGGGCTTATGAAGGAGTAGTGTAGAGTAAGAAGAGAAGTGGCCCAAGCCCAAACCTCAGCACATGCCATCATCTACTGGAGGGGCCAAAAAAGCAGAGGAGCCTGCAATGGAGATGGAGATGGAGTGGTCAGTGAGGCAGGAAGAACTCTGGGAAGAGTGTGGAGTTCCTGCAGCCCAGTGAAGGGAGTGTTCCTGAAGAAGGGGTGGAATGCTGCTGAGAGGTTGGGTTAGGTGAGGACTAAGAAATGACCTTTGGTTTTGGCAGCATGGAGGTTGCTGGTGACCTTGGTGAGAATTATGTCAGAGGAATGGGCTAGAAAGGGTTGAGGGGTGAGTGGAGGTAAGAAAGTGGGGACAGCAAGTGGAGACAACTCTTTCAAGAAATGTGGCTCGCACCTGTAATTCCAGCACTTTGGGAAGCCAAGGCGGGTGGATCACCTGAGGTCAGGAGTTCGAGACCAGCCTGACCAACATGGTGAAACCCCATCTCTACTAAAAATATGAAAAATTAGCCGGGCACGGTGGCAGGCGCCTGTAATCCCAGCTACTAAGGAGGCTGAGGCAGGAGAATCGCTTGAACCCGGGAGGCAGAGGTTGCAGTGAGCCGAGATGGCACCACTGCACTCCAGCCTGGGCAACAGGAGCGAAACTCCATCTCAAAAAAAAAAAAAAAAAAAAAAAAAAGAAAAGAAATGTGATTGTGGAGGGGGTGATAGAATGGTAGAGGAGGAAACTTCTATCCTTCAGCCATCACCCCCACGTATCAGGTCCAACAGTCCTGGAAGTGTATGAAGAAATTCTATTCTGATTTTACCACTGTTTCATGGCTCCAAAAGCCTTGTAATTAATTTCCCAGGGCTGCAGTAACAAAGTACCACAGTGGGAGGCTTAGAAACATGTTGTCTCACAGATCTGGAGGCCAGAGTGTGAAATCGAGGTCAGCAGGGTTGGTTCCTTCTGAAGGCTGTGAAAGAGAATCTGTCTCATGCCCATCCTGAGCTTCTGATGGTTTGCTGGCAATTTTTGGCATTCTTTGGCTTAGAGATGCATCACCCTGATCCCTGCCTTTGCCTTTACACAGTGTTCTCCCTGTTTGTGTGTCTCTGTCCAAATTTCCCTTTTTCTATAAGGAAACCAGTTACACTGGATTAGGGGCCACCTTACTCCCAGTATAACCTCATCTTACTTAACTAATTATATCTGTGATGAGTCTATTTCCAAATAAGGTCACATTCACAGGTACTGGGGATTAGGACTTCAACATACCGATTTTCGGGGGGATACAACTGAACCTGTAACAAGCCCCATTCCCTTTTGGTCTCCTTCCTCTCCACTTCGCTGTGCCATCTTCTGGCCAGGGATTAGTCCGTTTCTTCCCAGGTCACAACTGTGCTTCTCCCCACCTCTCCAACTGCCTGGATTGCTTCCATCCTTCCTTCCCAGCTGACCCCTCTCCAAAGAAGATCGAAGTCATTATCTTTCAGCAGCGAGATCACCTCCCAACCATTGTGGACACTTTCAAAATAACTGGAAACATTGATGGACAGTGAAAGAGGCAAGAGAGGAAAATGTGATTTAATTCTGTGTTCAATGAAAAGAAAGAGCGCTGAAATTTCCATGAACTTTAGATACTTTTAACCTAGTTCTGAAAAAAAAAAAAAAAGTTTTTGTTTTTGTGGACTTTTAAGGCCATAAGTAAGAGACTGTAAGGAGAAAAGTCAACTGAATTTCCCAAAATAGAAATGATCATGAAATAAGAAAAGTAACTGCAGCTTTAAATACCAATTTTATTATACAACTAGGAACTGTCATTCTCCTCTGCCATCTAGTGGCCACAGCTACAATCAGAAAATGATCCTTGCTCTTCAAAGCTAGGGCCACTGTTAGAGGTAGAGGGGTATAAGCCCATTGTTGTCAAATGGCTTTTGCAAGTGTGCTTGGCCCGTGGACACGCCTTAGAACTCCATGCTCCACGGCGCTGCCTCCGAGGTGCACAGTCAAGATGGGACCTTTGCTGCCCAGCCATGTCAGCAGCTGGAGGACGGATGCCTGCGGGTGCGAGGAAGAGGGCAGGCTTGTGATGTGAGGGAGCTGCGGTGAGCGGCTGTGCTGGCAAGGCCCTGTTCAGCCGCCCATGTGCTTGAGCAGGACACTGTGTTCATTCATCCCAACACACAGAAATGCCTTTCTTTCATGAAATAATGTTTTCCTTAATCTTTTTCTGATTATAAAAGTCATACATCTTCATTGTAGAGCATTTAGAAAACCAGACAAACATGAGTAAAAAAAAAAAGCCATTGAGGTTGGCTCCAGAGAGTGGCTTGGGGGCTTTATCCTAATCTCCATCAGCACCCCCATAGTCACTCTGAATACAGATGCAGTGTAAGGCAAAACCCTGCTTGCTATGCAAAGACATCTTGCAGCTTCAAGACAAATCCCCTAGCCTACCTTTCAATGGTTTCTAAACCCTCCTGTGTAGACATTCTGAAGCCATGACTGCCCATGATGCCACCCTCTAGGGGTGACTGCTGGTAACAGTTTGGAGAATGGACTTCCACTATTTTTGTGCCTATGTATTGTCTTTATATCTGATTTTTTAAATTTAGGAACATTAGGTACATACCTACTTACATGCTGCCTTTTCCACCTCATGTTATATCCTAGCATTTTTCCACGTCACAATTCCTTAAAAACATTATTTGACAAGGCTCTGTAATATTATATCCATAAACATCTACAATGTGTTTACCCATCTTCTGGTGATGAAGGTTATGTAAATTGCTTCATTTTTTGTGCTAATGAATATGTTGAGAAGAACGGGTAGACTTAAGCCATTGCGCTCCTCTAGGGTGATTTCCTAGAAGTGAAATTACGAGTGTGTGAATGCTTCCAGGCTCTTAATGCATGTTGCCACATTGCTTTTAGAAAGGTGACACTCATTTACTCTTGTCCAAGCAGCAGGAAGGCTTGTTTTTCCTTGCCTTTGCCAACACTGGAGTAATCAATGATGATTACTGGATGCCAGGCATCAGGCTAGCTGCTGGAGATATGATAGTAAGGGGAGGAAAAGATCTGGTCTCTGCCTCAGCAGTGTTCCTGAGCTGGTGGGAGAGAGTGACCTTGCTCAAATAATAAATGTGTAATTACAAAGTGAAGGAGAGGAAAGGGTGCAAGGAGAGTGTGTCACAAGGACATGTTACATCCTAGGCTAGGAGGTGGCCAGGGAAAGCTCCACAGAGAAAGTGATGTTTTTGCAGAGACTGAGGCCTTGGGAGGAGTTGGCTCTGTGTGAGAGGGAGCAGGGAGCAGACAAGGACAGAAGTCCAGTCTGAAAGAATGGGGGATGGGTCTACGGCCATTCACATACCGCCGTGAATGTGCCCCACCTCAGCTGAAAGAATGGGGGATGGCAGAAGAGGTTTGAGTCCATGACAAGCAGACAAGCCAAGGCTTGTGGGTCCAGGTAAGAATTCTGGGACCCAGAGAGGGGCAATGTGATCAGACTCACTTTTGAAGAATCACTTAAGATTTAAAAAAATGTTAATCATGGTAAAAAGCACAAAACATGGTCAGGCGCGGTGGTTCACGCTTGTAATCCCAGCACTTTGGGAGGCCAAAGAGGGCAGATCATGAGGTCAGGAGTTCGAGACCAGCCTGGCCAACACGGTGAAACCCTGTCTCTACTAAAAATACAAAAATTAGCTGGGCATGGTGGCAGGCGCCTGTAATCCCAGCTACTCGGGAGGCTGAGGCAGGAGAATCGCTTGAACCTGGGAGGCGGAGGTTGCAGTGAGCCAAGATTGTGCCACTGCACTCCAGCCTGGGTGACAGAGCTAGACTCAAAAAAAAAAAAAAAAAAAAAAAAGAAAAGCACAAAACATAAAATTGATCATCTTAGCCATATTTAAGTGTAGAGTTCAATAGTGTTAGGAGTATTCACATTGCTGTGCAATGAATCTCCAGAACATTTTCATCTTGCAAAAAAAAAAGAAAAGCACAAAACATAAAATTGATCATCTTAGCCATATTTAAGTGTAGAGTTCAATAGTGTTAGGAGTATTCACATTGCTGTGCAATGAATCTCCAGAACATTTTCATCTTGCAAAGCTGAAACTCTATACCCATCAAACAACTGCCCATTTCCCCAATTCCCAGCCCCTGGTAACACCATGCTTCTTTTCTCTATGGATTTGGCTATTCTAGGGACCCCATAGAAGTAGAATCATACAGTGCTTTTTGGAACTGGCTTATTTCGTTTAGCATAATGTCCTCAAGTAGTAGCATGTGTCATGACAAATTCTTTCCTTTTTAAGGCTGAATCATATTCCATTGTATGTAGAGAACGAACACATTTTGTTTTTCTATCCATGGGCATTTGGGGTGCTTCCATCTTTTGGCTATTGTGAATAATGTTGCTATGAATATGGGTGTGCAAATATATCTTTGAGACCCTGCTTTCAATTCTTTTGGATATATCTCTAGAAGTGGGATTATTGAACCATATGGTAGTTCTATTTCTAATTTTAATAAACTTTGAGAATCAATTTTAAAAAGCAAATTCAACAAGGCTGATTTTGTTGCCTACAAAACAATAGAAAATAACAGTACTGTGTGGTTGCTAAAAACTATTATCTTCTTGGATTACATTAATATAATTCAGTAAGTCCCCCCCTACCACATGAATTCCTCTAAAGTTAATAGAGCTCAGAATGAATAATTAAATGTATATACATTTCAGGAACACTTATTCAATACACTTATGTTTTGAGGGACAATCTTTATTTATTAGCCAAACATCATTGAACATTTACTCTTGGCAAGGCATTGTGGGAAACCCAAAATATGCCCAGCTTGGTTCCCACTCTCTTGAAGCTTCCAGTCCAAAAGGGGCAACAACATCCTTTGGTATGCAGTATTTTTAAATGGTGGTACAGAGGGCAGGTTCTAGGAGTTCAGTAGGGGCAGGGGTTGTGGGAAAAGGCTTCCTGGAGGAAGTGACATTTGGGTTTGATGAGGTTTGGGTAGGTGGAGGTGGGGGCTGGAGGGTTCCAAGTGGCTGGTACAGACCGAGCCAAAGCAGAGAGTGCACATGAGTTTAGGGAAGGGAACAGCATGAGAAGGTCAAGTGGGAGATTCGGCCTGAGAGGTGGGTGGAAGAGACTAAGGAGAGCTTTGCATGCCAGGTGGAAGGATTGGAACTTCCATGGTAAGTGGGCTGGGGGGCCAGCAGGGGTCTGGAATAGGGGAGAGACATCAAAACAGTGCAGGGATGTGTACAGGGAGAGAAACTGGTAACTGAGAAATTAGTTAGAAAGGAGTTAAATACATCAGGCGATTTAACTCCTTAAATGAGGCAATGAGTGTTTGAATTTTATTGGGGAGGGGGGCAGGAGTTGGAGGGGCTGGGAAATGGGCAGTGGAAAGGAGCGGCCGGCTAGAGACTGCAGTTGAGCTGATCTTGGCCCCTTTTCCGTGGAGGTCCTCCCTTCCTCCCTCTTTCTTGCTTTCTTTACTTTTTCTCACCCTTCCTCCCTCTTTTCTTCCTTCCTGCCCTTCTGTCGTCCATCTTTCCCTTTTTTTCCTTCTTTTAAAAAAATATTGGCCAGGTGCGGTGACTCACGCCTGTAATCCCAACACTTTGGGAGGCCAAAGCAGGCTGATCACCTGAGGTCAGGAGTTCAAGACCAGCCTGGCCAACATGGTGAAACCCCATCTCTACTAAAAATAAAAATACAAATAAATTAGCTGGGTGTGGTGGCACGCGCCTGTAGTCCCAGCTACTAGGGAGGCTGAGGCAGGAGAATCGCTTGAACCCAGGAGGTGGAGGTTGCAGTGAGCCAAGATCGTGCCACTGCACTCTAGCCTGGGCAACAGAGTGAGACTCTGTCTCAAATAAAACAAAACAAAGCAAACAAAAATATTATGTCTGTCTTGTCTTGTAACGACCAGTCTCACCCATTTTGGTTTCCTTCAGAACCTTGCATGGTAGCCTGCACTTGGCAGGTGCTGGATAAATATTTGTTGAATTGCAATTGGTAACTGATTAGAAAGTGGGGCAGGGGCCAAAAATAACCAAAAGCTTAGGCCTGGGTGATGGGAGAGAGGAGGATGCCAGGAGAAGCTGGTCAGGGTCAAAGAAAAGTTGAATTTGACCTGCCAGCAGGCAATCTAGCTGACATGAAATCTTGGGATGTAGCTAGAAGGGATAGGGGTTTTAAGGAGCGCCCTCACCTTCATGCCCAGTCCAGCTGGGGAGACAGTGGCTGTGTTTAAGAGCACAAATCTGGGCTCCGAAGTCATTTTCTGGTCAGCCACTAGCTAAGTACCAAGTTACGCCATCTCTCTGAGTCTGTTTTCTCACCCATAAAAGTGGGATAATGGCCGGGCACGGTGGCTCATACCTGTAATCCCAGCACTTTGGGAGGCCAAGACGGGTGGATCACAAGGTCAGGAGTTCAAGACCAGCCTGGCCAAGATGGTGACACCCTGTCACTACTAAAAATACAAAACTTAGCCGGGCCCTGTCACTACTAAAAATATAAAACTTAGCCAGACGTGGTGGCACATGCCTGTAATCCCAGCTACTCGGGAGGCTGAGGCAGGAGAATCGCTTGAACCCGGGAGGCGGAGGTTGCAGTGAGCCAAGATTACGCTACTGCACTCCAGCCTGGGTGACAGAGCTAGACTCTGTCTCAAAAATAAAATAAAATAAAATAAAAAGGTGGGATAATGTAGTACTTTATCAGCCTATTGTAAAGGCTAAAGTGATATTAAATGTATTAGTACCTGGGATAAATGACAGCTAGGGTTATTAGTTATTATTACTCTTTCTAAAGTTAGGAGAAGGAGCATACAGAAGTCACGTCGCTTCCCTGAGTAAAGGCAGCCATGGCCTCCTGTGGTGTCGAATGAAATGCAAGCTCCTGCCCGAGGTTCCTCAGGCCCTCTGTGACCACGTTCCTGCTCGCCTGTTGTCCAGCAAGTCCTGTTCCTCACGGAGTTCTGCCTGGCTGTCCCCTGAGCACAGCCAGCTGTTTTGCTGCCTCAGGGCCTTTGCATTTGTCTTTTCCTTTGCTCCGAATGTCTTTTGCCAGATCTTGCACGTGTGGCTCTTTTTGTGGGTATTCAAATCAAGATATGGTGCCTTGGCTTCCTGAGGTTTAAGTCTCAGCTAAAACATCACCTCCTCAAAGCAACTTTTCCTGACCAAGGCCCCCCGCTGTACCCTCAAGTGCATCCCCCTGTTTGATACTCTCCACAGTACTTGTCAGGATCTGTAGTGACCTTGGGTACTGTTAATTTGCATATCTGTCCACCCTCATCCCTGCCCTGCCCTGCCCTCTTGATGAAGGCACCATGAGAGCGGCAACCTTATCTGGTTTACTTCTAGATCCTCAGCACCTTGAACAGCATGGGGCACACAGGAGCCACTCAACAAATACTTGTTAAATGAATAACCCATACTGAGATGTAAGAGGAGGGGTGATGGTTGAGGGGGAAAAGTCCAGAGAGGGTGGAGGAGAAGGGCTCAAAAGTGCAGGTGGAGGAGCTGGTCTTGGCGAGGAAGACCGCTTATTTCTCAGACAGATGGAAAGAGGGAGAGATGAAGTTAAGCTGGAGACATTTTGATGTGCAGGGGGCAAGACTGTTTCGACATTTTCACAAAGCAAAGGGTACAGTCATCTGCTGGGAGCTGAAGGGCAGCAGAAGTGGGTTCTGGGCCTGGAAGTCAATGGAGGGCTTGGGAATAACTCCACTAGCTGCCATTTATTTAGCACTTAGGCACCAGGCACTGTTCCAAGGCCTGGAAATGTATAACTGATCTCATCCTCATGATGATACTACGAGGAAAGGTGCTATCATTACTTTTAAGATGTGGATACACCTTCAATACATACAATTTTTCTTCTCAATTATACCCAATAAAGCTGGGGAGAAAAGACATGGAAACCAAGGCACAGAAACGTCAATTAACTTTTGATCAGGGTCACATATCTAGGAAGTGGCAGAGCTGGGATTTGAACTCAGGCAGTCTGGTCATTGGAGCCTATGTGAAGAACCACTATAGTTTTCTGCCTCCCTAGGCCCCGTGGAACAGGTACGTGAGGTCATCAAGAGAGGAAGAGGAAGATTGTGGAAGAGTACATGGCAAGTCCAGGGGCAGTCAGCCAGAACGTTGTACCAGAAAGCCCAGGAATGAGGGCAGAGAGTCAATGGGACAGGGTGGGTGACTTATGGTTAGGCACAGCAAAGATGGGGACTGAGGCAAGAGAGAGAGAGGAAGGAGTTTTCTGGGTAAACAGCACATGCAAAGGCCCTGAGGTTAGAAAGAGTTCAGCTCACCGGGAGGGGTAAAAGGACAGTATCAGAGTATAGTGGCAGGGGTGAGGAAGGCTTATGGTAGGCAGAGGTCAGATCCTTTAGGGTGGTATTCCTCAAAGTGTGGTCCAAGCACCCCTGCATCAAAATGCTCTTGGGTCCTGATTTAGAATGCAGACTCTGTGCCTTATCTCAGACCAACTTACTCAGAGTTTCTGGAGTCTAGGAATCTGCTTTTTAACAATGTCTCCAGGTGATTCTTCTGCACATGAGTATTTGAGACCCACTGATGCAGGGCCTGGTGGGCCACAGGGAAGCTTAGGTTTCATTGTAAATGTCACTGAAGGGTTATCCACAGGGAAGGGATGAGACTGATGTAATTAAGTCATGCTGCCTGCTGCGTGGAGAATGGATTGGAGGGCAGAAAAGCTAAAAGGAAGACCAGGCAGGGCATGGTGGCTCATGCCTCTAATTCCAGCACTTTGTGAAGCCAAAGTGGGAGGACTGCTTGAGCCCAGGAGTTTGAGACCAGCCTGGGGAACACAGGGAGAACCCACCTCTACAATTTTTTTTTTAATTAGCCAGGCTTGGTAATGTGCACCTATAGTCCCAGCTACTCGGAGGCTGAGGTGGGAGGATCGCTTGAACCTGGGAAGTCAGGCTGCTCAAGTGAGCCGATCATGCCACTGCACTCCAGCCGAGGCAACAGAGTAAGACCCTCTCTTAAAAAAAAAAAAAAAAAAAAAAAAGAGAAAAAGAAGACCAGGCAGGAAGCCATTACAACACCCTCGTAATGGTGGTGGCCTTGACCAATAAAATCGGCAGTGGGGGTGATGAAAAGTAGATGTGTGGGGCACGCTGCTGACGTGGTCAGTCAGTAGGAAACAGAGAAATCAAGGCTAGCTCCTAGATGCTTAGCCCTAGCAACTGGCCAGATGGTGGTGACATTCTCTGAGCTGAGGGGAGACAGCTAGAGGATCTAAGTTGGGTGGTAGTAAAAGAACCAGAAGTAAAATAATTCTACTTTGGAAATGTGAAGCTTGACATGCCTGTGATACATGTGAGGGGAGATGCCAGCTAACTAACTGGATATACTGGGCAGGAACTCGGAAGAGAGCTATGAGGTGGAAACGTAACATTTGGAATCAGGGTATTACAGATATTTACAGCCACGGAAATTGATAAGATGCCACCAAAGGAATTAATGGGCAAGCAGAGTAGAACTGTTTGAAAAAAAAAAAATGCCACTATGCCATGCAGTGTCACTAACCTAAGTAATCTTAGGTCAGTCATTGTCCCCTCTGAGACTTTCCCTATCCAAACAATGAGATCAGATTAGGTCATCACTAAGGTTCTCTCCCTAACATTTAGTGATGCCACTGTTGTAATGTGTGGCTTTTACATTATGAGGCTACACCAAGAGCCAGTTCTTCAACTTGCACTGCAATCAGAAAGGCCCTACTGGGTCTCCTATAACAGAAGCCTAGCAGCTGGGGATGCCATTTCCTCTCTAACCTCTGGAAAGATAGACCACCATGCCTGCTATTCACATTGCCTGCTGCTATGTAAAAACTTCTGGTGTCAGTGTCCATCTGCTGGGGGGAAAATCACTCTCAGAAAGAAACACCTTCTCCTGCCAAGGCTTTGGGTGGGGCTTCAAAAGTTGTTTATGACAACACTGAGTCAGCACATTAAGCAGGGTCAAGCTCACAGCTGGAGGGAATTGGAAGAGGGCCTTAGTAGAGAAGAAACCTCCAGCTGTGGCTTCTTCAGCCTCAAAGGGAATGGAATCAGAATCCACCAATTCATAATGGAGACTGGCACCATGCTCAAATCAGGGGTTTCCTCCCAACATGTTAGACAGTTCAGATGAGAACAACAAAAAAGTACTAAATTTATGGACTTGATCACCCCAATAAGTCATAAAAGTTCAAAACTGGTTTTCAAAAGCTGCAAAATAAGATTATGTTAAAACAGGCTCTCTGGGGAGGCACATCTTGAGACTATGTGAGCAGGGGTAACTGGGTTCTCCCCAGATGTGCATCTTAGGGTTTGTCAGGTTTCTGGGGCTGGAGGGATCACAGATCTGACCTAGTGTGACATTTACATGCATTAAGAGTCAACGTCCTTTCCTCTAATTCAGTTGTTTTGTTGCCTGAATCCTTAGGGTTAAAATAAGGGTACTTGGCTGGCCTCTGAAAGTATAGGACGCCTTTATTAGCCTCTGAAAATGCATGGTTTCTTCTCATCTCTGAGGGTGAATATACCAAGAATTCTTATAAATGGTATTTCCCTGTAAGACAGGTAATGACAGTACAGGCACAGCTGATGGGGACTGCAGTCAAGTCGAATGGAACCCAGTGACACATAAGCCCTCCCTCCTGAGTGCTTCCTCACCAAAATCACACTTTGCTTTTTCACACAACATATATTTATTCAGAAAAAAATTTGCAATAAATTATAATAAAAAAGATGACACGAAATATAGAATCCCACTAGCAGCTTTGCTTAGTGATCAAGACTTTTTGGGAAATCTAACAAACAATTATAGAATAAGAAAACAGTGAAAGGGAGACTAACGCAATGTCACCACATGGATTTAAACCATTTCTTCCCTAAGACAGCAGGTGCAGAGTCTTTCCCTACCAGTTGAATCTGAAATCATTACTTCAGAGCAGCTACAAATTAGTACCTTAGAGGACTTGGGAATTACAGGTGGGGTGTTGCAATAGGCATGGTAGGGAAGCAGATTTCTTCCGTCTGGGTCTACGTCTTGTCTCCTCTACCTAGAGATTGTCTAAAATTCTCAACCCTGTATATGTTCCAGGATGAGGTGTAAAAAGGTCGAGGCAGTACACCAACTTAGTGTTTTGACCTGATGTAGAAAGAGATAGGATACTGCATACGTGCAGCACAGAGCCTCCACTAACCACACCCTTGATCACCCAAAGATCCCAGGTCAATGATATGCTAGAAAACAAGCCCAGGAAAGGTATTTCCCTAGGGTATGATCCTACCCCAGTGTCTATTATCTGCCTCTTTTTGTGGTCACTTTCTGGCCTTGCGGAGATGACAAACCTGTTCTGCTCTCAGTCTTCCATTAACTAAGTTCAACACCCAGCCCCTGACCTATCATACCTCCAGCTCTGTCGCACCAGTAACTTGACTCCTACTGCTTTAACTCTCAATCAGGAAAGCGTTTAGCCGTATTGCAAAATACGTACTTTTTTTTTTTTTTTTTCAAGAAATGGGGGAAATCACTGGTGGTGCCTTGGATATGCTAGAAATGTCATGGAGTCAATGCCCAGGATCGTACATAGAGCCTGTACGTTATGTTCCTTGCAATTAACGTAAACAGGCAAGGGTGGTTGTAACAAAAGAAAACCAGGAGGAAACCAATTGCATCAGGCAGTTTTGCAGTCAGTGGTTGGTGGCTCATCAACCAATATAGATTAATTTTTTTAAAAAAGGCTGTATCACAGAGTTTGAATAAATGAAAAGCTCAGAGGGTCATCTTGGATGGGAGAGGTAAGGTGCTTGGTTGGTCCTATTGGCCAATCTCTTTACACAACACTGGATATGGTCTGGGAGCCAAGGGGAGCCTCTAAACCCTTTACGTGCAGGAGCTGGTTGTAGAGCACAGAGTCAGTCCCGCTGAGGAAGGAGGTAACACCTGCCCTTGGTACTTCAGAAGACCAGAAAACGGATTCTAAGGGTCATCCGCAATACCTTTGCTGTGGGAAGGATCAATAGCTCTAGATGGGCCTGCCTGAGGTACAAGACTCCCTCTTTTACTGTGGGGCCAGTGTTGCTCTGGAGGTGGATGTCTAGGCAGGAGATGGGTCTCAGAGACACCCAGGATTAGTCTTTCTGTAAAATTTGAGTAACAACAGGAAAAGGATAGTGGGAAGCAGGACCTGTCAAACACGAATGCTCTCACTCTTCAGATACTCAAAGTGCTTCCATTCTGATTGTGATTCTCTCACATCGATGGGATGCCATCTCTAATAGTCCCTAAAGTTATGCTACTAAATGTGATCTAAGAGAATATGGTTCCACCCAGTGCGGAGCCATGAAAAGGCCAATGTTACAGAGACATGAAGATGCCATTGTAGTAGAAATGCACAAATGCATGTAATAACTGCACGCAGACAGTGAACTCACTGTTGAGGACACCCAAGGAGTCACTAGCCTCACTCAGACTTCGTTCAAAGTGACAGAACGAGGGGAGTGGAGTGCAAAGGAGTGATCCGGGAAGGGGTGGGTCAAAAGTGCATTATACAAAGGACTCTAGACAAGTCTCAGCTACAGCAAGTAGTGCTTGTAGGCCTAGAATGGGAACATCTCAGAATCTAGGCCTAGGGTACTAAGGACAATCATGACAATTGGATAGGAGGGCAACAAACACATCCCTAGGTAAAGGAGTGTAAATACAGATCTTTTTGCCTTATAAAGAGAAAACACAAAAACACCAAAATATGGTAACTTTGGCTTGGCAATATAAGTCTAAAAGTATTTTGCTGTGGAGGATATGGTAAAGGAGGGATTAGGAAACACTCTTCCTTTTTACTATAAACAGAACTTGAAATTCTGCAATAGACCCTTCCTGTGGCATGACTTTTAAAATCATTCTGAAATACTTGGAGCCCGAGATCGTCTGCTTCTAGAATATCAGAGAATAGTAAAAGCCTTAGTCTTCTTCGCTCCCAAGCAGAAAGCCCAGAAGGAACTGAATAGCACGCTGGCGGTCACTTGGAGTCTGTCTTGCCATAAGGTTGGGTGGAGGCCTCAGGAGAAGACTAGTGAAGAGAGTAGCTAGAAGACGACAGAAAGACAAGCGGAAACTTTTGTCAGACATAACCTAAGCAAAACCTCAGGGCAGGAGGGCCTGGGGACAATGACTGTTGACTGCCATGTGCCTGCACACGCAGTAAGGTATATACTGGATACAATGCATGAAGAGTATTCTCAACAAATGCCCCATGCTGCATGAAGCACTCTTACCGATCATGTTGGCATTGACGCTATTGTATTCAGAGAATTTTAAGAGTTCTCGAAGGAATGCCATCAAGTAACGGAAAACATTTCTATGGCATCTCGGAAGCTGGGAGATCACCTGTTTTTAAAAATAGGGGTAGGCAGTGAGAAAAACAGGTGGAAGATGAAAGTAAGAGGAACTTACAGCTGCCATTAATAGTAGTCTATAATCCAACTCTTGCAGGACCCGTTTCATCTATCAACTTCTATTATCTCCTCATGGCCAACACAACACCTTCCAAATTATAACTTCAAAGTAAGAACGGCCGTGCTGTTTGGTCCCCGTCCACTCAATGACCAGGCCACATGGTCATCACACATTCACACGCACACCCCGCCTCACAATAGGTCGGTGTTCATCTGCTCTTTTCCCATTTCCGCAGGCATGTAGCCACGGCACCTACCAAGCTGAATGGTTTTCTTTACAATGTCACTTAACATGGATGGGGACTCCTCCCAATACTCACTAGTCCAATTCACAGGTACTCTCAGTTACTGTGCATTAAAATCATTTCAGGATTAAAAACACACACCAAGAAGAGAAAAAGAAGAAAGGCTCCCAAGTGTCACCCATCCTTCCTGGTAATGTCAGCCAGAATTCCATGTACAATCAGCTTCACCAATTTACCCTAGAGTAGAGGGATCCACCCCACTGTTTTCTGTAAACAGAAATAGGCCAATGGGGAAAAGGTGGCAAATATCATAGGAAATAACACAACCTAAAATTTAAGGGTAGCAACCCTCAATGTTCGTGTCCTGCCACTAATAACAGATCCAGACCCATCCTACCAGACAGCTGGCTGCCTATCTGGCTCTGTAAAACTGATGACTTCTCTATGGGGGAACCTGCGTCAAACACATCCTCAGGTCAGTGGAACCCACCTGTCGGCAGATCCGGGGATCATGAGCAGAGTCAAGACATCGCTGATACAGCTCGTAACAGATGACTGGCTCTGGCAGGGCTTCCAAGAAAATGAGCAGTGCTTCAGCCACAGAGTGGTTGCTGCCAGCTGAATCAACTTAAGTCAAGGGAAAGGGGCTCCAGGAGAAAGGCCACACAGAGCCCCGACGGGCTCCTTTCCTCAAGCTCCTGCAGGGACTGTTTCCTTCCTCTTATTTGGGGCACACTGATCCTAATGGGGGCTTGATATTTTATTGATTCAAGTGCCCTGCAGCTGAGTTGTTACAGAATTGGTCAAAGACTCTTGGCAGCTTTGGCCCAGCTTCAGGGTCAGGGGAATATAGCCTGCAGAGTGACAGTTGACACTGAAGCAGTCCTATAAACCAGTTGCCCATGTTTCCCATCCTTCTCCCTGCCCTGTCAACAGTACGTGTGGTGGCAGGAGTGACTGATCACCTGAAGGAGAATAGTACCAGCGTTGTGGCTTCTATGTCCCATGCTTTTTAAGTCATTGTTATCTACCCCTTGCTTCCTTTTAGTAAGAGCTGGATATGGAAAGAGGTCAAAAGTTCATAAAAGGAAATGAGAAACAAGTGGATAGTCAGTGGTTATCCTACAATAAAAGACATTACAAAGAAAATAAATATAGAACCACAAAAAGCAAATAGAGGTGCGAAGAAGAGTTTGACCAAGCACTCATCCAGCTTCTTATGCTTTGGTCGCAAAGGATACGGATTGTCTCAGGAATGCTGGTATCCAGACAATCAATGATCTGCTGGAGTTCTTCCTGCATTCCAGGGGTCTGGAACAGGTCCTCCTACCAAAGAAGTCAGAATGAAGGGAACAGGCAAGATAATCACTCCTGAGGTTATGATGATTACCCAAGGATCAGAAGAGCAGCAGGAAGCAAAAGGGAAGGGTGGTATGTGTGTTAATAATTACAAATGGAGGTGTGAAAATAGCACATTTTTCCTTTAGCATTTCTCTAATCCATGTGAAATGTTATTTCAAATAAGAAAATGTTCTTTCCAAAGGTTTTAGCCTACACCTGATAAGGCAGGGGACCAGATGGCTAGAGCAAGAAACCAGGTGTTCTAATTCTAGCCTCTTTTTAAATTTTTTTTTAATAGAGATGGGGTTTCACCATGTTGCCCAGGCTAGTCTCGAACTCCTGAGCTCAAGCAATGTGCCTGTCTTGGCCTCCCAAAATGCTGGGATTACAGGCATGAGCCACCGTGCCTGGCCTACTTGCAGCCTCTTGACAAGGAGCAGAAGGCAGAGTCCAAACAGAATAACCACATTCAAATGCTAGTACTACTGAACGCTGGGGAAGGAGGAAATTGCATGCTCATACTAAACCTTGCTTTCAAGTTACATTATTCTTCAGTAGGTAAGAGAACATTACCTTTCAATTTAGTCCCAAGAAATGTCTCTTTTGGGGGTGAATGAGTTGGGGTGGCATTTTAGATAGGATTTAAAAGAAAAACTAGGACCAAGTTAAAAAATGGGTTTAAAATCTGCTTTAGATTTAAAAATCTCTAATGCCTACATGACTCATAGCCAAAGTAGGCATTATAGACTCAGGTGTGCAGCTGTCCAGGGAAAACGAGAGAGTAGCCAGGAGACAGGTGCTCTTAATTTGGTCCTGGCTCTGCCACGACTACACTTAGGCCTTGGTCTTAGTAAATAACTTAGCTTTGCATGCTTCAGCTGTGACATCTGTGACCAGGGACACTTCCACCCACCCAGTTGATCTGACAGTGCCACTGTGTGCAGGTAGCTTGGGAAAGTTAAAAGCGCTATGCTGATGCGAGGTGTTATGATTTCCTATAGTATTTACACACCTTCCAAAGTTGTAGGGAAGGTCTACTCTCACTTACCTGGTGACAGGCATATTTGAATAGGTGATCTACTAGAAGCCAGATCTCCTTGGGGACCTGAAGGGGTCTCTCACTGGCACCTTCATCCAAAGGAACCATTTGCAGAAGGGATTTCTCCTAATAGATGGAAAAGGATGAGAATCAAAGGGGTCTCAGAATAGAGATTTTGGTGTATAACTTAAAGTCCTTCAAATTCTGGTCATGCAGGTACAATGTGATCTTCATCTCTTAAGATTTTCCATTTCTTCTCAGTGGGGACACCCCTGGTCAGAAGGCACTTGATAGCGAGTCCCACAGTTAAAGGATGTCCTTTCCTAAATGCTTCACTTAATTGTTCTGCATTTCATTTGAGTTTATGATGTTTATTACATGGATGCCTTGTGTTTAAATCCTTTCAAAGGTGACACTGAGAACCAGTGCTCCAGTGATACAGTCACAGTGGAGTCCATACAGCACTGGTGACTTGGGGGGACTATTAAATTACAATTGTCAATATAGTACTTTGAGAGATCAGGGTCTACACTTAGGTATTTGTTTATTTCTAACTTACTCTTCCTTCAGGTCTTACCACAGATACTGTTGTTTGTTTTCAATGTTGATTTAAATGAGCTTCTTTGGTTTTCAGGAATTAAAGAGAACTCTCCACAACATTAGACCCACATATGTAAATATTTCAGGCTTGATGGAAGTTCTAATCTTAAGGCACTAAAACTCATAAGCCTTAAGGTCCAAAAATAGTAAACTGAATATAGCTAACCAAGAGGCAGAAATACCATGAAAAGTCTAAGGTCTGAGTCCAGAAGTTACATTTTCTAGGAATAGCTCAGTCAAGATTTCTAGGGGCTTTTACTCCTTTCATCTATCTTTCTACTATCTGTTATATTCTTCTGAAAGAATTTTGTAAGAGAAAAACCCAGAAGTGGCATAAATTAAATCAAAACTATATGTGAATTGGAAATGGCTAGGAAATAAATTCAGTTATCTTAGGTTCATGTAGTCAAATATAAATTACATGAAAAAATGTTTGAAATAGTAAAGGCATCTGAACGTAGCCTTCAGAAAAATCCCAGTGGAGAGAACTATGACCAAATTTTTTGCATCCTCCTCCCTCCCCCGCCTCTAGCTTGAGGTCATATATATTCTGCATGTTTAACTAAGAAATTCTTGCCCAACATTGTGCAACTTGTGAATTCCATCCACAACCCCCAGTCACGTAGCTTTAAAAGAAAAAAAAAAAGGAGCATGTCACTACTTTGACAGAGACCACATACACCACAGCCGAGCTGAGGTCTCTTCTCAACATTATGTTCTTTAACAAGCATTGATGACCTTTAAAAGCTGCTGTGCCTTTCTAAGGGAATAAGAAAGAGAAGGGAGTGTGACAGTTGGTTACCATTTAAAATCTTTCTTTTTTTTTTTTCCACATTCAGTTTGCTTCCTTTCTGTCCCTGGGATTCTATCACTTGATATTCATGTTGCTAATAGTTGCCAGAATGTCTATCAATGGCTCATCCATTTACTTCTTTCCAGTTGCAAGTATCAAATCCAAGCATCCACATGGTATTTGAGCCAAAACACTGTCCATCTTGCACTCTGCTAACTCTCTGGACCAAATGCAGCACATGTACTGATTCTTTAGCAGATGCCTCTAAACTTGCCATATAGAAATTATGCAGCACTGATTCACGTACTTTTTAAAAAGTCTGACATCCAACTGGAGCTTTTCCTATACTAAGGCATTAAGGCAACACAAGGCACTGTGTAAGATAAAAAGACAGAACATGGACTGCTCTTAACAGGGAAGAGCTAGGAAGCACAGCTGTCTCAAACCTTGGTGGTTTAAAAAGGTTAATAAAATGTCAGTAGATTACATACACCATCCACTATTCATTTTCAAATTCCTGTATGATAATATGGAATGCCACAGTTGTGTCTCCAAAGTCCAGAGAAAAGATCATGCACAAGAAACAATACTTGAATAATTTCACAAATTATCCTGAACTCTAATTTTCAAAGGAAAACCAAGTTACTTTGTCTTCTTTCAACAAGACACATTCAGCGCCTGATAAGCCCACACTTTGTAACCTTACTTAGTGTTAATAACTAAAGCATGAAAACAGCATGCCATCCCCATCATCAAAAGGCATTAAATTCCACCAAGTGGGGAGGGTGTATGACTTCAGCAAGTTTTTCAACCTTTCTGGGCCTTGGTTGTCTCATCTATTAGAATGGAGAAAATAACCTTACCTGTCTGAAGGTAGAGGCCTGAACCAGATGATCTTTTATGATCTTGTTCAGGTCCACAATTCTATTCTATGCTCTATTTCTTGATCATATCTGTGTATTTTTTTCTGAAATTAATTGCTATGATCATTAACCTCAAATCATTCTTAATGCAACAGAAAGCTACTTCTTCTGGTTTTATTGTCATTGGAAATGGAGGACAGCTAACTGGTGCCCTCCTCCAATTCATGAGCATTCAGATACGTCAAGACGGCTCTGTAGTTACTTCTCATTTCAAAAATACAAATCTAGAACCTTGAGTCCTACTGTTTTTATGTTCCGAGTCTCAATGACTTGACTGCTACAGTAAATATCTTTCCTGTACTTCAAACACTTAAGGACAGCTGGTAGGACTTTAGGGGAGTCTCACCAAGTCAGAGGTCTCTGATATGGGAACGCCTAGGGACAAATTCCAGGGACCACAGTTAAGTGTTAATCAAGCACAGGGAAACTCTCATAACCACCAATGGATTGCATTACCTTTTCTAGGAAGCTGTCTTCTTCCTGAGAGCGGAGCAGGAAAAGAAAGTCATTGACAGACAGAATATGATTAGAATTAATTTACAGAATTAGAAACAGATCAGTATTAGAACTCACTATCTTACCAGATATACATGCTTTAAACAGCTTTGAATTCTTCAAATAAATTATGATTGTTGAAAATGAAATACATTTTTCATACACAAAGTTCTCTACTAGACATTTTAAATTTTTGTGCAGTTTGAGAATATCACTCAATAAATACGTGCGGTTCTAGACTTCTGTGTCCTTTGGCATCTGCCAACTGACCCAGCCAAATGCCCCAATGTCTCTTCCTGTCTGCTGCTTGGAGGCAGGTGCACTGAGGTATATACCTCACTGAAAGAATATGGCTGTAGGCCCAACAGTGGCCATCTGGAAAGAGATGGTAAACCACTCTACTTTCCATTTTCACTCTTCTCACGCCAAACAGCCTCCTAAGCAGCATCCCAGATTCCTTTTTATCTCCTCGTATCCACTCCCCTCCTCAAAGGCCCTCAGAGTGCCCAGATTTGAAGGTCCTTCTGAACTATAAATGAATTTCATTTCAGACCTTTGCAGATCAGAAGATCCATCATTATCCCCTATTTTTATTTTCTTATTGGGTATAAGAGAAAAAAGAGAGGCAGGGGATAGGTAAGAAGGTATCTTTTTAATCTTCCTGTCTTTTATGCTGTTATTACAATCCAATAACAATAGCAGCAATAACTACCACCACCACTTAGGAAGCATCTGTCATATACCAGGAACTGTGCAAAGTGCTTATATACAGTCATTTAATCTGTACACACGTCCAAAGTAGATATTATTCCCATTTTACAGATGAAGAAACTGAGGCTTTGAAAGCTTAAATTATTTTCCCAAGGCCACACTCACTATTAGGTAGTAAGTGGCTGAATCAGGATTGGATCCCAGGTCTGATCAACTCCACAGTCATTATCACTATGTTCCGTTAGACAATTCAAAAAGGACAATGTGATTGCTTCCTGGACAGAGAGGTAGAGGAAAACTGTGAGAATGTATTCTCCATAACAAGCTAAGGACAGTGAGAAACCCCACTTAAAAGACAGCGTGGTTAATGGAAAGAGTGTAGGTACTGGTGTTGGACAGGCTTGGGTACAAATCTTTGTTCCACCTCTTGGCAATTTTGTATAGCCCTCGCACAAGTTACCAAACTTCATAGAGCCTCAGTTTCTTCATCTCTAAAATAGGGATAGTAATATTTACCTTGAAGCAGCCTAAAACCAAGGGGTGATGGGGCAGTATGCCAGCAGAAGGTCTGGGTCCCTCAAGGTTCCTCATACCTCCCCAGTGACTCCCAACCTGGATTGTTTCAAATCTGACTATGGACCACTAAGCGCTCAAGTCTAAATTACATGTCTCAGTTCTTACAGGTAAAAGGAGAAATCCCAATCTTACTGTCTGAGATGTACGGGAGCTGGGAGTGGACAGGGAGGAGGAAAAGCATGTGTTCCCTGGCATTCCTAGTGGTAATACTGAATGCATTCCTCCCAGACTGTTATCCATGGGGATTAGGCGTTTTAATATTGGTAGATACTTCACGAATTAAACATGCTTTTGTGGGTTTACCTAGACTCTTAAATATCACATGAAATAAAGTAATTAGAATAATAGCCTCTATAAGGTACGTACTTATAGTACTATAATTACAATACCTTTTAATGTCAAGTTGATTTTGAGTACCCAACATCTGATACAATTTTATACTAGAACCTCTTGTAAAATTTAGGACGTGTTATCAAATGAAGAATCTACCTGACACATTTTATATTTTTCCTTCCATGAATATCTGATACATGATATGAATAAAACTAGACAGAGATTTTGTATACTAACCTGTCAAACCAGGCTCTCAAAAAAGTTTTCTTTAAGCAGCAGCCATCCTCCGGTACAAGGCATTGTGCTAAAATGCCTTTGCAGGGGAAGGCAATGAGAAATGAGGATAAAGGAGAAATACCTGGTTTGTCCCTGACTCTGATTTGCAACTGAGTTGGGGTGAGGAGTTCCAGAGTTTACAGACTGGTATTGTCATAATTCATGAATACGAGTTCTCAATAGATCACTGCTAGCCCTTTAAAAGACTCACAGAATTTTAAAGGGTAGAGATGGGGAGAGAATATTACAAGTGGAAGAGGCAGAAATAAACAAAAGGCACAGAGACTGTAAATCACAAATTGAGATTACGAAGAAGTTAGTCATCTGTTTGTGGGGTGCATGGAGAATGCCAAGAAAAATAGTGGGAAATAAATCTGAAAAGGTATGTTGAAGTTAGCCTTGGGGGGACCTTACATGACAGATTAAGGCATTCGGATTGTATTCAGCAGGCATGGGGGAGCCACTGACTACCTTTAAGCAAGGAAGTGACAGGCCCCAAAGCAGTAGTACAGAAAGATCAATCTGACAGCCCTGAATAGGGAAAACTGAAGGGCAGAGACAGAGAAAGAGAGAGAGAGAGACAGTGAGAAAGACAAGGGGATCATTCAAAGGCTACCGAGGTAGGTCAAGCAGAAGAAGGTAAACATCTTAATAATAGAAAATTATAAACATACATACATACACACACACACATAGGTATATATATAATTTCTAAGTATATATATATTAAAGGGTATATTATATATGTATAATAAAAGGTATATACATACACTTACAAATGAATACAAGAGAAAACTCTGAAAGAAGAATCGAAAGGACTTTGATTAAATACGGATGGAGGGACAAGAGATTTACTTCTCTAGGTACAGGCACAAAGAAACAACATAGAAATTACATTGAATTAAACCCTGGTCTCAATTTTGAAAATAGAAACGTCACTTAGCCTTTATTAGTAAACAACTTACTCCCATAATAATCCTAAGGTTTCTACTATGAATCACTTAGTCCAACGAATTTTAAAGAGCAGAGATGCCCACTCTCTGCAAAAGGCTATACATGGATTACATTTAAAAAGGAAACTGAGTTCAGGATTTCCCCAGTGGGACGACATTGGCACACAGCAAATGCAATGCAAATCATTCTTTACCCCAACATTCACCCTCAGAAGACTATTCCCCGTGGCAAATGCAGCTAAAATAATATAAAAGAGTCAATTAGAGGTAGAATATCCAAATTTAAAAATAAAAAGCATAGCCGAGCACGGTGGCTCAGGCCTGTAATCCCAGCACCTTGGGAGGCCGAGGCAGGTGGATCACCTGAGGTCAGGTGTTCAAGACCAGCCTGGCCAACACGGTGAAACCCCATCTCTACTAAAAATGCAAAAATTAGCCAGGTGTGGTAGCACGCACCTATAGTCCCAGTTACTCGGGAGGCTGAGGCAGGAGAATAACTTGAACTGGGAGGCGGGGGTTGCAGTGAGCCAAGATTGTGCCACTGCACTACAGCCTGGCAACACAGTGAGACTCCATCTCAGAAATAAATAAATAAATAGCCGAAAACTGAATGGAAAATGAAGTTCTAAAAAGGATTAGTTCATATGAATAGAGAAGAAATACAAGCCATATACTTAATGGAGTAAGAAATGGATGGTTAGATTAGTAAGACAAAGTAAAAACATAATGGGAAAAAAAAACTATGGACAAATTAACAAGTTATTCCTGTTATTTCAAATTTTTAATATTGTTCTCCCAACAGATATGTCCCCAAGCAAATACAGTTTCTCTACTCATCCCTCAGCTTTTTTCATCTCTGTATTTACAACTTAGCCACATCTGGCAAGTTCAAGTCTTGTCTCCTTTCAATTAGTCCATTCTACAAGCAACACCAGAATGTTCTTCCAACTGTATCAATTTGCAACCTCATACTAATCAGCGAACCCTTCTGATGGTTCTAGATACCCTCTGGCTCAAGCATAAACTTATGTACTGACTTCAAGACTCTCTACCACCTGCCCCATTCTCCCTAACCAGCTTCATACATTTTTATCCTTGATCTTTACTTGTACCAGGGAAATCTTACAGTTTTTCATACACAATCTTTTCACTTTCACCTTCTACCCTGTATTCAAGATGTCCCTTATGCCTGGAAGAGCCTGCTCACCCACTATATTAATACATGTTTCCTAAGTACTTGGACTTGACTGAAAATACTTCTATAACTAACCCCAAGTCACCTTCCTAATTCACTTTATTCTTATGTGCTAAACTTATTTCTCAGTCATGTTAATGTTACATGTATTAAATATTCATTAAAATGAAAACAGGCTGATTCTGATTTCTACAGGGATTAGCTGGTCAGCCAATAGGCTTTTATAGCATATAAGGGCTTTAATAAATAACACAGGAAAGGAACCCATTGTTAACACAAACTACAACCTCCATAATACTCATTTTATATGACTTTCCAAAATACTGACTTACCAAGCACACCAGACATTAGTCAGTAAAGGTGGTCAATGTTCAGATTATCTGTAACCAAACTCCCTATTAACCATGACTTAAAGTTTAGCCATATTTTACATGTAAATATACTTTCATCACCACTAAATTATGGGAACTCACATAAACTCCTTAATACTTTGTATCCAGTATGTAATGAATCAATATTGAGGATTATTTGCTACTTAATATTCTAGTTAATATAACAGAAAAATCTATCTTAATTCTGAGAAAGAATAAAGATGATTACAAATGGTAGATTTTCATCCATTTCCCACTTGTGCTAATCCCAACTATTCTAGAAGTGGCAAAGTCACTGTTATGAAAAGAGCTGGAAGGATAAAAAATAATTATGTCAGTTATTTCACTCTGCATTTGGTGGGAAGATGGTGTGGCATAAGGATCTTTCTAAAACAGTGCATAAGGATCTTTCTAAAACAGTACATAGAGAGACAACACATACATTGAACTCATTTCTGGCTTCACCAAAATTTCAGAGCAAATAATACAACAGAGGGCAGGTACCATTATTAATAGCATCATCTCATGAGATTTGAAATATGATACTGGGTCCTGGGAAAAAAAAAACATGAATACTATACCTGAGGAATCATTTCAAAGGTCAAAATCAAGTCACAACAGAGTGGGAAGGTATTAAAGATGGGGTAGTAATTTTCAGATTTCTTGTTTACTGCTCCACACTAATACAGGTTGAGTATCCCCAATCCAGAAATCCAAAATGCTCCAAAACTCGAAACTTTTTGAGTACTGTCATGATGATCAAAGGAAATGCTCACTGGAGCACTTCAGATTTCTGATTTCCAGATTAGGGAAGCTGAACTGTTAAGTATATAATGCATACATTTGAAAATCTGAAAAAGATTGAAATCTGAACACTTTTGGTCCCAAGCATTTTGGATAATGGATAATCAACCTGTATAGATAATTTCCTCATCAATGAGATACAGGAATTTAATAACACTGAAATGCAACAGACTGTGAAAAGAATCAGAACCCTAAATCCTACAAAATAAACGCTTCAAAAGAAAAATGATGACCACACACATACATTTTAATAAAAACTAGGAAATTTTGTAATTAAAAATGATCAGGGTTCTATTATTTTAACCCTGAATCACTTGTGACAAAAAGAAGGAAAAAGGCTTCACAAAGAGCCATTCATTCCTCTAATGATTTTGATTCCTTTCTATTCACGAGCAAACATGGTAAAATTACCTGATAGTATACTTTACATAAAATAAAAACTTTATGCTGGTTGAGCCTCTTCTGGCCAATCCCAGAATACGAAAAACTGCCAAGTTTTTCATATTAATGGCTTTGCAGTTTTTCATATTAATGGCAAAGATATTCTAATATCTTCACTGACTTTGATCAAAAATAAGGGTAGGTTTCAGTTTACATGTAGGCGGAAGGAGAGAGTACAAAAGGGATAAGTTTGAAAAAAAAAAAAAAAAGAAGAAGAAACAACCAGACGAATTTAGAAAATGGTAGACCCTTGACTGGACATTTGTACTGGACTCCTAAAAAAGTCAATGTCACTAAAGAAAGTGGGAACTGCACTACTCCAATAGCGACTTTGGAGACCTCACCAAATACTATATGAACCCAGATTGGATTTTGGTTTAAAAAAAGGTGTAACAGAAATTCTTGGAACAACTGAAGAAATCTGAATATGGACTGAATGTTAAATGATACTATGGATTACTGTTAGTTTTCTTATACATAATAATGGTATTGTGCTTAAGTGTGCCCTTTTTGTTAAGAGATGCAGGCTGAAGTGTTTAGTGGTGAAGTGACATATTACCACTTAATTTTACATGACACAGCAAAAAACATCTGTGTGTATATATGTACAGAAGGCATGTGGGGGTGTGTTGTACTGTTCTTTCCATTTTTCTGCACATTTGACATTTTTCATAATAAAAAGCTGAAACAAAGAAAGCTGGGAAATTATGTCTGAGATGAAGGAAAGGGGGTAGGAGAAGTAAGGAAAAACAACTTCATCATCCAAAATGTATTCTAAAAGGTGAAATACTAAAATCTGAAAGACAGAAATATAATGTTAGGAGAAAAACAATTATCATGAAAAACAGCAGAACAGTAGGATATGAATTTCTGAAGAAAATGGTTCTCTCTCAAACAGAGGTAATATACTCAGCCATGAAGGCTCTAGGGAAATAAGTATAATTCCAAGAAAGAATGCCGGGGCTGGACTCAGTGTTTTAATCTGCTATCTGAGTCACGGCTAAAACAATTCCATGGCAACAGAACAGATCGGACTCAGACAAGCCAGCAGCCTGCCCGCGGGTCTAGAGCTCCCTGCTAGACACAATCACTCGCTCTGGCTAGGCCTAAAGGATCCATGTGAATGAATACTAACAGTAAGGATAACGTATGCTGTCACCTCACCTAATTTTCTTTGGTAAAAAACCAAGAATATACTTTTGTAGCCCAAAGAGATTCTGCATACAATCCAACAATATTTTCATTAAGAAGGAAATTTCTTAATACAACGAACTTTATTACTAAATCAATTTATGTTACTGAAGATAGTAAGTACTTCCTTCACAAAAACATTAATATTATAGCTTGGCTTGTGGGAGAGGTGGGAAAATCAACCTCCTTTTCTTTCTTAAGCACATCACATTAAATAAGCATCAAATTTCAATGTACATTATAAGCATCTGGAATGCGGATAAAATGCAGATTTGTAGGCTCCACATCCTGAGATTCTGATTCCATTGCCAGAAGTGAGGGTACCTGTAATAAGCGCCCCCAGGGATTCTGATTCAGGTACTCCAGGGTTGCAGTATAGTTCTATGCTTCCATAAGCAGCAAAGTTTTACTCTGATTAGATATAATGTGGTATTAGTGAGGAATACTAAACCAGGAACCAGGAAATTTGGGTGCTAGATTTGTTACTAACTGATGGTACTGACTTTGGGCACATTAATGTCTCTGTGCCTCAGTTTTTCTCATATGCTCAATGAGAATAATTCTGCCTGCCCCACTTAGCATACCTCACGTACATGCTAATTTATACAAAAGTGACTTGAGAGTATGAAGAGCTTAACAAATAAGCATTATATCTTTGAGAGGGGAGTCTTTAATCTTATTTGGTGAGCTTAGTATTATCTATTGTACTCCCAACAAGAGCCAACTGCAGATTAGTCCCCCCTCTTTCCTCTAAGGCGTAATCTAATCAAAACAGTGCTAAAGTAACATGCTTCTTTATCATTTGACATCCCCTGTGGCCAAAAGAAGACAGAAAGCACAAAGATAAAGAGGATGTCACTTAAGTATTATGAAAATTAAATGTAAAAGAGGTTTATGTCTTGGGACAGTTCTTACCAAGTCTATGAGTTTGGTAACAGGAACTTCTCGGATTGGTCTTTTCATACGGCACAAAGCCTCTAAGGATGTGCCAAAACAACTTGGGAGGTAATTTCCACTGATGGTCAAGAAGTAATCTTTGCCTCGATCCAGGTGAAGGACGAGAATATCTTCAATCTTATCTTCCCCCGAGTTCAGGATGGTTACAGAGTCTTTGCTGACATACACATCAAGAGAAATGTCCACTGTCTCATCTGAAATGTAAGAGATGATACATGGTAATAGAAAAACTTCCAGTGGGAAAGCAAAAAGTATAAGAACCAACAGAAAAGTGTCCTCTAAAAAAAACATTAAGCAATGAGAGGGAAGAGAAAGGACACACACAAGAGGTATCACCAATATGACAGTAAAGGTAAGAGACATGTGGTTAGAAAACAGAAAGTTAGACCAAGGGGATGGGAGTCATGAGGACATTACCAGCAGAGACATTGGTAAAGGGAAAACTCACTTGGCTCCAAGTAGCCCTCAAAAGGTTCAGCCCGAAGCCATGGCTTGCAGTACTGGCTGTCATTAAGTTTAGGGATGAAAGAAAAATGGCAGGGAACCTGTCCATTGTTGCTGATCTGGAACTTCTCCTTTTGTAGTTGCCGAAACTTCACATTTTCAAACACAAACTGGGGAATAACAGACAGACACAAACATGCATCACTAGTAGGGGAAGTAAGTCAGTTGGATTATTCCATAGAGGATATGAGGAGTAAGGTAATTGTTAAGCAGGTGTGCAAATGCCATAGACATTCACCAACTGAACCAACTTCACACCATCCACTTGCATGTATTATTATACTCACACCAGCAGAGAAGGAGTTAGGTGGCTCCTGCTACTTCTCCAGGCTACTCTGATCATTCCTAGGATCCTAAGAGGGTAACCCAACCTTGGTTCAGAGTATTCATCCTGGGACCAAGTCCTGGTTTCTGAGATATAAATTAACTAGCAACTCTGAAATATTAAACAAGAGCAGCTAACAACGGAGGGCTTACTATGTCCCGGGTGCTGTTCTGAGAGCTTCGCATGTATTAACTCATGTAATCCTTACAACTACCCCTTAATCCAGAAAAGGAAACTGCGGCTCTGAGTGGGTAAGACACTTGCCTGAGGTCATGCATCTACTAAACAGCAGTGCTAGGACTGGAATGGAGGCAGTCTGACTCCAGCGACATGGGCTTAACTACTGTGCTATGTTGCCTTTTCTAAGCAGCAGTTTCTTCTGTGCTAACCACAGTGGGCAGCAGACAGGGAGATCATGTATTTTGGCTCACCTCCCTCCTGCTGAGTTCTAAGGAAGGAAGGAAGTCATTTTCCATTCTGTCCATGATGCGTACACTATCTTCAAAGACTTTACGGTACCTTCGTTCATCCACAACCTTCACCTGAAAGAAAATGTATCCTCTTTTCAGTCTTATATGCTTCTAGCTCATCTGCCTTGGAGATTATCTAACAATTTAAAACTGGTCATTACAGCAACCATTTAAAATAAACTGTGGTGCAAACAACATCCTCAAACACTTTCCATATCTTGCTTCATCCACAACTTTCACCTGAAAGAAAACAGATCCTTGCTTTAGTTTTACATGCTCTCAACTTTTATATCTCCAAGAGCCTCTAAAGCAAACATAAATTGAACAAAGCATTATAGAAGCACACGCTTTAAGGTAAAGGTAAGATTAATTGGCTAACGTCCTGTAAAAGTTAAACTCCTATGTTAAGAAGCTTGGCAATAATAAATATTTGGGAAGAACATTTTCTTGCTTCATTGTTATTTGGTAGTGGAAAAAATGTGATTGTGGTAAAAATGATTGCTTGCACTGTACAAAATGACGGTGTCGAAACACAGCAATTACTGTTTCTAACAATCATAACTTGGTGGGGTGGGAGAAAATATGATTAAAAAGCTTTTAACTCTATTAGATTCTATGTACAATACCAAGAAGTGTAATATCACTGCTCAGATTATATAATAGCAAAGATATATTAATAAATGGAGCCTACAGCCATTTTAGAAAATGGCTGAAACAAAATGTCCTAGACTAGAGTAAAACCATGACAACGGATAAACACATCTTGACTGATTAATAAAAAAATTCCCACCTGACACAGCACTTTCAGCTTCCTGATATAGCCGTGTTTTTTTTAAATATTAAAACTTCATACAAACCAATGCCAAAATTAACATAACTAACAGATTTTAACTTGAGATATCGGTTTCTTTTTTAGACTAGGAAACTTCACAAAAATCCGTGTCAAAAAAAATTGACACATGCAGCAAAGGTTCTAAAAAGATGTGGAAACAGATGCTGGCGAGGCTGTGGAGAAATAGGAACGCTTTTACACTGTTGGTGGGAGTGTAAATTAGTTCAGCCATTGTGGAAGACAGTGTGGCGATTCCTCAAGGATCTAGAACCACAAATACCATTTGACCCAGCAATCCCATTACTGGGTGTATACCCAAAAGAATATAAATCATTCTACTATAAAGACACATGCACACGTATGTTTACTGCAGCACTACTTACAATAACAAAAACATAGAACCAACCCAAATGCCCATTCATAATAAGACCTGATAAAGAAAATGTGGCAAATATACATCATGGAATACTATACAGCCATAAAAAGGAATGAGCTCAGGCTGGGCACAGTGGCTCACACCTGTAATCCTAGCACTTTGGGAGGCCGAGGCAGGAGGATCACTAGAGGTCAAGAGTTCAAAACCAGCCTGGCCAAGACAGTGAAACTCTGTCTCTACTAAAAGTACAAAAAAAAATTAGCCAGGCCTGGTGGTGGGTGCCTGTAATCCCAGCTACTGGGAGGCTGAGGCAGGAGAATCCCTTCAGCCCAGGAAGCGGAGGTTGAAGTCAGCCAAGATTGCACCACTACACTGCAGCCTGGGCAACAGAGCAAGACTCCATCTCAAAAAATATAAAAAAAAGTCCTTTGCAGGGACATGGATAAAGCTGGAAGCCATCATCCTTAGCAAACTAACACAGGAACAGAAAACCAAACACTGCATATTCTCACTCATAAGTGGGAGCTGCACAATGAGAACACATGGACACAGGGAGGGGAACAACACACACTGGGCCACTCGGGGTAGTGGGGCGAGGGGAGGGAGAGCATTAAGGTTAAATAGCTAATGCACGTGGGGCTTAAAACCTAGATGATGGGTTGCTAGGTGCAGCAAACCAACATGACACACATATACTTATGGAACAAGCCTATACGTTCTGTACTTGTATCCTATAACTTAAAGTAAAATAAAAATTTTTAAAAATGTTGAAAATAAGAACATCAAAGCTGAGTCAAGTATCTCAGACTGGGGAAGTTTTTCACGTATTTGAACTGTAACTCTTAGAGAACTGAGGATCAAACATCATTTTACCATCACCAGGGTCCATACTATAGCATTAGGTTAAGATGAATTTTATACTTTTACAAAACTTTGCAACTTTTAATTTCCAAAAGTATTTTGCACATGTCTTTTAATTTTCACAACCTGGAAGGCTACCAAAGCAAGTAATATTTTTGTTCTGAGAGTTGAGAACATTAAGATACACAACAATCAACAAACTTGCTCACTGCCACAGTTAATACCAAAGGTGATATCTGGACTAGTGTAAGACTCTTTCCAATATACCAGATATGTGGCAGAATCAACTTGAGTATGTCTTAAAAGCACAGCTGCCTGGGCCTACTAATCACAGTCTCCAGGGGTGGGGACGCATGCATCCACACTTTTTTTAAAGCTCTCTAAGCAATTCTTACATCCACTGAAGTCTGAGAACCAATGCAACAGATCACAGTACCAAGTGCAGGGTTGGAACCCTATCCCAGCTCTATCTCAGCCAGCCCACAGAAAGTCTTCTGAAATTAATTAGCCATGGTGCACTCGGCTCCTTTGTTAACAGTCATTGGTGCCAATGGTGGTGAAAATGTAGTGTGGTTTTTAAAGCCTCTAATCATAACATGCCCAAGAATCCAAAACATGGGGTGATTACTCAATAAAATCAAACTTTTTCTCAGCAGGTTATCATGATCACAGCACTTAATGGCAAATCAAGGATAATGAGGTGGGGAAAAATCCCAAAGAATTCACGACCTGACACATCCATTTTAGTAAAGGAAATTACTGACGAAACTAGGAATTTGAAAAAAAAGTACAATGAGCTAGGTCTTTATGTAATAAGATGGGAGGTTCTCCAAGACACACTGCTGATTTAAAAAAAAAAATCAAGTTGTAGACCAACACATACATATGAGACCGTTTATGATATAGAGACACACACAAATCAGTATTTTGTCTATGGGTGAACAAAAAAGCATATACAAAGGTCTAGAACTGCACTGTTCAGTACAATAGTGACTGGCCACATAGGGAATTTGAATTTAAATTACTTTAAATCAAATAAAAAGTTCAGTTCTCAGTTGCAATAGCCACACTTCAAGTACTCAATAGCCCCTTGCGGCTAGTAGCCACTGGACTGGACGGCACAGATACAGGACATTTCCATCATCACAGAAGGCTCTATTGGACAGCACTGGTCTAGAAAGATATAAACTCCTAAGGGTAGTGGCCTGGCTGGGGAATGGGGGTTTAGGCAAAGGTGGGAGTAGGAGACAGAACAGGGATTGAAGAACTTCTCCCTTATCTGTCAATTCTGCTTAAATTTCCTTTTAATTTTTTTAAAAGCACTTGTAATTGCCATACAATTTAAAAATCATTAAAAACTCAAAAGGCAGATCTTTATTAAAGATACACATAAATACACAAAGCCCGAAAAAAATGTAAATATCCCACTAGAAGCTCTGCATTAATGTGTATGGAGTATTAAAAACATCCGAAGGTTGGCCGAGCGCAGTGGCTCATGCCTGTAATCCCAGCACTTTGGGAGGCTGAGGCGGGTGGATCACAAGGTCAGGAGACTGAGATTATCCTGGCTAACATGGTGAAACCCTGTCTCTACTAAAAATACAAAAAATTAGCCAGGCGTGGTGGTGCACGCCTGTAGTCTCAGCTACTAGGGAAGCTGAGGCAAGTGAATGGGGTGAACCTGGGAGGTGGAGCTTGCAGTGAGCCAAGATCACATCATTGCACTCCAGCCTGGGTGACAGAGCAAGACTCTGTCTCAAAACAAACAAACAAACCAAAAAATTCTAAGGTTTTGAAAAGAAATACAAACAAAAAAGCCAAGCACAGCTGATCTAACCAAAGAGGTTAGTGTTTGAGGAAAGATATCCTCTCAAAATGGATTAAGAGAATTCAAATGAAGAAAAAGGGGCAGCCTGCAAGTACAAACTAGAAATTAGTTGGGCTAAAAGAAGTTATCTAAAGGTATATTTTGTCAAGTTCTGTAGAATTATAGAGGCATTGTGGGGTAGTAGAAAGAGCACAGAGTTGGGAGTTAAGCCAACTTAAGATTGGAATCTCAGCTCTCCTCCTAGTTGAATGCTCTTAAATAAATTATTTAAACTTGCTGTTCTCCATCTGCTCATCTGTTAAATGGGAAATACAGTTGTCCCTTGATATCTATGGGGGATTAGTTCTGGCATTGCCTGTGTATAATCAAATTCACGCATACTCAAGTACCACAGTTGGCCCTCCTTATACGTGGGTTTCACATCCTGTGCATACTGTATTTTCCATCTGCATTTGGTTGAAAAAATCTGGGTATAAGTGGATCTGTGCAGTTCAAACCCATGTTGTTCAAGGATCAACTGTATTTAACTCAAGGCGTTGTTGTGAGGAGTAAATGAGATGTGTGCAAATTGCCTCACATAGTGCCTGCCACACAGCTACTAGCTGCTATCTGAGGAACAGTTACTATTATTGATGATTATTATTTTAAAATTTCAAAATGGACAAAAGTCAAGTCATGACTGTCTTGATAAAATTTAAAATCTATTCTAAGACCAATAACTAATTCTGATCTTAAATGAAAAGTGAATGAAAAGTCTTTCTTCCTTAAAACAGGAGCAGGATAAAACAGGTTGGTGATATCTATCTCAGAAGCCCACCAAATCAACACACACACAGAGGAAAGAAACCTATCCCATTATGCTATTCACATGTCTGAACTCATTAACCTTCATGAGTATGTACCAATATTACCCACACTTAATAGAGGAGGAAACTGAGGCATAAATATGTTACATAAATTGTCCGTGGTTACACAGTTAGAAAGTGGTTGAACTGGGATGCAAATCCCAGAAGTCTACTACAAAGTCCATTCTACTAAGCACTGCACTATATACATTCCGCCAGATTATAGAGCTGTAGATCTGAAAAATCCACAAGAAATAACCTAAATGTACTGGCTATAACAAATTAAATTGCATGATTACAAGATATAACCTACATACCAATAACACACAGTTTAAAAATACAATGAGAAAAAAAAACTTTACTCACAATACAGACAGAAAATTAAATAATTGGCCATTAATGCAGCCCAGGATAGAACAGAGTTAAAGAAAAAATTGGCTGGGCATGGTGGCTCATGCCTATAATCCCAGCACTTTGGGAGGCTGATGCAGGGGAATCGCTTGAACCCGGGAAGAGGAGGTTGCAGTGAGCCGAGATCACACCACTCCAGCCCGGGGGTCAGAGCAAGACTCCGTCTCAAAAAAAAAAGAAAAAAGAAAAAAAAAAAAAAGTGTAGGGATGACACTATGTCCCTTAGGGCAATATGCAGATTTGGTTGCATTCTGATCAGTCTGTGCCTTTGGTCCTGCTGTCTCTACCCTTCCACCCAGAATCTCTCTCCAGGTGTTTCCCTTCTTTACTATCTGATAAAACTTAGCTTTTAACTCTTCATTATGCATACTTACTTTAGGAAGCTCAAGTTACCACCTAACCACTACGTATCATGAGAAACATCTGTGTCACTAAAAGGCCTGGAGCATTAAGAGCTATACGGACAGCATTTGGGAGGGCTGGGGGTACTAACCTTTCAATGCTGCAAATGGTTACTTGGTTATGGAACATTTATGGCTTGCTGAATTACTGATCTGCTCTGAGTCTAAATAATCCTTTAGTAATTGATACTTAACACACAAATAAGTGAATGTACAAACAAGTGTTTACCCCAATATGGAAGAGGGCGCTAACAGGCTTGTGGTCACTGGTTTTCAGTTCCATGTGACTCCGATAATTAAGCTGATTAACATTTGTTCCTCTCCAAAGAATTCGGTCACACCAGGCTGGAACCCGGCATTTCCCACTGTAAGTAAAGAAATGAGTTATAAAGAGAACATACCATACAAGAACATAATACCTACCACACTGGTTTAGATCAGGGTTAGGCTGTCTTGTTACATGCTCCCAAAGAACCGTGTACTTCTCCTTCCCTAACAACCCCTAACTATCATCCTCCCTATTATTTTGCAAGCTCTGTGAAGGGATTGTATTTGCTTGTTTGCCACTGAACTCCTAGAACCTAGCATGGTATCTGGTGCAAAGTAGGTGCTCAATGAATAGCTGTCTAATGAATTAATGGTTCTGTTAAGATTGGGAGTACATCTTCAACAATGTCACCACAGGAGAAAATAGCACGTTCTTAAAATATCCTCAGAAGATTTGGATTATATTTTGAACACTTCATTTTCCTTTCCTCTATGAGTGTCAACAACACTTCACAACAGATAGATAACTAATCAAGTCTAAAACTCCAATCTTCTCTTCCTAGACTGGGCTTAATCTTTGGAGAGGAATAACAGTATTGATTTCTCCTTTAAACCAGACATTTATGGACAAGTCTAGCTTCTTCCAATAGAGACAAAACAAAATCAAACCATGCAAGTCTGAGCAGGTATCAGTCCACAGAATACCAAGGGTAGGGAAAAAGAACCTATTCATCATTCCATTAAAACAAGCAACACCTTGTACACCTGATCCAGAAGGTGGCACACATATTTCTCATCAGTAGCTATGCAGTTGACTCTCAAGTCAGGTGAGTGAAACAAACACAGCAAAGTGTACAAGATCTAACAGTGTCACCTCATTTGCTGGCCAGTTACCTAGAAGCATAGGAATATCGACTCCCCCCACCCCCATGCCAGTACTCTCAGAGTTCAAAACAGCTGAACATGCCTGGGGATTCTTTGTCTTTCAAGTTTCTGTGCTCAGCCAGCTAGGAGAAAAAGAAAGAAAAAGAAAAAGAAAAAGAAAAAGGAATGAAGGAAGGAAGGAAGGAAGGAAGGAAGGAAGGAAGGAAGGAAGGAAGGAGAGAGAGAGATAGTAGGTAGAGGACAAATAGTCACTAAGAACAGTGGGCGCACTTTACTATGGTGATTAGGAAATCAAAAGGGTCTACTGAATAGTGCTTCTCAGTGTTCTCCAGCTGTGGCAGATATTAGGTCCAAGCATTAGTATTTTTTGAAGTTCTCTAAGGGATTCTAAAGTCTTTTAAGGATTGAGAGCTACTGGTGCCAGAAGAACCTTTCATGGCTTTGTTTTGCCTTCTGGTATCCTGAGTTCAACAGTTGAGTAGTTTGGTAAAAAAAAGCCAGAATAAGTAATAGGTAAGAAACAAAGGCAAAATCAAGAAGGCAAAATTTAAGCAAGTCTAAGTCTGCTGAGATGAGAGAAATAAGGCACTGTAGGCAGCCCATAAAACTTCAACCGTCTTGACATATAAGTAATAACTTCCCTAAGATAGGCTCACCTTTGAGTATAGATGAATGAAACACTCCTATTGTTCTACAATAGCACTGAGCCATTAGGTTTTTATATCTGCTTATGGTATGGCCTAAAAAATTCCTAGCCCCTTACCAATATGGAGGGTCAGAAGTAAGATCAAGCCTTAACCTTTTCTGTGAGATGGTTCTTATTACTTTACCTGGAATCCCACCGGTCTGTTTTAGAGTCATACTTATAAGTGGGGATGAACTTGATTTCCCCTTCATTGAAGTCAACAAAAGCTTTTTTCTGTGTGCGCTGAATATTTAGCTACAGATAGAAAGAAGCATCAAATAAGCAGGATAACACTATCTTAATATAAGAGATAATCAGGTTGATAAGCCACTGTTCCCATTTCTAAGTATCTAGTTCCACAGCCTTTACAACTGTTGTGAGGGTACATAAATAAAACTTCTATACCTTATGAATTAAATCTCAGCATTCCCATAGCATCTAAACTCACCCTCAGATAGGATGCTTGTTATTAGCACATCACTATTCTTTTATTGCTAATAGTGGCAGAGGGTAAAATGGAAAAACGAAATCTGAATAATTATAAGTTCCTTGGAGCTGGGCAGAAACCACCCAGCACAATTTTAATTTAAAGAAAAAACACACAAATGTTGAATGAATAATTCCACAAACCAAATTCAGCGAATAGTTTCAAATTGTTTTGAAAGATCCTCACTCAAATATTTTACCAGAGTTACGTAAGACTCAGAATTTATCCTAAATATACCCCTTTTGGAGGCAGAATAGAGAAAGAAAAAGCAAAGAAATTTCCCAGCCAACCATAATGTGAAGGTAGACATAGACAAGAACGGCTCACTACAAAAACCATTCTGCTGCAAATCACCTGAATGTTGGCTACGTCTGAAGGTTGAAAAGGCTCTCATAACGACTTAAAGATTATTCGAATGAAGTCAAAACATTTTCTTCCCTCAATAAGCAGCATTCACTTTTAGCAGCCAGTATCCATATGTTGAAGTAAAAATTCAAGTCACATGCCAGGTTCTGAAGCAAATTTACTGCTTCAAATATATGGAAACCAGGTTCTTGAATATCAGGTTTTATGTAAATGTTACCGACTCAATGCTTTTTCTGCAGGTTTAAATACCAGTTAGCTTCAACTTATCATCTAGTTCCCATAAGCCCATAGCCTATGCTGTTCATCCCAGACAAACTTCTTTTCTGTGCTTCCCAATTCCCCTCACAGGGCCTCCCTCTTTTACCTCCAAGCTGTTCCTCAGTCTGCCAAGTAATCATAGAAGTTTTCCCTGTTCCATCTGCCAAACCACATCAACATAGCTGAAGGCCCACTTCCTCCAGGAAGTGTTCTCCAATTAACCCCACCCATTCACCAACTCATTTATACAAATCTCTGAAATTTCTTCTTAATAAAGACGTTTTGAATAAATGTTATATTTACTTTTTATCACTAACGTTATCTTCCCTCCTCCCATCCAAGCACTTAATAAAAGCACTACAAATCTTGTATGTAGTCAATGCATCACTAGTTAGACTGTTTTCACAAGACAGTAAGATGTTTCCATCACTCCCTAGAGTAAGATATACCTCCCACAACTCTAACAATCTCATCTCCCATCTAGGAAAGTTCCTTTAAAATGAAACTTTACTTACCTGGTCGAATTTCAAGAGTCTCTGAAGGTCTTTCTTATTAATAAGACTTTTCACCTCATTGGCATCAGGCATGCAGAGTCTATAATTCAAATCTCCCAACCAAATGACAACACTAAGGATCAAAAAAAATATATGAACAGAAGTAGCAGCGATTAGCATAAAAAAACAGAGAAGGATGGAGAGAAGAAAAATGGGTAGATTATTGACAAGCGCTCACTAACCACTACCTCACAAGGGGTTTAAAGTTGTAACCAATCCTTTGAGGGCAACTACTATCAACACCTGAGAGAGACAATGGATTACAAAATAGGTGGGAGAACAGGACTCTACACATGAAGAATGAAAATGGGAAATATTATGTATGGGATTCAGAAGCCAAGGAGTTAATGGACTGAGAAGCATGCAGTTTATTTGCTGGACTAGCTTCAAAATTTTGCCTGGCTGCTAGCCAGGTCTTTAGGGGAAGAGAATCTGAACGTCTTCTGCCTCTTAGAGCCCTGAAGTTCTGCAGGTTCTCCACTAAGGTCTGCATGGTCTGAGTGACAGCTCTCCCAGGTAGGACCCACTAAGAAAAGTAGGTCCAGGGCTCTCTAGTGTAGCCTAATCCGTCTACCATTGCCCAAGTTACAGGCAGGAAGATGTGCTGAGCCCCACAAAGGGAGACAATGCAATTACCACATCAAAATGGACTCTTCTGTTGAGTGATCGCAAGTTCCCAATGGGTCATTCTGACAATCTCAAATGCAACATGAAATTTATGGAATCTGGGAAAATAAATTTATGGAATTTCATGGCAACTTCATGACCATACATTTTAAGGCCTTAACTTTACCACTGTGAAATAGAATTCCACATGATCCTAATTATTGAGACATTATGGAAAATAGCTGAAGATCCCTACTCTTTCCTCCTCTTTCCCCAATTACTGTACTCTCTATATTAATTTCTTTAAAGCTAATCATTTTCTACCACCACCGTATCTACTCAACACATCTCTGCTTCTATGTTTATTAAATCCCATTCTTCACTGATCTCTCTCTGCTGCCCCTATTTTTAATAATCACAGCCAATAAAAAGAACAATGTAGATCTAGGGGCTTGGAAAGGGATCCACAATAAATACAATAAATAGAATAATACAGTTTTTTTTTTTTTTTTTGAGATGGAGTCTTGCTCTGTCGCCCGGGCTAGAGTGCAGTGGCAGGATCTCAGCTCACTGCAACCTCCACCTTCTGGGTTCATGCCATTCTCCTGCCTCAGCCTCCCAAGTAGCTGGGACCACAGGCGCCCGCCACCACGCCCAGCTAATTTTTTGTATTTTTAGTAGAGATGGGGTTTCACCGTGTCAGCCAGGATGGTCTCGATCTCCTGACTTCGTGATCCGCCCGCCTCGGCCTCCCAAAGTGCTGGGATTACAGGCGTGAGCCACCGCACCCAGCCAAATAATATAGTCTCATACACCAGGTACCTATGTGTGTGTTTGTATGTGAATAGACAAAAGGCTAGAATAGCGCTATTTAATAGAATTATAATGCACCTCACAATATAATTTTAAATTTTCTAGTAGATGCATTTAAAAAGAAAAAAAACTAGTGAAAATATCAATAAATTTCATTTTACTCAATATATTCAAATTATTTCAACATGTGATCAATATTTTAGAAATCAAGATATTGTACATATTTTTCCTAAGTCTTTAAAATCCAATATATAGTTTATGCATACGGCATATCTTAATTTGGACCAGTCACTTTCAGGTACCTAACAGCCATATATATGGCTACTGGTTGTCATCTTAGTACAGATCTAAAAGGCTACACACCCAACTGTTAAGAACGGTTTCCTTTGGAGAGAGGGACTGGCTAGGTAGAGAATAAGAAATGAGGAAATTTTAGTTCTAATTTTATCTTTTATTACATTTACAATGAATATTTCTATTTTATCATAAAAACAATAAAAACTGACTCCAACTACAGACCCTCCAGCATTACTCTAGATGCCCCACTAATAGAACTATCCTTTCCTCTGATATCAAGTCTAATTTCTCTGCCTCAATGATTCTGTTGTTACTCAAAAATCCGCTCTTCTTTGTGACCCCAATCCCTCACTGGTAATCTTTCACTCTTCACAGCTCTACAGTATTTCACCACATTTAATCTCTTCACTATCCAAACTCCTGTAGCCACTACTCAAAGGCTACAGGTGAGTTAATCACTTACTCATGCTTCATGATGTTCAATTGTGGGAGGGTCTGATTTGGGACCACAAAACTCATTCTTGCACAAATGTCCTTATAATCTTGATTCCTTCTCTCAAAGTCCTCCACGTGGGCAGCCAGATGGGAATTGACAATGCAAAAGGTGGTGTTGTGAAATACAAATCTCACAGCGACCCCACCTTTGTTTCCCTGTTAGCAAGAGTAATTATTCAATTAGTACACTGAACTAGCAACTGAACTTTACATGAACATGAATAATAATCAAGCTCATTTCCAAAGTAACTCACCATTTTCCCCATGATTCCAGTTCCAACCGTTTCTGTAGCAATATCACGAATATATCGACACTGATCCTTTCTGGCAAATATAAGAAGCATCATCCCGACAAGGCGCACCAGTTGAACCTATGAGTTCCAGGGAGTTATAAAAGGTTAATGTTAATACCAATCTTTGCCACATATCTAACGTCCCATGACTAATTTTTCATCAAGATGATATACCAATGCCCAAACCTGAATTCATATCCTCTAATTTCACAGTGGACCCCATCAAGTGGAAACCAATATTCTCTGGGGAGGCTCTAATCTGGCTCTGACCAGTAAGAGTTAAAAGCCTGGAGGGACAATGAGTACTTTCAGCTCTAGAGCCATTCTTTTAATCACTTCTTAGCCTACCAGGAGTAAGCAGCATTAAAAGTTCAAATAATAAAGCCACTACCCCAGCTTGTTCCTTCCACCTTTCCTTCCTAGTTTCTGATGTCTAATTTTCTAAGAAATTGAAATCAACCAAACAGCAATCCTTTTTACTTCACTTATTTTTAACTTGTGAACTACAGCTAGAAATATGTCAGAGAAATGCATTAGTCAGGGACCTATATGAGAGGAATAACATCCCCAGGAGTTTTATTACCTATATAAACTGTTAAGAGATGTAGAGTAAAGTTACTCACATTACTTGTTTTAGAGAGCTTAGTATGATAGCCCTGTAATTAAAATAACTCTTCTGGTAGATAAAAGATAAATGTCTTTAGACAAACAAATTGGCCCATCTTGCTAAAGTCAACTCTCCTCTTAACTTAAAACCGAGTTTAGAACTCGTTCAAATTCCACACCACTTCTATTCTTGCTCTGATTGCAACACATGCACCATGAGCCCACATTTCATACTGCTTTTCTGTAAAGCATTCAATTCTGACCATGTCAGTGAGTAATCTCAATCTTCAAGTTTTACTGCATAAATCAGAAATCTTATGTGTAATTATTTCAAACTAAGTATTGATATATGAATAATAAAATTCTTTTTTTCCCCTAAAAGCTATCTAAGCAATGAAAATACATATCCAAAAGCTTAGGGAAATTTTTTTCTAGGAAATAAGGATGAATGATCAGTCTGCCCTATCCCCGTACTACACACAGAGAAGAATTCAATTAAACTATTCTTTTCAAACAAGTTGTAGATAATGGAATAACTCCCGGTGAGCCCTCTTTAGTCATATACTTAAAAAGACAATTAAATGCGGCTTACTTTTTTATACTTGGCTTTGGAATGCAAACCCCTCTCTACAGCCATGGACCATTCTTGTTCCTTCACAGATTCAAAGTAAAAAAAGGCTTCTGTGCTCAAGTCCAGTTCTTGGAATCTGAGGAAAAAAGCGATGTGAGATCTATACATATCCCGTAATTATCTCTGGCTACCTCCTGTCCCATATGTTGAAACAGCAAATGAAAAAAAGATGGGAGAGAGATAAATTTTATAGAACTGCTCTGTTCACCCAAGCTATAAGTAAGGACAAGTAGCTTTCTTTTCTAAACAATTCCCACAAGTACATTCATAAGCTATGCAAAAAATAAATCAAAATACCTCCCACAGAGGATAACAGTAGAGCTTTGCGCTTATATCCTAGGAACTGTCACTGTTAGAACTGACCTCAAGACTTAAGTTTCTATGCAGAATATATAGATTCCTATGGGTTTCAAGAAAGTTAGATGCTTCCTTACACCATTTTAGATATCTGTTCCTTTCTGTTCTCACAAATTTGACCCACAAGTTAACTCTCGTGTATAGTCTACAGTAGGTTTTACCAAATTCTTTTCTAAAAAAGGCAAAAACATCATGTAAACTAACACCAAACATATAGCCAAAAGGAAATTCCAGAAGTGTTCTTTACCCAATGCAGTAGATATCAGGAGGACTGGGATCACAGTTCAGCCAAGGTTCTAACCCGCTATCTGGAGACTGGCCATTCACATTCCAAGTTCCAACAAAAAACCTAATACATAATATGAAAAGATAATTTGAAAACAAAGATGAAGTATAAACCAACAGAAGGTCTTTCTTTTCACTTCTATACAAAGGTATGTTCACAATATGCTAACATAATTCCTCAAAATGTTTTGCTACATATGTAAGAAAGATCTTTTGCATCTAGAACACAAAGGCAGTGGGCTTATTTTCTCTAAATTTTACATTAAGTAAAACTACAGAGGAAACCAAGTCTCTATTTTTAAAAATGCAAAGGTAATTGCTATACCACATTTCCTTTCAATTAAGCTCCATCCAAACTCATACTTGAAAGGAGAGCTTATGGATGGGAAAGAGGTATCTTCATGCTGTAAGCTAGTCAAATATGGATAAATGTTCTATAAGGGGCTGTAGTTGACTCCAGAAATTCACTTCCTGAAGGATTACAAGGACATCTGTGTAGGAAATTCTGATGAGGCAGACATAGTATTAAGGGGGAAAGCAGAAGGGAAAACTCATGACTGTCTTAACTGTTTACACACAAATATAAGCATAGTGGGCAATATGAGGAACTGGAAGTTTTAGCACAGTGATATAGTTATGATTGAATTAGAATAAATGAGGCATGACAGGAAAGCAGATGGGACTAGAATCTTGGACTAGAAGGGTACATTCTGCTCATGAATAACAAAGAAAGGTGGTGTTGCTTCATGCATTGGTGATACATGCCACATGGTACCTCACATGCAGCATATACACACAGGTCCAGAAAAGAAGATGTCAACAAGTAAAGATGAAATAAAAAATAATACAGATGAAAGAATCCAAGATAGACCTCCCAATCAAGAGGACTGGGTGAAACTTTCTTTACCAAAGTAAGTTAAGAGCTAGTGGTAATGATGGACTTTAACTTTCTAATATTGGCTGGAAAAAAAAAAAAAACTTAGCAGGCCAGATATATAAACACGCTTGCTTATGGAATGTGCTAGGGGAAAATTCCCTAGTACACGTGACCTTGATTTGGTTCTCTAGGACTCGATAGAGACATTAGTAGACATGGCATAAATTAGTAGTTAGAAAGTCCAAGGGAAGGCCAAGCACAGTGGCTCAAGCCTATAATCCCAGCAGTTTGTGAGGCCGAGGCAGGTGGATTGCCTGAGTTCAGGAATTTGAGACTAGCCTGGGCAACACAGTGAAACCCAGTCTCTACTAAAAATAAAAATAAATAAACAAACAAATAATTTTTAAAAAAATAGCCGGGAGTGGTGGCAGGCACCTGCAGTCCCAGCTACTCAGGAGACTGAGGCAGGAGAATGGTGTGAACCTGGGAGGCGGAGCTTGCAGTGAGCTGAGAGCGTGCCACTGTACTCCAGCCTGGGTGACAGAGTGAGACTCCGTCTCAAAAAAAAAAAAATTAGCTGGATGTGGTGGTGTGCACCTGTAGTCCCACCTACTTGCAGGGCTGGGGTGGGAAGATTGCTTAGGACTAAGAGGTTGAGGCTACAGTGAGCCATGATCTTCTCTCCAGCCTGGGTGACAGAAAGACCCTGACTCATAAAAAAAGAGAAAATCCAAGGGAAACTGTAGCATCTGCATTATTTTTGATATGCATGTTATTGGCCAGCATAGAGACAGGAGCTTGAAACAGGCGACCGTTTCTTTTTATCATTGATTCTTAATTAGGCTAATGTCTTAAATATCAACAGGCCACTGTCTGTTATACCTACTAACTTTTTAGACTCAGGAAGCAAAAGAGACACTAACCTGAAAGTCTGAATGTTGACATATTCTTTCTCTCGCTTTGCCAGGATATGTTTGATGAGACCCTCCCGCTGCCCAGATTGGGTATTTGGTACAAAGAGCTTCCGCATGGTGTTGGTCACTTTGGGCTGCTCCTTATTAGAAGCTTCTTTTTCACGTGGAAGCCTAGCAAATAAACGAGAGATTCAAAAGTAAAATTGTTTAAACTATAATTCTCCTACAGGGGAAATATGTTTTCACATGGGACTTACATTTTATTCACTAAAGGGGGTGGAGGTGGGGGTTCCCGGTGAATCCCAGTAGGCTGATTTTGTGAATTTATTTTCTTGTCCAAATTCATAGAAGAAAAATTGTCTTCAAATCCGAGAAGCCCTGAAAGACACAGACCCCAAAGTCAAAGGGGGAAAAAATGTAACATCCAACATATCCAGGGTAACAGGGCTTTGATTTGATCACCATTTGATCAGTGGTATTACTAAACAGAAAGCTACCATAAGGGTAGAAATTACTTGGATTGGGGCTCGAAGAAGCATACCCATTCCTGAAGCACTGATATACTAATTAGAACAACAGTTTACAATAACTTGGAACAGACCAGTAATAGCTAACATTTATTGAAGACTTAGCACAACGCCTGGTTGACAGTAAGGGAATATATCATTATCTCATTTAATCATCACAAAAAACCCACAAAGTTAGTCCTATTAAAAATCTTCCCATATTACAGAAAAGAAAATGGAAGTTCAGAGTTGTTGAGTAACTCGATGAAGGTCGTATAACTAGTAAGTCCTTGACTTGGGATTCAAACCCAGGCTGTCTGGCTCTGGAGCTTGTACTTTCTACTATCCTGCTAAGCTGGCTCCTGAACAGCTACCATGCTACAGAAAGGATAAGGAGTGAATGCTGGTCAGTGGGTCTGGACTCGATAAAACTACTCTGCAGGAGAATGTGTCTGACATTGGCTTTAATCTACATCACCATATTTGGCCTGATAAAATCCACTGACTCTGCAATGACCATAGCAATAAGGGAACCAGGAACTTTTTAGTACCTGAAAAAACAGAAGGTTTGTCCTTAGTGTCTAATTTCTGGTACCAGCTAGATGAGTCCTTTTGCTCTGGAACAAGAAGTTGTGACTGAGCTGGAGAGATAAGGTTCACGGTCAGAAACTGGGAAGTCTTTCATTGAGTAGAATTTACCATAGCCAAAAGCCATTCTTTCAACATTCGTTAAAAGCAGGGGCCAGCACCATCTTTGGATACAGTGGAAGAAATTAAGGAAATGAGGGCAGCTCTGGGGTCATCTGCGGGCAGAAGGAGAATTATAGTCTATGGTAATCTATGCTTGCCATGACACTGAATATTCTGAAAACTGGCCTAGTGTCCTAAAAGCTAGGCAGATTTGTTCCCTAACCTATCCCTGTGTTCACTCCTGAGGAAAAAAAAAAAATCAGCTATCAGGGCTTAAAGGGTGAGGTATTTTGCCAATGGCCACTTTCCTCTGTATCAGCATGTCAGAATTCCACTCCCATTGAAATAGAAGAAAGAAAATTGCTGAGTCTTGAGTTACCTTTCTGAGCAGCAAGGACAGCTGAGAGGAACTTCAAACAGTGTTCCTCATCAGGGATTTCAAAGTGGCGCTCTCTGATCCAGTCCCCCTGAACCCGAATTTTGCAGCCACCTAAAAAGAATTGAAATCCATACATATACTGCTATGGGATAAAATGTTTTACTGGGATCATATTCTCAACTTATCAGGTTAATAGAAGGTCCAGAACACAAATATTCCAGATCTATAATATAGGAAGCACATGTACAAGATCAAGAGAGTCAGTACGACGGTGGTGGAAGGGGTGATGCAGAGAGGGAACCCTAAGGGAAGTGAGAACTCCTAGGGCTGATGAACCATGTCAATGAGCAGCCCAATCTAAGGATATGACACACACTAAAATCATACTTTCCTGCGTTCTGATCTCTCTCTCAGACATCAAAGCAGGGACCTTCGAATTCTAGCAACAGGTAAATTCCTCAAATCACCCTCCTCCCATTCCTTAGCTAGAAATTCCTACCATTTCAAGTCCAGATCATATTGTCAGAGTATCTGAAGCACAAAGGGAATAAAAGGAGTAGGATGGTTTGTCCATAAGTACAGATTAAATTTACAAAATAACTTAAAAACAGTGATACTGAAGTATTCTGAAAAGAAGCATCTATAACTCATTACCTCAAGTTTAAAATGTATGTCTTGAATAAACATACAAAAACAATATAATGACCTATGCTCAGAAGTGGTTTGGTTCAAGTACAGCCCAATTGGAAACTAGGAGAATTAGAAGCAAAGTTAGCTAGGACTTTAATTTCTTATGTGTGTAACATATTGTCTCCCCTTTTCTGATGCCCTATAGTTATCATTTGTATCAACTGTTCGGATGTGGTGATCCAGGAAACCTATGTACTTGTTTCTATTCTTATTGTAACTGATTTATTACATACGTTGTTTTCTCATGCCTCTGGAAACTACAAGCTTCTTAAGGGCAAGAGGCAGCATACACATGCAGGGTGCACATACAGGGAACCCAGCACTTTCAGCAGTCTAGGGTAACCAACTGTCCCAGCATTGTATGGGACTCAGAGGCTTCCTAGGACTCAGGACTTCCAATGCTAAGACTGGGAAAGTCCCAGGCAAATAAGGCTTGCTGGTCACTCTACTGGTGACAGTAACATTAGACTTCACAGACAGAAGGTATTTAATGACTGATGAACTGGACTCTTTAACACTTGTGAATAACAAATACATGAGAAAATGAAACGAAAATCCTAGTTTTTTTTTATGGTGGAAATTCACTTCTGAACCTTTGGCTTTTTGTCCTCTGCATTTTTTTTCTTGTTTCTATCTTTGTAAAGTGAGTTACAAAAAGGAAAATAAAATGATTAGTTAGAAGAAAAGAGATAAAAATGGAGAAAAAATGTGAAAGAAGGCACCCAAATAGACTACAAATAAGAAAATTAATGAGGGTGCCGCTGTAGAGAGGAAAAAAGAGAGGGAAGGAATCAAGTGTCAATTACAGCAGCCATGAAGATACAGGGAAAACTCCTTCAGGGCCTAACAAGTCCTTTCTTTCTCAGATAACTTATACTAAATGTGGTTTTAAAAGAGTAGTTTCTATCTGACATAAATGTAGAACAAAAACGCTTATTCTTTCTCACACACACAAACACACAATTCCTGAAAGACATATTTTAGCAAATACATAACTGACCTATTTAATGGGCCAGAAATTGCTTACAAAATAATGCTGGATGCTCCCTCACCATGTTGCTTGAGAAAGAGAACAAATTACCTCAAGACTCAACCTTCTACTCTTCTTGTCTATCCTAAAACCCTCTGTACCTCTGTGATCTGCAAACACTCCTACATCCTCAACTTCATCTGAATATTCTCTGCATCTCTCAGTAGTTCTCAACTATGCATGCATTAAAATTACCAGAGGCACTTTATTATTTTTTATTTATTTATTTTTTGAGATGGAGTCTCGCTCTGTTGCCCAGACTGGAATGCAGTGGCACGAACTAAGCTCACTGCAACCTTGTCCCCCGGGTTCAAGCAATTCTCCTGCCTCAGCCTCCTGAGTAGCTGGGATTACAGGTGTCTGCCACCACATCCGGCTAATTGTTGTATTTTTGGTAGAGACGGGGTTTCACCATGTTGGTCAGGCTGGTCTCGAACTCCTGACCTTGTGATCCGCTCACCTTGGCCTCCCAAAGTGCTGGGATTTTAGGCGTGAGCCACTGTGCCTGGCCACCAGGGGCACTTTAAAAACAATACTGAACCCAGGCCCCACTCCAGGACAATTAAAACAGAATCTCTGGAGGTGAAGCCCAGGCACTCATAGTTTCCCAGTGATCTGACTATATGTCCACATTAAAATTCAGAGTCTACCGCAAAACTGGCTGGTCCCTAGGAGGAGCACTTCTCCTACAACCCTCTTGTATTTATTTATTTATTTTTGAGATGGAGTCTCTATTGCCCAGCCTGGAGTGCAATGGCATGATCTCGGCTCACTGCAACCTCCACCACCTGGGTTCAAGCGATTCTCCTGCCTCAGCCTCCCAAGTAGCTGGGATTACAGGCACGCACCACCACGCCCAGCTACTTTTTGTATTTTTAGTAGAGACGGGGTTTCACCATGTTGGCCAGGCTAGTCTCAAACTCCTGACCTCGTGATCTGGCTGCCTCGGCCTCCCAAAGTGCTGGGATTACAGGCGTGAGCCACTGTGCCCGGCCTAACCCTCTTAATGGAGTCTGTTTATATTCTCTCACACCTGAAGTAATTTTTAGTTGGTGTCTTTATTTGTTCTAATAATACCACCAGACTATTCTTTCTCCTTCTCCCTCAGGCAAAATCCTTTCTCCTTTGAGGCTCATCCACTGGAATCTACCATTTCCTCCCTTTCCTCTACAAGATCATGCACCATCCTCCCAGAAACTTCAGAATCCAAGATAAGACTCATAAGACTTTCTCTACACTCAATCTCCTGCCATTAACTTTGGGTCCCTTTAAAATTAGCACAGAAAACCCAGTCAACACCTTCAACTTCCTCATCCAATGAGATTCCCCCTCCATCTCAGCCACCACTTCCTCAGTTGCTATTGGGACCCTCTCAGTTATACCCTGGATTTTGTCATCATAGAACCACCACCACTTCATAAACCTCTAATTCAAACATCCCTCCCTGATATGTTATTCCTTCCAACTTACTTGCTCATTATCCCCACTGTAACTTTTTTTTTTTTTAACCTCATGGGAACCTCTAGCCCATTAATTTCTCCATTTTCTTACTATCCGTCAGCCCCTTCCTGTTCTCACTTCCCCTTCTACCAAACAGATGCCATCATTACTTTACACTCTTGCAAAAACCCAGAACTGCCTTACCTCTCTGTTCTTCCATGGCACCTACCTGGCTAAATACCAATCTTCATAAATCGAACTAATTGCCTTTCTGAACTTATACCTGAACAACCAGAGGGGGCAAATATGCACATCCACAACCAGATGGCTATCATTATAAATTCCTGATTGCCAATCTCAACTGGGTCCTCTATCATAGGAAGCAACCTAAGTTCCCACAGTCAATCAGTCTCCTACTACTATCTGAAACAACTGTTTCACACCTACTCATTTATCTTCAAAATTTGGATCCCCCATCTTCTTGAGCCTTCTTATTCTAAGCAGAATGCTTCAGCTCATATTTCAGAGAAAAAATAAAGCTATCACATGGAAACTTATCTGTATTTGTACTCATCTCATCCTTTCCCTACTGATACAAGGAATAAGATTCCTCCTATCAAGCCTCCTTCACTTTGAATTACAACCCCTCTGATTCTCTTAGTAATCTTACACTCACAACTATTCCCTAGACACATCCCCATATCCTTAACGCTTTCCCTTTCACTAGTTCCTCCACATTAGCATATAATCATGTTCTAAGTCCTTCTCATCTGAAAAACAAAAATCTTCCTGGAGCTCTGATTTCCCTCCAACTCCAGTCCATCGCTATATTCCCCTGCAGTCATGTTTCTTTAAAAGACACACAGTCACAGACCTCCCATTTCTTACTTGAATCCATTCCAATATGACTTCCAAACCCACTACTTATCTGAAATTGCTTTAAGTTCACCAATAACCTCCATCCCATGGATATTCTTCAGTCATCTTATTAGACCTATTAGCAGAAATCAACAGTTAACCAGGGCTTGACATAATCTCTTCCAAAGGCTTCTATGATACCATACTCATCTAGTTTCTCTCTCTCTCATCACTAATTCTGAGTGCCCTTTGAAGTATCTCTTCCTCTATCTAACATTTAAAAAGTGGAGCTCCTCAAGTTCAAACATAAATCTTTTTTCTCATTCTATACCAGTATTGTCCAATGGCACTTCCTGTGACTATGGGCATGCTCTAAACTGTGCTGTCCGATTTGGTAGCTAACAACTTGATATGCGACTACTGCAACTGAGGGACTGAATTTCTCATTTTATTTCTAATTATTTTAAATAGGCACATGTAGCTAGTGGCTACTGTATTCGATAGCACAGTCCACATACAATCACATCATCTCTTATGATTTTGAGTATCATCTACGTGCTAGTGACCCAGATCTTTCTTCTGAGATTCAAATGCATACATTCACTTGCCAATTTATCATCTATACTCAAGTGTCTCAAAAAAAAATCTCAGCAGGTGAAGTGGCTCACGCCTGCTAATCCCAAAACTTTGGGAGGCCGAGGTGGGCAGATCACCTGAGGTCAGGAGTTCCAGACCAGCCTGGCCAATCAGGCGAAACCCCCATCTCTGCTGAAAGTACAAAAATTAGCTGGACATGGTGGCGGGCACCTGTAATCCCAGCTACTCAGGAGGCTGAGGCAGGGGAATAGCTTGAACCCGGGAGGTGGAGGTTGCAGTGAGCTGAGATCGCGCCACTGCCCTCCAGCCTGGGCGACAAGAGCGAGGCTGGCTCCATCTCAAAAAAAAAAAAAAAAAAAAAATCTCAAACTAAACATGACTGAAACTGAATTCATGACCCTTCCCCCTTAAGGAAAACTCATTCTTTCTGCAGTGTTCTTATTTCTGCAAATGGTACCATCATCCACAGTCATGTCAGAAACCCGAGATTCATCCTTGACACTTCCTCTCACCCCCTACACTCAAACCAATTCCTATGGATTTTACCTCCAAAAACATCTATCAAGTCTGACTGCTTATCTTCATTACTACTGCCACCACATTCTCTAGCTTATGCTATGGAAACAGCCTCCTAACTGGTCTCTCTGCTTCCATGCAAATGATGACACCCCAGCATAAAATCCTTCATATTCTTCTCATTTTTAAAATCTCAAAATTCAGATTTAACACAAGGCTTACAAGATCCTGCCAGATCTGTCCCCTAGCCCGTTTTTCTTACCTTGGTGCCCAAGACCTGTTTTAGGCACCCTGGTCTTCTTTCACTTCAAAGAAAGTGTCAAGCTACTTCCCAGCCTGGAGCCTTGTGATTCCCTTTACCTGGTAAATTCTTCTCTCTCTCATCTTAACCGGTCTCTTACTTAGCCCCTCTGGTCTCAATTTAATTGTCACTTCTTCAAAGTGGTCTTCCTTGACCACCCTCCTAATATACTTACTCCTCACATAAACTCTTAGTACCTTCCCTCAAGAGCATTTATTAAAACTACAAGTATCTGGGTCGGGCGCGGTGGCTTACACCTGTAACCCCAGCACTTTAGGAGGCTGACGCGGCAGATCACAAGGTCAGGAGATCAAGACCATGCTGGCTAACATGGTGAAACCCTGTCTCCACTAAAAACACAAAAAATTAGCCAGGTCTGGTGGCGGGCGTCTGTAGTCCCAGCTACTTGGGAGGCTGAGGCAGGAGAATGGCGTGAACCTGGGAGGCGGAGCTTGCAGTGAGCCGAGATGGCGCCACTGCGCTCCAGCCTGGATGACAGAGTAAGACTCCGTCTCAAAAAAAACAAAAACAAAAACAAAACAAAACCAAACCCAAACAACAATTATCTGTATCTTATCAGTTTAAAGTCTGTTTCCTATATTAAAATCCTTAAAGTATCATGACTGTACTGCTTTCTGCTATATCCCTAGAGCCTAGAGTAGTTCCTGGCACATAAAAGATGGTCATATTTTTATAGAATGAATGATTGAATTATAGGTATCTGTGTGACACTAGTAGCAAATTGCACAGAAGCAAGACCCAAAGTAGGAGCAGCAACTTTATCTTTGTCGTTCTGTACTGATTCTGCACTTACAAAAGTGCCTGACAAAGAGAAGGCACTCAACAAATAATTGTTGAATAATGAATGAACAAGGGACAGTTTAATATTAGGAAATTAGTACAATACAGTGTACCAATTGGTCAAATAAGAAAGAATGAAATCATCTCCATAAATACTGAAAAGACATTTGCTAAAATTCAGTATACATTCATAATTTTAAAAAACACAAACTTGAAATAAATGCAGTTTCTTAATTTAAAAAAAAAAAAAACCTGTTAAATCAACAAGCAATAATGTCATTAACAGTGAAATACCACTTGAGGCATTCTCACTGAAATCAGGAGCCAAACAAGAAACATCATCGTTTACCACTGGTCCCAATATTCTCACTGGTATAGTGTACAACAACAGTAGCTACTAGAAAAGAGACAAAATTATCATTTATAGACGATTAAGGTTAGCTACCAAAATGAAAAAACAAAACGAAAAGCAAAAAAAGATTAAAAATAAATTTCAATGAAGCAACTGGATAAAAGATAAATATCCATAACTCAACAGCTATTCTGTATACTAGTAATAAACAATTAGAAGGGCATAGAAAAAAACTCCACCTGCAATAGCAGCAAATAAAATCCACCACAAAATACTTAACCTAAAAACTATATATATGAAGAAACTATAAAATTTTACTGAAAGATATAAAAGAAGACCTGAAAAAAATAGATACATCATGTTCCTTGACAATGACTTAATTTTATGAAGAAGTTAATTTAGTAAAATTTGGCACAGACCTATGGTGAAATATTGGTCTTTAAAAAGCATATTATAAAATAATTGTAAATGACATAGGAAAATGTGACAATATAATGTTAAATGAAGATGCAGGATAAAAACTATATATGAGGATTCCATTATGTAAAAATATAAAGAGTGGAAGGAAATACATAAAAATGTTAACCACGGCCGGGCGCGGTGGCTCAAGCCTATAATCCCAGCACTTTGGGAGGCCGAGACGGGCGGATCACGAGGTCAGGAGATCGAGACCATCCTGGCTAACACGGTGAAACCCCATCTCTACTAAAAAATACAAAAAACTAGCCGGGCGAGGTGGCGGGCGCCTGTAGTCCCAGCTACTCGGGAGACTGAGGCAGGAGAATGGCGTGAACCCGGGAGGCGGAGCTTGCAGTGAGCTGAGATCCGGCCACTGCACTCCAGCCTGGGCGACAGAGCGAGACTCCGTCTCAAAAAAAAAAAAAAAAAAAAAAAAAAAAAAAAAAAAAATGTTAACCACAGTGGTGATCTCTAGATTGCAGGAAAATAATCTTAATTTGATACTTTAAGCTTTTCTGAATTTGTAAATTGTACATAATGAAGATGTATTACTTCTATAATGAAAAAAAATTATTTACAAAGCATTTAACACCAATATCCAGACAATGGGAAAATGCATATTTACATTAAAATCAGGCCTGCCTAACAAACCCAAGATCTCCTTCGTGCAACACACTGTGTACCGTAAAGGTTTACATATGAAGCCCAAGGATCAAGATAAAATACGGTTTCAGTGCAAATATTACTAAATGGGTAGAAATAACCAAGGATTTTATTTAAGTGGTCACTTACCTATTTTCCCCCTATGAGACAGTAACTAGAACTCTGGACATAGCAACACATGGCTAATGTAGAAGCGGCTACAACAAAACTAATGCCGAAAATCAAGTGCTTATAAGAGAAAAGACACAGCTCAGTTTAACTTTTCAGCTTTGAATCAAATACCTCTCTACATCAAATACAGGACGTTTCCATCTCTTATTTCAGCAGCAATTTCAGTTGTTACAGAATTGCCTGTGTTTTAATTTTGCTTTTTTAAGTGTTGTTTTTGCCTTCTCCTTTCTAAGCACAATAAGAAATAGACATTAAGTTATTTTCTCTCTTGGATACTTGCAGCTGGGGTTTACCTGGCCTTTCAGGCACAGCCTTTAAGACTTCTAAAATCCACAACCAAAGGGAAAAAAAAAAAAACTCAAACCAGAAAAAAGCCTACTTAAACTGTTCAATACAAATTAATAGTGCCAAGGGCTGGGACTCTGTCTAAACAAAGTTATGTAAACCCCTAGTCCCAAGCTCAGTGCCAGTTCCCACTCATCCAAGGACTCAACTAAGAGATAAGGCAACCCATTTGATTTCGATTCATGTGGTCAGATACTCTTTTCCATAGCAACCTCACAGTAGCATCGAGTGCCCATTTTCTCCACCCCATAAAATAGGACAATTAGATGATAAACAAAGAACAGCTTGCACAGAAAGTCAAAGATGATTTGCTTCAAACAGATAAAAATGAGAGAATGGAAACACTGAAAAGAAGATCATGTTCCCTCTAATAAAGAGATGCCTTGAGGGGATGGGGCTTAAATAAAAGACTAAACTTTTTTTTTAAAGGAATGCCTGGACAAGCAATTTAAGGGACTCTTCAGCCTTCCAAAAAATACAACAAATAAAGGAAAATATTATGACTTAATTTTAAAAGAGGGTAGGGAAAAAACTTAAAATGTAATAGCAGTTAAAAGTGACCAAAAAAACCCACCAATAAACCTTATGTGCTTTAAACATTAGCCCTTCCTACAATTAACAATTCTACAGCAATGATTTAACTGACAGCAACAATACTGGTAGCTCAATGAAGTACAGCATTAGAAAGGTAGATCATTATTTTTAATTTTTATAAAGATTCTTACCAGCCACCTGCTTTTTCTTAGGCTTAGCCTACATGTTTTTGGGAAACAATGCTAATTTGTATGGCTGCTACAGGAGCCTACAGGAAAAGATGGTAAAATAAAAAATGTGCCCCAAAAGGTGTCTTAAATGTAGTGAGTGTTCAAGTAAATATTTGTCGAATAAAAATCAAGCACATTCAGAAAGATACTCACTGTTAGAAGCTATGTCAATCAAAAGAGTTTCTTCTGCTTCTGAGACGGGAAAAAAAAAAGAGTAGGATCAGGGAAGAGAAAACCACTCATTACAACCAAAAGAATACATGCCTAACTAAATAACTGCTTCTCTCAGTCACTACTCCTAGGTCTTAGAACCTATTTTTTAAAATTCTTTTTCATTTAATATTTTTTAAAGGGATTTTTAATAGCACTAGGTTCTAAAGACTATGAGCAAATCAACTAAAATAAAAATGAACTGAAGAAGTAACCAAATGGAACTCCTCAAAGCAAATCAAGGAACGAGAAATTAATAGTACAGAATATAACAACATGTTGATTCAAGCAAAAGCAAGTTTAATTCCCCTTAACTGTAATATACTGATTTAACTCTGGGTCCTTTAGATACTTCTTTAGATACCAGAAGGCAAAGGAAGTTACCCTGAAAGTCCACAGGTGAATTACTTTCTTAACTCAGATCTATTCTGTGAAAATTTCCCAGTGATCTCATCACGTCTGCCCCCGTCCCACACAGGGGGGCAGAGTATACCTTCAGGTTACAATTACTACCTGTGGGCCAAAGGCCCTCCATACCCAACAGGGTGCAAAGCAGTCTGCAAGTTTAGAGTTCTCCTTATCTCTCAATGGTTCTCCTGGACTTCTTCCTTTACAAGTGTCTAGACCCAACCTATCTCTTCCCCTCTGATTTCTCTGGATTTGACCAACTGCACCTGCCAGACCCTCCAGGCTAATTGAATTCCAGGTACTGACTCTGTGGGATTAGCTTGGATCTACCTTGGTCAAATGGAGTAGTCTCACCTTTTTCACCTCCCTCCCAAGACTGAATTATTTATTTGGCTCCATTACTCAGGTACAACAGAAGCAACTGGCAAGAAACTAACTCATTTAATACCAGAGAGTAGTCTTGATATTATTAGGATGATTAAACAAGGGGAATGAGGGCATCAAAACATAGATATTGTATGTTTACTACTGTTCTTCATTAACTTTTAGTTCTGTAAAACCTGAGTGTTTACAGATGGTTTTCTTTTTCTTTAGAGACAGCCTCACTCTCTCACCCAGGTTAGCATGCAGTGGCACAATCACAGCTCACTGCAGCCTCAAACTGCTGGGCTCAAGCGATCCTCCTGCTTCAACCTCCCAAGTAGCTGGGACTACAGGTATCTGCCACCACGTTTGGCAAATGTTGTTTTTTTAATTTTATTTTTGTAGAGATGGGGTCTCGCAATGTTGCCCAGGTTGGTCTTGAACTCCTGGGCTCAAGCAATCCTCCTGCCTCAGCTTCCCAAAACGTTGGAATTACAGGCGCAGTTTACAAAATAGATGCACAGGTCAGGAAATAGAAAGGAGATGAAAATCATACATAAGTCTTCCTTCAGTCATGGGGAACTATATTACATGTGTGTACATATTTTCCCAGATTCTAAGAAGCAGCACTACGATCTAACAATCAGCAATTGATTTCTTATTAAAAATACTAAGAGAAACAGGGTAAAAGAGAGCCTAGAGGTAGAGTAAAAAGGTACAAAGCTAATAGGATATTAATTTAAAGTCACGTTCTTTGGCTCTTCCCCTCTGTGAAGGGCTACATCTTGAAAAGTGAGGTGGCCACAGCCACTTACTATGGCACGCAGCTACCTTGTTTAGAATGTCTCTCTCACATAGGGCAGGCTAAATAGCTATCACTTAATTCTTCTGTACAATATGGACACTATTCATTGAAGCTATTTTTAATTCTTAACACAAGCATTCTTAAAAAGTCATATCCACTAGCTTAGTATTTTCACTTACAAGAATAAATCCTTAGGAAATAAGAGATGTGCAGGTATATTTAGGTGCAGAGATGTTCATCATATTACTATTTATACTAGTGAAAAATAACCCAAATGTCAACATAGCGGAATTATTACATTATGGACCATTCATAAACTGGAATGGCATATAGCCATTAATGACATGGAAAAGTGCTCATAATACGATAGCATGTAGAACAGACAAAAAATTATATGAGTATCACTCATGCTGCAATGTATGTGTAGAAAAAAGGAAAATGCTAGGTGTTTATCTCTGAAGGATGGGAATTTAAGTGACCTATTTTCTTTACACTTTTCTGTTCTTTCCAAAGGTATTACATTATGTACATGTCACTTAGTGATTAAAAAATAGTTCAATGTAGTTTAAGAAATAATCCATGCAAGCTAAGATTTAAGTTTTCCAAGAAAGGCCAGGCATGCTGGCTCATGCCTGTAAGTTGCCCAGCACTTTTGGAGGCTGAGACAGGCAGATTGCTTAAACTCAGGAGTTTGAGACCAGCCTGGGCAACATGGCGAAACCCCGTCTCTACAAAAATTACAAAAAAATAAAAATTAGCTGGGGGGTGGTGCACCTGCAGTCCCAGCTACTTGGGAGGCTGAAGTGGGAGGATCGCTTGAGCCTGGGAAATGACCTTGTCTTGAAAAAACAAGTTTTCCAAGAAGCTACAATTGATACAGAATGCTTCTGACTGATAAAGCCACTGGTCTTAGTGAAAACAGAATGTATTTGTTCTCTAGTATCAATTTCCTTTCTAGAGCAATGTGAGATGACAGAAGCAACACCTCCTACACAAACCTCCCAATTTTTAAGTTTCATCGTAGCAGATGAAACAACAGATTTTCTGTGCTCCGTCCCCAAATTTGAGGGCAGGAGGCCAAATATTTCCTCCCCAGAGTCAATTTTCTTATGAATCACCAATGTCAAGGTTTGAGAATCAGCACAATTGAGAATCAGCACAAGATATTACAATCTGGCAAGGTATGTTGCCAAATGTATTAATTTCAAATAGCATGTGGAGAAAGTGCTGAATGTGTGTGAATCCAAGTGACCTTGGTACCTTATAATGAGCACTGTGTCCGTTAAGCCCAAGAATGTTATTTAAATCCACATATAGGTCAGTCAGCATAAAAAACTACCTACACAGGTAATAATCTATGTACATCTCTAACCCAAGCCAAGGAAATAGGTGAGACTACAGACACACGCATATATACAAATATATTGCAATATAACCCTTCAGCATTCTTAAAGTATCATCTCCTCAACGTTATCTTTTTATGCAAAGAGTAATACATTTCATTTTACATGCAGTGACAAATTTAAATATGTATGGTATTACATAATGCAGTAATGACCAAGAAAAAACATTATAAAACTAGCTAAGCAATTAAAGCTAGTACCTTGAACACATCTGAAGTGGCTATTTATAGGAATGATATCTTGAACATGCTGTTCCTTCTCATGCAACTGGATTATTAACCTAGGAAACAGAAGAACGCATCAAAGAATAGCCACTGAAAAACCCATTTAGCAACAAAATACTTCGCTGTCCTGTTATACAAATCTAGTCTGTATTTATTAGACTTGCTGCATCTAGTTCCCTGGATCTGAGCATCATGACAGCTAGATATTGCTCTAGGCCTAAAAGGATGCTAGTGGTGATGAACATCTGATTACCCACACTGTTCTCTAGGCCATATATCCTAAAAGCAGCATACAAGCTTAAGAGCATGATTTACAGAGTATATAGCTTCAGAGTATGCATACCAGAGTGAAGAACTGACAGCTAGATGTGAAGTCCAGGGACCACAGCTATCTTTACACCATGGAATTTCTAGTACCTAGCACAGAGCCTGGCACACAGCAGTTGCTCGTGTGTGTGGAATCAGTGAATTAGAAAATTCATAAATTAAGTTTCCAATTACACTACCATGGCTTTTTACCAAAGAATGGATCTGTCTCTTCAAACAAGCATTCAGGTTCATGGAGGAGTAAGAGGGAATGCCGAGCCAGCTGGTTGGTCAAAATATCAGTGACCAACAAGGTGGCAGATACCACAACCGGATTGCCTTCAAATCCCTTGTGTTTTTTCTCTGGTTTCCAAGTTTACGCTGGTATTTCTATGAACATGAGTAAACCCGGCTCCCCAGTATGAAATCCATACTTCTAAATCCATATGTACTCCTGAAATATTAATTTTTCATTTATTATTTATCCTTAATGGCCCAGAATCGAGGTACAACCTACTGGTAAACAGCCATTCTGAACGTCAACTAGCATTCCCAAAGTCAAGCACTCTTCCAAGTATTGTTTTTAGTTTTGTTTTTGTCAGGAACACTGTTTCTTCCCGAGTTTCATCTCAAATATCACCTCCTCCGTGAAGCTTTCCTCAATACCCCCAAGCAGAACCAGCAGCCTTATTGCCTTTGTTTGCCCCTCTAATAGAATACTTATACACTCCATTATGGTTATATTTATTTCCCCTCACTGATTTTAGCCCCTTGAAAGCAAAGACCAGATCATAATCAGTTTTGTCTGCAGCCTAACAGTTGCTCAACAAATACTGGTTGAATAAATCATCTAGCTTAATTAAGCTATAAGCAGAGGTGAATTTTAAAATGAAACTGTTCAACTTCTGACATTAAAATGTCATCATTTTGAAGGGTTTGATTTCTATTTTGTTGTCTTTTGGGGTGCCTGTTGCTTTTGCTTTTTGCATTTTCAAATGTGTTAACTTTGAAGAGGATAACCTGGGATAGGATAAGTAATTACTTAGATAGAACTAAGGGAAATAAAAGTATTAATGCTTCTTTTCTGCTGTGATCCTCTTGCCTAATTTGCAGGGGTTTGTATTCTAACGTGACTACAGGAATATGGGGCAGGCCCCTTTCAATCTGGAAAGTTCATGAGTTGAGTGGAGAGTCCTATAAACACAGATGGAAACCAGAAACCAGATAAAAGGCTGAGAAATCAAAGGTTCAGGAGGAAGAGCTTACTTTGAGGAAGATAAACACAAACCACTAAAATCTCAAAACATGTAAACAAGATACGGTGTTGAACATCTAGCAGTAAAGCTTCATGTGAACAGTACTATTAAAAACTATTACAAAACAGAAATAAACTGAGAACTTAAGTGAATTCCACAAACATTTATTGAGTATTTACTACGTGTTACCCACTAAATCACGATGAAAGAGTAGGGCTAAGAATAAGCATAAAAATTCTACCTGAGTGTAATTATTCATTTCAGAATATGAAGATTAGAAATAATTGGCATACAGCAAAACAATGGAATTCAGAATTTGGTAGTTGTCAAACACAAAAGAGTGACAAATCCTGAATGCCAACTCTGCCTTATCCCTAGGAAACGCTTTGATTTGTTCAAGGAAGGTAAAAGGTCAAACAGGCTTTTTCATAATCTATTATCCTTGAAAAAGATGAATCTTAGTGTTTGATTCCCTGTTTCCAAAAAAACCTGATTTTTAATTGTAATTTTGGTCAAGTAAATTTCCCATGGTTGACAGTAGGAACCACAGACATAAAGATTTAAGACAGGCTTCAAGTTCTAGGATAAAAAGGCCAAAAGTAAAAAGTTCTGGACGCTCGAGTCAGAGAAGGCACCAGAGAGACAAGAACATGAGGATTACAGATGGTATTATGGTATTAGGTGTCTCCAGTAAATGCTTTCAAGAGAAATTTCTCAGTGTAATTCTGAGACATGTTACATAGGATCAGATCTCAGGTACTCTACTTCCTAATTGCAAACAAGTGACTTAACCTGTCTGTGCTTCAATTTTTGTATCTATAAAAGGGGGATAATGATATTACTATTTTATCCCTCGCACGTGGATTAAATGAACTAACTAATGAAAAGTGCTTAGAACAGTACCTGGCACATAAGCAGTCATTGAGTGTTAGTTATATAGCAACAACTGTATCAGTTGTTAGTTTATATATAAACTATAGTTTATATATATTTAAAACTATATAGTTTATAAACTGTTAATATAGCAACAACTATATTAGTTGTTAGTTATATAGTTGTTAGTTTTATAGTGTTATTTATATATTAGTGTTAGTTATATAGCAACCCCATACCCCCACATATACCCCCAACTATACCCCCATAACTTACACAGAATTGGAACACAAGACTTCCTTATTAGCTCAACAGAGTTCCAAATCTACTAATCCGAGGGACCACCTTCTGGGCTGTGGTCATCTCAGTAATGTAGCTATTCTATTCAATCTTCAGATTTTTGTTTTTACATTAGAGGAAACCAAGGCACAGAAGTTTTACTGGTTTGCTCAAGGGTCACCTCTCTCTAACCCACTCTAGCCTTTGGAAATGTTAGTGGTGTTCCACTTTTCTGCTGAATTTAGTTTTATTAAATTCTGAATTTAGTTTCATTAAACTAGTCTTCCAGGGTTGGATGAAATCTGGGTTTGATGAACTTCCCAATAGAGCTGACTAAGCAGGACCTAGGAAGGAGCTACTTCATAGAACTAGCTGACATCCAGTTACAGTGGCACCAATAGTCTCAGAAAAGAGCAGGTTGGGCCAGTGGGGATTTCTTCCATGTAAATCAGACAGCATAGACACAGAGGATCTAAAAGTGGGGACTGAGGAAATTGGTTTTAGGCAGAACCCAATGTTGGGAGATGGCAAGATTTAAGTGAACAATTTTTAAACTGGGAAGGAATATTATGCCAAGAAGCCAGTGAATATCCAAGGGAGGTGTCTTGGGCACACAGGGATAGGGACCTATGATATGTAAAGGTCACCATGGATACTTTTGAGATGAGGCATTAGTGACAATAGAGGTTAGCAGCTATGGTGATAGCTTATCAAAATAATCTTTTGATCAATCATTCAACAGTATTTACTGAGTTCCTATGTCTAAGGCAGAGAGGAAGGTGACACACTGATAAAATACTGTTATTTCTATCTCTACACATTTCATTACATTTTCTAACAGTCAAATCAGTAAGTGAGGCAGTTTCTGGCCTACACTAAACCATTACTGAATTAATGAATATGCCTTCAAACAAGTGGGATAAGGGGGTAGGGAGACTGGAGAAACCAGCTGAATAGGGTTAAGACAAGTCTGTAACGTGAACAATGAGGCATTTCCATAGCATTTTTACGTTTTGTAAACCACTCTCGCATTTATTTTTCCCCCACTTATAACTCCAAAGGCTATAAGGTAAGGCAGTTAATGGTTTTATTAAACTGAAGAGTTAACTTTGGCCCAGAAAGCTTTATTGACTTGCCCAACGTTACACAACACATGTCAGTTGCAGGGGCAGGAACTAAGAACCCAGGCTTCCTGCTTCCCCGCCCATTCAGTCCTTCCACTGAGCCACACTGCCAAGCAAGATCCAGAGGCTTGGAAGTTGAGGACAAAGCCCCGAGGTTAGAGAGCACTGGCACTTCACACCTGGACCTGAACCTGTTGCCCGTGTGGCCTTAGTAGGAGGACAGTGGGTGACCCGTCGCGGTTTGGGGTTGGGAGGTAATGGCAGGCTCACCTCCTCTGTGGGAATCAGGTGGTTACTTACTCATATTGCCCGTTCCTCTGGGCTAGGGTCAGGGCGCAGGGCTCCCGGAGAGGACCCTTCATCTCCATACCCTCGACAGTATGCGGGCGCTAGTCAAGGGTCTCCTTTGGAAGCGCGGTGGGGAGGAGTGGTGCACTGCGGGGCGAAGGGGGTCTTCCACCCCCCGCCCCGGCCGCCCTCACCCGCCCCGCCCGGCTTCGCCTCCCGCGCCGGCCCCCTCCCCCACTCTGCTTGGCCTCTGGGCCACCCGGTTGCCCCGCCCCGCCGTGTTCCGCAGGGCCCCCGACCCCCACCCGCGGCCCTGCGCGGTCTCCCCTCCCCCTTCTCTCCGGCGGATACGGCAAGGGGCTGGGCTCCGACCGGGAGCGGCGGCTCCATCCAGGCGGCCTCCGGGCTCGGCGGGACAGCGGACTGCGGGCGGATCCGACGACAGTGGCTCCCGAGTCCCCACACCCACCCACCCACCTCGGCTGCGTGTCGTTTGAGGAACCGCTCCGCGCCGGGCGCCGGGCGCCGGGAGCCGGGAGCCGGTAGCGGGGAGCTGGGAGCTGAGAATCTGACCCGAGAGAGAGCGGCGCCTCGCGCCCCCGCCAGTTTTCCAGGCCGCCGCAGATTCCGCTCCCTGCGGCCAACCTGCGGAACTGCAGCGAGAGACCCGACGGACTGGGGGCGTCCCTACTACGTCCAGCAAGGAATGGGGTTTAAATGCCACCTGTGACATCAAAATTGTTCTGAGGACTTTGAAGATGGCCACAGAAACAAAACACAGTCACACCTATGGGGGATCTCAAACCTGTTGTGTCAATACGACCCACATCATCCATATATGAAACAATATATATATAAAATATATAAAATTTGTATATTATATAATATATATTATACATAATATATATTATATATGTAATATTATATATAATATAATATATATTATATATGTAATATTATATATAATATAATATATAATATATGTAATATTATATATAATATAATATATATTATATATGTAATATTATATATATATATTTCTTAAGGTTATAATGCTCTGTGTTGGTTATCCTACCATTTCCCTTCCTCTTCTTTCTTCTATGCCCTATATCAGAGAATTCCCCAAAGCCCAGACCTTTGCTCCTCCTCTGCATCCCCTCCAGGTCACCTCTAACTAGACAATGTCCAAATATATATCCCTGGCCCAGACCTGTTACCTAATAGAGTCCATTGTTAATACATCACTACGTCACAAAACTAACTCATTATCATTTCACTTAAAAGCCATATATTGTCTTCCCCCTCCTAATCTCTATATCCAATCAGTCAACAAACCCTGTTAATATTTTACATGGAATTACTTTTAGATTCCTTATTTTCTTTCCATTCGCACTGCCATAACTTTATTGTAAGCCCTTGTGATAGCCTATCTGGGTTATTGCATTTTTCTTTAAATAAATCCTATTGGGTTTACTCTGTCCTTTGACCTGTTTACTCTGTTGACAACCATAACAATATTTTTCCCAAAGTAATTTTTCGATTGTGTTATTCATTTGTTCCAGAATATATAATACACTAAATATCAAGACTGACTGTAAGTCTGTAGTAATTAAAAGTATACTATGGAGATAGACAATCAATGAAACACAATATAAAGCCCCCAAACAGACCACACATATATGGAAGGTTGATATGCAGCGTGTGGGACATTTCAAATCAGTGGGGAAATAATGGATTATCCACTAAGTGGTAGTAGGACTACTGCTTATCCATATGGAAAACTATAAAATTAGACCCCTACCTCTAACCATGGAAGAAAAATCAATTCTAGGTGGATTAAAGATCTAAATGTGAAAAGCAAAACTTTATAACTCTCAGAAAAAAGCTGAGTATCTTTATGAGCTTGGAATATGGAATGAGAATAAGACATTTAGCTAAATAAAATTTCAAAATGTGTGTACTTCAAGACAATATAAACAAGTTAAAAGACAAACTGGCCTGCACAGTGGCTCATGCCTGTAATCCTAGCACTTTGGGAGGCCAAGGCGGTAGGATCACTTTAGCCCAGGAGTTCAAGACCAGCCTGGGCAACGTGGCAAAACCCTGTCTCTACAAAAAATATAAAAATTAGCTGGATGTGGAGGCAAGTGCTTGCAGTCCCAGCTACTCAGGAGGCTGAGGTGGGAGTATCCCCTTGAGCCAGCGAGGTCACAGCTGCAGTGAGCCATGGATGGCGCCACTGCACTCCAGCCTGGGAGTCTGGGCGACAGAGCAAGAGCTTGTCTCAAAAAAAAAAAAAAAAGAAAAGAAAAAAGGCCAGCTGTCATCACCTTTCTGACGTCTCCCACCATTTCCCTCCACTCTCTCTAACTAGCTTTGCGTAGTCACACTGACTCCTTGTTGTTCCTAGGACTTGTCAGGCACACTCTTGCCTCAGGGCCTTTGCACTTGCTGTTCACTCTGCCTGCACTCTCACCTCCTTCAGGTCTTTGCTCAAATGTCACTTTCTCGCTGAAGCCTTCCTAGACCACTTTATTGAAAACTGTAATTCAACAATCCCCTTCTCCATCATCACACATACATGTTTCCTATCCCTCTTCCCTGCTTATGTATCACTATCCACCACTTCTGTTTTATTTATCAATATTATTAGTCATTTACCTTCACCCACTAGAATGTTGAGTTCCATGAGTGCAAGGATTTTTGTCTGTTTTGATCATAGCTGCATTCTCAGTGCCTAGAACCATTCTTGGAGCAAAGTAGGTGCTAGAGAAATATTGATTACATGAATGAATGACTTAGTATCCAGGATATATAAGAACTCCTATAAAAAAGAAATAAAGAAACCTAATAGAAAAATTGACAAAATATCTGAGTAAGTAATTAATAGTCAAGGAAACCCAGATGGCCAATAAAGAAATGAAAGATGCCTAACTTTATTACTATTCAGGGAAATTGAAAAGTCAAACCACAAGATACCATTTCACAACCATCGGTTTTGTGAAAATTTAAAAAGTCAGACAACCCCAAGTGTTGTTGAGGTTCTAGCAGTAGAACTCTGATTTAAGGCTAGAAGGAGTTTAAGTTGGTAGAACTGCTATGAAGAACAATTTGACAATGTCTAATAAAGGCAATACCCCTGAATCTAGAAATTCTATTTCTAGATATAGACACTGGCAAAACTCTACCTTTTATATGCACAAAGAGACATATAAAAGAATGTTCATTGCAGTATTATTTGTAATCTCAAAAATGGAAGCCAAGTAAATGTCAGCAGGTGAATGAATAAATAATGGTGTTCTCGATGAATGAATTTGAGCTACAGGTAGTAACAGCTAAATTTCAAAAATATAACGTTGAGCAAAAAGCGAATTGCAAAACATGTACAGTATACTGTGTATATAAAGTCTGAAAATATCATCTATTGCTTATGGCTACATAAATGAGTAGTACTGTAATAGTATATAAAACATGAAAGGGCATGATCACCAAATTTAAAGGAGGGAGAGGATTGACACTGGGGAGGGGCATACAGAGAATATCAAATATATCTGTAATATTTATTTCTCAAAACAGAATCTGAAAAGTGATGTTGCAAGATTTGATAGAACTGGGTGGTGGGTACATATATTGGTTCTGTTATTCCATGTACTTTCCTGCACTGAAAATCATTTGCAGTCAATGAAATGAAAGATAAAGAAGGAATATGCAGGGGAGGGTTAGCAGTATCAAATGCTGAAAATAGGACAAGAAAATGAGGGCCAAAGAGACTTTGTTTGGATGTGTCAAGGAGTTCACTGGAGACCAATACTTGTTTGGTTTCAATAAGTGGTGAGGATAGAAACAAGATTATGGGGAATTGAGGAGGAGCTGTATTGTGAGAAAACGGAGACAAGAGACCACAGATTAAAGAGGTTTGGAAATAAAAAGGAACGAAGTACAATTTTAATTAAATTAGTTAGAAGGGTCAGAGGTTGTTGACAAAGCCTGAAGCCACTTTAAAGCAAAGAGGAAGGAGCCAACAAAGAGGGGGCCTTTTAAGATGCTAGAAGAGAGAGGTGGTAAGGTTGCAAGCAAAATCCCTCAGTAATTGAGAGGGACAAAGATCCAAGATGGAGATGGCAGAATCAGCCTTAGAAAAAAGGTGAGATACTTCTTCTTCCAAGTTTACAGTGTCCTCAGCACCTAAACAGTGCCTTGCACATAGTGGGTACTCAATAAATATTTGTTAAGTGAGGAATAAAGGTTGTATGGAAATTAAAATATATTGAGGTAAGGACACTAAAAACTGAGGTCTCTCACAGGGTAAATGATGGTTGCATGTAAGTGGCTTCCAATGCAAAGAGTTAAAAGAAAATTGAATAGAATTCAAATAAATGAAACTCTGGCTTCAAGAAAACATGAATCTCACCACCTTTACCACCACCATCACCACCACCACCACCTGCATGTGCGTGCATGTATACACACACACACACACACACACACACACACACACACACATATTCAATGGGTGCTTAGTGCCTGCCTTTTATCCATTAGGCAACTGTCACTAAGTGTCTACAACTTACAGGCTTTTCAGAAACAAAATTTAAAAAAACAGGATCTTTAAAAAAGACTAGAGCCGAGCACGGTGGCTCACACCTATAATCCCAGCACTTTGGAAGGCCAAAGCAGAAGGATCATTTGAAGTTTGAGATTAGCCTGGGCAATCTAACGCGACTCCCATCTCTACAAAAATAAAATAAAATAAAATTAGCTGGGCATGGTGGTATGTGCCTATAGTCCCAGTTACTCGGGAGGCTGAGGCAGGAGGATCACTTGAGCCCAGGAGTTCAAGGCTGCAGTGAGCTATGATTGTGCCACAGCACTCCAGTCTGGGCGACAGAAGGAGACTCTGTCTCTAAAAAAATTTGTTTTTAAGTAAAGGCTATAAAATACTAAAATGACAAATTAAAAAATAATAATTTAATTAAATGGCATACAAAATAGAACAGTATATCAAGTTCATTAACAGTTAAATTTAGTATGCATTTAAAAACCCATTATATTTGAAGACGATTTTTAGGTTGAATATCTCACTTCCCAAGAATTCCCAAGTACATATAATTCTTATGGAGAAATCACAGCCATGTAAATTAAATTAGTTATGCACAGACAAATAATTTCAAAAGCAAAATTACCAAAGCATTTTCAAAAATTTATAGCAAAAATATAAATGTTTAATGCAGGATGCAGATGCATTTTAATATGTTTATTATGATGTTGGCTGAAGTCTCCACAAGTGACAGTGTTTAGGGCCTGCAAAGGCAAAAACAGGCCTGCCTAACATAGATGAGGCTGGGAAGGAAGATTTTGCATAGGTGAGTCAGCAGCCAGAGGCTGGAAGGCAGGCCCAGTGGAAGCATAAATGATTCATTGATTTTTAAATCACCACTAGTTGAAAAGCCTCCCTTTTCATATACACAAATCCAGCATGGGTATGGCTTTCCATACAGAGCAACACAAAGAGTTAATTTTTATTTACATATTTCTGATTTGCATTTCTATATGTCTACTTACACATTTCTATGTTATTTATGTCTATTTTCATTCCTTATAGAGTTTCGGGTGAGAAAGGCTCATTACTTGGGGCCACAGCCCCCTATTCACCACTCTTTCACCAAGAGTGTAGGGGTCACACCTACACTCTTGGTGAAATGGCGACAGGCACGGCAAGCAGGAAAAACTGGCCTCCTTCGGCACACAATGCCCTCCAGGCCCTTCTTTCGCTTTGCTACTTTATTCCTACCCAGGCTAATTTCTTAATTCCCTTCATTCTCTACCCCTATCACATTCACCAAGGCTAGGCTCTCCTTTCTGCTTAGTGAATCCCATAGGCAGGTCAGCATTGCCCAGGCCTACTTGCCTCTTCTTCTCAGAAATTGGAGGTGCTGAACTGAAAGAATATGGCGTCAGCCTGGCATTAAAGCTCCAAGGATCTGTCCTGAATGCATCATTCCAGAGTTATCTCCCAAGGAAACTCTTTATAAACTTTATGCTCTGCCCATCGTTTCCCTTCAGATGTGAACATGTGCAGCAGTTAGTGGCGATCAAATGCATGTGTCCGTGACTCAAATACTCAGTCGATCATTTAGCTGAACACTGCTGGCTTGCCATCTTGGTCTTGACCTTTATAGAGTGTTAAATTATAAAAAATGATCCATAAGCTGTTTAATATATATCCATAAAGAATCGAAGAGATGCTGATGATTGAAATACAGAGCATAAAATGATTACAATTCTAAAAATTCCCAAGATAACACTCATCAGACCCAGAAGCTGCATTTATCTGATCAAAATTCTTATATGGCTCATAAAAATTTCTCAAGCACTTCAGAAATCCTTAAAAAGAAAATTGAGTTATGGCTAAATTCAATTTGTTTTCTCACTTATTGGGAATAAAAAATTATCCACATCTGCAAAGTCAAATGATGAGATCTCTAATATCATCATTTAGAAACAAAATGCAAAAATTATTAAAGTAAGCAGGTTGATATTTTTTAAAGCACGAAATTCAATAATTCCAATTTCAGGTCTTGAAAAGGGTTTTTGTCTATTTGTGAATGCTGCAAGGCCTAGTAACATTTAACCATACTGTGATGGATATAGAGGGATGATCTATGAAGGCTGCCTGAGCTCCCTGCTACTCTCAATCATGTGACCCTTCTGGATGCAGATAGGGATGAGGCTGGTCTTATCCCTAATGCAGGTGTCACAAAGGAAGGGGAAAATATATTCTTGGTTTTTAGGTTATCATTTTAAGTCTCAGTCCAGCGTGTAAGACAGGAAGATTTGGAAAGAGTCTCTGTTGAGAAAGATGTGTTACATTCCTCAACCCATACCTCCACCCTCAGTAGACAAGAGCCTCAGAACTGAGAAGGAGTAGAGCAGGAAAGTAAGAGAATGCTTTTGTTTATTTAGAGACAGAGTCTCACTTTGTTGCCCAGGCTGGAATGCAGTGGCATAATCATAGCTCACTGCAGCCTTGAACTCCTGAGCTCAAGTGATCCTCCTGTCTCAGCCTCCCGAGTAGCTGGGACTGCAGATGTGCACTGCCACGTCTAGGTAATTAAAAATAAAACTAAGAGACAGTATCTTGCCATGTTGCCCAGGTTGGTCTTGAACTTCTGGGATCAAGCGATTCACCCTCTCTTGGCCTCCTAAAGTGCTGGGATTAAAGGTATGAGCCATCATGCCCAGCCCAGAAGAGAATTTGGAAGCTGGAATCTTGTGGTCATGATGAGAAGAAGCCATGTTTGGGAGAAGTAAAGACCATGTCATTAGAGGCCTGATGGGCAGTTGGCCACCCTAATGGATGGCAGCAGGGATGGAAGACAGGATAACTGCACATCTCAGGGAAGCCCAGTGAAGAATATACCAAGAACCTGAGAAGTGGGTTCCTTCTCCCCACCACTGTTATTTCAGTCTTGCATAAACTCGAGTTCAAAATCAACATGTGGGGCATGAAGGAGGGAGGGGTGAATCCTAAATCTGATTGGGTTTAAACATGAATTGACTAAGTTTAAGTGGAGGATTGGTTTCTGCCATCAGAAAGAATGATGCTTCTAGAAAGGCATTAAATCCAGACATAAGCAGCATAAGCTCCAGAACCTTGTCTGTCTTGCTTATGGCTGTATACCTAGCACCTAGTACCTGGCACAGTAGCATTTCGATAGGTATCTGTGGAGTGTATAACTGTCCCTTACAGAAAATAATGAGTGATTTAGAATTATTCTAAGTGTGTTAAGCATCAAAACAAATTGGGAAGTTTTGCTCTAACCAATGTAACTATTTAATCTCTTGATTGATCACACACCACTTATTCTTCACTCCATCTCAGTGCTAATGCTACATCTTTTCCCCAACATCCTCTGCAACTGTACCTGCTGGAATCCCCTATTCTTCAATGCTCACCTCAAGTGAAGCTTTTCCTTCTTTGAAGCTTTTCTCCTGTCTCCTCTCAGTTGGAAAGGAATGCTCCCTCCTGAATAACAGTGCCTCTGTGTACCTCTTAGGGAAGTTCTTGGAACTTTTCAAGGTCTGTTTTGTACAATATTGTAACAGAATGAACAAGCACATGATAAACTCTGATCATTCTTATCGCTACTCAGCACCATCTCCTCAGTGCTTTATAGTCACATGTTTTGAAAGAAACATTTATAAAGTACTTCTTTATACTTTTCTTTGGTGTCGAATTTTTCTTCTTTTAGTGTGCATAAAACGTATATGTACAGTTTAACAAATAATTATAAAGTGAATGTCCATGTAACCTCTACCTAGGTTAAAAAACTGAACATTGTTAGCCCTTTGAAAGTGCAAACAATGCAAGACTCCAGCTTCCAAATTTGCTTCTGGGCTGGTCACCCAAAACAGGTAGTTTTCTCTGATCATTCCTTCTTCTCCCACCGGAATTAAATCAAGGGTAGTATTGAGCCAGCATTCCCTGGTGAGGTATAAAAGATTCTGTCTGTTTGGAATGGTCAAAGTCCATGCCATAGTGGTCGTTAACATTTTTGAAGGTCATCCCTGGACATAACCACTATCTTGAGTTCTGTGATAATCATTTCCTTGCTTTTCTTTATAGTTTTATCGCTTATGAATGCAGTCATTAAAACTTTTGCCTGCTTTTGAACTTTATATGAATGGCATTGTATGGTATATATTCTTTATATCTTGCTTATTTCAGCTAATAGTATGTCATGCATGCGGTCGTATATAGATGCCCTGCAGTTTAATTGATGTACAATATTCTATTGTGTGACTATATTGGAATTAATTCATTCTCTTGTTGATGGACATTAGGTGGTTTCCAGCATTTGGCTATTACAAACAAAAGCTGATAAGAGCATTCTTTTTTTTTTTTTTTTCCTGAAACACAGTCTCACTCTGTCACTCAGGCTGGAGTGCAGTGGCGTGATCTCTGCTGACTGCAACCTCCGCCTCCAGGGTTCAACCGATTCTCCTGCCTCAGTCTCCCGAGTAGCTGGGACTACAGGTGTGTGCCATTGCACCCAGCTAATTTTTTTTATTTTTCAGTAGAGATGGAGTTTCATCATGCTAGTCAGGCTGGACTCGAACTCCTAACCTGAGGTGATCCACCCACCTCGGCTTCCCAGAGTGCTAGGATTACAGGTGTGAGCCATTGCACCCAGCCTAGAACATTCTTGTACATGGTTTTTGGTGCATATATGAATGATTACCTCTGGGGTGTATTATCCTAGTGGGGTGAAAGATGTCACAGGTTGGGCTCTCTAGAAGCAAAAGCTGAGATGAAATGTTGGGTGCAAGATGTTTATTAGGGATCAATACCAGTGGAAGGAAGGCAGAGGGAGTAGTATTGGGCAGGAGAGATGAACTATGATACAAGGCTGACGAAGCTTGAGCTAACTTGGCACTGAGTTTCGGAAAAAGTAGAGCCCATTGGTGAGTACTTTGTCAGGTTGAAATGGTCACCTTAGGAAGAGTGTGACTTCGGGTGAAGCAGCTCTTTGCAGCTAAGGCAGAGTCTCAAGGAGCTGACAGCTGGAGGCTATCTGCTGACTGTACCTCCCCCACATACCTGAGTAGAATGTTCTTCCTCGAAGCAGAATCTAGGTGGCACATCTCTGTGTTGCTACTACAAAAGGGTACATATGTGCTCAACTCTAGTAAATACTGTCAAACTGGTTTCCAAAGTGGTTGTACAATTTACATCTTCACTTGCACTCTATGAGAGTCCCCATCCTCACAAACTCTTGCCATTGTCAGTCTTTAAACATTTTAGCCATTCTAATGGATGTGCAGCAGTATCTCATTGTTTTTGTTTTGTTTTGAGATCAAGAGTCTCATTATGTCACCCCAGGCTGGAGTGTAGTCGCATGACCATGACCCACTGTAGCCTCGACTTCCCAGGGATATGTGATCCTCCTGCCTTAGCCTCCTGAGTAGCTGGCACTACAGGTGCATGCCACCACGCCAGATTAATTTATTTTTCATTTTTGTAGAGACAGGATTTCACCATGTTGCCTACGCTGGTCTTGAACTCCTGGGCTCAAGCAATACACCCACCTTGGCCTCCCGAAGTGCTGGGGATACAAGCATGAGCCACTGTGCTGGGCCTCATTGTGGTTTTAACTTGCATTTCCCTGATGACTACTGAGGTGAAACACATTCTCATACATTAATTGCTTTGTTAAGTCTTCTTTCGTCCACTTGTGTTTGTCTTCCACAGAGAATGAGTCTCTTTCAGGCAAAGGTCAGCAAACACAGCCTGAAGCCCATTTTTGTATGTCCCTTGAACTAAGAATGTTTTTACATTTAAAATTGTTTTTAAAAATCAAAATAATAATAATAATAATATTTAGTTATATGAAATTCAAATTCCAGTGTCCACAAAAACAGTTTTATTGGAACCAGCCATGTTCACGTGTCTATAGTCTATGGCTGCTTTCACGTTACAACAGCAGAGTTTAGTGGTTGTGACAAAGACTTTATAATCTGTAAAGCCTCAAATACTTACTACCTGGCCCTTTACAGAAAAAGTTTGCTGGTCCCTGTTCTAGGTCACTAGTTCTCAAAGTGTGGTCCCTGGACCAACAGCACCAGCATCAGCATCAGCGGGGAACTTGTTAGATAGACAAATTCTTGGCCCCACTCCAAACTTACCAATTCAGAAACTCTGGGAGTGGGGCCAACCATCTTTGTTTTAACAAGCCCTCCAGATGATGCTGATGCGCTAAAGTTTGAAAACCACTGGTCTAGGCCCAGGACAAGGACTCAATCTTTTTTTTTTTTTTTTTTTTTGGGTGTGTGTGTGTGTGTGTGTGTGTGTGTGTGTAGACATCATTGTCTTTTGGTATCTTGTTCTACATGTAGTGGGTAAGCTGGGGGAGAGCCCTGAAAAATGTTATATAAGTGTATTATTACGCATGTGAAATCTGGCAAGAACGGACACTCAGGACACGATTGAAGGAAGAAAAATGGGAGAAACAAGAGGGCAACACAGAAGCTGAAGGGTATGTGTGGAGTGGGGAGGGCATGGTGTAGCTAGGGAGCCAGTCCCTGGACTGCCTTCCCTCCTACCTCTTATTATTATTATATATATATTTTGAGATGGAGTCTCGCTCTGTCACCCAGGCTGGAGTGCAATGGCATGATTTCAGCTCACTGCAACCTCCGCCTCCTGGGTTCAAGCGATTCTCCTGCCTCAGCCTCCTGAGTAGCTGGGATTACAGGCATGTGCCACCACACCCGGCTAATTTTGTATTTTTAGTAGAGACGAGATTTCTCCACATTGGTCAGGCTGGCCTCAAACTCCTGACCTCAGGTGATTCTCCTGCCTCGGCCTCCCAAAGGGCTGGGATTATAGGTATGAGCCACCGCGCCTGGCCCCTCCGGCCTCTTTTTAAACAAAGATGAATCGAGTGCGATTCCTGTCCTCAAAAAAGTCACAGTCTAAGTAGAGAAGTAGCCTAACCCTCTTCTCCCTCATTACTGCCTTTCTTCAGAACTTACCTTTGAGGAAGTGTAACTGCACCAAATTGCTGACCCTGATAAATGATAATGAACAGAGAAAATGAACTTGGCAAACAGCACTTCCGCCTTATTCCTGTTTTAGTTTAGCACTGACTTTCAGACTTACTTTACCATATTCTATCTTTTTCCTTGGCTCAGCCAAAACTGAAAGCAGCACCCTGCTTTTTTCTTTTTGTTAACTACCATCCACTGAGTAATCTGTTATATGCCGGGATCATGTTAAATGTTTTATACATATATTTTACATTAAATCCTCATGAAATCACGTTGAATTAGGTATCATTATACCCATTTTACAGATGCAAATCGGAGGAGAGAGAGGTTAAACAATTTGGTAGAATCTGAACCCCAAGTCTTTCTGACTCTACAGCCAAAGCTGGTAATAATTGTACTATTCTGCCTCTAATAATATCGCCATGGATAATATTGTGCCTTTACATACATAGTAAATACATGGACATCAATGGTAACGTGCATCCATGAGACTTTTTACTTGCATGTAATAGAAACTAACTGATTTATTTAAATGGAAATAAAATGTATTAAATAGTGAAAAAAATATTGTGCCTTTCGCAAACCCAATTCAGATTATTTAGCATGTGTTTCGTGTTTTAGGGCATGGGTGGGTGGGTAGAATTTCAGGGTTGGGAGCATTTAAGAAAATCTTGCTGGGCGCAGTGACTCATACCTGTAATCCCAGGACTTCGGGAGGCCAAGGTGGGCGGATCAAGAGGTCAGGAGTTCGAGACCAGTCTGACCAACATGGTGAAACCCCATCTCTACTAAAAATACAAAAATTAGCCAGGCTTGGTGGCACGTGTCTGTAGTCCCAGCTACTCGGGAGGCAGAGGCAGGAGATGCTTGAATCCAGGAGGTGGTGGTTGCAGTGAGCCGGGACTGTACCACTGAACTACAGCCTGGGTGACAGAATGAGACTCTGTCTCAATATAAAAAAAAAAAAAAAAAAAAAAAAAGAAAAGAGAAGAAAATCTTGTATTTTTTTTTTTCCTGAGCTACTTTTGCAAAATTGCTTAACAGTAGAAAATCATTTTATATACCACTTAAAACAATATCAAAAATCATTCCTCAATGAAGTAACATTATTGTGAACAGTATAATACTCACATTGCATGTTACATTACACATTACTACTGCATTGTCTCTTCTGTGTGAAATTGTTCTGTTCAATTTTTTTTTGAGACGGAGTCTTGTTCTGTCACCCAGGCTAGAGTGCAGTGGCGTGATCTCAGCTCACTGCAACCTCCACCTCCTAGGTTCAAGTGATTCTCCTGCCTCAGCCTCCGGAGTAGCTGGGATTACAGGTGCCCACCACTGCACCCAGCTAATTTTTTTGTTTTTGGTAGAGATGGGGTTTCCCCATCTTGACCAGGCTGGTCTTGAACTCCTGACTTCATGATCTACCCGCCTCGGCCTCTCAAAGTGCTGGGATTACAGGCGTGAGCCACTGCACCTGGCCTGTTCTTTTTTTTTTACTCACCCTATCTACTAGGTCATACTCCTTCTGTTAAGGATTAATTTAAACTTGTCCAGTTTTGAGTAATACGTTTCGATTCATCTATAAAAAGGTATTTATCTATTATATAAAGAAACACCTTCATTGAGGAAAACTAGAATAGAAAAGCAAAATAAGAAAAAAAATTACCCACAATCCCACCACCTTGCTGTAACTACTGGTTTAACATTTGGAGTAGAACCTTCCAGGGTTTTTCCTTTGTGGAAATACATTTATGTAAATAGTGTTTTTCAGTGTGTGTGTGGCTAAAATGGGATCATTCTATCTTTTTGCCTGTATGTTTTCACTTAACAATATACAGGAATATATTTGCATGTCAACAGATACCTGATTACATAATCATTATTTTTTTTTCTTTTTCCTTTTTTCTTTTTTTTTGAAATGCAGTCTCACTCTGTCACCCAGGCTGGGGTGCAGTGGCGCGATCTCGCCTCACCGCAACCTCTGCCTCCAGGGTTCAAGCGATTCTCCTGCCTCAGCCTCCCAAGTAGCTGGGATTACAGGCGCCCGCCCCTACGCACAGGTAATTTTTTGTATTTTTAGTAGAGATGGGCTTTCATCATGTTGGCCAGGCTGGTCTCGAACTCCTGACCTTGTGACTCACCCACCTTGGCCTCCCAAAGTTCTGGGATTACAGGCATGAGCCACCGCGCCTGGTCAACACATAATCATTCTTAATGCTTGCATAGCATTCCATTTATTAATGTACTATACAATGTTTTGGCAATCCTTTCTTCTTGGACATCTCAGTTGTTTCTATTACGCTCTCCCCTTCTTTGCACAAACTGTCCTGAGTCTCATTACTGTTTTGAGAGTTTACTTTAGAGCATGGGTGTCCAATCTTTTGGCTTCCCTGGGTCATACTGGAAGAAGAATTGTCTTGGGCCACACATAAAATACTAATGCCAATGATAGCTGATAATAAAAAAAAAAAAAAGGTCCATGCCTAATTTTCGTGATATCTGCCACCACATAGGCAAAAAATGTTCTTGCATTCAAAGGGTCGGACACAGCTGCTTTAGAGGGAACACCGTGGAGACAGATGGCAGAAACATTTTTCAGTTATTTTCTCATAATTTCTACTGTCAAGCAGGAAGCCCTGTGAAGACCAGTGAACTTAATAAAGATGAAGTGGAAAAATGAGGTTTGGACTAGACAGTCTGGGGTTTGAATCTATCTCCTGTCACTTACTAGCTATGGAACGTTAGATGAGTTATTTAGCCTAAATCTCCATTTTCTCATCTGTAAAATAGGGATAATAATATTTATTTCATAGAAGTATTTGGAGGATTAGCAATATCATATGTAAATAATCTAGCATGGTGCCTAATACAATAGTGGGTGCTCAAGAAATGGTAGATGTATACTAGTTATTACCATGACCTTTTCCTTAAAATATGGATCACCAAGGAAATATCACATTTTCAAAAATGCCACTATCATAAATGTCTTTTAAAAAATAGTGAGAAAGCTTACTGATACGAACAGAATGGTTACTGTAGCTGTAAGCAAGACAGTATGTCCAGAATCTTTTGTGCCAGTTTCTGAAGAACATTAATCAGTCGGATCACAATGTGGTTTTAAGTCATACTGTGGTTTCAATGACAAATTTCAGACACAAAATAAGAGAAGGAACACGAAGCCTTTGGCTTTTCCTTTATGAACTTTATAAAACATTTAATATCACCAGTGGACACATGTTCTAGTAGCTACTAAACAAGTTTGGCTATTCGAGAATGATTGTTGAACAACCTCTATAATCTACCAAAATGGACATATTGACCGGTAGACCGGGATTAGTTCTGAGGTTCCCAGTTTATTTTTATTTTATTTTTTGATACAGAGTCTTGCTCTGTTGCCAGGCTGGAGTGCAGTGGTTTGATCTCGGCTCACTGCAATCTCTGTCTCCTGGGTTCAAGCGATTCTCCTGCCTCAGCCTCCCGAGTAGCTGGGATTACAGGCGTGCACCACCATACCCAGCTAATTTTTGTATTTTTAGTAGAGATGGGGTTTCACCATGTTGGCCAGGATGGTCTGGATCTCCTTGTGATCCGCCTGCCTCGGCCTCCCAAAGTGCTGGGATTACAGGCGTGAGCCAGTTCTTTATAAAAGTCTGCTCTGTCCTCCAACCCCAATGGAATAGAGCAATCCAAGACCATTTCAAATGAAAAGACATAATTGGGGAAAGTAGTAGCAGATAGAGCAAGGTGTTGAGTAGGCTCAGAAATGAGATGACTCTTGTTGAACAAAGTCTACAGATCATGAATTTTAGGCAGATTTACAAATAAGGATAGCACATGCTCTGTAAACAGCAGCTGTTGCCACAAGCCAAAGGGCAATATTTACATGAATCCTGTGGCAAGGTCTGTTGACCAAGCATCGACCTTTCCAGCCAAATTCATATACTTGATAGCACTTTCAGCCGCGTCATCTCGAAAAGGAAGGATTGCATTATACATGCATGGAAAATTGCCAACATACAAATATGTTCTGCCCCCAAATAAATTTCTAAATTCTTTTTTTGGAACTTGGAACACATGTCCCCACACACAAAAAAAAGGTGTTAAAAAGGGATGTGAGTTTCCCAGATTTCCTCACAAAAGTGCATTTAACCCACGATGTAACTGAAATAATGTACACTGACAATGAGAAATACAGTGGAACAAAACTGACTTGAAAGCAGGGACACACTAATACACAACAAATATTTCTTAAACTTTTCTCCTTTGCAGTCCCATACAATGAAAGAGGAATTCTATTCACCAATAGCTGCAATTTGGTGAAAAATAAATCCTCCACTGTTGCTGTCCTTAAAGGTCCTTCTCAAGTCAGGGTATTTAGGGTGTCCATCGCCTCAAGTATTTGTCATTTCTATGTGTTGGGAACATTTCATGTCCTTTCTTCTAGCTATTTCGAAATATACATTGCATTGTTTGTTCACTAGAGTCACCCTACTCTACTTTGAACATCAGAACTTATTCCTTCCATCTAACTGTATATTTGTACTCATTAACCAACCTCTCTTCGTTGATCCGCCTCAACCCCACACACCCTTCCCAGATTTGTGGTACCTATCATTGTACTCTCTACCTCCATGAGATCTACTTTTTAGCTCCCACATATGAGTGAGAACATGTGCCTGGCTTATTTTGTGCGACATAACCTTCAGTTTCATTTATGTTGCTGCAAATGAAATTTCATTCTTTTTTATGGCTAAATAGTATTCCATTGTGTATATAGACCACATTTTCCTTAACCATTCATCTGCTGATGGACACTGATTGATTCTGTATCACGAAATGATTTTATGTCCATGATCGTTCATATTATCAGTGTATTATTACCAAATAATAATGGAGGTGCAAATAAGACCTGTGCCAAAAAATCACAGTAATTCATTTCGATTACTAATGTTGAGTGCCTACCACATGTTGCCCCAGGTTCGGTGGGGAATCTTGACCTTGTCCTCTAGGAATTTAAAAATGTAGTGGTGAAGGCAAGAGAAGGGTTACTGCACATTGGCCACCTGAGAGGTACCAGAGGTGAAAATAGAACAAATATACGTAAAACTTGAGAGTCAGACTGCCTTGTAAGTGAATGTTTGCAGCTGCAATCAAGAGATTCAAGGAATGCTGCTTTGTGCAGAATTTAGGAAGGTGGAAACAGCACCGCTAATCCTACCTCTTTAGCGACCTGGGAAAGGGCAGTCCCAGAGGTGTTCCGCGCTTTGCAAATGGTGAAAAAGACCTTCTACAGTACAGTTATGAGCAGAGGAAAAGTTCTTTGTGCAAGGGGAGAGCGCCCCGAGGTACAAAGAGCAGATTTAAGGGAAAGAGGATTCGTTTTGCACGCATCTGCGAGGGGAGCTCAGGCTCACTGTTGGGGGCGTGTGGGAAAGGGGATTTTTAGGGGACCGCGAGTTGTGGGTTCCCGCCTCCACCCCTGTCCGCGCCCCACACTCAGGCAACAGTTGGTCGTGCGGGGCCGGCCCGGGCTCTGGGTGGGGAAGGGGAGTCTCGCGATCGTTGAGGGGGGGTGGAGGAAGGGGGGAGAGTGACGGGGGGAGGCCATGACGTAGGGTGGGTGGACGGAAGTGGGGCAGGGTTGAGGGTTATTTAAAGAAGGGGGGGCCTGAGCGAAGGGGTTGGAAGCGGAGTGATTCCCCACCCCTGCTCCATCTAGCTCTTTCCAGTGCAGGCACTGCCGCCGCCCAGCAGCCCTCGTACCCTGTCTCGTCCCCCTCCTCGTTCCCGCTCCCACGGCATGGAGCAGGACACCGCCGCAGTGGCAGCCACCGTGGCAGCCGCGGATGCGACCGCCACTATCGTGGTCATAGAGGACGAGCAACCGGGGCCGTCCACCTCTCAGGAGGAGGGAGCGGCCGCCGCGGCCACCGAAGCCACCGCGGCCACGGAGAAGGGCGAGAAGAAGAAGGAGGTAAATAGGAAGGGGGTGTGTGTGTGTGGTGGACAAATCCTGTGCCTGGCCCCTCTGAGGGGCCCAAAGCCTAACCTTTCGGCGCCGACAGGTACCCGCGGAGCTTTGCGGGGCTGGGGGCGGCGGGTGCGGGGGTCGGCGGCGGAACCGCCTGGCGTTCGCTCCCCTCCCCCTTTCCTTCTCGCCGCCTGGAGGACGGGGGCGGGGCTGGGCGCGGGCGGGAGCGGCGCGGGGTGGAGGGGTGCCCGCTCTCCCGGGGCCTGGGGGCTCGGGAGCCCCTCGACAACCCTCGACCCCCTCCACCTTCCCGGAACTCGGGTAACGGGGTGGGGGATGGGGCTGTGCAGGAAAAAGCCTCCGCCTCTCCCTCTCCTCTCGCTCGCTCCCTCTCCCCCCCTTTCCCGTCGGCCTCTGCCTGGGAAATCTGGGCCCTTCAATCCCACACTCGCGCTAAAGGGGTTTTGCTGGGGCTTTTTTTTTTTTTTTTTTTTTTTTTTTGTAATTCGAATTTCAAGGTGCTGCTGGTGGTTGCTGGGTGGAGGGTGACAGGGAAGACATTTCTTTCTTTCATTGGCAATGTCAGTCTTTTGGATGGCAGGAAAAAAAACCATCCCTTGTTCGTTTGAACCCCGCCTGCCGAGGTGGGGGTGTCACCCCGAGGAAAGGAGCTCTCTGCGTCGTACCCCCCCACCCCCCCAAACTGAGGAACCGTGGACGCTGGCTTAGGAAAATTTCCAACATCTGCACCCTCACCCTCTTCTGCCCCGCCCCCGACGGTATAGGGTTTCACTCCAGGGCCACCCCAATGGTCCCTCAATCCGGCCCCAAGCTTTCCAGGCTTCCGCCTCCCTCTCCTAGTGGGCGCTGCTGGCTCCTGGACACGCACAGGTTTTTTTTTTTTTTTTTTTTTCCTTTAATTTTTAAAAAACTCAGCGTCGCCAAGATGAGCTGCTTCTAACGTAAGGGAACCGCTCTGACACATATTAAAGCCAATCCAGAAAATATGTATTATCTCCATAAGGCACATTTCGTGTGGCCCGAGACATGCAAATAAAACTATAGAACATTGAAAAATTGACATAAAAATAGGATGGGGCATAAGCATTTTTGATGTATGATAAAATTGCACAACTAATCGTTTATAGGTGGATTTTTTTTCCCATTTACGAGTAGTCATATCGCAATTTTAAAAAGGTGGGTAATTTTGCTTTAGAGATCTCAAGTGGCTTTGTCTGAATCATTATATGATACTATACGACCAAATGAAAAGCTTTTGAGGAACATTAACACCTTTCGCCTTAAATGAGAAGAGTAATTTTAAATTTAGCAGTTGCTTATGTGACATATATTTTACTGATACAAGGTTGACTAAACAGAAGGACAATTGTAGTGCTAAATGAAAACCGTAGAAAACATACACATTGTAAGATCTACGCGGTACTTGGATTAGTAAGACAATATTGTTGATTAAAAGTGGGCGTAATACCAAGCATCAATATAAATCAAATGTTGGGAAATTCGGAAATGTCTCTGTGCTTTTTATTCCGTAGACTGGTCAAATGTGAGTGCCAAACTGCCTTTTGTATGGCAGGAAAGGTTGTCGAATTTCCAGGTTGTATACATTTTTGAATTTTGCATAAAATTTTTTATAAAATTTTGAATTGTGTAAAAACAAGGGACCAATAAAAAAAACTGTATAATATAAACACTGAGTTGATGCCTACATATTTGTCAACTCTGTTGCCTCATCAGAAATAGCCCTACCAGTACTTCATTTGTCCACTCAGGATAGGGGAATGAGGTGCTGTATGTCAGGAACTTCCTGGATAGCTGAAGTTTAGCCGCTGCATCATTTTTATTTTTAATTTTTCCTTAACAATTGAAATATATTACATACTACCTTGACACTTTAAATTGTGTACTAAAAGTGCAGATTAACCTCTTCTTCATGGTCATCAGTTAGTGTACTCAAACAGTGACACAAAGGCACCTGAAAATCCTGCAGGTTGTTCCGTCTCAATTAAGTAACCACCTACCAGACTCTTCCAGTATTGTGTTGATTTTTAAAAATAATTTTTCTGACCGGGCGCGGTGGCTCACGCCTGTAATCCTAGCACTTTAGGAAGCCGAGGCAGGTGGATCACTTGAGGTCAGGAGTTCAAAACCAGCCTGGCCAGTATGGTGAAGCCCCATCTCTACTAAAAATACCAAAAAAAAAAAAAAAAAAAAAAAAAAATTAGATGAGCGTGGTGGCGGGCACCTGTAATCCCAGCTACTTGGGAGGTTGAGGCAGGAGAATCGCTTGAACTGGGAAGGCTGAGGTTGCAGTGAGCCGAGATCACACCACTGCACTCCGACCTGAGCGACAGGCTGAGACTCCGTCTCCAAATAAATAAGTAAGTAAATAAATAAATAAATAAATAAAATTTTTCTGTCTTCTTCCTTAATTGCCAGACTGTTAGCTATCACTTTTTAAACACCTCATCTAGTTTCACCAGAAATAATATGTTAGTTTATGATAAAGAATATAGGTGTAACAAAACCATAAACTCGTTTGAAAACAACTGTAAAATACAAAAGTGTCAGTGATAAAGCGGAGAAAGGGAAGTAATGACACGTGCACACCAAGGATGAGGGATGCTACTGCAGTGGAAGACATTTTCTTTTTTTTTTTTTTTTTTGAGACGGAGTCTCGCTCGGCTCACTGCAAGCTCCGCCTCCCGGGTTTACGCCACTCTCCTGGCTCAGCCTCCCGAGTAGCTGGGACTACAGGCGCCCACAACCGCGCCCGGCTAATTTTTTGTATTTTTAGTAGAGACGGGGTTTCACCGTGGTCTCGATCTCCTGACCTTGTGATCCGCCCGCCTCGGCCTCCCAAAGTGCTGGGATTACAGGCGTGAGCCACCGCGCCCGGCCGGAAGACATTTTCATCTTGGGTTTCTGCTGTGCCTTCTTGTAGAGTGCCTTCCTCTAGCCATCTTTCCCATGTCTTTTACTGTTGCTTGTATTCTCGGTGACATGGGAAGCCAGATTTTCAAACTTGGTGGAATTGTCTACCAAATAAAATAAAATAGGTTTCTGAATGAGAGCACTTTCATGATGAATACAGTAGATGAGATTTAGTGAATTGACCTGTGACATTTACCTACTCAAAGGTATTTTTGCTTGCCTTCTGGTTGTCGAACTTACTTGGTTTAAGTGACGGTTGGATTACCCAGCACTGTAGAAATTGGAGATGGTATCTTTGGTAATGAAAACATCAAGAAAAAGGTCATGGTCTTTAAAACAAGCCATTTTGTTGACCTTGTGCTGCGTTCTCATGGCACCTAGACTCAGATAACAAAATCCGAAGGAATTCATTAGAGTCTGTTAGTCACCTTTCATCTTTTCTTGTATGAAAAAATGTAGTTTTGAGAATGCACACACACACACACACACACACAAATGAGAAGGTTTAGAAGATAGGTATTTTAAAATTTGTTGTGGAAGATACTGCCAATTAAGTAATTACCCACAGCTTTTAATAGCCCTGCTCAAGATTAGAAATTTTAATTAGCATATAATTAGATTTTGATGGTAGTCTACCGCAAGGTAAGCAAAAAAGTAGTGGGTAAAATGTTTTTCTGGGATTAAAGCTTTAATTTTCTGTAAGTGTACTTCCCACTTTATTATATACACTTGTGTATATGAGGAAGTTATTTTCACTGTTTTGAAACTGGAAAACTACACTTCATATAGCCTTTCAAGGAATGAATGATAAAGGTATGGATTTGATACCCAATTTTTCTTGTTGCTTTGAAAATAAATATGATTTATATTATATATGGCAGTCTGAAAGTGTGAGTTTGAGGGGCTCTTCAGCAGTTTTCTATTCTCATCCATCCAGGATTACCTTCAAAACGTTCCACATAGATGTGTACATGTCAGATGCTGTAAATCAAGATGGTTATTATTTGGGTTAGTGTAACTGAATGATATCTGATCAGTGCTACAAAGAAAGAGTCTGGACAAGGTCAAATTCCATAATCTCAGTTTGGATTTCCTCAAAATAGAAATTTTAGTAAATATTAGAAGACATATTGGGGCCATATCTTTCTTATGTTTAAGGTCACATTCTGTTGATTTTTGACCTAAGTTTTCAGAGATAGTTTGACAAAAGCCATGATGGTTTTCACGAACAAATTTGTGTTTTCACTTACGCAAAGTCTGTGTTAAAAATGAAATACTCTCATCTTTGGTTCTGATGGGTAGATTTGTGTTTTTATTATTTTATTTCTTGATTTCTTATAGGGAAGGAGGCTTATTCTATATATGTATTTATATTTACCAGTACAGGCTTGTCTTTCCAAAGGATAGGGTGCATGAGATAACCCCCTTCCCCAGATAATCTCTGTATTAAGTTATTGATTGAGGTTAGTTTTTGCTAAATTACAATTTTGAAATATCAAACATTAATACTTAAATAGCCTTGATAAATTGCTTCTACAAAATATTTATGCAATATAAATAGTTTAGTTTTCTTTCCAGTTAGAGAAAATTAACATAAGCCAAAAGTTTAAAACTGCACTATTATATTAAGTATATATGATCACATTGCATTACATAAAAAATTAAATATTCTTATAATGCTATGAAAACAATTTAAAAAGTATTGTTTTAGGAACAGAAACCACAGTTTTTCTTCTGAAAGTGTGGCATATTTCCATGACATGAAGGAGTGTTTCTGAGAATTAATATTTACTTTCTTTGAATTCTTTGGTTTGTGGTTGATATTAGCCTTTTCTAGATTTTAAAATCTCTTATTTAATGTTTACACATTTTCTTACACTGTAAATTAAAGAATGGATGAGAAAGCTCAATGTTTCGCCTTTTGGGTTTTATTCCAATTAATATTTCTCTGGCATTCACAATTTTTCAGATGTTTTTATTGGACCTCAGGTGTACAGAACTGGATTAATCATAAGCCTTGCTTCGTGACATGCTCTCATCGTCAGTCCATGCATGTCCCACATTGATTTATATATTTAGTTATGTAATTGCTTTCCACCTTCTTCTAATGAGAACATTGACCAATTTAAGAACCTTGCTTTGCAATTTGATGACATTTATTTTCTTTGAAATTCTAGAAAAACGTTTCTTCATTTCAACTCAAACTTGCTGCTAAAGCTCCTAAATCTGAAAAGGAAATGGACCCGGAATATGAAGAGAAAATGGTAAATGTACTCTTGGATAGGATAGTGAATGCTGTAGTTAATTTTTATAGTTGAGATGTTAAAGACGAAAAAATACGTATGTATATGTAATGCATAGAGAATCATCGATTTTAGAATTGGAAAGTAATTTAATATACAATCTGTCACAATATTTTATGTTGAATAAATTAACCTCATTTTCAGATGAGGAATTAAAGGATCAGGGAAGCTATATGTCATAGTTGGGACTAGAAGTCACATCTCATTTTTGTTCAGTGCTCTCTGTCCCATAATAAAATACTTTAAGCTAGAAATATTTATTTATGAGGTGAAAAAATCAGTGGTAATACCACTGTGGCTTTGTGACCTGAGAGAAATCCAGTCACAAAGCCAGATTTTCATATTTTTCTTTCTTTCTCCTTCTTTGGACATATGAATAAATGCTACACATTAATGAAATATGTAATACGTCAATACTCTTTAAAGGGAAGAATATTTGTCCAATGCATGAAAATATCACATATTTAAGCAGCATAATCTTAGTTATACTTACATATTGCTTGCTATAATACATTTAATTATTTAATTTTTAGTCACTAAAATCCATATTTTAGCCTTAATTTTAACTAAACTCTTATAACCTTGGATCTTTCAACAATTTGACAGGTGGTCGAAATGGATTTTTTTTTTCTCTGAGGGATTGTTTTTGCTATAATATTATAAAAATAAGTAGAGATGAAATATATATTTTTTGGTTGTTGATAGCTATTTTATAAGACTTTATGTTTAAGGCCACATCTAATGTAGGTAGGCAATGTTTTAACAACTCTAAAAATAACATTCCAGTGAGGATAACATAAAATGGAAAGTTTTTGGCCTCCTTCCAGCTCATGGTCTGAATTTATCTAACTCTTATATTTATGTTAATGAACTCTTCTGTAAGTTTTCTGGGTTATTAATTATGCATCCTTCATTAGCAATCAACTATTCTTTACTCTGTGGTTGGAAAGCGACTTTGAATAAATAAATAGTCTATTTTTTCCTTTATCTAGAATGATGTATATGTCTTTTGATCTTTTCAGATTTTTTAGTGAAACAAAGTTTTATTGCCTGTATATGGTACATGTTCCCTGACCTTTTACAATGTATTGAGAAATTAGAATACATATCAACTTTTAATAGTTAATATATATTAACTATTTCACATATATGTGTGTGTGTTTATATATTTTTCCCAAATTCTGCTTACTTTGGGGAGAAAGTTTATATGCTACTAGCATAAAATACAGTTTTCTAGATCCCTGTGAGTGAAGAGAGGACTGTTTGTTACATTACTATACCATGACATTGAAAATATTTTGAGACAAGATGATACTGTATTTTAAGATTTAAGTTATTTCTGGATACAACTTGAAAATTCTTAAGAGTTCAGTTTATGGTATATATATATCATAGTTAATTTATATTTCAATATTTGGGATATGTTACATATTTGATGCTTAATTTTGTTACTATTTTATTTAATAAAATAATGTTTTGGAAAGAGATTTGCTTTATGATTATGACTCTTTAAGAAGGATATTTGTTACTGGGGAATTTACTGTCTGTCAGATCATTTTTCTTCCCTTCAAACTATTTGAAAATACATTTTCAAATTCTGCTATTTATTAGCTGTGCAAGGTTGGGCAAATTACTTACCCTCTCTGTGCTTCAGTAGCATGTAGTTACAGTGGAGATGATACCTGTAACTACGTCATAGGTTTCTTAAGATAATTGAGTGGATTAGTATGTTTAAAGTGCTAAGAGTGTTGTACAAAGTAAATGCAATGCAAGTATTCGTTAAATGACTTTGAAGGAATGAAAAGCAAAGTCCTTACTTTTCTTTTGTTTTGCAAATTAGAAAGCCGACCGAGCAAAGAGATTTGAATTTTTACTGAAGCAGACAGAACTTTTTGCACATTTCATTCAGCCTTCAGCACAGAAATCTCCAACATCTCCACTGAACATGAAATTGGGACGTCCTCGAATAAAGAAAGATGAAAAGCAGAGCTTAATTTCTGCTGGAGAGTATGTTGGCACCTCTCTCTCTATTTTCTTTCCTTTCTCCTGCCTTTTCTTCCTCCTGTCCTCCCTGATCCCTTCATGCACCCCTTCCCTCTTTATTGTTCAGTATACCTTCATGTGACAAAAAATAAGGGTATTGCCATTATAATTATGTTTTGAAGACACCTATATTTTTTTCTCACTAGAGGCTGATCAGTAAAAATGTAGGCTGGTTCTACCGATTTCTAAGCAATACCTTGGACAACTCATTCTTTTTCTGTAAAAGATAATAGCCATGTACACTGATTTAATTGATACCTTAGCATTTGGGTCGAATATGAAGGGATTTCCTTTTTTAATTTCAGCTACCGCCACAGGCGCACAGAGCAAGAAGAAGATGAAGAGCTACTGTCGGAGAGTCGGAAAACATCTAATGTGTGTATTAGATTTGAGGTATCACCTTCATGTAAGTACTTCATCACATTGGTGAGTTCTTTTTCAATTTAGTTTTAGAAAAATTTTACTTGAGTATATTAATGAAAGTATGAAACGTCCTTGCATTTTTTCCCCAGATGTGAAAGGGGGGCCACTGAGAGATTATCAGATTCGAGGACTGAATTGGTTGATATCTTTATATGAAAATGGAGTCAATGGCATTTTGGCTGATGAAATGGTAAGGAATCGGTAGCTAAAACCACATTCTCAGTTATCAATGATTTTTATGTAAATTTGAAAAACCTGAGCTTACCTGCCCCCGCTCCCCGATGCCTGGAGGCTTTTTTAAAGTTGTTACCATGTAAAAGGTATTTTGTAGCCTTAGAATTATTATTATTTTTTTGAGAGAGGGTTTCTCTGTGTTGTCCAGGCTTGAGTGCAGTGGTGCAATCTCGGCTCACTGCATCCTCGACTTCCTGGGTTCAAGCGCTCCTCCTGCCTCAGCCTCCTGAGAAGCTGCGACTCCAGGCACGTGCCCACCACACTGGGCTAATTTTTATTTTTATTTTTAGTAGAGACAGGTCTCGCCATGTCAACCAGACTGATTTTGAACTCCTGGGCTCAAGCAGTCCTCCCACCTCGACTTCCCAAAGTGTTAGGATTACAGGTGTGAGCCACAGCACCTGGCTAGAATTGTTTTGTTAAGTAACCGCTAGAACACAGACTTTCACAGGCCATAAAACTCTGCTTTCCTCAAGTGGTCCAAAAACCTTCCCTGTACTTTTGTTTTTGTTTGCAGTTTGGCTTCCAGGAAGCACAGAGTGAAGATGGATGCCCAAATGATGCCTTTATGTAACTTTTTAAAAAAAATTTTTTTGAGATGGAGTCTTGCTCTGTCACCCAGACTAGAGTGCAGTGGCACGATCTCAGCTCACTGCAGCCTCCACCTCCCGGGTTCAAGCAGTTCTCTGTCTCAGCCTCCTGAGTAGCTGGGATTACAGGCACCTGCCACCACATCCGGCTAACTTTTTTTGTATTTTTAGTAGAGATGGGGTTTCACCATTTTGGCCAGGCTGGTCTTGAACTCCTGACCTCGTGATCCACCCGCCTCGGCCTCCCAAAGTGCTGGGATTACAGGTGTGAACCACCCCCACCCTGACTTTATGTAACCTTTAATGGTCTGCCCCATGTGTCCTTCTGTCTTTTCCTATTCTTTATCTACTTGTCTTTCTTACTTTCCTTGTCGTCTCTTTATTTCTATTTTGCCATCAATTTATGTTCCATGTTTTGATTGTAGGCTACCTGAAATCCTTTTGGGAATAAGGCGGGGTATACAAACCAAGCAATACATAAATGACTGACTGAATATATGCATGTGTGAATGAATATCAATATTTTGACTTGTGAACAATCAAAAAGTGCATAGGTGGAATAAGGAACGAATAAAGAGTAATGCTGAATCTTGATACAGTACAGTGCATGGTGGGGCTTTGGAAATCAGTGAAGGAGTTATAAATGTGTAATAAAATAACCGAACAGGAAAAAGTAAGGCACGTAAGATGCTAATTCATCAGCTAAAAGGGGAATATATGAAGGCCTATATTTGTATTTGAAGACCAAATTAATAAAATGGGATTTAAGAGAGGGCAGGGAAAGTTCTAAATCCATATAACTCAATAATATTCGTATTTATGTGACTCTGAAACCATACTTGTAACCACTATTATCCAGAAGAGCCACATGATGATATGTGCCCTATGGCGTCTAGTATAGTTAGTAGTCAGTTGCATAAGTACTCATCCCTGGTTGAGCAACTGTTGGGTGTGTGGCAGAGGATCCCTTAAAGCAAGGGTCTGTAGCTCCTTATATTTAGGTATTCTGATTTGAAGACTATTGTCAGTTCAGAGGGGGAGGAGCTTGGTAAGTTGGACAATGGAAGGACCAGGATTATTTGCCCCAAGCAGCTCTTGGCTGCAGCCTGTCTAAACATGAAGGATCTGGTCTTTAGTGATGTATTTATGCTACCAGATATATATAATATATGATATATAAAATATATAAAAAATATATATCTAGTATCAGCATAAATATATATTATACATAACATATTTATATAATATATAATATATAAATATACATATCATATATACTTAGATATAATATTTAAGTATATATGATATGTATATTTATATGTATATATATTTTTTGAGATGGAGTTTTGCTCTTGTTGCCCAGGCTGGAGTGCAATGGCGTGATCTTGGCTTACTGCAGCCTCTGCCTCCCGGGTTCAAGCGGTTCTCCTGCCCCAGCCTCCCAGGTAGCTGGGATTACAGGCGCCCGCCACCACGCCTGGCTAATTTTGTATTTTTAGTAGAGATGGGGGTTTCACCATGTTGGTCAGGCTGGTCTCAAACTCCTGACTTCAGGTGATCCACCCGCCTTGGTCTCCCAAAGTGCTGGGATTACAGGTGTGAGCCACTTGCACCCAGCCAATACTAGATATGTTTTAATTCCTAAAAAATAGACACTTTAAGGAGTATAGAAAATTTGGAAAAAAATAAATAAATCACTAAAATTAAATTATACTTGTGCTACTTAGAAGTAACCACAGCTAACATTTTGGCATATTTCTTTTTAGTCTTTTTCTTCTGGTTGTACTTATTTTGTATAGTTGAAATCTTATTGTATGTATAATTTGACATTCTGATTTATTTACATTCATACATATTTTCCATGTAATTAAGACATTTTCTGAACATAATTATTACATAATAATCCTAGGGAGGTACCATAATTTTATTCAACTTCTCTCTTATTGCTGTTCATTTGGATTGCCTGATGTATAGTGTAAATAATGCCACTATAAGAATCTTGTAATTTAGTTTTTCTGTACCTCTCAGATTATTTCCATAGGATTCCTGGAAGTAGAATTACTTGGTTAAGGAATATAAACATTTTAAGGTTTTCATGTATAGTATTCATAAAAGTTGTCTCATTAAGTGACATATCAGATAGGATACAATCTAAAAAAAATAGCTTTAAGCAGACATTTATAAAAAGAAGTATATATCTTGCTCAGAGATAAAACCAAAAGCAGTTTTAAGAGGCCAAAAAAGGCTTAGTTCCCTTTCTTATGGGTTAGGTATCTGTTCATAGGTATTGAATATGTTATTTTTTAAAAAGTCCTCTGGAATTGGTGATCTCTCTAAGGTTCTTTCTGGCTGAAAAATTCTGTTCTTTTGTGGTTCCTAAGGTTTTTAAGAGTGTGAGATGCAAGTACAGAGCCACAAGCCCCTTGAGACACATAGTCTGAATATTTAATGTCTGGGCTGTAATAATGTTAGGAACAATAAGAAAGAAAGACCAGTATCTAAGCAGGCTGGCAAAGGAAGCGTGTCTTTGTAAAACAAACACACAGAAAATTCCTAACTTCAGAACAAGTAGAAAAATTATCTAGTAGATTGCTTGCTCCTTTAGGAGGAAAAATGTTCTAAATAGAAAGTTGCTTTGTTGAGCAACATTCTGACTGCAAGTTACTGGTTTCAGTTTGTGCTCACGGTAAGTACAATACTGAATTGGAATGATTTGATTATCTTCTTTAAAAAAGGTATTTGGTATTTTTACTTTTCATTGGTAGAAACATAATTGCCTTTGCGAGATAGTGGACAAAGATATTTTGTTATGTTGTTGCTAACAAGATGTTTCCATACAGAAAAAATGTTCATGGATTTTTTTCCTTGTGATGATAATGCAGGGTCTTGGGAAAACTTTACAAACAATTGCTTTGCTTGGTTACCTGAAACACTACCGAAATATTCCTGGACCTCACATGGTTTTAGTTCCAAAGTCTACTTTACACAACTGGATGAATGAATTTAAACGATGGGTCCCATCTCTCCGTGTCATTTGTTTTGTTGGAGACAAGGATGCCAGAGTAAGTGAGAAACGTGTAAAAAGACAGTCAAGAATAACAACATTTCTGGAGTTTAGTTACATATTATTGCTGTTAAAAACATCTGAGTTGACTACTACTAAATAAGACTTAAGTTGTACGTACCCTAAGCTAGGCTCTGTTTTAAGTGTTTTGCATCTATTTAATTCTCACAACACTCCCATGAGGTAGATATATCACCTGCTAATAATAGACAATCCATTATTATGCTTCGTCTACATTTGCTTTAACTAGTTAATTAACCTAAGCCGTTTTGAATTGTACTTTGAGTGACTTTTCATTAAAAGCATCTTATTTTATTGACAGTATATCTTACCAGTGACTCTCATTTGTGCTATTTTGAAGCCAACAATATATAAATTTGCATGACTTAAAATTTTATATTTAAGTTTTTGCCTTTTGACTTGGTATACACACATGCATATGCATGTACACAACTGGAACCTCTTCTATATGTACAGAGAGCCTCGTGTTTTGTGTTTATGCATAGACACAGCTTTCAGTTTTGGTCTTTGAACAGAAAAATACATGTCTGTATATGTCATCAGGTAATATTAGAAACTGGGCATTTTTTGGGGGGGTGTTTAAATTAGCCATTTGTCAATCTAGTAGGCTCCAGTCATTTTAGGACTGTAGAATTAATCTAAAACTAATAAATTATGCAAAAATACTAAAATAATCAGCTTAGAAAGCATATTATTAAACTTTGTCTTTATTTTGCCTCCAGAGAACACAGTTTAGAGATGTATTCTGTTTTCCATATTTAGATAGGTTATCTAAAGATATCCTCAAAAGAATGGTAGCATAATGAATTACATAATTTTATCCTCATCATTTTGCTTGAAGAAAAATTACTTAAATTTATTTAAATTTAACATAAATAATTTAAATATTGAAATATTGAGCTCATAAGTTTGCAATTACAGGCCAGATTCTTCCCTATGCCTAATATTTCCCCAAAGCAAATTAGTCACTTATAACTCTTTCTGGTCACCACTGTTACCTAATGTAATACCACTCCATATAAACTTTGCATTTCTAAAGTATTGAACTTTTGCTGAAATTATTTCTTAAAGATTAAAAGCAAAAGATACATATCTAGGTTTGTGTTTTCATAATGTCTCAGTATATTTATTTTATGACTGCCCTATCTCTGCTTCCTGGGGAGGCTGGGATTCTGGTGGCTTGAAAAATTTCTTTGTTTCTTTTTCCAGAGGCAGAGTCTCGCTCTGTCGCCCAGGCTGGAGTGCAGTGACGCAATCATAGCTCACTGCAGCCTTGAACTCCTGGGCTCAAGCGATCCTCTCACCTCGGGTTCCTGAGTTGCTGGGACTACAAGTGTGCACCACTGTGCCTGGCTTTGAAAAATTTCTTAATCTTGAAAACCAGTCTTCAAAGTTAGTGTTTTTCAAATTGTGAGTTGCTACCCATTAGTGGGTTGTGAATTCAGCTTAGTACTTGGTGACAACAATTTTCTACAAGATTGAGAGAGAATGGAATAGCAAATTGCAGAGTGTTTCATATTATAATAAGGATAAATATTGCTTTGAGAAACTCTTAAGTTGCCTCTTTCTGTGTACACACACTCAAACATATATGTTTATGCTGGATTGCAATTCAAAAGGTAATTTTGCTGTGGCCCATGGTCAAAAGAGTTTGAAAACCAATAATTACTAATTGCATAAATAATAAATGTACCATGTTCAGCACTTAGAGATCGATGTGGATATGAATAGAGGAAGTCCAGATCATTATATATAGACAGATTTGAATCTTGGTACAACATAGGATAGATATGTTGGGTCTTTGTATTTTCCTGGTCTTCTGTAAACATTTTATGAAGGTAATATTTTAATAATAAAAATTTGATGTAGGTTATAATAGGCATTTAATTGAGTTGGGAGATTATTAGAGATACTCTTGATCCTGTCTGATTGGTACCAGTGTGCTTTGTGGCCCCTTCCTTTTCCACGCCAGAGGTATCAAAGACAGTAGACATAGAAATAGGTTTGATTTCAGTTATGGCTTTGCTACTGATTATGTGGGGTTGACTGTCTTGAAGGGCCTTAATTTTTTCACCTCTAAAATGAGAGCTTTTGGATTATGTGACACCTTTAATGTTTTTTCAAGATGTTTAGCTCTAAATTTATCCAATAGTTACAAAAAATTCAAAGCAGAGCTAATTTAAATTAAAAATATGCATTTGTTCCATGAAACTTGTAGGTGAAACCATCAAACTGAGAGCTTCACAAAATCAAATAAGGATAAGGTGTTAGCACGACTGAATGGGGTCTGGCACTCTACTTCTCTTTATTTTGTCTCCTATTCCCTAATGTCTTAATTAAATTTATAAATGTGATCACTTCCCAGGGTGCAACTGAGATCTCTGAAAAGGCCTTTTTTTTTAAATTCTGTCCTCCTCTTCAGTCCAGGTGATTCTCTTATACATAGTAGACACTCAGTAAATATCTGCTGAATGAGTCTGCAGTGTGTTTAGTGCATAGTTGTGAATTATGAAATAAAGACTTGGCAGGGAACAGTTAATTTTGTTTATGCACTGTAACTTCAGATTTATAAAACTTTTTTTTTTTTTTTTTTGAGATGGAGTCTCATTCTGTCACAAAGGCTTGAGTGCAGTGGTGACATCTCAACTCACTGCAACCTCCCCGCCTTCTGGGCTCAAGCAGTTCTCCTGCCTCAGCCTCCCAAGTGGCTGGGATTACAGGTGTAAGCCACCATGCCCAGCTAATTTTTGTAATTTTTAGTAGAGATGGGATTTCACCATGTTGGCCAGGCTGTTCTTGAACTCCTGACCTCGTGATCTATCCGCCTCGGCCTCCCAAAGTGCTGACATTACAGGCATGAGCCACCGTGCCCAGCCAGATTTATAATACTAGTCATCCTCTTCTTAATATAGATTTTGCTGCTTCCCATTAACTTTTGTGGTTTTATTTTGACCGATAACATCTGGAATTCAGCTCATACAAGTTAAAAATGCTCTCAGTCAACTTACCTACCATGTTGGCCACTGCCTGTGAAGACTTAAAAATAGTTTTAAATAGTCTCACTGTTTTCCATAGCCTCCTGTACTAGACAGAGCAAGTCCCCTTTATGAAATCACATTTGTAAACCTCATGGCAACATCTGGAACTTCACAAAAACATTAATGGGCTTCCATGACCTTTTAACAAAAAGTGTATGACTCAGCCCAGCTAGAAAATGAAGAAGGGACATACGAGAGTTCTCAAAAGGTTGGAATCATTCATGCACATTGAGTTCTTTCTATTTGTTCAAACTGTATTATGTTGGTAACTCTTGGATCTTGGCAAGAATATGTTGTTCAGAAAGAGTTGCTTTGTCTGTGTTCTTTTGGATGCCCCATAATATAAAGACAAGCCTAGTAACTTTGTGATTCCTGGTCATATGGACTTTTCTAGGTCATTGAATATGCGGTATTTCTGTAAGGGAAGCCTTTGTTTCTCTTCTGCTAATGAATATATTAGCAGATCATCCAGATAATTGACCACACAGCTATCTTTGGGCCTCAGTTTTCCCATCTCTAAAATGGATGAAACTAAATGATCCTCAGGGTCTCTTACAATTCTTAATATTTTCTTGATACTTTAATTCTGTGATCATCTTGTAACATCTTCTAATATAAATATATTCTAATATGAAGTATTTTATTTTGCATTAGGCTGCTTTTATTCGTGATGAAATGATGCCAGGAGAGTGGGATGTTTGCGTTACTTCTTATGAGATGGTAATTAAAGAAAAATCTGTATTCAAAAAGTTTCACTGGCGATACCTAGTCATTGATGAAGCTCACAGAATAAAGAATGAAAAATCTAAGGTAAGTTATCAATATCTTTATTAAAGTTTTCATTTAATTACCAGATTTGTTTGTTCCCTTTTCTGTATTCAGAATAAAAAATGATGGAACAGTCGGGTGCGCTGGCTCACGCCTGTAATCCCAGCACTTTGGGAGGCCGAGGTGGGCGGATCACAAGGTCAAGAGATCGAGACGATTCTGGCCAACACGGTGAAACCCCATCTCTACTAAAATACAAAAATTGGCAGGGCGTGGTGGTGCGCACCTGTAGTCCCAGCTACTTGGGAGGCTGAGGCAGGAGAATAGCTTGAACCCGAGAGGCGGAGATTGCAGTGAGCGGAGATTGCACCACTGCACTCCAGCCTGGCAACAGAGCGAGACTCTGTCTCAAAATGGAACATCATGATTTTATTCATGGAATGTGAATGCAAATCTAAATTATTGAATATAAGACACATTAAAATTGAGCACAGTTTTTAATGTAAAGAAAATTAAGTGTTCCTTTGCTCTACCTCCTGTGTCTGTGTTATGCTGTAGTATTTTAATTTTGTTGAGAGTATTTAGTGTACAAATATCATTTGTATTGATTTATTTTTTATTGAGGGGCTACCTTATATGTATTTATATGGATGAGAGAAAATAATTTCCTGGAATTATCTGACTTGTGTGAATTAGAGTGTGGTGTTAACATTGAAAAATATCAGTATTTCTTGCCATTCAATTCCATCAGCAGTAGGAAAAGCTTCAATTATGGTGAACCTCTCTTTGGATCACTGGGCTAATTTGGGAGAAACAGGGACAGAACTGGAGCGAAACCACCAGGTGGATTATACTAATTTCAAATTGGAACTAATATCTGACAAGAGGATGCATGTTAGAAATAATTTTATATTTAAAAGCATTATAAAAATGCATTTTTGTTCACATGATTACCATTTTTTTGTGCTTTTTGTGTCTTAATTTTTGTGGTCTTGTGTTTAGAAAGTTAATATAAGTTACTGGGAAAATCAGCTCAATTCTGGGGCTTAAAAATTGTGACCAGGCCAAGTTAGAACATGTCTAGGCATGTAGATGAATGTGGTTGGTGGGGAGATGGAGATTTTATTGTGTAAAATGGCTAACCTGGATTCCATGGAGAAGTTCTGACTGTTTTCTGTGAGCCCAAAATGGGGAAACTAAAATATTGAAGTTGCGGGGAGGGTCTCAGGTATAAATATGATCTGCATTTTTTTTTTTTTTTTTTTTGTGAGACAGAGTCTTACTCCGTTGCCCAGGGTAGAGTGCAGTGGCATGATTTCGGCTCACTGCAACCTCTGCCTCCTGGGTTCAAGCGATTCTCCTGCCTCAGCCTCCTGAGTAGCTGGGATTACAGGCGTGCACCACCATGCCCAGCTATTTTTTTTTTTGTATTTTTAGTAGAGATGGGGTTTCACCATGTTGACGAGGCTGGTCTCAAACTCCTGACCTGAGGTGATCCACCTGCTTTGACCTCCCAAAGTGCTGGGATTACAGGTGTGAGCCACTGTGACTGGCTTGCATTCTTTTAAGTATAGAAATGTTCAGTTTTGCCTTACTGCAGCTTTGTCACTTGAACTGGGGTATTTTTCCATAGAAAATTTTCAAGTTATATTGTAGTAAAAAATGTATTGGTTGGATAAATTACAGTATAACTGAATGTTGAGCATTCTAATTAGTAAAATAATCCTCATATGAGTATTATTTTTGCAGCTTTCAGAGATTGTTCGTGAGTTCAAGTCGACTAACCGCTTGCTCCTAACTGGAACACCTTTGCAGAATAACCTGCATGAACTGTGGGCCTTACTCAACTTTTTATTGCCTGATGTCTTTAATTCTGCAGATGTAAGTTTAAGCCATACATTTTAAGTATAACTTTTTTATGTTCATTGACATGTGTTTTAAAACACTATAGATTGAAATTTATGGTACTTTTTAATTTGTAATTTTTTATCTGCATGTTTTGGTTTTCTTAGGAAAGAGTTCTTTAAAAGTTTTTAAATGGGGATCTTTTGAGAGATAGTATGCTTCTTGTCTTTGAGATTAACCTGCATGTTCAACTTTGCCTCTATCACATTGCTCCTAAAACTTATGATATGAGGCTGAGTCCATAGTAGTGCATTCAACATTTTACTTTCATTAAGTTGAAGTGGTTTGAAACATATTTCTGTATACTAGTTTGGCAGGTGGAAGCTATAAAATGATCTTTGATTATTGTAGGCATTGACATTTGGTGAGTGCTAAAGAGCTCAGAGTATGTGAAAGACAGCATATTGTGTAAATGTGTGATTTATATATATATATTTTATCATTAACACAAAGTTATGCTAGGACACCAAACTAAATTGAAAGATTTAAGAACTTTGGTGCTTGATTTTTCCCATTATTGTTATTATTATTATTATTTTAAGAGGGAGTCTCACTCTGTTGCCCAGGCTGGAGTACCGTGGCGCAATCTCAGCTCCCTGCAACCTCTGCCTCCTGGGTTCAAGTGATTCTCCTGCCTCAGCCTCCTCAGTAGCTGGGATTACTGGTCCCCGTCACCACACCTGGCTAATTTTTTGTGTTTTTAGTAGAGACAGGGTTTTGCCATGTTGGCCAGGCTGGTCTCGAACTCCTGACCTCAAGTGGTCTGCCCGCCTCGGCCTCCCAAAGTGCTGGGATTACAGGTGTGAGCCACTGCACCCGGCCCCATTATGATTATTAATTAATAATAAAAAGTAGCAAGTTCAACCATAAGTTGGTTTGCACACTTTATTTTGCTTTTATTTGTTTTATTGTTTGGTAAAATTAACATTTTTATTAGCATTATGTCTTTGATTTTATATTCTACTTTTTAAACTGGACATAATATTACTACAGTATGGGGAAGCCTAATATCTTTTAAGGAAAAAGTTGATGGAATTCTTATACAATGGGGCTCAAATTTTGTTAACTGCTCCAGTATTTTACCTATTTTCAGAAGTAAATAATAGTAGCCATCACAGCCAATAATATTTTTGAAAGTACTTTTTAAATGCATTATTTCCATATTGGTTGTGTAAGAATCTATAGAATATCAGGTATATTTAAAAAAACTGTGCACTCATTGGAGAATTTCCGCCCCTCTACAGGACTTTGATTCTTGGTTTGACACTAAAAATTGTCTTGGTGATCAAAAACTCGTGGAAAGACTTCATGCAGTAAGTAATAGCAGACAAGAACATTCAGTAATTAAATAGTGTATACAGATTGACCCAGCAAACAAAATGCTATAGACTCTGTTTGAACTTGTGTTTGCCTCTTGGCTCAATGTCACTGTTTCTCCCTCCCAACCTTTCTGACAGCCTCTTTTGTGTATTTTTGTTTTTTTTTCCTCTATGTCCTCAGCCTCTCTCTAGAACAGCTTTTTTTGCCTTGGCTCTACCCTGTGAACAATGTGGTCCTCTCCAACAGAGAGGCTGTTCCTGATCCCACACCCCACAGTTCCTCAGGATGGTATTGGTATTCTTCTAGTTCCCCCACTGCCACTTCTAAGCCACTGCTTCTCCACTGTCATGTATAAAGCTCTTCCTTTGAGGCCTAAGCTGTCTTGCAGTTTTACCCTCCACCCATTCTCTTTTCTGTTAATCTGTTCATCATCAGGTGGCTCCTTAACGTTTATTGTTTGCCAGTTTTATATTCTTTTTTTCCCTTTGAGAGGCAGAGTCTCACTCTGTCGGCCAGGCTGGAGTGCAGTGGCATAATCTCTGCTCACTGCAACCTCCGCCTCCCGGGCTCAAGCAATTCTCCTGCCTCAGCCTCCTGAGTAGCTGGGATTACAGGCATGTGCCACCTCACCTGGCTAATTTTTGTATTTTTAGTAGAAATGGGGTTTCACCATGCTGGCCAGGCTGGTCTCGAACTCCCGACCTCAGGTAATCCATCCGCCTGGGCCTCCCAAAGTGCTGGGATTACAGGTGTGAGCCACTGCGCCCAACCTTTTTTTTTTTTTGAGAGAGTCTCGCTCTATAGCCCAGACTGCTGGAGTGCAGTGGCACGATCTCGGCTCACTGCAGCTTCCACCTCCTGTGTTCAAGCAGTTCTCTTGCCTCAGCCTCCCAAGCAGCTGGGACTAATGGCACGTGCCACCACCCCCGGCTAATTTTTGTATTTTTAGTAGAGACAGGTTTTCACCATTTTGGCCAGGCTGGTCTCGAACTCCTGACTTTATAATCCACCCATCTTGGCCCCCCAAAGTGCTGGGATTACAGGCGTGAACCACTGTGCCTGGCCCCAACTTTCTATTCTTTGATCGCAACTTCTCATCTCTTTCTAGTACTTTCGTTCATGTTAATCCTTCTGTACTTGTCCTGTTACCTCACAGAGACCTCTAATCCCCAGACCTCTGCATTTTCTCCCCATGTATCAGCTTATTCCTGTTGTGACTTTTTTCTCTATCCAGCAGTTAACTCATTTTCTATCACTCAAACCATCTTTGGCCAGTACTCCTAAGCTCCCTTGCTCCCTTCTCCGTCTGCCATACCTGCCTAAAAACCGTAACCTGGAATAATGTAATGTAACTGTCTCTCTGTCTTCTGGGTTTCAATTTTGCTTCTGCCACTTACTAGCAGAGTGGACGTCTCTGTATTGGGGCTGCCCAACACTGGTAAAGAAGATTTCACAACTGCCCAGGTTGGAACCACTATGATTCCATGTTCTCTAACATAAGCTGAGATGTTGTGATACTGGTGATCCTTCAACATGACCTTCTACAGTCTTCTTCCCTGTTTCCTATAACAACTATTTCAGACCTTCCCCAGTCTCCCCAAGACTTCTATCCCAGGTATCTCTGCCCTCCTTCTCCCTCAGCAGGTAACATCATTCCTTTCTCAAAGAGAAAAAAGAAGACGTTAGGTAGGAAGTCCTTCAAGGATGTCTACCTTCCAAGGAGGCCTGCATCTGTGTTACCTTCTGTTTGAGTGGAAGAGGTGTCTTTTCTCTGGTTAGTGGCTAATTCTCCCATGTGAATCCTTTATCTCATCTCTTCCTATTCTTTATGGACTTTCCTCCATGATTTATCTTTTTAGTTGACTATATTTTCTACCTCTTTTTAATTGACTATATTTTCTATCTTTTTAACCGACTATATTTTCTACCTCTCCATCCAGATTGGGTCTTTACCCTAAGTGTAAACATGCTCAGGTATCTCCCTTATTAACTCCAAACCCAAACACGTACCCATCCACCCTCACACATATGCAAAACAGTGCTCCCTCAACACTGCGTCCCTCTGGCTGTGATTCCATTTTCTTCCCTTGATAGCTAAACTTCTTGAAAGAGTAGTTTATCCTCTCCATATCTACTCCCTAGTCTCCTGTTTACTCTTGAATCCATTGACCACTGGCTTCTATCCATTCCATACAACTGAAACTTATCTCACAGTGTCTTCAATGACTTTCCAGTTGCTGAATTCAGGGTATGCTTTTTGGTCAGTATCTTGGCTATTGCTTTGAAGCTGCTAACCATCTCTTCCTGCTGAAAACTCTTTCCTGGTTGGTTTCTACGATACTGTTCTCTTTTGGATTTTCTTTCACTCTTTGTACACCCCTGGCAGTCCCTTTTGTGGGCTTTCTTTCCTTGACTGTCTCTTATAAAGTTTAGTGTTTTATAGGGCTTTGTCTTTGACTTTCATACATACTCCCCCTGGGGAGCCACGCCCATGGTTTTACCTACCACCTATATACTGATACCTCCTGAACTGACCTCTCTGTATCCTCCTCCTAAGCACTATACTTTCATATCCCCTTGCCTTCGGAGTCTTTTTGCTTAAGTATCTCACAGGCAGTTTAAACTCTGAAGGATATCTTTTAGAAATCTTTGAGGCTCACACCAGAAACCAGAAGTCTTCTTTTACTCTTCCCTTTTCCTTACCTCCCATAGATCTCTAATAATAATAGCTACAGTTTATTGTCTACTGTATACTTAAGTTCTACACATGTACTACCACAAATTTCCACAGCAGACTTGGAAATAGGTATCGTTATCCCCATTTAAAAATGTTTGACCAGGCACGGTGGCTCACGCCTGTAATCCCAGCACTTTGGGAGGCCGAGGTGGGTGGATCACGAGGTCCAGAGATTGAGACCATCCTGGCCAACATGGTGAAACCACATCTCTACTAAAAATACAAAAAATTAGTTGGACGTGGTGGTGGGCGCCTATAGTCCCAGCTACTCGGGAGGCTGAGGTAGGAGAATGGCTTGAACCTGGGAGATGGAGGTTGCAGTGAGCCGAGATCTTGCCACAGCATTCCAGCCTCGTGACAGAGTAAGACTCTGTCCCCCCCCCGCCCCCGCCCCCAAAAAGTTTGGCGGGCTGGGCATGGTGGCTCACACCTGTAATCCTAGCTCTTTGGGAGGTCGAGGTGGGCAGATTGCCTGAGCTCAGGAGTTGGGCAACATGGTGAAACCTCATCTCTACTAAAATATGAAAACTTAGCCAGGCGTGGCGGTGTGTGCCTGTAGTCCCAGCTACTTGGGAGGCTGAGGCAGAATTGCTTGAACCTGGGAGGCAGAGGTGGCAGTGAGCCGAGATTGCCCCACTGCATTCCAGCCTGGGCAACAGAGCGAGACTCTGTCTCAAAAAAAAAAAAAAAAGTTTGGCATATACACATATCATATATTTGTTTTTGGATGAACCGATGAGGAAATAGGCTTGGAAAAATTAGAGTACTTTCCTAGGCTCACAACAGCTAGTCAGGACTGAGCTGATTTTAGAATTAGCTTGATCTGGGTTTGAATTCCACATCTACCACTTGCTAGCAAAGTTCCTTTGATGAACTTACTAAAATAGACTGATAACATTTCCTTGAGACCATCCTGGCCAACATGGTGAAACCACATCTCTACTAAAAGTACAGATTTTTGTAAGGATTAAATAATACATGTAAGGATTTATTGTAAGGAATTACAATATTTATTTTATTTATTTATTGTAAGGATTCAATTTATTTAATTTATTGTAAGGATTAAATAATACGTGTAAAGTTCATAGTATAGTGTCTGGCACATTGTAGGTAGGTACTCTATAGATTGTAGCACTATTTTCTTGTGATAGAATCTGTCTTCCAGGTATATACTGATTATTTTTATCTTGTTTTCTCTATTCATCTATATTTTCCTTCACATTGAATATTTTCTCCTCATTTATATATTTAACTACAGTCATGCACTGGCATAACAACGTTATGGTCAACGATGGACCGCATAGATGATGGTGGTCCCATCAGATTATAATGGAGCATATATAGAGACCTGATATATGGCACTTGATACTGGCATTGCAGATCAAGTAGGGGAAATGATTGATAGTGAGTAATGGTGCTGGGAACTTGGTTTTCTATATGAAAAAACAAATAAATACATATGACATATAGGTTTGTGTAAGAACACTCTATGATCTTAGCACAATGATGAAATCACTTAACAACACATTTCTTAGAACATATCCGCATCATTAAGTGTCACACGATGGTATTTGAAATGACCTGCATTTTTATTTCATTTTTGAAGACTCCCTGATCGATACTCTGACTTCAGATTTCCTCTCAGGTTTAAAAATCTTGTTGTGGGCTGGGCGCAGTGGCTTGCACCTGTAATCCCAGTACTTTGGGAGGCCAAGGCGGGTAGATCACAAGGTCAGGAGTTTGAGACCAGCCTGGCTAACATAGTGAAACCCTGTCTCTACTAAAGATACAAAAATAAGCCAGGCATGGTGGCGCATGCATGTAATTCCAGCTACTCAGGAGACTGAGGCAGGAGAATTGCTTGAACCCAGGAGGCGGAGGTTGCAATGAGCCGAGATTGTGCCGTTGCAACTCCAGCCTGGGTGACAGGATGAGACTCTGTCTCCAAAAAAAAAAAAAAAAAAAATCTTATATTACAGCAGCTTTTTTTTTTTTTAAAGGGTTCTTTAGTGCTTATTCAGCAACCAATAGTCTTGTCTTAATTTTTCATGTATTTGGTGCCATGAAGTCATGAATGCCTACTTTAGGTCCCCTATTCTGATTTTCTAATGGACTCTTGCTTGGTGGTTCTTTACCAAGAAAGTTGGCAACTGGTATTGGTAGTGTTTGTCAGACTTTGCAGTGGGAAGTAAATTTCACATTAATGTTGTTAATGAAATACATTAGTAATCATATTAAATGTTTCATAAACTTTTATAAAAATGATCACCTTTTAGGTTTTAAAACCATTTTTGTTACGCCGTATAAAAACTGATGTAGAGAAGAGTCTGCCACCTAAAAAGGAAATAAAGATTTACTTGGGGCTGAGTAAGATGCAACGAGAATGGTGAGCTATTTCATTTCCATTAAAACTTATTTGTATGCAAGAATTTACTAAAAATTAGCTTTGTAGTTGTTCAGTTATGCCGTTAGTTCAAAAATTACATTTTATATTTAAATGGCAAGTTAAGTAGTTCAGATATTCTCAGAGAAAGTTTGTAAGTATTTTATTTAACCTTTTGAAAAGAGTATAGGTTTTGGAGTCTATAGATCTGTGTTTGAATTCCATGCATTACCACTTAATAGATAGTTATGTTGGGCAAGTTACATAGCCTAAATTTCCATTCTGTAAAATGAGGATAATAATACTTGTGAGGATGATGTTAGGATTAAAGGGGGGTAATGTCAGTGGCATACTTGTTAGTTAAAAAGCATTCTTTTAAAGCATTCCTTGGCCAGGTGCAGTGGCTCACATCTGTAATCCCAGCACTTTGGGAGGCCAAGGCAGGAGGATCGTTTGAGCCTAGGAGTTCAAGACTAGACTGGGCAACAAAGTGAGACCCCATCTCTACAAAAAATAAAAAATAAAATTAGCTGAGCATTGTGGCACACACCTGTGTTTCCAGCTACATGAGAGGCTGAGGCAGGAGGATTACTGGAGCCCAGGAAGTCAAGGCTGCAGTGAGCCATGTTTGTGCCACTGCACTCCAGGGTAGGCGACAGAGTGAGACCCTGTCTCAAAAAAAAGCATTCTTGCTTTTTCCTTCAGTGAAAATGGTTATAACCATATTACTAGTGATGATGAAAATGTTGGTGATTGTGGATATTACAAAAATAGAATCTGGAATGGTTAGATAAATGCAATTAAAGCAGGAAATTGACAAGGGAAGTCACAAGGAATCATAAATGGGAAGTGTTAACATAATAGTGCTGCTAATAGGAGCAAAATGTTATGTATATAAATACAGTTAGATCATGTATAAAATATATGATTTCTTTACTACACAAGCCAGTATAGGGTAGAGATTAAGAGTATATTCTTTGGACTCAGACATAAGATCACAGCTTGGTTTTGTCCCTTCTGTGACCCTGAGTAAGTTGTTTAACTTCTCTTAGCTGCCTTAATTTCCATCTGTAAAATGGGGATGATACTAGTAAATACTCAGAATTGTTATGAAGATTTAGTGGCATAATTCATATAAAGCCCTTGACGTGGTACTTGGCACTTGCACTCAGCAAAAGTTGATAATTATTATAATTATATATTATCACTGATCAGGTATCTATCTATCTATCTATCTATCTATCTATCTATCTATCTATCTACACACACACATAAGTCTCTGTTTGTAGGGGTGGAATTGTAGAAAAGAGAATGAAAAATGTTTATAGGATCAGAAAAAAATGACCTGTGAAGACAGGTATAAGAAATTGAAATTGTTTCTAGTTCAAACAAGTAAATGTTGGATGTCAAATTCAGGCACATGCTGTAGTTATTAATAATTAGCAGATAGAATTCTCTAAATAATTATCAACTGATGGCAATTTCTGGTCATGGATAAAGCAGGAGGAAACAGGTTTATAAGCAGCACATAAGTTCACATGTTCAAATATTCATTACTTTGTTGGTTTTGCCCATCAGATTTAATCTCAAATCAAATCTTGTTTATCTTTAAACAGGAATCTAATCTGATGGCCAAAGGAACATTTCTTTATGACATTAACTTTCTAGTAATTGATGAGTAATTACAGTTTAAATTTTTAGGTATACAAAAATCCTGATGAAAGATATTGATGTTTTAAACTCTTCTGGCAAGATGGACAAGATGCGACTCTTAAACATTCTGATGCAGCTTCGAAAGTGTTGTAATCATCCATATCTGTTTGATGGTGCTGAACCTGGTCCACCTTATACCACTGATGAGCATATTGTCAGCAACAGTGGTAAAATGGTAGTTCTGGATAAACTATTAGCCAAACTCAAAGAACAGGGTGAGTAATAAATTTTTAAATTAGCATGGAATAAATTTATATTAATGACTTGTATATAAATAAAATTTTTCCATATTCATTCACTCAGTTATTCAGCAGACATTGTTGAGTACTTACCATTTGCCAGGAATTGTCCTACGGGCTGGGTGTACAAAGATGAATAAGACAACAATCTTTGCCTTGGATAAGCTCACAGTGTAGTGAGGAGGAATAGTTGCAATTCATTGTGATAAGTGCTACGATATGTTGAGAAACTGGGAGTTGGGAAAGTCTTCACAGAGATAACCTTTGAGGAGAGCACTGGAGAATGTGTACGAGTGAACCATAGGGAAAAGGAGAGGAAGGGTTTTCCAGGGCAATGAAACAGAGGTGTGAAATAAGGGAACAGAGAGAGCATATGGTACTTGGGGTAGAGTGGCAGTTGTTGAATCTGGAAAGATGGATGCAACCAAATTATGAAGGGTATTTTAAACCATGTGTTAAGGAGTTAGAACTTTTATTTTGAAGGCAGAGGGAACGTCAGAGAAGATTGGCTGTGAAGAGTGACAATCAGAGTATGTCGCTCTTACATATTAGGAAGAGAACCTTGAAAGCAGTATGGAGGTCTATTGAGAATGAGAGACTAGGAACAGGAGACTAGTTGGGAGGCTATTGCTGTAGTCCAGTGAGAGAGCCTGTGGACCCATCATTCATCCTTAAGAAAAAGTAAAGGCAGTCTTTTAAGTCATTGCAATATGCAATATGTGTGGAGTATTTTTGAAGACCTTAAAAAATGCCTAACTCAACAAATGTATAATTCTATATATAGCATCTCTTGCAGTTGTGTGCGTGTGTGTGTGCACGTGTGTGTATGTGTGTGTGTGTGTTTAGTGGAGTGTTCATGTGCTCTACATTTATGTTGCATATGTTTATTTCGTAGCTTTTAAGTTAGTTTTACACAAGTTGTACAACTCACTTTTTCTTGGCAAAATGTTTTAGGTTCAAGGGTTCTCATTTTCAGCCAGATGACTCGCTTGCTGGATATTTTGGAAGATTATTGCATGTGGCGTGGTTATGAGTATTGTCGACTGGATGGACAAACCCCGCATGAAGAAAGAGAGGTGAGGAAGAGAAAATAAAATAAGACTTCAGAAATCAGAGTTCAATTAAGCAATGTGTATCAACATTAGGTAGTTTTGAACTTTTGCCTTTTCTTTAGGTGGGTGCATTGAATTTCTCATTACCATCTCTTTCTCTCTTCAGTCTTCAATGTGGCTTCCATTCCACTGACTCTTTACAAATCATCTTTTTCAAGGTCTTCAAAGACATCATCACTTATCTAAAGGGCACTACACCATCCCATCCTTATCTTCTCTAACCATGCCTATCTCTGACCTTTTAAATTACTAACAGTTTCTCACCTTACTCTCTGACCTCCAATTTTATGTTATTTTCTTTTCCTGATTTGCCAGCTATAGCAGACCTTTGCCATTTGTGGAGTTTAATAGTTGAGATTTTGCCAGTTTATAAGCAACCCTAAAGACTCATGAAGCATAGTAATTCGTAAAGGGAATGATCTTGGTTCTTATGGAGCTCTTGTAAAAACTAAATGTGACAACATAGGTATAGGTATTTATCATGAATTTAGACCTTGGGACACTAAAAGATTGGCGTGCAGGAATGAGTCACTTAGTGATTAAGCTTATCTAGTATGCAGTATTTTTCTCAAACATGGAAATTCTTGCAGGTCTTTAGATTATTCCTCACAAATGTCATGGGTCTAATGCGTTTAATACCCTTTAAAGCACTTGTTCTTGGAAGGCTTTGCTAATTTATCTTCTGTTTTCTGTGATCCTTCAGAGCTCTGTCTTTGGCTTCTGTTTTAAGTCCATACAGTAAGTCCTCACTTAATGTCGTTGCAAAAAAAAATTAGCCAAACGTGGTGGCACGCCCCTGTAATCCCAGCTACTCAGGAGGCTGAGGCAGGAGAATCACTTGAACCCCAGGAGGTAGAGGTTGCAGTGAGCCAGATCATGCCATTGCACCACTCCAGCCTGGGCGAAATAATGAGACTCTGTCTGAAAAAAAAAAAAAATAGGTTCTTAGAAACTGCGACGTCAAGCAAAACAATGTATGATGAAATCAATTCTATCTTAGGCTAATTGATACGAACAAGATTTAAGTTCTGGCCAGGTGTGTTGACTCATGCCTGTGATACCAACGTTTGGGATTGGGAGGCTGAGGCAGGAGGATTGCTTGAGCCCAGTAAAGACTAGCCTGAGCAACATAGCGAGACCCGGTCTCTACAAAAATAAAATAAAATGAAATTTAAAAAAGCATCAGCCAGGCATGGTGGCATGCACCTGTAGTCCCTGCTACTCGGGAGGCCACGGCAGGAGAATGGCTTGAGCCCCGGAGTTTGAGGCCACAGTGAGATGTGATTGTGCCACTGCACTTCAAACTGTGTGACAGGACAAGACCCCAATTCCTATGGCATATTTCTGGTCACAAAGACATCATCAAACTTCTAAATAAAGACCAAAACACTTACAATATTAAACATGGAAATAAATGTGAGCCATACATACATTTAAGAAAGATGAATAAAAACAAGATAATTATTTACCTGCTTATTCCAGTTCAGGATTATAGTGGTTGGAGCTTCTTCTGGCAGCTCAGGACCCCAGGGAGGAACTAGCCCTGGACAGAATGCCATTCCGTCACAGGGCATGCTCACACACACACACCACTCACACTGGGACCGTGTAGACATGCCAATTTGCTTTTTGTGCACAGCTTTGGGCTGTGGGAGTGCACAGAGAAAACTCATACAGACATGGGGAGCACATGCAAAACCCGTATGGACAGTGGCCCTGGCCAGGAATTGATTTTTTTTTTTTGTCATCAGTTTTATAATGAAACGATGTTACTCGAGGACCTGCTGTACTCATGCTTTGGGTAAAGATCATGATTTTATGGTATAGTGGAAAATGCACTGAACTTGGTTTCAGAAGACCTGAATTTTAGCACCAACTTCACCACTTCGCAGCGTGTGCAAGCCATTTAATTCTCTGAGCCTCAGTACATTTAATTCTGTTATAAGGATAATAATACCTAGGCTTCTTTCTCTGACGATGTTGTTGTGAGGATAAGTGGATATAATAGGTATGAGCACAGTTTTAAGTGACATATTGCAGTACGTACTGCATGTCATGAAATTGCACACAGGGCTTTCTCCCTTACACCTTTAGGGCCCCATCTCAGGCTACAAGGACTCTCTCTTAGCCAGCATCCCTCTCCTTCCGTAGTTGCAACGGGCACTCCGTTCCTTGTGTGCCTCCTTATTGAATCTGGTTCTAGCATACCGTAGTGTTCACAGCAAGCACACAGACCCTTTTCATATTAAAGGTTTTACTGCTACCTCTATGGGGAAACAGTTGCAATAACATTTATACATTTGAGGACATTTCAAGGCTTACACTATTCCCTGTCCTATAGTTTTTTCACTCTCTCTGAGATGGCAACTTGAAGCGTTACTGAGCTTTTGCTGACTTATTGCTGAGGATTGGTTTCCCCAAATCCATACTAAATATAGGCCCTATGGTACCATTCAGGATGATCCTTGTTCCTAGGACAAAGAGAATATCATGGCAGAGCAGTACGTGCTTTCTGACCTCAAATAGCCAATTTGCATTTCTGACTGAGCTCTCTACTGTTTACCCATTTATGTCCAAATTGTTCTGGTTTTTTAAAATTCCAAACAATGTTATCCCCTCAGAGACTCTGAATTTCATGTATTGACTTTAAATATAGCAAAGTCAGAGCTGTTCCTTTTTTCTTGGAAATGCCCTGCTTTCCCATTATGTTGTCCACACCATCATTTCATCTATTTTCCCAATAAGAAGAAGACCACGTTTGATTCCTTACTTTGATTGTGTGCCAGCTGTGAATAAGTAATTCTTTCTCAACAGCTCTCAGATTTTCCCTTTCTCCATTACTGCAGCTAAATTCAGCTAACAAAGCCAGTGGTCATCGTCTGACTCAGTTCCTGTAACCTCTGCTTAATTGGCCTCCTCACTTTTGTAGGGAAAGGAACTAACATTTGTCAAGCAACTACTATAAGCTAGGCAACTTAAAGTTCCAATTGAATTCTCCCAGCAGCCCGGTAAAGTATTGGTATAATTTTCTCCATTTGAAACTGTGTCTCAGAGAGATTAAATACTTGCCCAGAATCACAGATGTAATCAGTGGTGAAGTTGTGATTCATGCCCAAGTTTTTGCTATTTCCTCTACACCAAGGTGCCTCTCACTACACCACGCTGCTTTCTATACTGCCCCCTTTACCTGCTCTGCTGACTGTGATGGTGGAAGTCACCTTCTCTGCCTAAAACTTTGACCATGCCATCTATTTATTTTAAAAAGATTGCCCATACTTTGTGATTGTGCAAGTAATATATGACTGCTGAAGGAAGTTTTGAAATTAAATACAAGTATTTCTGGCCAATCTTTTTAGGTATATGTAATATGTATAAGTAATTGGTATATACTTCATATACTATATGTAAAGTACAGTATCCTGATACTTTTTTCTTGATATTATATTGTACTTTTTAATGTCCATAAAAATAATTGTAAAAGTAATTTTAGGGTAATATTTCACCCTATGGATGTACTGTAAATAATTCATCCCCCTATTGTTGATCATTTAGGTTGTTTCAAAATTTTCACTATTATAAATAATGTTATAGTGAAAGTCCTTATACATAAATCTTTGTGCACATCTCTGATTATTTCCTTAGGATAAATTCCTAGAAGTGGAATTTCTGGGTCAAAGGGTATGAACATTTTTAAGGCTCTTGATGCATATTGCCAAATTGCTTTCCACAAAGGTTGTACCAATTTATACTCCCAGCAGCAATGTATGAGAGTGCCCGTCTCACCGCCCCCTCGTCAACATTGAGTATTATCATTTTTTTAATCTTCAAAAATGTTATTATGTTGTTTTAGTTTGCATTTATTTGATTACTAGCGAGAATGAACATTATTGTTGTGTTTTCTAACCATTTGTATTTGTTCTGTGAATTGTCTGTTCTTTTTTTCTGCTCATTTTTCTACTGGACTGTTTTTCTAATTAATTTGTATGAGATCTTTATATAATAAGAATATTCATATTAATTTTAAGATTCTTTACTGAATACCCCTGGATTGTCGTCCTGATTTTCTTCATTACTTACCTGCTTGTTCCTTGTTACCATACTGATAGAAATCTTCTTACTTTCCCCTTTATCCATTGCCCTCATTCCCATTTGTAAACCATTTTCTCTGTTGGTTGATCTTCTAAACTAATCATTCATAAGCTAATGGAAATGAAGTTGAGCTTTCTGATACTTCATTCCCCAGATATATTTCAGCTCTCAATTAAAATGTTTTCATTATTATTGTTTTTAAATAATGTAAATGAATTATTACTTGCTTAGTTAAATTTGTCTATGTAATTGTTCTGAATTTGTCTCTATTGATGTAAGCTTTTAAAGATTAGGAACTTCATTTATATAATATACTTTCTACAGAAATTCACACAGTACAGTATAAGTATAGACGCTTAAATTTTTTGAAGATGAAAGAATATTATAAAGTATATTTATAAGGAATATTATAAAGTGTGTGAAGATTTTCCATATGTATTTTAAATGATTTTATTTGTTTCTTAAGGACCCTGATAGTCTAATTTTATTTTTCTCTTTTTCTTCTATTCCTCTATCAATTAAAAATAAAGGAAGCAATAGAGGCTTTTAATGCGCCTAATAGTAGCAAATTCATCTTTATGCTAAGTACCAGGGCTGGAGGTCTCGGAATTAACCTGGCAAGTGCTGATGTGGTTATACTATATGATTCAGACTGGAACCCACAGGTTGATCTACAAGCTATGGTTAGTAATCTTTAATGGTGTCAGAAATTTATCATAGCTCTGAATACTATTGCTATTTATACACATAAAGGTCATTTATGATAAAAAGGTAACAATTTTTGAGAGATTTTGTAGAAGTTACAGTCGATTATCCTGGAAAACACAGTTGCTATGCTAATTGCAAAGACAAAAGAAATGAAAGCAAACAACAAACACACCCCAGATCCAACTATAGCATTTTTTTGTTGATTTTGGTTTTTATCATGAAATAGAAATATCAGTTTTTTCCCATTCCTACAGATTGAAGAGGGCACATACATTTGTTTTAATGAAAAGGATTAAAAAACAATCTCTTGTTATTATTCTGCTTAACAACTAAATATATTAAAATCCTTAGTAGTGAAATTAGGAGAGGTAGGATTTTAACTTTCATAAAAAAAATTTTGGGAGAGAAGGCAAAAAGGCAAGAAAGGAATATATTCCAGAAAAACACTTGCTACTTAATAATGATACCATGCAAAAGCTATTCTACACTTAAAATTTTTTTAGGGAGCAATTTCTCTGACCTTTCATCATGACACTACAGGTAACCCCTTTGATATTTTGGTGTCATTTATTCAACTAGAGCTACAGCTTCTCTCAATTTGACTCACATTTTCATATAAAGAAATATAATTTAGAAGTAAAAAGATACAAAATAACTTCTTAGGATTTTGAATATATAGCTATGGGATAATTGTCTTTTTGGGGGCAATGAAAAGTCATATGCCAGTGAGGTATAACTTAGAAGGCTTTCCTTTTATAATAGAGAATTGAAAGGGATTGACCACTGGGGACATTCCAAAATCAATATGCTTTGGCGTAATTATTACATTACAATGGTATTGAACTACCTGTTTGATATGACTAACTAGGAGTAAGCCCCAGTAAGTTACAGTGTTACTGAACTGGAAAATTTAATAGTGATAGCACTTCATTTCTGTAGAAGTCTTAGTGTACGTCCAATCTTTCAGGATTTGTTGGTTCAGGTTTAATGTGAATATGTGTAGGGTATTGCATTCTGTTTTAAAAATGTGCTGTGTTGAAACTTTGTTACTAGGCTCTAGTGTTTTTATATGTAGTACAAGGCCTGTTTTGAACTTAAATTTTTTTTTCTCTACTACCCTCCTCCCTTTACCTGTTTGCTCTAGTACCTTCTGTGTTTTAAAAATACTCTCCCTAGATGGTTTTATACCACTAGAAGTTTGCCACTTGTCACCTGTACCAACTATAAACCATAGAACCAATTCTAGACTACTGAATAGTAAGGATATTAATATCTCATTAATTTTTATAGCTCTACTGCATATCCCTCAGTAAGCAGAAAGAAGTGCCTGATGATGAGATAAAGCAGACTTTTGCCACCATAGCAACCCTTACTAACTACTTAATAAAATTCCTTACTAGTTTGGAAGATGTTTATATTTAGTGGCTTAAAGTTACTTAGTAACTCAATCCAGAAACTTTTGGCTCCCTCTTTTACTCATCTTACAGGTGCTTTGCCCTTTGTCCTGGAAGTTTCCCATTAATGGTACAATATAATATTTGCAGAGTTCTTTGTTCCCAGTGGTCTTTAGATATTGTCAATATTCATCATGCTCTTTTCCAAAGTGTCAGATCAGGAGATAAAGAACTAATTTTATTTTTAGAATTTTACAGCATATGATGGCTATACTCTAAATTTTATCCAGAATATCCAATATCTTATATTAGGACTCTTTTTACTAGGATCGAGCACATCGTATTGGTCAGAAGAAGCCAGTACGTGTATTCCGTCTCATCACTGACAACACTGTTGAAGAGAGGATTGTAGAGAGAGCTGAGATAAAGCTGAGACTTGATTCAATTGTTATACAACAAGGTATTTATACATAGAAACTTAATTAGGTGTTTTTTGTAAAACACATGTAGTTTTCTTCAAAGGAGATTACTTTTAATAAAAGTTGATTAAAATTTGAAAACTTAGAGGAAAAATTGAAACATCACTGTGTATCCCATGAGTCTGTACAATTGTTATGTATCACCTAAAAATAAAAGGAAAAAATTTAAAAATGCTAATTGAGGCCGGGTAAGGTGGGTCATGCCTGTAATTCCAGCACTTTGGGAGGCCGAGGCTGGCAGATCACCTGAGATCAGGAGTTTGAGACCAGCCTGGCCAACATGGTGAAACCCTGTCTCTACTAAAAATACAAAAAATTAGCCAGGTGTGGTGGCGTGCGCCAGTAGTCCCAGCTACTCAGGAGACTGAGGCAGGAGAATTGCTTGAACCTGGGAGGTGGAGGTTGCAGTGAGCTGAGATCCCGCCACTGCACTCCACCTTGGGCGACAGAGCAAGACTCTGTCTCAAAACAAACAAACAAACAAAAAATGCTAATTGAAATCTTCTGAATTGAAACCCTAGCATTTAATATATGGAGTAGTTGAACATTACTAACTTATTCTTGAATGTCAGTAGCATGCTTGTTGAAGTACCTGAGATTATTTAGCAGATAAAATGGCTACTTTTAATTTTTTGAAAACACATTAGAGGGTACCTTTTCATATAGAGAAGTTTGATCTGAAAACAAAGTTTGAACATGAAAAAAAGTTTCTGTCCTTCTGGGTTTTAACTGAGTTTTACAGAAGGGAATTCATATAGAAATAGAAAGTATGTTAGAAGAAAAACTTGTAGGGTTGTTCATTAAACAAATAACCTTAACGCTCACTAATTTTTTGTTCTTTTAAAGCTTTATGGATGGCTAAACGTGGTAATGTCTGATTAGAATGATTATGCCTTCTTTGGAATATAATTGATTGAATATGTACAATTTCAATTTTTATCATTAGGAAGACTCATTGACCAACAGTCTAACAAGCTGGCGAAAGAGGAAATGTTACAAATGATACGGCATGGAGCCACCCATGTTTTTGCTTCTAAAGAGAGTGAGTTGACAGATGAAGACATCACAACAATTCTGGAAAGAGGGGAAAAGAAGGTTAGTTAAAATAGCATTTTATTTTCATGCTGGATTGTTTTAATATCAGCATACTTCAGCATGCTTATATTTTCATTGTACATGTTTGTCTACATTATCTACATGTTTCAGATAACTCATATTGTCTCCAACAACTTGTAGATCTATTTCCAGGGGTAGATTAAGGCTTAAAAACTTTTTTTTTGGTGAGAAAGACTAAGAAGCAGGGTTTAAAATTGAGTGACCTTATATCTAATGCTTTATTGAAAATACTATACCTAAAAGCCAAGTAAATTTTGTGTTTAATCACATGTATAAGGAATACATTTTTTTTTTTTATTAGAGACAAGGTTTTGCTCTGTCACCCAGGCTGGAGTGCAGTGGTGCAATCATAACTCACTGTAGCCTCTACCTCCTGGGCTCACGTGATCCTCCCACCTCAGCCTCCAGAGTAGCTGGGACCACAGGCATGTACCAACATGCACATCCTGTTAATTTTCTTTTTTAGAGACAGGGTCTTGCTTTGTTACCCAGGCTGATCTTGAACCTCTGGCCCCAAGTGAGCCTCCCATCTGCCTCTCAAAGCACTGAGATTATAGGCATGAGCCATCATGCCTGACCAGGACTATATTTTTATTTTATATATATATATTTTGCCGTGGACTAGAAATCATCTACTGATACATTGGTTAATTGAAAATCTTTTATAAAACATTTCATGAAATACTAAATCACTATTTGTTAAAGCATAATAAGTTGTTTCAGAATACTGTAATTTTGTGTTTAATTCACTTTCCCCTCTCCACACATTATGGATAATTTTAAACATAATTAGACAGAGAAGTATAATGAGCCCCGAAGTACTTATCACCTGTTTCTAACAACCATCAACCAGTCCCGTTCTGCTTATATGCCCCATTATCTTTTCCCCTCCTTGGATTATTTTGAAGCAAATCTCAGACATACTTCAGCTGTAAATAATTCACTGTGTATTTCTAAAATAGAAGGACTCTTTAAAGATAGTCATTATAACATTGTCTCACCTGAAAAACCCCAATACTTCTTTTTTTTTTGTTTGTTTGAGACAGCGTCTCACTCTGTCGCCCAGGCTGGAGTGCAGTGGCTGGATCTCGGCTCACTGCAAGCTCCGCCTCCCGGGTTTACGCCATCCTCCTGCCTCAGCCTCCCGAGTAGCTGGGACTACAGGCGCCCACCACCTCGCCCGGCTAGTTTTTTTGTATTTTTTAGTAGAGACGGGGTTTCACCGTGTCAGCCAGGATGGTCTCGATCTCCTGACCTGGTGATTCGCCCGTCTTGGCCTCCCAAAGTGCTGGGATTACAGTCTTGAGCCACCGCACCTGGCCAACCCCAATAATTCTTTAATAACACCAAATATCCAGTTAGTATTCAAATTTACAATTGTTTCATAAATATTTATACTTAAAAAGTTTTCTTTTTGTTTTTAAATCAGAATGCAAATCAGAATACAAATTGCCATTGGTTGAGATTTCATTCCTATCTTTTAAAATCTATAGGCCCCTTCTCCTGCCATATATTGTATTCTTTGTAATTTATTTGGTGAAAAGACTAGGTTGTTTGCCTTTTGACTTAATCACAGTGTGGATTTTGCTGATTTCATCTCCATGGTGTATTTTACTATGTTTGTTACATATTTTGTAAACTGGTTGAATTTGCTTTTCAGAAGAATTTTGTAGTTCAGGTAATAACCTGCATTTTGAATAATCTTGTGTTAATATGTTTCATATTGGTATGCAAAATGTGTTATTTTAGTCCATCTTTGTCTTTCGCTTAGCTTTAGCTATTTGTCCCATTTAAATTATGCAAGAGCGATTATGATGTGGCTACAACTTCACTGATAAAAGATTTTAAAGAAAGCCTAAGTGAGAGTACTTAGGAAGCACCATTTAAATATTTGAAATACTTGGGCAAGTAAAATTTACACTTCAGGTTTGATGTTAGCATTGCATTCATACCTTGTAAATTAGCAGACTGGATATTTCATGTCAAAACCTGACTATTAAAAAGGTAGAGATTCCACAGACTTTTACAAGTAATTCAGTGATTATTTTCTCATTTCAATGTATTCATCTTTAGACTGCAGAGATGAATGAGCGCCTGCAAAAAATGGGAGAGTCTTCTCTAAGAAATTTTAGAATGGACATCGAACAAAGTTTATACAAGTTTGAAGGAGAAGATTATAGAGAAAAACAGAAGGTAACTTTTTACTCTCAACCATTAGAACCTCAAATGAGCATTTCTCCCCATAACAATTACAAAATAACACTGGCATTTACCTATTATAATACCCTGCTCTAGAGTGAAATTTGATATAGGTCTAGAGATCTCATGCAAGGTGTATCTTTCATATATTTTACTGGTTTATCGTCATCATCATCATCATCATTTTTGCTGTTGCTGCTGCTGCTGCTACAACTACTACTGCTAGTACTACTTTTGTTATTGAGAAGCAGAGTAGGATTGAGGTTGAATTCCTGAATTCTGGAGCTGAAATCTCAACTTTTGTCACTAATTAAGTGACTGTGAGTATTCTCAGTTTTCTCACTTATCAAATGGAGGTTATAATAGTTACATCATAGAGGGATTCTGATGATGAAATGAGTTAATACTCATAAAGTTATTAGAATAGTGCCTGGCACTTAATGTTAACTATATGAATAATAATATTAGTAACATTTAGTTACTTAAATGCAGAAGGACTTTGTTACATGTGGTCTGTTGAAGAAACGGGGGTTTTATCTATCTTGTTTTTTAAACTGAAATTAAGGCTGGATTTTTAAAACTTTTTAAATTACTTTAGACTTACAGAATAGTTGTAAAAATAGTACAGAGCTAACCTATATCCTTCACTCAGCTTCCCCTAATATTAACAGTTTACATGTTAGTATAATGATCACAACCGGGAAATTAACACCAGTTTTTCTCCTAATGTCCTTTCCTGTGCCAGGAAAAGGATATTAGTTAATTATCTAATTAACTGGTGTTAGATTCCAGGGGATCTAATCTAGTATCCCACATTGCATTTCTTTAAAAATAGACTTTATTATTTTTTCCTTTTATTTTTAGTTGACACATGTTAATTGTACATATTTATGGGATGCAGAGTGATATTTTGTTACATATATACGATGTGTAATGATCAAATCAGGGTAATTGGTATATCTACTGTCTTAGCACATTTGTGTTGCTGTAAAAGGATACCTGAGGCTCATGGTTCTACAGGCTGTAAGAGAAGCATGGCATCAGCATCGGCTTCTGGTGAGGGGCTCAGCCTGCTTTCGCTTATGGAAGAAGGCAAAGGAGAGCCGGCGTATGTAAAGACCACATGGTCGAGACAGAGAGAGAGACAGTGCCGGAGAGAAGAGGGAAATGCTAGGCTCTTTGTCAGGAGCTAATAGAGTGAGAGAACTCGCTCATTACCTCGAGGACTACACCAAGCCCTTCATGAGAGATCTGCCCCCGTGACCCAAACACTTCCTATTGGGCCCCACCTCCAACACTGGGGATAAAATTTCCATGTGAGATTTAGGGGACAAACATATCCAAACTATAGCATTCTGCCCCTGTCCTCCCAAATCTCATGTCCTTCCCACATTGCAAATTATAATCATTCCATCCCAATGGTCCTCAAAAGTCTTAGCTTGTTCCAGCATCAGCTAAAAAGTCCAAAGTCTCATCTCAGTCCCAACACATGTTTCTTACAGCTGTGAGCCTGTAAAACGAAAAGCGAGATATTTATTTCTAAGATACAATGGTTATATAGGCATTGGGTAAACATTTCCATTCTGAAAGAGAGAACCAAGCCCCATGCAAGTCCAAAACTCAGCAGGGTAGACATTAAATCTGAAAGCTCCAAAATGATCTCCCTTGACTCTGTGTCCCACATCCTGGGCACACTAGTGTGAGAGATGGGGTCCTGAGCACTTGGGCAGCCCTGCCTCCAGGGCTTTGCTGGGTACAGCCCATGTGGCTGCTCTCATGAATTGGAGTATGGTGTCTGCAGCTTTTCCAGATAGGAATTGCTCGATGCTGGTGGCTCTATAATTCTAGGGTCCCTGTAACACCCCCAATTCCACTAGGCAGTGCCCTTGTTGGGGACTTTCCGTAGGAGTTCGAACCTCACATTTCCACTCAGCATTGCCTTAGTAGAGTCGCTCCACAGGGCAGCGCCCCTGTAACAGGCTTCTGCCTGGAAATCCAGGCTTTCTAATACATCCTCTGCCATTTTTTCCTCTGTAATTGATACATACCTTGTGGGGAGATCTTTCTCAAACTCTTACTCACTGATTTTAGCATGTATTGGTGGAGCTTGGCTGCAGTAGTTATTGTGGTGTTTCCCCCCTAATGGTAATTTTGTTTTTTCTTCATTTCACCTATATGTATTTATTAATTGATATTTTTCTGTGTGGAAGATCTACCCCTTCTCCCCAATTTATTTGTATCTTCAGTTATTTATTTATATCAGTATGGACTCATGGATGTTTTGAGTTACAATCCAGTTCTATCTTTACATATTTTGTTGCTCAAATTGCTCCATAAAGCTGTTATATTTTTGAACTGATGGAAATGAATTTTCTTAAAATAAAAAAGCTCATTCTTAGGTACTTATTTTACTGAAAAATGAGAAGAACCATTTTGGTTTTGCATTTTAGCTAGTATGCTGATAATGCTTTGTTTCTGTTATTGCTTCTGATAGCTTTTAGTTTCTTGACTTGTATTTGTTAGATTGTCCTATCTCTAATCTTCACTTAGACTGCTTATATTTTATCCTGCTGAGATGGAGGTGATGGCCTATCTGCACAGGGTGGAAATTGCCTTTCCTAATATGCTTTTGAGATCTCATTATGTGATATAAATTTTATTAATTTTACAATTATTCCTACAGACTTATGGGTACTAGGAGTGTTTTATAAAGTGGAAAAATTTTAAACAATGAAGTCTAAATACCAGTGGAGCTTCTTATCCGCATTTTTAGAGAAAAGTTAGTAAAATTCTTGTCTATCTCTAACTGGTTTCCGTGTGCTTCTAATTTTAGCAAAGTAATGATGCATAGATAAAGAGAATTTTAATAACTATGATGACTTGTATTTTTATAATTAAATGTCTGACAGTAACAGTGATGTCCAGAATCACATTTTTTCTGAATATTCTAAGCTGAGATTATATTTTATTTCTGCCTCTGTATTTTCTAGATAGGTTCTTAAAATAGGTTTAAATTATCTCTTGAGGAGAAGTGAAAACTTAAAAGAATATCATTTATAAATCATGGAAATTATACATTGAGGTAGATTTTCATATATGGTATGTTGAATCAGTTGCATTACTTTTACAACCATACCTGGTAAATTAAGTCATGATGGCTGTGATCCTGAATAAATTAACCCAGATAAGTTAGCATTAATGTACTCTTATGTGAAATAAACTAACTCAGTATGATTTATTATTTTTTTGAAAGTTGAGGAATTGGCCTTTAATGTTTGTTTCAAATTTGAATGCCTAGACCATCAAACAAGTATAGGTTAAATAGCTAAATACATCACTTGTAGAATGTAAGTTTAAACTATTATTAATTTAGTTTTACTAAATTAATAATCGAGACCATGGTGAAACCCCGTCTCTACTAAAAATACAAAAAATTAGCAGAGCATGGTGGCGGGTGCCTGTAGTCCCCGCTACTCGGGAGGCTGAGGCAGGAGAATGGTGTGAACCTGGGAGACGGAGTTTGCAGTGAGCTGAGATCGCTCCACTGCACTCCAGCCTGGGTGACAGAGTGAGACTCCGTCTCAAAAAAAAAAAAAAAAAGTATATATATATATATAGAGAGAGAGAGAGAGAGAGAGGTTATTTATAAAATATCTCTTTCAATACAGTCACTTCACATTAATCCATCTGAAAGAAAAGCGAAATTTGTTTCATTGCTGTGGGAATTTCTAATTTTACTTAATAATCTCATTACAATATCGATATCTCATAGGCTCTTAGATGGTCATTTATGCTGTTTCTTGTAATTAAGAAATCTCATCTTTAGCATCTAAGACAGATATGCAGCCTCTGAACACTGCAGTGTTGGGAATCTTACCCCTCTCAGGGCAGTTTGTTTCACTGTTTCATATTCTCTGGTTCTCAGAAAACTTTTTATTTGAGTTACAAGTTCCTTGATGAAAGAAATTATTTTATTCATCTGTATATCCCTGACACTGACTTGCATACAGTGCAGTAGGTACTTAATTAATAGTTAAGTTATATTGAGTAGCCATTTACTTTCTCTAACTTTCCACATTGGTTTTAATCTTACGGATCAACAAAGAACTATGTTCTTTTCTATTTGATAGACTTTCACATATGCAAATGTCACCATTGTGTCTGTCTTTAGCCATTACTTCTCTAGGCACTGTGAGAATTTGTAAATCTCTAACCACCCTGGTCATCTTGGTTTATTATCCACTCTTAAAATATGATGCCACGGTTGGAATTCAGCCCTTATATTAGATCAAGTAGAGTGAGACAACTAATGGTGGATTAATGCCCCTTTTTATGTAAAGACTCTAGGCTAAGGATTGAAATAAAGAAAAATATGGATTGGGAAGCCATTTCTCAGACTCCAGAACATTGTAGTGTCAGTTTTGTCTGTTGACTGTTAAATTATATTTTCTAGCTGATAATAGGGTAAAATTGGTAATGCTGCCAAATCATGGTTCATGCTACTTTGGATGTTTAATAATATCTTGTATTTAACTCTTGGCAGTTTACTTAATGCTTTCACATATATGATCATATGTAATCCTTAAGGTAGGTATTATTATTCTCATTTTGCAGATGGAAAAACATAATTTCCCCAAAGTTATATGACTAGTGAAGTAGCAGAATCTAGGTCTTTCTGTTTCCACCAACTTTTCCAACTCTGCCATACCTACGTTTCCAGAAGGTCTCATTTGAACGTTTCTCTTTATTTGAAGGGATATATGCTTGTCATGTTGATATTTATTGTTTACCCCTTTCATCTGTTTCTAATTCATACACTTAACTACAGTTACCATAGTCGATGTTACTCTTCCTTCTATATTAGCTACCTTTATTTCATTTGACAAAACAAAACAAAAAAACAAGCAGATTGTACAGATTCTTCTCAATCACCAAGGAAGAACTAATTTTTAAACATACTTTCAAATAAAAATAAAGAAAACTGTCTTTGCATCTAAACTTGGTGTACCACTATGTTTTGGAACTTTGGAGGTAAATTGTGATTTATAAGGCAAGTTTTGATTCTTCCTGGTGGCTTTTGCTTTCTTATGTTTCTGCAGCCTTGATGTACTTGATTTTGTTAAAACTGTTTGGAGTCATTAAACCCCTTGTTGTTGTTTGTTGTGTATAGCTTGGCATGGTGGAATGGATTGAACCTCCTAAACGAGAACGCAAAGCAAACTACGCAGTGGATGCCTACTTTAGAGAGGCTTTGCGTGTCAGCGAGCCAAAGATTCCAAAGGTAAAACTGTACAAGGCCAGTTTTTATGTCCTAAAGTAGATTTCTCTTGCAACATGATCTATGGGTCAGGTTTACTTATATCATTGCCAAATCATAGTCTCTAAAATATAACAGTGCAAAAAAGTATTTGATTTGGCCCAGCCATATAAATAGATTTTATTGTATTTATTGTTCCATATATAACAGAAATAGCAAAAGATAAGTAAGTTTACTTCCTGTACTGAAAAGAACTATATATAATATATTTTCCTCTCATAGGCTCCACGGCCTCCAAAACAGCCAAATGTTCAGGATTTTCAATTTTTCCCACCACGCTTATTTGAGCTCCTGGAAAAGGAAATTCTTTATTATCGGAAGACGATAGGCTATAAGGTATTTTTTCCATTTTTTAGATTAATTTAATATAATATTTAAAAATAATTTAATCTGTTAATCTAGACTAGAAGGTGTTGCATTTTGAGAGACTGTAACAGTAAATCACAACAGTGATGCTTTTAAAACCAAAGAGGAAGTTTAACTAGATGTAAAACATCTAACTACTCAATCACCAGTACAGTCATCACTAAATGAGATTAATGAAGGATTATGCAATATTTCAAAATAGTAATAACAACATATTATTTTTATAATGCCAGTCTTTGAATAGTTAAAGAATATGTAGAGAGAACAATAGGTATGCATTTAAAAGCAAATATTAATATATGATAGGAAATTTTTGATCATTTCCTTAATAGGTCCAAGAAATAGTATTTCTGTCTTTATTGCTTATAGGTTGCTGAAAGCCTTGCTGGTGGGTAGTAGATTGTAGTCACTTAGGTGTTAAAGATAATGATAAACTTGATAGTGAATTATACAATTTTAAAATGATCTTTTGGTATTTGGAATTCTTATTTATATAGGTAGATAGAATCCTAGTTTTCATGAGTGAAATTTAATATTTGTCACACTAAATCTGTCGTATTGAGAGAGAAAGCATACCAGGTAATTTCTGTATGTTGAAACTGACTTCCTAGTGAATGGAGAGAGATGACTAAAGGTATAATAATGACTAATATTAAAAAATTATAAAATATTGGCTGGGCGCAGTGGCTCATGCCTGTAATCCCAGCACTTTGGGAGGTTGAGGCAGGAGGATCACTTGAGGTCAGGAGTATGAGACCAGCCTTGCCAACATGGCAAAACCCTGTGTCTACTAAAAATACAAAAATTAGCTGGGTGTGGTGGCAGGTGCCTGTAATCCCAGCTACTCGGGAGGCTGAGGCAGGAGAATCGCTTGAACCTGGGAGGTGAAGGTTGCAGTGAGCTGAGATCGCGCCACTGCACTCCAGTCTGGGTGACAGAGGGAGACTCCATCTCAAAAATAAAATAAAATGAAATAAATAAAATATTAACACAATTTTAATTTTATGAAGTGTTCTGTTTTATGAATTAACAGCTGTGTTTTAAATTTTATTTTGTAAACCTTTATCACAACTGGAACTGTGACCCATTATTTTAATTAGTAGCTGGAATGTGCCTAGAAAAGCTCCATGTATATAAGATACTTATATCTTAACTCATTTATATTTTGGAACCAGAATAGATCTTTAGGGTGAACATTCACATAAGACATAATACTAGTTTCAAAGAAAGTGAAAACAGTGATACACCAGAAGAAACAGGTAAGTTATAGGTTCAAATGCAAAATAAAAATAGGAAAATTAATAATTATTAACAATTATTATTTAATAATGAAGTAGTTACTTTATGAGGTAAACAAATACATATCTCATTAAGGTTTATAATAATTTTAGGTTTAGAATATTATTTTCTGCCGGGTGCGGTGGCTCACGCCTGTAATCCCAGCACTTTGGGAGGCCGAGGCGGGCGGATCACAAGGTCAGGAGATCGAGACCACGGTGAAACCCCGTCTCTACTAAAAATACAAAAAATGAGCCGGGCGCAGTGGCGGGCGCCTGTAGTCCCAGCTACTCGGGAGGCTGGGGCAGGAGAATGGTGTGAACCCAGGAGGCGGAGCTTGCAGTGAGCCAGGATCGCGCCACTGCACTCCAGCTTGGGCGACAGAGCGAGACTCCGTCTCAAAAAAAAAAAAAAAAAAAAAGAGTATTATTTTCTGTTACTTTCATTAACTGTTATTAGTGAGACTTGAAAGGAGAATTAATTGAAATGTTAGACCTCAGTAATAAATCAAATATTTGCATAGAACATTTTATAAGTTACAAAGTGCTTTAACACATACTGAGGTTGTTGATTCCTAACAACCTCATGAAGTAGGTGTTATTATCATCACTATTTAATAGGTGAGGAAACTGAAGTTCAGAGAGGTTAAAGGACCTTGTTCAAGATCGTGGAGCTAACAGGGTTGCCATGGGTCCTGGTCTCACAACCAGTTTCTCAGTATTCAGATGTTCTGTTCATTCTACTCAGACATTCTGGGCTCTTTCTGCATGTGATGAAACCCTGTTTCTTTCTGCAGTCCTAAATAAGGACTGTGTTTACAATGGTGTGGCATGACATTTGGGAGTTAGGCCAAGTGGTAGTTGAGTAGCAACAATTAAAAAAATCATCTCTGATATAACTTTAATGCTCCTTCTTTGGAGATACTGAAATTTTGTTCCCCATGATAATTTACAGTGCCCACCACATTCTGGCCATGGGTCTGGTTTGAATATAAACAGTACCTTTCATTACAGGCAGTTTGTGGTTAGGGATGAAGTCTTACAGTGACTCTTTGGGTGGTGGCCAGCTGTAAGGAGATGGAGAAGAGAGGAAATCTCAGAAGATGGAGGAATGAAGGGACAGCTATTAAGGGTGGTAGAAAGGAAGGGGAAGAGGAGGGGGAAGTGTAAGTATTATAGAGGAAAGGGATGAATAGGGAGAGGGGAGATAGATGGCATGGAATTTGTGCTATTGCACCTTATTGTTTGCTCTTCCTCGTTTCCCTGAAAGAAGCAAGAGGAGAGGGAAAAAGAGTAAAAAGAGGACCTTTTTACAGAGTTTAATACCTATTTATTGAGCACTCCTCTGTGCCAGGTACTGGGCCAAGCACTTGGGTTAAAGCAGTGAATAAGACAGTCTTTCACCTCATGGAGCTTACATTCTAATAGAGGAGATAGGCATTAGATACTACAGTATAATAGTGGTGGCATTTGTGTGGTTCTGTGCTTACAAGTGATGCTAATGAAGGGAATATAACATGGGTATCTCATGTGGACTGGGAGATCAGGGAAGCGTTCCCTAAGGAAGTGTCATTTAAGCTGAGTTTCCAGAGATGTGAATAAGCTAAGTGAAGTGTGGGATAGAAAAGCTGAGGCAGGTAGCACCTCATATGCAAAGATCTTGAGGTGGGAAGGAGGATGGCTCCTTCTGGGAGCTCTAAGAAAGCCAGTGTCGTTAGGAACTGTTAAGAAAGAGGGTGACTTGAGATGAGGCTGCTGAGTGGGTAGAGTCAAATCATATGGAGGGCTTTGTAGGTCATATTAATGAGGTTGAACTTTAGCTTTAGAGTAAAGGAAACCCACTGAGATGTTTTTAAGGCAGGGAAGTGGGTGGGCGGGTGGTAAAGTAATACTAATAGCAGATACTTAGTCCTTACATGTGTTACTTATTGTTCCAAGTTATTTATAAATGTTAGCTCATTATCCTTCTAACAGCCCTTGAACTACATCCTTATTTTACAGATGAGGAAACTGAAGCATAGAAAGGTTGAGTCATTTGCCCTGAATAATTTTCTCAAGGTCATATAACTTATAAATGGTAAATTATGATCAGATTTACATTTTTTTTTTTTTTTGAGACGGAGTCTGGCTCTGTCACCAGGCTGGAGTGCAGTGGCACAATCTTGGCTCATTGCAACCTCTGCCTCCCGGGTTCAAGGGAATCTCCTGCCTCAGCCTCCCCAGTAGCTGGGACTACAGGCACATGCCACCATGTCCAGCTAATTTTTGTATTTTTAGTAGAAATGGGGTTTCACTGTGTTGGCCAGGATGGTCTCGATTTCTTGATGTCTTGATCTGCCCGCCTCGGCCTCCCAAAGTGCTGGGATTACAGGTGTGAGCCTCCGCGCCTGGTCCAGATTTACATTTTTAAAAGATCACTTTGACTGCGATGCAGAGAATGGCAGGTTTATCCAAGGAAACCAGCCAGGAGGCTGTTGAAGTATCAGAATGAGAAGATGGTGGCGACTTGGACTGCGGTGGTGGTGGTGGAAGGAGAACCAGTCCCCTACTCCTCTACTCCTAGCCTTGTGCTCTCTTCAGCCACATCCTAGATTGCTTCCGTATTGTCTTAAGACTTGCCTTGATCCTCCCTATACATGCTTAGCTGAGGATTTACGAGACAAATAAGAATACCTTCTGGATATTGGTTCTTTCTGGACCTTGTCTCTTCCATTCTTTACTAGGAACTGTGGACCTGAGCTAAGGTGGGTTCTTTAATTGGGTGGTTTTTTGTTTGAGTTCAGAGAATAGACAGATTAGCAGGCATGTTAATCATCTTAAAAAGCTCCCTTTTAAGGATGATGTGATATGTAACCATTAGACATATCTTCTCAAGGCATAGCTAGCATTGCTTTATTTCCCCCTCATACCTTCAGAAAACTCATCAGGGCCACAAAGTGAATGGAACACTAGTTTATCCTCAAATGAACAAAACAAAACTGCTTTAGTGGAGTTACCTGGTATTCTGTATACACAGATTCTCAAAAAGGGACTCTTTCCCCATTTTCTGCCTGAAGGATTGTTAGCCAAGGGGAGATAGGTGATGCCCATAGCTATGGGCACTGTGGTTCATGGTTACGTTTTATCTGTGTTGAGTCCCCAAAGGCTTATTCTGTTGTGATTTGGAGTGGGGCTAGTGAAGGGCTCACAAGTTTTGAAGCAGTTGGTAGAGAGCGGTTTCCTTGTACTTCCTGGTTATTTGCATTTTTATTTTCTATTTTGCTCCCCCTTTCCCACCCTCATATTCAGCACAAGGTCACAGCAATATTGCTGATAATAAGATCTGGAGTTAAAGAGTTTTGTTTTATTTGAAGGTGAGAGAAGTATTTGTTTTGCCCTAACCACTTGGTGGACAGCAGTACATGATGTGCCTATTCTTGCTGTTATCTAGGCTTTGACCTTAGGCATATTCAAAAGCTTCATTGCTCTTTCGACTTAAAGGAGTTGTTATTTAATGCATGCAATCACTTGGTCACTAAAACCTTTATATTGGAAGAGGATGACTTAATTGAACTTTCAATTGCGGCATAAAAAATCCAGAATATCTGGACATTCCATTGAGTCTAACACCTGGAATGCAAGAGTTTTGCCACATTTGAAGCTTAATAAAGCTGTAGAACATTCTAACATTTATCCCCAATAAAAAATTCTTGAGGGACAAATATAAACATTTGATAAATGGAGAAAGTTCCATAATCTTTGTCAGTTTTGGTAATGTGTCATTGTGGGCCACCTATTTTTTCAGTGGTAGAACGAAAATGTGAGCTGATTTCAGATTACTGCTTTTATTTTGTGTGGTGTCACATTTAATTCAGTATTCCATATTTTCTATGCAATGCTTGCTAAACTACTCCTAAGAAACAAGGCCAAAAAAATTTTTCACTACTTCATGGAATACAGTTCTTAATCACGAATTCCTTAGCATCTGACTAGAAATCCAAATAATAATTGAGATTTTTCCTTTAGAAAGATAACTTTTTATATATTGTGTTGCTGGAGATCATAATGAGACATAGAGTATGAAGACTTTAAATACCTCCTAGTTATCTATTCAGTACTATTGGTCTGTAATTTGTCTGCTTAATTTTTTTTTTTTTTTTTTTTTTGAGACAGAGTCTCACTGTCTCGCTGAGGCTGGAGTGCAGCGGCACTGTGTCAGCTCACTGCAACCTCCATCTCCTGGGTTCAAGCAATTCTCCTGCCTCAGCCTCCCGAGTAGCTGGGATTACAGGCACCCATCACCACACCCAGCTAGTTTTTATAATTTTAGTAGATACGGGGTTTCACCATGTTGGCCAGGCTGGTCTTGAACTCCTAACCTCAAGTGATCCACCCGCCTTGGCCTCCCAAAGTGCTGGGATTACAGGTGTGAGCCACCACGCCTGGCCTATTTGCTTAATTTATAATGTAGCACTTTGAAATCATTCCAGGAAGCTTAATGCTGATATGAACCTCATGAGGCAAAAAAAAATATGTCTTATTAAAATAATGACTATTAAGATTTTTTTATAGGAGGTGTATTAGTCTGTTTTCACACTGCTGATAAGGACATACCCGGGACTGGGTAATTTATAAAGAAAAGAGGTTTAATTGACTCACAGTTCCACATGACTCAGGGGGCCTCGCAATTGTGGCGGAAGACAAGAAGGAGTAAGTCACATCCTCCATGTTAGAAGGGAAGAGAGAACTTGTGCAGGGGAATTCCTCTTTATAATACCATCAGATCTCATGAGAATTATTCACTATCACGAGAACAGCATGGGAAAGACCTGCCCCCATGATTCAATTACCTCCCGTTGGGTCCTTCCCATGACACATGGGAATTATGGGAGCTACAATTCAAGATGAAATTTGAGTGGGGACACAGCCAAACCATATCAGCGGGAGATATAGGAATTTAGAAAATTTGAGCCTTTTCTAATTCTAAACATTTTAGCAGCTATTTGAGTATTTTCTAGAATTAAAATAGCAAACAAAGCTTTCATAAAGTCATTCTTGTTTTGTTATGTTAATTAATATGACCACTGGATATAGCATAAATTGCAGTGGATCCTAAAATCCAATGGTTTTATAAAATATTCTGATTTTGCTTGTATTAGAAGTTGAAAGGGGAAGTTTTTAGTATGGGGATGTCTGCACGGGAATAAGCATTTTTATTTTATTTTATGTGGGTATATTATCTATTTTCTGTCATAAATTAGATGTTTATAAAATATTTTCATTTTGTTAAAAATATAGTTTGTTGGACATGGAAATTTTGAAAATATTTAAGAGAAGAATATCTTAAGATCAAAGAGATTTCTTTCAATTAAAATTAAAATTTGAAATCAAAGTAATTTCACATACCAGGAATTTAAGGGGTCTATTCATTTTTAAAGCTGTATCTGTACTTTTTAAAAAAAAATTATGAAGGATTTTTAAAAATAAAAAAATGTTGAAATAATTGTACAGTGAACACCCATATATACACCACATATATTTGACAGTTTACATCTTATCGTATTTGCTTTTTCACCTATTTTTCCATTTATCTGGCCCTCTATCATATGGGTGTTTATCTTATCATTATGCATCTCAAAGTTGCAGACATAAGTACATTTTACCCAGGAACACTTCAACATGCATGTCATTAGCCAGTCATATTTTGTTTATGATTTTTTAAAGTAACATTTACATAGAGTGAAATATATAAACCTTAAGTGTACCATTCATTGTTTTTTCACAAATGCATACTCTTATGTAACTTGAACTCCTCCTATAAAGCTATAGACCATTACTGTCACCCTAGAAAGTGCCTCTTCCTAGTGACCATATGCACTCCTCAGATGCAACCACTGTTCTGATCTTTCCCTCCATAGATTAGATTTTTAAGTTTTGTTCTAGAATTTCACATAAATGGAATCATACCATATGTATAAGGCTTGTTTCACTTAGCATAATGTTTTAGAGATTCAGCCATGTTGTCCCATGTATCTGTGTGGCTCTTTCCTTTTGATTGTAGAACCCCTATTCCATTGTATGGATAGGCCACAGTTTGCTTATCCATTCTCTTGATGGTCATCTGGGCTGTTTTCTGGCTTTTGGCTATGATGAGTAAAGCTACTGTGAAGAATCTTGTCAAAGTCTTTGTATAGATAACGTTTTCCTTTCTTTGCGTAAATACTTAGGAATGGAATTGCTGGTATGCCTGTAATTTTAACACTGGGTTTAGCTACTGAAGAGAAGTTGTTTTTAATCATGCTATGACTGGGCTACATTTCATTTTAAATGTACACCTTCTTTTCCATTTCCGTTTGCCACCATCGTAGTCCAGATGATCATGCCTCATTTCTAGATTATGATAGTTCAGCAGGTTCTCTTACCTGTCAGTCGCTTCCCCACTTCAGTCCATTCAGCAGAAGGCTTACAGGTAAAAACGCTACATTTTGATACTTCACTCCCTTGTTCAAAAGTCTGCAGAACCTTCTGTGTAGTTTTAAGACCCTGTAAATCTGTCTCTACCTGGCCTTGTTTCTTATCTCTTTTCAACATAAACCCTATGTGTGCCTTCCGCACATTTCTGCCTTCATGTTTTTGCTCATACTGCCCTAGCCTAGAATATTCTTTCTTCCTTCTCCATCTCCCCAAATCCTTAGAGTCCTTAAGGTACAGCTCAAAATTCCACAACTAGTTTGTGAGCTCCTTGTGGGCAAGGACCATATCTAATATAGGTAGAGTTTCCCTAATTCAAAAATCTGAAATCTGACATGCTCCAGAATCCAAAACCTTTTGAGCCCTGACATTGCACCCAAAGGAAATGCTCATTGGAGCATTTTTTTGATTTCGGATTCTCAAGTTAGAAATGCTCAACAGATAAGTGTAATGCAAATATTCCAAACCCCCCAAAAATCTGAAATCTGAAACACTTCTGGTCTGAAACATTTGGGATAAGGGATAAAACCTAAAGTTATATTCCAGTCAATACTTATGATAGTTCTACTTAATAGACATTTAGTCAATACCTGCTAATTTGATTGCCTGATACTGATGATTACAGGTGAGTCTACTTTCTCAGTATTTCTTTTTAATGCTCAGTTAGGTTTTATACTTGAAGAACTATTGTCCTTAATAGTTATTGTTTAAAGGTTATTTTTAAGTTGCAATGATATAGTTCTAAACTCTATGAAATACATACAACAATGAGAAAAATGCACTCTAATATGTATTATAATTACAGGGTAGTAAAACCATGACTACCAGATGCCCCTAGGGAATGAGTCATTTGTGATATGTGTGCATTTCAAGCAGTGGAAGGCTTACTGCCAGCCCTTTTATTTTCATGTTTAATGGAATGCTATAAAGTGTAGTACACGTTATGTACTTGCCCTCTTAAATCAATGTGCTTCCTTGTAGCTGCAGATGCACATAGCGATGATATCAGGCTTTAGGCTGAGAGGCTTCATTTGTTCCTCCATACACACAGTATAGTTCAGCCCCATACTGCTGAACCACACTGGTTGTATATGCTCACTGTGATACACTGAGGCTCTGCAGGCTACAGTTTTGAGATACAGGTGGCAGCTTGCTTTCTTGGAGAGCTGAGCTTCTGTCCTCATCTTTTGAACTTGAGTTCTGTTCTCAGTTGTCACTGTATTTGCAGTTCTGTGCCCAAAACACCATATATGGTTTCTGTTGGTCACTGCTGTTGTTAGTCTTTCCCCTCCTTGACCACTGGTCCTATTTGTGTGCTCTACTATACCCTTCCCTCTTATATTCTCTGTTTCTTCTTTTTTCTTCATTATCCTGTTATGTTTTCCAAACTTTCGATTTTATGTAAAAATGCTCTCTCCCCTTACATACCTTCGCAGGCAATAAAAGCACTCCTTTCTTTTTGCACATTGAACTGATCAGACTGTTGGATGTAATGTTTAGGTGCATTGCCACTTCTCCATTCTGCTCTGTGTTGCCAGGGTAATATGGGTTCTTTTTTCTTTTTACTGCCAAACTTTTTGTTTGTTCTGTATATTACAATAGTATAAGGATAGACTTTGTTCCAGAGTATAATCATATCTGAAATCTAATGTGGCATTTACTAATGAGTTTTAACTATGGAATATCATGTGGCACAATAATGGTTTTTACTTCAATAGGATCATGGTAGCAGAAATGTGGAGAGGACCATGTGTCATTCTGACTATGATTTTATATTGTTTACTCTTGAAATAACTCCAAAGATTGATAAGGCTGTGTATATACAGCCTTAGTAATTAATTTTTCTCGTCAGTGTACTCTTAGTTTGTCTCTTGATTTATAGGTCCCAAGGAATCCTGATATCCCAAATCCAGCTCTGGCTCAAAGAGAAGAGCAAAAAAAGATTGATGGAGCTGAACCTCTTACACCAGAAGAGACTGAAGAAAAGGAAAAACTTCTCACCCAAGTAAAGTATTTTCAATGGCTGAAATATTTACAGTCAATCGATAGAAAAAAAGAAAATACAGATCACACTTAATTTTTTTTGTATGGGCCTAGTATCCTAGTTTGACACACCAGCAAAACTCAGGGCTATTTTGTAAACATGTTTAGACCAAAATCCCTATTTTTAAAAATTGATCTTATAGAATATGCCCTTTTGGAAATACTGGGTAGTATGTATATGCAAAATATAAGTGTAAAGTATTAGCAATATGACACACATTTTGCCAATTGTAATAAGGTCAGTGAATCCACATTTGAATTCTGATAGACAGTAGTTATTAACATATTCTTTTTTGTTTTTTGAGACAGTCTTGCTCTGTCACCCAGGCCGGAGTGCAGTGGTGCAATCTCAGCTCACTGCATCCTCCACCTCCCGGGTTCAAGCGATTCTCCTGCCCCAGCCTCCTGAGTAACTGGGATTACAGGCACCCGCCACCGTGCCTGGCTAATTTTTGTGTTTTTAGTAGAGATGGGGTTTTGCCATGTTGGCCAGGCTAGTCTCAAACTCCTGACCTCAAGTGATCCGCCCACCTTGGCCTCCCAAAGTGCAGCTGATATTACAGGTGTGAGCCAACGGGCCAAGCCTGTTATTAGCATATTCTTGAAAATTTAAATTTCTTTTGTTTATAGATGTGAATTGTCTCCAGAAGTTATATTCCATTAATTTTTTATTAATAGAATAATTTCGTAATTTTCAAAATTATTTTTATTTTTTTTTAGAATTTTCATGCAATGATATTTCTGAAACTTTTTAAGGTGATCATTGTATAACAATTATTAAATTAGAAAGGCTTCCATTTGAACAAAATATTAATGCTTTCAAGTTACTATTGCTATAACGAGTTTTACGAGTGTTCTACTTCTAAAATAAACTATGGAAGGTAAAAAGAATTTCAGCACAGAAGGCTTGAGAAAGCCAAAATGTGTACTTGTAAGACATTACTTTAGTATAGAGGGTTGCCAGCAAGATTTATTTATTCAACAAATTTTGAACAATGTGCAATGCATAATAGCAGGTAATTCTCCGCATTAATTATTGAAAGATAGTTTTTATATTTATATGTTATTTATTATATAGGTCTTTGCTGTAACATGTAATTTTATTGTATGTGTATTGGATTTTCACAAATTACATTCATAAGTTTTTGAACCAAATGCCTGGAAGTAATAAAGTTTAGTTTGAAAATATAATTGCAGATGGCTGAATATTAGAACTTACCACAGGATAAAATAAAACATTTAAATATTCATCTTCTGTTTTCAAAATGTATTTCCTGAATGCAAAAGTGAAGTTACGGCTTTAGAATGCTACATGGCTTGGAGTATATTGTGAATGTATGGTATAACATGAATATACAATCTCAACTGAGATAATATTTTAGTTTGTGATTAGAAATATAATCAGTTTTCTGCCCCTCCTAGTAGATGAATTCATTTTTGTCCTTCTCTGCTACCTTAAATAATTAATCTTTTTCAAAAACCATGGCAGTACATAGGAACAAAATGTGGGGTCATCTGAAATCTTTATCGACTAAAAGCCAGGGATAGAGTTTTGCAATGTCTAGAGTATCACGTTTATGTGAGTTGGGGCTCGAGGAGTGGAAAACAAATTCTTGGTCTTGTGACTTCACAGACATGCTAATAATGCCAAGGGAATTTAAAACACTGGCTAAAGTGTTTATGTTTTAGTAAAGAAATTGAGTGGCTCCAATAACATTCTGCTTGTAGAAGTTCTATTTAGGAACATAATTTAGAACAGAAATTATTTATTCCCACTAGTTTAGAATGATGTAAAGAGTTAGAATTTTTTTTTTTTTGCATTCTCTTTTGGTTATTCTCAGTGTTCTTTTGATTTAGTGTATCCACATTTCTCTCTCTTAATTTACATGGGAACAGATCTGTGAAAAAAATCATTGAAGTACTAGAATATCACGACTTCAGCATTTATATTAGCATTTTTATTTTCATGCATTTGTATTTTAATGTAGTAGGCATCTATAAAATATGAAATTAAAAACTACAGAAAATCTTAGAACTATATATCAACTTTAAGTACTTGGAGAGGATTACATTCTCTTTGTAATAGAAAAGCAGTTATTTCTGTAACAACTCTCACTCAACTTTTGATTCCAACATAAAATATGTGCAATTTTATGAGGAGAAACATTTTAAGTCTTTTAAAGTGTTTTAAAATGTATCATTGTATAGAAGTAAATAGGACAATAAATGGATTTATTAATTTAACCTCTATTGATAATGCTTAACTTTTTGTTCACAGGGTTTCACAAACTGGACTAAACGAGATTTTAACCAGTTTATTAAAGCTAATGAGAAATATGGAAGAGATGACATTGATAACATAGCTCGAGAGGTAGAGGGCAAATCCCCTGAGGAGGTTATGGAGTATTCAGGTTTGTATATAATTTGAAACATGGTGTTGTATTTTAACGTTATTCATTTATGTAGCACCAGTTTAATTGTACCTTTGTTCAGAGATGTTTTAAACTTTTATGAATAAGACATAGATGAGAGTATAAACTGTACTTGTGTTTCTATGAAAAGATTATAAGATTTATCCTAACAAACTGACGGCTGTTGTTTCTATCACCTAGCTAAAAGAGCCAAATAAAGCTCGATAAAACAAGGGTGGCTATTGGATAAGCATTGACAAAATTAGTTTCCCACCTTCCCACCTCTGGAATTTGGTCCTCTTCTGGTTCAGTTCTGAGATTCATATTCAGTGGACTGAATTCATGCCTTTCTTTCTAGGTCGTCCTTAATGTAGAGAGTTCCCGTCAGGCCCATTTAGATGCTCAAACACCCTCAGAGTTCCAACCTTTTCCAGAGAGTTCCTGTGGGTCCCATTAACTTGAGGCTAGTGGGCATAGAGCTGAAAAGGTTGCTTTAATCAATCTGTTAACTGGTCCTCGAATCGTCTCCCTCTCTTACTCACCTGTGTTGTTGAGCTTGACCAGAATCAGTGTAGCTGCTGAAGCATATGGATTTTTTTTACACTTACTGGTTTATTATAAAGGATATTGCAAAGGATACAGATGAAGCGTGTAGGGCAAGGTATGGGCCAAGGGGCGCAGCGCTTCAGTGCCCTCCCTGGGCATGCCACCCTCCAGAAACCTCCTCGTGTTTAGCTATCCAGAAATCTTATTAAAAATAGGTAAATATGTCTAGCAAGTTTTCTATATGTAGTATATAGGACTTTTCTAACTTCCAAATAGGTTCAGCTCTTAAAATTATAATTTGAAACAAGATGTTTAGAATCTGGAGCATTTTTTGTCATTGAAACAATGGCAAAGTAGGTTTAAGTTTACAAAGTAGGTTTAAGTTTCTATGATAGCCCCTGCCCCAAATCTATTTAACCTAACCACTGAAATTCTGTTTTTGCAATAGTAGGAAAGAAATATTACAGTAACAATAAATATACTAAAGATTAATAATGGCTAGGAACAGCTTTTAATTTATCTAGCATGCTAGTGCTTGAAGAAATCCAGATTTAAGTAGAGAGATTTTTTTTTCTTCTGGAAATCTAAAAGGGTCTTCTGGGGGACTTTAGAGGTCAGTTGTATTGAGTTTTTATTACATATAACATTAAGTTTATGAACTTCCTTTTCCTTGATACCAGCATGACATTACTATTACTCTGAACATTTAGCACATAAATTTAGGGCATTTGGAGGCTTAGGGGAAAAAATAGATTGAAGAGAGAAATTTTAGCATCAAGAGTTGAATGAAAAGAATGTAAAAGGGTATGTGCAGAGAGATTTTTAAGAAGAATTTTCTTCAGAAGATAGACAGGGAGATAACATCAGTGTGTGTGAATTTGCAAGAAAAAATGTGATTTAAAAAGATTGTCCTGTCAGACATTCTTTCAAATTTGACACCAGGCCAGGTGGCATGACTAGCTCAGGACTATTTAATTGCTGCCTGCCAGGTTGGGGGCCATGTCACAGGGTGGGGACATTGCAATGAGTTTGTTGTAGTTGGTTACAGTAAGAGAAGAAATGTATACAATTGGCCACCCTTGAATATACAGTATCTTGTACATAGCAGTTGTTTAAATATTTGTTGAATGATTGAGTGAATGAATAAATGAACACAGGTGCTTATAAAAATCAGAGTGCTCACATACCTTTCTTGATAGGCTCTAAAAATGAAAAGCTTGAGGATGTGGAGTATGTCATTAAAAGGCCTTTCATTGAAGTCATAAGATGTGACATATTAATACAGCCAGATTATTTGGCTCATCTATAAAATCTGGTTGAGTGACTTGAAGTATTTTTCAGTGTGTATGCAATTAAAATCCCAATGAGGTTTTTTTTTTTTTTTTTTTTTTTTTTTTTTTTTTTTTTAATAATGAGAAAAGGGTATTCCAAGTAAGTTTAAAAACACACTATTGGTCATTGGAAATACCGTAAGATGATTACTGAGTGATTCCAAAAGCAAATGACAATTTCAGGAGAAATGGCTGCTCCATAGAAAAAATTTGAACAATCTGTTCATAATAGCTTGTTTTTTTTGTTTATTTGTTTGTTTTTGAGACAGAGTGTCACTCAGTCACCCAGGCTGGAGTGCAATGGTGTGATCTTGGCTCACTGCAGCCTCCACTTTCCGGGTTCAAGCAATTCTCCCGCTTCAGCTTCCCGAGTAGCTGGAATTACAGGCGCGCACCACCATGCGCAGCTAATTTTCATATTTTTAGTAGAGACGAGGTTTCACCAGGTTGACCAGGCTGGTCTCAAACTCCCAACCTCAGGCAATCTGCCCACCTCGGCCTCCCAAAGTGCTGGGATTACGGTGTGAGCCACTGCGCCCGGCTCATAATTGTTTTTGCATGCTAGGAAGCTATATTCACAGTTTATATATTGCTCTCTCCTGTGTCACTTTATGTGTTTGGTCCCTTTTCTATCATGTTTGAGTAAAAAGCCTATCTTACATCAGTGTCTGCACCATCTTTTGAAATCCTAGTCATTTGGGATGGATCATAAGATTCCATACTATTTCATGAAGGGAACATTGCTAGCCTAAAACCTTGTTGAGGTCTTATTTTTAAGTGAAAAGTTAGTAGTATTTAATAATTGAACATATTATATATATAAGATGAATGTGAATCTTAATTTTAAGAAGTACAAGCTTACTGCATTATTTCCCATTAATTCCTTATTCTACAATTCCTTGGATTTATTTGCTTAAATAATAGGATTGTAAAGAAATAACTCTGTTTTTCAGCTGTATTTTGGGAACGTTGCAATGAATTACAAGACATTGAGAAAATTATGGCTCAAATTGAACGTGGAGAAGCAAGAATTCAACGAAGGATCAGTATCAAGAAAGCCCTGGATGCCAAAGTACTATATTTTATGTCAAATTATTATTAGATCGTCTTAATTGATATGGTGGTCAGCTTTGACTTCTTACTGCACGTTCAATTAAAAGCACTATTTTGTTTAAATACACAGATTGCAAGATACAAGGCTCCATTTCATCAGTTGCGCATTCAATATGGAACCAGCAAAGGAAAGAACTATACTGAGGAAGAAGATAGATTCTTGATTTGTATGTTACACAAAATGGGCTTTGATAGAGAAAATGTATATGAAGAATTAAGACAGTGTGTACGAAATGCTCCCCAGTTTAGATTTGACTGGTTTATCAAGTCTAGGACTGCCATGGTATGTATTCCTTTCTTACCGATTTCCTCCAACTTTATATTTTGAAAAATTTCAGACGTCATATATCCTTCACCTAGATTCTTCAATTAACATTTTGGCACATTGGTGCTCTCTCTTTCTCTCTCTCTGTATATATATGTATACATATGCAGCACCTATACATACCTGTAGAATCTATACTTTGTATTAAAAATATGGGGGCATCTATATTCTATATTCTGAAATGCATATCTATAGTTTATATTTGTAAGTATACTTAACTATATTTCTGAACCATTTGAAAATTACTGACAATGTGAGTGTTCACCTCTAAATACTTAAGCATATATCTCCTGAGAATAATGACATTTTCTTACATAACCACAGTCCCACCTGAAAACATTGATTCAGTAATGTCATTTAGTATACAGTCCATGTGTAAGATTTTCCAGTGGTCCCCAAAATGCTCTTTATAGCTGTTTTTTTAAAATTGATGATCCTACAAGTTTCACACATTGCATTTCGTTGTTGGGTCTCTTTAATCTCTTTTAATCCACAACTTTTTGGTTTTCGTGATCATGACTTTTTAAAGGTGTCCAGGCTAGCTGTCTTGTAGAATGTCCCACATTGTGGATTTGCCTCATTACTCATTGTAAGATTTAGGTTCAACATATTTGGCAAGAGTGCTATGGAAGTGATGTTATGTATTTTTTATTGCATCCCATCAGAAGGCACATTATGTCATGTTGTCACACTGTTGGTGATGCTAAGTTTGGTCACTTGTTAATGTGCTGATCTTCAGAGCTCTCCACTTTAGAGGTATATTTTCCCATTTGTAATTAAGCAGATTATACTTGAGACTATGTGAGTGACTTAAAGATGGGCTTTCAATGAAAAGGAGTTGTTGCCTGAGTTGAGTTTTTTTTTTTTAGGAAACAGAATATTTAAGTTGAAGAGATATTTTATTTTAGCTTATGTGATTTCCTCCATTACTTTCTAATGCGAATTGTGTTCCTATTCTAGTCCTACTTAGCAGTGGTGTTCACGATGATTTTGAAATACATGTAACACATTTTTAATGTTGACATTGTTAATCTTTTGTCAGCCAAGGTAATTAAGACAAAAGTAGATTTATGCAGCCTAAGAATTAAAAGCAACCAGAAACTAACAATCCAAACAATATTTTTGTGACTAATCATAAAATAGGATACATTTTTCTTAGCTGCTACCTGTCATAAATATCTTTTTGTCTAAAAGTTGGGACTGAGTGTGAAACAATGCTTAATATTTTGCTTGACTCACTTTATGTTTTCAGTTCAAGTTGAATAAAAAGAAAGGAAAAATCTGGGTTACTGTAGTGAAGACATTAATTTTGGCAGGTGCTTTAGAAGATCACATATTTGTTAAAACTCTAACAAAAATTTAGAGTGTGTGGAATATGTCCATCAAATTTATGAATGGCGTATGCTTGGAGAGCTAGCAGACATTTTAGACCAAGCCATGATCCAGAAGGAACTAGAGCAGTTGGAATGATGGGTCAGTTGAATCTAGCAACACAACATTTATTTATTTATTTATTTTGGTATGTATGTAGGCATTTATTTATTTATTTTGAGACGGAGTTTCACTCTTGTCACCCAGGCTGGAGTGCAGTGGTGCAATCTCGGCTCACTGCAACCTCCACCTCCCAGGTTCAAGCAGTTCTCCTGTCTCAGCCTCCCGAGTAGCTGGGATTACAGTCGCCTGCCACCACGTCCAGCTAACTTTTGTATTTTTAGTAGAGACGGAGTTTCACCATGTTGGCCAGGCTGGTCTCAAACTCCTGATCTCATGTGATCCACCCGCCTCGGCCTCCCAAAGTGCTGGGATTATAGGCATGAGCCATCGCGCCCAGCAAACATGACATTTAATAGGGATAAGTGTAAAGTGCTATACTTGTACAAAAGACTATGAAAAGATATATATGTTAGCAAGATACAGTAGGAAGAATTAAGAAAAGAATAAAAAAGATAGGTAATCTGTAACATGAAGGACTGAGGTTAGATATAGGGGAGAGTTGTTTTATAGGGTTCTTTGGGTCATTGAAATAGATTATTGAAGAACAATGTAGAATAGCTTTTCATCAGCCTTTGAAAGTGGAATTCTATTTTGACTCTCTGAAGACATTGGCGGTGAGTTACTTGGCCTTTTAAGGTCCCTTTTAGCACGGTGAATCTATGACTATGTTTAGCAGAGAACTCCTTTTAAAAGCCATGCGGGATAAATCTTTTAGCCATTTGGGGTTTTATACATGTAATGATTTAATTTAGAGCACCACTAACAGCTTGTAAAAGACAAATGCCTAGCTGCATTTGTCAGTTAATCATGTTTTAGAACAAACATACCCTTTTCTGTGATAGAATAGTTATTGAATTTTGAGTTTTTATTTCAGTGATATTTTGCTATTTTTTTTTAAAAGATTGAGAGCTTAATGCTGTTTTCAGTTTCTGGAATCATTAAACCAGTAGGACGAAACGCATTCAAACTGCAAGGAAAATCTTATACTGTTTATAATGTGAACACAACTGTGGAACTACATAACCTTATTTTATTTTCTAAGAAAAATATCCAGTATAATATTACCAACCACTAGATGTCTCTGAACTCCCTTGTAAAAAATCTGTTTTTCCTCCATCTTCTTTTTACAAAACATTTACCTCTGTACTCTTTCTTTACCGAGAAATTTAAATCTCAAGTATATTTTCTAAAAAGCACATATTAACTATTTAAATGATCATAAAATGAAATCTTTTTTTGTCTGTTAAAGATGAAGACATTTCTGTCTTCAATTACCTTCTAGAAAGTGGAATTTATTATTTCTGAACAATCTTCAAAAACCTGCAATAGTTTATTTTGTATTTAAATATTTTAATTGAAAAGTTTTATTAATTATTTTTTTCTATTAAATTTTTATTTCCCTTCTAGTTAATGGATAATTTTTGCTTATAATTCTGGATTTAGAGTATAAATAATATATTTTAAAATACACATACATTTGGAACTTCTTTTTAGAATATTTCATGATAATATCAACAATTAGGAAATTATAGAGATGGATTGATGGTCATTGATGATCTTCTTTTCCCCTTTCATTTTTAATAACTGTTCTGTATAGTGAATCACATTCACAATCTGGGAAGAGAAACTGCCCCCTTTGAAAGAGGCACTTGTGATTTCTGAAATACAAAGAAGTTGTTTCACTGAAAAATCCCGTCTTAGAACTACAGAGAATGTAATTTGATATGTGAGTGTGTCACTGTGTTCAAATGAAAATCTTACTAATGATTGAACTTAGCTTACTAAAGATACCTTTAAAAATGATCTTGCTTAAAGATGACCCTTTTCTTTCTTAGAGACATGAATAGTGTGAAATGCATCTTATAAAAAGTAGAAACCTTGATAGTTATATTTTATTCAGAGATCTCAAAGTACTGAATTCATGGCTTCTGACTTAACTAACAGTCATAAAGTGCTTAAAGGCACGAACTTCTGCTTCTAAATATGACTCACTTTGAAAGCCTTCAGCTAAAGGTTGCAGATTTCTTTGAGGCTCTTTTTCATTAAAAAATGCTAGCTATACAAAAGAGAAAATGAGTTTCAGTTCAATTTCTCTGTACTAAAAGGATTGTGATTTCTTTCTCTGAGAATTTGTGTGGTCTTTAAGTAAGTAATCAGTCTCTATTGAACTACATAAACAAGTAGGAAGGATATGATCAACTTAGCTTTTTAAGCTCAGAGCATATGAATTGCCCTACCATTTTCTTTCTAAGAAAACCATCTTAGAATGAGGTCATAGTCTTAGGATAGTCAAAAACTATCAGCGTTAAAAGGACCTTTACCAAATAACCATAAGAGGAAGTAATACTTTGTATTTATATGGTACGTTTTATATAATGCTTGCCAGTTCCTTTACCAACATTAGCTTAATTTTCTTGCCACTTCTTTTAGGAATGTCAGGAGAGTGTCTCTGTTCATTTAGTGACAGACTAAACGTGACTGGGAGATTCGAGAAGAATCTGAGAGGTCCAAAAGATCTAGCACGTTAGTCAGTTTACTGCAAAGGACATGTGGAAAGAGTACCCAAAATTCAATCAGTATTTCTTTGTACCTTCTTAGATCTTTCTAAGTACTTAAAGTAGAAAAAGCAGAATTTAACTCTCTGAAATAAGGAACTTTTCTTGATAGAACCATTTATTGTATTATTTGCAGGGTTGCTTTGACTCTTAATTTTAGTTTTAAAAAAAAATCTTACCTTTTAACCTCTGGGGAGCTTTTTCCTTTTCCAGCCAGCTCAAGAGCTTGTGTGTACATTGCCTGTGGCCTTGTATATATTAGAGTTGAATCCGAGTATTAGTAATTAGTCATTACAATTACCCTGTCTGTTGTAGTAGTTTCAATGCATTTTTCTGATAGCATCTCAGAAAGAGAATCACATACTGTGGTATACAATGTAATAAAAATTTTGTTATTACTGCTTGTCTTCAAATCACAGCTTTATTATAAATGAAAGTGTTTTCTATTTAAAAGGTAAGAAAATGACATTCTCCATTAGAATTGTAGGAAAAAAATATTTTTTAGAAAATACTGCTTTGGCTCTTTATTAACCTCCCTGTTTTTGGCTTATCAGGAGGTATTAAATATTAATTAGGTTATTGGTTCGGCACAGGATATTTTATAAATTATCAGTCCAGTCAGAAATGGATTTTCTTTACAGATACTTTAGAAAAATGACAGTCAAATTAAAAAATTGCCAACTTGTTCTATAGTCACAGTAACACTTCTTTTTGCTGCTTATGGAGTGTGGTCTAGGAAAATTTCATAAGGAAAGACAGCTACTCATGATTTTTAATTTCCATGTTAGTACTTAATTGCGTGATAACAGCTAATTTTTTTTTTCTCGGCTTACTGCAACCTCCGCCTCCTGGGTTCAAGTGATTCTTGTGCCTCAGCCTCCCAAGTAGCTGGGATTACAGGTGCACACCACTATGACCGGCTAATTTTTAATGTTTTTGGTAGAGATGGGATTTCACCATATTGGCCAGGCTGGTCTTGAACTTCTGACCTCAAGTGATCCGCCCACCTTGATCTCCCAAAGTGCTGGGATAACAGGCATGAGCCACTGCGCCCAGCCTAATATTGATATTTTAGAGTATTACATTCTTAGTAGAGTATGAAAAATATGAATTAATACATCATTGGTAAAATTGATAAACTGTAAAATGTACTGATGGGTTCTTCTTGACTATAGAATTAAAATATTTGAAACCACATATATTTATGCACTTAGGAATTTATTACTTCCTCGTGCACTTAAAAGACTAAAATGTTCTTTTCTTATTAAAATTTTAATTTTTTAACAATAGGGTCTTTATCGCTCTTGCCCAGCTGGAGTGCAGTGGCATGATCACGGGTCACTGTAGCCTAAAACTCCTGCACTCAAGCAAACCTCCCACCTCAGCCTCTGAAGTAGCTAGGACTACAGGCACATGTCACTGCACACAGCTGGCCTTTTCGGTTTTTGTGAAGATGGGGTCTCACTGTGTTGCCCAGGCTGGTCTTGAACTCCTGGGTTCAAGCAGTCCTCCTGCCTCGGCCTCCCAAAGTATCAGGATTACAGGCATGAGCCACTGTGCCTGGCCACAATTATTAATAGTTATATTTAAAGAGACCAGCATAGCACTTGACTCAGAGTAGGCGTTCAGTGAATAAATGGGCATAGAACTGTTGTATTTAAGTTTGCTTCCATCCCATAGACTCCTACAGTTGGACCAGATTTGGATAGAATGCGAGCAGATATGCCAGTGGGTTGGAGTTCATTTTAATTTTCCTTTAATCTAACTTTTTCTAAGGTTAGACTTTATTTGGCTATCATCCCTGCAGCTTTTATTTATTCATAAGCTTCAATAGCCAGTTATAAATGTGTTTTATTATGCAGCAATAGTGTTCGATTTGGTACCTTGAACTGTTGTAACAATCTGACATAAGATACAATTAATGCACTAACGGGGTGCATTTAAGGTATTTATTCTTACGCATTACCTTGTGAGGAAGTGATACAACATTTTCTTTTTTTTCTTTTTTTTTGAGACGGAGTCTTGCTGTGTTGCCAGGCTGGAGTGCAGTGGTGCAATCTCAGCTCACTGCAACCTCTGCTTCCCGGGATCAAGTGATTCTCCTGCCTCAGCCTCCCGAGTAGCTGGGACTACAGGCCTGTGCCACCACACCCAGCTAATGTTTTGTATTTTTAGTAGAGATGAGGTTTCACCATGTTGGCCCAGATGGTCTCGATTTCTTGACCTCATGATCTGCCCACCTCGGCCTCCTAAAGTGCTGGGATTACAGGTGTGAGCCACCGTGCCCAGTAATACAGTAGTTTCTAAACAGCAATACTTAAGCAGCAGCAGTTACATAAAAGCATCATAACATTTAATACTTGTTTGTGAAATGTAGGACATGTTTATTTGAATATTAACTCTCATATAATTGCCTGTGTGCATTTTAGTATAGACTGCCATTGCTTTTTGTTAGTATGATAGAGATTCAAAAGTGACTAGGAACCTGGGAAATATACTGCAGAATGTATAGGTGAAGACATCGATTAAAAAAGAGCAAAGGTGAAACAGTGTCCATTTTGTTTTACTAAGAGCTGTAGAAGAAAATTCTGACCTCGTAGAACTTTACCTACAAATTCAGAGGCACAAATGTGGAGTGGAGTTTTTTGTGTGCCCTTGCTCATTCAGCTGCTTTTGACTTTCAACCATAACAGGCACAGACCTTCTGTCATTCAGACTTAGGTAGGCTTAGTGTCTGGGATTTTAGTACATAGGAAATGTAATGTGGATCCTCTTTAATCTCTTTCAATAAGTCACTTCAAGTCTACTGATGCTTTCTCTGCCTTTTGAATTGATGCTTTGAAGCTGAGTATTGGAGCAAAGGATATTTGAACTTAGTGCCCAGGATGATTGATATTCACCACACACTAAGGGGCAGTGCCGCTCACTGCAAACATTACATCATTTATTAAAGGTGGAGATACATATCCTAGTATTCAAAAAGTGAAACTTGAGTGACTTTGCTTTGAATAGAATCATAAACCGTTAAAAAGGTATGGAGAAGCAAGGCAGCACAATTTTGTTTAAAGTGAAGCTGAGTCTGTAGCTTAAAACAGGACTTGCAAACTGTGGCCCACCACCTGTTTTTGTGTGGCCTGAAAGCAAAGAATGATTTTTATATTTTTAAGTGGTTGAAAAAAATCAAAAGAAGAAGGATATTTTGCTGCAACATGTGAAAATGATACAAAATTCACATTCTAGGGTTCATAAGTATGATTTTTTTGGAAAATGGCCACACATTTGTTTATGTATTGTCTTTGGCTGTTTTCATGCTACAATGGCAGAGCTAAATAGTTGTGACAGAGGTTGTGTGGTCTGCAAAGTCAAAAATATTTGCTGTCAGGCTCTTTATAGAAACAATGTACCAACACCTGGCTTAAAAGTATGTGTAAGAAAGGTGGAAAGAATTAGAAGGAAGGGTTGATACAAGTGTTACACAATTCTATAAGAAATGGGTTAAGTGAAGGATGGGTGTATAAAGGAGAGGATATTTAGCCTTAAAGAGGAGTATTTGGGGACCTAGGGGTGACTGTGATAGAGGCATGGGAACTTCCTTGAAATATGTGAAAGATTGTCATATGGAAGAGGAAATCAGCTTGTTCTCTAATGTCTACAAAAGTTAGACCTAGAACCAATTTTTGGAAACCATGAGGTAGCAAATTATAGCTTTGCATAAAGGAACATTTTTAACTTGTCCAAAGTTGGAATAGCCAGCCTTGTGAGGTAGTGAGTACCGCATCATTGGAATAATTCAGACAGGCTGTACAAATAATTAGCAAGGACCTAGTAGTAGGGATTCAAACGTCAACCTGAATGACTTTTAAAATTTCCTTTATGATTTTATGAACTACTAGTGAGAATCTGTATCAAGAAAAGATTTCTGAGTACATACTACACTTTTGATTACATCACTCCTCCTGCTCAAAAATTGTTTATAGGATCCTTTTGTCAATGGAATTAAGTAAAAATTTTAAGTTCTTTGTTCTTAGTTCCCAGGTTCTTTACACAGGCACACATTGGAGATATTGCAGGTTCAGTTCCAGACCACCACAATAAAGCAAATGTCACAAGAAAGCAAGTCACATGAATTTTTTGGTTTCTCAGTGCATATACAAGTTTTGTCTATAAGGCGAGCAATAGCATTATGTCTAAGAAAGTACTTACTTTAATTAAAAATACTTTACTGCTTAAAAATGTTAACAATCATCTGAGCCTTTAGCAAGTTGTAATCTTTTTGCTGGTGGAGGGTCTTGCCTCAGTGTGAATGGCTGCTGACTGATCAGGGTGGTGGTTGCTGAAGGTTGGGGTGGCTGTGGCAATTTCTTCAGAGAAGACAGCAATGAAGTGTGCCACATTGATTGACTCCTCCTTTCACAAAAGATTTATCTTTGGCATGTGATACTGTTTTATAGCATGTTACAGTAGAGCTTCTTTCAAAATTGGAGTCAGTCCTCTCAAATCTTGCCAATCCTTTATTAACTAATTTTATGTATAATTCTGAATCCTTTGTTGTCATCTCAACAGTGTTCACAGCATCTTCACCAGGAGTAGATGCCTTCCCAAGTAACCACTTTCTTTGTTCATCCATAAGAAGCAACTCCTCATCCATTCAAGTTTTATCATGAAATTGCAGCATTTCAGTCACATCTTCAGGCTCCACTTCTAATTCTAGTTCTCTTGCTATTTCCACCACATCTGCAGTGACTTCCTCCACTAAAGTCTTGAATCCCTCAAAGTCGTCCATGAGGATTGGAATCACCTTCTTCCAAACTTTTGTTAATATTGACATTTTGACTTCCTTCCATGAATCACAAATGTTCTTAATGGCATCTAGAATGATGAATCCTTTCCAGAAGCTTTTCAATTTACTTTGCCCAGATCCATCAGAGGAATCACTATTTATGGCAGCTATAGTCTTATAAAATGTATTTCTTAAATAATATGACTTGAAAGTCAGAATTACTCCTTGATCCATGGGCTGCAAATGAATGTTGTATTAACAGGCATGAAAACCATCAATATTCTTATATGTTATCTCCAGCGGAACTCTTGGGTGACCAGGTGCAATGTCAAAGAGCAATAATATTTTAAAATGAATCTTCTTTTGAGGAGTAGGGTCTCAACAGTGGGTTTAAAATATTCAGAAAACTATACTATAAATAGTGCTGTCACCCCAGGCTTTGTTGTTCCATTTCTAGAGCTAAGGTAGAGTGGATTTAGCATAATTTTTAAGGGCCCTAGGATTTTTCAGAATAATAAATGAGCATTGGTTTCAATTTAAAGTCACCAGCTGCATTAGCCCCTAACGAGTAAACATGTCATTTGAAGCTTTGAAGCTGGGCATCCGCTTTTCCTCTCTAGTTATGAAAGTCCTAGATGGCATCATCATCTAATATCAGGGTATTTTGTCTCCATTGAAAGTTCATTGGTTAGTGTGGCCACCCTCATCAATTATCTTAGCTAGATTTTTCTGGATAACTTGCTGCAGCTTCTCCATCAGCACTTGCTGTTTTCCCTTGCACTCTTATGTTACGGAAACAGCGTCTTTCTTTAAACTTCATGAACCAACCTCCGCCAACTTTAAACTTTTCTTCTGCACCTTCCTCACCTCTCTCAGCCTTCATAGAATTTTGAAGAGTTAAGATCTTGCTCTGAATGAGGCTTTGTCTTAAGGGAATGTTGTGAATGTTGTGGCTGGTTTGATCTATCCAGACCACTAAAACTTTTTCCATACAGCAATAAGGCTGTTTGACTTTCTTATCACTTGTGTGTTCAGTGGCGTAGCACTTTTTTTTTTTTTTAATTATACTTTATGTTCTGGGATACATGTGCAGAACATGCAGGTTTGTTACATAGGTATACATGTGCCATGGTGGTTTGCTGCACCCATCAATCCAGCATCTACATTAGGTATTTCTCCTAATGCTATCCCTCCCTTAGTGTCCCACCCCCCAACAGGCCCTAGTGTATGATGTTCCCCTCCTCGTGTCCATGTGTTCTCATTGTTCAACTCCCACTTATGAGTGAGAACATGCTGTGTTTGGTTTTCTGTCCTTGGATTAGTTTGCTGAGAATGATGGTTTCCAGCTTCATCCATGTCCCTGCAAAGGACATGAAGTCATCTTTTTTTATGGCTGCACAGTATTCCATGGGTTATATGTGCCACATTTTCTTTATCCAGTCTATCATCGATGGGCATTTGGGTTGGTTCCAAGTCTTTGCTATTGTGAACAGTGCTGCAGTAAACATACATGTGCATGTGTCTTTATATTAGAATGATTTCTAATCCTTTGGGTATATACCCAGTAATGGGATTGCTGGGTTAAATGGTATTTCTGGTTCTAGATCCCTGAGGAATTGCCACGCTGTCTTCCACACTGGAGGAACTGGTTGACCTAATTTACACTCCCACCAACAGTGTAAAAGCATTCCTATTTCTCCACGTCCTCTCCAGCATCTGTTGTTTCCTGACTTTTTAATGATTGCCATTCTAACTGGTGTGAGATGGTGTCTCATTGTGGTTTTGATTTGCATTTCTCTAATGACCAGTGATGTTGAGTTTGTTTTCATATGTTAGTTGGCTGCATAAATGTCTTGTTTTGAGATGTCTGTTCATATCCTTTGCCCACTGTTTAATGGGGTTGTTTGGTTTTTTTTTCTTGTAAATTTGCTTAAGTTCCTTGTAGATTCTGGATATTAGCCCTTTATCAGATGAATACATTGCAGAGATTTTCTCCCATTCTGTAGTTTGCCTGTTCACTCTGATGATAGTTTCTTTTGCTGTGTAGAAGCTCTTTAATTTAAGTAGATCCCATTTTTCAGTTTTGGCTTTTGTTGTCATTGCTTTTGGTGTTTTACTCATGAAGTCTTTGCGCAGGCCTGTGTCCTGAATGGTATTGCCTAGGTTTTCTTCTAAGGTTTTTATGGTTTTAGGTCTTATGTTTAAGTCTTTAATTCATCTTGAGTTAATTTTTGTATAAGGTGTAGGAAGGGGTCTAGTTTCAGTTTTCTGCATATGACTAGCCAGTTTTCCCAATACCATTTATTAAATAGGGAATCCTTTCCCCATTTCTTGTTTTTGTCAGGTTTGTCAAAGATCAGATGGTTAGATGTATGGTGTTATTTCTGAGGCTTCTGTTCTGTTCCATTGGTCTGTATATCTGCTTTGGTACCAATACCATGTTGTTTTGGTTACTGTAGCCTTGTAGTATAGTTTAAAGTCAGGTAGCGTGATACCTCCAGCTTTGTTCTTTTTGTTTAGGATTGTCTTGGCTCTACGGGCTATTTTTTGGTTCCATATGAAATTTAAAGTAGTTTTTTCTAATTCTGTGAAGAAAGTCAAGGGTAGCTTGATGGGGATAGCATTTAATCTATAAATTACTTTGGGCAGTATTGCCATTTTCACGATATTGATTCTTCCTATCCATGAGCATGGCATGTTTTTCTGTTTGTTTGTGTCCTCTCTTATTTCCTTGAGTAGTGGTTTGTAGTTCTCTTTGAAGAGGTCCTTCCCCTTGTAAGTTGTATTCCTAGATATTTTATCCTCATGGTAGCAATTGTGAGTTGGAGTTCACTCATGATTTGGCTCTCTGTTTGTCTATTATTGGTGTATAGGTATGCTTGTGATTATTGCATAGATTTTGTATCCTGAGACTTTGCTGAAGTTGCTTATCAGCTTAAGGAGATTTTGGGCTGAGACAATGGGGTTTTCTAAATATACAATCATGTCATCCGCAAACAGAGACAATTTGACTTCCTCTCTTCCTATTTGAATACCGTTTCTTTCCTTCTCTTGCCTGATTGCCCTGGCCAGAACTTCCAATACTGTGTTGAATAGGAGTGGTGAGAGAGGACATCCTTCTGTTGTGCCGGTTTTCATAGGGAATACTTCCAGTGGAATAGCAGTTTTAATTTCCTCCAAGAGTGTTTCCTTTGCATTCACAACTTGGCTAGTTGTTTAGCTCAAGAGGCCTAGCTTTTGGCCTGTCTTAACTTCCTCACTAAGCTTAATCATTTCTGGCTTTTAATTTAGAGTAAGTCTTTTCCTTTTATTCGAACACCTAGGGGCCATTTTAGAGTTATAATTAGCCCTATTTCTATATCATTGTGTCTCAGGGAATAGAGAGAAGTGTGAGGGAGGGAGAGAGATGGGGGAACGGCTGGTCATTAGAGTGGTCAGAATACACACAACATTTATAAATAAAGTTGGCCATCTAATGTGGATGTGATTCGTGGTACCCCAAAATGATTATGATAGTAACATAAAAGACCGCTGATCTCAGGTCACTGTAACAGATACAGTAATGATGATTTTTGAAATATTGTGAGAATTACCAACATGTGACACAGAGACATGAAGTAAACATATCCTCTTGGAAAAATGGCACCCATAGACTTGTTCAGTGCAGGATTGCTACAGACTTTCAATTTGTAAAAGCACAATATCTATGAAGCTCAGTAAAGTGAAGTGCAATAAAACAAGATATGCCTGTACTTTGATCCTAACTTAGCTGTATTCATCACTCATGCTGTGCAACATTTCCCAAGTTGATTTCTACCAAATGTTGTTCCAGGGTGTGCAAATGATGACGTGCAGAACAAGAGTTCTGTGTTCAGATAGAGTTGGGACATGCTGATGATACTGAATCCTACCATTCACATTTCCACTCTGCATTAGAATGCTAAAAGCTCTGAGAAGTCCTATCATAAAGACATTTGTTTAACATTGTAAAAAACCAACATTTCCCATATACATTTGAACACAGGAATTTTTTGCCACAGCTAGTAACACTACAGAGCAGTTTTCTATTTGTTATTTTCCTATTCTTTTCTGTTGTCTTTATTGTTTTTGCATCTCCTCTTTTCCTCTTCTGTGCTGTTTTTCTCCAACTTCATTTTTAAATCCAGTGTGGGGAAATGGTGAGAGAAAGAGATAATTAGACTATAGAATTGTGGAAACAGTTTGAGGTCCTATGAACAATTCCCTGTAATCCCCCACAAAATAGGAAGATAAAGATGTACAAGAGTCTAGGAGAATATATGAAAGGAGAAATTATAGAAAAAGAAGTGATTTTGACATCATGAAATTTCTCATAGTCATTTCATAGTCACTTATTCAATAAATGAGTCATTTTTTATTGGTAATCTAGCCTTTCTCCTTTTAACTTCTAGTTTTAGCTAGTGTTCTGTTTATGATAATGTATGTTGCGTTAGGCAGTCATGAAGCATGTGAATAAAAAAATGGAGCTATTATCTATAGAGAACATGACATGACCTATGCTAGGAAGGTAACACCTATATCTGCCCATTCCTCGATGTCTTTCTCTAGAGTCTTAGATTATTTTTCTGTCTGGAGTAGTTATTGACAGGTTAAAAGGAATTAAGGTATGAACTAATTACACAGTCCATTTATAGTCATTTTGAGGTATTCTACTTCCCTGCATAGGAGGCTGTCTCAAAAGTATTAGTTTTTTTTCCGAATCACCCACATGAACCATGAGTATGTATCTAAAGATCTCTCCAGTCACAAGCGACTATTACTTATTGAGAATAATAATAGCCAGAGGATATAGCTTAATGATTCACGAATCAGCTTTACATAAAGACTGTTTAGTCTCCCTAGAAACCAACGATCAAATCTCATCAGGGTCAACTTAGCCCTTTCTATAATAGATAAATTGAATAACATGCTGTTTAATTTGTATGTGTGTTATTGAATGAAGCTATGAAGAATATTTGGTCTGCATACTAAAGATATCACTATTGTTTTGTTAAGTAAGGAAAATTTCAGAGTTACTGTTGGTAAATTATTTAACCCAGGGTAATTGAAGATACACAAGAAACTTGAACATGCCAGTATTATGTTAGATTATTTTTAATAGGTAAACAATAATTCATTAATGAGTATTTTTTTTTCTGGCTAGACTCTCTGGTTTTCTGCCTCCTTTCAGGTTTCATTTAGAGCCTAAAATTCATTTGCCTGGATAGTTGATCTTATTTTGTATCTTACATTTCCTATGTTGTATGTCATTTTTTTTGGATTTTATTTGGAAAGATAAAACTGAATTTTAAACAATTTTTCGTTCTTAAAAAGTTACAAATTGCCCAAGACTTAAATGTTCATTGCAGAAAATTTGGAGAATTCAGGCTAGTATCAAGAGAAAAATAAAAGTTATCAATAGTCCTACTCTCAGAGATAGCCGCTGTTAACGACTAGTAATGTTGTTAATATTCTTTTAGCTCTTTCTGTGTATATATATAATAATAATATGTGTCTGTGTATTCTATTTCCAGATTACCAAAATTTTAGTTAGTTCCCAGTTTAACACTGCTCTAAACATTATTTTGTAAATCTTTGTATACATCTCATTTCCTTACAATGAATTTCTGGGAATGGAATTTTTAGGTCAAAGGGTATGAAAATTTTAAGATCCTTCATTGAAATTTCCAATTTGCTTTTGAGAAAGGTAGTGTATTAGTCAGCTTGGGCAGCCATAACAGAATGCCACAGACTGGGTGGCTTAAGCAACAGGAATTTATTTTCTCACCGTTAAGGAGACTGAAAGTTCAAGATCAAGGTGCCAGCAGGGCTGGTTTCTGGTGTGGCTTCTCTTCCTGGCTTGTGGATGGCCACCTTCTGCACATGATGTTCTCATGTGGCCCATTCTTGGAGTGCATGCAGAGAAAGGGAGAGCTTTGATGTATCTTCCACTTCTCACAAGGACACTAGTCCTATTGGATTAGGGCTCCGCCCATATGACCTCATTTAACCTTAATTACCTCCTTAAAGTCCCCATCTTCACATGCAGTCACATTGCAGGTTAGGGCTTCAAATGAATTTTGCAGAGACATACCTCAGTCCATAGCAGATAGTAGCATTGACATTTCATCATCAGTGAATGAAAGTTCCCATTTCAACATCTTATTGTCAATACCAGATATGTATACCATATATGTATACATGCATACAAACATTGTACATATCATTGCTAATTTGATGGCATTGTTTCACTTTGCATTTCTTTAGTCATTAGTTGCAGTGAAACTTGATTTTAATGTTTGGGCTTTTTTTTTTTTTTTTGGTGAGTTTTCTATTCCTGCACTTTGACCATTTGTATGTGCATGTGTTGGGGTTGTTCTTAATTGCCAGGAAACCTACATTTTCTCTTGAGTGTTTGGCTATTCTGGCAGACATTTTTGCTTATACAGAAAAGGAATCATATCTTAAAATATTATTTATCCTTTGATATTAAACCATTATTTACCTTTAAAATATAGCAAAGTATATAGGGTTAATAATATATGAGATTCCATATTAATGAATCATGTTTAATGCTCACCATACATTCATAAAAAGTATTTATAATTTGCATGCATTGATTTGCTGACAGTGAAATATAGGTAGTGGCAAGGTTAATGTAGAAATCTTTTCAGGCATTATTTGCTCTGAATTAACAAATACAGCAGTGTTTACTCTGGTGTGGTCCCCAGAACTCTGATCCCACAAGATGCCCGGTGAGAAGAAAGTCTGTTGGTTAAGTATTTTTGACAACTGCTGCGTCCTGTATGCCTAGTGGTTCACAGTGCACATAGGAAACTGAAAGGCTCTGAGAAGCTATGTAATAAGTAAATCTGTTTACCTTTTGTAAACTGAGTACTTCCAAAACTTATTTTGACCACAGAACATCCCCTTATTTTTTTTGTTTATGTGATTTATGTTAACTTTTTATTTTGAAATATTTATACATTCACAAAAAGTTGTAAAGAAAATGTACAGAGAGGTCCCATGCACCCTTCACCCAGTTTTCCCTAATAGTGACATTTTGCAAAACTATAGTGAAATATCACCACCAGGAAATTGACATTCGTATAATCTATAGAGCTTGTTCAGATTTCATCAGTTATACATGTGCGTGCGTGTGTGTGTGTGTGTGTGCAGTTCAATGCAGTTTTGTCATGTGTAGAGTGGTGTAACCTCCACCACCGTAAGACTCTATTGTGCTATCTGTTTACAGTCACACCCACCATCTCTCCTCTCCCTAGCTCCTGGCAACCGTTGATCTGTTCTCTCTTTCTATAATTTTGTCATTTAAGGATGTTATATAAATGCAATAATATGGTATGTAACCTTTTGAAATTAGCTTTTTTTTTTTTTTAACGTAGCATAATTCCCTTGAGGTTCACTCAGATTGTTAACTATATTAATAGTTCTTTCCTTTCTATTGCTGAGTAATATTATATGATATGGATGTATCACGGTTTGTTTACCCAGTCATCCATAAATGACACTTACCCCCCTCCTTATTTTTGGTGCAATCTATTAATACTCTGTGTGAATATTTTTCAGAAAAATGGCAGTTTTGGAAATTCTGTACCACAGAAATCATACATTTAAATAGTTGTCAGCCTTTTAAAGATTATGATTGGGTTGCAGAAATTAAAAATCTTTTTATTACTTCATTTAGGAATTCCAGAGACGCTGTAATACTCTGATTTCATTGATTGAGAAAGAAAATATGGAAATTGAGGAAAGAGAGAGAGCAGAAAAGAAGAAACGGGCAACTAAAACTCCAATGGTAAAATTTTCAGCATTTTCCTAACTTTTAGGTAGATCCCATTTTTTTTTACATAATTAAAATGCCTATATTATGTTTAATGCCACAGTGATACCTATAAATAAAAGCTGGTTTTATGAAATGCTAATTTGTTTTGGACAGAAAAAGAGTTACATCACTACCATGTTTCTTATTTGTTTGTAGAACATATGGTTAGGAACTCCCTAGTAACTAGGCTCAGTATTTTAAAAAATTCCTCATGAATCTAAACAGAAGTATAATGCAAGCGAAATCTTCTGAATTGAGACTAGAGCTATCATGGGGGTAGCAGAGGGGTAAGGGTGGGATGGGATTGGGCTAAAGTTGAAACTAGGAGTTCTGATTTGATCAAGTAAGTTTTCTGATGTTTGTGGAACTATGAGTACAAATGGGAACTCTGAGCAGACAACAAAGCATTGCTTGGTAATAAGTGAACTGTTGAATTGATAGGATAACTTGATTTTAATCCAGTCAGGTTTCTTTGTATAGCTGTAATTTAAAATATTCTTTAATAGATCGTATTATTTGAGTGTGGTTAAGTAAACTGCCATATTTCATCGAATCTAAGATGCCTTCCATTGTAAGACACAGCATTATTTTATGTACCACTGAGGGAAAATGCTGCCAGGTGTAATTTGTCGTCCGTTGTAAGATGCATCCTGATTTCAGAGATGCTAAAATGTGAAAGAAATGTGTATCATAGAAGATATGAAATATGGTATGTTAAAACCTATCATAAGTTTTTAAAAAATATATACTCACAAATAAAATTTTGCCCAGAAAACATTAAGTAGTTCTTTAAGATAAGAGTACATTTATAATACCGTGTGTAAGTAGATACTTGATGACTATTTTTGATGGGTATTTTATGTCTTTTCATAAAAAGAAACATCTTTGAAGATTATTTTACATTGGGTTATATAGTTTGTTGGGCTATATAGAACATTAACTGTGAATATAACATTTAAGTGAATATTCATGTTAAAATTTTTTTTTAATGCATTTGCATCCTAGATTTAACATTGTTGGGCCATTTAAAATGTGCATATTGGAGCAGAACATTAAATCTGTTTCCATTTTAGTCACAGAAAAGAAAAGCAGAGTCAGCTACTGAGAGCTCTGGAAAGAAGGATGTCAAGAAGGTGAAATCCTAAAGCCTAGAAATAAAGTTTTAAATGGGAAACTGCTATTTTCTTGTTCCCATCTTCAAATGCTAATTGCCAGTTCCAGTGTATTCATGGTACTCTAAGAAAAATCTCTTTGGTTTTGATTTCTTGCATATTTTATATATTTTACAATGCTTTCTACCTGAAATGTGTAGCTTTATATTTTATGGCATTCTAGTATTTTGTGTACTGTATTTTGTGCATTTCATGTCTTCATCAGGATCCTCTCAGTCCTTGTTCTTTTGAAGCTTGTGCTGAGGTTTTAGCTTTTCTATGTTTTATATGCCGCTGCTTTGAAAGAGAACCTAGATTCTATAGTTGTATTATTGTTGTTTCATACTTTAAATTTATATGGCTGTGGAAAAACGAATTAAAATGATTTGAGGAGAAAGACTTTTTCACTTCTTTGTTGCTTTCTTTTCTATTGAGTCTGGGCTTGTATGTGTTACTGCATACTGTGATTAGCATAATACTTGTTTCTTTGAGGTCATCTAAATATTTTTTCCAAAGGAATAAAGGGTGAGGAAAGAAAAATATTAAAAAAACTAATATTTGATACTGTGCTTGCTGTCAGTATGCATTACATTTAAATTATTCTCTAAATATTCAAGTGGGAAAATATAATAAAGAAATGTCTATAAGAAATTTAATTATTTCCTGTTTTTTTGTGCAGTAGAAAGTAGTTGTGTTTACTGAATTGTATTGTTTACTACTGTGTATTTGGTTCAAAGTTAAAGCTTTGCTTGCTGACTTGTGTGTGATCTTCTGTCCCATAGAGCCAGTTCAGAAGGGCCTGGGTGTAACATGTAGAATTATTAACAATTAAGTTTAGAGTATGAAATAAGCACTATGCATGCAGAAGGGGGGCTGCGTTTGTCACTAATACAGTTATGCTCAGGTAACAATCTCAAAAGTGTCAGAGGTTTTATACACCAAGAGTTTTTTTCTTGCTCACACTACATATCTCATGCAGGACAGAGGGATGTGGGAATGGGAAGGGATCTGCTCCACATGGTAACTCAAGGTTCCAGGATGACTAAGGCTCTGCTCTTTTGTGGCTGCAACGTCTGGAACATGTGGCACTTAGGCTCTTTACTGCCTCAGCCCAGAAATGACATGTGTCACATCCACTTATATTTCATTGCCACCAAAGTAGTCCTGTCATCCTATATACCTGAAAGAGGGCTAGCAAATGTAGGGAAATAAATGGAACGTCTTACATTACTGCCTCTGTCACAGAGACTGTCAGTTCAGGAATGAACCTGGGTCTATTACATGAAACTTTTAGTGTGGAATTAATCAGAGTCTGGGTCAGATTGTAAGAGAGCAGGGAAAATGGATCTGAATCTAGTGTGAAATACACAACAAATAAGTAAAGCTGAGAATGCAGGATAATGTTAGTTACCAAAACAAGGTTTGGACCACTAAAGAGTTGTCTCTTCCCCCTTCCAAGATCTTTTTGCATTTCCTATCAGACTCTCTTTAGTGTACTACTAGCAAATTCTGGGTAGCCCCTGAGTGTAAGTCAGCATTCTTCACATCCTCAATCTTCATAGAGGTTCTCCAACAGAGGAATAGATCTTCTAGAACAACAACCGACTGTCTGTGGGACTCTTCTAAGTCTCCATTCATTGTCCGGATTTTATATCTCTTACTGCCATGTTTCTGGTTGGATTATTTTTACTGTTTCCACTATTAGCACTTAGACTCTTGTACCCTGTTGGGGGTTGGGGTAAAATTGGGATTCTATTAAGAGACAAGATTGGGACGATATTAGGGGACCCAGGGATACCCAAATCTATCCTTGGCTTAACTGCCTTTTTTGTAAGGAAGGGAGGTTAAGGTGAGCAAAGTAATACTTCACTAGCTGGTGCTTTGGCTGCAAACTCCAGAGCTCTTCAGCCCAAAATCTAACCTTGGAATTTTCTACTCCAATGATATGAATAGCTGTAGTTAGTCGTCTGTGCTGGGGAAAATGATACCAGAGACTTTTACTGATAACCCCAAGTTGTACGCAGTAGAAAACAGCCTAATAAGGGTCTGGACTCTCATCAGTCAGTTCAGCCTTTCTTTTCCTAGGGAGCAGTGAAGATGGCGGGTGGGAGCTTGCACAGTTAGGGTCTTTGAACCCCAACACGGACATTTAATAATCTCTAATTCTCATTCTTTCTCTGGTAATCCAAAGGGGTAGGTAGCTGAGCTAATATGTGATTCTCTACCTTAGGGGAGAAAATCTGCAGGTAAGTTCTTCTTTTCATGGAGCCATTTCCCTGTTCCATATCATGGCTGTTATGAGTCTTTCTTGGACCAAAGAGATGTGAAATTCAGGTCCCCAGGGCCTTCAATGGATGCTTCTGATGTCATCCTTAGAAACTTGTGAAATAGTTTTATTCAGGACTTAACTTAAAGACCACACTATATATTTAGTGAAAAATTCATCACCTATTCTACTTCTCATCTTAAAGTATGTATAGCTACATTGTTGAACCTAGCCTACCAAACAGACCCATACAGTGAACACCAGATGATAGCTTAGTCCAAATAGTAACATCTTGGAAATACAAAATGCCTCAAGTCTGAATATGAAACCCCTCTTATTGTGAAATTTCCTCAGAGAAATTCAACTCCCATTGAAAATGTAAAAGTCCCAACAAAGAAATCCCATTTCAAACAAGTGGCCTAGACATGGCTGCCATGTTGGGGAGGTAAATCTGGATTGTCAGTTTACTATGTCAGCTGTATGGAGGCCAGAGGAAGCAGAAGAGAGTGCTATATACATGAATGCAGTCTTACAAAGCATAATGACTCTGCCCACCAGCAAAAATGGTCCAGTGGATTACATTGGAATCTGACCCAACCTGATTCCTTGTTTGGAAAATGTACAAGGAGGAAAGTGAGCACAGAAACAGAGACCCTGAGTGGCTTCCTTCACTCAAGGCCTCTATCTGTAAAAGATAAGCAGTGAATGAATTTCCCAACAACCCTAGATCTTCCACAGAGGTCCTTGTAAAGCTCTGTCTTGATTCATTGGCTACTCAGGCTCTAATTTCCTTAGAATCAAAAGAAGGCAGGTGGTGAGCTCAGTAATCTCTTGTTTTTTATCATAGCCATTAGTATGGCTTTATTGTATAGTTCTGTGTTTTTCTCTGGCTACCTAGCCTACGAGTGTTAGGCTATACTTGGATACTTGTCAGATTACACAGTTTTCCCATGAAATGTGTTTCCAAATTTGGTTCTTTGTCTAAGACTCCCAGTTAAGAGAAATTTTTGAACTAAAATATTTGCAGCTATCTTAGTTGCTAGGTGTTTGGTTTGAAAAGCCTCTACCTAACTGGTGAATCTATCTACTGTCATCAAAATGAAATGCTGTTATTTCCCAATTATTGGCAAAAGTCCCCACTGTGGTCTATTGTTTCCCCTCTATGGTGCAGTAGCCAGTGCAGCTAAGAGTCCAGGCCAGCTTCAAGGCCACCACATGTCTTTCTCTCCAGGTGTTCTTACCAATTCCTGAAATCCTCAGGTTGTTACCAATTTCCAACTTCTCTGCGTATTCCATCTCATGTTTCCTTCATCTCTCCAAGCCATCCTGCCTGATAGACAGGAGTAAGATTTTTTCTGTGGTTGAAATACACATAGCTAATACTAACTGTCCTGTCACCTATCCCTCAGCCTTATTATTTCTGTGTGCTCCAACTGATTTTTATTTGCCACTGTCTCTTTCTGAAGGCTTTTTCAGAGGCCTAGAAGGCTTCTCTACCCTCCGCATGGTAGGCTGGAAGAGCTAGGGATTAACACCTCTGGAAGTGACTCTGAATAAAAAAACTGATGGGAGTTGGTTTAGGAATACCCCAACTCTCTTACCTCTTGAGCAAGGTAACTAAGGTATGTGATTTATAGTTCCCCAGAGTTTACCCACCGGATTAAGCTCCAACCACCCACAGTAGCGGCTGTCTTGATAACACACTCTATTAACTGCTTTCTTTTCCCTGTATCACTTCCCTACTCACCTGTAGGTATTTCCTTATGTCAGCTCCTGAATAAATGACTTGAATTAGAATCTTTGTATTAGCATTTGCTTCTGAGGGAACTCAAATTAAGATACTTGCCTTGTGTGCATAGCTCTTCTTAGCCCTTAGTAATTCATTTAGAAAGCATAGGGTGTTTAATAAGAGTAATGACTGGATAGCATATTATTGATCTGTTCTTATAAATTCTATTCCCTCTGTGAACAGCTAGTGGGTGGTATGACTGAATCAGGGTATTCTGCACTGGGAACCCCGAGCTCTTCCAGGCTACCTTACAGAGGATAGAGAAGCCTTCCAGGCCTCTGGAAGCTAATTAACAAAAGAAATTTTCTTGTATCACCAATAGCTATGGTATTGGGTATTATCATTAGGCAGAGGTTACAAGGTTCTCAAGTGTTTGGTAAGGCCAAAGCTGGTGCCCAAGCTATTGTCTTTTTAAGTGTTCTCCATGCTAGCTGGTATTCCTTCCCTGTACCAGTGTTTCATTTAGATATTTGGAGCAAGCATTGGCCTTTCTTACTGTAATGCAACCATTACGAAAGCTTGTTGATAACAGGCTCTTTTCATCTGTTGGCCTAGTGACTTGATCATTTGTCCCTTTCCTGATACATTGCTCTTCTGCTGAGGAAACGTTCATCTAGGCCACTGTAGTCAGATCCAAGCTATATCTTTCCATTGACTTTCAACCCTGTCTGTATTGCCCCCAAGATATGCTTGGTTAATTTCTGATCTTCCTGTGATATATATACTAGAATTCATCAATATATTGGATTACCAAATTATGTGGGCTGTCTTCAAGAGTCTCCATATATCTATGGGAGGTTGATGGTGAGCATTATTCATCTCACAACTGTCTACCTCTTTTCATGAATAGTTTTGAATTAACATATATCCTTCAGTGGTAGAGCTCAAAGCCTATTTGCTATATCCAAGATAGAAAAGATCTTTGCATAAGGTCTCACCTTTGCTAGAATATTTATTATGTGACCATCATCATCATCATGTAGGATTATTCAGCCCTCTCCTGAAATCAACTGTAAGTTTCCAAATGCCATTTGTTTTTGTACTGGCATTTAGTTTTGTACTGGTAATAAGATCACTGCTGAAATATAACTTACCCCTTTCTACTAAGATTGTCATGGTATTTCGTCTACTATTTCCTAATGTATGTTAGCTACACTGTTTACAGTTAGGTAGATGGTTTCCTTTGCCTTCATGAGAAATGATTGCAATTGGGTCTGAGATCTGGGTGCTGTATCTGTGTAGGTATATCCTTTTCTCCTTTCATATATGTCTATCCTGGTTTCTAAGATCTCAAGCTTTCTTCCTTTTCTAGTTTTGTTTATTGAGACATGGTCTCATTCTGTCACTGAGACTGGAGTGCAGTTGTGCAATTTTGGCTCACTGCAGCCTTGACTTCCCTGGCTCAGGGGATTCTCCCACCTCAGCTTCCCGAGTAGCTGGGACTACAGGTGTGCACTGCCACGACGGGCTAATTTTTTGTATTTTTTGTAGAGGCAGGGTTTCGCCATGCTGCCCAGGTGGGTCTTGAACCCCTGGGTTCAAATGATCCTCCCGCCTTGGTCCCCCCAAAGTGATGGGATTACGGGTGTGAGGCCCCACACCCAGCCTCCTTTTCTAATTCTTTCCTGGCTTGCTTCCCACCACTTCCAAAGCAATAACTATCTCCTGGGCAAGAGTTTTTAGTTCATTTAAAGTATCCTGTAATCTAACACATCCTATCCTGTAGTCTAGCCTATCTTATAATGTAACCTAACCTAACCAAGGGCCTTTATTTCCAGGTCGACCCAATTCTCAAAGCCATGGCATTCTGGATATAGTTATTATTTAATGCCCTGCAGCATTCTGCATATAGTTATTATTTAATGCCCTGTTGACTTTTGATCTTTTTTCTTTCATTGACTTTTACTCTTCACCTCAGTCCGAGAGTAAGCTACTGTCTCCATGTAGTGAAGGTCTCAATCTCTTTTTATGAGTGAACTCTACCTTCCTTCAGTGATTGCATCCACACTCTGAGGTCTCTAAAGTCCACAACCATAATTAGACTCTTGGCCGATGTTTATTGAAGATTCCTGATCAGGAAAGAAACTGCAGGGTGTGTCTTGTCTTTTGATTAGGCCTTGCAAATCACTAAGGGTTATTTTTTTAACTCTATCTTTTCTCCACAGATTCTTATATTAGGGTTTATGCAATGTCCGAATCAGAGTCAACATGAGAACATATGGTGGGGAAGGGACTCAGAAAACTTCAGAGAAGGCCATGACACCTCAGAATTTTATGTGACCATCATTCTCTATCTCTGGATACAAGTTAAAACAAAGTTCAGAGGAACAGAGTCTAGGCCTGTCATCTAAGTTAGGTGTATGAGTATTTGGATCTAATGATCCAATAGGCCAAAAATGTCACACACTGGAATTCTGTTTATTTTAGGGAGACCTAGCTGCAGAACCTTGTGGCTCCTGCAGTTTGAAGTCATGGACAAGGTTATCCTAGCTCCTAAAATGAATATTTACACCAATACCAGCACCTGCCTTTTACACATGGGAGATTATACACTGGCCCTGCAGCAGCCGTGCTTCAAGTTTGAGGACTAAACCTCAATCTCTTTTGTGGGACTTTATTCCCCAAATGTCAGTCCCTGGGGAATACAGTTGCCCTGTAGATCATATCAGTGTCAGGGACAGAGGTGAGATCCAGGTACCATTAAGGGATGAATTATGGTAGTGATTGGCCGGGTGACTTGGGAATATTTAAATTCTGCCTTGGCCCTGTCACCCTGGTGTGTTCCACAAGAGACACATGTGATTAAAGAGTGGCAAAGGAAGTAAAATAACATTGGGGGCATTGACCCCCAGACTCTATTTCAGCACTCTACTAAGCTGACCACAAGGAAGCTTAGAGTAGAGATAGTGTGGAACTCAGAACCCAAACAGGATAAATAGCTTAGCATTTCCCTTAGGCCAAAGTCAAATTTCCAAATTTGCCATTCAAATGAGAAAAAAAAAAAAGTTACAGCCACCAGCCCCAGAGAGAATGAACCCAGAAAGGGGCTTTCTACCTGTATGGGATTGTTTATATTTTCAGGGCTCCGCCCAGTAAAAACTGTGGTTCAACAGCGCCCAGGAATCTTGCCCATCAAGTCAGCACTCCTCCACTACTTGGGTAGAAGGCTGGGGAGCAGACTAGAGAGGAACTTTTAACTCCTTTGCCTGGAAGTCAATATGGACACTATGCTTGCTTAGATGCTTAGCTATGGCAACCAGGTACATTCTTTAGTGTGTGCTTGATTATGTGTTGATATGTGGCTGGAGCATTGACTAATACAGAAGGTATCAAAAGAGGTACCATTATAGAATGCAAACTCAATAACTTTCTGTGAGAATCACATCACCTATGTGGGACTTATTTTCTAACACAGTTTTTGATTATTGGTGAGATTCTTTATCAGTGAACTTGAATCCTTGAGACAATGGTTTACTATACCATGATGTCACAGTATTTTGAGTCTTCTGGGAAATGGCAACTTGCTGCTGTTTACAATACTGGGAGAAAATGTGATACTTTCATATGCTGTTATAAATGCACATACACTGAAATTTGAATATGGATGGACTATGTTTTTAAACGATTTGTTTTTATTTTGTAGTTTTTAAAAAAAGCAATGTAGACTATATGTGAATAGTTTGCATGCCATAATTTTCCTCACGTGGAGATCTTCTGCAATGCTAGGTAGGTGCTGTGGTATGCCAAGCTGCACTACTTAAACCTCATAGAACTGGAATTAGTGATTTTATCTCTCAGGATGCGGGGATATGGATTTGCCGTGCTGAAGGAAATCATTCAGAATCACATTCAGAATTTTCGGCTTTAGGCTTTGAAGACAACTACACTTGGTTTGGCTTTATTTCAGACAGGCTCCATGTCAGTTACCTTTTGCTGCATAAAAATCTACCCTAAAACTCAGTGGCTTAAAACAACCACTTGCAACTCACAATTCTGTGGGTTAGCAGTTTGGGTTGGGCTCAGCGTCTCATGGGCTCAGCTACTTTCAAGTTGTCAAATTCCTATTTATACATTCAAAGAAATCCTTATAAGTTCAAATAGGGGTATTAAATTAAACTTCTAGTAAAGTTGAGTTCTTATAACCAGAATGGTTCATAGTCTGAGAAGAAGAAAGCAACATGCAGAAAAAAAAAAAAAAAAAAAAAGGCCTTGTGGTCAAAATAGTGGGGCCAAAACTGGGCAGTGAGATCAAAATGCCCTGTATTGTTTGAGAGTACCCTGAGGTTCAAGATATTTATTGAGGTTCAGGGACGGTCCTACCACCCCTATTCTGTCACTGGGTCAGAACTCAGACAAGCTTTTTTGAGGCAGGAGACCTTTACCTTTGCTACCTAAGCTGTTTGCTTCAGAACAGGCTTTCCTGTCACTTTTGCTGCCACCAAAGTTATCATGATTTGTGATCCCATAATTGCCATTATTTCCATGGATGGGGCTGGACTGACTGTGCCCTGTTACTTGTTATGACTAAATTAATGTTTCTGGGGCAAAATGTCTCAACTCCCATGTCACTGGTCCCTAAGTGAGATCCCCACTCAGTCCACCATTGGGCAAAGATGTTCCAGCAAAAATGGTTTGAAATTCAAATGCTTGAGTCATCTTTCTGGTCTCATAGTGGTTTGATCTCAGAAGCTTTGTTGCTCTTTCTGCCACTGGACCTTGGCCGTCGTCATCTCTGTCCATCCTGACAAATGTCATTAACTTTATTCATTTAAAATGTACTTGTCTATTTATTATTTACTCATTTGTGTATTCATGCATTCAGTTGTTCATTCATTCTTCATTTTTAATTGCACCTCAGGTTAAACCCTAGGGAGAAGGGGTTGTGGCCATGACCCCTTCTCTGACAGAATACCCTTCAAGCTTTGTATCCATAGGGACAGTCTGTCTCTGTTTCTTTATTTTATTGCCCTTGCCTCTCATTGGCTCTGTGTCTCTATCATCTTGTTACTTGCTCTCACGTGCTCTTACACTCAAACAAATATAAATAGCTCTCTCCTCAGGCACTCTAGTAACTCGCTGACTACCTAAATAAGAACAGGTGGTTATTATAAGGACATCAGCCAGCAGGAATCGAGGCAGTTATGCTCTTCATCTCTCTCCGGGGCTACATGATGTCTCTCTCAATGTCTCTGTCATTGTCATTCTCTCTCTCAGCATCCCTGCTTCTCTCTGTATGTGTCCATAGCTCTAATCAATGGCCTACTGATTTTGTGCATGAGTTCTGCTTTTATTGTTACTTTTTCTTGCCATGATCCTTCATAGATCCCTCTCTTCCTCAGGACATTTTTGGTAAACTCTAACTCTCATTTCTAACTGCTGCCGCCTTCACGTTTTTGAATGGGAGAAATCATATGGGCATAGATCATCTTCTGCATCAGGCCACATTGTAGGTAAGTGACTCGACTGACTTGGCTACAACTGGGTCAGGGGTACACCCTGTGGCTAAAGGGTGAGGTCATGTGATATAAAACTTGGCAGCAAGAGCAGCAGAGGTTGCAAGCAGGCAGTGGACTAACAGGCAGTAATTGACATTTTCATATAGTCTGTTTCTTGCCCGTTAGTACGCTGACCTTTCTCCTATATACAATACCAAAGATGTTTCTGCCTAAAACCACCTACCTATTACACCTCAACCACAAACATGTGCTTCCAGGAGAGACACAACTCGGTTTCATCTAGAAGCCATATGAAAGAATCATATTAAAAGCTGCCTGTCAGTCTCTGTCTGCAACCTTTAGGGGACATCCTTAAATCTTCAGTTCCTGGGCCTGCTTATGGTCTTTGGTTCAGCGTGTATATTGCATCCTTGCAGCTGCTTGGGAATGATGAATTATATACTGAAACCAGTAAGCATAAACTATTGCAGAGGAGTTCTTTCATCAGCAAATCTGACTGACTGGGGAATCTGCCTCTGGGAGGATTATCCCTGAGATGATCTGAGGGCAGCAGAAGTACACTTCTAGGTAATGTTGGCACTCTGGGCAAAGGCAACTTGAGGGGTTGGTTCTCAAACTCGAACTTGGATTGGAATCACCTGGAAGACTTGTTAAAACTCAAACTGGCCTATTGCCATATCACACTGAACATGCCCAATCTCACCTGATCTTGGAAGCTAAGCAGGGTTGGGCCTGGTTAGTACTTGGGTGGGAGACCCCCTGGGAACATGAGTGCTGTAGGCATTATTTAAATTTAATTTAAAAAAATCCAGAATGCCGAGCTCCATCTCCAGAGTTTCTGATTCAGTAGATACTTGCATTTCTAACAAGTTCCCAGGTGATGTTGATGCTCTTGGTCCAGGAATCACGCTTTGAAAACTGCTGTTTCTAGGGTGCCAATTTGAATCCAGGCCTTTGGTGGTTGAGCTGAAGTGGGCTTTGTTGTCTCGCTGTATGGTAGTTTCACTAGGTCATCTGACAGTTATGATCCTTGGAAGCCCTTGATTTGTAAACTCAAAACAGAGGTCTCCCTGTGTTATCCCTCCTGGCACCTGGATTGCCACTGTTCCTCATATGCTGATTGTGATGTCCATACTCACCTGGGATTAACTGTTGCCACTTGTGTCCAACCCTAGCTCCTCCAATCCTCTTTTTATATAGTGATACTTCTGTGATCACCTCTTGAATTCTCATTTCCTGCCAGGAAGGACTAATGCCCCATGCGTGAATCTTTCCATGCTTCCCAACTCAAAATTCCCAAGATTGGGAGTCTGATTGGTTGGCCAGTTTATTTTTGTGCCAGCTATGTCAAAGGTTGCTGACTGGCTTGTGGATTTTTGGCCCTTGAGTTGTGAATTCATCCTGAGTCTCACTGGCTGTGTCCAATGAAGGGCACACTAATATAATACATAACATGGCTGCTAGACAGTAGGGGCTAAGAGTAGAGTAGGTGGACAACGGGCCTGGGGTCTGGCAGGCATTGATGGACATTTCGAGTACAGTGTATTGACTGGCAGATTGATTTTTAGATGGTACTCACCATAGTGTTTATTTTAAATTATACTGCTATTACTGTAATATTAAAATATAAATTAGAATATAACAATACTGGCAATTATTTAATAACCAGCTAAACTTGTTATTAAAATACTGAATACTACTTAGTGATTGGTAAATAGTTCCTTCCCTGAACCTCTTGAATGCGTTCTTACCCCAACTGACTTGATCCCTTCCTGGGCCCCAACACCTTCTTACTACCCAACAACTAAAGGGTTATTTTGTGGCATAGCAGAGGACTCCAGGCTTCTGCTTCAGGGCTAGGGTTGGCCTCCTCCATTTTGATTGGCTTATGTCTGTGCCATTCTGGTTGCTAATTATTTTGAATGCCGCCCCATGATTTAGATGGAAAGAGGATCCAAAACTTATATTACAGAAGGCATGTGTACAATATTTTCTATGTGTACTTGCATCAATGTAGTTGTAAATAAAGCATTTCATAGTTTGATTGATTTGTTCTAAAGCAATTTCAACATGTCTTGCTTTAAAAAAAGGGAAAGCATGTCTTTTAAAAAGCATTTTAAAACTGATAATCTTTCCTTAGGTTCACTGTCTTCTTGCAAGTGAAATAAATTTTGGTCACAAATCAGAATGATTAGATTGTCTGTAGGTTAGTACTACATTCCAGTAAAACTAAACTAAGGGAAAAAAATCCCCTTTATTTTACAGAGAAGAACTGATTTAATAGTATAAACTAGTTTATTAGAATTCCCCGCAGGGCTGTAATGGAAAACAAACTCAAAACAAACCAAGCACTGTTCAGTGTTTTCATTCCTAGTAGGGATTTGGCATTATGTATAGTGTCTGGCCATAGGGCTATATGGTGGATGGTCCAAGGATTGAGTAAATAACAGGGTCCCCAAAGGAACATGTGTTCATAGAACATATGATCTCTTGAAACAAGCTAGAATTCATTAACCAATAGTAAAATGTGTAGGATGCAAAGTATTGCCCCGAACTTTCACAGAACAAAATTACATTGGGTATAATCTTAAGCAGTTGAGGTATAATTGTGGAAAGGAACTACATTATTTAGTCCAAGTTTAAAGAAAATTAACTTTAGCAAATTTAAAGGGAGCCAGGAGCCTTAATTGAGAATTGTCTCCTGTTCCTAACCCCTTCAATGTATGAAGTAATAAAAATGTACCACTCAGATTTATTAAGATATGAAGCATTACTATAAAGCCACATGAGTAGTTGCGTGTGACTTGTGGAATCAAGGTAATTACTTCAGAGTTAAAAACTATGATTATTCCTCTTTGGGGAGGTGAAGTACTCTAGTGAATAGACATTGCGCCAGATGTCAGGAAACAGGCGAAGCTGCCACACGCCTGCTAATCTATATACAGATGATATAGTGGTATCATGGTATGGGGGAAAGAGCACATGTTTTGGGAATCAGCCAGGTTGTAGGCCTGGTTTTTCCACTTAACTAGCTATGTGAGCTTGACACATTATCTAACTTTCCCGAGCATGCATTTGCCTATCTCTAATGTGAGGATGACATACTCAGGGCTGACATTGAGTTGATACTTACCAGCATGGGTGGAACAGTTGTTTATAGCTGAGCTCTATCAGTGTCCACTCTGATTGGTGGGTGCCTATGTTGTACTGATTGTTAAGTATGTTGATTAAGTATGTTAAGTATGATCACTACTAAGAGGACTTAATGGGTAGGGTTATTGGAAGCATAAAATGAAATGATATATGTGAAATTCCTGGCATACAAATGCGACTGACTTAATATTAGTTTTATTTATTTTCCTGTATGACTTTTAAAAAATGTTTTTCAACCTAAAGGTGAGAGAAAAATTTCTGGCACTTGTTATCACTGTGATGTTAAGAGGTTAAGGAACTGTTTATATCTTATATTTATTCAGGATCTATTAAACAAATATGAAGTTCCTACTTTATGCTAGGCATTGAGGATGCTGGGGGTAAAAGGGTGAACATGCCACTGTCCCTGCCTTTTATGCATTCACAGTCTAGGAGGAGCAGTAAACTTCTGATTTCAATCCAAACAACCCTGAGAGTCAACATGAACCTGTAAGGTCAACATTTGTGCAGATTTAGTAGAGTCCTCCTCTAGGCAGGTAAGAGCTCACTTAGCAGCTGAGCTCAGGCTGGATTTTAACTCCCCCTTACTCCCTCATCTGTGTGCCCTGTGCAGTGCACAACCTACACAATTACACAGGGCCCTGAAAACGTTATAACTGATGTATACCCCAGGTGCTATAGGCCTGTAGTGGTAGGAGGTACTGAGTTTTGAAGGATAAATGACATTTGGCCAAATAGAGATGAAGGAGAAAGCCTTAGCATGTGTGCAAAGACAGAGAGGTATGAAAGAACTGGGAGAGATTAGAGGAATAGGAATAGTGGGTTCTCCAACCAGACAATATATTTGGACTCTTGGTATTGAAGAAAGTGATGACAATGTAAGTTATATTTATAGCCTCTTTAAGTATACAGTTTACCATAATTACATCTAAATATTAAAACTACTTTATGTGGGCCGGGTGCAGTGGATCACGAGGTCGGGAGTTCGAGACCAGTCTGGCCAACTTAGTGAAACCTCGTCTCTACTAAAAATACAAAAAATATTAGCCAGGCAGTGGATCATGAGGTCAGGATTTCCAGATGAGCCTAACCAACTTAGCGAAACGTTGTCTCTACTGGAAATACAAAAAATAGCCAGGTGTGGTAGCGGGAGCCTGTAATCCCAGCTACTCAGGAGGCTGAGGCAGGAGAACTGCTTGAACCCGGGAGGCAGAGGTTGCAGTGAGCTGAAATTGCGCCGTTGCACTCCAGCCCAGAGTGCGAGACCCTGTTTCAAAAAAATCCCAAACAAACAAAAAGCTATGTGTAAGTTAATGTTTTTTCATTTTTCTTAGATTAATTAGATAGCATGCTTCCCATTTTTAAAATTTCCATTTGTGTTAAAAAAATTGCTTTTGGTTAATGAGAACACACTGTCCTCTAAAGTTATTTGAAGTCATCTAGTGCTTTTCTAACAGGCCTTGAGCCTCAACAAAGATCAGTGATCAAAGGAGACTCAGATGACTTAGTGAGATATTATTGTTTTTTAAAAAAGAATGTGGAGCCTTTGAATTATGGATATGCATTTGCTTCATGGAATATTAAATCTATTAAAACTATTAGAGCTTGAAGATCTTTGGAGATCTTTGACTCTAATCATCTTATTTCAAAAGGACTTTATTCTTCTAAAAATGATACAAGTTCATTACAAAAAATTCTAGTAATTCAAAGTAAAAAGTTGGGAGCTAAAACCATCTCAGATCTCACCACCCTGATAAATGTCCATTAGCATGAGATTCATAGTGTTCCAGATATCTCATTGCATGTGATAGATGCATATATATATATATATATATATATATATATATATATTATTTTATTTTTTTTTCTGAGATAGAGTCTCACTGTGATGCCCAGGCTGGAGTGCAATGGTGTGATCTCAGCTCACTGCAACCTCTGCTTCCCAGCTTCAAGTGATTCTCCTGCCTCAGCTTCCCCAGTAGCTGGGATTACAGGTGCCCGCCACCACACCTGGTGACTTTTTGTATTTTTAGTAGAGATAGGGTTTCACCATGTTGGCCAGGCTGGTCTTGAACTCCTGACCTCAAGTGATCCACCTGCCTCAGCCTCCCAAAGTGCTTGGATTACAGGCATGAGCCACTGCACCTGGCAATATTATATATATTTTAATCAAAATTATTCAATTTATGTTTACTAGAATTTAACAAAGAGAAAATGAAGTAAAGTGGAAGGAGTTGTAAACTTTGGAAAAATATTTATTCCTCATAAAAATATCAGTTTCTAACAGATCCTTCTAAGGTTGAGGGGAAAAAAATTGATGAAAAAAACATTGAGGTGGTGTTACTGTATTTTTTCTTCTTTTTCCGATTTTAAGTGATATTGATTGACTTTGCTATGAAAGATGAGGAAATCATACATGTTTTCCCCATCTTACATTGTCAAGATCAATAACATGTACTTTCTGTTCTAGGAATCAGTTAGAAATTGTGTTTGGCAGTTAATAGAGACCTGACAGTAATGACTTAAACACATAAGGATCTAGTCTCTCACCTGAAGGAAGACTGGAGGTGGGAGTCAGTCATGGTGAAGGTTCCATGAACTCAATAGGGATCCAGCTTCCTCTGGCTTCCGTATTTCCCAGGCTAAGTGTGTGACTTTCATTTTAAAGGTTATGAGGTGGCTGCTAGAGTTCTACTCATCATGTCTACATTCTAGGCAAGAAACGGAAGGGGGAGAAGGTCAGAAAGACTTCCAGCAGCCCCAACTGCTATTTGTATTTCATTACATCCCTCATCTGTAGGGGAGATTGAAGAATATAGTTTCTCCACTGAGCACATTGCCCAAGGTGAGCAACTCCTGTGACCTCAATTCTGTAGTTGCTTAGTTTTCATTTTACATTTGCATAGATTTAATGCCTGGAAAAACAGTCCATTTTACCAAAGAATCTTTATTTATAAATTTTTTTATTTTGTTTATCTCTTTCCTGGATGGATTTTATCCTTACGCAGTTCTTTCCAGAGGCTTCCATGGGAACTATATTACCCAAATTATTGCTTACTTGGTTGCTTTCCTAATTCACAGGAATTGTCTGCCTTTGCCATCTCCTTAGGTTGTTCCAGTTCTTAAAGGATAGTGTAAATGCTCTTGATTCCTATTGTTTTCTGTGGGTACCTTACTCCTGGAACCCTCCATCACCTTGCTGCAATCTGGTGTGATTGCACTCTAGTCCTAATAGATACCAGTCACCCTAGGACTTCTCTTAACTGCAGTCCTTGGATAGAACCACTGTTTCTTGGATCTCATTGTTTTCTTTTTTGGTTTACTAGTTTCTCTGGCTGGAATAGAGCCTCAAGTAATTTCATAAGAAAGAGTATGTGAGATAAACTTTCTGAGTTTTAAGTTTCTGGAAATGTTTTGATTCTGTTCTCAGGCTTGATTGATAAGTTTGTGGGTACAGAATTCTCATTTGAAAGTACTTTTCTTTCAGAACTTGAAGAAATGGCTCAATTGTCGTCTGGTATCCAATGTTGCAAATGAGAAATATGCCAATCCAATTCTCGTACCTTTATAGATCACCATTTTTTTTTCTTTTTGGAAGCTTTCAACACTGTTTTCTTTTTGGTGTCCTGGAATTCATAGTGATGTGGCTTGTTAGGTGTTTTTGATTTGTGGCATTGAGCACTGAGGGGGATCCCTTTGATATAGAAACTCTATTCTTCATGCAGTTCTATAAAATTATCTTGTATAATTTGTTTCAATAATTTCTCCCTCTCTGCTCTCTCTGTCTCTTTTCTGAAACTACTGTTAATTAGATTTGGAATTTTTGGATTGACCCTCTATATCTTTTATCTTTTTGCTCAGATTTCCCATCTCTTTGTCTTTTCCTTCTATTTTCTGGGAAATTTCCCCACCCTTATGCTCAAACTTGTCACTAAGTTTTATTTGGAAAATCACATTTTAAATTTACACAACCTCTTTCTTGTTCTCTGATTGGTCCTTTATCACTGCATTTCGTCCGTGTTTTGGGGATGCAATATCATGAATCTCTCTGAGAACACTACTTAAAATTGTTTTGTTTTACTGCTCTTTAAGTTCTCTTTATTCCCTGAACTGTTGCAGTTGCTCTTGGGACCATTTCTCTGTTTATTATTGATCTCATTTACATTACAATTTTTTTTTTCAAATGCCTGGTGATGCCTGCATGTCTTCATATATAACAATAATGCAATAAAATATAAACAACTGCTTGAGAGTGCTGTGCTTGGGTAAAGCTTGTCAACTAGTGGGTTTCACTTTAGGCTGATCTGGTAGGGATCCCTCAAGGAACATAAGGCAGAGGCCTTTGCTCTAGGACTATTTAATTCCTCTGGAGAATAATCCTCCTTTCTCTTGCCTAGGATAGAAGCCTGGTAATTATATTCTTTTGTATGGGGAATTGGAGGTTGAGGAGAGACAACTGTTCCATATACAGACTTTTAATTAATCTCAGTGTTGTCAGTTCCACACTTCACTTCTACTTTTTGCTGTACCTGGTCCTTCTGAACTCTGAGCTTTTCTGGGATCCTAAAGGGCACACTGACTCTTTTCTTGGCTGTACTTCTCTATGCATTCTTTAGGTTATTGCTTCTTCATTAGTTACCATGCCTGCATCTGCTTTCTATCTTCAGAAATGCCCTGATTTCTCTGGTATACTGATGGTCTCTTTACTGTTGTCCTCATTTTGGAGTTTATGCCTTTTTAAAAAAAAATCCATTGCTGCCAGAGCATCAGTCTTCCTGCTTCTTGGTCATTGAGTCAGCCAACACTCCCAGGTCATCTATGGAGCTGAAGCACCCGGAGGATTATTCATGATTTAGTAAATTTGGAACCTTCCTAAAAAGACTATCGAGAGGGGCTTCAAGGTGGCTGACTAGTGATTGGGTACTTGCCTCCTCCACAAAGAAGAACCAAAATAGTGTGTAGATAATCATACTTCAAATAGATCACCTAAGAGAGAATGCTGGAATACAACAGATACGTGACAGGAAACACCTAAGGCAAGGAAAAAGAGGGAAAGAGGCCTTCTCAGCTCATCAGGATTGGCAGGGAGCCTGAAGAGGCTCCCCCATGTGGGAAAAGGGTAAGTGAGTGATTCCTGTGGTTCACATTCCTACTGCAGACTCCCACTGTCCTAGCCCCAGGAGAGCCCTGGATCCATGTGGGCCAAGAGACTAACCCAGGGAACTAACTGCCTGGAGATTGTGCAGCAGCATTGTTACAGAGAGGGAGCTCACACTGAGTTCAACCTTGCTGTGCCTCACCCCCTTCCAGTTCCAAGAAACTGCAGCATAGTGTCATTTTAAGAGCCCAGCTCCCACCAGAGTGCATTCTGCCATCAGGCCCAACAGCCCCTGCATCTTCACATTCCTAGAGTCCCATTGACATCTCCACCCACAGCCAGATGCCACTTCCAGGGCTGAAGTGCAAACCATTGGCAGCAAACCTGCTGGCCCCAGTAGCAGGGCCACTGTACATTTACATGTGCCCTGAGGAAAGGCTATCCTGCTTGCAGCCACCACCTGGGGCTGAAGTGTGTGCTCCTCAGCCACTTCTTTATGGCTGCTGCCACTGAAAGTAACACCACCCTCCCCAGCAGCTGCCACCCCCAACTGAGCATTCTGCTGGGAGCATGGGGATCACCCTGCTCCTGCCTATCACAGCCAGCACCTGTATGCACTAGTAGGGGGCCTGAGGACATGTCCAGTCAGCCTGGCTCCACTTCCCCTGGTGCACAAGCATGCCATCTCTAGGCTTGAGGATCGCCCTACCCCATCCACCATCATTGGCATCTGAGCACTCCTCCTAGGGGCCTGAGGACAGGCCCACCCAACATGATGCTATCACCACAGCTGGAACCCATCAGCATGCATCACCTGTGGGCCTGGGAACTGGCCCACTTAGCCTGTTGTAGCCACCACCAACACCTGTGCAGACACTTGGGCGCCAGTAGATTGTCATACCATTGCTACTGCTGTCGGTCACAACATACCCACTGCCCAAGGGCCCAAGGACCCACCCTACCACCTGGTCTATCACTGCCACTGCTGACACTCAAGCAAGCTGCCTGGGGGCCAAATGCTTGGCCTGCATCGACCTGCTAATACTAGTGCCAGTATATGTCACACTGGGGCCCAAGGACAGGTGTGTGCAGTCCACCACTGCCACCACAGTGGTCCAAGGACTGGCCCACCTGACAAACCTATCCCCAGTGAAACTTAAGCAAAGCCACCGCTAAAAACCACACCCTAAGCCACCGAGGAAACCACAGACACTACTGACACTCTTTACATCTGAAGAAATTATACAGAGATTACACAACTGCACATGCTCAGAATCAAAGCCAAAATGCCCTACCAACCAATACTGCAAATGCATCTTCAGGAATAAGTCCTCCCCTATGAAAGCAAATTCAAAAAAACTGGAAGAAGTGACACCCCACTCTCAGTATTAGACAAATTATCTGGAAAGGAAATTAACAAAGAAACATTGGATTTAAACTGCACTTTAGACCAAATGGACCTAACAGACATTTACAGAACATTTTATCCAACAATTATAGAATACACATTCTTCTCATCAGCACATGGAACATTCTACAGGATAGATCATATGCTAGGACAGAAAACAAGTGTCAACACATTTTTAAAAATTGAAATCATATCAAGTATCTTCTCAGACCACAATGGAATAAAACTAGAAATTAGTAAGAGTAACTTTAGGAACTTTAAAAATATGTAGGAATTAAACAATATGAGCCTGAATGACCATTGGGTCAAGGAAGAAATTAAGGAGGAAATTAAAAAAAAGTCTTGAAACAAGAATTGAAACACAACATACCAAAACGTATGAGATACAGCAAAAGCAGTGCTAACAAGGGACGTTTATAGCAGTGAATGCCTATATCAAAAAAGTAGAAAAATTTCAAAGGAACAATATAACAGTGCATCTCGAGGAATTAGAAAAGCGAGAAGAACCCAAACCTAAAATTAGTAGAAGGAAAGAAGTAACAAGGATCTGAGCAGAACTAAATAAAAAGACTTAAAAAAAATAAAAAAGATCAACAAAATAAAAAATTGGTTTTGTGAAAAGATAAACAAAATTGATAAACCACTAGCTAGACTAACCAAGAAAAAAAGAAGGACAGCCCAAATAAACAAAATCAGAAGTAAAAAAGGAGGGCGGGCACCACCTGTAATCCCAGCACTTTGAGAGGCTGAGGCAGGCTGGTGGATCACCTGAGGTCAGTAGTTCTAGACCAGCCTGGCCAACATGGTGAAACCCCATCTCTACTAAAAATACAAAAATTAACTGGGTGTGATGGTGGACGCCTGTAATCCCAGCTACTCGGGAGGCTGAGGCAGGAGAATCACTTGAACCCGGCAGGCAGAGTTTGCAGTGAGCCGAGATTATGCCATTGCACTCCAGCCTAGGTGATACGAGCAAAACTCCAGCTCAATAAATAAATGAATAAATGAATAAATGAAAGAAATGCAAAAGGAGACATTATAACTAATACCACAGAAACATAGAAGATCATCAGACACTATTATTAACAACTATATATCAACAAACTGGAAAACTTAGAGGAAATGGATAAATTCCTGGACACATACAACCTACCAAGATTGAACCAAGAAGAAATAGAAAACCTGAACAGACCATTAATGAGTAATGAGATTGAAGCAGTAATAAAATGTCTCCCAACAGTTAAAAGCCCAGGACCGAATGGCTTCACTGATGAATTCTACAAAACTCACAAAGAAGAACTAACACCAGTTTTCCTCAAAATATTTCAAAACACTTGAAGACAAAGGAATTCTCTCTAGCTCATTATACAAGGCCAGCATTATATCCTGATACCAAAATCAGATAAGGACACAACAACAAAAAATAAAACTACAGGTCAATATCCCTGATGAACATAGATGCAAAAATCCTAAACAAAATACTAGTAAACTGAATCAGCACAACAAAAATATAGCACACCATGATTAAGTGGGATTTATCCCAGAGATGCAAGGATGGTTCAACATATGCAAATCAATAAATGTGATACATCAGATCAACAGAAAGAACAAAAACCATATGATCATCTCAATAGATGCAGAAAAAGCACTTGACAAAATTCAACATCCCTTCATGATAAAAACTCCCAACATACTAGGCATAGAAGAAACATAGCTCAACATAATAAAGGCCATATATGATAAATCCACAGCCAACATTATACTAAATGGGGAAAAGCTGAAAGCCTTTCCTCTAAGAACTGGAATAAGACAAGGATGCCCACCTTCACCACTCCTATTCAGAATAGTACTGGAAATTCTAGTCAGAGCAATCAGGCAAGAGATTAAAAAAAAAAAAAAAAAAAAAGGCATCCAAATTGAAAAAGGGGAGGGCAAATTGTCCCTCTTTGGAGATGACATGATCTTATAGATAGAAAACTTAAAGACTCCACCAAAAAAAAAAAAAAATTTGAGATCTGATAAATTCAGTAAAGTTACAGGATACGAAATCAACATACAGAAATCAGTAGTGTTTCTTTACATTGATAATGAGTTAGCTGAGGAAAAAAATCAAGAAGGCAATCCTATTTACAATAGGTATAAACATTAAAATACCTAGGAATAGGTTTAATAAGGAGATGAAAGACCTCTACGAGGAAATCTACAAAACTCTGATGAAAGAAACTAAAGGGGACACAGACAAATGCAAAGGCATTATATGCTCATGGATTAGAAGAATTACCATTATTAAAATGACCATAGTACCCAAAGAAATATACAGATTTAATGCAATACCTATCAAAATACCAATTTCATTTTTCACAGAAATAGAGAAAACAGTCTTAAAATTTATATGGGAACAAAAAAGGACCCAAATAGTTAGCAATCCTGAACAAAAATAACAAAACTGGAGGCATCACACTACCTGATTTCAAAATATATTACAAAACTATGGTTACCAAGACAGCATGGTATTGGTATAAAAATAGACACATAGACCAATCGAACGGAACAGAGAACCCAGAAATAAATTGACTTATTTGTTGCCAACTGATTTTTACAAAGGTACCAAGAACATACACTGGGGAAAGAACACTTTTCAATAAATGATGCTGTGAAAATTGGATATTCATATGTAGAAGAATTAACCCAGACCCTTATCTCTCACCATATACAAATATCAACTCAAGGTGGATTAAAGATTTAAACCTAAGACTCCAAAGTATAAAACTACTAAAAGAAAACATAGGGAAAACATCTTAGGACATTGGTCTAGGCAAAGATTTTATGGCCAAGAGCTCAAAAGCACAGGCAGCAACAAAAGCAAAACTAGACAAACTAGACTGTAATAAACAAAAAAGGTTTTGAACAGCAAAGGAAACAATCAACAGAGTGAAGAGACCACCTGTTGACTGGAAGAAAATATCAACTATTCGTGTGACAAGGGACTAACATTTAGAATATACAAGGAACTCAATAGTAAAAAACCTAATAGTCTCATTAAGCAGTGGCCATATGACATGAATAGACATTTCTCAAAAGAAGACATTCAAATGGTAAATAGGTGTATTAAAAATGCTCAACGTCACTAATCATCAGGAAAATGCAAATCAAAACCACAGTGAGATATCATCCTCAGTTAGAATGGCTATTACTAAAAATATGGTAAATAGCAGATGGTGGCGAGGATGCAGAAAAAAGGGAAGTCTTATACACTGTTGGTGGGAATGTAAATTAGTACAGCCACTATGGAAAATAGTATGGAGATTTCTCGGAAAACTAAAAATAGAACTCCTTATGATCCAGCAATCCCACTACAGGGTATTTATCCAAAAGAAAATAAATCAGTATATCAAAAAGATACTTGCACTGCCATGTTTATTGCAGCACTATTCACGATAGTCAAGATATGGAATCAACCTAAGTGTCCATCAATGGACGAATGATTAAAAACTGTGGTATTTATTCACTGTCAATATTAGATCTATAAGGCAGAAAATTAACAAGGATATTGAGGACTTGAACTCAGCTCTGGACCAAGCAGACCTAATAGACATCTACAGAACTCTCCACCCCAAATCAACAGAATATGCATTCTTCTCAGCACCACGTTGCACTTATTCTAAAATTGACCACAAAATTGGAAGTAAAACACTACTCAGCAAATGCAAAAGAATGGAAATCATAACAAACAGTGTCTCAGACCACAGTGCAGTCAAATTAGAACTCGGGATTAAGAAACTCACTCAAAACTGCATAACTACATGGAAACTGAACAACCTGCTCCTGAGTGACTACTGAGTAAATAACGAAATTAAGGCAGAAATAAATAAATTCTTTGAAACCAATGAGAACAAAGACACAACGTACACGAATCTCTGGGACGCAGCTAAAGCAGTGTTTAGAGGGAAATTTCTAGCACTAAATTCCCACAGGAGAAAGTGGGAAAGATCTAAAATCAACACCCTAACATCACAAATAAAAGAACTAGAGAAGCCAGAGCAAACAAATGCAAAAGCTAGCAGAAGATAAGAAATAACTAAGATCAGAACAGAACTGAAGGAGACCGAGACATGAAAAAAACCCTTCAAAAAATCAAGGAATCCAGAAGCTGATTTTTTGAAAAGATTAACAAAATAGACCACTAGCTGGACTAATAAAGAAGAAAAGAGAGAAGAATCAAATAGACACAATAAAAAATGATAAAGGGGATATCACCACCGATCCCACAGAAATACAAACTACCATCAGAGAATACTATAAACACCTCTATGCAAGTAAACTAGAAAATCTAGAAGAAATGGATAACTTCCTGGACACATACACGTTCCCAAGGCTAAACCAGGAATAAGTCGAATCCTTGAATAGACCAATAACAAATTCTGAAATTGAGGCAGCAATTAATAGCCTACCAACCAAAAAAAGCCCAGGACCAGACAGATTCACAGCCGAATTCTACCAGAGGTACAAAGAGGAACTTCTGCCATTCCTTTTGAAACTATTCCAAACAATTGAAAAAGAGGGACTCCTCCCTAACTAATTTTATGAGGCCAGCATCATCCTGATACCAAAACCTGGCAGAGACACAACAACAACAACAACAAAAAGAAAATTTCAGGCCAATATCCCTGATGTACATCAATGTGAAAATCCTCAATAAAATACTGGCAAACCGAATCCAGGAGCACATCAAAAAGCTTATCCACCATGATCAAGTTGGCTTAATTCCTGGGATGCAAGGCTGGTTCAACATATACAAATCAGTAAACGTAATCCATCACATAAACAGAACCAATGACAAAAACCATATGATTATTTCAATAGATGCAGAAAAGGCCTTTGATAAAATTCAACACTCCATGCTAAAAACCCTCAATAAAGTAGGTATTAATGGAACATATCTCAAAATAATAAGAGCTATATGACAAACCCACAGCCAAGATAATAATGAGTGGGCAAAAGTTGGAAGCATTCCCTTTGAAAACCGCCACAAGACAAGGATGCCTTCTGTCACCACTCCTATTCAACATAGTATTGGAAGTTCTGGCCAGGGCAGTCAGGCAAGAGAAGGTAATAGAGGGCCTTCAAATAAGAAGAGAGGAAGTCAAATTGTCTCTGTTTGCAGATGACATGATGGTATATTTAGAAATCCCCATCGTCTCAGCCCAAAATCTCCTTAAGCTGATAAGCAACTTCAGCAAATCCTCAGGATATAAAATCAATGAGTGCAAAAATCACAAGCATTCCTATACACCAATAGTAGCCAAACAGAGAGCCAAATCATGAGTGAACTCCCATTCACAATTGCTACCAAGAGAATAAAATACCTAGGAATCCAACTTACAAGGGATATCAAGGACCTCTTCAAGGAGCACTACAAACTACTGCTCAAGGAAATAAGAGAGGACCCAAACAAATGAAAAAAAATTCCATGCTCATGGATAGGAAGAATCAATATCATGAAAAGGGCCATACTGCCCAAAGTAATTTAAAGATTCAATGCTATCTCTATCAAGCTACCATTGACTTTCTTCACAGAATTAGGAAAAACTACTTTAAATTTCATATGGAACCAAAAAAGAGCCCACATAGCCAAGACAAGCCTAAGCAAAAAGAATAAAGATGGAGGCCTCACACTACCTGACTTCAAACTATGCTACAAGGCTACAGTAACCAAAGCAGCATGGTACTTGTATCAAAACAGATATATAGACCAATGGAACAGAACAGAAGCCTCAGAAATAATGCCACACATCTACAACCATCTGATCTTTGACAAACCTGACAAAAACAAGCAATGGGGAAAGGATTCCCTATTTAATTTCCCTAGCCAGGGAAAACTGGCTAGCCATATGCAGAAAACTGAAACGGGACCCCTTCCTTACGACTTATACAAAAATTAACTCAAGATGGATTAAAGACTTAAACAAAAGACCTAAAACCATAAAAACCTTAGAAGAAAACCTAGGCAATACCATTCAGGATATAGGCCTGGGCAAAGACTTCATGAGTAAAACACCAAAAGCAATGGCAACAAAAGCCAAAATTGACAAATAAGATCTAAGCTAAAGAGCTTCTGCACACCAAAAGAAACTATAATCAGAGTGAACAGGCAACCTATATAATGGGAGAAAACTTTTGCAATCTATCCATCTGATAAAGGGCTAATATCCAGAATCTACAAGGAACTTAAACAAATGTACAAGAAAAAAACAACCCCATCAAAAAGTAGGCAAAGGGTATGAACAGACACTTCTCAAAAGAAGATATTTATGTGGTCCACAAACATGAAAAAAAGCTCAACATCACTGGTCATTAGAGAAATGCAAATCAAAATCACAACGAGATACCATCTCACCCCAGTTAGTTTGGCGATCATTGAAAAGTCAGGAAACAATAGATGCTGGAGAAGATGTGGAGAAATAGGAACACTTTCACACTGTTGATGGAAGTGTAAATTAGTTCAACCATTGTGGAAGACAGTGTGGCGATTCCTCAAGGATCTAGAACTAGAAATACCATTTGACCCAGCAATCCCATTACTGGATATATATCCAAAGGATTGTAAAACATTCTACCATAAAGACACATGCACAGGTATGTTTACTGCAGCACTGTTCACAATAGCAAAGACTTGGAACTAACCCAAATGCCCATCAAAGATAGACTGGATAAAGAAAATGTGGCACATATACCCCCATAGAATACTATGCAGCCATAAAAAGGATGAGTTCATGTCCTTTGCAGGGACATGGATGAAGCTGGAAACCATCATTCTCAGCAAACTAACCCAAGGACAGAAAACCAAACACTACGTGTTCTCACTCATAAGTGGGAGTTGAATAATGAGAACACATGGACACAGAGAGGGGAACATCACACACTGGGGCCTGTCGGGGTTGGGGGGTAGGGGAGGGATAGCATTAGGAGAAATACCTAATGTAGATGACGGGTTAATGGGTATAGCAAACCACCATGACACATGTATACCTATGTAACAAACCTGCACGTTATGCACATGTATCCCAGAACTTACAGTATAATAAGATGTTTTATATATATATATGCAATTAAATACTATTTGGCCATATAAAAGAATGAAATAATGTCATTTCAGCAACATGGATGAAACTGAATGTCATTCTGTTACATGAAGACAGCCAGGCACAGAAAGACATATATCGCATGTTCTCATATAGGAGAAAAAAAAATTGATCTCATGGAGGTAGAGAGAAGAATGATGGATACTAGAAATCTGGGAAGAATGTGTGGGTTGTGTAGGAGAGTCAACAAAGAGAAGTTAGTTAATGGGTACAAATATACAGTTAGATGGAAGGAATAAGTTCTAATGTTCAAAGCAGGTTAGAGTGACTGTAGTTAACAACAATGCATTGTATATTTCAAAACAGCTAGAAAAGAGGACTTGAAATGTTTCCACCTCATAGAAATGATGAATATTTGAGGTGATGGATACCTTAAATACCCTTACTTGATCATTATGTATGCTATGCAAATGTATGTCATAAATATGTACAAACATTGTGTATCAATAAAAAATCTGAAAAACTCTTGCAAAAACATCTGAATTCTCTGCAACCCCTTGTATTAAAATTACCTGAAGTCATTGAATAAACTCAAAACAGAAAATTTTGCTCTGACAACATTGACAAGGACTCTGGACAACACTCTCCTTCCACTAGATCCTTGTGGTTAATGTTATAACACATCTCTAGGTAAGACTTTTGATAGGAACAGCTAAAGTAGAGGCACTCAGGCTTTGCTATCAGATTCTCACTAGCTGTTAGTTACTCAAGTTCTCTGAGCCTTGTTTTTCCATGTAAAAAATGGGCTTAATAACGATATTTATCCCAGAGGCTTACTTTGAAAGGTGATTGGCTTGGTGCATAGAAATTCCTCAATAAATGTTAACTGGTCAAGCTTCAGAGCTATAGTTTTAATCATTATATTAAACCATTAATGGAAAAAATGGTCTAAATGTTATGTATGTTATGCCTATAGGTATTTGTTGCCTGGTAACATTTTTTTTCTAGAGAGAGCATCATAGAAGCATTTAAAAAATGTTGTGTCTTCTGCTGTTATTTGGAAGTGAAAATTATGTGCTCTGGAAAATTATGTTAGATGATGCAAAAAGTGATCTAGTAAGATGAAAACACTGATTTGGCTTTATGAAATTAGAGTGGATAATCAACATGGCTGACTTAAAATTTAAATATGCATTTATCTAAATTAATAAATTGAATAATATTAAGTAGTTATTATTGCTTTAGCAATGTCATCTTTAGGTCTCACGTCCTTTTCTTTCCAAAAAGCAATTTACTTGAGCCATGAGACCTTTGAGGCAGAAACCAGCTACTATGCCCCCTCATTAAAAAATAAAGCTTTTATTGTATATGTAAACATCTATTTTTATGTTAATGGAGTCATACAATAGAACATTTTTGTATATTTATTACAGATAAATATGGATTCATTACAGATATAGAAAAATGTTCTATTGTATGACTATGGATATAAAATAGCTTTACTTAGGTACAATTTAAATACCATAAAATTCACTTTTTTAAGTGTATACAGTTCAATGATTTACAGAGCTGTGTAACCATCACCACGATCTAATTTTTGAAGACGTTCATCACCTTCCTAAAATATCTTGTGTCTATTTGTAGTCACTCCCCAATTTTCACACTCAGCCCCAGGCAACCACTAATCAATTTCCTTTCTCTATAAATTTGCCTTTACAGATCATTTTTATTACTTATTTATTTCCTATTTGTAAACATCTTATAATCATATATAATTATGGCATATACAGTGATGTTATATATGATGTTATGATATATATGATATATAGTGTGGAATGATCGAATCAAATGAATTAGCTATCCATTAACTTAAATACCTATTATTTATCCCTCCTGTCTAATGGCAGCTTTCTACCCTTTGACCAGTGTTGCCCCATTCCCCCTACCCTCCAGCGTCTGATAACCACCATTTTACTATACGTATCATTTTAAAAAGAAACAAAATGTCACATCATACCTCTAAAGATTCATCACCCCCCTCCTCTCCCTATGCCATTCCCCTCCCTCCTTTCCACTTCAGAGGTAGCCATTACCTAGAGGTTGGTGCTTATCCCTCCTATCTATGGTTTTATGTTTTCTCAACATTTTATTTTTGAGATTTACCCATATTAGACATACGGATCTAGTTAATTCATTTTCCCTGTAGTATTCCAATGAATACACTTGCTACTTTATTTAACACTTTGATGGATAGGTATATCGTTCTCAATTTTTTACATTACAAACTATATTGTTTTTGTCTTAGAAACTGTAATGATCATTTATAGCAGAGACAACGCTAGAGACAATGCTATGCATTTACCAAATTCTGTTTCATATTCTCCTTCCTAAACAACAGAAAACTCTGCTTTCCAGTCCCCTTGCAGGGCCATGTGACTAGTTCTGGCCCATAAAATTGTGAGCAGAAGTGATGTGGGTCACCTCCTGGCTGAGGCAGTCTATGCGATGCTATGCTACGCTACGCTATGCTGTCCTATCCTTCCCTTCTCTCATTCCTCTACCACCCTGCCCTTGGATCAGGGGCATGGAAGTTGGCTATGGAGAAAATGGAGCCACATGATCATAGCAGCCTTAATTCCTGAGTCACCTCGTGGAGAACTACTGTCTTGGAGAGGTGCCTGATTTATAGTTGACTTTTCATGAATAAGAAATGTTTATGTGCTAAACCACTGAGATTTGGGGATGATTTGTTATTGTAGTATAAGTCCAGCTTATTCTGATTAACATCTTTGTATATCCTTGTTTATATTCCCTATATTAATCATTGGAATGTCCTCTTCTGGGAACTGCCTATTCATTCCATGTCTAATTCTTTTCATTTGGGCTGTTGTTTTTTCTTATTGATTTGTAGAAGTTAAAAATATATACTGTATATTAATCTGTTATTGATTTTATTCATTGAAAATATCTTCTTCCTGTCTGTAGATTATCTTTTTACTTTTTAAAGATGTCTTATCATATAGAAGTTTTCTATTTAATGTAGTCCAATTTGTTGATCCTCTTTCTTGTTTGTGCTTATTGTGCCCTGTTTAATAACTTATTTTATACCTTTATGTCATTAAGATATTCTCCCTTTTTTAATTCTAGATTTTTTGAAAATTTGTTTTTCACATTTAAGTCTTTAATTCATCTGGAATTTATTTTTGTGTAGGATATAAGGTAGGGATAAATTTTTATTTCCCTTTACTTTTGCAGATAACAAATTGTCCCAGCACCATTTATTGAATGCTCCGTTATTTCCCCAACTAATTTATAATGCTACTTCTGTTATATACCAGGTTCCCATATGTATGTACATCTGCTTTGGGGCACTCTAATGTGAAGCATTGATATATTTCAGGGGTCAGTGAACTATATCCCTCAGGTCAAATCTGGCCCACAAGCGCTGCTCAAGTAGGCTAGCAATATAAGTGTTGGAGGCCAAGCCTTGGCCATATTCCTCTGTCCGTGTTCTCCTCTTTGTTCCCAGAGCTTGCCTCCCCTTATGGCAGCCACTTCTCACTGCTGCCCAGGACTCATAGTCTCCTTCTACTTGTTGGAGGCTCTGCTGTTGGCAGCTGCCCCCATGGAGTGGTGGAATCAGTCCAGTGGAATCTCAGTCTGGGGGTCAGTGACTTAGTGAGTTGCCTTGCCTCTAGCCACCTGCCCAAGTTAAGATGGCCAAGCTGTCTGAGAGGAGAGCAGGATGGATGTACTGGGGTCTGGGTGTGGCTGGGGCTGAAGATGTTACTGACTGTGGTGGTTGCCTTTTTGTCTTCCCTTCCCGCTTAGGTAGAGCAATCAACCATGCCGATTTTCTGGAGATGGAGGGGATACTCAGTATCTGAGACTTTCAGGGCTAAAACAAGGGCAGTCCCAGGCAAACTGAGATAGTTGATCAATAGTCATCTTAGCCTTTGGATGGTAGATCTTCTGAAAAATGTCTCCAACAGAGGATACAAAGCCTGCTCACTGTGTGAAACTATCCACCCCAGGCAAATGGGGTGAAGCTGGGTAGGAGTTCCTCTCTCATTATATAAGTATCTACACAATATCCTCAAATTTTCCCCCGGCATGCAAAGCCTAAAGTGTTTACTAACTGGCCTTTACAGACAAAGTTTACCAACCTCTGATCTATTTGATTTTGTAATGTTAATATCATATTATTTAACAATATGTTTTTAATAAATTGATATCTAGTAGGTTGACTCTTCCTTCATTCTCTTCAAAATTTTCTTGGCTGTTCTTGGCCTGAAACTCTTCCATAGCACTTTTAGAATTAGCTTGTCAAGGTTAATGGGAAATATACTGTTGGGATTTTGGTTGGAATATAATTGAATAATAATTTTCTCTATTATAATTCTACACATACTTGGTTAACTTTTTTCCTAAGAATCTTACAGGTTTTGTTGCTGTTGTGAATGATATTTAAAAATATATATTTTCTAATTGATTATTGCTGGTATATATAATTTTGTATGTTGATTTGATGTCCAGCAACATTGCTGAAATCTCTTATTAGCGAATAGTTTGTTGCAAAAATGGCAATTTTCCTTTTTTTTTTACAATATTCTCTTTCATTTGTTTTTATTTTTTGTTTTATTGTTCTGACAAGTGCCTCCAGTCTATATTGAATAGAAATAGTGATGAAGATACTTGATTTGTTTTCTGATTCTAAAGGGTATGATTCTAATATTTCACCATTAGCATTTTTGTTAGCTACCTTTTATCAAGTCAAGGAAGTTCCTTTTCATTCTGAGTTGGCTAAGATGTGTTTTTAAAAAATCATATGAATGAGTGTTGAATTTTATCAAACGCTTTGTCTGCATATAGTGAAATTTGGTGTATTTTCTCCCTTGGACACTTAATTTTGTGAATTACATGGATTTTCTAATGTTAAACTAATCTTATGTTTCTGGAATAAATACTACCTGGTCATAATGTTTTCAAAATTATAATTCATTGCTAGGTTTGGTTTGCTAATGTTGGATTTAGGATTTTACATTAATGATCATACGTTGAATTCTCCAGTTTTTGTCCTCTTTTTACACTGTTCTTTTAGAGTTTTTGTATCAAGGCATACTAGATTCACAAAATAATTTGGAAATACTAACTTCTTTTTCTTCTGGAGCATTTTATATAAAATCTGGATTATATGTTTTTGAACATTTGGTTAAACTTGATTCTAAAACCATATGGGCCTTTGACAGCTATGTTTAATTCATTTTCTTTTGTTGTGATTACTGATATATTTGGACATTATTGTTTTATTTTTTAATAACAGATTTATTGAGGCATAGTGTACATACTATGCAATTCCTACTTTTAACATGCAAAATTCAATAGTTCTTGTTATATTCACAGTGCTTTGCAAACATCACTACAATCTAATTTTAAAACACTTTCATCATCCCGTAAAGAAACTTCATACACATTAACAGTCACTTCATGTTCCCCTCTCTTCCAACCTGTGGCAGTCACTTATCTACTTTTTGTCTCTATGAATTTGTCCATTCTGGACTCATCACAGAAATAGAATCATAAAATATGTGGGCTTTTGTGTCTGGCTTCTTTCGCTTAGCATAATGTTTTCAAGGTTCATTCATGTTGTAGCATGGATTGGCACTTCATTCCTTTTTTTCTCTCAGTCAGCTTCTAGGCGGTTTGTTCCTTTTTATGGCTGAATGATATTCTGTTGTATAGACATAGTGCCATTTGTTAGTCCATTTATTGGTTGATACACATTTGGGTTGTTTTTACTCTTTGGTTATTGTGAATAACACTGTTATGAACATTCACATACAAGGTTTCGTGTTTTCAGTTCTCTTGGGCATATACATAGGAGTCGAGTTGCTGGGTCATATTGTAACTGTGTGTTTTACTATTTTAGGAACTGCCAATGATGATTCTTACTATGAATCAAGTTTTCTTTATTTTTATTTTTACCCTTTACTCCTTTGGAAGTCGTACATTTTATTTCTGATCTTCTAGTAACTTAAAAAAATTTAAATCAGTATGTGACCCCTTAAATGTTTATAGATAAATGTAACAACAGAGTCTAGCATCAATCACTCTGTATTTTTCTAAACAATGCAAGAAAACAAATACTCGTCATCATCCCTTCTTCCATCTTGTTGTCTGGTGTATTAACTTTATTATTAAATCATCCTCAGCTATCACTATTATTTATTTTTATACTCAGTGCTTTTTAAATTTGTAAACGTGTTTTTCAGTTTCTATGCTCACCATTGTTTGTTTTGTCCTATACTTTTATTCTGAAATTATTATTTTTTCCTTTCTGAAGTAGATATTTTTGTTGTCTTTCAGCAAGGGTCTTTGAGAGGAAACTGCTTTTAGTCTCGTTTGTCTGAAAATGCCTTTTGTTCACTCTTACTTCTTAATGATAGTTTAGCTAAGCGTAGGCTTCAGGGTAGAAGATATTTTTCCTCATCACTTTGAAGCTATCATTCCATTTTATTTGAGCCTCCATTGTCAATCTAATAGTCATTCCCTTGTAGAATTGTTTTGTTTTGTTTTGTTTTATCCTTGATATTCTGCATAATGAGATACCAAAAAGCCAATGATTGGCACTTAGGATAGAAGAGTTCATTACTTTGAAGCTAAATACCAAACTGCTTCCTGAATATTCAGCTGGTGAAAAAAAAATCTGGTTTGTGGTGATCGGGGAAGTTAATTTAAACTTCACGTGGTGCTGGGTATTAAAGAAAAGACATCTTTATTGCATGTACACAATTCAGCAACTGATGTATACTCATTTCTTGAGCTACAATACAGTGTCAAGTGTGTAAAGTGAATTTTGTTGCAAAGAGAATACACCACAGGAGAGATAAAAGGAAGGTAAAAAAAAAATAAAGGAGACATAAAGGAAAGAGTGTTTTGTTTCACATTTTAAAAACCTGGAAGGGGAAGCCATTTTGAGCACTTGCTGTGTTGTGCAACAATATGCTGTACATTTTTAATAACAAAGGAGAGATTGACATGAGATTAATTTATATACAAACCAGTGGTTTACACATTATATAAGGCATCTTTGAGTACAAGGCAGAGAAAAAACTAGGACAATGCTACTTTTCTTTCTTTGGTTAAATGAGGTTTAGTTGTTGGCATCACACAGGTTTTATAAAAGCACAATTCTTGAAAGGGAGTTCTACATTTACAAGTCATAAGAGAAAGGACAAATGGAGTTTAATTTACATTGTCTCAGCAACTATGTTATGTCCCAGTTGCTAGTTAGTCCCCACGAGGCTTGGGGAATGACTTCATATTCCTATAGGAGCTAAGAAGAAATGGAGTGATTTCATTCCAGTGAGATATCAAGACGAGCAAAAGAGTTTCAAAATGGAAGAAATTAATTTATTTGGAAAATATTTTACTTTTTATTGGTGTCATTTGAATTTGGGGTCCTATGCTAACATTTTCAGAATTGTAGAATAAAGAATTCTATTAATGGGGAATGTCATCCTTGAGGGGACCTTAGTGAACATGCAAGACAATCCCTGCATTTTATAAAAGGGAAAAAAACAGAGAAAGTTAGTGACTTGCCCAATGTCAATGTTAGTGAGGTAGAAGAGAGTTGGGACAAAAATATAGGTCCTTTAACTCCTAGTCCAGTGTAATTTCTGATATCTCATACAAGTTAAAACTCAACAGATTGTTATATTTTTAAAGAAGCTGTATCAGTTTCCTTGAGCTGCAACAACATACCACAAATGGAGTGACTTCAAACAATGGAAATTAATTGTCTAATGGTTCTGGAGACTAGAATTCTGAAGTCAAGGTGTTAGTAGGGCCATGCTACCTCTGAGACTCTAGGTAGAACACTTCTTTGCCTCTCCTTAGCTTCTGGTGGTGACCAGTTCTTAGTGTTTCTTGGCTTGCAGCTGCATCACTCCAGTCTCTGCTTCTGTTCTCACATGGCAGTCTCCTTGCGTGTCTTTGTTCAGATTTTCCTCTTCCTATAAGAACACCAGTCATATTGGATTAGGGATCAACCTAATGACTTCATTTTAATTTAGTTACATATACAAAGACGCTATTTCCAAATAAGGTCACAGTCATAGGTACCAGGGTTTAGGATTTCAATATATCTTTTTGGGAGACACAATTCAACTCATAAGAATGGCTTTATTGAAATACACTGTACCGCATACCATATCAGTTCACCCATTAAAGTATATAATTTATGGTTTTTAGTATATGCACTATTCTTTTGCATATGGTTATCCAGTTGTCTCTACACCATTTATTGAAAAGAACATTTTTTTCTCCATTCAGTGGTCTTGGCACTCTTGTGGAAAATCAGCTAGTCCTAGATGTGTGGTTTTACTTCTAGATTCTATTCCATTGATATAGGTGTCTGTCCTATGCCAGTACTGATATTGTCCTGATTATCATTGCTTTTTAGTAAGTTTTGAAATCAGAAAACATGAGTGTTCCTACTTTGTTCTTCTTTGTTGAGATTGTTTCGGTTATTCTGGGAGTCTTGCAATTTCCTATAAATTTTAGAATTAGCTTGTTAATTTGTACAAAGAATTCATCTGGGATTTTGATGGAGATTATGTTGAATCTATAGATCAATTTGGGCAGTATGCCATCTTAGTAATATCAAGTCTTCTACTCCATGAACACAGAATGTGTTTGCATTTATCTAGATATTTAATTTCTTTTAACAATGCTTTCTTTGTGGTTTTTAGAGTAAAGTTTTACACTTCTTTTAAACTTTGTTCGTAAGTATTCTTTTTGATGCTATTATAAATGAAATAGTTTTCTTAATTTCATTTTTGGATTGTTCATTGCAAGTGTATAGAAATACAATTGATTTTTGTAAATTAACTTGTATCCTACAACCTTGATTTATTAGTGCTAATAGGTTTTTAGTGAATCCCTTACAATTTTCTATGTACATGATCATTTTTAATGCAAATACAAACAGCTTTACTTCCTTCTCTCCAGTCTGGTTGCCTTTTATTTCTTTTCCTTGCCTAATTGCTTGAGTTAGAAACCAGAGTACAATGTTGAGTAGAAGTGAAAGTGGGCATACTTGTTTGTTCCTGACCTGTGAGAGAAAGTTTTTGTTCTTTCACCATAAGCATAATGTTCGCTGGGGGCTTTGAAGCTCTTCCTCAATTAGTCTCAACTGATCTATCCAACTTTTTTCCTACTGACAATCTTTGCATGCGTGTTGTCCAACTCCCAAACCCTAGCCTGGCTCACAAAGACCCACTAGCCTAATAGCATGATTTATTTCCTTTTCGTCACATACCTTGATTTTCTTCCTCTGCACCTATTGCTCATAATGTTAAAGAGAATGCCCCATTTCCTCCAACAGTCTAGCTCATATGCTTCCTCAGGATAAAGTTCTGTTTCCCAGATGATTATACCACTGTCTCCCCAACAGACACAAGTGGTCACACTACACATGTGAATACACACACACAACATCATGTGATTCTTTGACTTCCCATTTCCTGAATACTTGAAGCTAATTTATATTTTGTTTTAGTTCATATCACTTTGTAAATGTCCTTTTGTTATTTTATATATCTTTGTCTTGGTTTCACCAATTACACTATGTTTCTCCAGAGCAAGGACCAGGAAACTTGTGTTTTAATTTCATCCCCAACAAGGCTCAACACAAAGGCTTATTGAAACAGAAAATGCTTCATAAAAGCTGACTGACATCAGTTGAATTTTGTTCTCCCAGAAAGGCCTCCTCTTCTTTGTGAGCTGCTGTGAAAGTCAGAGACTGCCTGGATGCCACTCATTCCTCTATCAGTGCCTTATCTCCATTTCCAAACCATTTCTTTTCTTCTCCTTATATTGGCTGAGTTTCAGGAGGGAGATAATTGGCCCCATCAATTTTTATAGCTTAATGAAAGCCTCAACCATGTTTACTTGTTTTTCTTTCAGGGTAAATGCACCACAAGTCAAGGCAAAGTCATTCCCACAGCCCTTGTTTAGAAAATGTATGATTTTTATATAGTCCCTATTAAAGCAATACAGTCCACCAGCTATGACCTCAAACATGACTTTCTTTAAAAATGAGTGCCTCTCAGTGTGAAATGTTCATATTCAAGGCCAGGCTCATGCTGGGGTTTGACGGTTTGTAACAAAGGTCTCAGATTCCTGAGCATAGTGCCTAATGTTGCTTTCTTTGCTGTGGCATTTGCTTGTGTGTGTGTGTGTGTGTGTGTGTGTGTGTGTGTGTGTGCTTTACTGCAATTAAAACATTGACATTTCCTTGTCTTACCCCACTAACCATGGCAAATACCATAGAATAAAAATTCTTTGCAATAAGCATACCACAAATAACAGAGTGTAGAGCTTGGTCTTGCTGCCTTAACAGCTGAAAAGACAGGCTGCATGCCAAATGGTATTTATTAGATACTTGCTGAGCATGTAGCCTGTGTCAAGGATGAGGGATAGGCAAGCAAATACATGGTCAGTGCTGTAGGGGAGTTTACAATCTCACTGGGGTAATAAGACTAATGTACCTCAAACAGAGCACTATTAAGTTAGAGGTAGTGCAGAATAATTGCTAAAACAAAGACAGAGGAACATACAGTCAGTGTGAATTGGCATCAAGAAAAGCCTTTGAGAGAGGATGAGGTCTCACGATTTATTTGGAAGGATTTTGATGGACATAGAAGTAAAAGAGAGACACAGAAACTAATGTGAGGTTGGCAATTATAAGGAGGCTAGACTGATAAGGTTGAAGTTCCATATCAGGAGCCATTTGGAGATATTATTAAAGTAAGATAAGTTTAGATTGGGGTATGTCTTGAATGGATAGAATCCAGAATATTAGAGCTGGAAGGGCATTGCTAATGTTCCAGCTGGAACTGGAATATCTAGTCCAATATCCTATAGTTTTCATTAGATTTTTAAAAAAAATATGGAATTCTTTCATCAAATGGAATAATATGTTAAGAAGCTCAATATGTAAAGCAGACAAAAGTAAAAGTACTTTGTTTTTTGTGTATTTATTTATTTATTTTTTGAGATGGAGTCTCACTCTCACTCTGTCACCCAGGCAGTGCAGTGGTGCAATCTTGGCTCACTGCAACCTCTACCTCCTGGGTTCGAATGATTCTCCTGCCTCAGCCTCTCAAGTAGCTGGGACTACAGGCATGCACCACCATGCCTGGCTAATTTTTGTGTTTTTAGTAGAGATGGGGTTTCACCATATTGGCCAAGGCTGGTGTTGAACTCCTGACCTCAAGTGATCCATGTGCCTTGACCTCCCAAAGTGCTGGGATTAGAGGTGTGAGCCACAGGGCCCGGCCAAGTGAAAGTACTTTGATTGCATTTGAGTGAGATCAAGATCAGACCAATCACTACATTTTAAGAGTGAGAAGACTGAGACCCAGGAATAGAAAATTATCTTAATGTCATTAAATCCAGGAGGCACTTAGTCCCCATCTTGCTTGGCTTCTCAGCAGCATACTGCATTGTAGACTACTCCCTATTGCCCAACACACTCCTTTAACATGTTTTTTTTGTGATACAGCTCTCCAGGCTTTCCTTTTGCTTCTCTGGCCTCTTCCTCTCAGTCTCATTTGGGTATTCATTCTCTTACACCTAAACTTTAAATGCTGGATTTCTCAGGACTTGAGCCTCACACCTTTTTACTTGTTATCCTACATTCTCTGCCTTTACAGTCTCATCTGATGGCTTCAAGTACAATATAATTTCTATATCATGGTAACTCTCAAGTTGTATTTCCAACCCTGTTACTGACTCTATTATTGACTAGGTATTCCCATCTGGATATATCACATGTGCTGCATACTCAAAATTTCTAAAGCTATAAAGAAAATTTGGTACATATACACCATGGAATACTATTCAGCCATAAAAAGGAATGAGATCACGTCATTTGCAGGGACATGGATGAAGCTGGAAGCTATTATCCTCAGCAAACTAACACAGGAATGGGAAACCAAACATCACATGTTCTCATTCCTAAGTGGGAGTCAAACAATGAGAATACATGGACACAGTGGGGGAACAACACACAGTGAGGCCTGTCGGGGGTGGGGCGAGGGGAGGGAAAGCATCAGGACATATAGCTAATGCATGTGGGGCTTTAAACCTAGGTGATAGGTTGATAGGTGCAGCAAACCACCATGGCACACGTATACCTATGTAACAACCTGCGTATTCTGCACTTGTATCCCAGAACTTGAAGTAAAATTTTAAAAAATCCCCATCAAAAACTGGGCGAAGGGTATGAACAGCCACTTCTCAAAAGAAGACCTTTATGCAGCCAACTAACATATGTAAAAAAGCTCATCCTCACTGGTCATTAGAGAAATGCAAATCAAAACCACAATGAGATACCATCTCATGCCATTTAGAATGGCAGTCATTAAAAAGTCAGGAAACAACAGATGCTGGAGAGGATGCGGAGAAATAGGAATGCTTTTACACTGTTGGTGGGAGTGTAATTTAGTTCCTCCAGTGTGGAAGACAGCGTGGCAATTCCTCAAGGATCTAGAACCAGAAATACCATTTAACCCAGCAATCCCATTACTGGGTATATATCCAAAGGATTATGAATGATTCTACTACAAAGCCATATGCACACGTGTGTTTATTGCAGCACTCTTCACAATAGCAAAGACTTGGAACCAACCCAAATGCCCATCAATAATAGACTGGATAAATAAAATGTGGCACATATATACCATGGTATACTATGCAGCCGTAAAAAAGAATGAGTTCGTGTCCTTTGCAGGGACATGGATGAAGCTGGAAACCATCATTCTCGGCAAACTAACACAGGAACAGAAAACCAAACACTGCATGTTCTCACTCATAAGTGGGTGTTGAACAATGAGAACACATGGACACAGGGAGGGGAACTTGATTTAGGCATTCCCATCTGGATATATCACAAACAGAGCACTATTAAGTTAGAGGTAGTGCAGAATAATTGCTAAAACAAAGAGGAACATACAGTCAGTGTGAATTGGCATCAAGAAAAGCCTTTGAGAGAGGATGAGGTCTCACGATTTATTTGGAAGGATTTTGATGGACATAGAAGTAAAAGAGAGACTGTTGGGGTTGGGGGACTAGGGGAGTGATAGCATTAGGAGAAATACCTAATGTAGATGATGGGTTGATGGATGCAGCAAACCACCATGGCATGTGTATAGCTATGTAACAAACCTGCACGTTCTGCACGTGTATCCCAGAACTTAAAATATAATTTTTAAAAACTGGATCACAGAGACAAATATAAAAATAAAATTGTACAACTTCTAGAAAAAAAATTCCAAAACTAAACTCATCTTTTTTCCCTTCCTCCAGCTACCCTTGTTTGCACCTTCTCCAGTGCTCTTTATCTCAGTGAATGTCATCGCTAATCACCCAGTTGCTTATGCCCTAAATCAAGGACTCATCCTTGACACCTTCCTTTTTCACCTCTTCCACATTCGATCAATTGCCAGGTCCTGTTCATCTTATCTCCTAAATATCACTTGAATATCTCCACTCTTCTACATTTCCATCACTGCACTGTGGACTACCACTCTCCTCCAGGCTACCATCATTCCTCTGTTGGGCAACTGCAATGACCTCCTAACTGGTCTTCCTGTTTCTACTCTTGCCCTCTCCTCCAACCTTTTCTCCACATAGCAGCTATAGTGTGCTTTTTAAACTATAAATCTGATCATGTCACTTTCCTCCTCAAAAGTCTTTAGTGGCTTCCCATTGCCTACGAAAAATGTCTGAATTTCTTAACAAGTCTTAGAAAACCTTTCATGACCTGGTGTTTGTCCACTTATCCACCCTTATTTTTTTAAACCAGATCTCTTTTGAGTTAATACTCCAACTGTAATGAAATTGGTTCTGTTTCCAATATATGCCATGCTCACAGCCTGCACAATACCAGGCTAACTCATCCATCTGGTTTTAGCTGTAATTTTATCACCCCTGGGAATTTTTCCTAAGTTCACACCCATTCCTAAATCCAGAATAAATGTCCCTCCACTATACTTTCACAGCCAGTTGAGGTTAATCTCATACAAAATGTATCGCACATTATTGCGATTGTTTTAGTTATACGTCTCCCAAATTTTAGCCCTTAAGCTTGGTGAGGGCAGGGTTTGTCTTGGCTGTTACTGCATCCTAAGTGTGTAGCATGGTGCCTAAAATGTAACAGATTCTTTTATTTTCAAAAATTTTTACATAAAAAGTATCTTTTATAACCAAAATGTTTATTTCATTAATTTTTAAAATTGTGTATATTTATGGGGTACAAAGTGTTGTTATGATATATGTATACAATGTAAAATGCTTAAGTCAAGCTAATTGACATATCCATCACCTTAAATGCTTATTAGTTTTTGTGGTGAGAACATTCGAAATTTACTCTCTTAGCAGTTTTGAAATATACAATATATCATTATTAACGATAGTCACCATGCTGTACAATAGATCTCAAAAAAACTCATTCCTTCTAACTGAAACTTTGTATGCTTTGACTAACATCTCCTAATTCCCCTCACCTCCTAGCCTATGATAACAACCTTTCTCCTCTCTGCTTCTTCTGTGAGTTCGATCAATTTAGACTCCACATACAAGTGAGATCATGTGGTATTTGTCTTTCTGTGCCTGGCTTATTTCTCTTAGTGTAATTTCTTCCAGGTTCATCCATGTTGTCACAAATGACAGAATTTCCTTCTTTTAAAAAATTGAATAGTATTCCATTGTGTATATATACTCCATTTTCTTTATCCATTCATCTATTAGTGGACACTTAGGTTGCTTCCATATCTTGACTATTGTGAATAACGCTGCAATGAACAGGGGAGTGCAAGTGTCTCTTCAACATACTGATTTCAAATTGTTTGGATATATATTCAGAAGTGGGACTGCTAGATTATATGGTAGTTCTATTTTTAGTTTTTTGAGGAATGTACATACAGTTATACATAATGGCTGTAGTGTACTAATTTATGTTCCCAGCAATAGTGTACTGTGGTTTCCTTTTGGCACATCCTCAACGACACTTATCTTTCATCTTTTTGGTAATAGCCATCCTGACAGGTGTGAGAGAATATCTCATAGTGGTTTTAAATTTGTGTTTCCCTAATGATTAGTGATGTTGACAATTTTTCATAAATCTGTTGGCCACTTGTATGTCTTCTTTTGAGAAATGTCTATTCAGGTTCTTCACCCATTTTAAAATCAGATTATTTGTTTTCCTGCTGTTGAGTTGTAGGAGTTCTTTATATATTTTGGACATTAATCTCTTGTCAGATGTATGGCTTGAAAATATTTTCTCCCAATCCATAGGTTGTCTCCTCACTCTGTTAATTGTTTCTTTTTTGTGTAGAAGCTTTCTGGTTAGATGTAATCCAATTTGTCTATTTTTACTTTTGTTTCCTGAGCTTTTAGGGTAAAAACAAGCATTGTCCAGACCAATGTCATGGAACTTTTCCCTTATGTTTTCTTTCAATAGTTTTACAGTTTTAGGTCATACATTTAAGTCTTTAATGCATTTTGAGTTTATTTGTATATGATATAAGGATCCAGTTTCATTCTTATGCATGTGAATATTTAGTTTTCTCAACATCCTTTATTGAAAAGACTGTTCTTTTCCCATTGTGTTAGTTATTGTCACCCATGTCAAAAATCAATTGATTGTAAACATGTGGGTTCATTTCTGGGCTCTTTGTTCTGTTTCATTGGTCAATGTGTCTGTTTTTTATGCCAGTCCTGTGCTGTTTAATTACTGTAGCTTTGTAATGTAGTTTGATGTCAGGTAGTGTGATGCCTCCAGGTTTGTTCTTCTTGCTCAAGGAAAACAAGCCTTAGCTATTTGGGTTGTTTTTGTGTGTTGGGGTCCATATGAATTTTGGGATTGTTTATTCTATTTCTGTGAAAAATGGCATTGGTATTTTGATAGGGATTACATTGAATCAGTAGATCACTTTAGGTAGTAGGGATATTTTAACAATATTAATTCTTCCAATCTATGAACATGGAATATCTTTCCATTTATTTGTGTCTTTTTCAATTTCTTTTATCAATGTTTTATAGGTTTCAGAGTACAGATTTTTCAATTCCTTGGTTAAATTTATTTCTAAGTTTTTTTTTTTGTAGCTATTGCAAATGGGAACATTGTCTTGATTTCATTTTTAGATAGTTCACTATTAGTGTGCATAGAAATGCTACTGATTTTGTGTGTTGATTTTGTATTCTGCAACTTTTATTAGTTATAACAGTTTTTGGTGGCGTCTGCATTTTGTTTCAAATTATTTGTTTACTCTTACTACCAAAAAGTGGGTTTTTCTCTAAATCATGGTTTTGTTAGCTATAAGTCAAGGTGGCAGTTTTAAAACACTGGTAAAATAAGGATATTCTAACAGCCACATGGGTCATTGTCTTTATATATTTAACTGAAAAAAATGTGCAGAAAAATCTACCACTTATTTTTTGATTCATTACTCTTGCTGGACTTTTGAGACTTTACTCTGAAATATACTATTTGTGGCTTGGAAACATTTTTATTTCTTTTTTTTTCACCTTTTATTTTAGATTCAGGAGGTACATGTGCAGGTTTGTTACCTGGGTATTTTTCGTGTTGCTGAGGTTTAGGGTACAAATGATCCTGTCACCCAGATAATGAGCATAGTACCCAATAAGTAGTTTTTCAGCCCTTGCTCTCCTCCACCCTCCCAGTAGTCCCCAGATTTTATTGTTGCCATCTTTATATCAATGAGTACTCAATGTTTAGCTCCCAATTATAAGTGAGAACATGTATTTGGTTTTCTGTTCCTGAGTTAATTTGCTTAGGATAATGTCTTCCAGCTGCATCCATGTTGCTGCAAAGAACATAATTTTGGTTTTTAAAATATATTTTAAAACTTCCCTTTTGATTTCTCTTTTGGCCCATTAGTTGTTTAAGCATATTGTTTAATTTTCACATATTTGTGAATTTTCCAAGATTTCTCCTGTTATTTATTTCCAGTTTCACACCATCATGGTTGGAGAAGTTACTGATATAATTTCAGTCTTCTTAAATTTGCTAAGACTTGCTTTGTGACATAATTTATGTTTTGTCCTAGAGGACGTTTCATGTGCACTTGAGAAGAATGTGTATTCTGTTGCTGTTGGATGGAATGTTCTATGTGTTTGTTAAGTCCATTTGGTCTAAAGTGTAGTTTAAGTCCAATGTTTCCTTTTTAACTTTCTGTCTGGATGATCTGTTCATTGCTGAAATTGGATTACTGATGTCCCTTTCTATTATTGTATTGAGATTTATCTCATCCTTCAGATCTTTTAATGTTTGCTTTATATATTTAGTTGCTCCACTATTGGATGCATATTTATTAAAATGTTATATCCTCTTGATAAATTGACATATTTATCATTATATAATGTCCCTTGTCTCTTATTATATCTTTTGACTTAAAAGTCTGTATTTTGTCCAACATAAGTATAGTTACTCCTGCTCTCTTTTGGTTTCTTTTTGCATGGAATAGCATTTTCCATTCCTTCACTTTCAGTCTATGTGTATCCTTAAAAGAGAGATGAGTCTCCTGAAGGGAGTATATAGTTGAGATCTGTTTTTAAATCCATTCAGCCATATTTTTTTATTGGAGAATGTAATCCATTTGCATTCAAAGTAATTATTGATGGGTAAGGACTTATATAACTGCCATTTTGTAGTTTGTTTTCTGGTTGATTTGTAGATTGTTTCTTCCTTTCCTGCTGTTGTTTTTTGTGGTTTGATGGTTTTCTGTAGTGGTATTCTTTGTTTGTTTATTTATTTGTTTATTTATGAGACATAGTCTTGCTCTGTCCCACAGGTTGGTGTGCAGCAGCATGATCTCAGCTCACTGCAATTGCGACCTCCACCTCCTGAGTTCAGGTGATTCTCCTGCCTCAGCCTCCTGAGTAGCTGGGACTATAGGTGCACACCACCACACCCGGCTAATTTTTTGTATTTTAGTAGAGATGGGATTTCACAATGTTGGCTAGGCTGGTCTCGAACACCTGACCTCAAGTGATCTGCCCACCTTGGCCTCCCAAAATGCTGGGATGACAGGCATGATCCACCACACCTAGCCTGTAGTAGTATTCTTTGAATCCTTTCTATATACACTTTGTGTATCTACTGTAGATTTTTACTTTGTGGCTACCCTGGGACTAAGAAGAACGATCTTGTAGTTATAATAGGCTATTTCAAGCTGATCAGAACTTAACTCTATCACGTACAACAACTCTACACCTTTATCCCCCCCCCCCATTTTATGTTTTTGGTGCCAAAATTTACATCCTTTTGTAACTTGTATCCATTGATGATTTATTTTAGCTATAGTTGTTTTTAATAGTTTTGCTTTTTAAACCTAGTATTAGAGATCAAATTGCTTTATGTACCACCATTACAATTTTAGAATATTCTGAATATGGCTCTGTACTACTTATATTATTGAATTTTGGGCTTTCATATGTTTTATGTTGTTAATTAGTGGATTTTATTTCTGCTTAACAAAATTCCTTTAGCAATTCCTATAAAGCAGGCCTAGTGGTGATGAAGTCCCTTAGCTTTTGTTTGTCTGGGAAAACTTTTATTTCTCCCTCATTTCTGAAGGACAGCTTTGCCAGGTACAGTATTCTTGGTTGGCAGGTTTTTTGTCCTTCAGCACTTTGACTATGTCATATCACACCTTCCTGCTTTGCAAGGCTTCTGCTGAGAAGTCCACTGATAGCTGTATTAGAACTCTTTTGTATGTGATTTTTAAAAATTTCTTGCTGCTGTCAGAATTTTTTCTTTGTTTTTGATTTTTGATAGTTTGATATTTTGTGTGTCATAGTGACCTTTTTTGGGGGGCTGTATTTTATTGGAAACCTCTATATTCCCTATACCTGAATGTTAGCATCTTTTCCCATTTTTGGAAGGGTTTCAGCCATTATTTCTTTAAATATGCTTTCTGGCTCTCGTTCTCTTTCTTCTCCTTCTGAAATTCTTATTATGAAAATGTTTGTTCTCTTGATGCATCCCATAATTCCGGTGGGCTTTCTTCATTCCTTTTACTTTTTGTTCCTCTGATTGAATAATTTCAAATGTTCTCTCTTCTAGTTCACCGATTCTTTCTTTTGCTTAATTGAGTCTGCTACAGAAACTTTCTATGGAATTTATTTCAGTCATCTTCTTCATCTCTAGGATTTTTATTTTTTAAATTATTTCTATTTCTCTGTCAAATTTCTCAGTTTGTTCATGTATTATTTTCCAAATTTTATTTAATTTTCTATCCTATATTTTTGTGGTTCACTGAATTTACTTAAGGGGATTATTCTGAATTCTTCATCAGTCTTGATAGATCTTTGTTTCTTTAGGATCCATTGTTGGGGCTTTGTTTGTTTCTTTTTGTGGTTTCCTGATTTGTCATAATCCTTTGGCCTTACATTGCTGTCTCGATACATTTGAGGAGACAGCCACCTTTTTCAGCCTTTACAGGTGTTCTTTGGCAGAGATCAATCTTCGTTATGGAGTGTAGCCTGTGATTCTGGATTGGCCAGTTGCTAATGATCCTGGGTGGGCAGAGCTTGCTGTTGGGCTCTCTAGTTGGCTGGACTGCTATCTTAGTTCTGAGATCAGGTGGGGTTGCTGGCTGGGCTTCACTGTCTGCTGAGACCACTGGCTGGCCTCCTACAATTAGGTGGAGCTGCTGGCTGGGCACTGCCATCACCTCTGATTGGGCAGTGTTGCAGGGTGTATTTCCTGGCTCTTTCCTCTATTTGGGTTTTGCAATTGAGCAAGGCTACAGGCTGTCCTGTGAGATTAGGTGGAGTCACTGCTTGAGATGGATGGGTCCAGAAGCTATAATCATTAGAAATGTGCAGTGGCAGGTGTCTCCCTGCCTGGGAAGGACCTTGGTGTGGGCTCTGAGGCTGGGCAGAGCCACTATTTGGTTTCTTGGATTGGGCAGGTTTGGCCTTTGCCTCTGTGCTCTGCTGAAATGCTGAGTGGTGGGCATTTCCCTCCCTGGGCAGGCCCTTGGAATCAGCTCTGAGGCTGAGCAGAGCCACTGTTTGAACTCCTGGGTCTAGCAAATCTAGTCCCTGTGCTCTGCCAAAATATGCAGACATGAGCATCTCTATGCCTTGGAGGGGCCTTGGGGTAGACTCTAAGGCTGGGCATAAAGGCTAGCCATCTAGGGACTCAAGCCAGATTGAACTTTCCACTATGCTTCTGGGAGTTACCAGCTTGGCTTTGTTGGTGGGCCGTGCCATTGTCTGGTATTTCTGATTGGGTGCCACTACTGGCTGGAACACACAATTACCGCCAAAATCCACGTGCTAGTCACTGTAAACTCTGTCTCCTTTCTTTGTTTCTACTTGATACCAGGCATTCTAGCCATTTCATTACCTCAGTGTTCTACATAAAGTAGGCCAGGAATGGACTTCCTGGAAAGTGTCTTGTAATGATAGGGAAACTGAATGTCCATCTGTGGTTCTCTATTCCCACTGGAGAAACTGAGGAAAGGAGAATCCTGTATGTGGCACAGTGCCAACTTGGAGGGGCAAGGTAATGCAGAGTGAGACTATTTCTCTTACCCTTCTAATGTGGTTTTTATTTGGTTCCATGATCCACACGGGGGATCAGTCTCATTTTCATGTTTTGGGGTTTTCAAAACGGTATTCTTTTCTGTGGATAGTTGCTAGTTGGACTTTCTGTTTCAGGGAGTAAAGCCTGGGATCTCCTAGTCTATTCTGCCCTCTTGCTGACATCACCCCAGTAGGTTCTTAAAGATATCTACTGAATGTTTAAATAAATGAATGAGTTACATCATGCATCAAAGCTTATACTACCTTCCAAAAAGCTTAACAGGATATAGTGACAATGCTAAATTTGCCATCATTCTCCATATAATAAGGCTTCTTAAAGTGATACACTTTTGGATCTTGGAAAATTTGCAAATACCAAGGGCATGCTTGCATATGATTATTTGGTCAAAGTGATTATGGCTGAAAATCTTGCCAGTTATTCTGTGGGGAGGGCCTTACTTTTGATTTGTAATTAGGGTTACCTAACTTATGCAAAGATTCACTGGGGAAATTAAAAAACAAAAGAGAATTTTAAAAGTAAGTGTTGACACACTTTAAACTTATGTATCCAACGAAGGCACAGCTTCTCTCCCTTCTCAGCTATTTGTCATTTATAAGCCTCAAGGTATTTTGCTGAGAAGGGGATATTTTCTCTGTGTTATGAGCACACTGACATGAGGCTGGAACACAGGAAAGCACAGATGAGAAATGAGAGACCATTAAAGGCCAATTCAGCAAATAAACATTCCAACCTTATGAACTTCTAAATTTCATGAGATTTCATTTTTAGTGAAAAGGGGGAGGCAATTACAAGTCCTGGAGAAAGAATCCTGCTTTTCCAACTGCCAGGCAGGTCAGCAGGATTACAGAACGCTTTCTGGTCAGCCCTCTGTGGCTTCAGTCCCAACTCTTAGACAACAACTTCTAACTGAAAGATCTTAGATTTCTGAGCTTGTGGTATATAGTGAGGAAATCACACCAAGACTAACAGGGAAGTGGCCCTGCCTTTCATTCTTCTGGGAAAAATTGATTGAATATCTCAACTCATTCCAGGTGCCATATCTTCAAAGCTTCTACCCAACACCCCAGGGAAGACTGCTGCCTTTTAAAAGACAAAAATCAACCTCTAGTTGAACAACATGTGAGTTAGGCCCTAAGCAGTGCTTTATGATGCCAGCCTGAGCAGCTCAGAAATAGAAGAGCCTTCCTCCCTCTAATGGTTCCACTCAAGTGCCTATCTGGTTCCAAGAAATCTTCTCTTTGGATTAACAAAAATCAGTTCCAAAAGTGAGAAATTGTGCATCTTGTGGAAACAAGAGAATCACTGGATATGCCTAGAAAATGTATCCTTGGAAACACTAGGAAAATGGCAGTAAGCTGGCCTGGCTTTTATAGACATTCAGAGTCCTCCACGAACCCGAGACCCTTATAATTCCCCAAACTTTTGATGGCCTCCAACTTATGTCCTCTACTTAAGCTGACCTTCCCCAGAAGTGCCCTATACCCAGAACAATAGAAAATGAATACACACTACCAATCTTCCATTGCCCTTTAAAACTTCCCAATCCTATTGTGTTGAGTAGGTGTTTGTATTAGTTTTTTAGGGCTACTGTAACAAAGAACCACTGAAATACTTCAAATAACAGAAATTTATTTTCTCAGTTCTAGGTGACAGAAGTCCAAAATCAAGGTCTTGGCAGGGCCATACTCCCTCTAAAGATGTTAAGGAAGGAAGGATCTCTTTCAGGCCTTTCTCCTACCTTCTGGTAGTTCTTTGGCCTGTGGCAGCATAACTCCAATCTTTGCATGGCATTCATCCTGTGTGTGTCTGTCTCTTCAATATGGTATTCTTTTTATATACATGTCAGTCATTTTGGAGTAGGGGGCTCACCCTACCCCAATATAACTTCATCTTAACTATTAATAACTACATATGCCATAAAGTGATTTCCAAGTAAGGTCACATTCTGAGGTACTAAGGGTTAGGACTTTAATGTGTAAATTTTGGAGGGATACAATTCAACCCATAACAGGTTCTGTCTAGCCCAGTAAGGTAGCAATAATGACTTATAATGGCTCAGTATCTCTGTAAATATGTTTTTGTTCCAAAAGTAGCCTTCTGTACTTTCACTGAAGGTACTGAATGTGAGGAAAACCCTAGAGACCATCATTCTAGTGGCCTGGAGACTTCAAGGCCACCCAGTCTAGAGAACTTCAGAAAGGTGAAGTGTCCTTGAAGATAAAGGCTTAATGTCTTTAGGCAGGGAAGAGGGAACATCAGGAAAAAGAAGTTCCACAATGGGGAGTTATTACTTAAAGGGTACAGGGTTTCAGCTTGAGATGATGAAAAGTTCTGGAAATGGGTATTGATGATGGTTGCACAGCAATGTGAATATACTTAATGCCACTGAATTGTATATTTTAAAAATGGTTCAAATAGTAAATTGTATGTTGTATATATTTTACCACAATGAAAAAAAAGCCTAGAGAAACAAACAAGCAAACAAACAAACAACAAAAAAAGGAGATTCCATGTGACTTTTCCTGAAGTGGATAAGAATTGTGGGTGGGGAGAGAGAGTGAGACCCATAATCAGGAAAGAAAGCAGAGGACAGAATCTCAAGTGCACTCCCAGTCAACGCTGACTCAGGAGGGAGTCAGAAATTACAGAATAGAGATGGTGACTATGCAATCCCCATAAGATCCTATGGCCTCTGTAATTCCTAAATATTGTTGTTTTATTAATAACTAATAATGGTGAAAATGAACAGTTCTTGAGTGCATACTGTGTGCTAAGCACTTCCCATTGTCTAACTCATTTAATTTTAATTTGTATAACAACACTATAAGGAATGTACTATTATCCACCATTTATAAAAGAAATTGAGGCTCAGAGAGGTTAAATAATTTGTCAAAGGTCACACATTTGGTAAGTGGTAGATTGTGAGTTGATATTGTTAATTTATGTAGGAAATTGTCAATTTTCATTTAGGTATTTAATTTAAATATGAATTAAGACTTTTGTGTTTAATTTGTAGGAAAATTTCTTAGGAAATTACAAATTATACAAGTAATACATGAATACATTCTTCTTATAAAAATGAAAATATTATCTCTTTGTTACCCGTAATTTTCACCTTTTTTTCTCCAGAATGAACCACTGTTATCAGTTTGGTTGCATAATTCCAGAGTTCTTTTTATTCATTTACATTTGAGTACTGACTTATTGAAGCTTTGGTAGAATGTGTCAGTAAAACCACTGGGACTTTTTTCGGAGGATGGATGTTAGAACATTTTGACTACTATTAAATTTTCTTCTATGGTTTTTGGTCCATTCAAGGTATTTTGTTTATTCTTGGACCAATTTTGGTAATTTGTATTTTCTTTAAATGTGTCCATTTTTTCTAGGTTTACAAATTGGTATTAGGTTGTGCATAGTGTTCCTTTTTCTTTTTCTTTTCTTTTTCCTTTTTTCTTTTTTTTTTTTTTTTTTTGTTTGTTTGAGACGGAGTCTCACTCTGTCGCCCAGGCTGGAGTGCAGTGGCGCGATCTTGGCTCACTGCAAGCTCCGCCTCCCAGGTTCCAGTAATTCTCCTGCCTCAGCCTCCTGAATAGCTGGAATTACAGGCGCCTGCCACCATGTCTGGCTAATTTTTGTATTTTTTAGTAGATCCGGGGTTTCATCATGTCGTTCAGGCCGGTCTTGAATTCCTGACCTCAGGTGATCCACCTGCCTCAGCCTCCCAAAGTGCTGGGATTACAGGCATGAGTCACCATGCCCGGCCCAGTTTTGGGTTTTACATTTAGGCTGTATCTATCTTGAGTTGATTTTTGTGTATGGTATAAGGAAGGCATCCAGTTTCAGTTTTCTGCATGTGGTTAGCCGGTTCTCCTAGCACCATTTATTAAATAGGGAATCCTTTTTCCACTGCTTGTTTTGGTTTGTTGAAGATCAGATGGTTGTAGGTGTGTGGTCTTATTTCTGCATTCTCTGTTTTGTTCCACTGGTCTATGTGTCTGTTGCGGTCACAGTACCATGATGTTTTGGTTACTGTAGCCCTGTAGTATAGTTTGAAGTCTGGTAGTGTGATGCCTCCAGCTTTGTTCTTTTCGCTTAGGATTGCCTTGGCTATTCAAGCTCTTTTTTGGTTCCATATGAATTTCAAAATCTTTTTTTTCTAGTTCTGTGGAGAATGTCAGTGGTAGTTTAATGAGAATAGCATTGACTCTGTAAGTTGTTTTGGGCAGTATGACCATTTTCATGATATTGATTCTTCCTATCCATGAGCATGGAATGTTTTTCCATTTGTTTGTGACCTCTCTGATTTCTTTGAGCAGTGGTTTGTAGTTCTCCTGTAGAGATCCATCACTTCCCTTGTTAGCTGTATTCCTAAGTATTTTATTCTTATTGTGGCAATTGTGAATGGGAGTTCATTTGTGATTTGGTTTTCTGCTTGCCTGTTGTTGGTGTATATGCTAGTGATGTTTGCACATTGATTCTGTATCCTGAGACTTCGCTGAAGTTGCTTCTCAGCTTAAGATGCTTTTGGGTTGAGATGATGGGGTTTTCTTTTTTTTTTTTTTTTGAGATGGAATTTCACTCTTGTTGCCCAGGCTGGAGTGCGATGGTGCAATCTCGGCCCACCACAACCTCCGCCTCCCTGGTTCAAGCAATTCTCCATCCTCCATCTCCCGAGTAGCTGGGATTACAGACGTGCACCACCACACCTGGCTAATTTTGTATTTTTAGTAGAGACGGGGTTTCTCCATGTTGGACAGGCTGGTCTCCAACTCCCAACCTCAGGTGAACCACCCGCCTTGACCTCCCAAAGTGCTGGGATTATAGGCATGAGCCACTGGGCCCGGCCGATGATGGGGCTTTCTAGATATAGGATCATATCATCTGCAAACAGAGGTAATTTGCTTTCTGCTCTTCCTATTTGTTTCTTTCTCTTGTCTAATTGTCCTGGCCAGAACTTCAAATACTATGTTGAATAGGAGTGACAAGAGAGGGAATTCTTATGCACTGCTGGTTTTCAAGGGGAATGCTCCCGTTCTGTAGTTTATCTGTTTACTCCTTTGATAGTTTTTCTTGCTGTGCAGAAGCTCTTTAGTTTAATAGATCCCACTTGTTAATTTTGTCTTTGTTGCAAATGCTTTTGAGGACTTAACCATAAATTCTTTGCCAGGCTGATATTGAGAAAGGTATTTTCTATGTTTTCTTCTAGGAGTTTTATAGTTTGAGGTCTTACATTTAAGTCTTTAATCCATCTTAAGTTAATTTTTGTATATGGTGATAGGTCCAGTTTCATTCTTCTGCATATGTATAGCCAGTTATACCAACATCATTTATGAATAGGTCCTTTCCCCATTGCTTATTTTGTCAACTTTGTTGAGGATCAGTTGGTTGTAGTCATGTGGCTTTTTTTCTGTGTTCTTTATTCTGTTCCATTGATCTATGTATCTGTTTTTGTACCAGTAGCATATTGTTTTGATTACTGTAGCCTTGTAGTGTAGTTTGAAGTTGTAGTCCAAGAGTATTTGGAGTTGTGTTCTTTAAACATTTCCAGATGTGAAGACTATGAGGAACTATCTTTTTGTAGTTGATTCCTAATTTTGTGAAAAGTGAACGTGGCCTAAAAGACATGTTTTTGGAATTCAGTATTTCCTTATGGTCTAGTAAATGATCATTTTTTGATGAATATTTGTGTATTTTTTAAAAAAGGTATATTCTTTGTTTAATACAAAGTTCTATATATTGAATTATTCAAATTGTCTGTATTCTTAATTTTTCTCTACTTGATCTCTCAATTTCTTAAAGAAATGTTTTAAATTCTCCCATTGTGATTGTGATTTATGAAAAACACTATTTCTTTTTGTACATTTATTAGTTTATGTTTTCTATGTTTAGAGCCTATGTTCATAAATATACAAAGGTTCATAACAGTTATATCATCTTGGTGGAATGTCCTTTCTTTTTATTAAAATGATGTTTCTCTTTTTGTCTCTGAATCAGTTTTGCCTTGAATTTATATTTTGTCTACTTTTAATATTGCTACACCAGATTTCCTTTTGTTGATATTTGTCTTATGTTATCTTTTCTAGCTCTTTATTTTCCATCTGTGAATCATTTTGTTTTAAGTATGTCTCTTGTACATAACATCTAGTTGAATAATTTTTACTGTTTTTTAATAGATAAGTTTAATTTATTCACATTTGCTGTGATTACTGATATGTATGGAGTTATTCCTGCTTTCTTATTACTTGTTATGAACTTATGCTTTCACTTTCTTTATAGTTTCTTTTCTACTTTTTGTAGAATGGATTGAGATTTTTCCCCCCTCCTCTCTTTCAGGTTGGAAAGGTATACATTTTATTTCTATCTTTTATAACCATCCTTAATTTTGAAACACATACATGAAGTTATATATTTCTAATACTAGAATTAATAAATATCTTATTTATCTTCCTAAAATGATAATAATGTTAGCATGCTTTTAATACCCTCTGCTCTCCATCCCCAATTCTCATATTGATACTTTTGGATTTTAGTCTCACTACTTCCTCTTGGATTCAATTTTCTTCTTCTATAATATATCCACCAATAAGTATTTCAGTATGGGTTAACGATTAGTAAAATTTCTAAGTATTTCCATGGCTTAAAATATCTTTATTTTACCCTAACTTTTGATTGATAGCATTGTAGGTTCATAATTATTTTCCTTTAGCAATATGAAGTGCTCCAACATTGTATCCAGTGTTGCAGATGGAAGCCTAACTTCAAACTGAATATTCTCATTCCTTTCTGGTAATCTAACTTCTCTCCCTGCTCACTGATAGCTTTTAGCACTTGCTCTTTAACTTTGGTTTCTAAAATTGCACTAAAATGTGTCGTTCGTGTGTGTGTGTGTGTGTGTGTGTGTGTGTGTGTGTGTGTGTGTGTATGTGAGAGAGAGAGAGAGAGAGAGAGAGAGAGAGATTTATTTTGCTTGGCACTTCATAGGCCTTTTCAGTCAAAGACTCATGTCATTCTTCCATTTTGGGAAATTTTTGGCTATTAGTTATATTGTCTCCTCCCTATTTTATCTGTTCTCTTCTGTTGGAACTCCTGTTGGATTGATATTAAAACTTCTGGGTCTGTACTCTGTGTTTTTGTACTTTCATGATTTCTATCTTATTAACTCTTTGGATTCTACTGGATAACTTTTCAGTTCACTATTGCAGTTTACTTATTTGCTTTTCACCTGAATCTAATCCACTATTTAGCCCATCTGTTGAGCTATTTATTTCAATAATTATATTTTAACTTTCAAAGCTTGAATTAGCTTTTAAAGAGTCACTTTCACTTATTCAAAGCCATTTATTATTGTTTTATGGATGTGATATCTTTCATATCTCTCTGAGGGAATGAATCAAACTATGTAAAGGTCTTATTCTGAATTGTCTATTAATTTTGTTTCCTCTCAGTTAAATTCATTTATTGAGTTTGTTGTTCCTTTTCAATAGTGTGAGACTTTCTTTCTTTTTTTTAGTTTTAAAAACATGTTTATTTTAAACTTTACCAAAAGATATAAGGTTATATTACCGTATTATAGAGCAATTGGAAAATGAAGAAAAAGTATAACTGTCATACCTATGAGTCTTATTCTGATTTTTTAAAATTTAGCACTATATCATATACTCTTTTCTCACAATCATCATATTGGTGGCTTCATGATGTGCCCCCAAAAATGTATATGTGTGTGTGCATGTGTGTGTTAAATTTAGTCTTTCTGAAATATGACAGTCCAATTCTTAGAGGGGAGCTTAATACAATAATTTTACATTTTTTTAAGTGAACACATGTGGACTATCTTTTTTTATAGTTAGTATCTACTCAATAGTGTGAGGTTTTCTTAAATGTTTGACAGTCTTGCCTCTTTTTACACAGTCTACTTAAGGGAATATATGGAAGTTGCTACTGTGTATTGTAACTATATTCAGGGAGGGTAGGGCATATTGCTGGCTGGGATACGGATATAGATGCCCCCCTGTTTCTCTCGGGTTGCTAGATTTGGTAAATAAAAGAGTTCTAATTAAATTTGGATTTCAGTCAAAGAACATACTTTATTTAGTATAAGTATGTCCCATGCAATATTTGGGACATATTTATATGAAAAAAGGTCATTGCCTATCTAAAATTCAAATTTAACTGGGTGTTCTATGTTTTGTCTGACAATCCTACACCTAAAGCATTGGTGTACTGTTCCCATTCAGACATGGGCAATACTGTTGCTATTGTGGCTACTACCTGACCCACAGCTGGAGAAGGTGGGAGGGTATATGTGGGGTCAATTACCCTATCCGATCTTGAATAGTTATTCCTTTAGATATTCCTGAGTTCTTTGTATCTGATCTGCATAACCCTATCTGATCTTGCATAACTATCTCATAGTTATCCCTGAGCTCTTTCCATTTCTGCCACCTGAGGGTACGAAGCGCATTTTATACTGCTCTCATCTACTACTGCAGAGTTTTACTGCCTGTGACCTGCGCTATAGGTATCTCTTCAATACTATTCCACTTACTTCATGCCTTTCAAGAATTCCTCTATATTTCAGTGAATTTGGTGCTGGATGGAGAGACTACAGCATATATTAACTCTTTCCTCTTGAAATCAGTGATCCTGCACATTCATCTACCAGATTCTACTATCTCTATTTCCTGGCATGATCATTAGTTTCTGGTTGTTTGAGGTCTCATGGAAGAAGAAAACTGAGTAGTTCGTATTACCATTGCAGGCAGCTTCTTGAGATAAGCGGAACTCCATGAAATGGAATGGAAAGTGGCATCTAGGGAAGGGAGAAGAAAGGCAGCTGAGACCCCTGTGGAAAAGGAAGTAAAGCAATCATGTGCCCATAGGTTGGTATAGGCACTAGAATCAGAGATCTGGGTTTGAATTTTCACTACCATTTACTAGCTTTGTGACCTTGGTTATTTGTGGCTGGTTATTTAACTCCTCTGCGGCTTCAGTTTTCTCATCTGTAAAGTGGGGCTATTACCTATTTTCCTGACTTGAGTATTTTAACACTTCTGTGTTTGATATGTGTCATAATCAGCATGTACAATTCATATGCAATTTGTTAAATTGATAGTGAATCATAAAATCAGTGGCATCTTGGAATCAGAAGCAGGGTACTATTACCTGCTTCACAGAGCTTTGTAAAGATTCAGTGAGGTGTGTCTGTTCACATACTTTGCCCACTTTTTGATGGGTTTTTTTTTGTGAATATGTTTAATTTCCTTGTAAATTCTGGACATTAGACTTTTGTCAGATGTGTAGATTGCAAAAATTTTCTCCCATAGGTTGCCTGTTCACTCTGATGATAGTTTCTTTTGCTGTGCGGAAGCTCCTTAGTTTAATTAGATCTCATTTGTCAATTTTGGCTTTTGTTTCCATTGCTTTTAGTGTTTTTGTCAAGAAGTCTTTACCCATTCATACGTCCTGAATGGTATTGCCTAGGTTTCCTTCTAGGGTTTTAATGGTTTTGGGTTTTACATTTAAGTCTTTAATCCTTTTGAGTTAATTTTTGTATAAGGTGAAAGGAAGGGATCCAGTTTCAGTTTTCTGCATATGGCTAACCAGTTTTCCCAGCACTGTTTACTGAATAGGAGATCCTTTCCCCATTGCTTGTTTTTTGTCAGGTTTGTTGAAGATCAGATGGTTGTAGATGTGTGGTGTTATTTCTGAGGTTTCTGTTCTGCTCTATTGGTCTATATGTCTGTTTTGGTATGAGTACCTTGCTGTTTTGGTTACTGTAGCCTTGTAGTATAGTTTGAAGACAGGTAGCTTTGTTCTTTGTGCTTAGGATTGTCTTGGCTATATGAGGTGTTCTTTGACTTCATACGAAATTTAAAATAGTTTTTTCTAACATTTAATTTAGACGGCCAACAAACATATGAAGAAAAGCTCAACATCACTGATCATCAGAGAAATGCAAATCAGAACCACAATTAGATACCTTCTCGTGCCAGTCAGAATGGTGATTATTAAAACTTCAGGAAACAAGAGATGCTGATGAGGCTGTGGAGAAATAGGAACACTTTTACACTGTTGATGGGAAAGTAAATTAGTTTAACCATTGTGGAAGACAGTATGGCAATTCCTCTAGGATCTGGGACCAGAAATACCATTTGACCCAGCAACCCCATTACTGGGTATATACCCAAAGGAATATAAATCATTCTACTATAAAGACACATGCAATGTATGTTTATTGCAGCACTATTTACAATAGCAAAAACATGGAACCAACCCATATGCCCGTCAATGGTAGACTGGATTAAGAAAATATGGAACATGTACGCCATGGAATACTATGCAGCCATAAAAAGGAGTGAGATCATGTACTTTGCAGGGACATGGATGAAGCTGGAAGCCATCATCCTCAGCAAACTAACACAGGAACAGAAAACCAAACACCACAAGTTCTCACTCATAAGTGGGGGGTGAACATTGAGAACATATGGACACAGAGAGGGGAACAACACACACCAGGGCCTGTTGGGGGGTGGGGGTTGAGGGGAGGGAACTTAAAGGTTAGGTCAATAGGTGCAGCAAGCCACCATGGCACACGTATACCTATGTAACAAACCTGCACGTTCTGCACATGTATCCCTTTTTTTTTATTTTTGGAAGAAATAAAGGAAAAAAAAGAATATTCTATCTGAAAAATTAATGATAATAATTAAAAACTACCAGACTGACAAAAAAAAAAAAGATTCAGCGAGGTGACATATGTGAAGTGCTCAGCTGAGTGTCTGGCACATAAGTGTTCAATGGGCATTAGCTAGTGTTCATAACAGCATAGGAAAGTGGCCCGGGACCAAGAATGGATCCTGGGGCTTAAGAAGGAAAAGGTTTTTGGGCACCCTGACTTTGACAAATAGTAACAATTTTGGACACAGTGACAAGCTCATGGGGAAGCCATTCTAATGGTGGACGGTTGGGGGAGCTGCAGTTGCAGTGGCCATTCAATAATCAAATCAGTCTAGCTTTGCCTAAAGGCTCTGCATCATATTCTGCTTAATTTATACCTCCTAGTAGCATTATGATTACTAAGCATAAGGAGCTGTTTTAGTCACCTTCTGAACAAGTAACCAATTAGGAATAGCTGTTCCTATTCTGGCTATGAATCCTTTTAATGAAAAATCCAGAGGAGTTTGCAAAGTACGGGAGGCAAAGAGTGAACATGGTTGCATTATTTTCGTGAGTTGACTTGTAACATTGGAGGGTCACATAAGCCTTGAGCTCACTGCAGTTGTGTTGGGGATTTATCTGCATGGTATAAAGCCTCTATGTCAAGAATGATTGGTTTGCTTTTGGCTTTGTGTGATTCCAATCAATAATTACACCTATTGATCAAAGGCATACATTCAAAACACTAATTTACATTGAGCACCTTAACTTCATAAAATGGCAACAACTGAATTAGCTGAAATTGATTTCCCTTTTGTTTTCAAAAGAAAAATTCTCAGTGCTCTGGATATCCTCAGTGTGATTCAGAACTCAAAGCTGGTTAATTATCTAGCAATTTCACAAAGAAGAAAGTCCTGCAAAAATAACTAGGGTGCAAATTGAAATCCTAGTGGAGGTTGTTCATGTGTCATTTCTAAAGTTCATCTGGAGAGGTGGAGATATTTTTCTGGCCTTGGAGGGAGTTAAACATGAGGAATGTTGCAATGATCAATAAGGAAGATACCTTGAAGGCTGAGCTAGAGGGTGACTTTCTAGGGCCAGAGCACCCACACTCCAAGCTGCAGTCACTATGTCAAATGCCGATTTTATGTATGATGATCCACAAAGAAACATCACTAGGCTGGTTTAGTGGCGGTGATTCATAGAGCTACTGAAAGAATGTCATAGTTTTTTTGTCAGGGCTTGCAGAGACTTTTCAACTTGGAACAGGTTGTCATAACCTAATCTTACACACTTATTCTTGTCATTCTAAACCCACACTGTTTTGAGAGTCCAGCTCAGACTTTACTTTCTCCAGAAAGCCTTGTCTATCTCTAGCTTTTACTGGGCTTGTTCAATTCCTGAAGCTTACTCAGATAAAAACAATGTGTTTAATATATTATTTCCTTTGCTTTTCTTACCTCGTTGACAATGTCATTTCCCAGAGAGCAGAAAAAATGACAGGAAAAAATTATCAAGTTCCTTTTTCATAGATATGAAGTAGAAACTAAGAGAAAGCCACAGCTTTGGGATGCAACACTTGGGTCATTGAAGAGGACTGGGGGATTCCCCAAAATAAAATTCTGATGGTAAAACAAATGATTCTGAATTAGTAGATAAGAAGAAGGATCTAAAAGACATTCAGGATGCTTTGTGGTGAGGGTAATTAGAACAGGGAAATATAAAGAAAAAATGAGGAAAGCAGAAAATAATGAATTCATCATCATGCTTGCTCTAGGAAGCTGAACAAGGACAGGCTAGGCCTGCTGCTGGGGCTATGAATGCTTATGCAGTGTATTTCCAACTATAATTTGCGGAAACTTAGGGTTCTATGGGTGAGCCTCAGGAGCTTCTAGGGGTAGAGGCAGGAGAGGTCGGATTTACGTGATGATTGACTCTATCCTTGTTTCAAGCAACTATTCCCTAATGTCATTGCTAACATTGTTCCTACAAAAGCTCAGTTATATCCTTGCCTGGTACTGTCTTTGCTAATGTAACAACTCTCTCAAACACACAGAGTCCATTTGGATGACTCCTGTCTCCCTGCAAGATCTCTCCTAGCCAGCAACCAAAGCCCTCCTTTCTTCAACCTGCAGATCTGAAGCTTACCTGTTACAGACTGATTGCCTCACTTCTCTCATTAAAGGTGCTGTGTTCTGCCTCATCTTTGGGCTAAGCCTTGTCATGCTTTAGTCAGCAAGATGTTAGCAAACATGTTGCAAACAAAGGCTAGAAAAATGCTTGCACCTTTCCTCCTGCTCACTCTTGCACCTCTGCTCTTGCTCTCTTGCTATATCCATGAGAACATGCTTAGGCTAGGCTGCCGGAGGTATGGGAGAAACACATGAAACAGAGCCACACCATCCCTTCCTCAATGAGGGCATTCTAGATCAGCCAATAGTCAGCTGATATGCAGACATGAGTGAGCCTGGCCAAGACCAGTCAGCTGACCTTCATCTGACCATAGACAAATGAATAAGTCTAATAAAGATCATCAGAACCTTCCAGCTAATCTCTAAACTCAAGAGCAATAGTAAATACAGGGTTGCTGTTTTGGGCCACTGAGTTTTGGGATTGTTTGTTGTACAGTATTTTGTGGCAGTAGATAACAGATACACTGCCCAATCGTTGAGGCTTAGCTTGAATCAGCGTAAAGCCTACCCTAGCAACTCTTACAGAAGAGGGTGTTACTTCTTCAGAGCTCCTACATCACTTACTGCTTGTGCTACTGGTTTAGACTTTTTGATTTTCTGCACTATATTGGCACCATATTTCACTGACCTCAAGAAGCCATTGCTTGGAATACATACCATTATCTTATGAATCACTGAGAAAAACAAAAAATCACCTTCAAATATATTACAACACACCATCCCTTGGAAGACATATCTTAATTTCAGAAAATTTAAAATGCATTTCTTAGAAGTAATGAAATATTATAATTAACTGTTTAGAATGTTATGTCGTAGTTCTACAACAAGATTGTCCTTGCGATTGAATACTCAGTTTTCATCTTCTTTGGGGAGCAGGATAGCTAGCATAGCTTTGGAGGGAGGTAGACCCTGTTCAGATTCTGGCCAGGTTCAATCTCTGGCCTCCCAGAGATTAGCTGGGAGGTTCTGATGATTGTGATTGGACTTATTCAGGATAATATGAGCTGGGGCAAGTGACTTAAACTCTCAGAACCTCAGTTTTCCCTCTATAAAATAAGAATGAAAACAATACTTACCTCAAAGGGTCATTGTGAGAATTAATTAGATCATGCAAAAAACATGGTGGGCATTGAAAAACAATAATTAATTTCTTTGATTAGGTAATGCAAGTTTGTGATACAAAATTCAAAATGTACACAAGGGGATGCAGTGCAGAGCTAGCCTCCTTTTAACTCTTGTGCCCTAGTCACTCAGTTTTCCTCCCAGGAGACATCCACAGTCACCAGTTTCTTGAGTATTCTTCCAGAAATATTCATAGTAGTCATGTCATAAATGTTAGTTACTTTCTATCCCTTTTGGACCTCATAGCACCTAGTAGAGAGCTGGGCCCTTTGCAAGGGTCAAAGAGATGATTTCTCATTACCGTCTAGAACTCTACATGGAAATAGATAGTAAAGGAAATTGGACTGAATAGACCAGTGCCAGAGGCTTCTGGGGAAAAATGTTTGTCAGTCCATCATCTTTACATAATTGCCTCTTTTTTTTCCACAAGAGCTAAGTGCAGAAAAATTTCAATTAACAGAGGGCTTATTACTTGGGCACAAGTTAATATAAGTTTTACTGTTACTGCCACTTCTTCAAAAGTGCTGAGACAGGAAATACAGACTTCACTTACCCCAACTGAAAAGCTAGCCAAGCAGAGGAAACCAAACTAATAATGTAGCTGATATTGTCAACTGCTATACATACGCAGATAGAGGAAACCTGTATTGACATAATAATAATAAATATGTAAAGAAAGCTCATGGTTTACCAATAAAATCATTTACCATGTTGCTGACTTTACTGGAAAATGATGCTCTATAACCAGTCTCTCGATTTGATTGATACCTAATTAAAAATCCACTAGGCTCAACTTCAAACACCTCAAGCTATATTAAAGCCACTACTATACCAGTGGAGTCATAATATCATTTAAAGCCAAAGCAAGTATGATCATTTATTTAAAGCTTAGAAATAGTTTTGAAAATTGCAAAGTTGCATAAAATCTGTGGCCACAGACAGAAAAACAGCAATGTGGTTTAAGTGGAATGAACTAGGGAGTCAGGAGAACCAGGGCTGAGTTCTGGTTCTGTCATGATCATATGACATGGACTTGGGTAAGTCATTCCTCTCTGCTCCCTGGTTTCATTATTAGTACAATGAAGATAATAATACCCATTTGTATTAGTCGGGGTTCTCTAGAGGGACAGAACTAATGGAATATATATATATATGAGTTTATTAAGTGTTAACTCACATGATCACAAGGTCCCACAATAGGCCATCTGCAGGCTGAGGAGTAAGGAGAACCTGTCTGAGTCCCAAAACTGAAGAACTTGGAGTCTGATGTTCGAGGGCAGGAAGCATCCACCATGGGAGAAAGATGTAGGTTGGGAGGCTAGGCCCGTCTTTCTTTTCACATTTTTCTGCCTGCTTATATTGTAGCCATGCTGGCAGCTGATTAGATTGTGCCCACCCAGATTAAGGGTGGGTCTGTCTTTCCTAGCCCACTGACTCAAATGTTAATCTCCTTTGACAACACCCTCACAGACACCCAGGATCAATACTTTGTATCCTTCGATCCAATCAAGTTGACACTCAGTATTAACCATTACACTATTTTTTCCTGCCTTCACTGGATTTTTGTGAGACTCAGCAAGGTGATGTACATAAACTAGTTCAAATGGTTTAAACAGTACCCACATGTTATTCCAACACCATTTAGTGAGTTTTACCGTGTGCTAAGGACTAAATTGTGCTAAGGATACATAGGTGAACAAATTAAAAAAGTCCTGCCCTCAAGGAACTCATAGCTGAGCTGCCAGAGAGAAACACTAACATGGTGTGTCACTATAATTGCCAGATAAAATACAGGATGCCCAGTTAAGTTTGCATTTAAGATAAATAATTTTTATCCCAAATAGCACATGGGACATACTTATACTAAAGCGTATTCATTGTTTATCTGAAGTTCAAATTTAACTGGGCGTTCCATATTTTTATTTGCTAAATCTGGCAACCCTATGTGTCACGTGATAGTAGAAGTATATACATAATAGAGACGTTGTGCAGTGCATTTCTTCGTATTAGAATTGATGAATTCTATCTCAAAGTATCAGAGAAGGCTTCACAGAGGATGTGAAGAGAGGTACAAGCATTTGGTAGGTGAATATGCTTGTTTGGGCTGGAGAGAGGAGGAGAGGGCATTTCAGACAGAGAGAAAAGCAGCAAGCACAAGGCAAGAAACACCCTGGAGAGTGTAAGCAAATCCAGGCTTTTCAGTGCTGCTGAAATGTCAAATGTGAGGTAGAGATTGAGATTTGAAGTCCCTGGAAAGAGACTTATGTGGGCTTCATGAAGGGCCTTATATGGACTTTTAAATGTTTATTCCATATCCCACAATGATGCTAGCCAAGGAGAATATGGGAATGGATTTCAGCCCAAGGATTAAGGTTAAAGAACACACACACACACACACACACACACACACACACACACACACACACACTCACAGAATTTTTGAACCCAGTTAAGCCTTGGGCTGTATAGCAGAGAAAATTCATGGAATCAATTCTTCTGGAAACCTCTTCAAACGACTGCATGAAGCTGATCCTAGACCAAAGTTGCCTGTGTCAACTCCAGAAGGGCCGAAGATCACCACATTAATACTTGCTTCTTTGTGAAATGTACAGATATCACATAGAAGACTGTTGGGGAGGGTGTGGGTGGTGGATAAATTTGACCACAAGGACAAAAATATTAGGCTCTCTCCATGTGATGAGAGGATGGCTGACAGGGGAGATGTTTGCTATCAGGAAGGTGAGGGGGTATGATGAGAAGGAGAAAATGGAGCTATTGTCTAAATGCTGCATCCTTGAAAGCTATTGTCTAAATGCTGCATCCTTGAAAGTGTAGACCTTTTCTGAAGCTAGAATACAAATGAGATCACTGTAGAATAAATAAAGAAATATGGACTTCACCCAATGGGGAGTAGACATAGATTTTGTTACCCGAAAGTGTAGTATAGACTGAAAAGACAAATAGAAGAGGTTAAAGAAGTGCTGACATATGGACAGAGGTCCCAGGGTATAGGCCAAGCTATAATATTCAGCTAATTCATACACATTTGGAGGGCTGGAGGGGTGGGCAAATAGGTGTAGGTTTACAGGAGGAAGCAACAAATTTGCCGAGCAGGTCAAATGGCTGGATGATTAGATTATGACCCTTAGCAAAGGGTGTGCTAGAGATGGCTCATACTGGCTCACAAGAGCCAAATGTTAAATTTTAAGAAAATTTTGCAAGCCAGTTCTTAAACACAGCCATTAAAAATAAATTAATATATAAATGTACAGTTAAATTACATTGAAACAAAGGCAACACGTACGTAAAACTTATAACTCAAAACAGTAAAATGTTCTTTTACTACATTTTAATTTATGCTCTTGAGATTATTTACTTATATTTGTATGGTGGAAGTGCTATAATGGTGTGTTACTGTATATATCTTCTCAACTGTGTGTTCAGTGATGTCAAGTTGTAGATTTGAGATTGGCCATGGTGGGAGTATTTACATCATGGAAATCAGCAAGCACTACAAATCAAGTGACAACTCTCACTTGCCAGAGAGCTGATTATTAAACATCTAGCATTTAGCCACTGGGTACAAATGGGGCCTGCCTCTTCCTCATTACTTAGAGTAGTGCTATGGTCATATAGAGTAATGGTTATGATCACAGGGTCTGTAGACAGGCTGGTTTAGAATCCTGGCTGTCCCTGTATTAACTAGTTGTGTGACCTTAGGCAAATCACTTAACTACTAAGCTCAGTTAGCTATAAAATGAGGCTACTAATAGCTATACAGGGATGTTGTAGTACATATGACGCTGTAGCAGTTAACTATTGCTTATCTAACAAACCATCCCCAAAATTAGAGGCTTAAAGAGTATTTATTTATTATTGCTCATGAGTGTGTGAATCAGCTGGATGATTCTAGTTTTAGCTGGGCTCACTCATGTGTCAGTGATCAGCTGTGGGTTAGGTAGGCAGATCTGTTGATCTTGGCTGAAATGTCAAAAATGTATGGGGATTGGCTGGCTGTAGGATGGTCTAGGAGGGACTTCCTCCAATGGTCTACCCTGGGCTTTTTCACATGGTCCTGACAAGGTTCTGAAAGAGTGAGAGAAGAAGCATGTGAGGCCTCTTGAGGCCTGGATTCAGTACTGGCACATCTTTACTTCCACCTTACTCCACCAGTCAAACAAGCCACATGGCCAGCCCAGATTCAAGGGTTGAGGAAACTGACTCTACCTCTTGATGGGAAAGGCTGCAAACCACATTACAAAAGACATAGCTACAGGGAAGATGAAGATGGACAATTGGAGACATTTGTACAATTGCTCTATCACAGGTACATTTGTGAGAATTACAAAAAGATATCCTTTCTGGGCTGATGAATTACTGGTCCAACCATATTAAATTGCTGACTTTTTATCATATTTGATCTATGAAAATGACAATTTTGTATGGCTCAACCCAATACAAGAAGGCACCTGATGTAGCTTGGATATTTATTGCCAACAAATCTCATGTTGAAATGTGATCCCCAGTGTTGGAGGTGGGGCATACTGGGAGGTGTTTGGGTCATGGAGGCAGATCCTTCATGGAGGCAAAGGTCTCTTTGTGCCTTCCCTTTGGTGATGAATGAGTTCACATTCTATGTTCATGTGACAGCTATTAATAGTTGTCTAAAAGAGCCTGGCATCTCCTCCTCTTCTTTCTCTCTCTCTTGCTGTCTCTCTCTCCGTGTGACATGACTGCTCCCCTGTTGCCTTTCACCATAAGTAAAAGTTTCCTGAGGCCTCATCAGAAGCTGAGCAGATGCTGACACCATGCAGAACTGGGAGCCAAATAAACCTCTTTTCTTTATAATTTACCCAGTGTCAGGTATTACTTTATAACAATGCAAAACAGACTAGTATAGCCCTTCTTCTGGGCTGACTAAACCTTAAGCTAGGGTGCACTGGTGTGAATAGTGGACACAAACTAGATTTCATCTCCCTTCTTCCTCTCATCCTTCTTAAATCCACAAAATGTACAATCATATGTGGAAGCCTTATACTTACCTGTGGTAGAGATTGCTAATTGTTCTCCAAAATATATTCCCCTATCTTTCTTTCTTTTTTATTTACTTATTTTTTTGAAGCAGAGTCTCACTGTGTTGCCCAGGCTGGAGTGCAGTGGTGTCATCTAGGCTCACTGCAACTTCTGCCTCCTGGGTTCAAGCAATTCTCGTGCCTCAGCCTCCCAAGAAGCTGGGATTATAAGCAAGCACCACCACACCTGGCTAATTTTTGTATTTTTTTTTTTTAAGTAGAGATGGGGTTTCACCATGTTGGCCAGGCTGGTCTCGAACTCCTGGCCTTGAGCAATCCTCTCACCTCGGCCTCCCAAAGTGCCGAGATTACAGGCATGAGCCACCACACCCAGCAATATTCCCATTTCTTGATTAGCAATAGAACCCCAATTCTTTTGTTCTTTTATTCATTTATATCTAATTAATTAATTAATTATATATTTCTATATGTTATTGGGGTACAAGTGTTATTTGGTTACATGAGTGAGTTCTTTAGTGGTGATTTGTGAAATTTTGGTGCAACCATCACTCAAGCAGTCTACACTGAGCCATATCTGTAGTCTTTTTATCCCTCACCCCACTCCCACTCTTCCCCTCAAATCCCCAAAGTCCATTGTATCATTCTTTTGCCTTTGCGTCCTCATAGCTTAGCTCCCACATATCAGCGAGAACATACGATGTTTAGTTTTCCATTCCTGAGTTACTTTACTTAGAATAATAGTCTCCAATGTCAACCAGGTCACTGCAAATGCTCTTAATTCATTCATCTATATATATCACAGTGTCTTTATCCACTCGTTGACTGATGGGCATTTGGGTTTTTTCCACGATTTTGCAATTGTGAATTGTGTTGCTGTAAACGTATGTGTGTGAGTATCTTTTTCAAATAATGACTTCTTGTCCTCTAGGTAGATACCTGGTAGTGGGATTTCTGGATCAAATGTTAGTTCTATTTTTAGTTCTTTAAGGAATCGCCACACTGTTTTCCATAGTGGCTGTACTAGTTTACATTCCCACCAACAAGTGTTCCCTGTTCACTGCATCCATGCCAACATCTACTGTTTTTTGATTATGGCCATTCTTGCAGGAATAAGGTGGTATCACATTGTGGTTTTGATTTGCATTTCCTTGATCATTAGTGATATTGAGCATTTTTCATATGTTTGTTGGCCATTTGTATATCTTCTTTTGAGAATTGTCTATTCATGTCCTTAGCCCACTTTTCGATGGGATTGTTTGTTTTTTATCTTACTGATTTGTTTGACTTCGTTGTAGATTCTGGATATTAGTCTTTTGTCACATGTATAGATTGTGAAGATTGTCTTCCCCTTTTGTGGGTTGTCTGTTTACTCTGCTGACTGTTCCTTTTGCCATGCAAAAGCTCTTTAGTTTAATTAGGTCCCAGATATTTATCTTTGTTTTTATTGCATTTTCTTTTGGAAAACCCCAATTCTTTAGCTGGCCACATGGTCATCAGGAATAAGGACTACATTTCCCAACCACTCTTGCAATTAGATGTGACCATGTGACACCTAACTGGACAATGAATTGTAAGCAGAAGTGGTGTGTGCAACTTCTAGGAAGTGTTCTTAAAGGGAGGCAGCAACATGTCTCTCTCATTTCATGATGAAGAGGATCATCCTGGCCAAAGCCTCAGCCCCACAAGATGGAGCAATAAAATAGAAGTCCAGGTCTCTGACACAGTGGGGTATCACAGCAATCCTACTGGAACATGAGGGGAAACAAAACCCCTGTGTTGTTTAAGGAATTATTATTTCCATTTTATTTATGTTTCTTTTCAGGCAAAACTAATCCTAACCAGAAATTACCTGATAAAATTAATTTTTGTCCAAAAAAACTATTCCTATCACACTTGAGGAGTAAGTGTGATAATAAACAATAATCACACTGTTTCAACATAGAGCACTTGCACAATACATATCTAATCTTAATAGGAGCTCAACTTGGTAGTAGAGGGAGTTTGGGTCCATCAACTTGGTGCAGGAATAATACTAGGTTGTGTAGAGAGGGACTCCCAGGTGCATTGTGATAGGTCGATACTCATATAGGCTTCTGACATACTCCTTTGGGACAAATATCAAAGTCTAAGGGAAAGGGGACTCCCATGTATCTGAAATGCACCAGCACATTCTGGTGTATTATTCTATATGAGACTAAGAGCAGCAATACAGAAGAGGCCTTCTGCTGCAGTGGTGGCGATGGCTCTAGCAGCATCATGAAGGTGGAGTGTTATGACAGGAAACAGCAGTAGAGTCTTTGGGCAGTGACAACAGGCTAGGCCCAGAGAGTGTGGTTAGGACCAGGCATGCAGGAATTATGTGGAAATAAAGCCTAAGGCAGAAGTTGCAAGACACCCCGATGATCCTTCCTCACCTATCCTCCACCATAGCCAACTAGAGCCAGAAGGAAGGATTTGGATGGGGCTAGAGTTCCTCCAATTCTACAAGTGGGAACTGAGCCACAGGACTCTTTTGTTACTGTTTCTTTGTGTGTGATTGTATTCTGCCCTAGCCCGGTGATCTGGGCAATATCTGTTGCTCATAAATCCATGAGTGATAAACTGAAAATAAATGATGGAAGGTTGGAATGTTTCTGTGGATCCGTAACCTCTGAAGTTAAGGGCATGAAAAATAATCACCACACCCCTACAGCCTACTACAGAGGCATCTGTCCTCTGCAGTAGAATTCTGATGTAACTGATTTACTGAAGAATAGTAAGTTATTTGGGGCATTAACTTGTAAAGGTTTTGTGTTTTCCAAATGTTGATTCCAACTTTGCTTTGTTGAATTCCCTTTTCAAAATTCATAACCTTCTGGTTCTTTTCAGTTATCAAAATTTAGTCCATTACAAAATTCCAATGTCTTATCAGAATAGAAGATTGCTCCTACCCTGTTGCTTTCTAGATAGGTGGGTAGGAGTATTAGGTGTAGATGCAGGGGTATGGTATTCTCTATTCTTCTCCCCCCGATCCTTCTTGTAAGTTAGCTCCTCTGGCATTACTTTCTAGCCCATTACTTCCTACCCCTGTTAGGGGTAGGGAGATTGCTCCCGGCCTCACTCTGGTTAGATTTATTTCCAGCTCTTGCTGGTAGCTTCTGCTGTTGGGCTACCCTCTGTGTACATACACGGCATATGTGGCTTTCACAGCAGTGGTGGCTAGCTTCATTTTCAGTGTTCACTGTTACTGAGGACACTGTCAAAGAGGAGCAGCCTGGTTTCTCTCAGTCATTCCCAAAATTCCAAATGTCCAATCCCTTCACTAGATGGGTTGCCATGACTATCAGCCCTCAAGCTGCCTGGGTAGCACTAAGGCTTTTACTCTTCCAGTCTGTGCTCCTGTATGTGGAGTCAGAACTGCTATGATCCTTTTCTGTGACTTTTAAGGGCAGTAGGGGTCAGGAGTTCAGTTTTATCCTGTTCTTCTCCAGGTTACATTATACTACAGCCCTTTCATGCCCTGATGGAATGGGCTACTACAGCAAGTATGCTGCCTTCAGAAATCTCCACGTGAGAAGCAGGCCCAGCCTCAATATTTACCCACACTCTCTGCCTTTATAGAACATATATCATTCTCTCTTAAGTATTATCTCCTTGTTCCGCTCAAATGTATCTTTGAGTAAATCATCAGGGTCTCCAGGGCCATGAGTATGCTGCTAGGGAGCAAGATGCCAGTCTCATTTTCTAACAGGCTCTCCCAGATCTATGAGAGATTATCTTGAGACTCACCCCTACCTCATTTGGCTTTGGTGGTGGAGAGGAAAACCTCTTCCTCTTTTGCAACAGGCTGAAAACTCCAATAGCTTCCTCCCCTCCTCCAGGTCTCAGGGGAGTAGACGACGTGGAGAGTGGTAGAGGATAGATGAAGACAGTATGTCCAGTAAGCCTTGTGGGAAATATCTGGTCCCATTTATTGGGGCTCTCTTTAGAATATGAGAGAGTCTAGGCTACAAGACACTTCAAGTCTGGAGTTCAAATCTTAGCTCTTCCACTTAGAAACTGTGTGTCAGCTCACAGAGTACCTGAGTTCAAATCCTAGCTCTTCCACTTACAAACTATATGTCACTTGGCAACTCACTTATATTTTTGTGCCTCACTTTTCTCATCTTTAAGATGGAGATAATAGTTATAACTACATCATAGAGTTGTTGTGAGGATTGATTGGATTAAGGGTTGTAAAATGTTTAATACAAAGCCTGGTACATAATAAATGCCATGCAAGTGTTCATTGTTTATTATTATTCTTACTTTTTTTTGTCTTCAGCTTTGGACCATCGTTACCAATTTTGCGGTAATAGAAGTCCCCTTCCGCATTCTGTTATGTTTGATAGATGAATCATGAAACTAGCCTAAGAGAAAAGAAAGACATTTGGAATTGCTTATGGTAACACTTGTAGTTGCTATAAGCTGAGCAAAGCAAAGCTGGAGTTGAGCAAAGAAACAAACACACTGTACCTACTTGAATGTCTCATTAAATATATTGGGAAAATAAACCTGGGCGGGTCATTGGTTCATCCATCCCTAGTTAGTAAATCAAGCAGACTCTCCTTCTGGTAGAGGAGATGCTGTGTCAGAGGAACGTGCTCATTCAAATTAGGAGCCAACACATTCTTAGTAAATGTTCCACATGCAATAAAGTGAATTACTGTGCTGTGTAAGCTCTGGAAGGATTTTTCTAACTTTCCACTGGATAGAAAAGCTTGTTTTATTAATATATTGAATAACAGCGTTGTGTAAACAACTCATACTTTTTAGATTTACTCCTGTTGAAGAATGCCATAGTTAAGTGCTTGGAATTGACACTTGAAAATGAAATACTGCTGCAAATAACGGGGAAATTGTAGATGTATTTTATACCTCTCCTTTCCAAATCAAAAGGTCTCATAAATACAGTCTCTAAAAGTGTCAGTGGGGGAGTTAACATAACTGTACAAGCAATAAGCCTGACCTTTCAGTGTAATTTATTTTCGATTTGCTCGATCCTTTTTTATTAAAACTAGCACATCTGAAGCAGAATTAAATCCTATTATAACAGGTGTGTGATCATATCAGGTTCTCCCTGCCACCAGCCCACTTTATTAAAAGTTACTTTGTTTCAAGGAGGATAACCTGATCAGGGCAGTGGGATACCTTTGGAATGATAGAGTGGCAGGGGAAGGATGGTTTTATTTTCCTGTGAACAACCACTGTTACCAGTGAAATCAAAGAATATTTATGAGCATTATTTCATGTTTGAAAAGCCATGGTGGGATGTAATAGCTCCTCTGTGTTTATAAGGGTTATTTCTTTCTGGGGTTATTTAGACCCAGGGACAAAGAGGGTGATCAAGTTGTTCTGTATCATAATCCATACATTACTGGCCTGTAATCATTTTCATGGGTAGCATTCTTAGTCTAGTGACCATTAGGAGAGTACAAACACCTTTGAAATACTACTGAGATACAGATCCACTTGGTAGAAACGTGCTTTCAGTTTTTGGCCTATCTCAGGGAACATAATTCTACTAGGTCCTTGAAGAAGATGTAGAATTTTTAAAATCACCCCATTTACTAGTGGTTTAACCTGTTTCCTCTTGGTTTCATCTTTTGGTTTCTACCTCCTTTTCTCTGCCTGGTTATCTCATTATCCAGTTCAATTTCTATCTCCTCTGGGATCCTGAAACATCCCTGCCCACAGTGACCTCTTTCCTCTTCCCAAATCTGACCACTTATAAGTTCATATACATCAACTGAGCACTGACCTGAATGAATTTGTCATAACTCCCCTGTCAAACTGAGAACTAGAGGGCAGAAAGTCAAGCCAGTCTAATTTCCAGACCTTTGTAGTGAGTTGGAGGACATATTGGGGTTGACATATTGGGGCTGGTCAAAATAAAATATATGACCACAAGGCAGCAGTAGCACACAACAAGTTTTATTTAGGTGCCACTTTGACAGGTTTGCAGGGTTAAGCAAAAGTCCCTCACACTATGAGACCTTCCAAAGGCCATGGTGTAGAGGCCACCACCCAGAAAGGGAGAGACTGTAACCTTAGCTATAGAAACATGGTTACTGGTTCATGTCTACTATTGATTGGTTGACATTCTGAGGCATTAGCCTATCACTTATGGGTTAGCTTTCAGAAGCATTACTAGTACAAAGTATCACTGACTAAAGAATGTATTGAAAACTGGCAGAGGGGATTACTTGTTGCTATAGCAAAAAAATAAAATAAAATAGATATTTTCTTAGGAGAATAAGAATTTTCTATTCTCAGCACCTAGCACCTTAGCACAGTATTTTGCAAGCAGGGAGCACTCAGTAAATACTTGCAGAATAAAAGAGCAGCATATGTGTACTATTTGAAAACATACTGCCTTCTAGTCTCCCTGTTGTCAATGCTTCTACCTAGGGTTTAAATGTGGAGAGAATAATAGCATCTATCATGTGTCCTTACCTTTTTTTGTTTCTAAACAAAGCACTTGATCCTTACTTTACTCTCTAAGGCCAGGAAGGAAAGAAATATTTACAAATATTTCTGTTTGTAAATGAGAGGTGAAGTAAAATATCTAGAGTCACACAGTGTTGGATCTTGGGATTCTACATTTCTTGGCCTGTATTATTACTATTATTATTATTATTATTATTATTATCATTATTATTATTTGTGGGAGACCAGAGTTTTATTATTACTTAAATCAGTATCCCTGATCATTTGGGGATCAGAGTTTTTAAGGATAATTTGGTGGGTAGGGGAAGATCAGAGTCGAGAGTGCTGATTGGTTGGGCTGGAGATGAAATCATAGGGAATTGAAGCTGTCCTCTTGCTCTGAGTCAATTCCTATGGGGGAGATGGGGGTAAAGGGAAGTGTTGGGCCAATAGAACAGAGATTCTCATCTGGTATGCAGAAATACTAGTCTTCTTATCCTCAGGTAGGGCAGGGCTGGCAGTGGCCAGAGCTCTGGAAAATTGTTCTGGCTGCAAGCAACTTACGTGTTTTTCTTAGTGTGTTGACAATTATTATCATTTTCTGTTTGTGTCCTGATGTGAAAATGTGGGGAAAACTACACAGAAGTGCCATTTAGTGCATATGTGGGTCTGTATGTAACTCTCCATGAAATACCACCTGACATCATATTGTTATGTGAGAGTTTTCAGAGTGCTTCCATGCACATCATAGTCACATTTACTCTTCAAGCTAAGCCTGTCATGCAGACAGGGTAGTGAACAGTATTATTTAAGTCTACATTTTAAAAAAGACAGTTTTGAAATGGAAAAAAAAGAGAAAAAACCTTAATTTTGTATCTCAATCATTCTTAAAATTTTAATAATTAAAAAATAAACATTTTATCAAACATAATGAAAATCATATGTGATAATTTTATGTGCTAACTAGACTGGACTAAGAGATGCCCGTATATTATGGTTAAACATTATTTTTGGATGTGCCTGTTGTGGTGTTTCTAGAAGAAATTGGCATTTGAATTGGTGAACTGAATAAAGCAGATAGCTGCCCCTGATGTGGGTGGGCATCATCTAATCCGTTGAGGACCAAAACAGAACAAAAATGCTTGAGTTAGGATGTTGATCTGCTGCCCTTGGTGCTCCTGGTTCTCAGGCCTTCAGACTTGGACTGGAATCTACACCATCAACTCTCTGGCTTTCAGGTCTTCAAACCACACTACTGGCTTTCTTGGGTCACCAGCTTTCAGATGGCAGACCATGGAACTTCTAAGCCTTCATAATCACATAAGCCAATATCTTATAGTAAATCTCTTTATATCTATCTATCTATCTATCTATCTATCTATCTATCTATCTATCTATCTATCTATCTAATATAGGTAGATATCTAGAGATATAACAGATATAATATGTAAATCTCTCTCTCTTTATATGTATCTCCATCCTTTTGGTTCTATTTTTCTGGAGAACTCTTGACTAATACAGATTTTTGTACCAAGAGTGATTCTAGAGGAACAGAATTCTAAGGATGAGTTTCTGAATTGGTTCTGGAGTTTTAAGATTGGCTCTTAAATCTGGTTAGATTTAAAGATGCTAATAACTCTATTTCCAGTAGTAAAGAGAGCATTGATAGTTCATGCATGGTCTGGCAATGGAGATACACAAAAAAGTCTGCATTGGATACTCCAAGTCAACCACTTATAAAAAGAAAGGAACTAGGTGAGTTGTACATACATTTGGAACATTTTGGGGAGATTTTTGACAGCTAACAAATATAATAAGGTTGCCTGGTTGGTCCTAATCTCCTTGGACAAAGTGATGAAAGAAAAGCATGGGCTCCGTGACTCATATTCTCAACCAAAGCTCCATAAACAACTTGAAGGCTTTTTTTATTATTATACTTTAAGTTCTAGGGTACATGTGCACAATATGCAGGTTTGTTACATATGTATACACGTGACATGTTGGTGTGCTGCACCCATTAACTAGTCATTTACATTAGGTATATCTCCTAATGCTATCCCTCCCCACTCCCCTCACCCCACGACAGGCCCCAGTGTGTGATGTTCCCCATCCTGTGTCCAAGTGTTTTCATTGTTCAATTTCCACCTATGAATGAGAACATGCGGTGTTTGGTTTTCTATCCTTGCAATACTTTGCTCAGAATGATGGTTTCCAGCTTCATCCATGTCCCTACAAAGGACATGAACTCATCCTTTTTTTATGGCTGCATAGTATTCCACAGTGTATATGTGCCACATTTTCTTAATCCAGTCTATCATTGATGGACATTTGGGTTGGTTCCAAATCTTTGCTATTGTGAATAGTGCTGCAATAAACATACATGTGCATGTGTCTTTGTAGCAGCTTGATTTATAATCCTTTGGGTATATACCCAGTAGTGGGATTGCTGGGCCAAATGGTATTTCTAGTTCTAGATCCTTGAGGAATCGCCACACTGTCTTTCACAATGGCTGAACTAGTTTACAGTCCCACCAACAGTGTAAAAGCATTCCTATTTCTCCACATCCTCTCCAGCACCTGTTGTTTCCTGACTTTTTAATGATTGCCATTCTAATTGGTGTGAGATGGTATCTCATTGTGGTTTTGATTTACATTTCTCTGATGGCGAGTGATGATGAGCATTTTTTCATGTGTCTGTTGGCTGTATGAATGTCTTCTTTTGAGAAGTGTCTGTTCTTATCCTTTGCCTACTTTTTGATGGGATTGTTTGTTTTTTTCCTGTAAATTTGATTGAGTTCTTTATAGGTTCTGGATATTAGCTCTTTGTCAACTGTGTGGATTGCAAAAATTTTCTCCCATACTGTAGGTTGCCTGTTCACTCTGATGGTAGTTTCTTTTGCTGTGCAGAAGCTCTTTAGTTTAATTAGATCCCATTTGTCAATTTTGGCTTTTGTTGCTGTTGCTTTTGGTGTTTTAGTCATGAAGTCCTTGCCCATGCCCATGTCCTGATGGGTATTGCCCAGGTTTTCTTCTAGGGTTTTTTATGGTTTTAGGTCTAACATTTAAGTCTTTAATCCATCTTGAATTAATTTTTGTATAAGCTGTAAGGGAGGGATCCAGTTTCAGCTTTCTACATATGGCTAGCCAGTTTTCCCAACACCATTTATTAAATAGGGATTCCTTTCCCCATTTCTTGCTTTTGTCAGGTTTGTCAAAGATCAGGTGGTTTTAGATGTGTGGTATTATTTCTGAGGGCTCTGTTCTGTTCCATTGGTCTATATTTCTGTTTTGGTACCAGTACCATGCTGTTTTGGTTACTGTAGCCTTATAGTATAATTTGAAGTCAAGTAGCATGATGCCTCCAGCTTTGTTCTTTTGGCCTAGGATTGTCTTGCCAATGCAGGCTCTTTTTTTGGTTCCATATGAACTTTAAAGTAGTTTTTTCCAATTCTGTGAGGAAAGTCATTGGTAGCTTAATGGGGATGGCATTGAATCTATAAATTACCTTGGGCAATATGGCCATTTTCATGATATTGATTCTTCCTATCCATGAGCATGGAATGTTCTTCCATTTGTTTGTGTCCTCTCTTATTTCCTTGAGGAGTGGTTTGTAGTTCTCCTTGAAGAGGTCCTTCACATCCCTTGTAAGCTGGATTCCTAGATATTTTATTCTCTTTGAAGCAATTGCAAATGGGAGTTCACTCATGATTTGGCTCTCTGACTGTTGTTGGTATGTCGGAATGCTTGTGATTTTTGCACCTTGATTTTGTATCCTGAGACTTTGCTGAAGTTGCTTATCGGCTTCAGGAGATTTTGGGCTTAGACGATGGAGTTTTCTAAATATACAGTCATGTCATCTGTAAACAGGGACAATTTGACTTCCTCTTCTCCTAACTGAATACCCTTTATTTTTTTCTCCTGCCTTATTGCCCTGGTCAGAATTTCCAACTCTATGTTGAATAGGAGTGGTGAGAGAGGGCATCCCTGTCTTGCGCCAGTTTTCAAAGGGAATGCTTCCAGTTTTTGTCCATTCAGTATGATATTGGCTGTGGGTTTGTCATACATAGCTCTTACTATTTTGAGATACATCCCATCAATACCTAGTTTATTGAGAGTTTTTAGAATGAAGGGCTGTTGAATTTTCTCAAAGGCCTTTTCTGCATCTATTGACATAATCATGTGGTTTTAGTCTTTGGTTCTGTTTATATGATGGATTACATCTATTGATTTGCATATGTTGAACCAGCCTTGCATCCCAGGGATGAAGCCAACTTGATCGTGATGGATAAGCTTTTTGATGTGCTGCTGGATTCAGTTTGTCAGTATTTTACTGAGGATTTTTGCATCGATGTTCATCAGGGATTTTGGTCTAAAATTCTCTTTTTTTTGTTGTGTCTGCCAATCTTTGGTATCAGGATGATGTTGGCCTCATAAAATGAATTAGGAAGGATTCCCTCCTTTTCTATTGATTGGAATAGTTTCAGAAGGAATGGTACCAGCTCCTCCTTGTACCTCTGGTAGAATTCGGCTGTGAATCCATCTGGTCCTGGACTTTTTTTGGTTAGTACGCTATTAATTATTGCCTCAATTTCAGAGCCAGTTATCGGTCTATTCAGGGATTCCACTTCTTCCTGGTTTCGTCTTGGGAGGGTGTATGTGTCCAGGAATTTATCAATTTCTTCTAGATTTTCTAGTTTATTTGCATAGAGGTGTTTATAGTATTCTCTGATGGTAGTTTGTATTTCTATGGTATCGGTGGTGATATCCCCCTTATCATTTTTTATTGCATCTATTTGATTCTTCTTTCTTTTCTTCTTTGTTAGTCTTGCTAGCAGTCTATCGATCTTTTAAAAAACCAGCTCCTGGATTCATTGATTTTTTTGAAGGGTTTTTTGTGTGTCTATGGCCTTCAGTTCTGCTCTGATCTTAGTTATTTCTTGCCTTCTGCTAGCTTTTGAGTGTGTTTACTCTTGCTTCTCTAGTTCTTTTAATTGTGATATTAGGGTGTCAATTTTAGATCTTTCCTGCTTTCTTTTGTGGGCATATAATACTGTAAATTTCCATCTACACACTGGTTTAAATGTGTCCCAGAGATTCTGGTATGTTGTGTCTTTGTTCTCATTGGTTTCAAGGAACGTCTTTATTTCTGCCTTCATTTTGTTATGTACCCAGTAGTCATTAAGGAGCAGGTTGTTCAGTTTCCATGTAGTTGAGTGGTTTTGAGTGAGTTTCTTAATCCTGAGTTCTAGTTTGATTGCCCTGTGGTCTGAGAGACAGTTTGTTATAATTTCTGTTCTTTTACATTGCTGAGGAGTGCTTTACCTCCAACTAAGTGGTCAATTTTGGAATAAGTGTGATGTGGTGCTGAGAAGATTTGGGGTGGAACATTCTGTAGTTGTCTATTAGGTCCGTTTGGTGCAGAACTGAGTTCAGTTCCTGGATATCCTTGTTAACTTTCTGTCTTGTTGATCTGTCTAACGTTGACAGTGTGGTGGTTAATTCTCCCATTATTATTGTGAGGGAGTCTAAGTGTCTTTTTAGGTCTCTAAGGACTTGCTTTATGAATCTGGGTGCTCCTGTATTGGGTATCTATATATTTAGGATAGTTAGGTCTTCTTGTTGAGTTGATCCCTTTACCATTCTGTAGTGGCCTTCTTTGTCTGTTTTGATCTTTGTTGGTTTAAAGTCTGTTTTATCAGAGACTAGGATTGCAACCCCTGCTTTTTTTTGTTTTCCATTTGCTTGGTAGATCTTTCTTCATCCCTTTATTTTGAGCCTATGTGTGTCTCTGCACATGAGATGGGCCTCCTGAATACAGCACACTGATGGTTCTTGACTCTTTATCCAATTTGCCACTCTATGTCTTTTAATTGGGGCATTTAGCCCATTTACATTTAAGGTTAATATTGTTATGTGTGAATTGATCCTGTCATTATGATGTTAGCTGGCTATTTTGCTTGTTAGTTGATGCAGTTTCTTCCTAGCATTGATGGTCTTTATAATTTGGCATGTTTTTGCAGTGGCTGGTACCAGTTGTTCCTTTCCACGTTTGGTGCTTCCTTCAGGAGCTCTTTTGAGTCAGGCTGGTGGTGACAAAATCTCTCAGCATTTCCTTCTCTGTAAAGGATTTTATTTCTCCTTCACTTATGAAGCTTAGTTTGGCTGGATATGAAATTCTGGGTTGAAATTCTTTTCTTTAAGAATATTGAATATTGGTCCCCACTCTCTTCTGGCTTGTAGAGTTTCTGCTGAGAAATCTGCTGTTAGTCTGATGGGCTTCCCTTTGTGGGTAACCCGACCTTTCTCTCTGGCTTCCCTTAACATTTTTTGCTTCATTTCAACTTTGGTGAATCTGACAATTATGTGTCTTGGAGTTACTCTTCTTGAGGAGTATCTTCGTGGCATTCTCTGTATTTCCTGAATTTGAATGTTGGCCTGCCTTGCTAGGTTGGGGAAGTTCTCCTGGATGATATCCTGAAGAGCATTTTCCAACTCGATTTCATTCTCCCCATCACTTTCAGGCACACCAATCAGACGTAGATTTGGTCTTTTCTCATAGTCCCATATTTCTTGGAGGCTTTGTTCATTTTTTTTACTCTTTTTTCTCTAAACTTCTCTTCTAGCTTCATTTCATTCATTTGATCTTCAATCACTGATACCCTTTCTTCCACTTGATCAAATTGGCTACTGAAGCTTGTGCATGCATCACATAGTTCTTGTGCCATGGTTTTCAGCTCCATCAGGTCATTTAGGGTCTTCTCTACACTATTTATTCTAGTTAGTCATTCATCTAATCTTTTTTCAAGATTTTTAGTTTCTTTGTGATGGGTTCAAACATCCTCCTTTAGCTCGGAGAAGTTTGTTGTTACTGATCGTCTGAAGCCTTCTTCTCTCAACTTGTGAAAGTCCTTCTCCGTCCAGTTTTGTTCTGATGCTGGCGAGGAGCTGTGTTCCTTTGGAGGAGAAGAGGCACCCTGGTTTTTAGAATTTTCAGCTTTTCTGCTCTGGTTTCTCCCCATCTTTGTGGTTTTATCTACCTTTGGTCTTTGATGATGGTGATGTACAGATGGGATTTTGGTGTGACTGTCCTTTCTGTTTGTTAGTTTTCCTTCTAACAGTCAGGACCCTCAGCTTCAGATCTGTTAGAGTTTGCTGGAGGTCCACTCCAGACCCTGTTTGCCTGGGTATTACCAGTGGAGGTTGCAGAACAGCAAATATTGCAGAACAGCAAATGTTGCTGCCTAATCCTTCCTCTGGAAGCTTCGTCTCAGAGGGGCACCCAGCCATATGAGGTGTCAGTCGGCCCCTACTGGGAGATACCTCCCAGTTAGGCTACTCAGGGGTCAGGGACCCACTTGAGGAGGCAGTCTGTCTGTTCTCAGATGTCAAACTCCGTGCTGGGAGAACCACTACTCTCTTCAAAGCTCTTGAAGGCTTTTTATGTGTGCCCCAAAGAAGACCCTTATCTCCTGTAGCTACAGGGATAAGATTGCTGAAAATCAAACATATTCTGCCTCTTGCTGAATTTCAACTTGCACTGAGTTCCTAGTTTTGCTGGGTGTCTACTGTTAACGTGAGGGCATTGGCTGGGGAAGAATGGCATTCTGTAAGTTGGAATGGAGGTGTATGGGAAGACCCGGATGAAGCTGGGGACATTTAACCCTTAAATTTTGGTGAAACTTCTGTGTTAGGGGAAGAAGTCTCCTCACCACCAGTGGGAGCAGCCCTCCCCCCATTCTCAAAGGAAGTGATCTCCTCACCCCCAGTAGAAGTGACCTCCCTATGCCTAGTAGCAGGAGCATCCCTGTCCCCAGTGGTATCAACCTCTCCACCCCCAGTAATATTGGCCTTTCCGTGCCCATCTGAAGGGAGTAACCTTGCATTGCCTGAGGAAATGAATGGCCTCTCCTGAGGCAGTTGCCATCCAAGACACTGCTGACTCTCTTCAGGACCCACTATCCCACCACCCCTCTTTGCTTCTAGGCTTATAACTACAGTCAAGTCATAACAGGCCCCTAAACATGAGGTACAAAGTATGACCCATGAAAAGGTGGACTAAACTCCATAAGAACTACTTGAATTTTCCAATTTATATAAGCAGAAATCTGGGGAACTTGTGTGGGAATGGATACTAAGGATGTGGGATAATGGTGAAAGGAACATAAAGTTGGATCAGGCAGAATTTATAGGCTCACTAAGCAGAGATTCTGCATTTAATATTGAAGCTCATGGAGTCTGAAAAGACTTTAGTATTTTATTTGTTTGATTGGCTGACACATGGACAAAAAGGTGACCCACAGTGAGAGAACTGGAAATGCCAGATCTGCCTTGGTTTAATGTACAGAAAGGAATTAAAAGTCTTAGGGAGATTGAAATATGAGAGTGAATTTATCATTTAAGACCTACTCACCCACACTGGGAGGGTCCAGAAGACATACCTTTCACCAATACTGTGAGAAATAAATGTATGAGGGGAGTGCTGACATCTTTAAAGAGCTCTGTGATCACTCTTCTTTGTAGGCCAGACCTTACAGTGAAAACTGTAGCTACTGAATTTGGAAACCTAAATGCAATAGGAATAATTGGGTGCCAGGTAGCAGGGGCCAAGTAGCAGGACTCAGTTGCCAAAGATGAGCATGGCTACCATAATGGACAGCAGAGTCACAGCAGCAAAATAACGTGACTCACCCAGACCAATGGTTTTGGTTAGTTAATCATGGTTTTTCTAGAAGCAAAATAGATAAGAATGGTACTAAATTCTTACTTGATCTGTATAAGCAGGATAGTTCTGGGTCAATTGAACAAAAGTCTAATTTTAATAATAAAAACAGAGAGTGATGGCTCCTTCGTCAATTTCCAGACTTAAGCCAGTTTGTAGAACCAGAACCACTTGAATGAAAGAAAGGTGTGGTCCATTTGAGGAAGGGCCTTGTACACTATCAGAAATTTGTACTATTAATCTTTCTCCCAGCTTCCACAAAGTGACCCATGGCCTTTTACAACAATAGCTGTATATTGAGGAAAAGGAAATAATCAGATCTTCCAGGAACTACCGAACACTGGTTCTGAACTGACACCAATTCCAGGAGACCCAAAATGTCACTGTGGCCTACCAGTCAGATAGGGGCTTATGGAGGTCAGGTGATCAGTGGAGTTTTAGCTCATGTCCATCTTACAGTGGGTCCAGTAGGTCCCTGAATTCATCTTGTGTTTATTTGCCCAGTTCTGGAATGCATAATTGGAATAGACATGCTCAGCAGCTGGAAAAATCTCCATTTCGGTTCCCTGAACTTACAGACTGGGTACTACTATGGTGGAAACAGCCAAGTATGAAGCCACTTGAACTGTATCTACCTAGGAAATTAGTAAAACAAAAGCAATACTACAGTCCTGGAGGGATTGCTGAGATTAGTGCCACCATCAGGGACTTAAAGGATTCAAGGTTGGTGGCTGCCACCACATCTACATTCACCTTGCTTATTTGGCCCATGCAGAAAGCAGGTGTATTTTGGAGAATGGCAGTGGATTGTCATAGGCTTGATCAGGTGGTGACTCCAATTGCAGTTGCTCTACTAGATGTGGTTTCATTGCTTGAACAAATTAACACATCCCCTATACTTGATATGCAACTATCAACCTGAAAAATTCTCTTTTTTCCATCCTTGCCCATAAGGCTCACCAGAAACTGTGTGCCTTCAGCTGGCAAGGCCAGCAATATACCTTCACTATTATACCTCACAGGCATATCATCTCTTCAGTCCTATGTCAAAACTTAATTAATTATTATTTTTCAAATAATTTCAACATTTCTTTTAGATTCGGGGGTACATGTGCAGGTTTGTTACATGGGCATATTATGTGATGCTGAGGTTTGGGGTATGAATGTGAATGAACCCATCACCCAGATAGTGAGCATAGTACCCAACCTTTGTCCCCTTTTCTGCTTCCACCTCTTATAGACCCTAGTATCTATTGTTCTCATTTTTGTGTCCATGTGTACCAAATGTTTAGCTCCCACTTACAAGTGAGAATATGCAGTATTTTTCTGTTTGTACATTAATTTACTTAGGATAATGGCCTCCAGCTGCATCCACATTCCTGCAAAGGAAAGGATTTTATTTTTTTAATGGCTGTGTAGTATTTCATGGTGTATATGTGCCATATTTTCTTTATGCATCCACCATTGATGGGCATCCAGGTTGATTCTATGTCTTCGCTATTGTGAATAGTGCTGCAATGAACATATGCATGCATATGTCTTTTTGGTAGAATGCTTTATTTTCCTTTGGGTATATACCTTGTAAAGGGATTTACTGGGTTGAATGGTGGTTCTAAGTTCTTTGAGAAATCTCCAAACTGCTTTGTACAGTGGCTGAACGAATTTACATTCCCACCAACAGTGTGTATGTGTTTCCTTTTCTCCACCGCCTTAACTAGCATCTGTTATTTTTGCCTATGTCGTAATTTAGTTCACAGAGATCTTGATTGCTTTTCCCTTCCATAAGATATCCAAACTGGTCCATCACATTGATGATATTGTGCTAATTGGAACTAGTGGGTGAGAAGTAGCAATTACTTTAGGCTTATCAGTAAGACTTCTTTTGTGCCAGGAGGTGGGAAATAAATCTGACAAAAATTCAGGGGCCTTCTACATTAGTAAAATCTCTAGGGGTTCAGTGGTGTGGGGTCAAGATATCCCTTCTAAAATGAAGGATAAGTTACTGCATTTGGCTCCTCCTGCAACCAGAAAATAGGCACAATGCCTTGTAGACCATTTTGAATTTTAGAGGCAAAATATTCCTTATTTGGGTGTGTTACTCTGGCCCATTTACCCAGTGACCCCAAAAGCTACTTGTTTTGAGTAGGACCCAGAATAAGAGAAGGCTCCGCAACAGGTCCAGGCTGCTATGTAAGCTGCCCTGCCATTTGGGCCATATGATCCAGTGGATCTAACGGTGCTTGAAGGGTCAGCGGCAGATAGGGATGCTGTTTGGAGACTTTGGTAGATCTCTATAGGTGAATCACCATGCAGGCATAGGGTTTTGGAGCAAAGTCCTGTCACCCTCCACAGATAACTACTCTCTTATTGAGAAACAGCTCCTGACCTGCTACTGGGCCTTAGAGACTAAATGCTTAATGATGGGCCACCAAGTTACCATGTGACCTGAGGTGTTCATCACAAACTGGTTGCTGTCTGACCCCCTGAGCCATAAAGTTCGACACACACAGCAGAGCACTTATTATCAAATAGATGTGGTATATATGTGATTGGACCTGAGCAGGCCCCGAATAAACAGTAAGGTACATGAAGAAGTGGTCTAAATGCCCATGGTCCTCTCTCCTGTTACATTGCCTTCTCTCTCCTAGCCTGCACTTAAGGCCTCATGGGCAGTTACCTACAATTAGTTAACAGAGGAAGAGAAGACTCAGGCCTAGTGTACAGATGGTTCTGTATAATATGCAGGCAACACCTGAAAGTAGACAGCTGCAGCACTACGCCCTTGTTTGGGTTATCAATGAAGGATAGTGGTGAAGGGAAAGCCTACCAGTGAGCAGAACTTTGAGCGGTGCACATGGTTGTTCACTTTGACTGAAAGGAATTGTCCAGATGTGTAATTATATATTGATTATTGGGCTGTGGCCAATGATGTGGCTCTATGGTTGGGGACTTGGAAGGAACATAATTGGGAAATTGATGACAAGGATATTTTGGGAAGAGGTCTGTGGGTAGTCCTCTCTGAATGAAAAACTAAGTGAAGATATTTGTGTCCTGTACGAATGTTCAACAATAGCTGACCCTAGCAGAGGAAAATTTTAATAATCAAATGGAGAGGGTGACCCATTCTGTGAATACCAGTTAGCCTCTTTCTCCAACCACCCATGTCATCACTCAGTGGGATAATTAACAAAGTGGCTATGGAGGCAGGGATGGAAGTTATACATGAGCTTAGCAACATGGATTGCTACACACCAAGGCTGACATGCCTATGGCCATGGCTGTGTGCCGAATCTGCCATCAGCTGTGATGAACACTGAATCCCTGATATGGCAGCATTGCCCAAGGTGATCAGCTAGGTACCTGATGACAGATTCGTTACACTGGACAGCTTCCATAATGGAAGAAGCAGTTTTTCTTCTTACTGAAATAGTCACTTACTCTGGATATGGATTTGCCTTCCATGAGTGTCATGCTTCTGCCAAAACTACCATCTGTGGACTTACACAATGCTCTGTCCACTGTCCTATATTTTACACAGCATTGCTTCTGATCAAGCAACTCACTTCACAGCAAAAAAGTGTGGCAATGGGCCCATGCTTATGGAATTCACTAATCTTACCAAGTTTTTCACCATCCTGAAGCACCTGGCTTGATAGACCTGTGGAATGGTCTTTTGAAGCTTAGTTACGTTGGCAACTAGGTGGTGATACCTTGCAGGACTGGGATAAGGTCCTCCACAAAGCTGTACATGCTTTGAATCGGCACCCAATATATGGTGGTGTTTCTCCCATAGCCAGGATTCAAGGGTTCAGTAATAAAGGGGTGAAAATGGGAGTGACACTATTACTAATTACCCTTAGTGATCTACTAGTAAAACTTTGTTTCCTGTTCCTATGACTTCATGCTCTGCTGGTTGAAGGTCTTAGTTCCAATGGGGGGACCCCTTTCACTAGGAGACAAAACAATGATTCCATTGAACTGTAAGTTAAGACTGCTTCCCAGCCACTTTAGGCTCCTCATTCCTCTGAATCTACAGGCAAAGAAGAGTTGTGGTGCTGGCTGGGGTGACTGATCCTGACTATTAAGGAGGAATTGGACTACTACTCTACAATGGAGGTAAGGAAGAGTATGTTTGGAATACAGGAGATCCTGTAGGCATCTTTTGGTATTACCATGCCCTGTCATTAAGGTCAATAGAAAATTCAACAATTTGAATTTTTGAAACAACAACAGTTCAATCCAGGCCAGACTACTAATGACCCAGACCCCTTAGGAATAAAGGTTTGGGTCATTTCACCAAGTAAAGAACCACGACCAACTGAGGTGCTTACTGAAGGCAAAATAAATATGGAATGGATGGTAGATGAAGGTAATTATAAATGCCAGCTATGACCATGTGACCAGTTATAAAAACAAGGGCTAATTGTCATAAATATTTCTTAGTTTGTTATGAATACATTTGTGTCTATGCAACTACCTAAGCAAATATCTTTGTTTCCTTTCCTCTCTTATTCCCTTATCATGTAATGTAACATGTATTAACTCTATGTCATAGTGTTTAAGTACTGTTAATTTTATATCAGAGTATTTTAGTTCAGGGAAATCAAGGGGAAGAGTAAACTTCACTCAAGTGCTTTGCCTTCTTCCCCTTTTCTGGGGAAGGGGCTAATGCATTTTTGGTTGTATGCAGGATAGTTGTATTATGTTAGGCAGAATTATGACTTTGTTATGATTTTAATTTGAATATTAAGTATGGTTTAAGAAAATGTGGGGAGGAGGGAAATCAATTAGGAGTGGACTTGTGATTATTAATTTTATGTGCCAACTTGATGTATTGGAAGAAATACAACAACAATTAAATCTGGGCCAGACTACTAATGACCCAGACCCCTTAGGAATAAAGGTTTGGGTCATTCCACCAAGTAAAGAATGCTGACCAACTGAGGTGCTTACTGAAGGCAAAATAAATATGGAATGGATAGGCAAAATAAATATGGAAAGGCAAAATAAATATGGAACTTGATTGCACTAAGGGATGTCCAGATATTTTGGTTAAATATGATTTCTGGGTATGTCTTTGAGAGTGTTTCTGGGAGAGATTAGCATTTGAATCGGCAAACTGAGTAAAGCAGATGGCTCTTTCCAGTGTAAGTGGGCATCATCTAGTCTGCTGAAGGCCTGAATAGAACAAAAAGTTGAAGGAAGCTTGAATTAATTCTTCCCGACTGCTTCAGCTACCACATCAACCTTCCCTTCCCCTTGCTGCTCCTCGTTCTCAGAACTTCAGACTTGGACTGGAATCTACACCCTCAGCTCTCTGGCTCTCAGGTCTTCAAATTACACCACTGGGGCGGAGCAAGATGGCCGAATAGGAGCAGCTCCAGTCTCCAACTCCCAGCGCGAGCGACACAGAAGACCGGTGATTTCTGCATTTTCAACTGAGGCTCTGCTGCTGATACCCAGGCAAACAGCGTCTGGAGTGGACCTCAAGTAATCTCCAACAGACCTACAGCTGAGGGTCCTCACTGTTAGAAGGAAAACTATCAAACAGGAAGGACACCTACACCAAAACCCCATCAGTACATCACCATCATCAAAGACCAGAGGCAGATAAAACCACAAAGATGGGGAAAAAGCAGGGCAAAAAAGCTGGAAATTCAAAAAATAAGAGCGCATCTCCCCCGGCAAAGGAGCGCAGCTCATCGCCAGCAACGGATCAAAGCTGGACGGAGAATGACTTTGACGAGATGAGAGAAGAAGGCTTCAGTCCATCAAATTTCTCAGAGCTAAAGGAGGAATTACGCACCCAGCGCAAAGAAACTAAAAATCTGGAAAAAAAAGTGGAAGAATTGATGGCTAGAGTAATTAATGCAGAGAAGGTCCTAAACGAAATGAAAGAGATGAAAACCATGACACGAGAAATACGTGACAAATGCACAAGCTTCAGTAACCGACTCGATCAACTGGAAGAAAGAGTATCTGCGATTGAGGATCAAATGAATGAAATGAAGCGAGAAGAGAAACCAAAAGAAAAAAGAAGAAAAAGAAATGAACAAAGCCTGCAAGAAGTATGGGATTATGTAAAAAGACCAAATCTACGTCTGATTGGGGTGCCTGAAAGTGAGGGGGAAAATGGAACCAAGTTGGAAAACACTCTTCAGGATATCATCCAGGAGAACTTCCCCAACCTAGTAGGGCAGGCCAACATTCAAATCCAGGAAATACAGAGAACGCCACAAAGATACTCCTCGAGAAGAGCAACTCCAAGACACATAATTGCCAGATTCACCAAAGTTGAAATGAAGGAAAAAATCTTAAGGGCAGCCAGAGAGAAAGGTCGGGTTACCCACAAAGGGAAGCCCATCAGACTAACAGCAGATCTCTCAGCAGAAACTCTACAAGCCAGAAGAGAGTGGGGGCCAATATTCAACGTTCTTAAAGAAAAGAATTTTAAACCCAGAATTTCATATCCAGCCAAACTAAGTTTCATAAGTGAAGGAGAAATAAAATCCTTTACAGATAAGCAAATGCTTAGAGATTTTGTCACCACTAGGCCTGCCTTACAAGAGACCCTGAAGGAAGCACTAAACATGGAAAGGAACAACCGGTACCAGCCATTGAAAAAACATGCCAAAATGTAAAGACCATTGAGGCTAGGAAGAAACTGCATCAACTAACGAGCAAAATAACCAGTTAATATCATAATGGCAGGATCAAGTTCACACATAACAATATTAACCTTAAATGTAAATGGACTAAATGCTCCAATTAAAAGACACAGACTGGCAAACTGGATAAAGAGTCAAGACCCATCAGTCTGCTGTATACAGGAGACCCATCTCACACGCAGAGACATACATAGGCTCAAAATAAAGGGATGGAGGAAGATTTACCAAGCAAATGGAGAACAAAAAAAAGCAGGGGTTGCAATACTAGTCTCTGATAAAACAGACTTTAAACCATCAAAGATCAAAAGAGACAAAGGAGGCCATTACATAATGGTAAAGGGATCAATTCAACAGGAAGACCTAACTATCCTAAATATATATGCACCCAATACAGGAGCACCGAGATTCATAAAGCAAGTCCTTAGAGACTTACAAAGAGACTTAGACTCCCACACAATAATAATGGGAGACTTCAACACTCCACTGCCAACATTAGACAGATCAACGAGACAGAAAGTTAACAAGGATATCCAGGAATTGAACTCATCTCTGCAGCAAGCAGACCTAATAGACATCTATAGAACTCTCCACCCCAAATCAACAGAATATACATTCTTCTCAGCACCACATCGTACTTACTCCAAAATTGACCACGTAATTGGAAGTAAAGCACTCCTCAGCAAATGTACAAGAACAGAAATTATAACAAACTGTCTCTCAGACCACAGTGCAATCAAACTAGAACTCAGGATTAAGAAACTCAATCAAAACCGCTCAACTACATGGAAACTGAACAACCTGCTCCTGAATGACTACTGGGTACATAACAAAATAAAGGCAGAAATAAAGATGTTCTTTGAAACCAATAAGAACAAAGATACAACATACCAGAATCTCTGGGACACATTTAAAGCAGTGTGTAGAGGGAAATTTATAGCACTAAATGCCCACAAGAGAAAGCAGGAAAGATCTAAAATTGACACTCTAACATCGCAATTAAAAGAACTAGAGAAGCAAGAGCAAACACATTCGAAAGCTAGCAGAAGGCAAGAAATAACTAAGATCAGAGCAGAACTGAAGGAGATAGAGACACAAAAAACCCTCCAAAAAATCAATGAATCCAGGAGTTGGTTTTTTGAAAAGATCAACAAAATTGACAGCCCACTAGCCAGACTAATAAAGAAGAAAAGAGAGAAGAATCAAATCGACGCAATTAAAAATGATAAAGGGGATATCACCACCGACCCCACAGAAATACAAACTACCATCAGAGAATACTATAAACACCTCTACACAAATAAACTGGAAAATCTAGAAGAAATGGATAATTTCCTGGACACTTACACTCTTCCAAGACTAAACCAGGAAGAAGTTGAATCCCTGAATAGACCAATAGTAGGCTCTGAAATTGAGGCAATAATTAATAGCCTACCAACCAAAAAAAGTCCAGGACCAGATGGATTCACAGCTGAATTCTACCAGAGGTACAAGGAGGAGTTGGTACCATTCCTTCTGAAACTATTCCAATCAATAGAAAAAGAGGGAATCCTCCCTAACTCATTTTATGAGGCCAACATCATCCTGATACCAAAGCCTGGCAGAGACACAACAAAAAAAGAGAATTTTAGACCAATATCCCTGATGAACATCGATGCAAAAATCCTCAATAAAATACTGGCAAACCGGATTCAGCAACACATCAAAAAGCTTATCCACCATGATCAAGTGGGCTTCATCCCTGGGATGCAAGGCTGGTTCAACATACGCAAATCAATAAACATAATCCAGCATATAAACAGAACCAAAGACAAGAACCACATGATTATCTCAATTGATGCAGAAAAGGCTTTTGACAAAATTCAACAGCCCTTCATGCTAAAAACGCTCAATAAATTCGGTATTGATGGAACGTACCTCAAAATAATAAGAGCTATTTATGACAAACCCACAGCCAATATCATACTGAATGGGCAAAAACTGGAAAAATTCCCTTTGAAAACTGGCACAAGACAGGGATGCCCTCTCTCACCACTCCTATTCAACATAGTGTTGGAAGTTCTGGCTAGGGCAATCAGGCAAGAGAAAGAAATCAAGGGTATTCAGTTAGGAAAAGAAGAAGTCAAATTGTCCCTGTTTGCAGATGACATGATTGTATATTTAGAAAACCCCATTGTCTCAGCCCAAAATCTCCTTAAGCTGATAAGCAACTTCAGCAAAGTCTCAGGATACAAAATTAATGTGCAAAAATCACAAGCATTCTTATACACCAGTAACAGACAAACAGAGAGCCAAATCAGGAATGAACTTCCATTCACAATTGCTTCAAAGAGGATCAAATACCTAGGAATCCAACTTACAAGGGATGTAAAGGACCTCTTCAAGGAGAACTACAAACCACTGCTCAGTGAAATAAAAGAGGACACAAACAAATGGAAGAACATACCATGCTCATGGATAGGAAGAATCAATATCGTGAAAATGGCCATACTGCCCAAGGTAATTTATAGATTCAATGCCATCCCCATCAAGCTACCAATGAGTTTCTTCACAGAATTGGAAAAAACTGCTTTAAAGTTCATATGGAACCAAAAAAGAGCCCGCATCTCCAAGACAATCCTAAGTCAAAAGAACAAAGCTGGAGGCATCACGCTACCTGACTTCAAACTATACTACAAGGCTACAGTAACCAAAACAGCATGGTACTGCTACCAAAACAGAGATATAGACCAATGGAACAGAACAGAGTCCTCAGAAATAATACCACACATCTACAGCCATCTGATCTTTGACAAACCTGAGAGAAACAAGAAATGGGGAAAGGATTCCCTATTTAATAAATGGTGCTGGGAAAATTGGCTAGCCATAAGTAGAAAGCTGAAACTGGATCCTTTCCTTACTCCTTATACGAAAATTAATTCAAGATGGATTAGAGACTTAAATGTTAGACCTAATACCATAAAAATCCTAGAGGAAAACCTAGGTAGTACCATTCAGGACATAGGCATGGGCAAAGACTTCATGTCTAAAACACCAAAAGCAACGGCAGCAAAAGCCAAAATTGACAAATGGGATCTCATTAAACTAAAGAGCTTCTGCACAGCAAAAGAAACTACCATCAGAGTGAACAGACAACCTACAGAATGGGAGAAAATTTTTGCAATCTACTCATCTGACAAAGGGCTAATATCCAGAACCTACAAAGAACTCAAACAAATTGACAAGAAAAAAACAAACAACCCCATCAAAAAGTGGGCAAAGGATATGAACAGACATTTCTCAAAAGAAGACATTCATACAGCCAACAGACACATGAAAAAATGCTCAGCATCACTGGCCATCAGAGAAATGCAAATCAAAACCACAATGAGATACCATCTCACACCAGTTAGAATGGCGATCATTAAAAAGTCAGGAAACAACAGGTGCTGGAGAGGATGTGGAGAAATAGGAACACTTTTACACTGTTGGTGGGATTGTAAACTAGTTCAACCATTATGGAAAACAGTATGGCGATTCCTCAAGGATCTAGAACTAGATGTACCATATGACCCAGCCATCCCATTACTGGGTATATACCCAAAGGATTATAAATTATGCTGCTATAAAGACACATGCACACGTATGTTTATTGCGGCACTATTCACAATAGCAAAGACTTGGAATCAACCCAAATGTCCATCAGTGACAGACTGGATTAAGAAAATGTGGCACATATACACCATGGAATACTATGCAGCCATAAAAAAGGATGAGTTTGAGTCCTTTGTAGGGACTTGGATGCAGCTGGAATCCATCATTCTTAGCAAACTATCACAAGAACAGAAAACCAAACACCGCATGTTCTCCCTCATAGGTGGGAACTGAACAATGAGATCACTCGGACTCAGGAAGGGGAACATCACACACCGGGGCCTATCATGGGGAGGGGGGAGGGGGGAGGGATTGCACTGGGAGTTATACCTGATGTAAATGACGAGTTGATGGGTGCAGCACAGCAACATGGCACAAGTATACATATGTAACAAACCTGCACGTTATGCACATGTACCCTACAACTTAAAGTATAATAATAATAATAAATAAATTTAAAAAATAAAAAAAAAAAAAAAAAAAATAAATAAATAATAATAAAAAAAAAACAAATTACACCACTGACTTTCCTGGGTCTCCAGCTTACAGATGATAGATTATGGGACTTCTCAGCCTTCCTATTATGTGAGATAATACATTATAATAAATGTCTTTATCTATATCTCTCTCTCTTATTTATAGGATTTATGAATATAAAACTTCTATAGGATGTTTATATTCTATTTATATATAACTCTTCATATGCATAAATCATATATATGTATTCCTTTCTATATATATCTATATATCAATATATAGCTATATCTTCTATAGGTTCTATGTATCTGGAGAGCCCTGATTGATACATCATGCTATACATATATTAATAGTTTACTATCTGGCTACAGCATAAGAATTTTATCCATGTTTCAGTATTACCTTTACTATCTTCTTTTTTTTTTTGAGATGGAGTCTTGCTCTGTCCCCAGACTGGAGTGCCATGGCGTGATCTCGGCTCACTGCAACCTCCGCCTCCTGGGTTCAAGCAATTCTCCTGCCTCAGCCTTCCGAGTAGCTGGGACTAAAGGCACGTGCCACCACGCCCAGCTAATTTTTGTATTTTTAGTAGAGACAGGGTTTCACCATGTTGGCCAGGATGGTCTCGATCTCTTGACCTTGTGATCTGCCTGCCTCGGCCTCCCAAAGTGCTGGGATTACAGATGTGAGCCACCCTGCCTGGCCTACTATCATTTTTAATGATTGCGGAATATTCTTCTGAGTGGATGTACCATAATTTAATTAAAATTTTCTCTTTTGTTGGTTTTGTCTTTTTGTTGTTGAAGGTATACCTTGGAAATAATGCAAGTTTGGTTCCAAACCACCACAGTAATGCACATACTGCAATAAAGCAAGTCACACAATTTTTCTTAAGTTCCGCAGTGCATAAAAGTTATGCTTACACTATACTGTAGTCTATTAAGTGTGTGATAGCATCATGTCTTAAATGCCATACATACCTTAATTAACAATACTTTATTGTAGAAAAATGCTAACAATCATCTGGACCTTCAGTGAGTCATAATGCTCTTGTTGATGAAGGGTTTTACCTCAACATGGATGGTGGCTGACTGATCAAGGTGGTGGTTGTTGAAGGTTTGGGTGGCTGTGGCAATTTCTTAAAATAAAAGAATAATGAAGTTTGCCACATCAATTGACTATTGTTTTGACGAAAGATTTTTCTGTAGCCTGCAATGCTGTTTGGTAACATGTTACCCCTAGTAGAACTTCTTTCAAAATTAGATTCGATCCTCTCAAACCCTGCTGTTGCTTTATAAACTAATTTTATGTAGTATTCTAAATCCCTTGCTGTCATTTCAACAATGTTCATGGTATCTTCACCAGGAGTACATGCCACACCAATTTCTTTGCCCATCCATAAGAAGCAACTCCTCATCCATTCAGGTTTATCATGAGATTACAGCAATGCAGTCACATCGTCAGGCTCTACTTCTAATTCTAGTTCTCTTGCTTTTTCTACCACATCTGCAGTGACTTGCTCCACTGAAGTCTTGAACCTCTCAAAATCATCCATGAGGGATGGAATCAAATTCTTCCAAACTCCTGTTAATGTTGACATTTTGACCTCCTTCCATGGAATCATGAATGTTCTTAATGGCATCTAGAACAATGAATCCTTTCTAGGTTTTCAATTTACTTTGCCCAGATCTATCATACAAATCACTGTCTATGGCAACTATAGCCTTATGAAATGTATTTCTTAAATAATAAGACTTCAAAAGTCAGAATTACTCCTTGATCCATGGGTTATAGAGTAGATGTTATGTTGGCAGGCATGAAAACATTAATCTCCTTATACGTCTTCATCAGTGCTTTTGGGTGATCAGATGCATTGTCAGTGAGCAGTAATATTTTGAAAGGAATCTTTTTTTCTTAGCAGTAGGCCTCAACAGTGGGCTTAAAATGTTCATAAGCCATGGTGTAAACAGATATGCTATCATCCAGCTTTGTTATTTCATTTCTAGAACACAGGCAAAGTAGATTTAGCTCCTTCTTTCTTTTTAAAGAGAATGCAAATTTATTAAAAAAGTAAAGGAGTAAAAGACTGAGTATTCCATAGACAGAGCAGCAGTGAGGGCTGCTGGGTGACTGTTTCTATGGTTATTTCTTGATCATGTAATTTAGCATAATTCTTAAGGGCTCTAAGATTTAAGAATGGTACATGAGCATTGGCTTCAATGTAAAGACATGAGTTGCATTAGACCCTAAAGAGTTAACCAGATTCTTGAAGTTTTGAAGCTGGGCATTAATTTTTCCTCTCTAGCCATGGAAGTCCTAGATGGCATCTTCCTTCAATATCAGGCTATTTCTTCTTAACTGAAAATCTTTTATTTGGTGTAGCCACTCTCATCAATTATCTTAGTTAGATCTTCTGGATAACTTGCTACAACTTCTCCATCAGCACTTGCTGCTTCACCTTGCACTTTCATGTTATGGAGACAGCTTCTTTCTTTAAACCTTGTGAACCAAACTCTGCTAGCTTTAAACTTTTCTTCTGTAGCTTCCTCACCTCTCTCAGCTTTGATAGAATTGAAGAGTTAGGGTCTTGCTCTAGGCTTTGGTTTAGAGAATGTTGTTTCTGGTTTGATCTTCTATTCAGACCACTAAAACTTTCTCAGCAATAAGACTGTTTCACTTATCATTTGTGTTTTTATTGGAGTAGTACTTTTAATTTCCTTCAAGAGCTTTTCATTTGCATTCACAGCTTGGCTAGCTGTTTGGCTCAAGAGGTCTAGCTTTTGGCCTGTCTCAACTTTTGACATATCTTCCTCACTAATCTTAATCATTTCTAGCTTTTGATTTAAAGTGCAACTCTTCCTTTCACTGAACACTTAGCGGACATTGTAGGATCATTAATTGGCCTAAATTCAATACTACTATGTCTCAGGGAATAGGGAGGCCAAAGGAGAGTGAGAGAGATGGAGGAATAGCTGGTTGGTAGAGCAGTCGGAGCACATACATGTGTTGGTTAAGTTTGCTGTCTTATATAGGCCCAGTTTGTGGCACCCCAAAACAAGTATAATAGTAGCATCAAAGAACACTTATCACACATCACCAAAACAGATATAATAATAATGAAAAAGTTTACAATATTGTGAGAATTACCAAGATGAGGCACAGAGACAGGAAGTGAGCACATGTTGTTGGAAAAACAGCACTAATAGACTTGCTTGATGCAGGGTTCCCACAAACTTTCAATTTGTAAAAAATGTAAAATCTGTGAAGCACAATAAAGTGATTTGCAATCAAAGGAGGTATGCCTGTATAAATCTTTTCACAACGACTTTAATAATGCACAAATACCCATCTCTTGACTACAACAATGTATTGGATTACTTTGGAAGTTTTAGAAATTGGTTTAATTGTAGTTTTTCAATTTTAAAAGTAAAGATTTTATCCATAGAAACAAATTGTTTTTCAAAAGGCTGGTTCCAATTTGCACTCCCACCATAAATATATGAAAATAAATTTAACCACAATTTTTCAGTGTATAAGCTGCCACCTCCCTTTTCCCGATGAAGACATAGAAACCTAAGGTCAAAATTAAACACATAAATCTCCAACTAGTAAGTTTCCCAGCTGAACATTTACGTATTTAACAGACATATATAGTGAATACTCTATGCCAGACACTCTTCTAAGCACCTTATAAGAGTTTATAAGGCTGCTCATGTAAAGGACATTTATTACTATTTTCTTACTGAAATATAATATGTAATCAGTGACTCTATATTTTCGTTTGGTTCTGACTCTCCTTCTCCTTCCTCTCTTCATCCTTTCCACAATTATTATCCAGTGCACACTAGCATACTATGTATCTAATAGCCTCATACCCCATCTACCTTCCCTTTTGCAATACTATCCTCTGGTCTTCCCTAAATAGTAGTGTGGTTCTCCTAATAAGGGCTAACTTTTCTCGTATCCTATGGTCTGAGGCTTGTGAGAGGTAAACAACAGTGCAATATGGTGAAAACTGAATGTGAAATAGACCTCTTTATTTTTTAAAATTTAATTTAATTTTAAGATTCAGGATACATGTGCGGATGTGCAGGTTTTTTACATAGGTAAATGTGTGCCATGGTGGTTTGCTGCATCTATCAACCCATCACCTAGGTATTAAACCCCACATGTATTAGCTGTTTATCTTGATGCTGTCCCTTCCCCTGCCCCCCTGACAGGACCCAGGAGCAGAAAACCAAGCAACATATGTTTTCACTTGTAAGTGGGAGCTGAATGTTGAGAACACATGGACACATGGAGAGGAACAACACACACTGAGCACCTGTTGGTGGGGGCAGAGGGAGGGAGAGCATCAGGAAGAATAGCTGATGGATGCTGGGCTTAATACCTGTGATGGGATGATTTGTGCAGCAAACGACTGTGGCACACATTTACTTATGTAACAAACTTGCACATGTATCCCTGAACTTAAAATAAAAGTTGAAGAAAAATAAAAGAAAAAAAGAAACATTTAAAAAACCCAATTTTTGTTTCACTGATTTTTAAAATTGCTTTTGCATTTCAATTTCGTTTATATCTGCTCTGATCTTTATTATTATTTTTTCTTCTACTAATTTTGGGTTTTGTTTCCTCTTGCTTTTCTAGTTCTTCAAGATGCATTATTAGATTGTTTATTTGAAGTTTTTCTTTTTTGACGTTGGCAGTTATAACTATAAACTTTCCTCTTAGTGCTGCTTTTGCTGTATCCCATAGGTTTTGGTATATTGTGTTTTCATTATCATTTGTTTCAAGAAAATTTTCAATTTCTTTCTTAATTTCTTTATTGACCTAATGGTCATTCAGGAAGATACTGTTTGATTTCCATGTGTTTCCATGTATAGTTTCCAAATTTCCTCTAGTTATTGCTTTCTAGTTTTATTCCATGTAGTCAGAGTAGATATTTGATATTATTTCAAATTTTTTGAATGTTTTAAGATGTGTTTTTGTGACCTGACATGTGGTCTTTCCTTGAGAATGATCCATGTGCTGAGGAAAAGAATGTGTATTCCATAGCTCTTGATTGAAATGTTCTGTACATATCTATTAGATCCATTTGGTCTATAGTGCAGATTAAGTCTGGTCTTTGTTGGTTTTCTGTCTTGGAGATCTGCCCAATACTGAAAGTGGAGTGTTGAAGTCTCCAGCTATTATTGTTTTAGGGCCTCTTTCTTTAGCTCTAATAATATTTCCTTTATATATCTGACTGCTTCTGTGTTGGGTACGTATGTATTTAAAATTGTTACATCCTCTTGCTTAATTGACTGTTTTATCATTATATGGTGACCTTCTTTGTCTCTTATAGTTTTTGTCTTGAAATCTATTTTGTCTGCTCTAAGTATAGTGACTCCTGCTCTTTTTTGGTTTCCGTTGTCATGGAATATCTTTTTCCATCTTTTTATTTTCAGTCTGTGTGTGTCTTTATAGGTAAAGCATGTTTCGTGCAGGCAACAGATCAAAAGATCTTGTTGTTTCATCCATTCGGCCAGTCTATTGCTTTTGATGGGAGAGTTTAGCCCTTTTAGATTCAATGTTATTATTGATAACTAAGGACTGACTTCTGCCATTTTGTTATTTGTATTCTGATTATTTTGTGGTCTTCTCTTCCTTCTTTCTTTCATTCTTTTCTTCCTCTAGTGAAGATGATTTTCTCTGGTGATATGATTTGGTTTCTTGCTTTTTATTTTTTTGTATACATTGTATGCTTTTGGGTTTTAGGTTACCAGGAGACTTACAAATACTATCTTATAACCCATTATTTTAAGCTAATAACAACCTAACACTATTTGCATAAACAAACAAGCAAAAGGAAAACTAACAAAAACTTGCCATAACTTTGTTCCCCTGCATTTTAACTGTTTTTTATTTCTATTTATATCTTATTGTACTATGTCTTGAAAAGTTGTAATTATTTTTTATTGGTTCATCATTTAGTCTTTCTAATTAAGATAAGAGTAGTTTACACACCACAGTTACAGTGTTGTAAACTGGTAAGTTTTGCTCCTTCAGGTGATTGTTTATTGCTCATTAATATCCTTTTCCTTCCATTTTTGTAGAGATGGGGTTTCACCATGTTGTCCAGGCTGGTCTTGAACTCCTGACCTCAAGTAATCCACCTGCCTCAGTCTCCCAAAGTGTTGGAATTACAGGCATGAGCCACCACACCCAGCCAAAAATATATGGCAGTTTTCACCTTTTTTTTTTGAGATGGGGTCTCACTCTGTTGTCTAGGCTGGAGTGCAGTGGCACGATCTCAGCTCATTGCAACCTCTGCTTCCTGGGTTCAAGTGATTCTCTTGCCTCAGTCTCTGGAGTACCTGGCATGTGCCACCATGCCTAGCAAATTTTTGTATATATTTTTATTTTTAGTAGAGAGGGGGTTTTGCTATGTTGGCCAGGCTGGTCTCGAACTCCTGGCCTCCAGTGATCCACCTGCCTTGTCCTCTTAAAGTAGTGGGACTACAGGCATAAGCCATCATGCTTGGCTCTTTTCTTTCTGATTGAAGTACTCTCTTTAGCATTTCTTGTAGGACAGGTCTAGTGTTGATGAAATCCCTCAGCTTTTGTTTGTCTGGGAAAGTCTTTATTTTCCCTCATGTTTAAAAGAGTATTTTCACCAGATATACTTTTCTAGGGTATATGTTTTTTTCAGCACTTTAAATATGTCATGCACATATTCAGCACTTTAAATATGTCATGCCACTCTCTCCTGGCCTATAAGATTTCCACTGAAAAGTCTGCTGCCAGATGTATTGGAACTCCACTGTATGTCTTTTGTTTCTTTTCTCTTGCTGCTTTTAGGATCCTTTTTTAATCCTTGACTTTTGGGGGTTTGATTCTTAAGTGCCTAGAGGTAGTCTTCTTTGTGTTAAATCTGCTTGGTGTTCTATAACCTTTTTCTACTTGTATATTGATATCTTTCTCTAGGTTGGGAAGTTCTCTGTTATAATCCTTTTGAATAAACTTTTTACCTCCATCTGTTTCTCTACCTTCTCTTTAAGGCCAATAACTGTTAGACTTACCCTTTTGAGGCTATTTTCTAGATCCTGCAGTAATGCTTTATTTTTTTAATTCTATTTTTCTTTTGTCTTCTCTGACTGTGTATTTTCAAACAGGCTATCTTCAAGCTCACTAATTCTTCTGCTTGATTAATTCTGCTATTGAAGGACTCTGGTGCATTCTTCAGAATGTCAGTTGCATTTTTTAGCTCCAGAACTTCTGCTTGATTCTTTTAAATTATTTCAGTTTCTTTGTTAAATTTATCTAATAGAATTCTGCATTTTTTTTCTTTGTGTTTTCTTTGAGCTTCCTAAAAGCAGCTATTTTGAATTCTCTCTCTGAAAGGTCACATATCTCCATTTTTCCAGTATTAGTCTCTGGTGCCTTATTTAGTTCATTTGGTGAGGTCATGTTTTCTTGGATGGTGTTGATGCTAGTGGATGTTCTTCAGTGTTTGGGCATTGAAGGGCTAGGTATTTATTGTAGTCTTCAGTGGCTAGATTTCTTTGTAGCCATTCTTCTTGGGAAGGCTTTATGTATATTTGAAAAGACTTGGGTGTTGTTATCTGATATGGATTGGCTGTGTCCCCACCCAGATCTCATTTTGAATTCTCATGTGTTCTGGGAGGGACCTAGTGGGAGGTGGTTGAATCAAGGGGGCAGGTCTTTCCTGTGCTGTTTTCATGATAGTGAATAAGCCCCATGAGATCTGATGGTTTTAAAAGTGGGAGTTTCCCTGCACAAGCTCTCTTCTCTTGTCTGCCACCATGTGAGATATGCCTTTCACCTTCCACCATGATTGTGAGGCCTTCCCAACCATGTGGAACTGTAAGTTCATTAAACCTTTTTTTCTTCCCAGTCTCAGATATGAAAGAGGATTAATACAATTGATACCAGTAGGGTGGCATGCTACTGAAAAAATACCTGAAAATGTGGAAGTGACTTTGGAAATGGGTAACAGGCAGAAGTTGGAACAGTTTGGAGGGCTCAGAAGAAGACAGGAAAATGTGGGAAAGTTTGGAACTCTCTAGAGACTTGTTGAATGGCTTTGACCAAAATGCTGATAGTGATATGGACAATAAGAAATTTCTTCCTCCAGATACCCCAAATCATCTCTCTCAAGTTCAAAGTTCCACAAATCTCTAGGGCAGGGGCAAAATGCCACCAGGATCTTTCCTAAAGCATAACAAGAGTCACCTTTGCTCCAGTTACCAAGTTACTCATCTCCATCTGAGACCACCTCAGCCTGGACTTCATTGTCCATATCACTATCAGCATTTTGGTTGAAACCATTCAACAAGTTTCTAAGAAGTTTCAAACTTTCCCACATCGTCCTGTCTTTGAAACTGTTCCAACCTCTGCCTGTTACCTAGTTCTAAAGTTGTTTTCACATTTTTTGGGTCTCTTTACAGCAGTGCTTCACTACTTCTGGTACCAATTTACTGTACTAGTCTGTCCTCATGCTGCTATGAGGACATACCCAATACTAGGTAATTTATAAAGTAAAGAAGTTTAATTGACTCACAGTTCTTCAGGGTGAGGAAGCTTTAGGAAACTTACAATCATGGTGGAAGGGGAAGCAAACATGTCCTCCTTCACATGGTGGCAGGAAGAAGTGCTGAGCAAAGGGGGAAAAAGCCCTTTATAAAACTATCAGATCTCGTGAGTACTCACTCACCACTAGAATAGCATGGGGGAACTGCCCCCATAATCTAATCATCTCCCACAGGGTCCTTCCCCCAACACGTGGGGATTACAATTCTGATTAAAATTCCATATGAGATTTGGGTGGGGTCACAGAGCCAGACGATATCACTTGGTATCACTGCTGGTTATTCAGGGCCCAAGGACTCTTCAGTTAGTGGGTAATGAATGCAGGCAGGACTAGGTCCTTTTCTTCAAGCAGCAGCTTCCATTCCTGCCCAGGGTGTGTCTAGAAATGTCATCTGGGAGCTAGGGCCTAGATTAGGGACCTCACTTCTCTGACTGGTGCCTATCCTGTTGTGGCTGAGCTGGTATTCAAGATGAAAGACAAGTCCTCCCCAGGATTCCTCTCCTCTCTTCAGGTGGAAGGAAGGGGTCTCCTTTGGAGCTGTGAGTTGTGCAGCCTGAGGCTAGAGGAGGGATGATGCCAGCACTACCTTGGCTGCCCTAGCTGGTGTCTCAGTTTGTCACATTCCTCCCCAATCCACTGGCCCTAGTTCAGCCCTAGGATTCTCCTACTACTTTCAATCTTTATGGCCTAGACTGCCTTTCAAGTTTACTTAGAGACTAAGAGCACTTTGGCACTTGGTGGCAAGGTTTGCTGGCACCAGGGTTCAGACCACTGGAATCTGCAATTCCCTTCTGGCTAGGGCTGGTTTAAATGCTCCCTCTGTGGGCGGGCCTCAGCTGAGTTAGGTCTGGTTTTCCTTTCTGCTCTAACAGGACAGCATTGAGTTCAGTGCTTCACAATTGCTGTGTTCTCCATCCCCCAATTCCCAGAGATACTTTCCACACCATATCATGGCTGCCAGGAGTGGGGGATGAGTGGCACCAATGATTCAGGACTGTTTTTTTCTATCTCTTCAGTGCCTCTTTCAGTGATATAAAACCAGATACTGTGAGTGCTCACCTGATTCTTGGTTCTTCTGAAGGTGTTTTTTTAATTTTTTATTTTTTCTGTGTAGGTAGTTGTTAACTTGGTATCCTTGTTTGGGAGACGATTGGTGGAGCTTTCTATTTGTCATGTCGCTCCACCTCTCCCTCAAGTCTTTAATCCATCTTAAGTTATTATTTGTATTTGATGATAGGGGTCTAGTTTCATTCGTATGCATATGGTTAGCCAATTATCTTGACCCTATTTATTGAATAGGGTGTTTTTCCCCCATTGCTAATTTTCATTGACTTTGTAAAAGATTAGTTGGTTGTAGTTGTGTGGCTTTATTTATGGGTTCTCTGTTCTGTTCTATTGTTCTATGCATCTGTTTTTGTATCAGTACCATGCTGTTTTGGTCACTGTAGCTTTGTAGTATAGTTTGAAGTCAGGTAATGTGATGCCTGTAGGTTTGTTCTTTTTGCTTAGGATTGCTTTAGCTGTTGGAGATCTTTTTTGATTCCATATGAATTTTGGAATAGTTTTTTCTAATTCTGTGAAGAATGACATTGGTAGTTTGATGGAAATAACATTGAATCTGTAGATTGCTTTGGGCAGTATGGCCATTTTAACAATATTGATTCTTCCATTCCATGAGTGTGGACTATTTTTCCATTTGTTTATGTTATCTATTATTGTTTTCACCCATGTTTTATGTTTCTCTTTGTAGAGATTTTTCACCTGCTTGGTCAGATGTATGTGTCCTGTTTATGTTATCAGTAAAGCTTCTGGTCAATAGTAGGCTACTAGTAGTTAAGTTTTTGAGGAGTCGAGTTATACATGGATTTTCAACAGCATGTGGGGTCAGTGCCCCTAACCCTTGTGCTGTTCAAGTTTTAACTATCTATATCTATCTAATCTTATTTTTTCTTGGCAAGATAATTGAATAAAATACTAGTTATAAAATTGTATTGGGATTATAATACATAAAGATGTAACATATATGATAATAATAGCACAAAGGAGGGGAGAGGGTATAGATCTATATTGGAGCAAGAAAATGACACTAGGTAGTAAACTCAAGTCCACAGCAAGAAATAAAAATTAGCAAAAATGGTGAATATGTAGGCTAATAAAAGACCCTATATTTCTCTCTTTCATTTTCTTAACTCATTTAAAAGATAAAGATTGTATAAAGCAATTCTTATGCTGTATTGTTGAGTTTATAACATATACAGATGTAATATGTACATTAACAATGGCACAAAGGAGGAGGAAAGAAGGGAGCTATGTTGGAGCAAAGTATCTGTATTTTACTGAATTAAGTTAGTATAAATATACACGTAGATTTTGAAATGTTAAAATGTATATTGTCAACCCTAGAATAACCACTGGGAAAAGTAAAAATATAATCAAAAATCGTTAAAGGAATTAAAATGGTATAGTAGAAAATAATCACTTAAGACAGAAGAAGGCAGTAAAGTAAAACAGAGGAACAAATATATCCATATAGAAAAATAGCAGTATGGTAGACATACATCCTACTTTAATTGTAATTACAGGCCGGGTACAGTGACTGATGCCTGTAGTCTAGCACTTTGGGAGGCTGAGGTGGGCAGATCACTTGAGTCCCAGAGTTCAAGACCAGCCTGGGTGACATAGTGAAACCCTGTCTCTATATAAAAAAACAACACAAAATTATCCGGGTGGTGACATGTGCCTATAGTCCCAGGTGCTTGGGAGGCTGAGGTGAGAGGATTGTTTGATCCCAGCAGGCAGAGGTTGAAATGAGCAAGATTGTGCCACTGCACTCCACCCTGGGTGACAGAGTGAGTCCCTGCCTCAAAAAACAAAACAAAACAAAAACAAAAACAGTAATTACAATAATTGTAAAATGATCAAAACTTCAACCAAAAGACAGAAATTGTTAAACTGGATTTTTGAAAACAAGATTCAACTATTTGCTGTTCATAAGAGATATACTTTAGATTCAAATATACAAATGCGCTAAAAGTAAAAATGTGGAAAATGTAATACCATGCAAACAACAATCCTAAGAAAGCTGGAGTGGTTTTACTAATCTCATACAAACAGAATTTAAAGCAAAAATATTACTAGAGACAAAGAGGGGCAGGTTATAATAATAAAAGTCAATCTATAAAAAAAAATTATATGTGGATCTAACAATAGAGTGTCAAAATAAGTCAAGCAAAAATGGACAGAATTAAAGTGAGAAATAGACAATTCAGTAAGTTTTGGAGATGTCAATATTCCATGTTTAATAATGGATAGAGCAACAAGAAAAAGAATTATAAAACGTTAAGGAAACTTGAACAGTTCCATCAACCAACTCGACCTAAGTGACATCTATAGCATACTCTATTCAACAACAGCATTATAATCTTTCCATGCTTAATATTGGGCAATTCAGTCTCATGTGCTCTGCAACCTCACCAAGGTTAAGCCTGTGTTATACAGTTGGCTTACCAAAACTTGTGGCTGTTTAATAGGCAACTTTCTATTTGTTAGCAACTTGTTTATAGAGTATATTAAAATAACTTTTTGCTTTTTTTTTTATTTTAGGGGTGTTTACAGCCCCGGAATCATAACTCATTACAGTTTTAGGGAAATGTCTAGAACTGACAGACCATTCTCACGTTTCCAGCTAGAGTTGAAAAGTAGGGAAGGGTTTCTTCAAACTCAGTGAAAGCCAGATATAGTTGATAGCCTGATGCAGTTTGGCAGAGGCATGGAATTACCTGTTTTTGTTTTTGATTTTATAGGCAGTATTAATGACAATTGTTAACATATACAAAAGTAAAGGAAATAGTACCAGAACCCCCATGTACTCATTACCTGCCTCCGACAATCATCACCTCATGATGACTCTTGTTTTGTTGATACCACCCTACCTACTCTTTACCACCTCAGCACCAAAGTATTAAAAAAATTTCCAGATATTGTATTATGGAATACCTTCAGAAATTCATCTATTCAAGCAGAGGTAGATGTTAGTAACATATTGAGTTAAGAATTAGGAAACCCAGATCTAGCTTTTGTTATTAAAGAATGCTGGTCAAATCTCCTATTTTCTCTTGGCTTCAGTTTATGTGTAAAATGAGGTACGTTGGTCTCCGTATCAGTGGTTCTTCACCATGTGTGCACTGCACATTAGAATTAGCTGGGGAGCTATTAACCATTTTGGAACCTCTTGAGACTGGGGCCTGGCTTTAGTATTTTAAAAAACCCTCAAGTGATTCTAATGTGAAGTCAATATTGAGAACCAATAATCTAGAATGATCTCTCTAATGGATAACTTTATGTGTCAATTTGCCTAGACTGTAGTATTCAGTTATTTAATTGACCACTAATCTAAGTGCTACTGTGAAAGTACTTAGTTGATGTGGTTATTATTTACAATCAGCTAACTTTAAGTAAAAGAAAACTATGCTCAATAATGTGAGTGGAATTCATCTAATCAGTTGAAGGCTCTAAGATCAAAAACTGAAGTTTCCTGAAGAAATTCCGCCTCAAGACTAAAGCAGCAACTTCTGCCTGACTTTCCAGCCTCTCAGCCTGCCCTACAGATTTTGGATTTGCCAGCCCCCACAATCATGTGATCCAATTCCTTAAAATCTCTCTTTCTCTCCTATGTATATGTGTGTGCCTCTGTGTGTGTGTATGTGTGTGTGTATATATACACATATATACACACACATACACACACACATATGTATATATATAATGTGTGTGTGTGTGTGTATGTGTGTGTGTGTGGTTCTGTTTCTCTGGAGAACTCTGTTACAGTCTTTCTCTGTATTTCTAAGCGTTTCTGGTTCTGATTCTGTATCTCTGCTTTTTTCAAAACCAGTCTTTGCCTTTCTGAAAACTGCCATTGGCAGTTTTAAGATTTACTGAGAGGTTATTATTTATTGAGCAGTTACTATGTGCCAGGAAGCATGCTTAGAGTCTTTCCACTTACCTCCCTTAGTTGTAATAACTGAGCTACTTCTGTCAACATTCCTAATGGAGTACTTGCAAAATAGTAAGATAAATTTTGTTCTTTTTGTCCTCCATAATTGTGTTAGATCTATATTAGTATGTTGGGTCATGGAGCATCAGTAACTTGGAGATAACTTTTCTACCCCAGTTATTCTTTTCTTTATTGCCTATAGCCTGATTTCTTTGGGTCTGGATGTATTTCTGTTTGGCCTAGGGAGACAGAATTATTTGTGGTCCACAGTGCTCAGCAAAGAGCACTTAATATAATGATAAAATGAAGCAAATATTGATTGCCTTAAATTCAAATTGCACCTTTCCTCTGAAATCTTAGGAGTCTGCATAGGGACTATCAAAGTTGAAAGAGTGAACCCAGGAGGTGGGCATTAGTGGAAAGAGGTCTAGATTATCAGGCATGGTGATCACCTGTTAGATGCACAATCTCAGGTCCCACTCCAGACCTACTTAATGAGAACATGCATTTTAAAAAGATTCCCAAGTGACTCATAGGCATATTAAAGTTGAGAAGCTCTGGTCTATTATGCATCTTTCATGTTATTTTAGCTGTCCCATTTGTGGCCAACTATTTACTCGTTTTGTGACATGGCTCTTGGGGTTAGGATTCCAACTATAACCTGGATTGGGAACTCAGGAAGGACCAGAATAAAGGCTCAGTCTAGGGCTGTAAAATAGAGAACAATAAAAAATGGCCTTGGAATAGTTGGCATTAGCTTCCTGAAAACAATTTAATTTTTTCTTTAGTTTATCTTTCAATTCACCCCAACTGTTCTCCCTGCTCACCTGTGGAACCATGATTTCAAATAATTCCATCCCATACATACCTCTTTGTTTTTAGGTCAGTTTAAATTATTTTCTCATTTTACAAGTCCCCTCACCCTTAGTCCAAATGTGTTACTGCGAACACACGCAGGCCCACCATTGTCAGAGCAGATACTTTTGGATTAAGCCAGTGATCAAAAACTGGACTTACCCAAATCTGATGCAAAACAAAATGTTCCCAGGCAGGCCAGCCCTTACCACATCATTCCCAGTTCCTTACACTCCTCCCCTATGAAAAATTCTGTTTCCCTGTTTCTGGTGTGCAGCCTAGCTTATCACTTTTCACATCTGGGGCAGAATGATTTTAAGTCATTTTAGACAAAAATCGAAGCGCAATTTATCTTCATTCCTAATTGTGCCAGTTAGCCTCAGGAAAAGCCAGGTCCTTCATGAAAACTGTTATCAAGCCTTACAGTGGACTTGATAAGTTGAATCTAGAACATCCTACCTGCTTAGCTGAGTGTTTGGGTTAGTGTTGCATGGGCATCTTTCTGGAGCAGATTTTTATTCAGTGTTAAGTGATCTAAAACATTTTTTAATAGCAAAGATGGCTGTGTTGTGGAATATAATACTCGCATGAAGTTTTAAGATAGAACACAAGACTTCAAGTAAGTTTCAGCTCGTGTCAGTTTTCAAGCAGAAACTTCTTTGAAGTTGATCATTAAAAAGTCAGGAAACAACAGGTGCTTGAGAGGATGTGGAGAAATAGGAACACTTTTGCACTGTTTTGGGGACTGTAAACTAGTTCAACCATTGTGGAAGGCAGTGTGGCGATTCCTCAAGGATCTAGAACTAGAAATACCACTTGACCCAGCCATGCTATTACTAGGTATATACCCAAAGGATTATAAATCTTGCTGCTATAAAGACACATGCACACATATGTTTATTGCAGCACTATTCACAATAGCAAAGATTTGGAACCAACCCAAATGTCCATCAATGACAGACTGGATTAAGAAAATGTGGCACATATACACTGTGGAATACTATGCAGCCATAAAAAAGGATGGGTTCATGTCCTTTGTAGGGACATGGATGAAGCTGGAAACCATCATTCTGAGCAAAGTATTGCAAGGACAGGAAACCAAACACTGCATGTTCTCACTCATAGGTGGGAATTGAACAATGAGAACACTTGGACACAGGGTGGGGAATATCACACACTGGGGCCTGTTGTGAGGTGGGGGGAGGGGGGAGGTATAGCATTAGGAGATATACCTAATGTAAATGACGAGTTAATGGGTGCAGCACACCAACATGTCACGTGTATACATATGTAACAAACCTGCATGTTGTGCACATGTACCCTAGAACTTAAAAATATAATAAAAAAATGAAAAAAAAATTTTCAGAACCATTCATTAATTCAACAAACATTTATTGAGCACCTACTACATACCAGAATTTTGAAATCAGTATTGCTTTTGGGGATTTATTTTTGTAGTCTGGATTTCGATTTGAGTTTGAATTCTAGGTTTGCAGCATATCTAGCTGTGGGAGAATGAGCAAGTCCTTTAACATCTGTATCTCAGTTTTTCTGCCTATGAAATGGGAATAATAATTGCACCTATCTAATATGTTGCTGTAAAATTTAATAATATAATCACACAAAACGCTTAGAAAAAAAAGTTTCTGCTTGCAAAGGGCACTTCAAATGAGGTCTCCCATATCCCTTTACGGATACGTATCTACTCTCCTCTGCCATTAGGAGTAGTTAGGTGGGCCAGTTTGAGAACTCTGTGTGCCAAGAATTATGCTAGATGATGAGGATACAGGGATGACTAAAACAGGCCCTGATCTCCAGGATCTTATAATGAGGGACAGAAAACATTCCCAAGTAGACACTGAGTTCCTGGAGGACAGGGAACCATCCCCTAATTGTCATTGAGTAAATTAAACCCACAGCTTTCTCTTCCTATAATGATCAGTTAACAAACATTGCCTGAGCTCCTTGCCCTGTGAGCAAGGCTGTGCTGGATACTGGTAATACAGCAATAAATCAGTCACATGCCCATCCCTCAGGTGGACCTTCTGGTAGGGGAAAAATCAATGGAGCAGACACTCACTAGACCTGAGGGCACTGCACTCAGCTGAGAAGCGCTAGAAGCAAAGGATTGCAGAGGAAGTGAGTTCCAAATGGGGTGACATTTAAGACAGAATCACCCTGCTTTGGGAAATATATCACTTCAACAACAACAAAAAGCACTGTTACCAACTATGAAATGAAAGGAGATGCCCTTTTGTTTTGTTTCACTGAAGTGAGTTTTTTTATTATACTTTTATATGTAAAAAAATTTCTTCATGGAACCTGTGACAAAACCAGAACAAATAGCCCCAGACTAAATTTAAATTCATTGGGATGGCAGTGGCTCCCAGGGTTTCTATGTTCTGTGTGTTTAATTTTTTTTTTGATTGTCATAAAAAATACATAACATAAAATTTGTCATCTTAACCAAAGAGAGTGGTAGGAAACTGATTTTGTGATGCATATCCAAACACACACCTGGAAGATATTAATGTATTGAGACTGAAGGAGCCCGAGAGAGCAATTTTTTTGTAGGAAAAATTGGTGTTCTATGCAACTTCTTATACTACTAAAATGGAGAAAGAGAGAAGGCGCTATCATTCACCTTAAGCCAAGTATGAAAGGGTGCTTTAATAAAACCGCTAAGAGAGCTTGGCATGTGAACCTGGAGTTTGTGGGGGATGCATACATTCTGGTAAGAGAAACGGGTTGTGTTGATCTAGAGTGGAAGATTAGAGAGAGGAAAAGCTACATATGGAGTAAATTCCTTCTCACTGACAAGAGGGCAAGAATGTGTATTGTCTGTGACCAAATTTGAAACACGTGTGAAGGTGACTGCTTGGCGCCATTTTGAATTTTGCCCAAGCATAATTGAACTTACTGGGCTCATGGTAGGTCCCAGTGTAGAGTCTGTGGGCTGGACTAGTCCAATGCCCAGGAACTGAGGGTAGAAACTGTAAGTTGACAGCCAGAGAAAATGCATCATGCAAAAACAAGTTGAAAGGCCTCAGCAGTTATCTCTGAGGAACCTGTGTATTTCCCCATGAGATGAAGAATTCATCACATCCATAATGCACCAAGATCAGCTATCATGTTTTACCAGTCGTGATGGTTAATTTTATGTGTCAATTTGACTGGGCCCATACATTTGGGCATACATTATTCTAGGTGTGTCTGTGAGAGTGTTTTGGATGAGATTAATATTGGAATCCCTAGATGGAATAAAACAGATGGCCTTCCCTAATGTGGGTGAGTCCCATCCAATCAGTTGAACACCTGAATAAAATAAAAATACTAACCCTCCTGTGAGTAAGAGGGAATTCGTCCTGCCTGATTGCCTTTAAATGGGGACATTAATTTTTTCCTATCTTCAGACTTGAACTGAAACATCAACTTTTCCTTGTCTTGGGCCTACTGGCCTTCAGACTGGAAATACATCATCCACTCTCCTGGGTCTTCTGCAGATCTTGAGACTTGTCATCCTCCATGATTAGGTGAGTCAATTCCTTATAACAAGTATATTGGATATATAATATTATATGTACATATTATAATATATATGTAATATATGTACATAATAGAAAAAATATATATCCTACTGGTTTTGTTTCTCCGGAGAACCCTAATACACCAGTCTAGTAAGACTTATCTTGTTCATTCCCTGTTCTTCTTCTCTTGGCTGTAATCTGGGTGAGCCATTGGCAACCTAGTGGAGAGTAAAGCGGGAGGAGGAGAAAAAAATTCCATGTGGGGAAATAGAAAAGAAATGGCTCTGTCTCTCACCATGACTACTAAGAGACATGATCTTATCCACCAGAAGATAGTTCTGGATTAGAAGACAAAATCTCTCAGTTCTGGCTCCAGTTATGTTAGATATTAACTGGGTAATATTTAGCAACGTGACTCAACTTTCCTAGAACCTGTGTTTTCTAATCAGTGAAATAGGGCTTAACAAAACCTGCCTCGCCTGCCTGATGAATTGTTAAAATGATCAAGAGAGCTAAGATACTTGAAAAAAATTAAGGTGCTAAAGCTATACACATATAAGGCATTTATATGATATGATTTCAGAGGAAGAAGAAGGGCCCTTGGCCCTCCTTGAACTTCCCTCATCTATAGGTTAATAACAAAACTTGGATTTTTTTTGAATAGCAGAAAAATGAATATTTATTTAACACCAGCTGTATGAAAGGTTCTGGGCTGGACATTTTAACAGAACAAACTCAGTTAATCTTCACAACATCTCTGTTTTCCTATGAATTATTATCTCCATTTTATAGATGAGTAGCCTGAATCTCAAAGTGATAACTTTCCCAAGATCACACACCTAGCAAGTGATGGAGGTAAGGTAATTCATATCTGTCTGACTCTTAAATTAATCTCCTTAATTGTCAAGTCATTCTTCTCCCTAAAGTTGATACATGCTAAATTATAATTTTCCCTCGGAGGAATACCTGAATCTCAGTCATTCAGTGTCAGACAGCTGAGTATGAATGAGTTTGTCAACTCATTTCAGAGCATGTTTTGACTGGGGTTAAAGAATGGAAGCAGAAGGCACTGGATACCACTCAAGGATGGGATGGCATTAAAAAAGTAAGATATAGTGGAAAGAACAAGGGCATTGTGAATCAGTCAAGACTGGCTTTAGATTCCTGTTCTTTTATACAGCTATGTGATTTTGGGAAAATTATTTAGCTTACTTGAATTAAATGAGAATAAGTTAAAGAATTTTAAGGACTGAGGTGATGTTTGTAAAGTTGAAATCTGATGTTTTGGTATGTCCAGCCCTCTGTGTCCTTTGAGGGACTGTCCCTTCCCTCGTTCCATGTGATCCTAGTGGGGTTGTTAATTATGATGCCCCTCAACCTTGGCTATAGTGATAATCATATAATCTAGAATGGGCCTTTTATAATATCTATCCCTTGGCAACAGTGATTGGTCCAGGGGTTGGCACCAGATCTAAGCATGGCCAATAAGGTGCCTTCTCTGGATTGACTTTTGGATGCTGGGGAGAATATAAGCTGTTTTTCTGTTTGGCTTTCTAAACTGGAAGCATGTAAACCTGAAGGTATGGGCAGTTATCTTCCCTTGCACATGGAAAGAATCTGTCTACAAAATGAACCCAATACACAGAAGGGAGTTGAGGGGAGAGAAGTATGCTCTTGAATCCTCCTGTATCTAAAGCAGGTTACCTGTTGCACTTTCCAATTTATGAGTCCCTAACCCCACTTTTGTTTTTGCGTAAATAGTTTGAGTTGGGTTTCTCTCAAGTGCTTTTGAAATAATTCTGACTTTTACAGTGTTATAGTATATATAAAATTCATATACATAAAAATAAAAATGCTTATAGCATGACTAGTACTGAATAAATGATAATACATGTAATATAAGAAATTATTTGAAAAAACATAAATGTGATTTTCCATTTGCGTTTTGGGGTACATTTTTTTCTTAGCTTAAGACATCCATTTACTTCTAAGGAAATCAGATGGAGAATAAGAAATGAAAGAAAACACTTTGGGAGGCTGAGGTGGGCAGATCACTTGAGGTCAGGAGCTTGAGACCAGCCTTGCCAACACAGCGAAATCCCATTTCTACTAAAAATAGAAAAACAAATAGCCAGGTATGGTGGCACATGCCTATAATACAAGCTACTCAAGAGGCTGAGGCATGAGAATCTCTTGAACCTGGGAGGTGGAGGTTGCAGTGAGCTGAGATTGTGCCACTGCACTCCAACTTGGGTGACAGAGCCCAAGTCTGTCTCTAAAAAAAACAACAGCAAAAGAAAACATTAACTTTTAGCTTTTGACATTTAAAATAGAATTCTATACCAGGAAAATATTTTGAAAGCTACACATTATTAGAAGAAGATTTTTCTAAATTCCCAAATCTTCTTTTTTAGCATATCAGAATCCAGGCTTGGAGAGACAAAAGTGTAAGGGGAAAAGCTCTTCCCTCTGAGGTCTGCACTGTGAGAAAAATTCAGAGAGGTAGAAGAGGCCATAACATGTCCCAGTTTCTCCTTTTTACTGTGTAGTGGGTTCTGAGCCAATATGGAATGACTCAGCATACTTAAGTGGGTGGAAAATGTAGCAAGACAGAGAGATCTACTTCTTTGGTTTCCTGTGGTGTAAACAGTAGGTTTAGAGCTACTACACCTGCAATGGGGCCCTTTGTAATGGGGCTAGGGGAAGCTTGCAACATACTGCATGGACCAAGAGCTGAAAGAAGGACATGAGAGATAATTCAGAAGAGTCCCAGCTCAACAGGAGCTATGGGAAGCATTATTTATGCTACATGTGTCAGAGACTCTTGCTTGTAGAGCATAAAAATTTGATGCTGTGATTTTGGTCACAACCTAGGTTGGCTCTCCAGTGAGCTGATAGAATATGCTAGAGGAAGCAAAGAGTAAAACCACTGACACTGTCAGACAGGCACAAAAAAAGTTAAAATTCTATTTTTGAAGGGATTCATGAGTGTACAGAATTAAAGTCAAGATGATCACAGTTGATGGGGTAATACATCAAATTGTCCACAAGTGTTTCTTCTGCATCCCTCTTGAGCATCCTCAGTTTACGGGGTCTGAACTATGGACTTAATTGGAGGCTTAGATGATTTGAGGAGTTCCTTTCCTCCAGTGTCCTATGATCCTATGATATGAAGTATTGGGGAAACCCGCCCCCAGTATTTCAGTGTAGGTTCTTTCTATTTTCCATAAGTGTCGACCAGTTTGAGAAATAAAGAGAAAGAGCACAAAGAGAGGAATTTTACAGCTGGGCCACTGGGGGTGATGTCACATATCGGTAGGACTGTGATGCCCACCTGAGCTGCAAAACCAGCAAGTTTTGTTAAGGGTTTCAAAAGGGGAGGGGGTACAAGAACAGGGAGTAGGTCACAAGATCACATGCTTCGAAGGGCAAAAAGGAGAACAAAGATCACATGGCTTCTGAGGAAACGGGACAAAAGGCAAAACAGAACTTCTGATAAGGGTCTGTGTTCAGCTGTGCATGTGTTGTCTTGATAAACATCTTAAATGACAGAAAACAGGGTTCGAGAGCAGAGAACCAGTCTGACCTAAAATTTACCAGGGTGGGGTTTTCTCCCCACCCTAATAAGCCTGAGGGTACTGCAGGAGACCAGGGCGTATTTCAGTCCTTATCTCAACCACGTAGGACAGACACTCCCAGAGCAGCTGTTTATAGACCTCCCCTGAGGAATGCAATTATTTTCCTAGGGTCTTAATATTAATATTCCTTGCTAGGAAAAGAATTTAGCAAAATCCCTCCTACTTGCACGTCCGTTTATAGGCTCTCTGCAAGAAGAAAAATATGGCTCTTTTTGCCCAACCCCGCAGGCAGTCAGACCTTATGGTTGTCTTCCCTTGTTCCCTAAAATTGCTGTTATTCTGTTCTTTTTCAAGATGCACTGATTTCATATTTTTCAAACACACATGTTTTACAATCAATTTGTACAGTTAACACAATCATCACAGTAGTCCTTAGGTGACGTACATCCTCAGCTTACAAAGATAACAGGATTAAGAGATTAAAGTAAGACAGGCATAAGAAACTATAAGCGTATTATTAGGAAAGTGATAAAAGTCCATGAAATCTTCACAATTCCTCTGCTGTGACTCCAGCTGGTCCCTCCATTCGGGGTCCCTGACTTCCCGCAACAATGAAGTTTCTAAGAAAAAAAAAAAAGAAGTCTTATTTGTAGGATGCTGACTCTTCTGCTTAGAGATGGGTTGCTCTTCATCTAATGGGTCAAAAAAGTCAGAGGCTTCACAGCCAGATGGTTGAGGGGTCTGGTGTCTAGTGGAAGCATGCTGGTTCAAGGTCCTGACGCCCAGACTCTGGGAGTGTACTGAGTCCTATGGGAGGGGTAACATTGTAAACAGAATCTTCTGCTGAGAAGATTCATCTTGCCCTACTTTGTTCCCACTCCATTTTTAGACAGCTGCACAGATTTGAAAGTTATTTCTTTTACTTTCTTTCTTTCTTTTTTTTTTAGTTCTCAACCATGCCAATTGTTCCATCTTTGTTCTCTGGAACCAAGCAGATTAAGTAATTTATTACAAATAATAACACTCCCACATTATGCTGAGTGAAATAAGCCAGATGCAGAAAGACAACCACTACATGATCTTACTTATTATGTGGAATCTTTTTTTAAAAAGTCAAATTCATAGTAACAGAGAGAAGTGTAGTTACCAGTGGAGTTGGGGAAAAGGGGAGATGCCGGTTAAAGAGTACAAACTCACAGTTCTAAGAAGAAGTTCTGGAGACCTAATGTACAGCATAGTGACTATAGATAATAAGGTATTATATACTTGAAATTTGTTAAGGGAGTGGATTTTAAGTGTTCTCATCACACACAAGAAATGGTAACTATGTGAGGTGATAAATATGCTAATTAGTTTGATTGTAGTAATTATTTCATAATGTATATGTATGTCAAAATACGTTGTACATCTTAAATTTATACAAATTTTATTTGCCAATAATACCTCAAAACCTGAAAAAAAGGAAAAATAGCCTTCTGAAGATTTGAAAACAGTACTAATGTTTTCCCACTAACTCTTCTCCTGGCTAACCATGCTTAGGTTTCTCAACTAGTCCTCAAAGGCCAAAACTCCAAGTCCTCTAATCATATCGGTTGCTCCTTTCTGGACACACTACTATTTTTAAGGTTACTTGTTACATATCGTGCTCACAACTGCATACAGATACTTTGGGTGTGGGCTGTCTGGTGCAATGTGATCATCATCTCCCTTGATCTCAACTAGTCTTCTGCTAAGGTAGTTCACAAGGCAAGTACAAACTATTTCTTCCCAAGCCAGTAACAAGTGGCAATGACTTTTTAGTCAACCTTAGGACATTGTAACCCTAGAAGGTGGGGGATGATGATTGGGGTTGAGAGACACACTTAACTTTATTCCATATTTGGCTTTAATGTTTCAGTACACACCTAGTTTTGAAAATAGTTATATTTTCTCATCCTGTGGCGCAAATGGATTTGCATACAAAATCAGAAACTCACAAGCAGATTTTCTATTTGTTCAACATTTGCTCTTGACTTTCTGGGCCAGATTTAATGAAAACCAACTAGAAAATCTATTTAAATCCAATGAACTTTCTTGCTTGGGGATTATTATCCTTATCTAGATTCCCCACAGATGCAAGAAGGTCTATCTATACTTTGTGTTCTGTTTTAGTACTTTTGATAGTGGTTACATTTCCCTTTCACTTGTTCCTACATTTCAGCTGCTACGCAAACTGAAAAGGACCAAAGGTATTCTTAGACAAAGTAAGGAGTGTTATTTACAGCACTTTTGAATCTGGGAGAAAGTGAAGTACAGACAGATTAGTAAACAAAGAACTGTGAATCCTTAGATGGCTCCACCAACTAATCAATTTGAGTCGATTATTGCCTTTAAACTCCCAGTTCTGAATTAGGATGCTTGCTTGCAGTGTGACTTATTTAGTCAGCATTATTTTATGACTCTACAATTTTCTGTCTTTATCTGCAATGATCCAGCCTAAGACTCCCTGAAAATGCCGGGCATTAAGTATATCACAATGGTAATTCTTTTGACTGAAGCCTTATTTGATTCAGTAGAAAATGACTTTGGTGTATTGGATTTACAGTTCATTTAATGAGTGTTGTAGAGGTCAATACATTAGTGTAAACTTGCTTCAGGTAGTAATCTGGTTTCTAATGAGGTTCCCAAGCAGCATCCTACTATGAAAAGTAGGATAGTGCTCAGTGGGCATAGAATATAACTGTCTAGTCAGACATAAGAAATGCGCCAGTTGTATACTACAATAATGCTATGATTGCTTGACTTCTTTAGGACTCAATTTCCATTTCTGTAAGATGAGCAGGTTAGACAAAGGCCCTTGAAGCTCTGAACTGTTTTGTATTTTCTCGGTCATCTTAAGAAATCTCCCATCTTTAGGACATGTGCTTTGTAATGGAGATGGATTTGCATGAGCCATTTGTGCTGTGATATGCACTCCATACCAAAACCATGGCTCCACAAAACCTTGTCTGACAATTGAGTTGTGTTTCTGAATGTCTTACAAGCAAGACAATGACCACTCGTTTTTCTGGACTATTTTCTTTAGGATGTTTATATAGGGAAAAGCTTGGCAATATAGAGATGGTGTCTATGGAACAAAGGGAAGGCATACTTATTGCCTATTATAAATGATTCTATAAGCTCAAGTTCTCTAAGTTCAGGGTGCCTTTCCTGTAATGCAATCCACTTCATGTGCAGATGACATGTGATCCTCTTCACATTGCCCTGTTGGAATTTGCACTCCAAAACCAATGCAAAAATGATGATGTTCTGGCCACTGCTATTGCTGTGAGTGATAAATTTTCTTTCATCTCTAATCTAGGAGTCTTGTATTTTCTACTGGTATCCATGAAACTGTAGTAGGCCAACTTGCTAGTTTGAAAGTAGAGTAAAATCTCACACCCTTCAAGGTTCTTAACAACCCTAGTCCACAGTCACTTCCCTCTTTTCTTACCACTATAGCACCTAGCCTCTGAACAATCCAACTCAAAACACATTAGTCTTTTGTTGAATTGTTTTACATGTTAATTTTATCTCCCAACTAGATCATAAGCATGCAAGAGAGGCACCATGCCAATATTTTTTCTTTCTACCCTGTAGCAGCTGGCACAAGCATGGGTACATAGTATGGGCTCAATATATATTTTTGATTTAGTTTGGTTATATGCATACCAGCTGAGCTAAAATACTCCATGCTTTTTATCATTAAACTTGCCTTGGATGTCTTCTTATAGATGAAAACAATAGACTTACTCTCCTAGAAATAGGAAAGCTCTAATGAGAGAGGAAGAAACTGTTTTTCAGGCTTCTAGAATGCAAAGCATATACATTCCTTAATCTGTTGGACATCATTAAATAAGGGGCCAATTACAAAGCTATTCTGAGTCCCACATTTCCCAAGATATCAGGGCAGTTTGTTGTGCTGGGCTGCTAATAATTATCATGTTTTGGCGGCTGAAGAACTAGAATATAGTCTCTGTTTTTGTAGAAATCAATAGCCCCAGGAGGTTATCTACACCAGCCTACTGCCTACAGCATCAGTGGGAGCTTATTTGGCATTTGATACCAATTCCAGAAGAGGATATGAATCCCCGAGTGCATTTCCCAATGGCACACGCTTGCTTCTTGTTTTCTTGTAAGTATCCTATTGTTAATGGCCCATTATACCAGAAACAAAAATGTCTATATATGCATTTTCATTTGGTCTATCATTGTTTCCAATGGTCTGGATTATTTGATTAGTCTCAATCCAGTTTTCTTTGAGGGAATATGGAGACACAAGGGTTGTCTGTTTTTAGTGCTAAAACATTAAAACTTAGGGCTCTTTCTTATGGCTATAGCCTTGAAGATGCACTCCTTAGCTCCATAACATTTTTCGTGTCCTTTTTTTTTCTTTTCCCTTTCCTTTTCCTTTTTCCTTTTCCCTTTCCTTTTCCCTTTTCCTTTCCTTTCCTTTCCTTTCTTGTTGTCAGGACTGCAACACACTCTCAATTCAGTCTTCCTGAGTGCAACTGATACTATTTTACAGATGTGGCATGGTTATCATTTTCTAACTTTAGCTTTGCTAATCTGGCATTTTCTAACTTTAGTTTTGTTAATTCAGGCTGTTCCTTCTCACTTAAAAATATTTCCTCTTATTTGAATTTGAGTATGCTGCCACCAAGTGGTTGCCAGTTCTTTGATTAACATGGTCTCATAATTCGAACTGCAGGCTGCACTGTTTCTATTGCTGTTGTTGGTGTATGTGTCAGGATTGGGATAGTGAATGCCTATGAATAGTTGAAGGTATCAGGTATTAGAGGGAGTTAGGGTCAATCTTCATGAAACAGCAGGGAGATATTGAAAAATAAAAATGGCCTGTAACTTGAGGAGGGGAGAGGAAGGACAGTATCTGTCCAAAGAATGAGATCAGGAATAGAGGAATTGTGGAGTAGAGGGAACAGGGAAATAATAGGAAAAAGGGAAAATGACCCAGAGTTAAGAGAACTTGATCACTGAAACAATTTTCATCTTTTGTTTCTGTAGTTTTCTATGGTTCTTGTACTTACTGGGGACTACAAATAGCAAGATAGATGTATTATCTTGAGCAGGATTCTGTCCTGTATATCTTTGTATCCCTCACAGTGTCTAGTGTAGTGCTGGGCACATAGTTGGTTCTTAATAAAGGTCTGAATGAATGACCCAAACCTGCAAGAGTTGAGACAATATATAATGGAGGCAAGGGGTGCTGGCTTGAGGCACAGGAGCAGCCCCTAATGAGCAAGGCTTGACAGTGTCTTGCCTCTATCAAGGTGATGCCTTGCACAACTTTAGCTGGCTCCTATGATCAATCTTCCAAATTAGAACCTTCTCCAAATCTTCTCAGGAAGGTACTTACATGCCTCCTCCTTCCTCCTCCACTACCTTCTCCACTCCTTTCTCTTCTCCCTCCTCCTCTCCTTCCTCTGCTCCCTCCTTTTCTTCCTCCTCTTCCTCTTTCTCCCCTTCCAAGGCTCTTGATGTCTTCATACCTCTGAACAAGTCTGGGTGGTTGGAAAAAGATGACCTCTGGAAGCTTTTGATTGGAGGATGAGAGATCTATGGTTCTTTCAATTCATAAGATGTATAGGGCTTTCAAAAAATGCATATGAAAATTGGGGGTTGTTCTATGTAAGATGTTTGCTGAAATTAATACCCTAGACACAGTCTCCAGAAAGGGGTTTACTCCTGCATGGTAACATGCATGCTATGTTATCTTTGGCCTTGGCTAGTATATGTTCACATAACTAGTTTTTCAAGATACACACTCCTGGATCTCAATCTTTACCCAGATATTATAATTCATGAATGTCTGGTGGAAGTGTCCTGTGTGCACTTCCCCTAATGCAGAAATGAAATCCTTGAAGACGATAGTCTTAGTAAGCAAGTATGACCTTAGTCACTTGTTTACTTGCTTTAGTAAGACTTATTTGGCACCATAAACATCCATATATCTAACACAGAATTTCCCAGTCAGGGTTCCACGTGCAGCAGTGTAGCACAGTGGATAAGTGTGAGGGCTTGGGACTACTGACTGCTCAAATTTTACGTCTGTTGTTTGATGTTGGGAAAGTCACTCAATCTCTCTCTGTGCTTCGGTTTACTAACTTGTAAAAAAGGGCAATATAAATTACCTTACATTGATGTTATGAAGGTTAGGTTAAATGACAAAACACTTGTAGTGTGCTTAAACACAGTGCTTAGCATATAATAACTATACAATTATTGGTAGTTATTACATAAATTTCTTCCTAGAACATAAACTTTGGCAAGTGATGGCCCTGGATAGTGTCTCTCTTACTATCATGTCCTTGCCCTCAGCTTCTGAGGCTTATGAAGATTCCCTGGGCACAGAGACTCAGGCTGTCTCCTGGCCCACAGAGTGTGGAACAAGTGGGAGCTTGTAAGCTAAGTAGGATGTCATTTTGAGTCACCACTGCTCTAATTTCTTTAGACATTTCTGAAGAACAATTGGATTCCCTTCAGTTTTAATTTCCCTACCTTCTCAGATAAATTTTCCAAATGTCCACTTCCCATTTCTTCGATCAAAGCCAGAGTTGAAGGAAGCTGGCCTTCAATCTCCAACCAGGCTGAGAGCACCATTTGAGCTCAAGAGCAAATTGTATTGGAAAAGAAGCAGAACCACTGACTGAAATGAATTGTCATTAAATGAGGCTTTAAATGAAACCACAAGGCAGAGCCTTGTCCTAATTGGCAGTAGAGTTAATCGGGTAAGAGGCCAATTCCAGATGTCCCATTGCAGAACTTTTAAAACTCGCTCCCTGCTTCTCTTACTTCTTGCCCAAAACTTGCTCCCTGCTTCTCTTACTTCCTGCCCCTAACTGCCTTTGAAAGATGATGATCATTGGGCAAAGATAGCACTGAGCTATTTAGCATCTTTTAAAAATCTATAATCTATAAATTGAGTGCAGGAATAGAAAATGTCAGAATCATGATACAATTCAAAATGTTTCACGTGAGGGGGCGGAGCAAGATGGCCGAATAGGAACAGCTCCAGTCTCCAACTCCCAGCGCGAGTGACACAGAAGACCGGTGATTTCTGCATTTTCAACTGAGGTACTGGGTTCATCTCACTGGGGAGTGCCGGACGATCGGTGCTGGTCAGCTGCTGCAGCCCGACCAGCGAGAGCTGAAGCAGGGAGAGGCATCGCCTCACCTGGGAAGCGCAAGGGGGAAGGGAATCCCTTTTCCTAGCCAGGGGAACTGAGACCCACAACACCTGGAAAATCGGGTAACTCCCACCCCAATACTGCGCTTTAGGAAACAGGCACACCAGGAGATCATATCCCACACCTGGCCGTGAGGGTCCCACGCCCACGGAGCCTCCCTCATTGCTAGCACAGCAGTCTGTGATCTACCGGCAAGGCAGCAGTGAGGCTGGGGGAGGGGCGCCCGCCATTGCTGAGGCTTAAGTAGGTAAACAAAGCTGCTGGGAAGCTCGAACTGGGTGGAGCTCACAGCAGCTCAAGGAAACCTGCCTGTCTCTGTAGACTCCACCTCTGGGGACAGGGCACAGTAAAAATAACAAAAACAGCAGAAACCTCTGCAGACGCAAACGACTCTGTCTGACAGCTTTGAAGAGAGCAGTGGATCTCCCAACACGGAGGTTGAGATCTGAGAAGGGACAGACTCCCTGCTCAAGTGGGTCCCTGACCCCTGAGTAGCCTAACTGGGAGACATCCCCCACTAGGGGCAGTCTGACACCCCACACCTCACAGGGTGGAGTACACCCCTGAGAGGAAGCTTCCAAAGCAAGAATCAGACAGGTACACTCGCTGTTCAGAAATATTCTATCTTCTGCAGCCTCTGCTTCTGATACCCAGGCAAACAGGGTCTGGAGTGGACGTCAAGCAATCTCCAACAGACCTACAGCTGAGGGTCCTGACTGTTAGAAGGAAAACTATCAAACAGGAAGGACACCTACACCAAAACCCCATCAGTACATCACCATCATCAAAGACCAGAGGCAGATAAAACCACAAAGATGGGGAAAAAGCAGGGCAGAAAAGCTGGAAATTCAAAAAATAAGAGCGCATCTCCCCCGGCAAAGGAGCGCAGCTCATCGCCAGCAAGGGATCAAAGCTGGACGGAGAATGACTGACGAGATGAGAGAAGAAGGCTTCAGTCCATCAAACTTCTCAGAGCTAAAGGAGGAATTATGTACCCATCGCAAAGAAACTAAAAATCTTGAAAAAAAAGTGGAAGAATTGATGGCTAGAGTAATTAATGCAGAGAAGGTCCTAAACGAAATGAAAGAGATGAAAACCATGACACGAGAAATACGTGACAAATGCACAAGCTTCAGTAACCGACTCGATCAACTGGAAGAAAGAGTATCAGCGATTGAGGATCAAATGAATGAAATGAAGCGAGAAGAGAAACCAAAAGAAAAAAGAAGAAAAAGAAATGAACAAAGCCTGCAAGAAGTATGGCATTATGTAAAAAGACCAAATCTACGTCTGACTGGGGTGCCTGAAAGTGAGGGGGAAGATGGAACCAAGTTGGAAAACACTCTTCAGGATATCATCCAGGAGAACTTCCCCAACCTAGTAGGCCAGGCCAACATTCAAATCCAGGAAATACAGAGAACGCCACAAAGATACTCCTCGAGAAGAGCAACTCCAAGACACATAATTGCCAGATTCACCAAAGTTGAAATGAAGGAAAAAATCTGAAGGGCAGCCAGAGAGAAAGGTCGGGTTACCCACAAAGGGAAGCCCATCAGACTAACAGCAGATCTCTCGGCAGAAACTCTACAAGCCAGAAGAGAGTGGGGGCCAATATTCAACATTCTTAAAGAAAAGAATTTTAAACCCAGAATTTCATATCCAGCCAAACTAAGTTTCGTAAGTGAAGGAGAAATAAAATCCTTTACAGATAAGCAAATGCTTAGAGATTTTGTCACCACTAGGCCTGCCTTACAAGAGACCCTGAAGGAAGCACTAAACATGGAAAGGAAAAACCGGTACCAGCCATTGCAAAAACATGCCAAAATGTAAAGACCATCGAGGCTAGGAAGAAACTGCATCAACTAACAAGCAAAATAACCAGTTAATATCATAATGGCAGGATCAAGTTCACACATAACAATATTAACCTTAAATGTAAATGGACGAAATGCTCCAATTAAAAGACATAGACTAGCAAACTGGATAAAGAGTCAAGACCCATCAGTCTGCTGTATTCAGGAGACCCATCTCACACGCAGAGACATACATAGGCTCAAAATAAAGGGATGGAGGAAGATTTACCAAGCAAATGGAGAACAAAAAAAAGCAGGGGTTGCAATACTAGTCTCTGATAAAACAGACTTTAAACCATCAAAGATCAAAAGAGACAAAGAAGGCCATTACATAATGGTAAAGGGATCAATTCAACAGGAAGAGCTAACTATCCTAAATATATATGCACCCAATACAGGAGCATCCAGATTCATAAAGCAAGTCCTTAGAGACTTACAAAGAGGCTTAGACTCCCATACAATAATAATGGGAGACTTCAACACTCCACTGTCAACATTAGACAGATCAACGAGACAGAAAGTTAACAAGGATATCCAGGAATTGAACTCATCTCTGCAGCAAGCAGACCTAATAGACATCTATAGAACTCTCCACCCCAAATCAACAGAATATACATTCTTCTCAGCACCACATCGTACTTACTCCAAAATTGACCACGTAATTGGAAGTAAAGCACTCCTCAGCAAATGTACAAGAACAGAAATTATAACAAACTGTCTCTCAGACCACAGTGCAATCAAACTAGAACTCAGGACTAAGAAACTCAATCAAAACCGCTCAACTACATGGAAACTGAACAACCTGCTCCTGAATGACTACTGGGTACATAACAAAATGAAGGCAGAAATAAAGATGTTCTTTGAAACCAATGAGAACAAAGATACAACATACCAGAATCTCTGGGACACATTTAAAGCAGTGTGTAGAGGGAAATTTATAGCACTAAATGCCCACAAGAGAAAGCAGGAAAGATCTAAAATTGACACTCTAACATCGCAATTAAAAGAACTAGAGAAGCAAGAGCAAACACATTCAAAAGCTAGCAGAAGGCAAGAAATAACTAAGATCAGAGCAGAACTGAAGGAGATAGAGACACAAAAAACCCTCCAAAAAATCAATGAATCCAGGAGTTGGTTTTTTGAAAAGATCAACAAAATTGACAGACCACTAGCAAGACTAATAAAGAAGAAAAGAGAGAGGAATCAAATTGACGCAATTAAAAATGATAAAGGGGATATCACCACCGACCCCACAGAAATGCAAACTACCATCAGAGAATACTATAAACACTTCTACGCAAATAAACTGGAAAATCTAGAAGAAATGGATAATTTCCTGGACACTTACACTCTTCCAGGACTAAACCAGGAAGAAGTTGAATCCCTGAATAGACCAATAGCAGGCTCTGAAATTGAGGCAACAATTAATAGCCTACCAACCAAAAAAAGTCCAGGACCAGATGGATTCACAGCTGAATTCTACCAGAGGTACAAGGAGGAGTTGGTACCATTCCTTCTGAAACTATTCCAATCAATAGAAAAAGAGGGAATCCTCCCTAACTCATTTTATGAGGCCAACATCATCCTGATACCAAAGCCTGGCAGAGACACAACAAAAAAAGAGAATTTTAGACCAATATCCCTGATGAACATCGATGCAAAAATCCTCAATAAAATACTGGCAAACCGGATTCAGCAACACATCAAAAAGCTTATCCACCATGATCAAGTGGGCTTCATCCCTGGGATGCAAGGCTGGTTCAACATTCGCAAATCAATAAACATAATCCAGCATATAAACAGAACCAAAGACAAGAACCACATGATTATCTCAATAGATGCAGAAAAGGCTTTTGACAAAATTCAACAGCCCTTCATGCTAAAAACGCTCAATAAATTCGGTATTGATGGAACGTACCTCAAAATAATAAGAGCTATTTATGACAAATCCACAGCCAATATCATACTGAATGGGCAAAAACTGGAAAAATTCCCTTTGAAAACTGGCACAAGACAGGGATGCCCTCTCTCACCACTCCTATTCAACATAGTGTTGGAAGTTCTGGCTAGGGCAATCAGGCAAGAGAAAGAAATCAAGGGTATTCAGTTAGGAAAAGAAGAAGTCAAATTGTCCCTGTTTGCAGATGACATGATTGTATATTTAGAAAACCCCATTGTCTCAGCCCAAAATCTCCTTAAGCTGATAAGCAACTTCAGCAAAGTCTCAGGATACAAAATTAATGTGCAAAAATCACAAGCATTCTTATACACCAGTAACAGACAAACAGAGAGCCAAATCAGGAATGAACTTCCATTCACAATTGCTTCAAAGAGAATAAAATACCTAGGAATCCAACTTACAAGGGATGTAAAGGATCTCTTCAAGGAGAACTACAAACCACTGCTCAGTGAAATAAAAGAGGACACAAACAAATGGAAGAACATACCATGCTCATGGATAGGAAGAATCAATATCGTGAAAATGGCCATACTGCCCAAGGTAATTTATAGATTCAATGCCATCCCCATCAAGCTACCAATGAGTTTCTTCACAGAATTGGAAAAAACTGCTTTAAAGTTCATATGGAACCAAAAAAGAGCCCGCATCTCCAAGACAATCCTAAGTCAAAAGAACAAAGCTGGAGGCATCACGCTACCTGACTTCAAACTATACTACAAGGCTACAGTAACCAAAACAGCATGGTACTGCTACCAAAACAGAGATATAGACCAATGGAACAGAACAGAGTCCTCAGAAATAATACCACACATCTACAGCCATCTGATCTTTGACAAACCTGAGAGAAACAAGAAATGGGGAAAGGATTCCCTATTTAATAAATGGTGCTGGGAAAATTGGCTAGCCATAAGTAGAAAGCTAAAACTGGATCCTTTCCTTACTCCTTATACGAAAATTAATTCAAGATGGATTAGAGACTTAAATGTTAGACCTAATACCATAAAAATCCTAGAGGAAAACCTAGGTAGTACCATTCAGGACATAGGCATGGGCAAAGACTTCATGTCTAAAACACCAAAAGCAACGGCAGCAAAAGCCAAAATTGACAAATGGGATCTCATTAAACTAAAGAGCTTCTGCACAGCAAAAGAAACTACCATCAGAGTGAACAGGCAACCTACAGAATGGGAGAAAATTTTTGCAATCTACTCATCTGACAAAGGGCTAATATCCAGAACCTACAAAGAACTCAAACAAATTGACAAGAAAAAAACAAACAACCCCATCAAAAAGTGGGCAAAGGATATGAACAGACATTTCTCAAAAGAAGACATTCATACAGCCAACAGACACATGAAAAAATGCTCATCATCACTGGCCATCAGAGAAATGCAAATCAAAAGCACAATGAGATACCATCTCACACCAGTTAGAATGGTGATCATTAAAAAGTCAGGAAACAACAGGTGCTGGAGAGGATGTGGAGAAATAGGAACACTTTTACACTGTTGGTGGGATTGTAAACTAGTTCAACCATTATGGAAAACAGTATGGCGATTCCTCAAGGATCTAGAACTAGATGTACCATATGACCCAGCCATCCCATTACTGGGTATATACCCAAAGGATTATAAATTATGCTGCTATAAAGACACGTGCACACGTATGTTTATTGCGGCACTATTCACAATAGCAAAGACTTGGAATCAACCCAAATGTCCATCAGTGACAGATTGGATTAAGAAAATGTGGCACAGATACACCATGGAATACTATGCAGCCATCAAAAAGGATGAGTTTGTGTCCTTTGTAGGGACATGGATGCAGCTGGAAACCATCATTCTTAGCAAACTATCACAAGAACAGAAAACCAAACACTGCATGTTCTCACTCATAGGTGGGAACTGAACAATGAGATCACTTGGACTTGGGAAGGGGAACATCACACACCGGGGCCCATCATGGGGAGGGGGGAGGGGGGGAGGGATTGCACTGGGAGTTATACCTGATGTAAATGACGAGTTGATGGGTGCTGACGAGTTGATGGGTGCAGCACAGCAACATGGCACAACTATACATATGTAACAAACCTGCACGTTATGCACATGTACCCTAGAACTTAAAGTATAATAATAATAATAAATTAAAAAAATATGTTTCACGTGGTAGGATGGATAATGGTATCCCAAATATGTACATGTTCTAATCCGTGGACTGTGAATATGTTACTTTACATGCAAAATAAACTTTGCCTATGCAAATAAGGTAAGAATCTTGATACAGAAGGATTATCCCAGATTATCCAGGTAGGCTCGATGTAATCACAAGGGTCCTAATGAGAGAGATGAGGAAAGAGTCAGAGGCAGAGGAGCAGATATGATGACAGAAGCAGAGATTAGAGTGATGATGTGGAAGGTGGAGGAAGGGGCCAAAAGCCAAGGAATACAGGCAGCCACTGGAAGCTGAAAGAGACAAGTAAATGGATTTTCCCTTCTGAGCCTCTAGAAGGAACTAGCCCTGCCTGCACCACAACTTTAACCCAGTGAGACCCATTTCAGTCTACTGACCTCCAGAACCATAAGAGAATACATTTGTGTTGTTTTAAGCCAACTCTCTCCCAAATACTCCCAGATATGCTGTAGAGCCAGAAATGTCCCAAATTAGAAGTATTGCTTTGGATGATATCAATGAAGGACACAATTGTTTTTAACAATTGTGGAAGCTTTTTAAGCTTCCACTGAAATGCAAAGGGAAATGTGTTAGGCAACATTCAGCCTGTTATGCCTTTTTCTGACTGGCTAGCAGAGAGCACGGAAGAGGACCCAAGATGCAGGGATTTCTGGGTCTTGGGGCATGAAATTGATGGGTGGGATCTGTGTGGCTGCATCCAGCAAGTGATGCCTGGGATGAGAGGATGCCACAAGGGAGAGAGCCTGAAAACAAAATCCCATTTATCACACTTCTTGAGTTTTCATCCAGTGAAAAACTCAGTGCTTCGGATGTGAGCATCACCTATGTCACTAATCCAGCTTCAAGCCTGTTCCATAAAGCTCCTGGTGAGCTTAAAGAAAGAACTTTTTGCACTTGTCTAGGCTTACAAACTCTCTGACTTGAGACTGACTTCTCTTTGGTCTACCCTTGTAGTATTTGGTCTCCTTTTGGTATTCCAATATCCACCAACTTCTACTGTCTATTTTGGACTCCTGGTCTCCTCTAACTTCAGCTCTTTGGACTGCCTGCCAGGCACATTTCTCTTCTTTCTTACAGCCTTGAGTTTCCTCCTTCCAAGAATTCTTTGCCCTAATCTGTAAACCATTGCCACCCAGCCCCTGGCACCAAAGCCACCATTAGACCCTGATTAGGAGACCTCTCAGATTCTTTATGAGATGACCCTGAGAGACAATTATCCTCCACACTGCACACTTTCCAGGGTATTTTGGCCTTTATAATAAGAAAGAGCAGATTTACAGATGAAGGATCTTCAATCCCGAAACCTGCTCTCTGTGTCTGCAATGAATATACTCCATCACTTGCTTTTCCATACCTCTGATCTCACTCCCAGAGCACTGCAACAAAAGTCCAGAAAAGTGAGGGTCTTTGAACCCATTAGCAGCTCCACAAGCCCCATATCCACTTGTAGTTTGATGAAAATGAGAAGCATGGATCTGATCAGTTGGGCCTTTATAGATGCATGTCAGATCTACATGAGTAATATGATCTTCGAGCAACCCAGAAAGGAGAGATTTTCTGTTTCTTAAGTCCCTTGCCTCAGAGTCAATACAGTCAATACAGTCAATACCATCCAGGAAAGGATCTGTAGCCTAGGATATATAACAGATTCACTTATTATGATATCAGGATGCCTGAGGCAAATCCATCCAAATGTGAGTGCTGGCTTCTTAGGAACTGGACAAGTGAGCTCAGGTACTGTAAAGGAGCACCTATGACTTGTTTACCAGGTCTAAGTTGCACAATCACAAGAGCCTAAGAATGTCAAATAATCCACATCAAATTCTCAAATAGCAAGACATGATATGTTCTCAATTCCCAGGCCATGTTTGTTATTAAATGATGTTCTAGCCCTTTGACAATACCTGCTATTAGAACCAGGGCTTGGGTGGTGGTGGAACAGGCCACAGTGGAATAGACAAGACCTGGGAATTCAGGAAGTTTTCCTTGGTCAGGAGAAGCCTGTGGCTGGGACAAGTATGATGTGGTTTGGATGTTTGTCACCTCGAAATCTCATTTTGAAATGTAATTTCCAGTGTTGGAGGTGGGGCCTGATGGGAGGTGATTGAATCATGGGGGAAGCTCCCTCATGAACAGCTTAGCACCATCCACTTGGTGATAAGTGAGTTCTTGCTCAGTTAGTTTGCATGAGATCTGATTGTTTAAAAGAGTCTGGGACTTCCCCCCTCTCTCTCTTTCTCCTGCTCTCACCATGTGACATACCTTGCCTGCTCCTGCTTTACTTTCCACCATGATTGTAAGCTTCCTGAGGCCCTCACCAGAAGCCAAGCAGATGTTGATGCCATGCTTGTACAGCCCACAGAACTGTGAGCCAATTAAACTTCTTTTTTTTTTATAAATTACCCAGTCTCAGGTATTCCTTTATAGTAACATAAAAATGGACTAACACAAAGATTTAATTCCAAGGTTTAATGATTTGGTTATTACAGGGTTGAGTACATGGTGGTTTGACTCCAAAAGTAGGTTCAGAATCATATCAGACCTAAGAGGGATAAGAGCGGGTAAAATGTGAGAATAAGTATCCCCGGTGACAAACTGAACCAAGAACCTGGCTATTGGCCAAGCAGGAGTGAGGCAGTTGACCAATGGCCATCTAAGTAGTTGGCAATTGCCAGAGTTCATTCAGATTAGCAGCTGGTGAATTATCAAGGAATGATGGAAGTGGGTATTAGGGATTCAGTTCCAGATTCAGGCTAGGAAACAGATTTTTTTTGTGTAGGAAATCTAGTTCCAGTACTAGGATACCAGGCAAGGAATTAGACACTGGGGACGAAAGACATGGAAGGGCTCCAATTATGAAGGTATATATTTTCTGTGTCAGTAGAAAAATATGACTCAGTGCTGTGTTGCTGAATTATTTTCTTCAAACTTCCTGATTAGTGGCCTCTTCCAGTCTATTATTCACAATATAGCCAGAGTGAGCTTTTCAACACTCTAAGCTGATCGCATTGTTTTAATTGCTCTTAGGATAAAGACCAGATGTGTTATCAATCTCTAGAAGGTTCTGCATGGTTTGGCTCTTGCCTGCCTTTTTAGCCTCATCTCCCACCATTTCTCCTTTCACTCTTGGCACTCTAGCTGCACTGGTTTTCTGTGAAATCCTCAGGTCTCTACTGTCTCTCAGAGCTGTTGCACATTATAATTCCTTCTGCTCAGAGTGTATGTTACCCCTTTTTTCATTCTTCCAGTCTCAATTTAAATGTCACAACATCAGGAAGGTCTTCTCTGATTTGTCTAAAGAAATGACCCCTTATTCTTTATAATGCTTCTACTGACCATCATCATTTACACTTACAAGTCACACCCACTAACCTTGTCTACCGTGACCAGCGAGCTCACCACCTCCTGTGCACCACTTTCATCGGCGTTACCTCTCCAATATCCTGATCATTTCATCACTATTCCCCACCGTCATGCATATCACCACACCCTCTAGCTCCATCCATCACCACCAACCTCATCCACCCCTTCTATAACCCATGCTCCCCTTTGGCCCATCTTTCTACCAGTGCCGATTAGCCACACTCAAAAGCCCCACACATTACCATCAGCCACGCCATCCTTTGCCCATCAAACAGTTCCAAACACTAGCAGCCCTACCTCACCACCCCTCCTAATGAGCACGGGCCCTCCTGCTTATGGTTCAGACATCAGCCAGCTTCAGTAATGTCTTCTTTGACCATTCAGTCTGGATAAGGTCTCCTTGTTTTCACTTCTCATAGCCCCCTCCCTGCCCTTCTTCTTCACAGTTCTGATCACAATGCTAATCATGCAGTACTTTAGGTGGTTGTGCTTAGTGGTTGTCACCCTCACAGGTTTATGTCTATTTATTCATTGCTATTTTCCTTGTACCTAGACACACAGTATATCTAAAAAAACTTTGCTGAATCTTGTTGTATCAAGTTACAGATTAAAAAGCCCAAAGCTCTAATCAGCTAAATAATGTACTCAGGGTTGCATGTCTAATAAGTGCCAGAGGTGGGATTCAAACCCAGGTCTGGCTGACTATAAATCCTGTGGGTTCTTAACCATTATATCAATGGTTTTTGCCAGTCCAGCAGCATCAGTTCATTTGGGAACTCATTAGAAATGCAAATTCTCAGGTACTGCCTCAGACTTACTGAATCAGAAACCCTGCAGGTGAGGCCCAGCACTTTGTGTTTTAACAGGTCCTCCAGGTGATTCTGAGGCCCAATCAAGTGTGAGAACCACTGCTGTACATGACATTTCCCATTATATGGTTTCCACTTGGTAAAAGATCCATGTTGTTCTCGGTCTATGTAAATAGCCCTAATGCTACCTAGTATGGGGCTCAATATATGATAGGTCTTTAATAAGTATGTGTTGAATAAGTGAATTGAACTCTTGGGTACATTAGGTTTTGAAAGACATGAGTAGGGTTTCTTTTTTTTTTTTTTTTTATCAAAACCACAGAGGGACAGTGAAAATACCATAGAAAGCCTAATATAAGGGACATGACACTTGCCTGGAGAAAAGTTTTCAAAATGAAATTGTTTATTACCTTCTTTCAAACTCCTCCTTTCAGGTCAATCTTTTCTATGAAAAGATTGTCTCTGACCCCTATGGTTCATATTGATAGCCCTCTTATTTGGCTTCTTTGCAGCATTTAGTGTATCACTTAAGCTATGCTTGGATTATATGTGATGATGCATTTTTTTGAGTGTCTCAGATATATAAATCATAGTCTCCATAATGAAACTATATTATCTTTAGCACATGGACTGTGTCTTTTCTTTTGCCTCTTCTAGTTTCTACCATGGCCTTAATATATAGTAAGATGTTGGGATAATGTTTTAATAAATTATCCTGTGTGTGTTTGTGTGTCTGTGTGTGTGCTTATACCTAGCCCTTTCAATAGTCAGCAAACACATTCATCACCTAAGAGAAAGGCTGTTATAATAGAAAAGCAGAAGACAAAAAAAAAGTAAATTCGTAGCCTTTGAGTTTTAAAAGCCTATTTCGAATTTCAGGAACTGGAGCTTTCGAGCTTCAAAGGCCCAAGTCCTAAAGAACCCAGAAGATGCACTTCATGATATACACACTAGATTTGAAAGGATACAGGATAAGTTAAAGCCTGTTTTCCTCTTCCCCAAACTAGATGAAGATTCTATCAGATATGAGAAAAGTGAGAATTAGAACAAAAGAGTGAGTCCTTAGTGAGTCCTTTAACAGAGGTGCTGTTACATGATGTTGTGGACCAAGACCCAAATTGAAAAAATATTAATAATACAACCCTCAATGGGGCATGTGAGTAGAGAAATCTGAGAGCAGATAAGACTGTTCCTTGCCTCTCCCCCACATAGAGGTTTCTGAGCAGTTCCCCTGAACCTAGCCTGACACCAGAGCAGTAGTGTTGACTGCACGTATTATATGTCAGAAGACAGGCCTTGAGACCACCTCACAATTCCCTAGACTCTGGGGAGGTATTGGAAAAACCGAGTGTTTTCTAAATACCCACAAGGACATCTTGAGACCTGAGAGAACTTAATCTCAAGGTTAAGAAAGCACAGCAGTGATCTGAGCATCTGTAACTGATGCCTGGGTGGAATTTGAATATCCCTAGAACACATGCAAAGAGAAAACCAAGGCCACACATGACAATCCACCTCTCAGTGGATTCCAGGGTGAACAACAGCAGGCAACTGAAGATCAAACACTTTCTGCTTGTCTTAGCCACAGTCCCAGAGATTGTGGGGAGTGCTTGACTGGAGTTAAGGTTTATACTATTTGGAGGAATGGGGGCTCAAAATAGATTGAGATATTAGAAAAAACATTCTTGTGTATCTGAATTTGTGAGTTGACATTTCTTTCTTCTTCTTCTTTTTTTTTTTCTAGATGGAGTCTTGCTCTGTTACCCAGGCTGAAGTGCAATGGCGTGATCTCGGCTCACTGCAACCTCTGCTCCTGGTTCAAGCGATTCTCCTGCCTCAGCCCCCTGAGTAGCTGGGATTACAGGTGCATGCCACCATGTCCGGCTAATGTTTATATTTTTAGTAGAGACTGGGTTTTACCATGTTGGTCAGGCTGGTTTCGAACTCCTGACCTCGTGATCCACCTGCCTTGGCCTCCCAAAGTGCTGGGATTACAGGTGTGAGCCACTGTGCCTGGCCGACATTTCTATCAATTCTACCAAGGCACACTATATTTGGTCAATTGGATTGAATTGATGAACAAGATCCTTTTTCCTGAGGACAACATTGAGGAGAAAAGTGAATCAGAAAACAAAGCTGATCAGGTGTGGTGGCTTCCGCCCGTAATCCCACCACTTTGAGAGGCCAAGGCAAGAAGATCGCTTGAGCATAAGAGTTTGAGACCAGCCTTGGCAGCACAGTGAGACCTTGTCTCTACAAAAAATAAACAAAATTAGCTCGGTGTGGTGGCACACACTCGTAGTCCCAGCTATTCGGGAGTCTGAGGTGGGAGAGGATCTCTTGAGCCCGGGAGGTTGAGGGGCAATGAGCTGAGATCATACCACTACCACTACCACTGCACTCCAGCCTGGGCAACAGAGCAAGGCCCTGTCTCAAAAACAAACAAACAAAAAGCTCCTGCTGGGGAATTGGGTAAATCATTGAAGTGCTCCTGAGCTGTCTTCGCCTCAGTATGCTTTTAACCCAACACTTCTCAACTTTTCTAGTGCTTGGTAGTGACAGTGGTGTTCCAAATACTGTTATATACCTAGTTAGGCAAAGTAGAGTCTAGCTATAGCCACTCAACTACTTACCAAGGTGGGAGAGTTAACTCAGGCATTTCAGAGTCTTCATACATACTCAGAGATCGAAACAAGAAGAAGTTTTAAAATAACTCTCAGACTCCCAACTGTACACGTATTTACAAATGTATGACTTGATCATTGATTTTTAGCAGATAAACAGAACCAGACAAGTTTATATTTTTAACTAAGTTATAGCGTGAGTATTGCATTTGGAAGGACCATGTTATTTATTAAACTGTGTGAGGCTGCTGTGATTATGCTATAGATAGGCAGAGGTCTCCAGAGTCAATTGGGGTTGTTGAATCACATTCAACGAATGTCCTTGCATCTCAATTGAAGAAGCTTGTTATTGAGGGACTCCCCTGGAGTAATCAATTAAAAGCAGTAGCATTAAGCAGCTAATGGTGCTGGGAAATCAATACTGGTATGGGGAAGAAACAATTCCCTGCAATGATTTCTATGCAAATTCTGATTCTTGTACCTAATGACATTAGGATTCACTAATGACACATAACTCAAGGAATTGCTTCTTTCTCAGTTAAGCATGAAGCACATTTTTGCCCCTACAACCTTGGTGGCCACTTGGGCAGCTTACTTCTGTTTCTGGGAAGCAATAGATTAAGGTAAGACAGCCAAACTTTCTATGGGTCCCTCTTGTGGGAGAGGAGGTCTGATAGAAATACTGACTTTCTGAAGATTGGAATGGGTTCTTGAAAGTGCGAGGACCATTCATTCTTTCATTCAGTGAGCATTTGTCTGCCCTGGCCCTGTACCTTTAACTGCTCCATCCCCACTCATGACAAAGGTAGTCTTATCAAAGATACCTATAGCTCAGCCCAAACTGCTTTGAGACTCTACTTTCTCCCAGAGTAGATTCTACTACTTTCTCCCAATATTAAATCTTGTAGTTGGCATGCATTTTACCCCAAAATATGGAGTGAAATAAATATTTCTTTTATTCTCTAAATATCAATCTGCTCAGAGACCATACCCTCCACCCAGATTTCATAGAACATTTAATCTCAGTCATTGTTGAGGCCTCCATGTCCATGTTAAGTACTAAGCATCTTGGACCATCACAGGGAATCCTCAGGTCCTCAGTTTTCACACTGGTCATCACTGACATACTCATTGTCCAAGTCTGTATGATCTCTTCAAGGCTAGCAGCTCTGCTGCTTCTGGACCAAACTGAGGCACAGGGGATTCTGTCCAGGCTGGGAGTCTTGAACTGGTTTGGGTCTAGTCTTGGATATCACGTTGCCATTTTTCTCCGATGTCCTGTCATCTCCCTGGGCACTGTCAAGGAACAGGGTGTCTATATACTCTACTTGTAGAATCTGTAAAACTCCAGTCTGTTTTGAGAATACTGTCTTGAAGCTCTAGGTACTTCAATATCTCTGTTTTCCAAACCTCAGAGTCACTTCCATTGTAGAACAGTAATATAGCTTTGTTTCCTCTTGCCTTCGCTTTAGAACTCAGCATCCTCTTAACTTTGATCTGGAGCAGTCGAATCTTTGGGTCATATTGTACCAGGTAGGCTGTGTGCATGTATGCATGTATATGTGTGTGTTATGGGGAGGGGTGCTCATTCTTTCTGAATTTTCCCTTTCTCATCTTCCCTTCTCCTCCACACCCTATACCTAGCAAACTTATAACTATACTTCAAGTCTCAGCTTATATGTAGTTCTTTCAGATTAGTTTTGCTTGCTCTTCTACTCTAAATAGTCCCTTTTATACACATGTATAGCACCCTGTAGCTATTCTATGTAGCGCTTGCCATAGTGGTAATGAGTTATTAGGGTGATTGTTAATGTTTGTTTTTTTCCCATGGGTTTGTAAACTCCATGAGAATAAGGACTATTCTTTTCTGTTCATTTGTTATGTCCCTATCCCTTCATAAAATATCTGACATTTAGATGTTGTAAACAAATGTTGAATAAATGAAGTGATATCTTTCCATATTTGAGAAGTAACAACAGAGAAATGATTTTCTAATTTTTCATTCTTTAAATTTATATGGTGTTGATAGCTTGTACAATGAAAATAGATAGTACATGCACTATCATAGCAAAAGAGTTGGCATAAAGTTGTTTATATTATCTTCCTCTTATCTTTTTAACACATAATATCTGTAGTGATGCCTCCTTTTTAATTCCTGATATTTCATTCCTCACGTTGGTAATTTGAGCCCTCTCTTGGTCTTTATTGAAATACAGTAATTATATTAATCTAAAACTTCATTAAGATAAAAGGCAAATTAGAGTGGGAGAAAATATTTATAATATACATAACTTGCAAAGGACTTGTGTCCAGAATATATATAAATAACTCCCATGGATAAATAAAAAATGACAGATAACCTAATTAAAAATTAAGGACTTGATCAGGTATTTCACCAAATAGTATACTGACTTGTTTAGCAAGCATCATTAGTCATTGGGGAAATGCAAATTAAAACCACAATGAGTTACCACTACACGTTTATCAGGATAGTTATCATTAAAAAGACCAACAACAGCAAGTATTGTCAAAGAGTGGAGTAGTGGAACTCTCATATGCTATTGACTGGAGTGTAAATTGGTACGACGACTTTGGAAAACTGGCAGTATCAATTAAAGTTGAATATATGTGTACCCAATGACCTAATAAATCCATTACTATGCATATACCCAACAGAAATGCACACATTTGCACCAAAAGACATGTGCAAAATGTTCACAGCAGTATTATTTGTAATGGCACAAAACTAAAAATAATCTAAATGTTCATCAACATTAGAATGGATAAATTGTGGTATATTCATACAATGGAATATCACACAGCAATTAATAAGAAAAAAATACTACAACACCAAGCACAATGGGTGAATCTCACACATACAAGATTGAATAAGAAGCCAGAAATAAAAGAGAATACATTTATATCAAGTTCAAGCACAGGGAAAATTAATCTATGGTAATAGAAATTAGAATAATGGTAGAAGACCAAGAGAAACACGAGAGAGACTTTTGGGATGCTGATAATGCTCTGAGTCTTGATCTAGGTGATGGTAATGGGGGTGTGCTTACTTTATAAAAATTACTCTGTATAATTAAGATTTATATTTTTTGTATATTTCAATAAAAGCTTATAACAATAGATAGAATAAATACATTAAAAGAGAGAGTGACCCTGGATGAATTTTAATGTTCCTTCTAGCTCTAACATGCTATGAATTTGTGTTTGAAAATGTTTTGAAAATAATAAAATCCTTGACAAGTATAAGGTCTTTTATGATTATCAGTGGTGGTTGACCCTGAATTCCTCATGATTTCCTGATCAAATTGTGAAAAATAATTTTGCTTAAAGTTTTATATATTTGTTTCCCATATGAAAATGTAAGTTACCTACCTTTCTGGCTCTTGTTCACTTCCTAGTTTCTTTGGAATTTTTTGGTGAAGACATTCAATGAACCACCAGAGGCAAATACCATGGAGAGTAATCCTGACTACTTGTATGGTTTGAGTTGGCAAGAATGATGGCAAAGCCTCTGAATGCAAAATGCAAGGTTTAAGGAGAATGCTTCATGGTTCCTTTGAGTCATCTGTGGCTTTGGGTTCCCCAGACTGTGTTTTCTACTTCAATGCATAATGCAGCAGTGGAAATAATAATGATTTTCCTGATCACTTGACCTCCGTTAGGAGTCAATTTTAATGTTAGGGCAAAATAATGCAATAAAAGACAAATAAAATGCATTTAGCATTCATTTCCAAATGTAGTCATTCAAATAGCATCACCTTTATCATTGCCATCACTTTGTTTTTTCCTTAGCCTTACCAGTAAAACTCCATTAATGAATCTATACAGTTGAAAAAGTGGTAGACTTCCTCTGAGAGATGAGGCTTTGGCTTTACTGAAGCCATTGAACTTGCTTAGAACACACTATTCATTTTTTTTCTTGGAAGCTTTTCTCTCTTTCAGATATTCATTAAGAACTCAACTTTCCTAGTGTCTAAATCAAAGTATCGTTTAAAGGTATATCGCCTCCCTAAATTCTTAGCCTGGGAAAAAATGTCAGAAAATTATTTAAATTCATTTAGTGAAGTATTTTAAATGCACATCTTACACTTTTGAGTGAAGTGTAATTTACATTTCATAAAAGTAGAAGCCGAGCAGCAAGCTGTAAGTAATTATCATATAATTAAATGTCTACTATGAAGAGAATGAAAACGTGGGCTCCTTTGTGCCTTTCGTGACTGGGTTATGCAATAGCAAATTAAATTACAGCTCTTTATCTCAGGAAGGCTCCAAGGGACCTACTCAGGGTTTTAAAAAGATACCCCTGAGTTGCCAATATAGTTTCAGCTGAAACCTGAAGCAATCACTTCACTGTCCAAGCAGACCACATGGAAATAGATTCTGTAGCTTTGGTTTTAGAATGGAAACCAAAGTGTCTACTCCTCTCAGTAACTTAGAAAACCCTTTTATCCCTAGGTTAATATTTGTGAATGGGAAACACTAACATGATAATTGGTAATTAATTATTACTGTGGATGAGCTTTATTTATTTAAATTCACAAAGCAGTTGGCTTTAGGGATAATAATCAAATACTAAATGCATTTTTAATTAGTTGAAATACTCCTAATCTGATCTTATTTAATAGTCACTTAAAATATGCATTGCGTACTTGCTAAATTCCAGATGCTATGGGGGCGTCAAAGGGTCAAAAAAGACATGTTGTCTGCTCTGAAGGTGATTACAGTCAGGAAGGGGATAGAAGCTATGCATACAAAAAATACAATATAAGGCAAAATTAGATAGTTATCAGAGAATCTAAGGTGGAGGAGCTCAGAGGAAGGAGCAATCATTTCTATTTTTGGCTAAGTAGAGCAGGTAAGGTTTCAAGAAAATAGTATTTAATTTGGTGGATAAGGAATAGATTTATTATAGGAGGAGGGATTGAGGAGCCCATGATCAATTATACAGGTAGGAAACCAGCACAGGGTCTTCAGGGAATGAAGTAGAGTAGTTTGTTCCCTTATTCAACAGTCACTGGCAATTTATTTAAATCTGTGCATACAATCGTTAAGTTTTGCAGACTTTCTTCTCAGTCAAAAGCTATAATATGATATTCTTGCTATTTGGAGCATTAGATTCATGTAGGGGTCTAGTGAGAGATATGGATGATGTATTGTTTAATTCCTGCATTGCCATGAAAATACCTGAGATGGGGTAATTTATAAAGAAAAGAGGTTTAATTGGCTCACAGTTCTGCAGGCTGTGCAGGAAGCATGGCAGCATTTGCTCGACTTCTGGAAAGATCAGGAAACTTACAATAATGGCAGAAGGTGAAGGGGGAAGCAGGCACTTTTTATGTAGCAAGAGCAAGAGGAAGAGAGCAAGAAGGGGGAGATGTCACACACTTTTAAACAACCAGATCTCATGAGAACTCCATCATGAGAACAGCACTAGGGAGATAGTGTGAAACGGGTAGCAACTGCTCCCATGATTCAATCACCTCCCACCAGACCCCACCTCCAGCATTGGGGATCACATTTCGACACGAGATTTGGGTGGGGACACAGATGCACACCGTATCAGATGACAGTGGAAGTTGCAGCTGGATTGCAAGGATTGCAAAGACAATTGGGCACCAGTCCAATGAAGATAGACTTTACTTAGAGAATCATTTATTTAAAAATTATTGATGGACTATTGTGTACCCAGCATGTGTAATACAGTCATGAGCATCTTTCCTGCCCATAGGGAAATGAGTTTAGTGCAGGAGATGGTTGAGAGGTGTGAGGGCCCCTCTCTTACAGGATGTGAGGTATTAGGAAAGGCACACCTTCTAGAGATGGAAATGTCTGAGTTGAAACATAAAGGACAGCATAGGCTTTTCTGAGATGAAGATGATAAGAAGGTGTTTCAAGCAGAGAGAACATGTCAAATCACTGAGGTGTAGAGAACCAGAGAGTTCCTGGTCTTGCTGGGCTTGAACCTAGGGTGTGAACTGAGTTGTAGAGAGTCAATGCTATAGGGGTCAAAAAGGGAGAGGCTATTGCAATGATTCAGGTAGAAATGACAAGACCTTGAGTGAAAAATATAGTAGTAGGGAAGAAGGCATACATTTGAGAGATATTTAGGGGGTAGAATTTACACAATTTGGTAATCAATTGCGTGTAAGTGATGAGGTGGTTAATGGAGAGTGAGTGTGAATCTCAGGATTGAATTTTGGTGTCAGGAAGTGCCATTCATTGAGAGGGGAAACACAGAAGGATAAGACTTGATGGGGAAGTCCTGAGCTCAGTTTTACCTATGTTGAGTGTGAGGTGCCTGTCAGATATCCAAATGAAGATTGGATATATTATTTGGGGTGCAGGAATGTACTTTGTGCTACTGGTATAGTCTTGGAAGTCATCAGTATTAGGAGTTAAAAATCTGAATGTCTACAGGATCCAGACAGGTGACATAAATGAATAATTTTTGGGGGGCTGATACGGGCCTAAGACAAAAGGAAGAGATGAGCACAAGCCCTCCCCACAGACATTCAAGTTAGAAATAAATGTTGGAGGTAGCACCAGGGAAAAGAAAAAAAAATCTTGTAAGCCAGCCAAACAAAACCCAGCTGCAGGCCATATGAATCTTCAAGCAGCCAGTTTTCCATACTTGAGACGTATGTATGCATATAGAGTAGATGTAGCTTTTATGCACGGGGAATATATAGAGTACAGAAAAAGGGCAAGGACAAAGGTCCCTAGGAGTAACACAAAAAACAAGCAGATACTCCGCTCCGGGTTGGGGAGGGAGAAGAATGAGAGAAGGGAGATAGAGAAGAAAAAGGAGAGGGAGATGGAAAGAAAAACAGAGTATGGTGTCCAGGAAGCAAGAGGAGAAGAAAACTTTCAGGCAGGGAATGGTTAACTGTGTTGAATGCTACAGACTTAGATTAAGATTGTGAACTTTCTATAGGAATTTGTACCATGGAGAGATTGCTAGCTTGAAATGAAACCATTTCAATGGTGTAGTGGGGGGCTAAAGCCAAACTGTAGTGGGCTGAGGATTTAATGGAGGAGAAGAAGTGGAGACTGTGAGTATAGAAAAGTCTTTCAAGAAATTTGGTTGTGAATGTGAGGTGAGCAGTTGGGTGGCAGCTGGCTATTTATCTATGCGTATACACTGAGAGAGACATGAGCATACTTGTATTCTAAAGAGAAAGGATGAAGTTGAAGATGTAAGAATGAGAAGGATCTGTTCAAGAGTTGAGGTCCCTGGAAAGGTGGAAATAGAAGAGATCCAGAGAATAGGTGGAAGGATTAGCCTTGAGATAGAAGAAATGGCACCTTTTCTATGGAAATTGAAGATAATTTCATTTAACAAGGGTTTATGGAGCCTCTGTACCCTGCCAGATACTGTTCTAGGTACTGAAGATGTAGCGGTTTGAGAAACCAGGACAAAAATCCCTGCCTGGATGGAACTTACATTCCAGAAAGAATGAAGTATGTACAAGAGCAAATACATAAAAGCAGGGATGAAACATTGGAAATATAGTTGAAACATTCTTATTTGATGACCTCAATTTTCTCTGTGACTGAAGGAAGAGATCTTATGGTACTGGACATAAAATATACTGAGTTGGGGTTTGTGTGAAAGAGGGGCCTAGGAACAGAAAAAGAAACTTCTGAGCAGCAACTAGACTCCTACTTGTCTTGCAGTAGAGAAGGGATGCACAAACTTTTTCTGTAAAGGACCGGATAGAATAATATTGTCTATATCTACAAAAGTCTTGCTGGGATGTTGATAGAAATTACATTAAATCTGTTTATCAACTTGGGGAGAATTCGCATCCTTACTGTGCTGAGTTCCCAATCCAGAACATGTTATGTATCTCCATTTATTTAGATTATTTTTTATTTCTTTCATTAGCATTATATAGTTTTCAATGTATAAGTTCCACATGTGTTTTGTTAGATTTGCACTTAAGTATTGGATTTTAAAAGGAATTTAAATGGTACTGTATTTTGAACTTCAGTGCCCACATTTCATTACTGTTATATAGAAATACAATTAATTTTTTTATTATTATCTTCTGTCCTCCAACCTTGCTGAATTCATTTACTAGTTTTGGAGGTTTTTATAGATTCCTTTGGATATTCTATGTAGGCATCTTCAAACCTGGGTAGTTTTATTTATTCTCCATCTGTATGCCTTTTATGTTCTTTACTTTATTGAACTGGCTAGATCTTCTAACATTATGTTGAGTAAGAGTGGTGAAATGGACATCCTTGCTTTGTTCTTAATCTTAGGGGGAAACTATCCAGTCTTTCATCATGAAGTATGATGTTAACTTTAGGCTTTATGTAGATGTTCTATATCAAGTTGAGAAAGTTCCTCTCTATATTTTTCTGAGAATGTTTATAGTGAATTGGTATTAATTTTTTCAAACACTTTTCCTGCATTGATCAATATGTTCATATAATATTTCTTCTTTAATCTTTTAATATGGTAAATTACATTAATTGATTTTTGTAATATTGTACCGGCTTTGCATCTGTCTTTATCCATTGTTTGTTGCTATAATAGAATACTATCGGCTAGGTAATTTACAAAGAAAAGAGATTTATTTCACTCATGGTTCTGGAGGCTGGCAAGTCCAAGAGCATGGTGTTGGCATCTGGTGAGGGTAATCTCATGGTGGAAGATATCACATGATGAGGAAGCACACAGGAAAGACAGAGAGAAAAGATGGGGGATAAATTTATTTTTTTAACCAGGAGCCTGTTCCTATGATAACTAACCCACTCCTGTGATAACAGCATTAATCCATGACCTTTTAAAGACCCCACCTCTTAATGTTGTTACAGTGGCAATTAAGTTTCCAATACATGAACTTATGGGGGACACATTGAAACCATAGTATTCTCTCCTGGCCCTCCAAATTCATATTCTTCTCACAAGTAAAGTACATTCATTTTATCCCAATAGTTCCAAAAGTCTTAACTTTTTTTCAGCATCAACTCAAATGTCCTGATATATAATAATGTTTTGTTATCCTGAATGTCTCAGAATAGAGTTGCTTACAAAAAGTGACTCAGCCCACAGTGAAATTGCTAACCCCTCAAAGTGATAAACATATATATATAATGAACTGAGGTGATAAGGCTTACTGTGACCAGGTGCACTCCAGACCTGACAAGAAAGTGAGGCTGAGATAATGACCATGGATACTCTTGTGGAGGGCCATAAAAAACAAAGAAACTGACCATGACTAAGATGCCTAAAGAAACTCTGCCCATGAGAACTCCAAGTCCTCTTGGTAATGACTGCTGAAAACTCTGCCTTAGAAGAGCAGAGACTTCCCCCACTGGTCAGCATTTTGAAGGAAATCCAGAGCTGCCCAGTTGGTCTGTCAGTGTGCTGGTCTTCTGAATTACTCGCCATGGTTTGTTCTCTTTCTTAGTACTGCCTTTATGTGTGAAATATATTTGCATGATTATTGGTGTGTGAAAGCCTCACAATAAACCATAAATTTGAAAGCATTTAATTGGCCACTAAGCCTCTTTGAAACCTTTCCCCATTTTTGGATTTAGCACAGCTAGGCTGATTCAAACCTGACACAAAAAATCAAAAGTCCAAAGTCTTATCTGAATCAGATATGGGTGAGACTCAAGGTATGATTCATCCTGAGGCAAATTCCTTCCAGCTATGAACCTGTGAAATCAGAACAAGTTGTCTACTTCCGGAAGACAATGTGGGACAGGTATAGGATAGACATTTTGATTCCAAAAGGGAGAAATAGGCAAAAAAAAAAAAAAAAGAAAGAAAGAAGAAGTAGTAAGCCCTAAGTAAGTCCAAAACCCAACAGGGAAACATTAAGTCTTAAACCTGGATAATGACCTGCTTTGACTCCATGTATCACTTCCTGGATATACTGAGGTGGGAGTTGGGCCCCGAAGGCCTCAGGCAATATACAGCCCCTATGGCTTTTCAGGACTCAGTCTCTCCAGCAGCTCTCATTGGTAGAAGTTTCATGTCTGCAGTTTTCCCAGGCTGGCATTGCATGTTTGGACCTCTATAGTGCTGAAGTCTTAAGGGAAGCCTTACCCCTGCAGCTCCACTAAGCATTGCCTTAGTGGGGAAGTTCTCTATGGTGGCTCTGCCTTTGTAGTCAGTTTCTGCCTGGGCTTTCAGGCATTTTGTGGCATCCTTTGTAATCTAGGTGGAGGAAGCCATTCTTCCACAGCTCTTGCATTCTGTGTATCTGTAGAATTAACACCATGTGGTTAATTAACACCATGTGGTCATAAGCTGCCAAGGCTTATGACTTAGACCTTTTGGAGCAGCAGGTCAAGCCATACCTGGACCCATTGAATCATGAGTGCAGCAGCTGAGGAGTGCTGCACCAGAATGCAGGGAGCAGAGTCCTGAGGAGGCTCTGGGCAGTAAGCCCATGGAAGACATCCAGGACCTGTCCCCTGAAATCATTCTGTCCTCCTATAGCTCTGGGCCTGTGATGGGAGGGGCAGCCTCAAAAACCTTTAAAATTCCTTTGGGGTCTTTTTCTCCCATTGTTTTCATGAATAGCACCTGGCTCTGTTCTATCACTACTAATCTCTTTAGTAAATGATTGCTTGGTCCCAATCTTAGTATTATATTCTTAGCACTATTTTTTTTTTTTTTTTTTTTTAGACAGGGTCTTGCTCTGTCACACAGGCTGGAGTGCAGTGGTGCAATCTTGGCTCACTGCAACCTCTGCCTCTCAGGCTTAAGCAATCCTCCTACCTCAGCCTCCTGAGTAGCTGGGACCACAGGTGCAGGCCACTATGCCTGGCGAATTTTTTGTGGAGACAGGGTTTTACTGTGTTGCCCATGCTGGTCTCATACTCCTGAGCTCAAGAAATCCACCTGCTTTAGCCTCCCAAAGTGCTGGGATAACAGGTGTGGGCCACTGCACCTGGCCTATTCTTCATATTCCAGAGTATGCTTTTTCAGTCTTTACATGGCCAGCCTGTGAGTTTTCCTTATTTTTCTGTTTGGCTTATCTTTTTAAGTATAAATTTCATCTTTAAGTCATTCTTTGGCTTTCGCATCTCACTGTATGTGGCTAAAAGTAGCCATGCAACAGTCTGAATACATTGCTGCTTAGATATTTCTTCCATTAGATATCCTAGTTCATTGCTCTTAAGTTCTGCATTTCATGAAGTCCTAGGACACAGACGCAATTCAGCCAGGGTCTTTGCTACTTTATAACAAGGAAGGCCTTTTCTTCAGTTTCCAATATTTTGTTTCTCAAATCAGTCTGTGACCTCATCAGAATGGCCTTTGTTGTCCATATTTCTATCAGCATTCTAGTCATGACCACTTAAATAATGTCTAAGACGATTTAGACTTCCTCTGTAGCTCTCCCCTTAGGAGCCCTCATCAGAAACTTAGTGCTCTGTTCATGCCAATTTAGACTTTTTCTAGCCTGCTGCTCCAAATTCTTCTAGCCTCTAACCATTATTCAGTTCCAAAGCTGCTTCCACATTTTCAGGCATTTTTAATAGCAATAGCTCCATTACTTGGTACCAGTTTTCTGTCTTAATTTATTTTCTGCTGCTATAACAGAATACTTTAGACTGAGTAATTTATAAAAAAGAAAAAGAAATTTATTTGGCTTACAATTCTGGAGGTTGAGAAGAACATGGTGTGCCATCCGGTGAGGGTCAGTCCATGGTGGAAGAGTGGAAGGCAGAATTGAGCATGCAAGACAGAGAGAAAATAGGAGCTAAACTTGTTCATTTATTATGAGCTTACTTCTATATAACTATCTCATTGTCATAATGACATTAATGCATTCATGAGAGTGAAGCCCTCATGACTTACTCACCTCTTTTGTGCCTCACCTCCCAATACCATCACAGTGGCAATTAAATTTCAACATGAATTTTGATGGGGACATTCAAACCGCATCAGCATCCATGGTATAAACCCTACTTGAGCATGTTGTTTAATTACTTTTATGTGTTGCTGAATTGTTTTTTTCTAGTACTTTGTTAGGGATTTTTGCATCTATATTCATGAGGGATATTATTTGGTACATTTCTGTACTGTCTTTGTCTGATTTTCTTATCAGGATAATATTAGCTTTAAAAAAGGAATTGAGAAGTGTTCACTCCTATTGTCTGGAAGATATTGCGTGGACTTAGAGTTAATTCTTCTTTAAATATTTGGTATAATTCTCCCGTGAAACAATCTGGACCTGAAGATTTCTTTTTGTGAAGCTTTAGAATTATGAATTTAATTTTGTTATAATGCCATTGAAATGATATATTTCATATTGGGTGAGATTGTGGTAGTATTTTTTTTGAGAAATTGGTTCGTATCATGTATGTTGTCAAATTTATGTATGTAGAGATGTTTGGACTATTCCCTTTTTACCCTTTTGATGTCTGCGGGGTCCATAGCAATAATCTCATTTTATTCCTTATATTGATAATTCGTCTTTTTTTTTTTTTTTTTTTTGAGACAAGGTCTCACTTCAACGCCCAGGCTGGAGTGCAGTGATGCAATCGTGGCTCACTGCAGTCTCAACTTCCCAGGCTCAAGCAATCCTCCCACGTCAGCCTCCCATGTTGCTGGGGATACAGGTGTGTGCCACCATACCTGGTTAATTATTTTTTGTACTTACTGTGGAGACAGGGTTTTGCCATGTTCAAGTGGCTGTCAAACTCCTGGGCTCAAGTGATCCACCTGCCCAGGCCTCCCAAAATGCTCAGATTACTGGCATGAGCCACTGTGCCTGTTAGATAATTTGTGTCTTTTTTTTTACCTTGTCAGTTTTTCTAGAGGTGTGTCAACTCTATTGATCTTTTAAAAGAACTAAGTCTTTGTGTCAATGACTTTATTGTTTCTCTGTTTTCAACTTCATTGACTTCTCTTTTTAAAATTTTTTAAAATGTTGTGGGTATGTTTATGTAGTAGGTGTATATATTTATGGGTTACATGAGATATTTGATATAGGCATGCAATGTGTAATAATTACAACAGAATAAATGGGGTATTCATTCCCTCAAGCACTTATCATTTTTGTTACAAACAATTTAATTATACTTTTAGTTATTTAAAATGTGCAGTTAAGTTACTTTGACTATAGTCACCCTGTTCTGCTAGCAAATACTAGGTCTTATTCATTCTATTTTTTTGCACCACTAACCATCTCCACTTCTGCCCCACATCCCCGTTACCCTTCCTAGCCTTTGGTAGCCATCCTTTTACTCTCTATCTTGACGACTTCAATTGTTTTAATTTTCAATCCCACAAATAAGTGAGAACATGTGATATTTGTCTTTCTGTGCCTGGCTTATTTCACTTAACATAATAACTCTAGTTTCATCCATGTTGTTGAAAATGACAGGATCTCATTCTTTTTTATGGCTGAATAGTACTCCATTGTGTATATGTACCATATTTTCCTTATTTCTCTGTTGATGGACACTTAAGTTGCTTCGAAATCTTGGCTATTGAGAATAGTGCTGCAATAAACATGAGAGTACAGATATCTCTTTGATATACTAATTTCCTCTCTTTTGGGTATATACCCAGCAGTGGGATTGCTGGCTCATATGGTAGCTCTATTTTTAGTTTTCTGAGGAACCTCCATACTGTTCTTCATGGTGGTTGTACTAATTTATATTCCCACTAGCAGTGTATGGGTGTTCCCTTTTCTCCGCATTCTCACCAGCATTTGTTATTGCCTGTCTTTTGGATAAAAGCCATTTTAATGTGGGTGAGATGATATCTCCTTGGAGTTTTTTTTTTTTTTTATACTTCTAAGGTACATGCGCACAACGTGCAGGTTTGTTACATATGTATACATTGCCATGTTGGTGTGCTGCACCCATTAACTTGTCATTTACATTAGATATATCTCCTAATGCTATCCCTCGTCCCTCCCTTTACCTCATGACAGGTCCTGGTGTGTGATATTCCCCTTCCTGTGTCCAGGTGTTCTCATTGTTCAATTCCCACCTATGAGTGAGAACATGTGGTGTCTGGTTTTTTGTCCTTGCTGAGAATTTTGTTTGCTGAGAATGATGGTTTCCAACTTCATCCATGTTCCTACAAAGGACATGAACCCATCCTTTTTTATGACTGCATAGTATTCCATGGTGTATATGTGCCACATTTTTTTAATCCAGTCTATCATTGAGGGACATTTGGGTTGATTCCAAGTCTTTGCTATTGTGGATAGTGCTGCAATAAACATACATGTGCATGTGTCTTTATAGCAGCATGATTTATAATCCTTTGGGTATATACCCAGTAATGGGATGACGGGGTCAAATGGTATTTCTAGTTCTAGATCCTTGAGGAATGACCACACTGTCTTCCACAATGGTTGAACTAGCTTACAGTCCCACCAACAGTGTAAAAGCGTTCCTATTTCTCCACATCCTCTCCAGCACCTGTTGTTTCCTGACTTTTTAATGATCGCCATTCTAACTGGTGTGAGATGGTATCTCATTGTGGTTTTGATTTGCATTTCTCTGATGACCAGTGATGATGAGCATTTTTTCATGTGCCTGTTGGCTGTATGAATGTCTTCTTTTGAAAAGTATCTGTTCATATCCTTTGCCCACTTTTTGATGGGGTTGTTTGATTTTTTCTTGTAAATTTGTTTAAGCTCTTTGTAGATTCTGGATATTAGTCCTTTGTCAGATGGGTAGATTGCAAAAACTTTCTCCCATTGTGTAGGTTGCCTGTTCACTCCGATGGTAGTTTCCTTTGCTGTGCAGAAACTCTTTAGTTTAATTAGATCCCATTTGTCAATTTTCGTTTTTGTTGCCATTGCTTTTGGTGTTTTAGTCATGAAGTCCTTGCCCATGCCTATGTCCTGAAGGGTATTGCCTACGTTTTTTTTTTAGGGATTTTATGGTTTTAGGTCTAACATTTAAGTCTTTAATCCATCTTGAATTAATTTTTGTATAAGGTGTAAGGAAGGGATCCAGTTTCAGCTTTCTACATATGGCTAGCCAGTTTTCCCAACATCATTTATTAAATAGGGAATCCTTTCCCCGTGTCATGTTTCTGTCAGGTTTGTCAAAGATCAGATGATTGTAGATGTGTGGTATTATTTCCGGGGGCTCTATTCTGTTCCATTGGTCTATATCTGTGTTTTGGTACCAGTACCATGCTGTTTTGGTTACTGTAGCCTTGTAGTATAGTTTGAAGTCAGGTAGCGTGATGCCTCCAGCTTTGTTCTTTTGGCTTAGGATTGTCTTGGGAATGCAGGTTCTTTTTTGGTTCCATATGAACTTGAAAGTAGTTTTTTCCAATTCTGTGAAGAAACTCATTGATAGCTTGATGGGGATGGCATTGAATCTATAAATTACCTTGGGCAGTATGGCCATTTTCACAATATTGCTTCTCCCTATCCATGAGCATAGAATGTTTTTCTATTTGTTTGTGTGCTTTCTTATTTTCTTGAGCAGTGGTTTGTAGTTCTCCTTGAAGAGGTCCTTTACATCCCTTGTAAGTTGGATTCCTAGTATTTTATTCTCTTTGAAGCAATTGCGAATGGGAGTTCACTCATTATTTGGCTCTCTGTTTGTCTGTTATTGTTGTATAGAAATGCTTGTGATTTTTGCACCTTGATTTTGTATCCTGAGACTTTGCTGAAGTTGCTTATCAGGAGATTTTGGGCTTAGACGATAGAGTTTTCTAAATATACAATCATGTCATCTGCAAACAGGGACAATTTGACTTCCTCTTTTCCTAATTGAATACCCTTGATTTCTTTCTCTTGCCTGATTGCCCTAGCCAGAACTTCCAACACTATGTTGAATAGGAGTGGTGAGAGAGGGCATCCCTGTCTTGTGCCAGTTTTCAAAGGGAATGCTTCCAGTTTTTGCCCATTCAGTATGATATTGGCTGTGGGTTTGTCATAAATAGCTCTTCCTATTTTGAGATACAGCCCATCAATACCTAGTTTATTGGGAGTTTTTAGCATGAAGGGCTGTTGAATTTTGTCAAAGGCCTTTTCTGCATCTATTGAGATAATCATGTAGTTTTTGTCTTTGGTTCTGTTTATATGCTGGATTACATTTATTGATTTGTGTATGTTGAACCAGCCTTGCATTCCAGGGATGAAGCCAACTTGATCGTGGTGGATAAGCTTTTGATGTGCTGCTGGATTCAATTTGCCAGTATTTTACTGAGGATTTTTGCATCGATGTTCATTAGGGATATTGGTCTAAAATTCCCTTTTTTTGTTGTGTGTCTGCCAGGGTTTGGTATCAGGATGATGTTGGCCTCATAAAATGAAATAGGGATGATTTCCTGTTTTTCTAATGATTGGAATAGTTTCAGAAGGGTACCAGCTCCTCCTTGTACCTCTGGTAGAATTCGGCTGTGAATTCGTCTGGTCCTGGACTTTTTTTGGTTGGTAGACTATTAATTATTGCCTCAATTTCAGAGCCAGTTATCGGTCTATTCAGGGATTCAACTTCTTCCTGGTTTAGTCTTGGGAGGGTGTATATGTCCAGGAATTTATCCATTTCTTCTAGATTTTCTAGTTTATTTGTATAGAGGTGTTTATAGTATTGTCTGATGGTAGTTTGTATTTCTGTGGTATCGGTGGTGATATCCCCTTTATCATTTTTTATTTTGTGTATTTGATTCTTCTGTCTTTTCTTCTTTATTAGTCTTGCTAGTGGTCGGTCAATTTTGTTGATCTTTTCAAAAAACCAGCTCCTGGATTCATTGATTTTTTGGAGAGTTTTTTGAGTCTCTATCTCCTTCAGTTCTGCTCTTATCTTAGTTATTTCTTGCCTTCTGCTAGCTTTTGAATGTGTTTGCTCTTGCTTCTCTAGTTCTTTTAATTGTGTTGTTAGAGTGTCAATTTTAGATCTTTCCTGCTTTCCCTTGTGGGCATTTAGTGCTATAAATTTCCCTCTACACACTGCTTTAAATGTGTCCCAGAGATTCTGGTATGTTGTATCTTTGTTCTCATTGGTTTCAAAGAACATCTTTATTTCTGCCTTCATTTCGTTATGTACCCAGTAGTCATTCAGGAGCAGGTTGTTCAGTTTCCATGTAGTTGAGTGGTTTTGAGTGAGTTTCTTAATCCTGAGTTCTAGTTTGATTGCCCTGTGATCTGAGAGACAGTTTGTTATAATTTCTGTTCTTGTACATTTGCTGAGGAGTGCTTTACTTCCAATTATGTGGTCAATTTTGGAATAAGTGCGATGTGGTGCTGAGAAGAATGTATATTCTGTTGATTTGGGGTGGAGAGTTCTGTAGATGTCCATTTGGTGCAGAGCTGAGTTCAATTCCTGGATATCCTTGTTAACTTTCTGTCTCGTTGATCTGTCTAATGTTGACAGTGGGGTGTTAAAGTCTCCCATTATTATTGTGAGGGAGTCTAAGTCTCTTTGTAGGTCTCTAAGGACTTGCTTTGTGAATCTGGGTGCTCTCATATTGGGTACATATATATTTGGGATAGTTAGCTCTTCTTATTGAATTGATCTCTTTACCATGATGTAGTGGCCTTCTTTGTCTGTTTTGGTCTTTGTTGGTTTAAAGTGTGTTTTATCAGAGACTAGGATTGCAACCCCTGCTTTTTTTTGTTTTCCATTTTCTTGGTAGATCTTCCTCCGTCCCTTTATTTTGAGCACGCGTGTGTGTATGCACAGTTTGTGTAGGATTGATATTAGTTCTTCTTTAAATGTTTGGTAGAATTCAGCAGTGAAGCTATTGAATCCCGAGCTTTTCTTTACTGGGAAAACATTTTTTGACTTCAATTTTGTTACTTGGTATTCATTTTTTCAGGTTTTATATTTCTTCCTGAGTCAATATTGGTAGGTTGTGTCTAGCAATTTGTCCATTTCTTCTAAATTTTTCAATTTGTTGGCTTATAGTTGTTTATACTAGCCACTAATGATCCTTTGAATTTCTGCAGTATCAGTTATAATTCCTCTTTTTTTCATCTTTAATTTTATTTATTTGGATCTTCTCTCTTTTTTTCTTAATCTGCCTAAACGTTTGTTTGTGTAACTTTTCAGAAAACCAACTTTTTGTTTCATTGATATTTTACTGTTTTCTTCATTCAGTTGCATTTGTTTCTGCTCTTATATTTATTATTTCTTTCCTCCTACCATTTTGAGCTTAGTTTTCTCTCGCTTTTCTATTTCTTTAAGATGCATTGTTAGGTTGCTTATTTAGAGTTTTTTGTCTTTTTCAATGTAGGCACTTATAGCTGCAAACTTCTCTCTTAGTACTGCTTTGTTGTATGTAATAGGTTTTGGCATGTTGTGTTTCCATTAACATTTGTTTCAAGAATTTTTTCAGTTTTCTTCATAATTTCTTCAGTGATCCAGTGGTCATTCAGGAGCATATTGTTTATCTTCTATGTATTTATGTTTTCACAATTCCTCCTGTTATTGATTTCTAGTTTTATTCTATTTTGGTCAGAGAAGACACCTGACGATATTTCAGTTTTTTAAATGCTTTAAGACTTGTTCTTTGAAAATGATCCATGTGCTGAGGAAAACAATGTGTCTTCTGCAGCTATTGGATAAGATGTTCTTTACATATCTGTTAGGTCCATTTAATCAATAGTACAGATTAAGCCTGATGTTTCTTTGTGGATTTTCTGTCTGGAAGATCTGGTCAACCTGAAAATGGGGTGTTGATGTCTCCAGCTATTATTATATTGGGGTCTCTATCTCTCTTTAGCTCTAATAATATTTCCTTTTCATATCTGGGTGCCCCAGTGTTGGGTGCATATTATTTACAATTGCTATATCTTCTTGCTGAATTGACACTTTTGTCATTGTGTAATGACTTTCTTTGTCTCTTCGTCTAGTTTTTGTCTTGAAACCTGTTTTGTCTGATGTAAGTATTGCTACTCCTGCTATTTTTTTTGATTTCCATTGACATGGAATATCTTTTTCTATCTCTTTATTTTCAGTATATGTGTATCTTTATAAGTGAAGTGTGTTTCTTGTAGGCAAGAGGTCAGTGGGTCCTGAATCTTCATTTATTCAGCTACTCTATGTCTTTTGATTAGAGTGTTTAGTCCATTTACATTCAGTGTTATTATTGATAAGTAAGGACTTACTCCTTCCATTTTATTATTTGTTTCCTGGTTGTTTTTGTTACTTCCTTCTTTCCTATCTTCCTGTCTTTCTTTTGGTGAAGGTGATTTTCTCCAGTGGTATGATTTGATTTCTTGCTCTTTATTTTTTTGTATTCATTGTATGTGTTTTGATGTTTGGTTATCAGATATTCTAAGTGCTATTTTGTAACTCATTATGGTAAGCTGATAACAACTTAGCACTGTTTGCATAAAAAACAAACAAGCAAAAGAAGACTAATAAAAATTCTAGATCTTTAACTTCTTTCCCTGCTTTTAAACTTTCTGTGGTCTCTCTTTATTTATTATACTGAATATGTCTGAGTATTTATTATACTGAATATACTGAGTATTTATGATACTGAATATGTCTTGAAATTTGAGTTATTATTTTTTATTTGTTCATCTTTTAGTCTTCCTGCTTATTATAAGAATAGCTTATAGCCACATACCTACTGATATAGTTTGAATATATGTCCCCACTCAAATCTCATGTTAAATTTTAATATCCAATGTTGGAGTTGGGGTATGGTAGCAGGTGTTTGGGTCATGGGATTTAATTCCTCATGGCTTGGTGCTGCTTTTGCAATACTGAGTGAGTTTTCATGAGCTCTCGTTGTTTGTGTCTAGCGTCTACCCCCTAACCCCTGCCCCCACACTTTTGCTCTCTTGTTCCTGCTTTCACCATGTGAAATACCTGTTCCCACTTTGCCTTCTGCCATGAGTAAAAGCTCCTTGGGGCCTTCCCAGAAGCCAAGCAGATGCCAGTGCCATGCTTCCCATACAGCCTCCAGGACCATGAGCCGATTAAACCTCTTTTTATAAATTGCCCAGTCTCAAGTTGTTGTTGTTGTTTTTTTTTTAAATAACAATGCAACAGTGGCCTAATATACCTACCTAGTTATCTATTGAAATTAAGCAAACGTAGCAGAATGCTAGCAATTGGTGAATCTAGGTGGATGATAGATATATTGATATTCCTTTTGCTAGTCTTTCAACTATTCTGTGAGTTTAAAATTTTCAAAACAAAAAGTTTGGAAGAAAAAAGTCCCATGTCATTTTGATTCTTATTTTCTTTTTTAGTGTAATACCCCTCCTCTTCCTTTATGGAAGTTTTTGGAATCTTCCCTCTTTTAAAAAAGATGTTCTGATATTTCAGTGCTGTCCCTTGGTATAGGGCCTTTTATCCTTCATTATGTTGGACCCTTTTTGAGCACTGTTAATCTGTAGATTCATGTTAGACTCATGTCATTCAAATCTGGGTAATTCTCTTATTGTATTTATTTATAATTTTGTCTCCTTCACTTTTTCTTCTATTTCAGAAGCTGTAATTAATTAATTGATTATTAGACCTCCTGGATGGATTCTATTTGACTAATATTCTTTTTTCTGTTTTTTCTCTGCTTATAATTATTATTCTACTTTTTGAGAATTTTCTTTTGCTTTATTTTCTCACTTTCTATTTAATATTTTAAAGTTATATTTATTATTTTAATTTTATATAATAAAATGAGTTATATTACATTGCATTAATTTCTAATTTCCAAGGTTTTTTTTTTAACTTTTTCCTGCTTTTAAAAATAACATTTAATGTCTATTTTATGGATGCAGTGCTTTCCTATATTTTGCCACTTTTTTTTCCCACTCCCTGAATTGTTTTCTTCTTTCTCTTTAGTTTCTTTTTCTTCTATATTAAGAGCTTTCCTTAGTGATCTGGTCATTATTGGTTAGGTGTCCATATGTATATTTGATGCATAAAATGCTGAGATTGGGAGCTTTCTGAGCATGCACATGGTATGCAACCTGGAGAAGTTCACTATTGAGTGTTTAGATGATTCACTGGGGACCCAAAATGTCACTCTTGGAGGCTTTTTTTTTTTTCAAGCTATTTTTTTCCAGAAAAGGCTATTTCAGTTTTTTGCCCTGGGATAGCAATCAAATTGTAAGGCTTTCTCCCCATGGTGCAGAGGAGAGATGTGCATGGGTTTCTGACTATTCCACATGCAGAATTTCAATAGATCATCTTATGTTCTGCTTTGCAATTCACCTTCACCTGTCATCTTGCTTGCTGTTGCTGATTTTGAAGACTCCCAGTTTAGCTTCTCCAGCCAATAAATACCCAGTGGCTTCTGGCTTATGAGGTAGTTTCTGGCTGATAATCTTCTGTCAGTATGGGGAGTAGTATCTGTGTATATGGTAATTAAATCTGATTATTTCATGTAAAAATATTTAATAAATCCCCCATTTTTCTTACCCCAAGACTCTATCCCTACTCTCTGCCAAAAAGACTTAACCTGCCTCCTAAACATAACAAGAAGGACAAATGAAAGAAATAAAGACAAAGAATAAGATACTGTAGACTATTGCTAGTCAGTGTGTTTCTTGTCTGGAAGCTTGTTAATAAATGTAGAATCTCAGATCCCACCTAGAACAACTGAATCAGAACCTTCACTTTAACAAGATTTGCTGGTGATCTTTGTGCACATTAAAGTTTGAGAAGTACTATTCTATAAATACATTAGAATAAAAAAATGGGATGCAACCATAAAAGAGAATGAGTTCATGTCCTTTGCAGGGATATGGACAAAGCTGGAAACCATCATTCTCAGCAAACTAATACAAGAACAGAAAACCAAACACCGTATGTTCTCACTCATAAGTGGGAGTTGAATAATGAGAACATGTCCTGGGTTTTGTGGACTGGTTTTGCTTTTCAGGCATCTTTTAATTATAATCTCCCTTTGTTCACACTTTAGGTCTTGAGCTTCTTCACTTTGTTAAATCAGTGACTATTCCTTCATCTACTTTCTGACTTCTAAAAAAATTTCCTGAATTCATTTATCAGCTGATGTCTCTTCTGTTCTAATTACCATTTTTGATTCCTTCAATTCTGATGAGGAAATAAGTATACTTAAAAATTCTCTATTCCCATTTTTTAAACAATTTTACTTTAAGTTCTGGGATACATGTGCAGAACGTGGACGTTTGTTACATAGGTATACATGTGCCATGGTGGTTTGCTTCACTCTGTCAACCCATCATGTACGATCTCGGCTCACTGCAACCTCCACCTCCTGGGTTCAAGTGATTCCCCTGCCTCAGCTTCCCTAGTAGCTGGGACTACAGGTATGTGCCACCACGCCCAGTTAATTTTTGTATTTTTAGTAGAGGTAGGGTATCACCATGTTGGCCAGGATGGTCTCAATCTCTTGACCTCGTGATCCACCCACCTCGGCCTCCCAAAGTTGTGGGATTACAGGCGTGAGCCACTGCGCCCGGCTCCATCATCTAGGTTTTAAGCCCTGCATGCATTATGTATTTGTCCTAATGCTATCCCTCCCCCTGCCCCCCACCTCCCGTCAGGCCCCAGTGTGTGATGTTCCCCTCCCTGTGTCCATGTGTTCTCATTATTCAACTCCCACTTATGAGTGAGAACATACGGTGTTTAGTTTTCTGTTCTTGTATTAGTTTGCTGAGAATGATGGTTTCCAGCTTTGTCCATATCCCTGCAAAGGACATGAACTCATTCTTTTTTATGGCTGCATCCCATTTTTTTATTCTAATGTATTTATAGAATAGTACTTCTCAAACTTATAATGTGCACAAAGATCACCAGCAAATCTTGTTAAAGTGAAGGTTCTGATTCAGTTGTTCTAGGTGGGATCTGAGATTCTGCATTTATTAACAAGCTTCCAGACAAGAAACACACTGACTAGCAATAGTCTACAGTGTCTTATTTTTTGTCTTTATTTCTTTCATTTGTCCTTCTTGTTATGTTTAGGAGACAGGTTAATTCTGGCTACTGTGGGATGTGCATGTGAGAGACTGAACTTGAAAGACCGTAAAAAACAGACTCGTAACCAAAGGTACTTCTATTAGGAACTATGGCTTCCAGGATCTGCAATGTTCTCATATTGACCATTGTTTTTCAAATAAACTATCTATCTATGGAAGGAATTTTAAAATAAAGGTAAAATAGAGGAAGCAGACTGCTTCTGCAGGACCCGGGAGACCCCCCGCCAAAACTGTGAGTGCCCCAACCACAGAAGTGGGAAAGGGAGACCCTCCTCTTCTGAATACACACTCTCACTGGAATAGCTGAAGGTCTGTTTGTGGGAGAAGTTTCTGACTTTACCTGGAACTGAGTCAATTTAGAGAGCTGAGTGAAATACAGGGGTAGAGGGAGCAGCAGAAAGGCCCTGGGAGCTCGCTGGGTTCCCTAGCAGGCCATTCCTCCCTGGCACTACAGGGACCCAACGGGAGAGGAGCAGGGGTTAAAACTACACAAGGAGAAGCAAATCTCTAGCTGAACTTTGTAACAATTTGAACGGGGTGAGAAGGGGGCTGTTGGTGGCAGGGGGAAGGGGGACACAGTGGGAGTGAGACTGGCCTTTTGGTTTGCATGGGAGCTGGGTGAGGTCTGTGACTGCTGGTTTTCCCCCACTTCTGCAACAATCTGCATGACTCAGCAGAGGCAGCCATAATCCTCCTAGGTACACAAATCCAGTGACCTGGGAATCTCACCTCCATCACCCACAGCAGCCCCAGCAAGACACATGCAAGGAGAGTCTGGGCTCAAACCTGCCTAGCCCCGCCCCTACATGATGGTCCTTCTCTACCCACCCTGGTGGTAGAAGATAAAGGGGCGTATAATCTTGGGAGTTCTAGGGCCCCACACACTGCCAGTTCCTTCGCATTCTACCATAGCTAATGCTCTCTGGAATCCACCACCTCCCAGCAGGAGGCCAACCCGCACAAAAATAGAGCATTAAACTACCAAAGCTAAGAGCCCTCAGGGAGTCCATTTCACTCCCCTCCCCCACACCTCCCCCTACCCCCACCGGCCACCTCCACCAGAACAGGCACTGGTATCCACGGCTGAGAGACCCATAGATGGTTTGTGTTAAAGGACTCTGTGCAGACAATCCCCAGTACCAGCCAAGAGCTGGGTAGACTGGCTGAGTGACTAGATGCAGAGAGAGACAACAATCACTGCAGTTCAGGTCAAAGGAAGCCACATCCATAGGAAAAGGGGGAGAGTACAACATCAAGGGAACACCACATGGGACAAAAGAATCTGAACAACAGCCTTCAGCCCTAGACGTTCCCTCTGACAAAGCCTACCCAAATAAGAAGGAACTAGAAAACCAACCCTGATAATGTGACAAAACAACACTCCAACACCCCCAAAAATTCACACTAGTTCACCAGCAATGGATCCAAACCAAGAAGAAATCCCTGATTTACCTGAAAAAGAATTCAGGAGGTTAATTATTAAGCTAATCAGGGAGGGGTCAGAGAAAGGCAAAGCCCAGTGCAAGAAAATCCAAAAAATGATACAGGAAGTGAAGGCAGAAATATTCCAGGAAATAGATAGCTTAAAGAAAAATAAAAAATAAAAAATTCAGAAATTTTTGGATACACTTTTAGAAGTGTGAAATGCCATGGAAAGTCTCAGCAATAGAATTGAACAAGTGGAATAAAGAAATTCAGAGCTAGAGGACGAGGTCTTTGAATTAACCCAATCCAACAAAGACAAAGGAAAAAGAGCAAGAAAATATAAACAGTCTGGGCACGGTGGCTCACGCCTCTAATCCCAGCACTTTGGGAGGCTGAGGCGGGTGAATTGTGAGGTCAGAAGATTGAGACCATCCTGGCTAATAAGGTGAAACCCCATCTCTACTAAAAATACAAAAAATTAGCCAGGTGTGGTGGCATGCACCTGTACTCCTAGCTACTCGGGAGGCTGAGGCGGGAGAATTGCTTGAACCCGGGAGGCAGAGGTTGCAGTGAGCCGAGATTGTGCCACTGCACTCCAGCGTGGGTGACAGAGTGAGACTCCATCTCAAAAGAAGAAGAAGGAGGAGGAGGAGGAAGAGGAAGAGGAGGGGGAGGAGAAGGAGGACGACCTCCAAAAAGTGCAGAATTATGTTAAATGACCAAACATAAGAATAATTGGTGTTCCAGAGAAAGAAGACAATTCTAAAAGCTTGGAAAACATATTTGCAGGAATAATCCAGGAAAACTTCTCCAGCCTTGCTAGAGACCTAGATATCCAAATACAAGAAGCACAAAGAACACCTGGAATATTCACTGCAGAAGGATCTTTGCCTAGGCAGATTGTCAGGTTATCTAAAGTTAAGACAAGGGAAAGAATCTTAAGAGCTGTGAGACAGAAGCACCAGGTAACCTATAAAGGAAACCTATCAGGTTAACAGCAGATGTCTCAACAGAAACCCTACAAGCTGGAAGGGATTGGGGCCCTATCTTCAACCTCCTCAGACAAAACAATTATCAGCCAAGAATTTTGTATCCAGCCAAACCAAGCATAATATATGAAGGAAGAACAGTCTTTTTCAGACAAACAAATGCTGAGAGAATTTACCACTACCAAGCCACCACTACAAGAACTGCTAAAAGGGGCTCCAAATCTTGAAACAAATCCTGGAGACACATCAAAACAGAACCTCTTTAAAACATAAATTGCACAAGACCTATAAAACAAAAATACAAGTTAAAAAGCAAAAGCAGTAAAGTACACAGTACACAGGCAACAAAGAGTACGATGAATGCAACGGTACCTCACATTTCAATACTAACATTGAATGTAAATGGCCTAAATGCTCCACTTAAAAGATATAGAACTGCAGAATGGATAAGAACTCACCAGCCAACCATCTGCTGCCTTCAGGATACTCACCTAACACATAAGGATGCACATAAACTTAAAGTAAAGAGGTAGAAAAAGCATATCATGAAAATGGACAGCAAAAGTGAGCCGGGGTAGCTATTCTTACATCAGATAAAACAAACTTTAAAGCAACAGCAGTTAAAAGAGACAAAGAGGGACATTATATAATGGTAAAAGGCCTTGTCCGACAGGAAAATATCACAATTCTAAACATATATGCACCTAACACTGGAGCTCCCAAATTTATAAAACAATTACTAATAGACCTAAGAAATGAGATAGGCAGCAACACAGTAATACTGGGGGACTTCAGTACTCCATTGACAGGACTAGACAGGTCATCAAGACAGAAAGTCAACAAAGAAAAAATGGATTTAAACTATACCTTGTAACAAATGGACTTAACAGATATATACAGAACATTTCATCCAGCAACCACAGAATACACATTCTATTCAACAGCACATGGAACTTTCTCCAATTTAGGCCATAAAATGAGCATCAATAAATTTAAGAAAATTGAAATTATATAAAGCACTCTCTCAGACCACAGTGGAATAAACCTGGAAATCAACTCAAAAAGTCACCTTCAAAACCATGCAAATACATGGAAATTAAATAACCCACTCCTGAATGAGCATTGGGGTTAAAAATAGAATCAAGATGCAAATTTAAAAATTGTTTGAACTGAATGACAATAATGACACAATCTATCAAAACCTCTGGGATACAGCAAACGTATCCCAGAGGAAAGTTCATAGCCCTAAGAGGAAAAGTTCATAGCCCTAAGAGGAAATTTCATAGCCCTGAACACCTACATCAAAAAGACTGAAAGAGTACAAACTGACACTTGAAGGTCACATCTCAACGAACTAGAGAAACAAGAACAAACCAAACCGAAACCCAGCAGAAGAAAGGAAATAACCAAGATCAGAGCAGAACTAAATGAAATTGAAACACACACACACATTCACAAAATACAAAAGATAAATGATTTTTTTAAAAAGCTGGTTCTTTGAAAAGATAAAATTCATAGATCATTGGCAAGATTAACCAAGAAAAGAAGAGAGAAAATCCAAATAACCTAAGAAATGAAACGGGAGATACTACAACTGACACACTGAAATGCAAACTATCATTCAAGGCTACTATGAACACCTTTACACACATAAACTAGAAAAACCCGGAGAGATGGATAAATTCCTGGAAAAATACAACCCTCATAGCTTACATCAGGAAGAATTTGATACCCTGAACAGACCAATAACAAGCAGCAAGATTGAAGTGGTAATTTAAGAATTACCAACAAAGAAAAAGTTCAGGAGCAGATGGATTCACAGCAGAATTCTACGAGACATTCTAAGAATTGTTACCAATCCTTTTGACACTATTCCACAAGATAGAGAAAGAAGGAACCCTCCCTAATTCATTCTGTGAAGCCACCATCACCTTAATACCAAAACCAGGAAAGGACATAACCAAAAGAGAAAACTATAGACCAATATCTTTGATGAACATAGACACTAAAATCCTTAACAAAATACTTAGCTACCTGAATCCAATAACATATCAAAAAGATAATCCACCATGATCAAGTGGGTTTCATACCAAGGATGCAGGGATGGTTTAACATATGCAAGTCAGTAATGTGATACACCACATAAATAGAATTAAAAACCAAAATCATATGATCATTTCAATAGATTCAGAAAAAGCATTCGACAAAATCCAGCATCCCTTGATGATTAAAACTCCCAGCAAAATCGGCCTACAAGGAGCATTCCTTAATGTAATAAAAGCCATCTATAACAAACCCACAGCCAACATGATACTGAATGAGGAAAAGTCAAAAGCATTTGCTCTGAGAACTGGAATGACACAAAGATGCCAACTCTCACCACTTCTCTTCAACAGTGTATTGGAAGTCCTAGCCAGAGCAATCAGACAAGAGAAAGAAATAAAGCGCATCCAAATCAATAAAGAGGAAGTCAAACTGTCACTGTTTCCTGACAATATGATAGTTTACCTTGAAAACCGTAAGGACTCCTCCAAAAAGCTCCTAGAACTGATAAAAGAATTCAGCAAAGTCTCCGGATACAAGATTAATGTACACAAATCAGTAGCTCTTCTATATACCAACAGCAACCAAGCAGAGAATCAAATCAAGAACTCAACCCCTTTTACAATAGCTGCAAAAATTAAAATATTTAGGAATATACCTAAACAAAAAGTCAAAAGACCTGTACAAGGAAAACTAAAACACTGCTGAAGGAAATCATAGACAACAGAAACAAATGGAAACACATCTCATGCTCATGGATGAGTAGAATCAATATTGTGAAAATGTTCATACTGCCAAAAGCAGTCTACAAATTCAATGCAATCCCTATCAAAATACCACCATCATTGTTCACAGAATTAGAGAAAACAATTCTAAAATTTATATGTAACAATAAAAGAGCCCACATAGCCAAAGCAAAGCTAAGCAAAAAGAACAAATCTGGAGGCATCACACTACCTGATTTCAAACTATAATATAAGGCCATAGTCACCAAAACAGTATGGTACTGGTACAAAAATAAGCATATAGACCAATGGATCAGCATAGAAAACCCAGAAATAAACCCAAATACTCACAGCCAACTGATCTTCAACAAAGCAAACAGAAACATAAAGTGGAGAAAGGACACCCTTTTCTTTCTTTCTTTTTTTTTTTTTATTATACTTTAAGTTCTAGGGTACATGTGCACAACGTGCAGGTTTGTTATATATGTATACATGTGCCATGGTGGTGTGCTGCACCCATTAACTCATCATTTACATTAGGTATATCTCCTAATGCTATCCCTCCCCCCTTCCCCCTCCTCACAATAGGCCCTGGTGTGTGATGTTCCCCTTCCTGAAAAGGACACCCTTTTCAACAAATCATGCTAGGATAATTGGCTAGCTGCTTGTAGGAGAATGAAACTGGGTCCTCATCTCTAATCTTATACAAAAATCAACTCAAGATGGATTAAGGACTTAAATCTAAGACCTGAAACTACAAAAGTTCTAGAAAATAACATTGGAAAAACCCTTCTAGACATTGGCTTAGGCAACGATTTCATGACCAAGAACCCAAAAGCAAATGCATTAAAAACAAAGATAAATTGCTGGGACCTAATTAAACTAAAGAGTTTTTGCATTTAAGTCTCTACCATAAAAACCCTAGAGGAAAACCTAGGTAGTACCATTCAGGACATAGGCATGGGCAAAGACTTCATGTCTAAAACACCAAAAGCAACGGCAGCAAAAGTCAAAATTGACAAATGGGATCTCATTAAACTAAAGAGCTTCTGCACAGCAAAAGAAACTACCATCAGAGTGAACAGGCAACCTACAGAATGGGAGAAAATTTTTGCAATCTACTCATCTGACAAAGGGCTAATATCCAGAACCTACAAAGAACTCAAACAAATTGACAAGAAAAAAACAAATAACCCCATCAAAAAGTGGGCAAAGGATATGAACAGATATTTCTCAAAAGAAGACATTCATACAGCCAACAGACACATGAAAAAATGCTCATCATCACTGGCCATCAGAGAAATGCAAATCAAAACCACAATGAGATACCATCTCACACCAGTTAGAATGGCGATCATTAAAAAGTCAGGAAACAACAGGTGCTGGAGAGGATGTGGAGAAATAGGAACACTTTTACACTGTTGGTGGGATTGTAAACTAGTTCAACCATTATGGAAAACAGTATGGCGATTCCTCAAGGATCTAGAACTAGAAGTACCATATGACCCAGCCATCCCATTACTGGGTATATACCCAAAGGATTATAAATCATGCTGCTATAAAGACACATGCACACGTATGTTTATTGCGGCACTATTCACAATAGCAAAGACTTGGAATCAACCCAAATGTCCATCAGTGACAGACTGGATTAAGAAAATGTGGCACATATACACCATGGAATACTATGCAGCCATCAAAAAGGATGAGTTTGTGTCCTTTGTAGGGACATGGATGCAGCTGGAAACCATCATTCTTCGCAAACTATCACAAGAACAGAAAACCAAACACTGCATGTTCTCACTCATAGGTGGGAACTGAACAATGAGATCACTTGGACTTGGGAAGGGGAACATCACACACCAGGGTCTATCATGGGGAGGGGGGAGGGAGGAGGGATTTCATTGGGAGTTATACCTGATGTAAATGACGAGTTGATGGGTGCTGACGAGTTGATGAGTGCAGCACACCAACATGGCACAAGTATACATATGTAACAAACCTGCACGTTATGCACATGTACCCTAGAACTTAAAGTATAATAATAATAATACGTAAATTAAAACAAAAAAAGAGTTTTTGCATGGCAAAAAGAACAGTCAGCAGAGTAAACGGACAATCCACAGAGTGGGAGAATATCTCCACAATCTATACATCTGACAAAGGACTAATATCCAGAATCTACAATGAACTCAAACAAATCAGTGAGAAAAAAACAATCCCATCAAAAAGTGGGCTAAGGACAAGAATAGACAATTCTCAAAAGAAGATCTACAAATGGCCAGCAAGCATATGAAAAAATTCTCAACATCACTAATGATCAGGGAAATGCAGATCAAAACCACAATGAGGTACCACCTCACTCCTGCAACAATGGCCATAATAAAAAAATAAAAAATCAGTAAATGTTGATGTGGATGTGATGAACAGGTAGCACTTCTACACTGCTGGTGGAATGTAAACTAGTACGGCCACTTTAGAAAACAGTGTAGAGATTCCTTAAAGAGCTAAAAGTAGAACTACCATTTGATCCAGCAATCCCACTACTGGATATCTACCCAGTGGAAAATAGTCATTATTCGAAAAAGACAGTTGCACATGCATGTTTATAGCAGCACAATTCACAATTGCAAAATCATGGAACCAATCCAAATGCCCATCAATCAAAGAGTGGATAAAGAAACTGTGGTATATATACAAAGGACTACTATGCAGCCATAAAACAATGAATTAATGGTATTTGCAGGACCTGGATGAGATTGGAGACTATTATTCAAAGTGAAGTGACTTGGGAATGGAAAAGCAAACATCTTATGTTCTCACTGATTATTTTTTTCTGATAGTTCTATACTTATTGAGCACTTTTTATATTCCAGAAACTCATATATTATCTCATCAGTTCCTCACAATAGCTCTCTGTGGTAGATACCATTATCACCCTCATTTTATAAATGTAGAAACAAAGCTAAGAGAGATAGATAATGTGTCTTAGGCCATATAACTCATATATTTTAGAGCTGAGATGCAAGCTGAGGTCTGTCTGATACATAGACCTAATTCTTTTTTCTGGACTACATTAGCTCTTCTAATGACTCCACCGTGGTCAAGTCCAGCTTGTCATCTTCCAGGTACTGAAATGTGAGCTTCCTGAATGTTAGACTTACTATTCCAGACAGCTACCCCAATGGCTCCTATCAGTATGACTAAAACTGCTTGCTCAGTCTTACCCTCTGTTCTAATAACTTCAAAACTCTCCAAACTTATTTTAATTTCTGCTGAGATTTATTTTATTTCTCAAATTCTTCCTGTATCTTATTTCCCTATAAAGTAGATGTCAAGAATTTTCACAACTTACAGAATTTTGCTACTAACATATATCCTGTTGGCTTCTGGAATTGTAACTCTTCACTTTGTCTATTCCAGCTTTTCTGGCTTTCTGTGCAAATTGCCAGCATGATTTTATCTGAGAACTGTGTAACTGGCCACATATCAACCATTTCCTCTTCATTTTTACACTCTGCTTCTCCTAAGCATGATATCAGTGTCCATAAGGAGGCATCGCAGACCACATATAAGGGTAGTCTTTCATTGCTCCACTATCACTTCAATTTCTTTCCTTACCCACCCACTGCTATGTGTTATCTTCTTCAATTTCATCAGTATATCTGGCATTTTATTTCTCTGCAAGATTTTGAGAAGAAAATCATATACCAAAGCTTGATCTAGACACATTTCACAGCCTTTGACATTTAAAGAATTTTAGAGAAATCCTAGTACTTGTCAATCAAGTAATGCCTATCCCTTTATTGCTGGTTGTCGCACCTTGTGGAGTATGCAGTTTGCCAGCCTCAGCAGTTTCTGCAGTTAGATTCCATGTGTTACCCTTGATGACCATTTCTCTTTTCTTTCAGGTGCCACTGAAAACAGCAGCCTTCAGAGCTTTGCTGAAGGTGCTGTCATCCAGAGTCTGTTGAACTCAACAGTGAGGCTAGCAGGGCTGGGAGCACTTCTCTTCTTCAACAACTGCATCTTGATGCTCACTTCTGGAGCTGTCACGTCAGCTCCTCTATCAGCTGTATCTTTTTCCTTTGATTGGTACCTGAACATAAGACCATGGCCTCTCTTTTTTCTCTGTTCCTAAAACAATTCTAGAAGGAGTACCACAATCCAAATTTCTTCTTTTGTACTGTCAGTCTGTTCAATTTGACTACAAAGGACACCACTAACAAACATTCTCTCTTACCCATTCTCAGATGTTAGTAAGTCCTGACTTAATTTTGCCTTAGCATGCTGTTTTTCACTTATCTCCTTGACTGTCTGTTTATACTTTCCTTTTATTCATTCTTTGATTTTTGCTACTTTGCTTTTTTTCTTTTTCTCTCTGTTCTCCATTAAACATATCTGTTTTTGGGAATTTGTGTTTGGCTTTATGAAGCCGTTGGTTTAGCTCTGTCCCTAAAGAGGTTTCCTTGAAGCCTTTCTTAAAGGCTTTTTTCAGGTCACTCTTGTCACATCCCAAAAGTGGCACAGACCTTCTGAGAATTTATTCTGTGTCAATAGTAACACCCATGCATGAAAAAGTATGTAAGTATGTATGTACAAGGTTTTCAGCACAATACCATTTACATTGTAAAAAAATAGGCACAACAAAAATTTCTATCAATAAGAGATTGAATAAATTTTAGTACAGCCTTATAATGGAACAGTAAAGTGCATTTAAAATGGTAATGTAAAGTTGCATTTACTGACATCAAAAGATTCTAAAATATTTATTGAGTGAAAAAGCAGGTTAAAAAGTATAAATACACTAATACATATATAAAATTATGTGTGTGTGTGTGTGTGTGTGTGTATATATATATATATATATATATATACATATATAACTTGTTCAACAGCACTGACTCTAGAGTCAAGCAAATTTGAGTATGACTCTTAGCTCCACTATTTACTAACTGTCTGACTTCGGGCAATTTATTAACTTCTCTGTGTATTGCCATGCACATTTGTATAATGGGGATAATAGTGCCTACCTCATGCAATTTTAATGAGGATTAAATTATGTAATTCATGTTAAGTGTTCAGGAGAATGACTGCCCATTACATCTAATATTTGAAACTTAAATAAAAATGTATGTGTAAGTGCTTCAAAGAGTGAAAAGTGACTGAGAGGTAATTGATAAATACTGAAACGTATTATGGCCTCATACTGATACTATTGAGTATGAGAGAAAGATCTCTTAACTCTGAGATGTTTCATACACAAGACATGTCACATAAAGGGGAGGGTTCCCCCTATAAGGAGAGGGTAGAGCAAAGGGCATTGATGCCAATGTGAACTTACAAGAGTGTCCCCGAAACTCCCAGTGCTATAGCATATCTAGCCTTTGACAAAAAATGTGGTTTAAGTAGTTTCTTCTGTGCTGTTTCCCATAATCTCCCCCCTGCCCTCCTCTTTGGCAGTATCAAATCAGAAACCCAGGGCCTTCAGTATCATCATAGGACAAAGTAAGTAATGGTGGGGATTCCATAAATCCATGAATTTATGGTCAATTGATTCCTGATAAAGATGCCAGGAATACACAATAGGGAAAGGATGGTCTCTTCAATAAGTAGTGCTGGGAAAACTGGATATTCACATGCAGAAGAGTAAAATTATACTCTTATCTCTCACCATATACAAAAATCAACTAAAAATGGATTAAAGATTTCAATGTAAGACGTGAAATTGTTAAACTACTAGAAGAAAACATAAAAAGGTGCATAACATTATCTGGGTGATGATATTTTGGATATGAACCCCAAAATATAGGCAACAAAAGTGAAAAAGACAAATGGGATTACATCAACCCAAAAAGCTTCTGCACAACAAAGGAAATAAGAGTGATAGATACCCAATATTTGCAAATCATAAATCTAATAAGAGACTAATATCCATAATACATAAGGAAGTCAACTCAACAACAATAAAAACACCAAATAACCTCATTTAAAAGTGGGCAAAGGATGGCTAGGTGTGGTGGCTCATGCCTGTAATCCCAGCACTTTGGGAGGCTGAGGTGGACGGATCACAAGGTCAGGAGATCGAGACCAGCCTAACCAATTTGGTGAAACTCCATCTCTACTAAAAATACAAAAATTATCTGGGCATGGTGGCACGCACCTGTATTCCCAGCTACTCAGGAGGCTGAGGCAGGAGAATCGCTTGAACTTGGGAGGCAGAGGTTGCAGTGAGCCAAGATTGCATCATTGCATTCCAGCCTGGGCAACAGAGCGAGACTTGGTCTCAAAGAAAAAAAAAAAAGTGGGCAAAGGACCTGAATAGACATTTCTCAAAAGAAAGGATACAAATAGCAAATGGGTAAATTTAAAAATGCTCAACAATTCTAATAATCTGGGAAATAAATGCAAATTAAAACCACAATGAAGCAATCAGGGGAGAAGATGGAGCAAGATGGCCAACCAGAAGCCTCTAGTGGTCATTTCCCCTGTAGGAACACCAAATTGAACAACTATCCACACAAGAAACACTTTCATAAGAACAAAAACATCAGGTGAGTGAGCACAGTACTTGATTTTAACATCACATCAAGTAAAGAGGCACGGAAGAGGGTAGGAAAAACAGTTTGAATTGCTGACACCACCCTTCCCATATCCTCCAGCAGTGGCTATGTGGCACTGACAGCGAATCTGTGTGCTTGAGAAAGGGAGAGCACAGCGATTGTGGGACTTTATGTTGGACCTCAGTGTTGCTCTGTCACAGCAGACAGCAATACAGAGAAGAATTCAGCCAGTACCAATGAAGAGAGCATTTAGTCCAGCCCTAGCCAGAGGGGAATCACCCATCCCAGCAACTGGAATTTGAGTTCTGGCTAGCCCCACCACTGAGGCCTAAAGTACTCTGGGGTCCTAAATAAACTTGAAAGGCAGTCTAGGCTACAAGGACTGCAATTCTTGAGCAAGTTCTTGTGCTGTACTGGGCTTGGAGTCAGTGGACTTGGGGTGCACATGACACAGTGAGACACCTGCCAGGGTGGCCAAGGGAGTGCTTGCATCACTACTCCCCCAATCCCAGGCAGTGAAGCTCCTAGCTCTAGGAGGGAATCCTTCTTTTGGCTTGAGGAGAGGAGAGGGAAGAGTAAAGAGTATGTTGTCTTATAACTTGGATATCAACTCAGCCATAGTAGAATAGGGTACCAGGCAGAGTTCTTAGGCCCCCATTCCAGGCCCTAGCTCCTGGATGACATTGATAGACACACCCTGGGCCAGAAGGAAACTCATTTCCTTGAAGAGAAGGACCCAGTCCTGACAGGATTAATCATTTACTGACCAAACAGTCCTTATGCCTTGAGTAAACATCAGCGGTACCCAGGAAATACTTGCCATGGACTTCAGGCCTTGGGTGAAACCCAGGGCCTTGCTCACTTCAGATGTGACCCAGTGCATTCCCAGATATGGTGGGCATGGGGAGAAACTCTTTCTACTTGAGAAAATGAGAGGGAAGAGTAAAAGAGACTTTGTCTCACAACTTAGGTACCAGCTTGGCCACAGAGGCTTAGAGCACCAAGCAGGCTGTTGTGGTCCCTGATTCCAGGCCTTGACACTTGGATTCCATTTCTGGAACTTCCCTGGGCCAGAGGAAGGCCTGCTGCCCTGAATGTAGAGACCCAGTTCTGGCAGCATCCACTACAAGCTTACTGAAATTTCAGCCCTTGGGCTTTGGGCAAGACTCAGTGCTGTGCTGGCTTCAAGTCTGACCCAGTGCAGTCCCAGTTGTGGAGGCCACAGGGGTGCTTTAGTCCTCTCTTCCCAGCTACAGGCAGCTCGGCATGGAGTGAGGAGCTCCATTTTTTGAGGGAAAGTAAGGGAAAGGAGCAAGGGTCTCTGCCTGGTAATCCAGGGAATTCTTCTAGGTCTTACTTAAGACCACCAAGGTGGTACCTCTGAGTCTGCAAGAGTAACCACATTAATGGGCTTGGTGTGCTCCCTAATGCAGATATGGCTGCAGTGACCAAAGATTTAGGTCATAACACTCAATTCCTTTTGAATACTTGGAAAGTCTTCCCAAGAAGAATGGGTACAAACAAGCCCAGACTGCAAGGACTACAATAAGTATACATCTCTTTAATGCCCAGACATTGATGAACATCCACAAGTATTGCAATCATCCAGGAGAACATGACCTTGCCAAACAAACTAAATTAGGCACCAGTGACCAATCATGCAGTGACAGAAATATGTGACATTTCAGAAAGATAATTCAGAATAGCTGCATTGCTCAACAAAATGCAGGGTAACACAGAGAAGAAATTCAGAATTCTATCAGATAAATTTAACAAAGTGATTAAAATAATTAGAAAGAATCAAGCAGAAATTCTGAAGATGAAAAATTTAATTGACATACTGAAGATGCATCAGAGTTTTTAAATAGCAGTTGATCAAGCAGAAGAAAAAATTAGCTTGAAGACAGACTAGTTGAAAATACACAGAGGAGACAAAAGAAAGAAGAAAGAAAGAAGTATGTCTACAAGATGTACAGAATGGACTCAAAAAGGCAAATTTAAGAGTTATGGGACTTAAAGAGGGGGTAGAAAAATGGATAAGGTTAGAAAGTTGTTTGAAGGGATAATATCAGAGAACTTCCCAAGTCTAGAAAAATATGTCAGTATGTAAGTACAAGATGGTTATAGAACACCACGCAGATTTAACCCAAAGAAGACTACCTGAAACTCCCACAAATCAAGGATAAAGGATCCTAAAAGCAGTAAGAGAAAAGAAACAAATAACATACAAAGGAGCTCCATTACATCTGACAGCAGACTTCTCAGTGGAAAACTTACAGGCCAGGAAAGAGTGACATGACATATTTAAAGTGCTCAAGGAAAAAAAAATTATCCTAGAATAGTATATTCAGTGATGATATCCTTCAAACATGAAGGAGAAGTAAAGACATTTCCACACAAACAAAAACTGAGGGATTTAATCAACACCAAAACTATCCTACAAGAAATACTAAAGGGAACTTTTCAATCTGAAAGAAGAGGACATTAACAAGCAATAGGAAATCATCTAAAGGTACAAAACTCACCGGTAATAGTAAGCACACATACAAACAAAGACTATTATAATGTTGTAAGTGTGGTGTGTAAACTACTCATGTCTTGAGTAGAAAGAATAAATAGTTAACATATAAAAATAATAAATACAACTTTTCAAGACATAGAGAGTATAATAAGACATAAAGAGAAACAACAAAAGGTTAAGAAGCATTGGGGGGATGGACTGAAAGTACAGAGTTTTTATTACTTTTCTTTTTGTTTGTTAGTTTGCTTTCACAATACACACTAGGTTTCATCAGTTTAAAACAAAGATGTTATTTGCAAGCCTCATGGTAATCTTGCATCAAAAAATCCAACAGATTTACAAAAAATGAAAAGCAAGAAACGAAATCATATCACCAGAAAAAGTCACCTTCACAAAAAGGAAAATGGGAAGGTAAAAAGGAAAAAAGAGAAGACTACAAAAACAAAAAATAACAAAATGGGAGGAGTAAGTCCTTACTTATCAATAATGTTGAATATAAATGGACTAAACTCTTCAATCAAAAGACATAGTGTGGCTGAATGGATGAAAAAACAAGACCCAGTGGTCTGTTGCCTACAAGAAACACACTTCACCAATAAAGACACATACTGGGCCGGGCGCGGTGGCTCATGCTGTAATCCCAGCACTTTGGGAGGCCGAGGTGGGTGGATCACGAGGTCAGAAGATCAAGACCATCCTGGCTAACACGGTGAAACCCCATCTCTACTAAAAATACAAAAGAAAAAATTAGCCAGGTGTGGTGGTGGGTGCCTGTAGTCCCAGCTACTCGGGAGGCTGAGATAGGAGAATGGCATGAACCCAGGAGGCGGAGCCTGCAGTGAGCCAAGATTGCACCCCTGCACTCCAACCTGGGTGACAGAGCAAGATTCCATCTCAAAAAAAAAAAAAAAAAAAAAAGACACGTTGACTGAAAATAAAGAGTAGAAAAAGATATTTCATGCAAATGGAAAATTAAAAAGCAATATTTGTATGAGACAAAATAGATTTCAAGACAAAAAACTATGAAAAGAAACAAGGAAAGTCATTATACAGTGATAAAGGGATCGCTTCAGCAGGAGGTATAACAATTGTAAATATATATGCACCCAACACTGGCGCACCCGGATATATAAAGGAAATATTATTAGCGCTAAAGAGGTAGGCCAAATACAATAATAGCTGCAGACTTCAACACCTCACTTTTAGCATTGGACAGACCTTTTAGACAGAAAATCCATAAAGAAACATTGAAGTTAATCTGCACTATAGACCAAATGGACTTAATAGATATTTACAGAATATTTCATGCAGTGGCTGCAGGATACACATTGTTTTCCTCAGCACATGGACCATTCTCAAGGAAAGACCATGTTGGCCCATAAAATGAGTCTCAAAAAATTCAAAAAATTGAAAACATATCAAGTATTTTCTCTAACCACAATTGAATAAAAGTAGAAATGAATAACAACAATAAATTTGGAAATGATAAAAACACAGATAAATTAAACCATATGCTCCTGAATGATCAATGGGTCAATAAATAAATTATGAAGAAAATTGAAAAAATTCTTGAGACAAATGAAAGTGGAAACACAAAATAACAAAACCTGTGTAATATAGCAAAAGCAGTACTAAGTGGGACATTTATAGCTATAAATGCGTACATCAAAACAGTAGAAAAACTTCAAATTCACAATCTAATAATGCATCTTAAAGAAGCAGAGGAAAGCAAGAGCAAACAAAGTTGTAGTTAATAGAAGAAAGGAAATAATTTTAAAAATGGAGTGGAAGTCAGTGAAGTTGGAACAAGGAAAACATTACAAAAGATCCATGAAACAAAATGTTGGTTATTTGCAAAGATAAACAAAATACACAAACCTTTAGTCAGATTAAGAAGAAAAAAGAGAAGACCCAAGTAAAATCAGAGATGAAAACGGAGACATTACAAATGATACTGCAGAAATTCAAAGTGTCATTAGTGGCTATTACAAGCAACCATATGCCAATAAATTTGAAAACCTAGAAGAAATGGATAAATTCCCAGACATATGTAACCTCCCAAGATTGAACCATGAAGAAATCCATGACTGGAATAGGCCAATAACAAGTAATGAGATTGAAGCCATAATAAAAAGCCCCCCAGCAATGAAAAGCCCAGGACCCAGTGGCTTCACTGCTGAATTTTACCAAACAAGGAAGAACTAATACCAAACTATTCCAAAAAATAGAGAAAGAATTAATACTTCCAGGCTCATTATCTGAGGCTAGTATTACTCCACTACCAAAACCAGACAGACACATCACAAAAGAAAACTACAGGCCAATATCCTTGATGAACATCAATGCAAAAATCCTCAGCAAAGTACTAGCAAACCAAATTCAACAATATATTAGAAAGATCATTCATCATGAGCAAGTAGGATTTATCTCATGGATACAAGAATGTTTTAATATATGCAGATCAATCAGTGTGATATAGCATACCAAGAGAATGAAGGACAAAACCATATAATCATTTCAATTGATGCTGAAATACCATTTGATAAAATTCAACATCCCTTCATGATAAATTCCCTCAAAAAACAGTATAGAAGGAACATACCTCAACACAATGAGAGCCATAACACAATGTTAACATACCTTAACACAATGAGTTAAGTTGCAGGATACAAAATCAACATACAAAAATCAGTAGCATTTCTCTATGCCAACAACAACTAATCTAAAAAAAATTTAAAAAGTGGTACCAATGTCCTGGAGAGTTTCATCAAAGTTTTCTTTAGTAGTTTCATAGTTGGGGTCTCAGGTTGATGTATTTAATCCACTTTTATTGGATTTTTTTGTTTGTGGCAAGAGATAGTGATCTAGTTTCATTCTTCTGCATATGGATATTCAGTTTCCCCAGCACCATTTATTGAAGAGACTGTTCTTTCCCCAATGTATGTCCTTGGGACCTTTGTCAAAAATGAGTTCATGTTAGATGTATAGATTTTATTTCTGGGTTCTCTATTCTGTTCCATTGGTCTATCTGTATGTTTTTATGCCAGAATAATGATGTTTTTGTTATATAGCTCTGTAGTATAATTTGAAGTCAGGTAATGTGATTCCTCCATTTTTGTTATTTTGGCTATTCTGGGTCTTTTGTGGCTGCATATACATTTTGATTTTTTTTTCTATTTCTATAAAGAATGTCATTGGTATGAGATAGAGATTACAGTGAATCTGTAGATTGTTTTGGATAGTATGGACATTTTAGCAAGATTGATTCTTCCAATCCATGAATGTGGAACATCTTTCCATTTTTTTGTGATTTATTATACATTTAAAAAAACTAAAAGAGTATAATTGGAATGTTTACAAAACAAGGAAAGAATAAATGCTTGAGGTGATGGATACCCCATTTTCCCTGATGTGATTATTACTCATGTCTGCTGGTATCAAAATATCTTATGTATCCCATAAATATATCACATCTATATGCCCATAAAAATAAGAAAATTTTAAAAACACAATGAGATACTCCCTCATGCCTGTTAGAATGGCTATTATCAAAAATACAAAAGATTATAAGTGCTGGTAAGGATGTGGGAAAAAGGAGACCTTTGTCCACCATTGGTGAGAATGTAAGTAAGTACAGCCATTATGGAAAATGGTATGGAGGTTCCTAAAACTTTTTTCTCCATGTTTTCCCCCTTTTCTTTTTACTTGCCACTGCCCATATAATTACCAAACCACACACACACAAAAATAGAACTACCATATGATCCAGTAATCCCACTGCTGGGTATATATCCAAAGGAAATGAAATCAGTATGTTGAAGAGATATCTATACTCCCATGTTCATTACAGCATTATTCACAATAGTCAAGATTTGGAAGCAATCCAAGTGTTCATGAACAGATGAATGGATAAAGAAAATGTGGTACATATACACAATGGAGTACTATTCAGCCATTAAAAAAAAAAGATATTCTGTCATTTGCAACAACATGGGTGGAACTGGAGGACATTATGTTAAGTAAAATAATCTGGGCACAGAAAGACAACTATCACATGCTCTCATTCTTATGTGGAATCTATAAAAGTTAACCTCATAGAAGCAGAGAGCATAATGGTGTTTACCAGGGACTGGGGGTGGGAGTGTTGGGGAGATATTTGTCAAGGATACAAAGTTTCAGTTAGATAGGAGGGAAAAGTTCAACAGATATATTTCCAACATGGTGACTACAGTTAATAACAATTTATTACATTCTTGAAAATCACTGGGAATAAATTTTAAGGTTCTCACCACAAAAAAATGATAACTGCATGAGGAAATTCATATGCTAATTTACTTTATTTAGCCATTGTTTCCAAACATCATGTTGCACTTGATAAATATATACAATCTTTGTCAATTGAAAAAGAAATCAAATAATGGTAGAGATTTCTGAGAGTCTGTGCAAGACAAACTGGCAGGTGGGACAGAGAACTTTATATAAGGGAACCTTTGGGCTGTGCCCTTCATCTTACTTCCCCTATGTGGGTAGGAAGGGGTAGTCAACCTTACTATTTTGACATTTAAAGATATTATAATAGCTAAAGAGGTTTGTCACATGAGATGTTTACAGAACACCCAGGCCGTCTTCCTGAGCAGGCCCTGATGCCCATTTTTCATAGGTAGGGGAGTGACTTTTCCTTGTTTTCTCAGCATTCTTGATTTGGTCAATCCTCTCATTAAATTTCCTAGATTTTAACTGTTCCTAGACTTTACAGTTATAGTTCTTATATTTTAACTGTTCAGACATATTAATTTTTAAGGAACAAGTCATTTAATTTTAAAATAATTATTTTAAAAATTAAAATCTAGACCATCCTGGCTGACATGTGAAACCCTGTCTCTACTAAAAAAAAAATACAAAAAAAAAAAAAACTAGCCGGGCGAGGTGGCAGGCACCTGTAGTCCCAGCTACTCGGGAGGCTGAGGCAGGAGAATGGCGTGAACCCGGGAGGTGGAGCTTGCAGTGAGCTGAGATCTGGCCACTGCACTCCAGCCTGGGCGGCAGAGCAAGACTCCGTCTCAAAAATAAAACTTTAGGAATTTCCAAAGGAATAAGGCATGCCCAGTTAGTGCTCAGAGTGGGTATTTGCTGATTTTTAAAATATTTTTTGAGAATATAGTCAAATGTGAATTAGTTGAAGATACATACATTAACACATGGTTAAACTTTTGTGTCACATGTAAGTAAGGATTTATTCAATAAGTATTATAATGTGTTACAATGTAAAACGCACTGTGCTGGACACAGTGAGCTGGACACGTAGCTGAAAAAAAAAATACTGTCCCTGTATTACAGCCTGGCAGAAGATATAAGACATGTGTCCATAAGGTAGAATATGATCAGTATCACAAGAGCCAAAGAAAGTTATCATCCTGGGAATGTCAGAAAAGAAAGTAAACTATTCGGATTAAAAGATTAAAGGAGAGGATGACATTTGAGCAATATCTTGAAGGATAGATAGGCAGAGGCATTTCTCATGGCATGAGCAAAGACATAGATGCCAGAAAGAAGAAGGTTTTTTCAGGCAACTGTGCAGAGTGCAGTTGGATAGGAAGGGGCAAATGACCAGAAAGATTGAATTATAGAATGTCTGGCCTTGAAGGGGGCATTTAAGATAAATTAATCCACTCGTGTTATAGGTGAAGAAACAGGTGACTCATCCAAAGCAAGCTATCTGGTTTGTAGTAGTTTGGGGCCAGATTATATAGAGCTTTAGATATTAGGTAAAATAATTCTCATAAATAGTAGAGCTGAGATTTGAACCCAATAGTATGGCTCCACAGTCCAAACCCTGAATGACTATTCTAAACTACCATCGAAGTGATGCATTACAAAGTGGCAGTTGAGCAGAGGATGAACCAAAATAGGAAGAAGAATAAGTACAGAAAGACCAGTTAGGAGATCATTGTAATGATATAGGCAAGAGGTGATTAGGGCTCAAGTTGTGGATGAGAGTTATTAGAATGGAAGAAAGTGATAGACCCAAGAAATATTTTAAAAGAAGACCTGGTACAGTGGATGCAGTAATGAGGAGGAGGAATAAAAGAGGGTAGGAAGCCCAATGAGTCAAAAGTAGGAGATGATATCCAAAGAAAGGGAATGTAGACTTATAAACCAATAGACTTTTTTTTTCTATTTCTATCAATGGAACTTTTTTCTAGAGAAATGAAAATTAAAGCTTTGCCTTAATCAACTCTGATCAAGCCAAACTTAAAACATTCAGTTCTGCAACTTGAAGAGAGAGATTAATAAAGCAAAACATGTTTAGAAAATGACAAGTGGGATGTTAAAGAGATTTTGTGGCTAACAGTCATAGGAACAGAGCCTGATTAGCTGGGAGAACAGAAAATGCAGGAAAGGGCATAACTGTCCTCAGATATTTGAAAGGCTGTCATATGGAAGAAATAAAAAAGAAAGAAAAAGATACCTTTTTTTTGTAAGGTATCATGAAGCAGACCAGGGCCAATGGGTGGAAGGAACCAGGAGAGAGGTTTGGGGCACAAGATAAGGAAGAAATCTATATAAATGAGAACTGTGCTGTGCATAGTGCACTTCATCCTTGCACTCCACAGATGTTGGTGGAATGAATGCCTTGGGGAATAGTGGTTAGCCTGGCTCTGGAATTGCCCCAAAATTGCTAAATAACAACTTGTTGAGGGTACTGTAAAGGGGATTCAAGCAATATATGGGTGGCTAGACTAGGCAAATTTTGAGACGGAGTTTTGCTCTGTCGCCCAGGCTGGAGTGCAGTGGCATGATCTCAGCTCACTGCAAGCTCCACCTCCCGGGTTCACGCCATTCTCCTGCTTCAGCCTCCTGAGTAGCTGGGACTACAGGCGCCTACCACCATGCCCAGCTAATTTTTTTTTGTATTTTTAGTAGAGACGGTGTTTCACCGTGTTAGCCAGGATGGTCTTGATCTCCTGACCTCGTGATCTGCCCACCTCAACCTCCCAAAGTTCTGGGATTACAGGCGTGAGCCACCGCATCCGGCCTGGACTAGGCAAATTTTAAGGGTCACTCCAACACTGAGATTCTTTGGAGCTGTGGTTGGAAAAATTTTGAGTGATTAGAACTAGGGTAGCGCCCTGTTCTCAAGTGTGGTGGACTTAAAGCTTTTGGTAGGATTGTGGACCAAGTCTCTAGAAAGCCAGTAAATCTAGTAAGTATGTGTGGTCCTGAAATTGAAAAGAGACAACCCAGGAATATGCTCTCCAGAGAATTAAAGGCATACCTGGAAAAAATGATTCCACTCTAGATAGACTCAATTTCTACTGTAAGTCAGTCATTTCTAGGAAATGGTAAAAAAAGTTGATTTTTTTGGACTTTGATTTTGGGGGTGTCTCAGTAGCTGCTCATAGTAAGAAGAAGAGTAAAATTATTCATTCACTCAGGCAGCAAAAGGTAGAAAGAAGTGCAAATATATCTATCCAATTGACATAAAACCTTGTTATTTCAAGCAGTATGTAAAGTTAAGACTAGAGCAAGTGGCCTGACAGTAACACTCCTGTCTTTCCCCATCTCTCCTCAGGCTGCCTGTGCCAACTCTTCACCTTTGAGTCAGGGGAGCGCTTGTAAAATTTTGATTTGCCTTGGGTCCTACCCTTAAGTTGATTGTTCCCTACCTTCCTCTGACCTCAAAAATGGTCAGAATCATAAGTCTTATTTCCAGAAGTAATCTGCTGCTTGGTTCATGCACCTCTGTAGCAAAGATGATAAATACGTTTAATCTTTTGGGCCAATTCTGATTGAATAGTAGTGGCCACATAGGGCAATGTGGTGAGAAGTCATTTGGAGCCTCATCTGAACACAGCAGGAAAGAATGCCATGGCTGATTAACGATGTCTGCTGTATAGGTAGGGGGTAAGAGACTGACAGCATGCATGCCCCCAAAATGTACTATTCTTGGAATACAGTAAAAAGTTAAAAACTTCTGCCAAAAACTTTTATTATCTGAAACTTGCCTAGGTTAAGTGGTTAGAACACAGGGCTTCTAATCCCTAATCCTCCTGTATGTTTTAGCCATCAGAATCGGATATTAAGTTGAACCTTGATTCCGGCCACAAAATCATTTCCTAACTGTAGTCAAGGCTGAGTCCTGGCCCTGGTCACAGATTAAGCCCCAATCTGGCCACAGATGGTACCTTAACTCCAGGCAGCTAATACACAAATGATCATTATCAGATGGATTAAATCAAATGCATTCTCACCTCTGGCGACACAGTTCAAGGCCTGCGCTTTACTAGAGGTGGGTCAGTAGCTGTGCCTTTTGTCTGTGAAGGACAGTGCATTATTGATATAGCAATATGCTTGTCAGTGTTTCTTCTTCAATTGTCTGGCTGCAGAGAGCACAGATACTTTATTGCCATGGTAGACAGTCTTTTCCTGAAGAAGATAAAAATAAAATGGCAAGAAAGAAATGAAACTTGAGTGAAAGAAGTAATTTCCTGTGACTGTGAAAACATAAAGCAAATGCCTGAACATGATTTTAAATGGATCTGTGAATGTGGCTGATGGAAGGAAGCTTTCTTGGAAAGGACGTAACTGTGAGTGCTGCTAGGTATAGAGCACATTAGGGGGCAAGGAAGCCAGGAATCATGGGCTGGAAGTCAGTTTCTGTTAAATGAATAGACTTCAAACAGCTACTAAATCCGGTCTAGATAAATGGGTTTTTAGAATAATAATTTTTAAAAAATCATGAAGTGACTTGATAAGGTAGTAATGAAACTGTCAAAGTCTCCACTTTGACTGAAGCTGAGGTGTAATAGGGGATTTATTTCAATATCTAAATCTTTTCAGAATGTCAGGAGGGGGGAAGCTGAGATATTAGAACTACATTTGAATTCTTGTACTGGGAGTGGGGGCTTTGGAATGTACTGGAACAGTTTGGTCCAATAGAACCTTCTAAGATTATGGAAATATTCTATATCTGCTCTGTCCAGTACAACGGCCACTAGCTATATGTGGCTATTGAGCACTTGAAATGTGGCTAGTGTGACGGAGGAACACACTTTTAAATTTTATTTAATTGTAATGGATTTAAAATTAAATAGCCATAAGTGGCTAGTGGCTACCATACTGGACAGCATAGCACTAGAGTTTAGGTAAGTCTCCATATCTAAAAGCAACAGAAAAACCCAAGGAGAAAATAAAACAACCAGCAAATCCATATGCCTGTGCTCAATTTTTACCTCTATTGAGAAGAATAGCCTTTTAGCTTTAGATAGACTTGGCACCTTGATTTTAAATGAGAGCATGCCAGCATTGGTGGAGTGTGTGTCCCCGTGGTCAATCTAAGAACATGGAAAGTTCAAGCACATTATTCTTTACTAATGGGCATTAATAACTTTAATGAAAGTAATCCACCTTATTTTAAGCAGAGAAAAGAATATTTTACAAAAGAAATGTAATTAGGATTTTTATTAGAGAATTTGCTACGGTTTTTTTTTTTTTCCTGCTCTGGATATAATAACCAGAGTTCTGTCTTTATATGGGACATATATAATTCAGTCAAAGCCAAGAAACTTAATATCTATTTCAATATCACACTATTGGTGACTTGGACTATAGAATAAAACAAGAAAATAATGATATACAGTTGAGTCTCCATATCCATGGGTTCTGCATTTGTGGATTAAACCAACCACAGATTTAAAATATTTTTTTAAAAAACAATAAAAACCAAAACCAATACAGCAATTTAAAATAATACAGATAAAAAGCCAATGCAGCGTAGCAACGATTTATGTAGCATTTAATTTGTATAAGTAATATAGAGATGATTTAAAGTATAAAGGAGGATTATGCAGGTTGTATGCAAATACCACACTATTTTATATCAGGGACTTGAGAATCCTTGGATTTGGGTATCTGTGGGGGTACTTGGAACCAGTTTCCTGTAGATATGGAGGGATAACTGTGCCGTAAACCAAATGAATTTCTTTGGAAAGAGTTTGGGTGTGATGAAGCAGATCTTATACTTGATTGGCTTTATCCCCTTGTTCTTTTAATGATTGTAATTTTGACATCTAGCTCTTTAATTTGCAACTGTTTTCTTATGTACTACCTTTATGCTTCTTAACTTTTCCCACTTTATCATCTTTCATTCACTCAAAAAACTTAAAGAAGTCTCATGTATCTAGTGCACTGGGTATAATGAGGTATGGTAAAAGATAATACTGGGGCAAGATCATGAAGGACTTTGAAGCCATGTTGAAGCATTTAGACTATTCCAGGAGCAGTGGGATTTACATGAGATTTTCGGAAAGCTCATTGGCTGCAGCATGGGGTATGAATTGAAAAGCAGGGAAAGTGAGACCTTTTAAATTAGTTAGGAGGTAAGGTGATGGTAGCAGTAGAGACATAAAGAAGTAGATAGAATCAAGAAATATTTAAGTGGTAGCATTGCTAGAACTTGGTGACTGATTAAATCAAGAAGGAACAGACTGTATCCTCCTTGAAACTCCTTGAATAGCCTCTGCGCCTGCCCTATGCCTTTCCTGAGACAAAATACAGAACTCTGTCATTCGTCCCCCAAATAAATCCACTTCCCAAAGCATTGAAGGGAAATGTGCATTTTACTGAATATTTCATGGGGAAATGGAAGACTGGGTTACATTGTGCGTAACAGAGGGAAATTTAATCTGATTCTCTTATTGGACATATCTCACCCAAAGTCTTTTTCCTATCTGATTTTCCCCTGGTTTTTCTCTTCCTCCTTCCTCTAATATTCCTGTCTCTTCAGCTTCTCTGCCCTCCTGCCCTCTGCTAGATTCGATTCCGCCTCTACCCCCTTTCTTATAGAGAACAATTTTACTTTTCTCTGGGCTTGTACAATTTACATTCTCATGTGGCAACCTAGTTTTACCTTTTGCTTGGGATCCATCATCTTTAGAAGTCAGGAGGCACCATAGATAATAATCAATTTTCCTATTTTTTTCTTTTGCCTCAGACTCTAATATGGCTAGACACTACATTGTTACTATTGTTATTTAAAATTTTTATATTTTGTTCACTATGTATTTTTACATTAATTTTGATTTTTAAAAATATTACTTTAAAATGCTTGTCATCTTAATTCTGAGTCTTTTGCTGCCCCTGATATTTTGTGTCCAAGGGGAGTGCCTTGCTTGTCATACTATTGTGCCAGCCTGGCCTTTGATAACCTGGAGGAATTTTAGAAATACGTTTTATGCACTTTACATGCCTGTAATTCTTCTGAAATACAGGCTTTCTTAGGCCACCTACTCTAACTTTTTGTATATTAATGCTTATTTCTACCCATCTGAGGTGTATTTCATTGGAAAAATTTATTTTTACTCATTCAACATTCTTTAAGCTCCTATTGTATACCAGGCACTGTGTGCTGGTCTAGGCTTATAATTGTAAAGAGGTCTTTTCAGTGCATGAGATAGAGAGGAAATAAATAAATATGCCAAAAATTGCTTAAAACAAATTGTTTTTTGGCAAATAGTTATTGAGTACCTACTATGCTAAGTTCTGCGGATACAAGATTTCTGGCCCTATGGAGCTCATATCCTTACAGGGAAATAAAGTCACAACTTGGATTGGTGGCAAGAAAAAGGGCCTGGGGAATAAAGACAAGGAAAATTGTGTTTAGTAGGTGGTAGAGGAAAAAAAACTAGGAAGTGACTTTTCCCCAGCATACATAAGGCAAATAGTTGGTCATGCAAGCCAGCTTGTGCCCAAAGTCGTGAATATATGAAATGGTGTTAGAAATGTTAGAAGGCAGCAGGATGGGCCAGGCAAGAGAGATCAGGAACTGGAAATTAAGCCAGCATGTTGGGATGATCCCAACTCAGCAACAGACTCAACTCCATGTCCAGCAAGAGCTAGTGCATGAAGCAGTTCGGATAAATGGCCAGCCTCAGGGATATCCATCAAGGGCACAATTATCCTGGAAGGGTGGAGGAGAATAGCACTGTATAATTTAGAAGGAAGAAATATGCATACATGGACATAAGAAGCTATTTGGTGAGGTGGAAGCCTGGTAACTGACAACTGGGTTGTGTGGTTTTGAAACTTAAAGGAAGAAGGGGAAACAAACGTTACGGATGATTAGAAATTTTTGTCAAACAAGGTTGGAGCCAGCAAGATCATCAGCTGGACCCTTGGGACTAATATTCCTTCAATTCCTTCCTTGATGAGGAACAAGTTGGTCTCAGAGCTTGTGGCTCACTCTGCAGATGGCTTTGGCTGTCAGGAGTAGCACACTGGAAGAAGAGAGGAACCAGTCAAGACCATTTGAGCTAGTAATGGGATAATATAGATAATGCCTTATCTATGCTTTTCATGACTAGAAACAGAAACTTTTAAACACAATTCTTTGTTGTTAATGATGATGATGTTAAGGTGATTTAAATGTGAAATGTGATAAGGTGATTACATTGTGAAAAGTATCTGGAATTCTGCTTTGCTTTTATCACTTGAAAAATGGTTTTCTTCCAAAGCTTAACTCAATTAATGTTTTACCTCCCCCAATATGCCAGAACCACAAATTCTGCAGGGCGTTAGTTATGCATTAAATTCACCTTCTCATATTCGCAACAGCTAAATCATTTTTACTTTTATATTGCCTTCTTACTGATATTTTGCCAAATTCACATATGCACAGGAAGAAAGTTGATATTTTCTCTCTGTTAGCATGAGGTGCTTTATTGCTGAACTCAATGGCAGCACATTAATTCAAAGGGAGAGAGGCCAATGAGACTGGAAATCAAGCCCTTCAATTCTGAATTTCCACATTTATTGCATTTGAGGATGCCAAGGCATAATGATAAAGCATTCCAGCAAGCGGAACTCATGGTTTTAAACCTATTTACTCTGCTGTAGTTGAATGTCGCTGCATATGACAAATGTTGTGAATAAGTATGTTTCAAGGCCAAAGAGTTCTATGAGAAATCCCATCATTCTAAAGATCACAAAGTCATTTCAGAAACTGAACAATATTATAGCGGCTTAATAGCAAATTTGAATCTTATGTCTCCAACATGTCAAGAGTTCTTTAAAGCACCCTGTGGGTGGTTTGTGCACAACAGTCAGTACTCCTCTGTTTTAGACCTGGCAGGGACCAAAACTGAAATTCTCCCCAAAAGGCAATGAACTCACTACTTGGTTACGAACTAAATGTTCAAGGTTCTTATCATGGAAGAACTCAAAAAGTCAGGCTTTGTTAGTGCAAAAGAATCATTTCAATGGATTGACTGATCCATCATACAGTTTGAAATTAGAAAATTCACTTTTGGCTTTTAAAACTTGAACCTTCATGTAAACCTGTTATAATTATTACCTTACAAGCAGCATTTGTCCCTTTCCCAAAAAGGCTTAAAAATATAACCAAAGTCTGACAAAATAAGTGCCAAGAAATCCCTGTTTTTTTGTATGTTTATATCAGCCCTGTGTTCTGAATTTTCTGGGATGAGATCTTTTTAAAAACTGTCTTCTTAGACCCATAAACTATTGATATTTCCAAATCATTTCAACATTTTCTTATACGGATCACGTCTCCCTGAAAACTTTTTACATCTTAGGTAGCACAAAACTCCTTTGTAAGACAGCATGATTCAAAATTGGTATTGGCCTTTTTTAACCATAAATGACATTTTCAGTTTCAGAAAGTATAAGGTAATTCTTGCTTTGGAGCCTCTCTGTGAGAGGGATTCAGCAGAAGGCAATCCAAAATTTACCTGGCCTGCTTAAACTTGGCTGTGACCAAAGGAACTCACATTTGAGTCCAGTTTTAGGAAGGGGGTAAAATAAAAAGGAAAAATAAAGACACTTGGGAAAATATATGGCCTTCTCTGTATGCTTTAATGAAGAAATGTTGTGCATAGTCCTCACATGACTTGTTTAAACCCAATTCCAAATCTACTGGTCTGCAAAGTGCTCTTTGGATTTGCAGTCCTGATTTTTAAATCTAAAGATAACAAAGTCTCCCCTGGGCCTCATCAGATCTTAATTGTTGAAGTATCTCAGTGTGGCTGGTGTGGTTTGTACAACCCTTAACTGAACTGTGAGCATACCCTGAAATCTCAGCAGGATTAATTTTTTCACAGTTTGAATGATTTTTATCAGATTAATTACCACCTCCTGCAGTCCAATCCCTCACTCTCTGCCAACCCACCCCAAGAATGTATATCTATTTCTGGAGCTGTGAGAAATCCAACTGTCACGATGCATTTAGCTAAATTCAATTTTTTTTTTTTTTTTTGACAAAACTAGGTTCCTGGAACAATCCTTGCTGAGCTAGTGGTTGAAAATTGAGATGCTACATGTAAATAGGTACAGTGCTTTCAAGCAAACAACAAAGTGATTTTGTTTGGATTTTGGGTTTGTTACCACAAATAACTGCATTTAATGGGCATTATGTCTGATTTAACACACCGCCAGGATTTTCTATAGGTTTACTAGCTTTTTTTCCCTTTACCTCTGGATACTCATGCTTTCTTTATCTCTTACAAAAGCTAAAGCCTTTTGCATACGTTTGAAACCTCTGAAGGCACCTGTCATAATATTTTAGCTAGTCCCTATTGTGAATGACACAGGCAGGTATAGGAACCATTAAAGTGTACACCAATAATAAATAGATAAACAAACAAATGAGAAGGAGGGGCTCTTTTTATGGTAGAATGCTGACTGATATCTGTGGAAGGAATAGTAGAGCTGAAAATCACCATTTTGCTGCCATCATAGTACAGAGGGTTGAGGCAAGAATCATCAATAAAACCTAACTATAGCAGGGGAGATTTTGATGAGTAAATAGATATATGCATAGTTTCAGTGTTTCTTCATAGATTGCATTTTAGTTATGAATTGAAAGAGAGTATATAGTGAAAAAACTGGACAATGTCTTGACTGGGTGATCAAAATCAATGTCACAGGTAGATATTGTGTCCTCTAAATATGATGCTCTGAATAGAACATGTCATTTATGTAGTTTTCTGGCTGGGAATGCATAGCCTCAATCCAATCATAAGGAGACATCAGACAAACCAAAATTGAGGAATGATCTATAAAATAACAGGCCTATAGTCTTCAAAGATGTCAGTGTTATAAAAGACAAAGGAATGCCATAGAACCATTTGAGATTAAAGGAAACTAAAGGGGCATGATAATTAAATTTAATGCATGATGGTAGGTTGGTTTTTGTACTGGAGGAACCAAAATGTGACAGCTGAAAAGACACAATATGATCATAGCAGATGGGAGGCAGGACTAGATCTCAGCCCTGACTCAGATGTAGAGAGCAGCGTGAGGAGGCTCACATCATGAATTGTAGCTCCAGATCAACTGCAAGAACAAACCAGCAATCCTGAGAGGACCCACAGACCCGCTGAAGGAAGGGGACTGCTCTTGTAGGACCTGGGAGATACCCCAAATACTCAGCTGCAGCAAGACCTGCCCAAAGAGAGTCTGAGCTCAGACATACCTAGGCCTGCCCCCCACCTGATGGGCCTTCCCTGTACATCCTGGTAGCTGAAGACAAAGGGCATATAATCTTGGGAGTTCTAGGGCCCTGCCCACTGCCAGTTCCTCTCCATACTACCACAGCTGATGCTCTCTGGAAAGCAGCCCCTCCCGGCAGGATGCCAACCAGCACAAAAATAGAGCATTAAACCACCAAAGCTAAGAATCTTCACAGAGTCCATTTCACCCCCCCTACCCCGCCACCTCCACTGGAACAGGCATTGGTATCCACGGCTGAGAGACCCATAGAGAGTTCACATCACAGGACTCTGTGCAGACAATCCCCAGTACAAGCCCAGAGCAGGGTGGACTAACTGGGTGGCTAGACCCAGAAGAGAGACAACAATCACTATAGCTTGGCTCACAGGAAGCCACAACCATAGGAAAAGGGGGAGAGTACTGCATCAAGGGAACACCCCATGGGACAAAAGAATCTGAACAACAGCCGTCAGCCCTAGACCTTCCCTCTGACAGAGCCTACCCGGATGAGAAGGAATCAGAAAACCAACTCTGATAACATGACAAAACAAGGCTCTTTAACACCCCCCAAAAATCACACTAGTTCACCAGCAATGGACCCAAAACAAGAAGGAATCCCTGATTTACCAGAAAAAGAATTCAGGAGGTTAGTTATTAAGCTAATAAGGGAGGCACCAGAGAAAGGTGAAGCCAAATGTAAAGAAATCCAAAAAATGATACAAGAAGTGAAGGGAGAAATATTCAAGGAAATAGATAGCATAAATAAAAGACAATCAAAACTTCAGGAAACAATGGACACACTCATAGAAATGTAAAATTCTCTGGAAAGTCTCATCAATAGAATTGGACAAGTAGAAGAAAGGGATTCAGAGCTCAAAGACAAGGTATGCCAATTAAGCCAATCCAATAGAGACAAAGAAAAAAGAATAAGAAAATATGAACAAAGCCTCCAAGGAATCTGGAATTATGTTAAGCAACCAAACCTAAGAATAATCAATGTTCCTGAGGAAGAAGAGAAATCTAAAAGTTTGGAAAACATATTTGGGGAAATAATCAAGAAAAACTTCCCCAGCCTTGCTGGAGACCTGGACATTCAAATACAAGAAGCACAAAGAATACTTGGAAAATTCATCTCAAGCAGATCATTGCCTAGGCACATTGTCATCGAGTTATCTAAAGTTAAGACGAAGGAAAGAGGCCGGGCGCGGTGGCTCAAGCCTGTAATCCCAGCACTTTGGGAGGCCGAGACGGGCGGATCACGAGGTCAGGAGATCGAGACCATCCTGGCTAACACGGTGAAACCCCGTCTCTACTAAAATACAAAAAAAAAAAAAAAACTAGCCGGGCGAGGTGGCGGGCGCCTGTAGTCCCAGCTACTCGGGAGGCTGAGCCAGGAGAATGGCGTGAACCCGGGAGGCGGAGCTTGCAGTGAGCTGAGATCAGGCCACTGCACTCCAGCCTGGGCGACAGAGCCAGACTCTGTCTCAAAAAAAAAAAAAAAAGACGAAGGAAAGAATCTTAGGAACTGTGAGACAGAAGCATCAGGTAACCTATAAAGGAAAACCTATCAGATTAACAGCAGATTTCTTAGCAGAAACCCTACCAGATAGAATGGATTGGGGCCCTATCTTCAACCTCCTCAAGCAAAACAATCATCAGCCAAGAATTTTGTATCCAATGAAACTAAGCATCATATTTGAAGAAAAGATACAGTCTTTTTCAGACAAACAAATGCAGAGAGAATTCACCGCTACCAAGCCACCACTACAAGAACTGCTAAAAGGAGCTCTAAATCTTGAAACAAATCCTGGAAACACATCAAAACAGAACCTCTTTAAAGCATAAATCACACAGGATATGTAAAACAAAAATACAACTTAAAAAGCAAAAACAAAAAACAAGGTACACAGGCAACAAATAGCATGATGAATGAAATGGTACTTCATATCTCAATACTAACATTGAATGTAAATGGCCTAAATGCTCCACTTAAAAGATTCGGAACTGCAGAATGGATAAAAACTCACTAACTATCTACTGCCTTCAGGAGACTCACTTAACACATAAGGATTCACATAAATTTAAAGTAAAGGGGTGGAAAAAGGCATTAATGCAAATGGACACCAAAAGCGAGTAGGGGTAGCTTTTCTTATATCAGATAAAACTACTTTAAAGCAACAACAGTTAAAAGAGACAAAGAGGGACATTATATAATGGTAAAAGGACTTGTCCAACAGTAAAATATCACAATCCTAAATATATGCACCTAACACTGGAGCTCCCGATTTACAAAACAAATACTAACAGACCTAAGAAATGAGCTAGACAGCAAGACAATAATAGTGGGGGACTTCAATACTCCACTGACAGCACTAGACAGGTCATCAAGACACAAGAAAGTCAAGAAAGAAACAATGGATATAACTCTGCCTGGGAACAAATGGACTTAACAGATATGTACAGAACATTCCACCCAACAACTGCAAAATACACATTCTATACAACAGCACATGAAACTTTCTCCAAGATAGACCATATGATAGACCATGAAATGAGCCTCAATAAATTTAAGAAAATTAAAATTATATCAAGCACTCTCTCAGACTAAAGTGGAATCAAACTGGAAATCAACTCCAAAAAAACCCTTCAAAACCATGCAAATACATGGAAATTAAATAACCTACTCCTGAACGAACATTGGGTCAAAAGTGAAATTAAGATGAAAATTAAAAAATTGTTTGAACTGAACAACAATAATGACACAACCTGTCAAAACCTCGGGGATACAGCTAAGAGGAAAGTTCATAGCCCCAAAGCCTACATCAAAAAGACTGAAAGAGCACAAACTGACATTCTAAGGTGACATCTCAAGGAACCAGAGAAACAAGAAAAAACCAACTGAAACCCAGCAGAAGAAAATAAATTACCAAGATCAGATTAGAACTAAATGAAATTGAAACAAAAAAAATATATACAAAAAATAAATGAAACCAAAAGCTGGTTCTTTGAAATATAAATAAAATTGATAGGTTATTAGCAAGATTAGCCAATAAAAGAAGAGAGAAAATCCAAATAACCTCAGTAAGAAATGAAACAGGAGATAGTGCAGCTGACACCACTGAAATGCAAATGAGCCCTAAAGGCTACTATGAACACCTTTATGCACATAAACTAGAAAACCTAGAAGAGATGAATAAATTCCTGGAAAAATACAATCTTCCTAACTTAAATTATGAAGAATTAGATACCCTGAACAGACCAATAACAAGCATCTAGATTGAATTGGTAATTAAAAAATTACCAGCAAAAAAGTCCAGGACCAGAAGGATTAACAGCAGAATTCTACCAGACATTCAAAGAAGAATTGGTACCACTATTCCACAAGAGAGAGAGAGAAGGGACCCTCCCTAATTCATTCTATACAGCCAGCATCACCCTAATACCAAAACCAGGAAAGGACATAACCAGAAAAGAAAACTACAGATTGGTATCCTTGATGAACTTAGATGCTAAAATCCTTAAGAAAATACTAACTAACTGAATCCAACAACATATCAAAAAGATAATCCACCATGATCAAGTGGGTTTCATACTAGGGATGCAGTGATGATTTAATATACACAAGTCAATAAATGAGATACACAACATAAACAGAATTAAAAACAAAAATCACATGATCATCTCAATAGATGCAGTAAAAGCATTCGACAAAATCCAGCATCCCTTGCTGACTAAAACTCTCAGCAAAATCGGCATACAAGGGACATTCCTTAATGTAATAAAAGCCATCAATGACAAACCTGCAGCCAACATAATACCGAATGGGGAAAGGTTGAAAGCATTCCCTCTGAGAACTGAAACAAGACAAGGATGCCCACTCTCACCACTCCTCTTCAACATAGTACTGAAAGTCCTAGAGCAATCAGACAAGAGAAAGAAATAAAGGCATCCAAATCAATAAAGAGGAAGTCAAACTGTCACTGTTTGCTGATGATCTGATTGTATACCTAGAAAGCCCTAAAAGACTCCTCCAAAAAGCTTCTAGAACTGATGAAAGAATTCAGCAAAATTTCCAGGTACAAAATTAATGTACAGAAATCAGTAGCTCTCCTATACACCAACAGCGACTAAGCTGAGAATCAAATCAAGAACTCAACCCTTTTTACAATAGCTGCAAAAAAATAAAATTCTTAGGAATATACCTAACCAATGAGGCAAAAGACCTCTGCAAGGAAATCTGCAAAACACTCCTGAAAGAAACCATAGACGACACAAGCAAATGGAAGCACATCCCGTGCTCATGGATGGGTAGAATCAATATTGTGAATATGACGATACTGACAAAAGCAATCTACAAATTCAATGCAGTCCCCATCAAATACCACTGTCATTCTTCACAGAATTAGAAAAACAATTCTAAAATTCATATGGAACAAAAAAGAGCCCACATAGCCAAAGCAAGACTAAGCAAAAAGAACAAATCTGGAGGTATCACACTACCTGATTTCAAACTATACTATAAGGCCATAGTCACCGAAACAGCATCGTACCGTTATAAAAATAGGCACATAGACCAGTGGAACAGAATAGAGGACCCAGAAATAAACCCAAATACAGCCAGCTGATCTTTGATAAAGCAAACAAAAGCATAAAGTGGGGAAAGGACACCCTTTACAACAAATGGTGCTGCGATAATTGGCTAGCCACATGTGGGAGAATGAAACTAGATCCTTATCTCTCACCTTATACAAAAATCATCTCAAGATGGATTAAGGACTTAAACCTAAGACCTGAAACTATAAAAATTCTAGAAGATAACATTAGAAAAACCCTTCTAGACATTGGTTTAAGCAAGGATTTCATGACCAAGGACCCAAAAGCAAATGCAATAAAAACAAAGATAAATAGTTGGGACTTAATTAAACTAAAAAGCTTTTGCACAGCAAAAGGAACAGTTGGCAGAATAAACAGACAACCCACAGAATGGGAGAAGATCTTCACAATCTATACATCTGACAAACAACTAATATTCAGAATCTACAATGAACTCAAACACATCAGTAAGAAACAAACATTCCCATCAAAAAGTGGGCTAAGGACATGAATAGACAATTCTCAAAAGAAGATATACAAATAGCCAACAAACATATGAAATAATACTCAACATCACTAATGATCAGGGAAATGCAAATCAAAACCACAATGTGATATCACTTTACTCCTGCAACAATGGCCATAGTAACAAAAAAAAAAACAAACAAAAAAACAGTAGATGTTGGTATGGATGCAGTGATCAGGGAACACTTCTACCCTGCAGGTGGAAATGTAAACTAATACATCCACTATGGAAAACAGTGTGGAGATTCATTAAAGAACTAAAAGTAGGACTTCTATTTGATCATGCAATCCCACTACTGGGTATCTACCCAGAGGAAAAGAAGTCATTATTCAAAAAAGATATGTGAACATGCATGTTTATAGCAGCACAATTCACAATTGCAAAATTGTGGAACCAACCCAGATGCCCATCAGTCAACGAGTGGATAAAGAAACTGTCATATATATATGATGGAATACTACTCAGCCATAAAAAGGAATGAATTAACAGCATTCACAGTGACCTGGATGAGATTGGAGACTGTTCTTCTAAGTGAAGTAACTCAGGAATGGAAAACCAAACACTGTATGTTCTCACTGATATGTGGCAGCTAAGCTATAAGGTTGCAAAGGCATAAGAATGATACAATGGACTTTGAGGACTTGGGGGGAAGAGTGGGAGAGAGCAAGGGATAAAAGACTATAATTAGGGTGCAGTGTATACTGCTTGGTGTATATTGCAGTGTATACTGCACCAAAATCTCACAAATCACCACTAAAGAACTTACTTATGTAACCAAATACCACCTGTACCCCAATAACTTATGGGAAAAAAAGAATGCTAAAACAATGTGGTAACTGACATTAATTAGAGTATAGACTGTAGATAAGATAAAAATAACAATGTTAAATTTCCTGAATTTAATAACTGTATTGTGGTTATCTAAAATAATATTTTTGTTCTTAGGAGATACAAACTGAAGTATTAAGGGGTAAAGGGAATTGATGTGTGTGATCTACCTTTAACAGGTTCATAAAAATAAATCATATAAATATATCAAACATGATATATAAATTTCTATGTCATATATGCCAATTAATTATATATAATAAATTCTATATGTGACATATATATGTTTGTGTATATATATTTAAATATATATAGTCAGTACATTTAGCTACCATGCTATTTGTATCCCCAAACAATGCTGATTAACGTGTGTGTGTGTGTGTGTGTGTGTGTGTGTGTAACAGAGAAGAGAGAGAGGCAGAGAGAAAGCAAATGAGGCAAAATGTTAAAAATTGCTGAACCTGGATAAAGGGTATACAGTAGTTCTCTGTACTATTCATACAACATTTAAGTTTGAAATTAATTTTTTAAAATATTGTCACTGACTTCTTTCTAACACCTCGTGGATTCCCATATTTACACCTTCACTGACATCACTTTTGCCACAACTCCCCTCAACCTGGCAAGTCAACTTCTTCAAATCCTGCCTGAATCTCTAGGTCCAGCTCAGATTTAGCCTCCTCCTTCTCTGCGTTCCTCTAGCACTACTAGTCTCCGTATCATTTGGCACTAAGCCTGATCCCATTGATCAGCTTTGTTTTGGGATGTAAACACTGTAGCGGCTAAATGCACAGACTGTGGAATCAGACTGCCTGGATTCAAATCTCGGTTCTGCCACAAGCTGTGTGACCTTGAGCAAGTTCTTTACCTTCTCTAAGTCTCAGTTCCTTGAATTGGAAGCCTCATTTCATTAGGGGAAAAAGAGCACCCACTGAGAGTCCAGAGGATTAATTCTAGGTCTAGAATTGCCACGCAGTGTATGACCTTGGATAAAGCATTTCTTCTCTGTGGGTCTCAGATCTCTAACCTGTAACATTAGGGAGTTGGATGAGTAAGTGGTTCTCCACTTTGACTGCATATCAGAATTGCCTGGGGAGCTCTAAAAATACATCAATGTCCAGAGACCCCTTCCCCCCCAAATTTTAATTTGATTAATCGAAGTTGAATCCCAGGCATAGTAGTTTTTAAAACCTCCCTGGTGATTTCAATGTGTAGTTCAAGCTGAGAAACACGCAGGCAGCTGATTCCCGAGGCTGCTTCTAGTCTGACAATCCTGATTATATGCAAAAGTGCTGCTGTGAATTCTTTGTTATTGGTATTAAGCCCCTTTCTGTTGCCCCTACAATGTGTGGCTTAGGGCTTGATGACATGGTGGGGACACAAACTACTGATATGCTAACTAAATAATAATTAGCTAAGATTTTCTCCCTTTTTTCTGCTAGAAAGACATCTTGGACAATTTTAGCATCTTGACAGAATGATTATTGCCTCCTAGAATCCCCTACTAGCCATAGCAAATTAGCTGTAGCAGTGTATACTCTTAATGGGAATCTGGCATGTCAATGGGTTATTTCTGTCATTGTGGTTTAGTCTGATATTCCAATATGCCCCTGCTGCTTTTCATGATACTTAGCAAGGAAAAAAATAAGGCAATGGTTCCCCCTTGGTTCGTGTTTGACCTATTGCTGTGCTTGAGGCAATCACAAAACACCATAGGTGTTGAAGTGATTAGGGACAATTAAGATAGTACAGCCTCCGAGGAAGAAGCCACTATCAAGCCTTCGGTCTTCCAAATGCACAGGTTGTGTGTTCCTGCAACAGTAATTACCTAAAAATATCTAGTACTTAATTACTTCCAAGGTGTCAGTCTTCATAACTGGGTATTAGAATGTTCTAATTGATAGCCCAGCTGCAGCTTTGCTGCCTGACACTGGCATATGGCTTGCAATATTCTTAAACGTTGATCAGTTTTCTTTCTTCATAAATCTCAGATTGCAGATTGTAGGCGTGATCTAGCTGGGCTTGGAATTACTGTACCTTTTTTTTTTTTTTTTTTTTTTTTTTTTTGCAATTTACCATTTCCAGCCTTGAGTGAGAGGGGAAAACAGAAAAACAGAAAAATATTTTAAATAAAGAAAAGGAAAAGAAAAGGAAAAATACAGTCCAGAGGCCTATGGCAACCAAATTGGATTGGAAAACTTCCTAGCTCCTGTTGCTTTTGCATTTCACTTTAGGAAAGTCCTATGCATATGTAATCCAGAAGTCAACTAAGATTACCCTCATCATCCTTAAAACCTAGATAAGATTAGCTGGAACCTCCATCCCAGAGATTATAGGCAGTCCAAAGCTCTTTTCAACCTGTGAGTTTCCTGGGTGCTAATGTTAATGACATTACCTCTACCTCTGAGCTCTTGACATTGCTGAGTCTGTTTTATTTCAAGATCTCACTGTGGTGTATGTGCTGTTTCTGTTCTATACTATGTTGACTCAAACAAACAGCATGTTTTTACTGAAGCATGGGAGATATGGAGGGATCTTTACTACAGGCATGCAAACAACTTCAAATAAAGTGGTAGCCACCTCTGTCCTTCAAAGTCCCTCAGCCATTTCTGCAACCCAAGCTCTAGTCTCCTACCATGTGGCTTAGTTTCCTTTTTCTCTCTTGGTGGCTTTTTTCCCTTTTCTTTTCCTTTTGCTCCCGTCCTCCCGGGAGATATATAAATGTATTATGCAATTATGAATATTCTTATACAGAGTAATTCAGCTCTTTCTAGCAGCAACTCCAAAACGTAGTCTGTGTGTCGCTTTGTATATCTACAGCTTTACGTTTATTGCTTAAAAGAGCCCTTCGGTTTGGATTTGTTTTCTAGTATGAACAGAGACACATACGTACACACACACACATACATTTCCAAATTTATAAAACTTATAAGATGTATCAATTACAACTTATTCTTTTATTTGGCAATAGAATTTCCTATAATACAGCCTTCTAACTTGTGGGCAGGGCTCTGGGTTCTTTCTAGTTCTAATTGATTTCCACACAAATGTCAAATGAATCTCCCAGAAACTTTTTCATCATGTTATTTTTCTGTATACAATTTTTAATTATTATGATGATCTAATGAATATTTAGATGATAGTGATTGATAATAGATAAATGTATTACCCCCAGATAACTTATAATGTTTTAATTACCCCCAGGGACTTATAATGTCTTAAATTAGAGGAGTTAATAATTTGTGTGACATGCTTGGAATAGATCCTGCAATATAATTAATGCTCAGTAAAGGTTAGTGACTAATATTGTTATTCTTGTTTTTTTGTTATTGGGATTTCAGGGTGTACTAGTGGCTGGGTCCATGCAAAGAGGTTTCAACAAGTCATGAGGCCTTGCTGGTGTGCCTCAAATTCCTATAGCTTAATATTTTATTGTACCTATGGGTAATGACAGAGCTAGGATTGACAAATAGCTCCTTCTTTGTCATATTAACCACTGCCCACCAACTTCTCCTGTCCAAGTTAGAAATGGCTCTTAAATGAATGTCCAAACTTCTCAGCCTTTTGTGAGACATCTTGCATGGTTGGACTCCTCTTTTCCCCTGCACCCACACACAACTTTCTGTTCCAGTTATGCTTATCTTATAAACCTATAACTTAACATGTTATATTAGCTGATGTAACATTAAATGGGAATTCTCATTTGGAACTGAGGGAGTAAAAGGGATCTACCTAAGGGGGTGGTGGCAGTTGAGGAGTGGGAGATCCAGGAGTGAAATAAAGCACTGTTAAAGTCCTCCATCATTATGCATTTCCTATTTTCTAAATAGAGTCACATGGTGATTATCTGAATTTCCCTTTACTTTTCATCAAGCATGATGTTTCCCAAACTTAAAGACTAAAATTGTTTTCTGAACCCCACTGATGTCTTGCTTTCTCATAGAGCAGGGTTCTTTTCCTTTATTCTTTTAACCCTCTTTGTGGTTAGACCAGATAAGGTCAGGGAGGGTACTCTTCTCCAGGGTGAAGCAGGGTTCTTCAGGGACCAGAGCCAAGCACCAACTCTGTTAGTAGAACCAACAGAGACAAGACCCTCTGGGAAGACCTCCTAGCACTGACAGATGGGAGGTGGAAGACTTGGGCATGCTTCAACAGGTTCAGTCTCTACCTGAAGTTTTATCCAAGGACAGTTATATACTGCAGAAGTCTGGCTCATTTGTTGTTCTACACTTTAATGAATGCTATCAATCAAAAAGCATGCTGCTTGCTCATAACTGAGTTTATTGTTGTCTTCCTGAAATGATTTCTTTGGCCGTTCAGTCCCCAAACAGAAATCCATATTGGAGACCATATTGAAAACATTGTTTTTTTTTTTTTTTTTAATTTTTTGTAAGAGGGCAAAATTGGCCCATCTGTTTTTCTCCCTGCTCACTTGTAGACATGGAAATAGTCAGACATACTACTCACCACAGTTTGGGCTTGTTCCAATGCATTATGCTAGTCAGAGAATCTTACCTCACTTATTTCTGAAGATGGTTTCCTTTTACAAGGAAACTGCTTTGGGAAAAGGTCACATTCCAGTAACAGGGGTTTCTCTGATAGACCCAGCTGAATGAAAAGGTATAGAGTACGGAAGTCCAACCCTATATGAGGAAAAGAAAGAGGGCTGGGGCACAGGGCCTAGAGAGGGCTGGTGCACAAAATCAGTATCAGTGCCCGAATATCTTAAAGAGATTGGAGGGGAAATGCATGAAACCTGAATTTCTTAGCTCATACTGCTTACCTCTCTCTGTGTGCTAAAGGGTGAGTTGGCAAAGGCATTTCTCTCCACTTGTGTGTGCCTTATCCTGACCCAAAGTATAAAGCAGTTTCCTCATCTGTATTAATATCTTGACCTGCGAACTCCACAGAGTTCTTGAAAGGATCAAAAGTGGTAATAATTGTGAAAGTCTTTGCAACTGGAAAAAAGCTGTACAAATATAGGGACTTGGCTAGAAACCCATAGAATCTTAAGATTTGATGAGAGTTTAAAGGTTAGCTAGTCCAATCTTTTCTCTTATGCTTAAAAAATCTTCCATTGTTGTTTTATTTACTTAAATATTTACAATCATAAATAAGCATTAACTTGGGGGCAATTGAGTCATTCAAGGTATTCAGTCATTTATTGAAAACCTTGCTATTTTTTCAGATGCTGTTCTAGGTACTATAAATACAACAGTGAATGAAACAGACAAGGTGTCTGCCCTCATAGAGCTTAAATTCCAGTAGAAAGAGACCCATATTAGGTAAGCAAAATAATAGAGATAATTTCTTATTGGGATACATGGTATGCAGAGAATTTAAGTAGGGTTATATGACAGAACAACCTTAGATTAGGTGATTAGGGAAGATTTCTCTAAGGAAGTGACACTTCAATTTAGTTTTGAATAACAAGAAGGAGACTTGCTGAAAGACTAAGGAGAAGAACATTCCAGGGAGAGGAGATAGCTTGTGAAAAGGCCCTGAGGGAGGAGCAACTCCAGCCTCCAGCTCCCAGTGTGAGCAACACAGAAGATGGGTGATTTCTGCATTTTCAACTGAGGTACCGGGTTCATCTCACTGGGGCATGTCAGACAGTTGGCGCTGGTCCATGGTTGCAGCCCGACCAGCAAGAGCTGAAGCAGGGCTAGGCATCACCTCACCTGGGAAGCGCAAAGAGGAAGGGAGTTCTTTTTCCTAGCCAAAGGAAATTGAGACACACAACACCTTGAAAATCGGGTAACTCCCACCCTAATACTGCACTTTACCAAGGGTCTTAGCAAACGGCACACCAGGAGATTATCTCCCACACCTGGCCCAGAGGGTCCCATGCCCACGGAGCCTCCCTCATTGCTAGCACAGCAGTCTGAGATCTAACTGCAAGGTGGCAGCAAGGCTGAGGGAGGGGCGCCCACCATTGATGAGGCTTAAGTAGGTAAACAAAGCTGCCGGGAAGCTCGAAGGAGGCCAGCTAAAGGAGGCCAGCCTGCCTCTGTAGACTCCTCCTCTGGGGACAGGGCATAGCTAAACAAAAAGCAGCAGAAACCTTGGCAGAGGTAAATGCCCCTGTCTGACAGCTTTGAAGAGAGCAGTGGATCTCCCAGCATGGAGGTTGAGATCTGAGAACGGACAGACTGCCTGCTCAAGTGGGTCCCTGACCCCTGAGTAGCCTAACTGAGAGATATCCCCCACTAGGTGCAGACCGACACCTCACACCTCACACGGCGGGGTACACCCCTGAGCAAGAATCAGACAGCAACACTCGCTGTTCAGCAATATTCTATCTCCTGCAGCCTCTGCTGCTGATACCCAGGCAAACAGGGTCTGGAGTGGACCTCAAGCAAACTCCAACAGACCTACAGCTGAGGGTCCTGACTGTTAGAAGGAAAACTAACAAACAGAAAGGACACCCACACCAAAACCCCATCAGTACGTCACCATCATCAAAGACCAAAGGCAGATAAAACCACAAAGATGGGAAAAAGCAGTGCAGAAAAGCTAGAAATTCAAAAAATCAAAGTGCATCACCCCCTCCAAAGGAACACAGCTCATCGCCAGCAACGGAACAAAGCTGGATGGAGAATGACTTTGATGAGTCGAGAGAAGAAGGCTTCAGTCGATCAAACTTCTCAGAGCTAAAGGAGGAACTATGTAACCAGTGCAAAGAAACTAAAAACCTTGAAAAAAGATTTTACGAATGGCTAACTAGAATAACAAATGTAGAGAAGTCCTTAAAAGAACTGATAGAGGTGAGAACCATGACACGAGAACTACGTGACAAATGCACAAGCTTCGGTAACTGACTCGATCAACTGGAAGAAAGAGTATCAGTGATTGAAGATCAAATGAATGCAATGAAGCGAGAAGAGAAGTGCAAAGAAAAAAGAGTAAAAAGAAATGAACAAAGCCTCCAAGAAATATGGGACTATGTGAAAAGACCAAATCTACATCTGATTGGTGTGCCTGAAAGTGATGGGGAAAATGGAACCAAGTTGGAAAACACTCTTCAGGATATCATCCAGGAGAACTTCCCCAACCTAGTAAGGCAGGCCAACATTCAAATTCAGGAAATACAGAGAACGCCTCAAAGATACTCCTCAACAAGAGCAACTCCAAGACACATAATTATCAGATTCATCAAAGTTGAAATGAAGGAAAAAAATGTTAAGGGCAGCCAGAGAGAAAGGTCAGGTTACACGCAAAGGGAAGCCCATCAGACTAAGAGCAGATCTCTCGGCAGAAACTCTCCAAGTCAGAAGAGAGTGGGGGCCAATATTCAACATTCTTAAAGAAAAGAATTTTCAACCCAGAATTTCATATCCAGCCAAACTAAGTTTCATAAGTGAAGGAGAAATAAAATCCTTTACAGACAAGCAAATGCTTAGAGATTTTGTCACCACCAGGCCTGCCCTACAAGAGATCCTGAAGGAAGCACTAAACATGGAAAGGAATGACAGGTACCAGCCATTGCAAAAACATGTCAAAATGTAAAGTCCATTGATGCTAGGAAGAAACTGCATCAACTAGCGAGCAAAATAACCAGCTAATATCATAATGACAGGATCAAGTTCACACATAACAATATTAACCTTAAATGTAAATGGGCTAAATGGTCCAATTAAAAGACACAGACTGGCAAATGGGATAAAGAGTCAAGACCCATCAATTTGCTGTATTGAGGAGACCCATCTCACATGCAGAGACACACATAGGCTCAAAATAAAGGGATGGAGGAAGATCTACCAAGCAAATGGAAAACAAAAAAAAGCAGGGGTTGCAATACTAGTCTCTGATAAAACAGACTTTAAACCATCAAAGAACAAAAGAGACAAAGAAGGCCATTACATAATGGTAAAGGGATCAATTCATCAGGAAGAGCTAACAATCCTAAATATATATGCATCCAATACAGGAGCACCCAGATTCATAAAGCAAGTCCTTAGAGACTTACAAAGAGACTTAGACTCCCATACAATAATAATGGGAGACTTTAACACGCCACTATCAGCATTAGACAGATTAAGAAGACAGAAAGTTAACAAGGATATCCAGGAATTGAACTCAACTCTGCACCAAGTGGACCTAATAGACATCTACAGAACTCTCCACCCCAAATCAACAGAATAAACATTCTTCGCAGCACCACATTGCACTTATTCCAAAATTGACCACATAGTTGGAAGTAAAGCACTCCTCAGCAAATGTAAAAGAACAGAAATTATGGCAAACTGTCTCTCAGACCACAGTGCAATCAAACTAGAACTCAGGACTAAGAAACTCACTCAAAACCACTCAACTACATGGAAACTGAACAACCTGCTCCTGAATGACTACTGGGTACATAATGAAATGAAGGCAGAAATAAAGATGTAAAAGAACTAGAGAAGCAAGAGCAAACACATTCAAAAGTGAGCAGAAGGCAAGAAATAACTAAGATCAGAGCAGAACTGAAGGAGATAGAGACACAAAAATCCCTTCAAAAAATCAATGAATCCAGGAGCTGGTTTTTTTGAGAAGATCGACAAAATTGATAGACCACTAGCAAGACTAATAAAGAAGAAAAGAGAGAAGAATCAAATAGTCACAATAAAAAATGATAAAGGGGATGTTACCACTAATACCACAGAAATACAAACTACCATCAGACAATACTATAAACACCTCTATGCAAATAAACTAGAAAACCTAGAAGAAATGGATAATTTCCTGGACACTTACACTCTCCCAAGACTAAACCAGGAAGAAGTTGAATCCCTGAATAGACCAATAGCAGGCTCTGCAATTGAGGTAATAATTAATAGCCTACCAACCAAAAAAAGTCCAAGACCAGATGGATTCACAGCCAAATTCTACCAGAGGTACAAGGAGGAATTGGTACCGTTCCTTCTGAAACTATTCCAATCAATAGAAAAAGAGGGAATCCTCCCTAACTCATTTTATGAGGCCAACATCATCCTAATACCAAAGCCTGACAGAGATACAACAAAAAAAGAGAATTTTAGATTAATATCCCTGATGAACATCAATGCAAAAATTCTCAATAAAATACTGGCAAACTGAATCCAGCAGCACATCAAAAAGCTTATCCACCATGATCAAGTGGGCTTCATCCCTGGGATGCAAGGCTGGTTCAACATATGCAAATCAATAAACGTAATCCAGCATATACACAGAACCAAAGACAAAAACTACATGATTATCTCAATAGATGCAGAAAAGTCCTTTGACAAAATTCAACAGCCCTTCATGCTAAAAACTCTCAATAAACTCGATATTGATGGAACATATCTCAAAATAATAAGAGCTATTTATGACACACCCACAGCCAATATCATACTGAATGGGCAAAAACTGGAAGCATTCCTTTTGAAAACTGGCACAAGACAGGGATGCCCTCTCTCACCACTCCTATTCAACATAGTGTTGGAAGTTCTGGCTAGGGCAATCAGGCAAGAGAAAGAAATCAAGGGTATTCAGTTAGGAAAAGAAGAAGTCAAATTGTCCCTGTTTGCAGATGACATGATTGTATATTTAGAAAACCCCATTGTCTCAGCCCAAAATCTCCTTAAGCTGATAAGTAACTTCAGCAAAGTCTCAGGATACAAAATCAAGGTGCAAAAATCACAAGCATTCTTATATACCAGTAACAGACAAACAGAGAGCCAAATCATGAATGAACTCCCATTCACAATAGCTTCAAAGAGAATAAAATACCTAGGAATTCAACTTACAAGGGATGTAAAGGACCTCTTCAAGGAGAGCTACAAACCACTGCTCAGTGAAATAAAAGAGGACACAAACAAATGGAAGAACATACCATGCTCATGGATAGGAAGAATCAATATCGTGAAAATGGCCATACTGCCCAAGGTAATTTATAGATTCAATGCCATCCCCATTAAGCTACCAGTGACTTTCTTCACAGAATTGGAAAAAACTACTTTCAAGTTCATATGGAACCAAAAATGACCCCTCATTGCCAAGACAATCCTAAGCCAAAAGAACAAAGCTGGAGGCATCACGCTACCTGACTTCAAACTATACTACAAGGCTACAGTAACCAAAACAGCATGATACTGGTACCAAAACAGAGATATAGACCAATGGAACAGATCAGAGCCCTCAGAAATAATACCACACATCTACAGCCATCTGATCTTTGACAAACCTGACAGAAACAAGAAATGGGGAAAGGATTACCTATTTAATAAATGATGCTGAGAAAACTGGCTAGCCATAAGTAGAAAGCTGAAACTGGATCCTTTCCTTACTCCTTATACGAAAATTAATTCAAGATGGATTAGAGACTTAAATGTTAGACCTAAAACCGTAAAAACCCTAGAAGAAAACCTAGGTAATACCATTCAGTACATAGGCATGGGCAAGGACTTCATGTCTAAGACACCAAAAGCAATGGCAGCAAAAGCCAAAATTGACAAATGGGATCTAATTAAACTAAAGAGCTTCTGCACAGCAAAAGAAACTACCATCAGAGTGAACAGGCAACCTACAGAATGGGAGAAAATTTTTGCAATCTACTTATCTGACACAGGGCTAATATCCAGAACCTATAAAGAACTCAATCAAATTTATAAGAAAAAAACAGCCCCATCAAAAAGTGGGCAAAGGATATGAACAGACACTTCTCAAAAGAAGACATTCATACAGCCAACAGACACATGAAAAAATGCTCATCATCACTCGCCATCAGAGAAATGCAAATCAAAACCACAATGAGATACCATCTCACACCAGTTAGAATGGCAATCATTAAAAAATCAGGAAACAACAGGTGCTTGAGAGGATGTGGAGAAATAGGAACACTTTTACACTGTTGGTGGGACTGTAAACTAGTTCAACCATTGTGGAAAACAGTGTGGCGATTCCTCAAGGATCTAGAACTAGAAATACCATTTGACCCAGCCATCCCATTACTGGGGATATACCCAAAGGATTATAAGTCATGCTGCTACAAAGACACATGCACACGTAAGTTTATTGTGGCACTATTCACAATAGCAAAGACTTGGAATCAACCCAAATGTCCATCAGTGACAGACTGGATTAAGAAAATGTGGCACATATACACCGTGGAATACTATGCAGCCATAAAAAAGGATGAGTTCGTGTCCTTTGTAGGGACATGGATGCAGCTGGAAACCATCATTCTCAGCAAACTATCGCAAGAACAGAAAACCAAATACTGCATGTTCTCACTCATAGGTGGGAATTGAACAATGAGATCACTTGGACACAGGAAGGGGAACATCACACACCAGGTCCTATTGTGGGGTAGGGGGAGGGGGGAGGGATAGCATTAGGAGATATACCTAATGTAAATGATGAGTTAATGGGTGCAGCACAGCAACATGGCACAAGTATACATATGTAACAAACCTGCACGTTGTGCACATGTACCCTAGAACTTAAAGTATAATAAAAAAAGAAAAAAACAAAAGGCCCTGAGGGACAAGGTATGTTTCAGAATGGATGTGACTAGAATGGATTTTGGGAAAAGGAAACTATAGATGTAGCCAGGGATCAGATCATGAGGGAAATTTTAAACATACAAAAAGTATTTATATTTCATTCCAAATGTGATGGGAGGTTTTAAACAAGGGAGTTACATGATCAGGTATCAATTTTAATAAGAATTCTGATATAGTTTGTATATTTGTTCCCGCCTAAATCTCATGTTGAATTGTAATCCCCAATGCCTGGTGGGAGGTGTTTGGGTCATGGGGGCAGATCCCTCATGGCTTGGGACTGTCTTTTCAATAAGGAATTCTCATGAGATCTGTTTATTGTAAAGTGTGACACCTCCCTCCCCACACCCCCACTCTCTTTCTCTTGCTCCTGCTCTGGCTATGTGATGTGCCTGCCCCGGTTTCACCTCCCACCATGAGTAAAAGCTTCCTAAGGCCTCCCCAGAAGCAGATGCCAGTGCTGTGCTTCCTGTACACCCTATAGAACCATGAGCCAATTAAACTTCTTTTCTTACAAATTACCCAGTCTTAGGTATTTCTTTATAACAATGCAAGAATGGACTAATACAAATCATCTGGCTGCTGTGTTGATAAAAGAATAAAAAGAACAAGGGTAGAAACTGTGATAGTGGTAATTGCATATTTGTTCAAAATTATTTGTTTCTCCCTTGCCAAGATAATCTGTAGGCTGAGTATATTGTCTTTCTCCACTAAGTTTGTGCTTGACCATGTGACTTAATTTGGCCTATAACATGTGAGAAGTTGTAACCTATATCCTTTCTAAGCAGAGCTTCAAATTCACTTGTAGTGGTTTGGCTCTGCCAACCCTGAGTTTCTGCTTTCCACCATAAGAATAGCATAGCTTTCAGCCTAGGTCCTTAGTAGACATGTGGAGCTAAGTTGTCCCAGGATAGTCCAGCAGAGTTCAGTTGAGCTGCAACCTTCATGGAACTTGAGCAAGAAATAAACATTTATTTCTAGGAAACCCAGAGATTCTGTGTTTGTTCGAGCCTACCAATAACTGGTAGCAGTGGAAGTGGTGAGAAGTAGTTAGAGTTTATATATACATATTCAAGACAGAATTAACAAGACACTGATATTTGCAAGCTGTGGGATCAAAGAGAAGTAAAAGAGTCAAGGATGGCTTTGGAGCAACTGGGTGAATGGGGCATCCTTTACTGCAATGGGGAAGACCTGGGGAAGAGGAAGTATAGGTGGAACCAGGAATTCATCTTTGACCATCTTTTTTGTTTTTTGAGATGGAGTTTCATTCTTATTGCCCAGGCTGGAATGCAGTGGTGCAATCTCAGCTCACTGCAACCTCTGCCTTCTGGTTTCAAGCGATTTTCCTGCCTCAGCCTCCCAAGTATCTGAGATTACAGGCATGTGCCACCACGCCTGGCTAATTTTTTTTGGTGGGGGGTTGTTTTTAGTAGAGACAGGGGTTTCACCATGTTGGCCAGGCTGGTCTCGAACTCCTGACCTCGTGATCTGCCCATCTCAGCATTCCAAAGTGCTGGGATTACAGGCATGAGTCACTGCACCTGGCCCATCTTTGGCCATCTTAAGTTTGGGGTGATTATGGGAGATTCATATATAGATCTACTTGTGCTTCCCAATAAATCTTTATTTTATTTGTTGTTTTATTTTACTTTATCTACAAAAAGAATATTTGGTAGCTTACACTGAAAGTATTGGTAAAAACATTAGTATGAGAGGATGCAGAGGGAAAATTGTATTGAGAAATTTTGGCAGAGGAAAACTGCAATTCAGTATAATTAGTTTTGAGCTTCTTAGTAACCAAAATGAAGAAGCAAAAGCAGTGAGTTATAAAACTCTCATTTTCTGGGGCAGTGGTTCTCAATTTTGGCAACAGAGTATAACAGTATAATTTGGCCAAGCACATTGTGAATGGTGACCCCTGGAACTGCAACTCGATGGTCCTGCCCAGTGCCCACTCCTAGAAATTTGAATTTAAATGGTCTGGGATGGAGCTGGGATGCAAATAAATGTATTTACTATTAGGTGATTCTAATATGCAGCCAGAATTGAGAATTACTAGTTTTGCAGAAAAAAGTGTACCCATTGACATGGAAAGATAAACTTGTTCCTGAGCTCTAATTAAATTTGTCTCTGGCATTTTTATGTAAGAGGTATTGAGGTGTGTAATGGATAATGATACAGACAGCAATTTCACAAGAGATACAGAAGACTTCCTTCTTTGCAGTTTATTATATGTACCTTAAGTGAAAACTGTTGTGATGTTAACACTATAGTTGCGTAAAATTAGCCCTCCAGAAGAAGACAGAGCAATGGAATCCAGCTATATAGCTTTCTGGCAATTTGGCTTAGCACAGTATTAAGCTTAGGGAATCATGAAGAAGAAAGGGTTAATGTAATCCTTATGAACATCAATAGTTTCAGCAAGACTTTGTTAAGCTTGGCCAGCAAGTCACTCTGGAAGATTCCTTAAGGGGCTGAGCCTTTTGGCTGACTCTTTCCCCCTTCACTGAGGCCTCCTTGTGGTTGGACAGGGAATGTTTTGTGTTCTCCTTCCCTTTTCGTTTTTTCACTCTTATGCTTTCCCATGCCAAGCAGGTTTTTCCTTTGGGGGAATACACTTAGGCAGAGAATGAAATTAAGAAATAATGTAATGATGATGGTGGCAATTCTTTGCACAGCCTAAGAGCAGTTGGCTGCTAATTGTAGAACGGTAATAAGGGGGGCCCTGGGCCATAAGGTTTGCATTTGGAACACCTGTAGTTTTCATTTAACATCATGGATCATTAAACAGCTGCTCAGAATGGCCTTATTAAAACAAATACGGTTGCACTGTTTTATGCGTGTGTTACATTGCAGTGAGCAGATCAGATGCAAACAGAAGGATTCTGTAAAAAAAAAAAAAAAAAAAAAAAAGACACCTTAAGCATATTCTAAAGGTACTATCTCACAAAGACAAATGAAGCTGAGTATTTTTCTGCCTTTATGAAACTGAAAGTGATTGAACTTGTTGGATTTTGCTTTAAGACTTCTTGCTGTGGCTGAGGGGCATGGAAAGTGTGCAGTGAGCATCTTCTATGGGGGCTCATTGAAGTCACTGACATGCTGTAAAACTGGCCTATCAGTTGTGTTCCTCTCACCGAAAAAAAGCAAAATGTGCTATCCACTGTAATGTGAATATGACCTTCTGGGATGGCGGAGAGCTTTCCAGGGATTTTTCATCACTGGGGATGTGTTTGTTCTATGTTATACACACTGACACTAATATCCTCTTATAAGTTTTGTTACACACTTGTAAGATGACTAATTAAAATTAGATACTGAGTTTGTGCCCAGGGTCAGGGTACAAGCAAAAGTTGGGATGTAGAGGTTTTTTTTTTTTTTTTTTTTTTTTTTTTTTTTTTTTTAAGAGACAAGGTCTCACTCTGTTGTCTAGGCTGTAGTATAGTGGTGTGATCATAGTTCACTGTAGCCTTGAGCTCCTGGGTTCAAGCGATCCTCCTGCCTCTGCCTCATGAGTAGCTAAGACTACAGGCATACACCACGACTCTTAGCTAATATTTTTAAATTTTATAGAGATTAGGTCTTGCTATGTTGCCCAGGCTTGTCTTGAGCTTCTGGGCTCAAACAATCCTCCCACCTCAGCCTCCCAAAGCTCTGGGATTATAAGCATGAGGCACTGTGCCCAGCCCTAGAGTTTTTCTTGATTTTAAAATAATTGGCCTTTAGTGGAGATAATTTTCTAATTATTTTTCAAAAGATGTTTTGGATGCTTCTAGATGCAAGATGAGGTTTGGATAGGCACATGGTGTTTTTAGGTATATTTAAGAGAATGACAGAGAGAGATGTATGGTGTGTGTGTGCATGTGCACACGTGAGAGAGAGAGCAAGAGAGATATCCATCAACATCACACTCCAAATACGGATTAATCCTAGGGAGAGTATGATCCATCAACATCAAGCTCCAAGTGTGAATTAATCTCTTCTACAATGGCACAAATTTATGACCATAAGTGACACTTTACATCTTATAGTAATTCTATGCAGTAATCTTTTAATAGATATTATTTGTGGCCTTGATTTCATTAAAGGGCAAGCACCATACCCCATGTGCCTTCCTGCAGTCCCAAGTGGTCTTCAGACTAGAAAAGAGATCTTGGCAAGGGCAGTTTCTTGGTGGTCTGAATTACAGTTACTGTAAAGAAAATTAGGGGCAACCACATAAATTTTGAGCAGATGAACTTAGCTTGCAGTATCCTCCATGTGCTTTCCTGTCTTATCTCCTCTGTAGATAACCCTTCCTTGCTCAGGTGCCTTGCTGCCCCAACCTATTTCCTGGCTCTGCACTCTATTGTCAAATTAATCATTGGCAAAATTGTTAAATCTAACAATTTGTTCTTGGTGTTCTTTACTCCTGCTGGCAGGCTTCATTCATTTCTTTCCCTTGGTGGGCCAGCCTTTCCTCCTTTTCCCATTCCCTTACATTCCCAGAGAGGTTCCCAAACCTCTTCAATTTTCTTCCATTCCACCCCTGTCAAATCCTGCTTTTGGAAATGATGGGGAACCGCTGCAACATGAGGGGGAAGTGACTGATGCAGCTAACAGGTGCACTGCAGCAGGAAATCTGACTTTTAGCTAATGAGATGAAGTATTACCATCAGACATTGAGGCATATGCTAGCTGGAGGTGAGGTCAGGGGTAGGGGTGGGATGGAACAGTTTAGTTACTTCCTGTTATATTCTGAGATCAAATCACAATAAGTGGGTGGTTCTTTTGTGTTCTTCTCTTACTGGACTCCACTTTGTACCTCCCAGGCAAGAGTCTAGACCAATGGTAGGCTCTCAATAAATATTTTTGAATAACTGAATGAAGGAATGGGCAGGAGGGTCTTTTGCAGATACCTTCACAGTGGTAGCTCTGTCTACGTTACAAGCTAGACCCTGAACATAAAGACAAGCACCTCCAAGTAGAGAAATATTATACTGCCCAGAGCATTGTCCAGGCCTCCAGCTTGTGGTCAGAGTTCACTGAAAGACACTTCTTTGCTAAGCATTATGTCCCACAAGAAGCATCTGATTTCTATTCCATCATAGTTGAAGAAGAATGGGTAGAAGCAAGCTTTTCCTTCCTTTTAGAAGAAGCAGCAGCTTCTTAAACCCACTTTCAGATTGCCTTCATCCAGCCTTGTTACCAGTTTCAAAAGACCTGCTGGGATTCCAGAAATAATGGAAGGAAAAAATCATGTTAGTTTTAGTTCTGATTTTTATTTGCATGGAGACTAACTACTTTAAGGTTTTGCCTGTTTCTTTCAGGTCTTGAGTCTTTGGCTTCAAGCTAATTTGCATAATCAAAAATTCAAAGTACACACACACACACACGCACACGCGCACACATACCCCTACACCTTTCAGGCAAGCCAGGCCAGGTCCGTGATTCTACTCCAGGTTTCTAATCTGCAAGGCGTGACTTGACTGCAAGGACAAATATATAGACTCAAACCACTGGTGTTCCCTTCCCGGTATGTTTCATCACTTCTGCCTTAAAAGTTCTAGGGCATTTGGGAAATGCAAGATTGACCACTGAGAAAAATCCTGCTTCTGGGAGTTACTGATGAAAATAAGGTGTGTTTGTCCATAAGGAGCTTCTTTGATCCTTAAAGTATTATAGGCAAGATTGTATTTAGACAATGTTCTATAAGGAAAATTAGTTATTAGCTTATTCATTTTTTCACTCTTTTACTCACTCCTACCAGACTCTTGATTGAGCACCTATGTTACAAGGGAGAACCATGTAAACACAAGGTATACCCTCTGCCTCTGGAAGTCCTCTTCATTCTCTTCTGCCTTGGCAGAAAGCTTTGAAAAGCAATGCCATCAGACACATGAATTTCCTCTAAACAAGTGTGGTGGCTTCAAGTTATTCCTTTAAGGAAATAAATGGCTGGGGGAGAAAAATTCAGATGTAATACCCCATTCTTATTTGGGATAATTAAAATAGAAGACAGTTGCCACTGGTGACAAGCCTGATTTAGCGTATAATTTTTAGAGAACTAAGTTTTTTTTTCTTTCAGGTGTATATAATGAATTAACTGTTAAAAGAATATGGGTAGGTAGATGTCTTGGCATATCTGTGATGAATAGGTAATTATTTTATTAAGATATTTTTATAATTATAAAAATAATGTATGCTCTATATAGAAAGTATTGAAAATACGAAACAGTTTAAAGAAATGAAGTGTGGCTGGGCACAGTGTCTCATGCCTATAATCCCAGTGCTTTGGGAAGCTGAGGTAGGAAGATCACTTGAGCCCAGGAGTTCAAGACCAGCCTGGGCAACATGGTAAGACCCCATTTCTGTAACAATAACAAAAAAAGAAATGAAGTGTATGATTCCAGCCCTCAAAAAAACTGCTTTTAACATAGGTCCATATCCCTTATCTGGTCCTTGGAGCCAGTTGTGTTTTGGAATTCAGAATTTTTCAGATTTTAGTGAAGTAATCCAATACGTATACTGTAGATCTTATCCTCAGTGGCACGTGGGGCAGTGCTTCATAATAATATTTTTGCAGTAAAATGTATAAATGTTCACTCTAAGCCAGATAAATAAAGACTATAAATAACCTCACAATTTTTCATTATCAAATTTTGATACCAAATGAGTTATAAAAATCTTTCCATTTCAGATCCCTTTGTATTTTGGAATTGCATATAAAGGATTATGGACTTGTATTTTAGCATAACATTTAGACAATTTCTAAGCATTCATGCGGGTTGGGGCATCAGGGCCCTTGAGCAAGGGGTACCCACAGGGCAGAGGAGGCAAAGGCAAAGTACATACAGGATACTGTAAGCCAACTTCATCTGCTCAAAATTTGTGTTGGTTGCTCCTACTTTTCATTATTGTAACTGTGATTCAAACCACCAAGAAACTGTCCTTGCGAGGCATAAGAGGAGTTTAATGTACATAGAGATTTGTGCTTTTCATACTGATAGAAGTATATTTAAGGGATTGGGGTCCTGTGCCTTCAAAAGATGCCTGATAACAAGGAAATGTTGCTCAAAAGGATTTGCCTGTATACACTCTTGTTTTCAGGCCTTTGATAGCTTTGGCCTCAGTTTTGCCCATAGATGTTGACTCTCACATTTGTCCACTTGGATCTGTCATCTCCTGCTGGGGGGTGACCCAACATTTGATCCTACCTCTGCTCCCAATTCTCTTTAGCTCAAAGGCCAGATTGTGACAGCCTGCTCATGCTCTCCAAGGAAACAAATCCCATCCTATCTCTGGTTTTGCTTTTGCAAATCTATTTTGGCACTGACATTTCACAGAGACCCTGCCCTGCTCTAGTTGGTCAAGTTAAGACAAGCATGACCTGAAAAATGATTGAGAAAAAAATAGAGGTGAAGGTTAAGTGCATGCAGCATCCGTTCAAATCGAAGAGATGGCTTGAGAGGCAAGTGTCAGAAATTAAGCAAGTAAATAACAGAACACTGTGAGTCATTGGTTTGTAACATGACAGCTGCCTGTCTGTGCCTCTTACTGTGTCTGTGCTGTAGATTTCAACATTCTACCAGATAATGAACATTTTGCAGAAGCAAATGTCAGAACTCTCCTATGCAAGCAAAGACAGGAAATTTGGTGAAATGATAACTAATGGATGAAAAGGTATTGAAAACCTATAATTGCCTGTGATAAACAATATGTTATGCTTTCTTTTCTCTGTTCTAAATCTGCCACTGCAGTTTTTCTTGTCTAATGCAGTATTTCAGGCAGGCATTGCTTTTCAATTATATATCTCAAGCTGAAGTTCCTGCTGACAGGGAGAACGAAAGCACATTTTTGTTATTATGTTTTTCCTTCCCTTCCTCATAGACTCCAAGTGCCTATATGCTAATAGAAACCCAAATGACAGGAAGTCCAAATGGAAATGTTATTAGAAAGCTATGGGCATGTAGTTAATGAAATACGTATGATTACAATAATGCAGGACATGTGTAATATTGATGGGAACTCAACTGATCTCAATATTTAATAAAGGCTTAATTTAAAATATGGATATTTGGGGGAGTGGGTTGTTTTATTCTTTTTGCGAACATGGCATATGTTAATTTCTTGCTGAGAATTTGTCTGGTGGATTCAATTTCCTTCTGTAATTTCTTGTTTTGAATATTCCTTGTTTTTAAAAAAGCACACTTCCATACTAGACTCTGTTATTCCTGAATGTCCTTGGATGAGAGAAGGACTAATAATATGTTTCGAGGCAGTCTGGAGCAGCTAAATGAACCACTAATGATTCCCTATCGTCTACTATAAATGGCATTTGAACCTACTCTTTGAAAATTTGGGCCAAGAACTTAGCCTTAGACACTGTTCTTGAAGAAGCCTAAGGGTTTTGTTGTTGTTGTTGTTGTTGTTGTGGTTTGAGACAGGGTCTGGCTCTGTGGTCCTGGCTGGGGTGCAGCGGTGCCGTCTCGGCTCACTGCAAACCTCCACCTCCCAGGGTCAAGCCATTCTCTCACCTCAGCCTCCCCTGTAGCTGGGACTACAGCTATGCACCACTGTGCCCTGATAATTTTTGTACTTTTGTAGAGATGGGGTTTTGCCATGTTGCCCAGGCTGTCCTCCAACTCCCAAAGTGCTGGGATTACAGGCATGAACCACCTCGGCCAGCCAGAAGCCTGAGTTTCTAGTTTAGGCATTCGTTAAAATAGTGGATCCTAGGAAATGAATTTATACCGGCTGAAATTGCCTGTGTAGTTACTGGATAATGTACTTGCAGATTGGTTGAGCTCTGGTCTTTTTCGAATGCCAAGAAAATTACAGGCTATAGAGATTATTCATATTGAACAGCAAAGGGAGCTAGATAGACAATTGGAAACTGTAATCCACCAAAATTACTGTCTTCCTGGATTTATGAAATAATTTTAGTGTCATGTCTTTTTCAACTCTTTGCCCTTCTGAGAATTTACACAATTTAAATCAAAATGTTAATATATTATTTTCCATCTTTTTTGCCCAACATTTTTACATATATGCTAATTTTTTTCTTACTAAATCCCTTGTGAAGAGAGATCTGTGTATCCATTTTAGAGCTGAGAAAACTGAGTCACAGAAAGGTGAAGTAACTTGCCCAAGGTCACCTATGGAGCTAGAAATGGTAGGGCTGGAATTCTAAGTTAGTTCTGTCTGTATGAAACAGAAAATGAAAAATGATTAGATACTCAGGTATGCAATATAAAATGATATGAAGCAAGATAAATAGAATTGGTTAAAATTTGTCTTCGAGACTTATTTATCCTTTATGGCCTACTTCTTTGTGAGACCAAGCCTTGGACTAGAGTAGAGAATGTGGATGACTTGGTAACAGCCATCTCTATGCTAAAGAACCAACTTAAAATGAATGTCCTACTCATACTCAGTCATGGGGATCATATCCAGCTGTGGGACATAGCACTTTTTTTAACCTATGAGCCAGACTAAGTACCTTACACTGGTGCTGGAAAAATGATTATGCTGCCCATTCATTTGCTTAGGGTGAAGGAGCATGTATTTCCAATCAAATAATCTACTTATTTGCCCACTGAGAGAGTGGGATGGAAGGAAGAATGATTATGCTTCCCATTTATTTGCTTAGGGTGAAGGCGCATGCATTTCCAATCAAACGATCTACTTATTTCCCCATTGAGAGAGTGGGATGGAAAACAAGTTCATGAACAGATGCATTTTGTGTAGCCTATTTTCTGTGTTGTATAAGGATTACCTATCAGGGTGTAGGCTGTGGTGAAATACCACTCTGGGAGACTCTGGGAAGCCAGAGGTGGGATGGCAGCTTTAAGTGTGTATGAAAGCACTCAAAGTTAAGAGCTTTATCTATGATATCAGGTTTCCTGAGTTGGAATACCAGCTTTACGATTCAATACGTAAAATTCCTGAATATAAATTTGTTCAAGTGCAAAATGCAGATAAGAAGTTCTTTCCTAGTAGAGATTTGGGGAGGACTGAATATGTTATTACATGTAAATACTTAGAATGGTATCTGGCTCATAGTAAACCCTTATTACATGTTAAATGTTGGCCATTATTCCTTTTAGCTCCTGTAGGCTGATCTGGACTCTGGTATTCCTGAAGTATGGCTCAAAGTGGAATACAGTTGTCTCTTTATATCCTGGGGGATTGGTTCCATGACCTTCTGTGAAGACCAAAATCTGTGGATGCTTAAGTCTTTGACATAAAATGACATAGTATTTGCATACAACCTATGCACATCCTCCCATATGCTTTAAGTTATCTCTAGATCGCTTATATTACCTAATAGAATATAAATGTTATGCAAATAGTTGTTGTAATGTATTGTCTAGGAAATAATGACAAGAAAGAAAAGTTTGTACATGTTTAGTACAGATGCAATTCTTTTTCTCAAATATTTTCTACCTGTAGTTGTTTGAATCCAGGGATGTGGAACCATAGATGTGGAAAGCTGACTATATATGGCTCTTTAGAAAAAATGGCATTGATCTAATTACATCAAAAGCATTTTGGGGAGTGTTTTCTGTCTCTAAGAACCCAGCCGATGAGTTGACTGACATCTCCTATGACATCTAGTTGGGTTCTGTATTTATCCCATTTTTTGTGTTCCTTTTCCTTGGGTTTGTATGTGGTTTTAGGACCCGTAATTGCAATATGTCATTTCTGTCTTGGAATTGATAATGAACATGTTCACTAAATATGCCCAAGTGGAAGCAAATTTTCTAGAAGTGCAGTAACATGCATTGAGAAGGAAATTGATTAGCCAAAGACTTTAATTGACTTGTCTATGTGAGTTTGTCATTTTAATTATTAGGTTTTTTTTTAATACTAGCAAGTCAGTTAATAGTACCAACAGAGGCCGGGCGCGGTGGCTCAAGCCTGTAATCCCAGCACTTTGGGAGGCCGAGACGGGCGGATCACGAGGTCGGGAGATCGAGACCATCCTGGCTAACACGGTGAAACCCCGTCTCTACTAAAAATACAAAAAAACTAGCCGGGCGAGGTGGCAGGCGCCTGTAATCCCAGCTACTCGGGAGGCTGAGGCAGGAGAATGGCATAAACCTGGGAGACGGAGCTTGCAGTGAGCTGAGATCCGGCCACTGTACTCCAGCCTGGGTGACAGAACGAGACTCCATCTCAAAAAAAAAAAAAATAGTACCAACAGAACAACTGCTATTGTCAGGGAGTAAATAATGGTAGTATAGTCACTCTAGTGTGAAGGTTATTTTTGTATCATGTTTCATTGTGCTAGCCTGTCTGATTTATGACTGTAACTAGCTGACCCTGGCTCTGGCCCTATCTGCTCACACAGTGAATTTAAGCATATCTTTCTCAAAAAGACCCTGCCAAAGTATTTATGGGAGTCCCCAGGGGTTATCTTATATGAGCTATGAATTAGTCCGACCACCATCACTGCTGCTGCTACTATGCCCCAGACTCTCAGTGCTGCTGCCTTACCAACCTGCTGTGCCCTGCTGATTGTTCTGGATATTGATGCTCTCAATCCTTATGGAGCAGTGAGACCTTGATAGTCAACTGCAAGGTCAGAAGGGGCATCAGTTCCTCCTTCCTGCATTGTGCTTCCTTAAGGAAGTGTCATAGCATGGCCATTTGGGTCCTGGGGTGTTACAAAGTTTAGTCAGCACATTTGCCTTTTACTCACAGTCTTTATATCCCAGAGCATACATTTGCCCAGGCAGAGGAGTTGGGCTGAGATGTCCGAGAGTTTTTTGAAGGACAATTTTGTTGAATACAGAATTCTAGATGGTGTTTTGTTTTTCTTTTAACACTTTAAATATTTCCCTCCATGCTTTTCTTGCTTGCATGGTTTCTGATGAGAAGTCCAATGTGATTCCTATCTTTGGTCCTCTATAACTAGGTAAGTTGAGTTTTCTCCTCTGATTTCTTTCAAAAAATTTACCTTGTCTTTGGTTTTCTTCAGTTTGAATGTGATATGCTAAGTTGTAAATTTTATGTTTATCCTGCTTGACATTTTCTGAATTTCTTGGATCTGTGGTTTGGTGCCTGCCATTAATTTTGGAAAAGTCTCAGCCACTATTATGTCAACTATTTCTTCTGTTCCTTTCTATTATAGTTATCCAGATATTTACAATTACTTTGCTCTTCCTTTATTCCTGAGGTTCCAAGTTTCTTTTTGGTATTATTTACCTTTTTTTCTGAAGAAATTCCTTTAACAATTAAGAACAAGTAAGATGTTTATGAATGTATTCTCCCTTGAGATTCCTTTTTAAACTTTACCTTCATTCCTGAAGGATATTTTCACTGGACACAGAATCTGGGATGACAATTATTTTCTTTCAGCAATTTAAAAGTGCCATGCTACTTGCTTCTAGTCTCCATCGTTTCTAATGAGAAATCTACAGTTCTTCGTAACACTGTTCCCCTATAGGTAATGCATTGTTTTTCTCTGTTTTCAAGATTTTTTTTTCTTCATATTTAGTTTTTAGAAGTTGAATATGTTGTCTCTAGGCATGCATTTCATTGGATTTATCCAAACTGGCTTTTCTTCCTTCTTGAATCTATAGGTTTATGTCTTTTGCCAAACTTGAAAAGTTTTCACACATTATTTCTTCACAATTTTTTTTTTTTTTTGAGACGGAGTCTCGCTGTCTTGCCCAGGCTGGAGTGTAGTGGCCGAATCTCAGCTCACTGCAAGCTCCGCCTCCCGGGTTTACGCCATTCTCCTGCCTCAGCCTCCGGAGTAGCTGGGACTACAGACGCCCGCCACCTCGCCCGGCTAGTTTTTTGTATTTTTTAGTAGAGACGGGATTTCACCTTGTTAGCCAGGATGGTCTCAATCTCCTGACCTCGTGATCCGCCCGTCTCGGCCTCCCAAAGTGCTGGGATTACAGGCTTGACACAAATGTTTTTTATCACTCCACTATTTTTCTTGTTAAATCTTTTGTTGCTGTCCCACAGGTCTCTGGAACTCTATTCATTTTAATAAGCCTTTCTTTAGTCTCTGCATTTCAGAGTAGATATTTCTTTAGAACTATCTTCAAGTTCACAGAATCTTTCCTCCTTTTTCTTCATTCTGTTTTTGAGTTTATCTAGTGAAGTTTTATTTGTTATCGTATTTTTAGGTCTAAAGTTTCCATTTGGTTCTTTTTAAAATATATTTTATTTCTTTGCAGTTATCTTTGTATTTTTTGTTTTTTTTCAAGTATTCATAATGGCTCATTTGATCATTCTTATGATAGCTACTTCAAAATCTGTATCAAATAATTTCAAAATCCGTGTCTTCATCTCATTACTGACCTCTTGATTGTCTTTTCCTATGGGTCAAGATTCATGTGGTCCTTCATATGCCTAGTAATTTTGAATTGTATCATGGGCATTTTGTATATTACCTTATGAGACTATGGGTCTTATTTAAATCCTATGAAGCATTCTGATATTTTTGTTTTATCAGGTAATTAATGTGGTTCAGTTCAAACCAAAGTTCAAGTTCCAACACATCTGTATGCTGAGGTTTCTATATCAGTTTAATTTCAAAACTTTTGCAGTGCTGCTTGAATCTGTCCTGCATGTGTGCTACCCACTGGCCAGACTGGCATCTGGGTAGTGGTATATCTGTTAGTTTAGTTCTCAAAGTCATTAGTATGCTCATTTGGATCAGAGCCATACATACACAGTTTGGGGGTGAACCTGGGTGTTCATAAGCAACTTTTTAGGGTTGCTTTCCTGAGTTCCTCCTTCTCTTCAGTCTCCTCAGTACTTTAGGGTTTCCTGGGGCTCTCTTTTTTTGTCTTCTGGCCAGAAAACATCTACTTTCATGATTGTACTATTGCCAGAGCCAAGCAGCAAGAAGGCAGAGAGAGAATACAAAGTAATGGGACTTGGCCCTACTCTCTTGGAGCTGCAGCTTAACCAAATGGAGAGAAAAGTTCCCCTCTTTTCGAGTTTGGCCCCAGCAGTTTTTCAATACCTGCTGCTGCCACTGTCATTGTTACAGACGCAGGATTGCCTAGAGGCTGAGATACAATAATAATAAGAAAGAAGGCTAGTTTTCTTCCACCTTACGAGTGTTAGGAGTTTCCTTTCCTGTTCTTGAGCCAGTATTAGAGAGCTGCTTCTGGGGCTTTCTCTATCTGCACCACAATACTCACTTTTGGGTTTCTGGCTGGCTTGATTTCTGACCAGAGGATACAGGAGGGGAAGTGTGGTAAACTCAACACAGAGTTGGTGATATATTAAATTCTAGTGTTCTTCCTTGTGATCCCTGCAGTTATTTACTTTTCAGAGTCCTTAAGTAGATGCTTCATGCATTCTGTCCAGGTTTTATGGTTAATTTCAGTGAGAGAAAAAAGTCTAGCATGTGCTTATTCCAAATTACCTGGGTCCAAAACTAAATTCTGCTCTTTAGAGTAATTTTAGTTGTCATAGGAAATGATTCATTTTTGTTTTGGAAGAAAGAAAAAAGTAAAAACTTAATTAACTGGAACTCTTCAGTGCATAAAAATGTTGTTTCTTCTTGGCTACAGCAAGTTTAAGATTTTTGGGGGGGTGATGCCTTAAGTTCGGCAAACATTCTGCATAATTTGAGTATCTCCTCACACATCATTCCCAAGTTTGGCACATAAAAGATGGTGATTGGGCATATAAAGCCAGTACACTAACTAGAAATACTGGGATTTGAACTCAGATATGACTAATGTCATAGCCTAAGCTTTTTTACCACCATATTGTGCTGCCTTCTTAATGTAAATACATGCTGCCCCAAACACACATTTTTTACTGACTGCTACATTATTATTCATTCCCTTGACCCTTCCCCTCAACCTCTGTGGGAGGAGTATACTTTCCTACCCCATTGATGATGGAGTTGACCATGTGATTTGCTTTGACCTAGTGGTGGCTGGAGTGTGGTCCCCCACTTTGGGTTTAACCATGTGACTAGGTGGAACTGGCAAAAGCAGAGGCTGGGAATATGTTTTTGTGGTTGGCCTTGCCTGCTCTCTTGCCCTTCTTCCATCAACATGAGAAAAACATGCCCAGGGATCCTGCCATTTCAAAGAGGGTAAAATAAATATGTGGCATATCTGGATCCAACCAACAGCTTGCAGCCAAGCCCAGCTGCAGCCAACCTAGATAAGTGACATGTGACTAACAAAGTGATGTTTCAAGCTTCTGAGTTGAGAGGTGATTTGCTATGCAGAATTATTATGGCAACTGATAGACTAATTATGACCATGTAAGTAATCGAGGACTTCTCATGTTTCCATATTAAATTTAAATGAACACAAAATTTTGATTTAAATATCAATACCTAGGAATAGATACATTTCTGATCTCTTCTCTTTTGACTTCTTATTCTATTTTCACCTAAAAGAGAGTTCTTACTAAGGAATGAGCTCCCCACCACCTTCCCCCTCCCTTTAACTCCATCTCTGGTGGTTCTTCCAAATTCCACCAAGTTTATTTGGGGCTTCAGAACATAAGTAATGACTTAATGAGTGAGAGACCAAAGTTTATACTTCCTTAAACTGGGCTTGTTCCCCTCAGTCCCCTTTATAAATGCAGCATCAGCATCCCCATAGGGCTCTCTGCATGGTTTATGGTGATAAGAAACTGCAGATCACAGGTCTGTGTGCTGGTATACTTCTCATGACTCTGTCTCTTCCCAAGTGGTGTAATGAAATCTAGGATTTAGACTGAATTAGGCTTGAATACTACTTCTATGCTTTAATGTTTGTGGGACTGAGGGTAAGCTACATACCATCTCGAGTCTTAGATTACTCAAATGTGAAATGGGTGATAATCTCTGTCTGGCCTCCCTCATGGCACTGTTGTAAGTTCCAGGAGCTCAATATAGGTTAAGGAGATCTTATGATTTTTGTTATCTACCTTGGGTATGTTCAGCTATTAGCTCACAGCAGTCACCATGAGTATTTTCTTCTTTGTCTTCCTTAGGAGAGGGAGTTTTCAGCAAGCTGGAGCTTGGCAGTTCCATCTCACCACCTCTGGCTCTGACAGAGTCTGGGCTAGGCAGTCTCACTCTCCCTCTGCACCCTTCTTCTACTACCTGAGTAGGAGGATCCCAACCACACTCTCCATATGTCTAGCATCCAGAGAATTCTGTTTCCTTGACAACAGGAATGCAGGTGTCAAAGCAAGTCAGCTTTGAAGAGTCACAACAGTAGCAGGGATGCTGCCCTTGTCTCTACATTGCTTTTGGCTTCTTTTGTTTGTTCCCACTAGTTGTTCAAATGCACAGTGCATATCTGACCGATCGACTAAGGAAAAAAAGCAAAAAACAAAAACTATATAGCCTAGTTGCTTTCTTCCAGTGGCAAAGGCCCTAATGTTGTTTTACAAAAATAAAGAAGTTCTTCTACCTCACTCCTGATGGTCTTTTTAGAATCAGCCAACCTTTGGATCCTGGTTATAACTACTATAATTATGATTGCATTTACCCTTTGGTTCACAGACTTAATTGGTAGGTCTTTACAGTGGAAGGGAGCTCTCTTGTTATTGAATATTTACCAAGTGTCAGGTGCTTTACATTCTTTATATCATTTATTCTGATTTAGTCCTCACATCAGTCCTTTTATATCCATTTTACAGATCAGTGATCAACACATTCAGAAGTTACACCTACATTTTTCTGAATCCAACATTTTTACCTTTTATGACATTACACAGTCACTATTTGCATATTGCTTGTTTTTGGTCATTTTAGGAGTATGGTAATATATACTCTATCATCATTTTTATGAACAGTGGTCAGAGCCAGGATGTGGAAGCAGACAGCCCTGGCTTTGAGTTTTGGCTCTATCATTTATTATCTGTGTGACTTAGAAAACTCATTTCATCTCTCCAAGTCTCAGTTTCCTTATGGGAATAGTAGTTTTTTGGGGGGATTAAATGAGATGATACATGTGAAGGAACTTGTGTAGCACCTGACATAGTGTCTGACCCATAGAAAACACTCAATACATATTGACTAAAAAGTCATCTGTCTCAAAGCAGAAGTACCATTGGAGCAAAAAATCTCTTCTGTTTGTTTTTACAGGACATTAGCAGGTTCTTCAGAACTTAGTTACAGGAGTTTAGAACTAGAAGGGATCTAGGGTTGGTTAGTCCATACTTCTCGTTTTTCATGTAGTGAAACTGAGGTTCAGAGTACGAGAGTAACTTGGATTTGTGTTGTTCTCCACTACTTCCAATTGCAACACACAAGGTCTCATGATAAAGTCACTGACTTTGGGTAAAGAATTTCATCTTTCCTGGCCTTGCTTTATCCACATGATAACTGGAAATAATCTCTATCTTTCTACGTATCAGGCCTGGGATTTATAAGGAGAAAATGAGATTTTAGGTATTTGTGATTAGAAAAACATACATTTCCTCTAGTCTGCTCCCTTTTCCCACACTCCACATACCCTCGTGCTTCCCAGGCCAGGCCTGCAATTCAAGGAGAGTCTTCTTTCTCTGGAAATCTCTTTACCCTCTTTGCAATCATTACTGTCAAAACTTCCTTGCCCTTTGTTCCATTCCTGTTGGGACCTGTTGTCTGTCAAACTCACTTGATAAAGTAAAATATAGATTGATGTCTGTAAGGTGTTAATGGTCTAATGTAGTAACTTTTCCCACATATAATATGCATATTAACAGAAACCTTCCCTATAGGAATGATATTCAGAGGGATTTCATGCATAAAGATGTAGGCTTATAGAAAAGAGCAATTTGAGTAGGTAAACTCTCTTCTCACACCACCTGGATGAGTCACTTGGAAAATATCTATCTTTTGGAGCCTCCTTAGAAAAAAATGGAACGTCTTCTTAGGGCTACAGTGAAGTTTGGCCTTGCCTTGGTAGCCTTTTGTAGAAGTGAGTGGCAGAAGTAGAATGTGTCTCAGGTCTTAGTGATGGGGCCTATCCTGCTTGGGTTCTGGGACTGGAGGTTGGTATTTGAAACATTTTAAAGAGTATTTAAAGGGATGGGTATTGAGATGTGTCTCAATCTGGATAAAATCATCAAGAGTAATCCTGTATCAAGGACAAGGGCATCTCTGGCCATTCCTTTGAAGGCAACAGAATCCAGTGGTCACAAAGTAGCTGGTGCTCATTTTCATCATTCCCTCCATTCTTATCAGTAGAGAAACCAGCATACTGCCTGATCACAAAGGATGGGCCAGTCATAGTAATTGGCATGGGAACCAATTCTTTTCAACCAGTATTTACAGTGAGGCATTGAGACAAGAACTCTTCCTGCCTTGCCATTGGTGCTGTGTCTTTTCCTAGTATTAGTCTCAGCATATAAGAGCAAGTGTTTGTAGGTATCTTCTAGTTCACTGCCCGTGGGGGTGACTTGCCCAAGGTTGCAGAGAGAGTTCATGGCTTAATGAGGGCTATAGCCCAGAGCTCCTGATGCCCTACTTTGTGTTCTTTCTAGTGTACCACACTGTCTGCCTTGTATAGGTTAATACAGCATGGGTAGGTGGTATGGTTTCCAGAAGCCCCCTGTTTTATATGTATGTATATATGTATATGGGTATACATGTACACACATGATGTGTGTGTGTGTGTGTATATGTAGTGCTTAGGACAGTGACTGGCACTCCTACTGTTGAGTTGTCCCGTGAACATTTTAGCTATCATTATTATTACTGATAGTATTTTCTACACATACACAGCAAATATGAAGGCCTTGAGATTCTGTAGCCCACTCTTCTTAGTTCATTGATGAAAGCTTTTGGAAATCTCTCACATATCTTAAATCATCATAACAATCTCATGGAGTTAGCATTTGTATTGCTATTATTGTTGTTGTGGTTACTGTTATTATCTCCATTTGGCTCAGAAAAGTTGAATAGCTGGATTAACAGATACAGAAAATCAGTGATGGAGCTGAGTTGACCAAGGCCAGTGATTATGCTCCTACACCGGAGCCTCCTTTTTAAGAGCTGTAGAGTGAACCTGGATAGCTCAGCTGATAGGCCCTTTGACTTGTAATCTGAGGGCCGAGTTGTAGAATAGGTATCACAGCAGGCTGAAGTCCTGAACACCAAGCAGGTCAGCACTAGATCTGCAAGAGCAGGTCCAGGGATGAAGGGGAGCTGTTGTGTGTAAGGAGCAGATGCCTGAGAGTAGGAGCTGAGGGGCAGTGGCACCTAAGATAGACTTCACTTATCAACCAATTCTGTTAAGACCAACTGTACTCATGAGAGTACCTCTCCTCATCGCAACTCCCCTTTACCTCTCCTCATCTCAACTTCCTTTTCCAAGTATTCTCAAGAAATGTCACCTCATTGGGATTCATCTGACAAAAATAGTGGACTAGGATCAATTTAAAAGGCCCAGCTCCACTATAAGAATATAATATGGCAATATATTTGAGAAACCGAAGGTGGAGGAAAAGAAAGAGAGAGAACGTGAGAGAGGGATAGAGACATGAAAGCATTTCACAGGCAAAGTCTAAACATATAAAATATAGAGGTAAAAAGCAAGCAGCTGTGTGAGAACAAAAGAATATTCTGCTGCTCCTTATGCTGCGTGCTGCCCAGACTCTTCAATTGCAGCTCCTACTAAATAATAATGTAGGCTCTCTCTTTGCTCCAGCTCAAAGAGAATAGTAAAGCAGCAAAACACTCAAAGTTACAGTGGGGCCACAGATAAAAGTTGATGACATGGATTCCCTCCTCCTACTCCCACTTTGGCAACACCTACTAGAGAAGCACAATGATAGAGAATATATTGAACAAAGAAGGAAAAGACGTTTGAGCCCATGTGGGGGAAGAGAGCCTTTCTTTGCTTCCCTAATGGGATATTTTGATGATTGCTAATGGCTATAGTGCTCAATTTTGTGGAAGAAAGTGGGAGTGGAAGGAGAGGCTAGTTATTCCGGTGTCTCAGTTCTCAATAGGACACACCTATCTTACATGTGAAACTAACATGTCAGATACAATCATAAACATTAATCTAGATTCTTCTGCAGATTCAAAAAGTCAAAGAAGTTGGACTCTGAATTTTACCCATTTACAGGAAGACATGAAATGGTAGAATGATATTCCAGGTTTTAGAAAGGAAGTAATGATGGACTGCATGAACCATAGACTGGCAAGCTTGATGTCAATCTTAGGCAATGATTCTAGAAATTGCTATTAAAGGATGGCTCATAATCCAAAGAAGAGTTGCTAGCAATAAGTGGGAGTTTACATGGGTTTACTGAGAAGAAGTCATGTAATACAAACATCATTCACTTATTTAATAGGGTTAGTTGAGTGATAGCCCCGGGGAATGTAGCATACACTATGTATGTCACTACTATTCTGTCGTTTCACCAGATTTTTTATGACATCTTTGTGGAATGTATGAAGATCTGTGGCCTCACACAATTATGTCAAGTAGTAGTTTGTTGAAGTAACACACCCAAAAGGTATGGGGACAAATCTGGACAGTGTTGCTGTGACAGTTTCTACTCATAACTCACAGGGTTCTATCTTCAAGCCTGTCCTGTAAACATTTTTATTAATCACTTGGTTGAAGTTATTTAAAAAACAGGCTCATTAGATTTATAGAGGGATAGTAAACAGAATAGAAACCAGAATTAGAATTCTATAGATTTTGACATGTTCGGTGAATGGGCTGAATCTGCAAGATAAAATTTAATAGATATAGGAATAAAATACTATCAGGGGTAGAAATAATCAAGAAACATTAACAAAATACAGAGTATGGATAAGCAGGGCTTGTGTAAGAAAGGTTTAAGGGTTTCAGTGCACAATGAGCTCAAATGTAAGTTAGCTATGAGATGTGGCTATGCAATTTTAAGATACATTAATATAGTGGTTCACACACTTGGTTACCCAAGCTTTAACCCTGAAACTCTCAGGCTGAGGCCCAGGAATCAGTATTTTTAAAGCTCATCAGGTATCCAATAAGAAACCAAGATTGAGAACCACTGTGATAATAGAATCTGAGGAAATTGATAATCCTATTGTAATGTGTATTGATTGAACTATCCCTGGAATATTTCAATTAATCTTACATAACACCTTCTACAAACTGGAGCCCATTTAGAGCAGAGTGACCAGAATGGTGAGGGGACTTGAAGTCATGCAAACCATGCCATGTGAGAAATGTTAAATGCTTAATCTCAGGGAAGACATAAAAGCTGCCCTCAAATGAGTGTGCCAAAGAGATTACCCTTATCCTTTCCGGCTCCAGAGATGAGAACTGCAACCAAGGAAAGGAAGTGATATGGACATTCATTTTAAATCAATTACAAAAAATCATTCTATTGGGGCTGTTAATGATATAGTGGGCAGCCTCAGAAATAAATGATTACCCTTATAATTTTGGGACTCCAAGCCATTTGACTGGTTGACCAGTTGGTGAGGAGAATGTGGAGAAGGCTTATGTTATTCAAGACTCTTTTGGTGGCACATGAAAGAAACCTAATTGAAATAGCTTAAAAATGGAGTTGATTGTCTCATATAACAGGGAAGTCACTTCAGGAAGGGCTCATTCAGGGGATCAATTTACATCATTAGACTCTGTCTCTCCATTTTTGGGGCCCTGTTTGCCTTTGCTTTATTCTGCATGCAGGCCCTCTCCATGTGGTGTCCTAACAACCCCAACAGAGAGAGAACTTTTGTTCTGACACTTCCCAAAAATGTTCTGGGAGAAACACTGATTAGCATAATTTTAAATGGGTCAATGTGGTCAGAGAGACAGAGTATGTATTTTGGGAGAAGGGCGAGGGAACTAGATGTACAAAACAATAGAGGCCTCAGGCATTGGATTGGATAGGATTGAGTAAGTGAAAATGTCTGCCATCTCTGGAATTTTAATATTATTTGATAATGTGGCCAGGATACAGCAATAAGTGTTGAGTACGATGCCTTCCTTGGCTCATCAAATGTATTCTTTTCTCTAGAGAGGCCCATCTGTTCTTTGTGTCCTTCCCTATCTTCACACCTTTGCTTGTACTGCTTAATCTTTCCAAAAAGACCTCCAATTACTACACCAAAACCCACAGTTCGAAACTTATCTCAAGCCCTGCCTCTTTCTCTGTTGCAACTGTGCTCGTCTACACTAATCTGCACCTCCTTTGAATTGCTACAGTACTCTGCACAGTTATTAAATATTTCCTTATATCATGTCTTGAATTTTATTCTATTGCTCAGTGATATGGTTTGGCTCTGTGTCCCCACCCAGATCTCATCTTGAATTGTAATCCCCATAATCCCCATGTGTCAAGGGCAGGACCAGGTGGAGGTATCTGGATCGTAAGAGTGATTTCCCCCATGATGTTCTCGTGACAGTGAGTGAGTCACAGGAGATCTGATAATTTTATAAGTGTCTGGCATTTCCCCTGCTTGCCTTTCTCCTTTCTGCTGCCCTGTGAAGAAGGTGTCTTTCTTCCCCTTCGCCTTCTGCCATGATTGTAAGTTTCCTGAAGCCTTTCCAGCCATGCAGAACTGCGAGTCAATTAAACCTCTTTTCTTTATAAATTACCCAGTCTTCGGTATTCTTCATAGCAGCGTGAGAATGAATTAATACACTCACTATAAGTGAGTCTTATAAATTGTAAGTGTATTGTAGCTGTGTGTTCCTTGAGAATAGGGGCAATGCAGCATCCTTTTCTGTTCTCCTCTGTGCCTAGCATAAAGGACATTGCATGAGCTTGTTGATTAAAATGTTTTGATTGATGGTAATTTTTATATATACCTCTCCTTTTATTACTATGTCTGAAGTCTCTGTTATGCAACTAATAATGGATTAAATTGCAAAGATTGGGCCATTGCCATCAAAGGGCCTTTGTGGAAGAAAGTGACTCTATTAAAGAGGACATTGAAACACTTTCCCACTGGTATAAGTTCTGTTCCAGTCATGCTGTATAACTCTTACTGCCACGTTGGTTTCCTTGATTTTGGTCTCTATGAATGGGTAGGTTTCCCTGGTTAGTCTTTCATTCATTCACTCATTGCAGAATAATTTACTAATTACCAATGTTATTCCAAGTTCTGTTCTACGTGTCAGGGATACACAAAATCCCTGTTCTCAAGGAGCTCCCAGTAGAAAATAAAAAAGCAAAATTAGATAATTTTAATATAACATCAACCATGGGGTTCCAGTTATGGATTAGATGGAGTCAGCACATCCTACCCTGTCTCCCTGCTGTATATAGCTATAAAACCTGATCAGAATGAATGGAGCATGGATGATGAAATGAAAAGCAAATGTTAGCATATTGAGAAAGAACCAGAATTCAAAAGTGTCAGTGAACTGGCGGCGAGTATGCCATGTTTGACCCTCTGGTATACCCTGGCCTGAACTCAGTGCACCAGCAACTTGGGAGTGGGCACCAGGGATTAGACAGAGAGAACTATAGGAGAAGCAATGCAATTCTGGCTCAAGGAATGGAAAAGTGAACTCCCAACACTTAGTGTGGGAATCTCTCATTTTTTCTTCCTCCTTTTCTATGACTCCTTGTACTCTATCTCCTGAGAAATCCTATGCAACGGTGGCAGCTGATGAAAGTTGGAGCTTGCAGGAGCTAATACTCTGAGGGTGGGGAATTTTCTTCTCTTTTCGGTGGATCTCTGATTCAAAGAGGGTTGGACCAAATCCCATTGCTTTTTTTCTTGTCTCTGTCTCCCACCACTTGGCACTAAACAAGGACACAGTTGTAAAATTGTGTAGCAAAGCAGGATAATTAAAGCCCACTTTTCAGGCCTGAGGACTAAAAAGAAGATCTCAGGGAACCAGAAGGTACTAAAGAGATCACAGAAATTGATAAGTTTGTAAAAGTGACCTCATATAAATTGTTTATGAACTCCTGAGCTCACTCCTGAGTAAATATTACGGATTAGACTCTATATAGCATACTGAAGACTTTGAGAATTGAACAAACAGAACACTGAGGTCCCAGACCATCTAATGAGTGGTGGGCATGTGGGGCATAGCTGGATAGTGCTGTAAAGGTCTTGAAAATGGAATGGCCTTTGGAATTACAACCCACAGAAGGTGGCTTGGAACTTGTGACTGCTAAAACAAAACATCAACATTCTCTATAGGATTTAAACAGTTTTCGAGATCCATACGGTACTAGTCAAAGCATCCAGGATACAATCCAAAATTATTAGGCACTTGAAGAATCAGGAAAATCTCAATTTGCATGAGAAAAGACAGTAAACAGATGCCAATCCGACATAACAGATGTTGGACTTATCTGAACAGATTTTAAATCAGCTATTATAAAAAATATGCCAGCAAGTAAGAACACAACCCTGGAAAGGAAGGGAAAAGTAGAAAGCCTCAGCAAAGAAGTAAAAAAAAATAAAGAAAAACCAAATGGAAGTTTAAGAACTGAAAACTTACAATAACCAAAATTAAAGAACAAAAGTCACTACATGGGCTCAGTAGCAGAACATGGTCAGGATGATTTCATGGACTAGGTTACATTTCAGGGGCTTGTTTAAGAACAAATAGATGGGAATCTAGTGGGAGAAGAGTTGTATTAGTGACCTATTGCTGCATAACATACGACCTCAAAATGTGTCAGGATAAAACAACAAATGTTTATTATCTCATGCAGGCAGTATCTGAGGGTCAAGAATCAAAAAGTGGCTTAACAGAGTTGATCTGGCTTAGGGTGTCTCATGAGATTGTAGTCAAATCTGTCAGAGGGAGTGTAGTCATTTCAAGGCCCAGCTGGGATTGGAGACTTCTTCCAAGCTCACTCATGGTTGTCTGCAGACCTCAGCTCCTTGACATGTGAGCCTCTCCCTGGGGCACCTTGCAGCATGGCAGCTGGCTTCCCTCAGAGCGGATGATCCAAGTGAGAGAGAGAGAAAACCAAACTGGAAGCCACAGTCTTTTTCATAACCTAATATTGGAAGTAATAGCTCAGTGAGTTGCTAAGTCCAGGCCAAGGGGAGGGGAATTAGACTCCACCTCTTGATGTGGAGGAATATCCAAGAATTTGTGGTTGTATTTTTAAAACCACCACAGTGGGGAGAGATTGTCCTAGGTGGAGGGAATCAGGTATGCAAAAGTACAAAATCAAGGGAAAGCATTAAAAATGGACATTTGAGGCTGTTTCTGTCTATCCAGTTCTGTTGGGTTACTCTTTAAGCACTGGTTGATGGGAAGTTTCTCTAAGTGTCAAATGGCCATCGGAGCCTCCTCCTTTATTTGTCCTGTCTGAGGAATGCAGCAGGTCCTGGACAGTACTCTCACAGTAGGGGATGAAAATGACCTATAGCCCCCACAGTATTTTGTTTTAGAATCTTGGAACAAAAAGGAAAATATAAAAAAAATAATTTTTATTAGTTGTAGGTGTTTGCCTTCACAGTAGCATGGGAAGGTGGCCTGGAGATTTCATTAGAGGCTGATCATCCTTGATAATCCTCCATTCTGCTGCTGTCTTCCATCTTCTTACTGGCTAAAGCACTGTAAGTCAGTTCTGCTATAATGTCTATTTTGAAAATGTGAATTTGTTCCAATGCGATTGATGTATTAGGGAACAATTTGAGCATGACATGAATTTCGTGTTTGCTTGAGCATGATTCTATCAGCGAGAAACACTAGGTGAATGCAGAAAATTACACCTAGTTCAACCGAGCTGTGTGGTAATACATAAAACACATGCCTCAAACATCTATCAACCACACCCATCCACATTTAGTGTTACAACTTTCAATCTGATTTCAGACAACCCTCTTTCCGTCACTTCACAATAACCCACGAACTGCAACGCCCATGTCCACAAACAAACTTTAGGTCTTTCCAAGGCAAAGTGCCATATTTATTGTATAGTTTATGTATTTCTTAACCATTAACACATGTAAAACTGTCCTGCCATTACTGTCTGGTTTTAAACGTGTCACTGATGTTTTTACTGTTATTCCCCTAACCCAATTTTCCTCATAAGCCATGCACTTTTTAATGTATAATTTTCCAAATTAGAGTAATTTTTAAAGAATATGTCATGTTATAGGAAAACTGACTATTTTTTTTCTTACCTAGCATAGTAAACTTTGGTGGATTTGGCAACCAATGAAAATAAAGTCATCAAAGATTCTGTATTGCAGAATCAAAAAGAATAAGGAAGAGAAACCTACAAGTATTCAATACTCAGTGGAGATGCTTCTCTTTGGTGGAGGACCATTCAGAGCTTCTATCTAAAGACTAACCTTGGATGGATTTTCTCACTAATAGTTTATTATTCTGGCTTCTGGGTCTCCTGCTCTTCTGAACCTGAGCATCTTCTTCCTCAGCAAGTGGTTTTGTTTCTTTGGCACATAGGGCCGTGAATGGGTAGTGTGATACAGTTAAAGAATTTGGAATGTATTCTTGTGTGTCTCTGACCTTGAACAAGGCTATTAATTCTTACTGACTTCATATCCCCTCTGGGAACACAACTTTATGACCCACCAGTGGCACTTGACCTTGGGTCTGTGGCACCTGGTGCTGAGGGGTCAGAATCAAGTTCCAAAGTGGTTTGGGACATTTCCAATAGGGAACATCTTTCTCATGCCACTGGGACCACATTAGACTTAACTGGGAGAGGCAGGAGACAAGCTTAATCACTTATTTCCCTTTCTCTTCCTCATAATTCTTTCTCTTCTTTATCTTCATTGAAGCAGTGCTGTGTAGTCGTTGAGGATTTGGGCTCTGGGTCCACCACTAAATGGTGTGTGATCTTGGGCCACTTACTTAACCTCTCCACATCTCAGTTTCCTCATCTTTAAAACTGAGATTGTAACAGCCCCTACCTCAGAGCCTTGTTATAAAGAATGAATAATTCTTGAAAAGCACTTAGAACTGGGATAGTTGCTTTATACACAAAATATTGATCAATACCTAAAGTATGAGGAGCTTGTATCTATTTAGAATCAGATAGAGATGAAAATAAAATGATTCTGAACTATTAAAATCTGTCAGTAGAGAAATGTGCATGCATTTATCCACATTTCCTTAACACGTGGCTATTGCATCAAAAAGCTACAATTGTGATTTCTTTTCTATTTATGAAGCTTATAAACATTGACCCATTTTTTTCTTTACTCTTAGGGCCAATATGATTAAGGTACAGATGCTTCTATATGTTGTTCGGTGAAGATTGAATACTTAAGTTATACAACTCTAACAACAAAAACATATTAAGCTGCCTGACCAGTATATTAAATGAAATGTTAAGTGAGACTGTAATCTCACCAAGGGCAGAGATCTTGTCTTTTTCTCTTGTATTGCCTTAACATCTAATATGGTGGCTCTCAACCAGGAGGAATTTTTGTCTTCTCCCTTCACCACCCCGCCCCCTGTGGGGGACATTTGGCAATGTCTGAAGTCATTTTTGTTGTCATCATGATGTCATGACTTGGAGGGATGCTATTGGTATGGATATTAACCTCTCCATACCTCAGTCCTCTCATCTTTAAAGCTGAGATTATAACAGCTCCTACTCAGAGGCTTGTTATGATGAGTGAATGGCATATTCCTTGAAAAGCACTTAGAACTGGGCTAGTTGCTTTATACACAGAATATTAATCAATACCTAAAGTATTAAGAGCCTGTATCTATTTAGAATTAGATAGAGATTAAAATAAAATAATTCTGAGCTATTAAATTCCTTCAGTGGGGAAATGTGCATGCATGAAGGACATGAAGGACACAAATAGACACTTCTCAAAAGAAGACATACAAGCAGCCAGCAACCACGTGAAAAAATGCTCATCAGAGTAATGGACTCAGGCTTATGGCAGACAGGAGGCAGAACTAGGTTGCAGCTCCGACTCTGGCAGACAGAGCAGCATGTAGAGGCTTGCATCGTGAATTTTTGCTCCAGAATGACTGCAGGAATAAATCAGGAAACCTGAGAGGACCCACAGACCCTCTGAAGAAAGCAGATTGTTCCTGCAGGACCCAGGAGATATCCCAAATACTGTGAGTGCCCAAATTGTGGAAGTGGGAAAAAGACCATCTGCCCCCGAACACACACCCCCACTGGGAAAACTGAAGGTCTAGATTACCGAAGATTCTGACCTTACCTGGAGCTGAGTCAGTTTAGAGAACTGAGTGAAATACAGGGGTAAAGGAAGAAGCGGAAAAAGCCCTGTGAGCTCACTGGACTCCCTAACAAGCCATCTCTGCCTGGCCTCACAGGGTTCCTTCAGGAAGGCTGCCAGAGGCACTGGGAAAAGACCACAGGGAGAAGGATATCTTCAGCTGAATTTTGTAATGATTTGAACTGATCAAGAAATCTGGTCAGAACTTAGGGGAGGGCATGAATCCAGTGAGCGGAGTCCACAGGTGGGGCAAGAAGGAAAGCCATACTTGCTTTCACAGCTGGGAGGCAGGTATGCTGGGGCAAGTTCTCAGCCCTGCTCGCCCACTGCCTAGAAAGACTCGGTGCTGTTGGAGGGGCACAGTGGGAGTGAGACCGGCCCTTTGGATTGTGTGGGAGCTGGGTGATGCCTATGACTGCTGACTTTCCCCCACTTCCTTGACAGCCTGCATGACACAGCAGAGACAGCCATAATCCTCCTAGGAATATAACTCCATTGACCTGGGAATCTCATCCCCATCTTCCACAGCAGCCACAGCAAGACCTGCCCAAGGAAAGTCTGAGCTCAGACATGCCTATCCCCACCCTGACCCAATAGTCCTTTCCTACCCACCCTGGTAACTGAAGAAAAAGGGCATATATTCTGGGGAGTTCTAGGGCCACACTCACCACCTGTTCCTCCCCATACTACCACAGCTGATGCTCTCTGGAAAGTCCCACTTCCCAGCAGGAGGCCAACCGGCACAAAAATAGTACATTAAACCATCAAAGCTAAGAACCCTCACAGAATCCATTTCATCCCCCTGACACCTCTACCAGAACAGGTGCTGGTATCCATGGCTGAGAGAACCATAGACGGTGCACGTCACAGGACTCTGTGTAGAAAACCCTCAGTACCAGCCCAGAGCCTGGTAGACTTGCTAGGTGGGTGGATCCAGAAGAAAGATAACAACCACTACAGCTTGGCTCTCAAGAAGTCACATGCATAGAAAGAAGGGGAGAGTGCTATGTCAAGAGAACACCCCATGGGACATAAGAATCTGAACAACAGCCTTCAGCCCTAGACCTTCCCTCTGACAGAGCCTACCCAAATGAGAAGGAACCAGAAAACCAACTCTGGTAATATGACGAAACAAGGTTATTTAACAACCTCCAAAATCACACTAGCTTACCAGCAATGGATCCAAACCAAGAAGGAATCCCTGACTTACCTGAAAAAGAATTCAGAAGGTGAGTTATTAAGCTAATGTGGGAGGCACCAGAGAAAGGTGAAGCCAAATGTAAGGAGATTAAAAAAAAAATAAAAAAAAAAAAAAAAAAAAAAAGAATACAAGAATTGAAAGGAGAAATATTCAAGGAAATAGATAGCATAAATAAAAAACAATAAAAACTTCAGGAAACAATGGACACACTTACAGAAATGCAAAATGCTTGGGAAAGTGTCAGCAATAGAATCAAACGAGTAGAAGAAAGAGATTCAGAGCTCAATGTCAAGGTCTTTGAGCTAACCCAATCCAATAAAGACAAAGAAAAAAGTATAAGAAAATATGAACAAAACTTCCAAGAAGTCTGGAATTATGTTAAACAACCAAACTTAAGAATAATCGGCATTCCTGAGGAAGAAGAGAAATCTAAAAGTTTGGAAAACATATTTTGGGGAGTAATCGAGAAAAACTTCCCTGGCCTTACTAGAGACCTAGATATCCAAATACAAGAAGCACAAAGAACACTTCGGAAATTCATTGCAAAAAGGTCATCACCTAGGCACGTTGTTATCAGGTTATCTAAAGTTAAGACGAAGGAAAGAACCTTAAGAGCTGTGAGACAAAAGCACCAGGTAACCTATAAAGGAAAACCTATCAGATTAACAGCAGATTTCTCAGCAGAAACCCTACAAGCTGGAAGGGATTGGGGCCCTATCTTCAGCCTCCTCAAAAGAATTATCAGCCAAGAATTTTGTATCAACAAAACTAAGCATAATATATGAAAGAAAGTCTTTTTCAGACAAACAAATGCAGAGAGATTTGCCAGTACCAAGCCACCACTACAAGAACTGCTAAAAGGAGCTCCATATCTTGAAACAAATCCTAGAAATACATCAAAACAGAACCTCTTTAAAGCATAAATCACACAGGATATATAAAACAAAAATACAAGTTAAAAAGCACAAACAAAAACCAACAACAACAAAAAACAAGGTATACAGGCAACAAATAGTGTGATGAATGCAATGGTACCTCACATCTCAATACTAACATTGAAGGTAAATGGCCTAAATGCTCCACTTGCAGAATGGATAAGAATTCACTAACCAAATATCTGCTGCCTTCAAGAGACTCACCTAACACATAAGCACTCACATAAACTTAAGGTGAAGGGGTGGGAAAAGACATTTCATGCAAATGGACATCAAAAGTGAGCAGGAGTAGCTATTCTTATATCAGACAAACCAAAATTTAAAGCAACAGCAATTAAAAAAGACAAAGAGGGACATCATATAATGATAAAAGGTCTTGTCTAACAAGAAAATATCACAATTCTAAACATGTATGCATTTAACACTGGAGCTCTCAAATGTATAAAACAATTACTAATAGACCTAAGAAATGAGATGGATAGCAACACAATAACAGTGGGGCACTTCAATACTCCACTGATAGTACTAGACAGGTCATCAAGTCAAAAAGTCAACAAAGAAACAATGGATTTAAACTATACCCTGGAACAAATGGACTGAACAGATATATTCAGAACATTCCATCAAACGACCACAGAATATATATTCTATTCAATAATGCATGGAACTTTCTCCAAGATAGATATATGGTAGGCCAAAAAATGAGCCTCAACAAATTTTAAAAAATATATCAAGCCCTCTCTCAGAGCACAGTGGAATAAAACTGGAAATCAACTCCAAAAGGAACCTTCAAAACTGTGCAAATACATGGAAATTAAATAACCTGCTCTTTAATGATCATAAGGTCAAAAATGAAATCAAGATAGAAATTTAAATATTCTTTGAACTATATGACCATTGTGACACAACCTATCAAAACCTCCGGGATACAGCAAAGGTGGTACTACGAAAAAAGTTCATAGCCCTAAATACCTACATCATAAAGTCTGAAAGAGCACAAGCAGACAATCTAAGGTCACACCTCAAGGAACTAGAGAAACAAGAACAAACCAAACCCAAAGAAGAAAGGAAATAACCAAGATCAGAGCACAACTAAATGAAATTGAAACAAACAAACAAACAAACAAAAATACAAAAGATGGATGAAAGCTGGTTCTTTGAAAAGACAAATAAAATTCATAGACCATTGGCAAGATTAACCAAGAAAAGGAGAAAATCCAAATAAGCTCAATAAGAAATGAAATGGGGAATATTACAACTGACACCGCAGAAATGCAAAAGATCATTCAAGACTACTATGAAACACCTATGTGCATAAAGTAGAAAACCTAGAAGAGCTGGATAAATTCCTGGAAAGATACAAACCTCCTAGCTTAAATCAGGAAGAATTAGATACCCTGAACAGACCAATAACAAGCAGCAAGATTGAAATGGTAGTTAAAAAATTACCAACAAAAAAAAAGTTCAGGACCCAGACAGATTCACCACAGAATTATAGCAGACATTCAAACAATGGGTACCAATCATATTGACACTATTCCACAAGGTAATGAAAAAGGGAACCCTCTCTAAATCATTCTATGAAGCCAATATCACCCTAATATCCAAACTAGGAAAGGATACAATGAAAAAGAAAACTACGGACCAATATCCTTGACAAACATAGATGTTAAAATCCTTAATAAAATATTAGCTAACCAAATTCAACAACATATTAAAAAGATAATCCACCATGATCAAGTGGGTTTTATACCAGGGATGCAGGGATGGTTTAACATATGCAAGTCAATAAATGAGATACACCACATAAACAGAATTAAAAACAAAAAACAGTTGATCATTTAAATAGATGCAAAAAAAGTATTCAACAAAATCCAGCATCCCTTTATGATTAAAACTCTCAGCCCAAAATTGGCATACAAGGGACATATCTCAGTGCAATAAAAGCCATCTATGACAAACTCACTGAATGGGGAAAAGTTGAAAGCATTCCCTCTGAGAACTGGAACAAGACAAGGATGCCCACTCTCACCACTCCTCTTCAACAGTCCTAATCAGAGCAGTCAGACAAGAGAAAGAAATAAAGGGCATCCAACTCGGTAAAGAGGAAGTCAAACTGTTACTGTTTGCTGATGTTATGATTGTATACCTAGAAAACCCTAGAGGTTCCTCCAGAAAGCTCCTGTAACTGATAAAAGAATTCAGCAATGTTTCTGGATACAAAATTAATGTGCACAAATCAGTAGCTCTCCTGTACACCAACAGCGACTAAGCTGAGAATCAAATCAAGAACTCAATCCCCTTTACAATAGCTGCAATAAAAACAAAACAAAACAAAAAACAAACCTTAGGCATATACCTAACCAAAGAGGTGAAAGACCTCTACAAGGAAAACTACAAAACACTGTTGAAAGAAATCATAGATGACACAAACAAATGGAAACACATCCCATGCTCATGGATGGGTAAAAACAATATTGTGAAAATGACCATACTGCAAAAAGCAACCTACAAATTCAACGCAATTCCCATCAAAATACCACCATCATTCTTCACAGAATTAGAAAAAACAATTATAAAATTCATATGGAACCAAAAAAGAGCCTGCGTAACCAAAGCAAGACTAAGCAAAAAGAACAAATCTGGAGGCATCATGTTACCTGATTTCAAATCATACTATGTGGACATAGCCGTCAAAACAGCATGATACTGTATAAAAATAGGCACACAGACCAGTGGACCAGAATGGAGAACCTAGAAGTAAACCCAAATACTTACAGCCAACTGATCTTCAGCAAAGCAAACAAAAACATAAAGTGGGGAAACGACACTCTTTTTAACAAGTGGTGCTGGGATAATTGGCTAGGAGAATGAAACTGGATCCTCATCTCTCACCTCATACAAAAATCAACTCAAGATGCATTAAGGACTTAAATCTAAGACCTGAAACTATAACTATAAAAATTCTAGAAGATAACATTGGAAAGACCCTTTTAGACATTGGCTTGGGCAAGGATTTCATGACCAAGAACCTAAAAGCAAATGCATTAAAAACAAAGATAAATTGCTGGGACTTAAATAATCTGAAGAGCTTTTACACAGCAAAAGGAACAGTCATCAGAGTAAACAGACAACTCACAGAGTGGGAGAAAAATCTTCATAATCTATACATCTGACAAAGGACTAATATCTAGGATCTACAATGAATTCAAACAAATCAGCAAGAAAAAAACAATCCCATCAAAAAGTGGGCTAAGGACAGAATAGACAATTTTCAAAAGAAGATATACAAATGGTCAACAAACATATGATTAAAAAAAATCCTCAACATCACTAATGATAAGGGAAATGCAAATCAAAACCACAATGCAATACCACCTTACTCCTGCAAGAATGGCCATAATCAAAAAAATAAAAAAAGTAGTAAATGTTGGTGTGGATGCAGTGAACAGGGAACACTTCTACACTGCTGGTGAGAATGTAAACTACTACAACCACTATGGAAAACATAGTGGTTTTCTTCCTTAAAGAACTAAAAGTAGAACTACCATTTGATCCAGCAATCCCACTACTGGGTATCTACCCAGAGGAAAATAAGTCATTATATGAAAAAGATACTTGCACATGCATGTATATAGCAGCACAATTCGCAATTGCAAAATCATGGAACCAACCCAAATGCCCATCAGTCAACAAGTGGATAAAGAAAGTGTGTGTGTGTGTATATATGTATGTGTGTGTGTGTGTGTGTGTGTGTGTATATATATATATGATGGAATAGTATTCAGCTATAAAAAGGAATAAATTTATGGCATCTGCAGTGACCTGGATGAGATTGGAGACTATTATTCTAAGTGAAGTAACTCAGGAATGGAAGACCAAACACTGTATGTTCTCACTCATAAGTGGGAACTAAGCTATGAGGATGCAAAGGCATAAGAATGACATAATGGACTTTGGGGACTCAAGGGGAAAGGGTGGGAAGAAAGTGAGGGATAAAAGACTACAAATAGGGTGCATTGTATACTGCTCAGGTGATGGGTGCACCAAAATCTCACAAATCACTCTTAAAGAACTTACTCATGTAACCAAACACCACGTGTTCCCCCAAAACCTATAGAAATAAAAAAATTTAAAAAAAAAACCATTGGATTAAAAAATAATAAAAAATTAAAACTTAAAAAAATGCTCATCATGACTAATTATAATGATGCTGATAGAGGCCAGAGTTGCTGCTAAACATCCTACAATGCAAAGGAATGTCCCTCCCTCCAACGAAGAATTATCCTGCTCCAAATTTCAGTGGCGCTGAGGTCAGGAAGCGCTGCTCTAACACAATGTCTTAGTATAAGGAATTTTGGAGCCTCTTGGTAAATGTGTGTTGAATGAATGAATAAAGTTTTGGGGACAAAAAGGTGATTTGATAGCAGAGACAGGGCTTGGCAGACAAAGTCATGGAGAAGCAATTGCAAGAAAGAGTGGTGTTTAGCCAATTGATGTTAGCATGATGCTAAGACCAGTGTTTTCCCTGTTCAGACATCCAGTCATACTGGTCTGTGTCTTGGCCAAATGGTTCTTAAATATTTTGAATAATATCCCTGAGAAGTGGTGTATTTTCTGGAGGCTATGAATGATTGCTTCTTTAAATAAGTTGTGTTAGAAACCACAGGTAAAGGAAATAAACTGACTTTGGCTTTGAGACATAAACAGGAAAGGATACAGAGTAGTTATGGATAAGTCACATTGGTGTGACAGCTGTAGAAAAATGGAGTTCAAAATTCTGATGAAAGAGGGAAAATCAGAACAGTGTATCCCCAAGTCCCTCAGTTCTAGTCAAGGCAACTGTCCCCAAAATGGGAAATTAGTAGGGAAAAATTAGAAAGTAGTGTAAAGCATATTAACCACCCATAGGAAACCCAAAGTCTGTTTAAAAGCATATTATTGAGCAATGGGGAAAGAACTCCCTGTTCAATAAATGGTGTTGGTATATATAGCTGGCTATCCATATGCAGAAGAATGAAATTGGACCTCCACTTTTCACCATCTACAAAAATTAACTGGAGATGGGCTAAAGATTTAAATGTAAGATTTGAAACTATTAAAATTCCTAGAAGAAAATATCAGAAACACCATTCTGGACATGGACTGTGGGAAATAATTTATGACTAAGTCCTCAAAAGCAATTGCCACGAAAACAAAAGTTGACAAGTGGGACCAAGTTTAAGTAAAGAGCTTATGTACAGCAAAAGAAGCTATCAAGGGGGTAAACAGACAACCTATATAATGGGAGAAAATATTCACAAACTATGCATCCAACAAACGTCTAATATCCAGGATCTATATAGAACTTAAACAAATCAACAAGCTAAAACCAAATGACCCCATTGAAAAAATGGGGAAAGGATGTGAACAGATGCTTCTCAAAACAAGACATACAAGCAGCCAATAACTACATGCAAAAATACTTATCATCACTCATCATCATAGAAATGTAAATCGAAAGCACAATGAGATACCATCTCACACCAGTCAGAATGGTGATTATTAAAAAGTCAAAAAACAACAGATGTTGGTGAGGCTGTGGAGAAAAGGGAATGCTTATACACTGTTGGTAAGAGTGTAAATTAGCCCAACCACTGTGGAAAGTAGTTTCGCAGTTTCTCGAAGTACTTAAACAGAACTGTCATTCAACTCAGCAATCCCATTATTAGGTATGTATCTAAAAGAAAGCAAATTGTTCTACCAAAAAGACACACGAACTCTCATGTTCATCACAGCACTATTCCCAGTAGCAAAGACATGGAATCAATCCCAGTGCCCATCAACAGTGGATTGGATAAAATAAGTTTTAGGATAATAAACCAAAACTGAACCCCTGAGTGGTTAACCTGACAAAGGAAAAGATGTTATTGTGTATACGGGCAGGTGGACAAGTTAAGACTAGACAGTTCAAAGCTCACTAGGTTTTTGAAAATATACTTCAGTAGTAATCATGGAATTGCAAATTGAAGCTGGGCATGGTGGCTCATGCCTGTAATTCCATCAATTTGGGAGGCCAAAGTGGGTGGATCTCTTAAGATCAGGAATGTGAGACCAGCCTGGCCAACAGGGTGAAACCCCATCTCTACTAAAAATGCAACAAAATTAGCCGGGCGTGGTGGTGCACACATGTAATCTCAGCTACTCGGGTGGCTGAGGCATGAGAATCACTTGAACCTGGGAGGCAGAGGTTGCAGTCAGCTAAGATTGCGCCACTGCACTCCAGACTGGGTGACAGTGCAAGACTCTGTCTCAAAAAAAGCAAAGAAATGAACAAAAACAAACAAACAAACAAAACCCAGCAAATTGAAAAGGTGAGATTATTTTACTCATCAGATTGGCAAAATGGAAAAAGATGGTTAATATCCAGTGTTAATAAGAGTGAAGAGAAATGGAAACTCTAGTTTACTGTTGGGAAGTATAAATTGGCACAGTCTTTTTGGAAAGTACTTTGGCTATATCTATTAAAATCTAACATGTGTGCTTTCTCTTCATTATATCAATTCTCCTTCTACATATATAGCCTAGGGAAACGTTTGAAAATACAAGTTGAGCATCCCTAGTCCAGAAATTTGAAATCTAAATGCTCCAAAATTGGAAACTTTTTGAGTGCCAATGCGGTGCTCAAAGGAAATCCTTATTGGAGCATTTCAGATTTCAGGTTAGGGATGCTGAACTGGTAATAATGCAAACATTCCAAACATCTGACAAAAAATCCGAAATCCGAAACACTTCTGGTCTCAGGCATTTCAGCTAAGGGATACTTAACCTATATGCACAACAAGGTATGACAAGAATGCTCTTTGTTGTCTCAAATTGACCTAATTCACCTCCTCTCCCCCAACCAAAGGTAACTGAATAAGAAGGGTTCAGCCTATTAAGGAATATTCCATATCTGTTTAAAAGAATAAAATAACTCTGTATCTACTGACATGAAAAATCTCTAAGACATATTGTTAAGAAGAAAATGCAAGTGGAAAATATGCTATATGTAGCTTGACACTATTTCTATAAAAGAAAAATCCCACCAAACAACTTCGTAAATTTAGATATATACATACACAAGAATGGAAGCAAGAATAAGAAACAAGAATAGGAAAAGGCATTGGGGGATATAGAGCAAACTGATCTTGGTGATTGTCTCTGGGGAGGGGAATAGAATGAGAAGGCAGTGGTCAAGAAAGTCTTTTTACATTATGTGTACCAATTGCGTTATTACAGGGGTATATCTATATAGTACTTACATAGTTAAAAATACACAAGGAGAAAATAGAAAACTGATACAGTGCGGATGTGCAGAATTATAGGGTATTTTTTACTTCAAAGAAGGATTTACTATGAGATTCCTGGAAACAATAAGTTCCATTCAGAAACAACTTAACTGCCTGTCGTCTTAGGCAGGCAGTAGCCAGTTAGGCCCAGTGTTAAATGAGGATGGAGAGGGGAGTAGGGCTTGTTAGTGGTGCGCTAACTGTCCAATTTTTTCTTTAAGCCCCGGAGCCCTCAGGCTGCTTCTGAAGCCTGTATCTCACATTTGCAGGCCCCCAAAACCAAAAGTCTTGAGGAAGTGTCCTCATTTTGCCTTATCATTCTGCTCCTTGGCTAATCATTGCTGCAATGGGGCCTCTGTATAGGAGGGCCGTGAAGTGTCTAGGAGAGGCCATCTGGGGCCTAGGCCAAGAGTGCCTTGGGCTCCTGTTAGACTGGCCCAGGAATCTATGTTCCTGGTCACCTTTTAGAAAAGAAAAAGATGTCTTGAAACTCAGAAGTTAGTTCAGTAATGGGCTGAAAAAGCAATGTGGATTTTTCCCTTTCTGTCTACATTAACAAATAAATTCATTATCCATTTCTCAATAACTCAGTCACATGTTTAAAAATAATCTCCTAAATTATTCCTTCTGCTGTGACTTATTGGCTCATGCTATACTTACTGGTTTATCAAAATATGTCATTTTCTCACAATGTGGAGTGGAAGTCCTTCAATGTATCTTTTGGGGACATGAATGTAATTAATTTTCTGTTCATAGGCCTTGCCCAGGGAAGATGGATCTGGCTGATTTGAAAGACTGGTGCAGCTCTGGACTGAGAGGACATCAAGCTAAGTGATGGGTCCTGAGGTCTAGGGACTCTTTGATAAACCACTTAATTTATGGAAACCTGACACACATATGGGAAACTAGATCTTTCACATGCCTTTTACTCTTCTCTCTTGCCTCTGCCTGGCCCCACATATCAATATGTACTTGTAGTAAACCATCATGGAAGCTACTGGCAACACGGGTCAACAATTTTGACCCCAGTGGGTGAAACTAGGTACCATCCAACCCTCAAAGCTGTAGGCCTTTCTCCATACTCAAACATATTTTGTGTCCTATTTTCTGAGCTCTCCCCTAGGATGAATTTGATCCTTGAATTTGTGCTGAGATCCCAGTGTGTTTCCGTGTGGTTCATGCCAAGCAAAGTGTTTACACTTAGAAAATAAAAAAAATTGGCCAGGTGCAGTGGCTCATGCCTGTAATCCCAGCACTTTGGGAGGCTGAGGCAGGAGGATCACTTGAGGTTGGGAGTTCAAGGCCAGCCTGATCAACGTGGAGAAACCCCATCTCTACCAAAAATACAAAATTAGCCAGGGGTGGTGGCATATGCCTGTAATACCAGCTACTTGGGAGGCTGAGGCAGGAGAATTGCTTGAATCTGGGAGGCAGAGGTTGCAGTGAGCTGAGATCACGCCATTGCACTCCAGCCTCGGCAACAAGAGCAAAACTCCGTCTCAAAATTAATTAATTAATTTAAAAAAATTAAAAAATCATAAATTTTGGATCCTAAAAGGCATATTGGAACCATTTCATGAACGGTGTCCTGCCTCATAAATTGCAGAAGATTTCTTCTCATTATCAACAAAGCTGTAAGGTCTCACATAACATGTTTTCAAAGTTTTAAAAATTGTGATAAAATTTGCCATTTGAACTATTTTTAACTGTACTGTTCAGTGGCATTAAGTACAGTCACACTGTTGTGCAGCCATCACTACAATCCATCTATCCCCAGAAATTTTTCATCTTCCCAACTAAAACTCTGTACACATTAAACAATAATGCCCCATTACTCCCTCCCCATAGACCCTCCAATCCCCCATTCTTCTTTCTGTCTATATGAATTCGGCTACTCTAAGTACCTGATACAAGTAGAATCATACAGTGTTTATCTTTTTGTGACTGGCTTATTTCACTTAGCCTAATATCCTGAAGGTTCATCCATGTAAGCAGCATGTGTCAGAATTTCCTTCCATTTTAGGGCTGAATAACATTTCATTGCGTGAATATACCACATTTTGTTTATCCATTCATCATTGGCTATTGTGAACAATGTTGCTATAGGCATGGGTGTACAAATACCTGTTCAAGTCCCTACTTTCAATTCTTTCATGTATGTACCTGGAAGTGGAATTGTTAGATCACATGATAATTCTGTTTTTCAATTTTTCAAGGAGCTAGCATACCATTTTACACAGCAGCTGTACCGTTTTACATTTTCTCCAGTAAAGTATAAGGTTTAGGCTTTTCTGTGTGTTGTTTTAAATAATAGCCATGCTAATGGGTGTGTAGCAGTATCTCATTGTGGTTTTGATTTGCATTTCCCTAATGATTAATAAGTTGAACATCTTTTTATGTGCTTATTGACCATTTCTATATCTTTTTTGGAGAAATTTCTATTCAACTCCTTTGCCCATTTTTTGCCTGGGCTGCTTGTCTTTTTGTTGTTTGATTTGCAAACTTTTTAAATCCTTGGACCTGTTATTCAAATGATGTATTTCAGAAAATTCTGATATATAAAACAGATTAAAATTGAAATCCTTCAAGTACAGGTGGGGAGGAAATGGAGCCTACCTGTTCATTCTTTACTTCCATGGCAGCCTCTAACAGGACTCCTTTATATGTCTAATGCTGTTTCTTAGCTCTTTGGAAAAACTACCGTGCCCTTGGCAGTTAGATGGGGATCCATGCTTCAAAATATTTGAAGGGACATAGATATGCACAAAGAAAGATTCACCTCTGTGTTTTGCCACCTTCAAATATTGACCATGGCTAGAGAAATGTGGTGCTTTTCACTGGAGTGTATGTTAGTGTTGTTTTGTCACTTAGTTCCCAAAGACACACTCAGCTATTGATCCTTCCACATATCAAGGGAAGCTCATAAATTATTGGGGAAATGTCAAGAAGAATGAAGAAAATGACAGAAAGTCTTCCAAATCCAGAGAAAGACATTATTTACAAATTCATATCCCCCACTATCAGGTAGATCCCCACAAGCAGTAGGAATTTGTAAGAACAAATAAGCCACTGATCATATTGCTATTTATCACAGTCACTCACTTCTGCTTCAGCCTTCAGACCTTGTTGAATCAGGAGAATTTTTTAAAGTGGGTGTTTGTAGGGTTTAAAGCATTCTTTTTTTAGTTTGAAAGTAAAGTTCTGAGAAGAATCTTATTATTTGGGGGGCTAAAAGCTGACCCTTAGCCCACTGGTTAAGATTCATCTCCCTTTTGGGAGTCTTACTCCTTGTTTCGGGTAACAAACCCTCAAGATTTTCATGTTTTCTTTGGTCTGTGCAGGTCCCTGCACTTCTGCCTCACTGGAATTCTGTACCCACTTGTCATCTTGAGAACCAAATTTCTTTTCATATCCAGACCACTTCTGTTTGTGACAAGTGGGAAGGCAACCAATAGCATAGCACTTTTACTTGCTTGAGTTCTGAACAATTGAGAAATTCGAAGGAATCTGAAGATGGAGTCTTATCACCTTTAGGCCAGGTGTGGTGGCTCACTCCTGTAATCCCAGGACTTTGAGAGGCCAAGGTGAGAAGATCACTTGAGCCCAGGAGTTCAAGAGCAGCCTGAGCAACATAGCGAGACTTTGTCTCTACAAAATTTTTAAAAAATCAACAAATAGCTGGGTGTTGTGGTGTGTATCTGTAAGTTCCAGATACTTGAGAGGCTGAGGCAGGAGGAGGATTGCTTGAACCTGGGAGGTTGAGGCGGTAGTGAGCCATGATTATGCCACTGTACTCCAGACTGGGCGACAGAGCAAGACCCTGTCTCAATAAAGTAAAATATCGCCTTTAATATTGGATAAAGGCTAGAGTGGGGACACAGTTTATATCAATGAGCAAACGGGCTTCCCAGTATGGTGGCCCTGTGTTAGAGAGACTTACCTCCTCTGTCACAAGCTATGCTGTACCACCACAGAACCCTCTTACAGGACCAGGCCCCTCTCACTGTTTGGCAGAAATCAGAACAGAACACAACTCCTCTGTAGTCAGCCATATCCCATGAAGAAGCAGTATGGTCAGAGCTATGCGTGCCCCAGTTCCTTGTTCTAAGCTAATCAACCAGGTAAATCACCCCAACCCCCTCCTCTTCATAAAAATATCACAGCCCCCACATGGAAAGAAACATGTAGAGTTGGGAAGAATAATCTACTGTAGGATTTCCCAGTTTATTTGTCTCTTAACCCACTGACCCATTGAGCCATCTCCATGAAGGGAGAAGATTAGCAGTTTATGAGGACAGTCTGACTCCCACCTTCGTGAAACCACTGGGATTGCTGATGGACAATATAGATGGTGATATTTGCAGAAGACTCTGAAATGTGCTTAAAGACTATTTTAATTAAATTAATATCAAGACTGTACCTTGTGTAAGGATGCAAATTTATCACCTACTCTATTTCCTTTCTCAAATAATGACCAGCTGAATTGTCATAAGTATGCTATCAGAGGATGTGCAGTGAGATCAAAGGATAACATTAGGACACTACGATAATAATGTGCATCAATAAGATACTACTCATTTGAATATAATCTTCTTTTATGACATTTGCAGGAGGACATTTAAATTCAAACTCCCTCATGCTTTTTAGTTAAAGTCCAGAGAAATGAAAGTCCAAATTTTTTACTTCCAAAGATTTTAAAGTTCAAAATAAAGTTTTCTTTCTCTTGGGAGTAAAAGTTCCAAAAAATTAAGGACCAAAATGTATCCTCCCTAGCTTCTTACTATGCTCAACCTTAATGAGAAAAGTTCTCAAGGCCTGTGCAGAGTTGGGGTTCTTCAGCAGCTTTAGTCTGTACTGTCTCTTACTGGAATGGATACAGTTCTTTCAGAGCCTCTGAGTGTGTATTGGTTCAATGCCAAGTCTCTGATGTTTCCTACAGTTCAAGGAATTAATAGAACCTACAAGATAATTGCATCACTGGCCCCACATATTCCCAATTAGAAAACAAACAAATAGGTGGTGGTAGTCCCTTCATGGCCCACATCGATCTCTGCCTCCTAGAATTCACTCCTTGTGAAATCCCTTCCCCTGGGTTTGGGCTGGACCTACTATCTTGCTTTTAACAAATAGAATATGATGAAATGGTGGTGTGTCACTTCTAGAATTAGTTTACCAAAGATTGTGACTTCCATGTTTGTAGCATTATCTTCTCTGGCTATTCTCAGTTGTTTGTGCTGATGAAGCCATCTGCTGTGTTGTGAGCTGCCCCATGGAGAGGCCCATGTGACAAGGAACTTGCCAGCAAGGGATGAGACTCAGTCTAACAGTCTTTGAGGAACTAAATTCTCCCAACAGTCATGTGAGTGAACTTGGAAGCAGATCCTCTCCTAATTGAGCCTTGAGATAACCATAGTCATGGCCAACATCTTGACTGCAGCCTGTGAAGGATTCTGAGACAGAGGATCCAACTAAGCTTCACCTAGATCCCTGACCTATAGAAACTGGGAGATAATAAATGTTTTCCATTTTACGCCACTGTGTTTTGGGATAGTTTGTTATGTAGCAACAGACAGATAATATGCAGGCCAATCCATAGTCCCTTGGGACGTTATCCCAGGTAAAATTTCATTATCCGTTTTCAGTACGCAGAATTGCTAAAAACTCAATATTATCTGAAGGAAAAATGACAGACAGAAGGAATCTTGATTTTAGCTGTGCCAGGGATGCCAGTCTACCCAAATGGCTGAAGTCCATGATCTGTGAACTTCAATTCAATTTGGAGAAATGTCTCACCAGGAATTTAATTTTAGCCTAATAAAAGCCAATTGCATAATTATATAAAACAGACTCTTGACCCAACATAAGCATCTATAGACTGCCAAGTTCAAAATATCCTGTTTATATATTGAAGTCCAAGACCTATAGCCCCTAGCCCCACCCAGAGATATTTCTGTTGTTATTTGACTGTGCTAATTCTAGTTCTTGTCTATTTCCCTGTATTCTTGGACCAATCCATCAGGTGTTTGGATTGAAGGAGGTCCAATAAATAACACCTTGAATTCCAAACCAACAGATATTTAAGAAAAATGAGCAAGACAAAGGGGAGATGAAAATAGCCCCTTTATTCCCAACTAAACTGATAAGAATGTAGTTTGTATCTGTGGATAAGTGAGCTTCCTAATACTGAAACCACCTTTGCAAAGATTTTGACAGTCAGAGAAATATAGCATGGCTGACTCTATCTTGCTTCTAGTCTCAGAGGCTGGCTATATTTACTCATTCCTGAGCGTTGGCCAAGCTAACCATGGGAGGAATTTAGTTTGTAGTTTAACCTTAAAGCAAGGATGATAATAAGCCTTTCCAAAAACTAAATCACCTTTGTAAAACTAATGAAATGCTACAAGGTTAGGATTATGAGAGAGGCCTGAATTCTTCTAAGTGTGGGCATAGTTAACCAATAATCAGCCATTGTTCCAGAGGTTACAAGATCCCCCATTTACTGCTGTGGATAATATCACTGTTATAGAACCTAAGATTGGCCTTTTGAGATGCCTTTTCAGACTTTTGCATTTCTGAGTGACCCAGAGGCAGTCCTATGGCCCCCTCCCAGAAGCCGATTCAGCACATGAGGACCATTCTCTCCACCCCTATGATGGCATACCCAATCAATCAGCAGCACCTATTTCCCAGTCCCCTGCCCATCAAACTCTCCTTGAAAAACCTTAGTATCCAAGCCATCAGCAAGGTTGATTTGTGTAATAACTGTCTCTCATGTGGCATCACTGGCCTCACATCAATTAAATTCTTTCTTTACTACAATGTCATAGTCTTGGTGAATTGCTTTTGTCTGTGCAGTGGGCAGGAAGAACCCATCAGGCAATTGTAACACTGTATCTCAGACTTGTTCACCCAGTCAGAGGTAGCACTAGACCATCACATTGCCCTTCCCATCCCCATGGATATTTATATATGTCTCTGTAAAAACTCTCTGCATGGAATAGCAGAGCAAGACACACACTCTGAGAACAGCCTTAGTCTCAAGGATGAGAGGAGATAAGGAGCTGTGACAAATGGAACAGGGACAGGTTTTTTGACCAGGCTCACCACTCAGATAAATCTCACCTCCCTGGGAAGAAATAAGTAAGGAGATAGAATCATGGAAAGCAATATCAGGAGTGAGGAAAAAGTGTTCTTTCCTGTCCCCATACCTTTCTTACGTTCCATCTCCTCCTGTGTCTCTATCTTTCTCTGCTTTTCATAATTATGAGAAAAGGCTGATCAAAACCCTACAAGGTAGTAATGCCTAGTTATCATTCAGAGTCCTTCAGGTCGAGTGTAAAATAAGAAGGAATTGCGTGACACTTAGAAATGGGGAAAGCCCGGAGGACTGTCTCTTGGCAAAACTGTTTAGTGATGATGTGATTTTGTGCCCTCTCACAAGTTCTTCCAGGGCCTGCTCCAACCCCCACTCCACCCCAACTCCAGAAGCCATTGCCTTCTTCACACCTACTCTCCATCAGTATGCTAACACCCAAATGCTCTGGCTCTATCAAAGTACATACCCAGCTCTCCTTCCTGATAAACCAATATATGCATAATCTTCTTTTGGGGGAAATACCTTTTAAACAGTAACTTTTGTGTCTTATTCCAAAGGAATTAATTTTTGTTGTGGGACTTTTCCTTGGTTCAGCTAAAGGGAGGGTCTTTGTCACATGGCCATGAAAATTTAGGCTCGCAGGTGATTTGATGGGTAAGTCACAGTTTTATTGGGTGAAAAGGGGAAAAAAAGGAAAACAGGGGCCCTCCACAAAGCCGGAGGCCCTGCTGTTGTGCTTCCCGCCTCCCAGTATGAATCCCAGGTTCCACCCAGGAAGAGGAGGGGCCAGGCTCCTCCCCACTGCAAATGGTGTGAACTTCTATGACTCCACCCCAGTGCACATTCCTCCCAGTGCACAGGCCAGTTGGAGTTTTGCCAGGGAGCCCTTCCCACCCGGCTGTCTCATTATGATACTATATGGCAAGCTGATGAGAAATTATACATGTAAACAATGACCTTCTGGTGAGGCTGGCCCTAGTTTATACTTAAAAATTTCTGAATTGTCTTATTGTCTGACTTAGTATCTTTGACTTGTAAAGCAGACCTCAGCCAGGATCCATGGAAAATTCCATTTTTTTTAAGAGAAAATAATTTCTTGTTGGGAAGGCCTGCAGTGTCTCACAGCCAAGAGGATTCAGATTTCGGTTCTCTGGGAAATTAACAAGGATGACAAACACTCCTGGAAGAGATGATAAATTGAGGAAGAGGGTGGCATTCTGTGTTGTGAATTTCATTTGGATGAACATATGATAATCCCTTTGTGTTATACAAAAAGATTTACTGCTATTTGATTGAAATTTAAAAATCTACAGCAGCTAGGTACCCTAGCTAGGATCTTCTGCTCCTCTAGAAAAGATCAACTCATATCTAAAATATTTTATCACTTCTTATGGGCCATGAGGGTGTTCACAGATAGCCATAGCAAATCTAATATTCTCAGGAAGAGACAGTTCTGACTGGTTTTGCTCTGTGTTCAGCCTTTTAATGTTTTTCAATTCTGAGAAGCACAGAGGTATTTTTGCACATTTCTAATAACACCTGGGCTCCGCTCTTCATGCATTATTTCTTATCAAATGCATTTGACTACAACACAATACAACGTTTACCCTTGGCCCCACTGTGACAGAATATTATGATCTTCGATACAGCTTACCTGGTGCCTGGAGATATTTGTTTTATGTGTGTGTTTGTGTTAAGGGATGGAGAGCTATGGTGCAAGGAGTCAGGGAACTAGCGAGGTTGAAATGACAAAAACTTGTTAGCTGCTGTTTTTTTTGTTTGTTTGTTTTGTTTTTTGGTTTTTGGTTTTTTTTTTTTTAATAATATGTTCAAGTAGCTTGGCCTGACAGTCAATTTCTGAAATACCTGGCAAAACCCATCCTCTCTCTTTTTCTTTTACATTCAGAACCAAATACAACTAGTTAGGCCTGGCTCTATACCAGAAAAATAAAGGTCTGCCTACAGAATGTGGGATCAGCCCCCAAATCTCCTTGTTTTGGAGGTGTAGCTCTTTTGTTTTTATTATTCTTTGAAATATGTAATTTAAGTATCTTGTCAAAATGTGTGTATATTATCTAGTGATGGGGTGAGTAATGCATTAAACTACCATCAGCAGGGTAGGAGATAGTTCAAGAGATTAAGCAAGCAGATAAGACCTTAAAGAGAATGTGATACATGCTTTGGTGGAAAGTGGCAAGAGAATCGTCTGGAAAGTGTAATTATAATGACTACTACCATTCCCATCACTACTATCCCTATTGCACAATCACTCTCTATTGATGATTAATATGTGTTTGGTGTTCTACAGACATTATTTCATTCCCTACAATAGCCCAGTGGAGTGGATACCACCATTATCTCAATTTTTCAGGTGAGAAAACAGGCTCAGAGAAAGCAAAGTAATTTACACAGTGTTTCTCAAATAGAAGGTATGACTTCTAGCCCAAGTCTCAAGTAGGAGGTAAGTACTCCTGTGGGGAAGCAATCTGATCAGTAGGCACGGAACAAACATTCCCTTCTAGATTATTTTGTTCATTTATGACTCAGCTTCCAGTCTTGGTTGGGAAAAACATGAACAAACTGAAAAACTCAAATGCTACAAGTCTCATCAATTTGGTGAGTGGGTTCAGGATTCACAGAGCCCGGGTTGGGTTGGGCACTTACACCAGAAAACCTTGTAAATCGTGGGAAAAAAACAAATATGATGATGCAAATGTAGAATTTCACTGTAAATATCTTAAATCCAAGCTGTAAGAGCTCCCTACTCTGTACCAGATCAATTAAGATTGTTTGCTAATTGCATGACTGAGGGTAAACCACTTCATCTCTTAAGTCTTAGTTTCTTCATCTGTAAAATGAAGTTAATAATACCTCTTAGAATTGTTGAAAGTATCAGTGTATGTGAAAGTGCTTTGTAAACTGTGCAGAAAGATACATAGATATGCAGATTATAACAGATGGGTCATAACAGAAATCCCATTTCTTTATCAGGTATATACTTTGTTGCTTGAATTCAATGAGTGACATCAAGGACTGAAAAGGAAAAGGATACCAGTAGCTCTCACAGGTCTTCCTGCTCTGTTTGGTTTATGCAAGTCTTTTTTTTTTTTTTTTTTTTTTTTTTTTTTTTTTTTTTTTGAGACAGCTTCTCCCTCTGTCACACGGGCTGGAGTGCAGTGGTGTAATCACAGCTCACTGCAGCCTGGACCTCCCGGCTCAAGCAATCCTCCCACACCAGCTGCACAAGTAGCTGGGACCACAGGCATGAACCACCCCACCCGGCTAATTTATTTTTATTTTTTGTAGAGACAGGGTCTCCCTATGTTGCCCAGGCTGGTCTTGAAATCCTGGGTTCAAGCAATCCTCCTGCCTCAGCCTCCCAAAGTGCTGGGATTATAGGCATGAGCCACCACACCCAGCCTATGCAAGTCTTTATATACTCTTAAGTGCAGACACTCATGTAAACTGGCTTGCGTTTGGTTTCTGATGGAAGCTTTGTTTCTCTGGAACATGCAAACATTATGAGTGGCTAAGGAAACTGCAGCAACACTATAGTTTGAATTGCTGGGGCTCAGAAAATAATGCCCCAGAATATGACACTTTGACATGCTGGACTAAAGAAGCAACCTCAAGGTCTCTCTCTGACCTTTCCCTGCCTCCCTGCCTCTCTGTCCTCTTTCCCAAAGCATTGGGAAGGACTCTGTCTGGACTTTCCTTAGCTGATTAAGAAAACTTCTTTCCAAAATTTGAAATGTAATTGTCTTAAGTCACCCTCCCTAGGAATCTTATCAAATAACCGGGAAAGATTAACCAAGTGAGAACAGAAGAGACTAGAGGCCATTATCCCACCCAGATAGACTTTTCATCTATTCTTTTGAGGGCAACTCTAAGAGATTAATCTGAGATTCCTTATAAAAATATTCCAGCAAAGCCAGCTAAAAAAAAGCCTATATGATCAATCACTATTCTTGCTGTACTTTGTGCAAATTATCAGGCCAAGTTTATGAAACTAATTTTATTTTTACAAACAAATTGGTCTTACTGTGATTATAGTTGTCAGAAATAGGGGAACTGGAGAGAGAAAATTATGTTTCAGAAGAAAACTATAGTGCACCTGTTATTAGATTCTATTCCTGTCCATTATTTTTGAGTTTTTATTATCTGGACTGAAATCTGAATTATTAGTTTGTTCTAATAATCTCACCATAAGTCCCCAAAGTAACATTTTCAATTTTTCTCTCACACTTCTGATTTGAAGTCACTAGAAATTAAAAAGTGCCTTTTGTTCCCTGAGGCCCACAAGCCAAAGCTGGTCAATTTGGCTTTAAAGAAAAATCACCACGACAGGTTCTATTTGGACAAACTTTGTGACATGGAAACTATAAACCAGAAAAATCTGTCAAATTGCCACCACCTGATTTTGCTCCAACTATAGATGCTTGAATCCCAAATCTAGCAATCTTCTCCACTGACTGCCCTCGAGATTCTAAATAAACTAGCTTATAGACTGCTGTAGACATTAACTGTTGTTTTTCTTCTGTTTCCATAAAAACGTGTCTTATTTTAAAAAACCTCTTTTCCTGTCAGGCCTCTGAGCCAAAGCCAAGCCATCGCATCCCCTGTGACTTGCACGTATAGGCCCAGATGGCCTGAAGTAACTGAAGAATCACAAAAGAAGTGAAAATGGCCTGCCCCTGCCTTAACTGATGACATTCCACCACAAAAGAAGTGAAAATGACTGGTCCTTGCCTTAAGTGATGACATTACCTTGTGAAATTCCCTTTCCTGGCTCATCCTGGCTCAAAAAGCTCCCCCACTGAGCACTTTGTGGCCTCCACTTCTGCCTGCCAGAGAACAACCCCCCTTTGACTGTAACTTTTCTTTACCTACCCAAATCCTATAAAACAGCCCCACCCTTATCTCCCTTTGCTGACTCTCTTTTCGGACTCAGCCTGCCTGCACCCAGGTGATTAAAAAGCTTTATTGCTCACACAAAGCCTGTTTGGTGGTCTCTTCACATGGACATGCATGACATTGCCTACACTATATAGAGATAAAACTTTTACGGGAGCCTAGAAAACACCACCTCCTGAATTGAGACACAACTGTTTAGTTAGATTGGCCTATTTCCAGCAATGTGAGATTGGTTTAAGGGGACCCTTTGCCATTTAGCTACTAACTCGATTTTTCTCTCTACAGCCACCAACTCAGCTTTAAATGTATGAAACTTCTAGGGAAGTTTCAGTTAGGGGAATGTTGGTGTTCAGAAAATGATACCCCAAAATATGGCACTTTCACATGCTAAACTAAAGCAGCAGCCTCAAGGTCTCTCTCTGACCTTTCCCTGTCTCCCTGTCTCTTTGATCCTCTTTTCCTGTTCTTCAGAGAGCGGTTCTGAGAGATTACCTGGGGGACTTCATCTGCATAATGAGACAAACTTTGTTTAGAGTGAAGTTTTGCCCCTCATCTTTCCATTGTTTCAGGCCATTGTTCTTTGGGCTTATTCATTTCCCCTGAAAATCATTTCCTTCTACATCTCCCTCTCCCCTTCCCCTATGAAGAAGGGTATATAAGCATGTGGACCTCCTGGGGTTATTGAGTAATCATTCTCATGTGATTCCTCCATGCTATGCACATTAAATAAATTTTGCATGCGTGTCTCTCCTATTAATCTGCTTTTTGTCAGTTCATTTTCAGCAAACCTTCAGTGAGTGAAGAGGAAGCTTTCCCGCCACCCCTACAGAATGCAGATCATTTATATTCCTCTCTGACACTAGTAGATGGAGGATGTCAGGGTTCTGTACATCAGAGATAGGGAGAAACTATGACTGATACTTATAAGCTGAGGGTCCAAGAGAAATATTTCTAACAGCCCAACAACTCTATAGGCACATTCATTTAGTTTCTGCATTGTGGTGAGATGACATACTCTTCCCAGTGCTGCCTCTGAGGTAATTTGGGAAGTGACTGACTACATTTGTCTTTGGTAACTCTAGCCCTCCGTTTTAAAAATAATAAATACCACTTATTGAGCATTTTCCATGTGCCAAGAAGTGTGTTATATGCTTTACCCAGGTATATATAATCACATGTAATGTTTATCACAAGTCTGATGGGCCATTTTCATTGAAAGCCTCCTGTGCTATGTACTTTCTCTACCTTACCTTATTTAATCTTCACAGTAACTTTATGAGATTGGTGTTACTATTGTTTCTATTTTATAGATAAGGTTACTAAGAGTCGGTGGAATTGTTGTAGGAGTTATTAAGAAATTATTTTAGGCAGATAGAGAGGAAAAGGGGTCCTTGGGAAGTTTTCGTTTTTTAAAGCATCTTTCATGTAAAGCCCCGGCTCTAGAGCCCAGCTGGCAACCTTTGATATGCAAATATAGGCTATTAGAAACTGGGTCCACCTAAACAGGGCAATTCCTGCAGCCTTCTTGCCCTTGCCTATAAGTGCCTGGCAACATGGCTGCCCCCGCATATCCCCACGTGTGTAGAACATCATGGCGCCCTGTATTTGCATATTAATAGGCTGGGGTGGGAGGGCCAGTTTTTTCGTGGGCTATGTGAATGACATGCCTGGTGAAACCAATCCCCTGAGCCCTGTGCAAATCAGATACTGCCTCCTCCGGCCTCTACATATACCTGGCTGCTTTTCTGCCCCACTTGGGGTCTCCTTTCTTGGCTTTGGAGCCCTCCTCCCTCTGTCTCTGTACAGGGGAGCTTCTTCTTTCTTTCTCTTCTCTTCTTTCTTGCCTGTTGAACTCTCTGCTCCTCAAAACCACTCCACATATGTCCATGTCGTTTTATCTAAACCAGCATGAGGACCAAGAAACCTGGTGTTCCTCCACTAATCCGAGCCAAATCAGAATGAAATGATTTGCTTAAGGTCACAAATGTAGAAAGCAGTAGAACTGAAATTTGTAATCTGGTTTTCAAGGAAGAAGTTGAGTCTTATTCATACTAAGATGTAGTGTTGGATTTAGGAAGATGGGGAGAAGAGAGAAATAGCTGGCTCAAGTGGAATTTTTTTTTTATCCAATCATTCATTCAACTCCTTTCTTCAAGTCATTCAGGCCAAAACTCTTGGAGTAATCATCATCATATCAGAGAATCTTTCAAAATAGATCGTATACAAAAGCCAACACTCCTCCACATGTTCACTGCCACCACCTTGGTCTATGCTACTATCATCTCTTATTTGGATGACGGCAACATCTTCCTTCTTTTGCTCTAGTCCTCTATGGCAGACATTGCTAACTGTCTATAAAAACCCATTTGACCCTTCTTCAAATAAATACACCTGAATGAACACCTGTCTGGCTGTACTACATTCCCTAGCCTTGATTGCTGTTAGATATGCCCATGCGACTAAGTTTTCATCAATAGAAGGTGAACAGAAATGACATGTGCCATTTCTGAGTCAGTGACTTGTGATATTTGGGCTTGCTTCCTCTATACCCTGTTATTCTTTCTGCTAGAACCTGGATATCTTGACAATATGGCTTTGACTTTGCAGACCATGACAAGGCCCTAGGTGATGGTCTTGGAAATAACTTGGAAATAATATGTGCCCATGAATCACCATGAGCAAGGGACCTTATCTATAGATTAGAACAGTTTGCATCAGGGCTGTTAAGTAAGAGAGAAAACAAACTCCTTTATTCTTAAGCTACCATAAGGTTGGGTCCTTTTGTGATAGCACCCTAACTTTACCCTAATTAATATACTCCATACAGTCTGTTCTCTACACAGCATTCAGAATAAACCATTTAAAAGCATGTCATATAATTTTGCTTCTTTACTTAAACCCCTCTAGTGGCTCCCTGTTCCTTATAATGTAAAAACCAAAGTCCATAGAATGGCATGTCCAAGTTCCTACACCTATATTACCTCTCTGACTCTTCCCCAGTCACTTTCCTGCTGGTCTCTTTTCTATCTTTGAACCTGTCAAACACATTCTCACCAAAGGGACTATGCCTGTATTGTTCCTTCTGCTGAGAAAATCTTCCACAGATAGCTGCATGGCTCATTCCCTCACTTCATTCAAGTCTTGCCTCAGTTACTGCCTTTGTAGAGAGGCTTTTCTGGACCATCCTATGTGAGGTAGGACCCCCATCACTAGCCGTTTACCAGCCTTAGTTTTTCTCATAGCACTTATCACTAGTTGACATATGTGTTTGTTTGTTACCTGCCTCCTCCATTTGGACTATATACTCCATAAAAATACAGAATTTGGTTCACTGCTATTTCCCCAGTGCCTAAAAGAATGCCTAGCATGGCTGGGCACAGTGACTCATGCCTGTAATCCCAGCTACTCAGGAGGCTGAGGCAGAAGAATCACTGGAACCCAGGAGGCAGAGGTTGCAGTGAGCCAAGACTGTGCCACTGCCCTCCAGCCTGGGCGACAGAGAGGGACTCCATCTCAAAAAAAAAAAAAAAAAAAAAAAAAAAAAAAAAAATGCCTAACGCATAGTAGGGGTTTGATAAATATTTGTTGAATGAATGACTTCATTTATTAATCTTCCATAATCCTTGAAGTCAGTGATTCTCAAACTTCATTGTGCCTAACAGTTACCTGAATGCTGTTTCCTGGGACTATATCTATTCAGATTCTGATTCAACTAATCTTGGGTGGGTCCCAGGAATTTACTTTTTTTAAACATGCACCCATCCATTGTAATCTTGATGCAAATGGTAAGGTGACACCTCTTTGAGAAACACTGCACTAGACTGTAAGCTTCATGAGGGTTTTCTCAATAATGTAGTTGCAATGCCTTGCATAGTGCTTCACCCATAGTAGATACTCATCAACAATTTTTTAAATGAATCAATGAACAAATAGTCATTGCAGTTTCTTAGTTTCCAGGCACTCTGTGAGATGATATCACCCTAGTGGAAGCACCTTAAACTTTACACTTATTTGTCCAACAATAGTCCCTGAGGCCTGGGAGTCTACTCAGTGCTGCTATAATGTGAACTAAGTCATCCTTTAAGACAGCACTTCTCAAATTTTAATAGGTACTGGAATCACCTGGGTATCTTGTTAAAATGCAAATTCTGATTCATTGGCCTGGGATATGCTTGGGATTCTGCATTTCTTACAAAATCGTAGGTGATGCCGTTGCTGCTAGCCCATCAACTGCACTTTGAGCAGCAAGGATTTAAGCTAAAAAAGTATAGTGGGCTTAGCTAGCCAGATGATTACTGCTTTCCTGGGGCTACTTGCTCCTCTGCTGCAGAGAAATATTTTTTTTTTGCCTAAGGCTCAATGGAAGCTGCCTAATTTTCAAGCTCTACCAACAACTATACATGTTTTAATTTAAAAGACCCTCAAACAATTAAGATAGAGCATCTAGGGCGACTGTAACATGGATGTAAATTATGTTGTTGTTTTTCTGAGGGAGACGGAATAATGTTTGTGTCTTAGTTTAATTAAAAAATGAAACAAAGGAGGCTTCATAGGTGACAGACAGATGCCTGAAAGTGCTACAGAGACTTTGGATGAAATAATTTTTGTTTACTGAGCAAGACTTAGGCACAGTACAACTCTTAATTTAGGCTACCTGTGTGGGATAACTTGATTGGGAGGATAATGCCTTCTTCACCTTTTCCAACCTTTCAAGAATCCTAAATTTCCCACTGTCTTCTGCTTATTTCGGCAAGACAAAAATAATTTTCACTGTCACTTAATTCTTTCGCCTTAATGCATTTAGATTCCAGAAGTTCGCTCAGACAATGTAAATGGCCCCACATTAGGAAAACATCAATTACTTTACAGTCATGAACACCTTAGGGCAGGGGCTTTTACCTCTAGGGCTTATTGTTCAGGCTTCAGGGAAACTTTGAACTCCCCCAAATTTCGTAAAAATTGTTTGTATATATGTGTGTTGTCTTTTTTTTTTTTTTTTTTTTTTCCAGGGAGGGAGTCCATAGCTTTTAGAAGATTCTCAGATGGGGTCTGTGATTCCCCATAGGTTAAAAATCTTCTTAGATATGCAGATAACAGAGATTAGGACAGGAGGTTTTGAATGGTGGGGTAGAGAAATATACAACACTTTATTTCAGTTTGTTTTGTTTTGCTTTACATTTCTTTCTGTCCATTAGATTATGTCCTCCTCGAGAGAAAGCCATATTCATCTGTTAATCTCTGATGCCCAGAATGGTGTCTAACACAGAAGAAAAGAAACATTCAATACGTGGTTTCAAAATAAGCAATGAAACTAGGTTAGGAAGGGACCTGGGAAATAGGACGAAAAGGGAACTCAAGAAGGAGGGATCATTGAAACACTGGGCTCTGGATAGCTAAGTGAGGGTGAGACGAACATGGACAGAGAAGACAGGACTGGAAAGGTACCCAGAGAATACTTCAGCAGGTTGATAATTTTTATAGGGCTCAACTGCATATATTCTTTTTTTGGGATCATTCTCAATGGGAGGTAAAATCCAAGTCTAACATCTCAGCTTTTTCCTTCTTGTTTCCTAGTTAAGATGTGCTGTTCAATCAATAAAACTGAATAATTTAAATTCAATATCCCTCTGTCACTATCAATAATATTTTTGTGAGTGATGTAGTACTATGGTAATTCAATTTGTTAGTCACTGCCACACTTTCACATGACAGTCTGCTGAAGCTGTAAACTTAATTTACTCTAGGCACTTGACACAAGTAACATTGATGGGTTTTATCTTTAAAAATATTGATTTCTTCCCGAAAAGATCTCCTCTATATTTGTGCTTATTGAATAAACAAGCACTTGTCTGGTTAAGAAAAATTTTTTTTAAGCTAAGGAAGCTTCCTCCTTGGTTTTAAGCAGCTCTTTGCTGAACAACTTAAAACTCAGAACCTTAGGGCTACGAGAGACCTGGAAATTTGTGTTGCCTTGTCTGTTTGACCATTTCTAGGGGCAGCTTTTTATCATCTAGGGTAGCAGAGTCCACTGCTAGATAGCTCTCATGGTTAGAAAGTTCTCCACAGTGAGAGAAAGCCTACTCTTCTGCAACTTTGACTCATTATTGGTTTTCCTGAGTGACATATTGTAAATCTGTTCACCAACTGCTTGCCGGGATTTTCATATATTTAAACACTGTTTGCATGTATATCCAAGATTTTTCTGGTCCAGGTTAAACATTCCTAGTACTTTCAACTTGTTTTCATTTTACAGGGTTTCTAGATCACCTCACAGTCATGATCATTCTCTGGTTGTACCTCAGTAGTTGACCTGTCTTTTAAAATGTACAATCCAGGCCAAACACAGTACTCCTGGTGAGTTCTAAATGGATTGAACTTCACATAGACTTTTTTTTTTAAATGATGCTGTCAAACCACTGTTCAGCTTCCTAAAAGTAAAATTAATGAACTATATATTGTCATTACTTGTCTCTCTTTGTTATTTGACTCCCTTTATTACATTAAATTATACATTTGACTCATTTTTCCATAATGAATATTTGCATGTGAATAAAATGACCAACTTAAAAGAAACAAATAAAAGTATGTATTCACTAACAGTTATAAATAAGTACATTTATAATCTCTCATTATACATGTTCCTCTCTTTCATAGAAAGCACTTATAAGTGTAATTGATTATATCTTTAAGCATCTTGGCATTCTCAGGTTTATAGATTAATTGGGGAAAACTGTCCATTTTAATAAGCTTTGGTTTTTTTGTCTCATTCTTTAAAATGTTTTTTATTATGGAAAACTTCAAACATTTACCAAAGTAGAAAACATGAACCCCCATGAACTCATCACCTAGGTTCAACAAATATCAGTTAATGACCAATCTTGTTTCATTTATATAACCTCACTCCCATACCCAGAATTACTTTGAAGCAAGTCCAAGGCATAATTTCATCTTAAATATTTTAGTATATATTTCTAAACGATATAAGCTCATTACAAAAATAATATTCACAATACCATTATCATGCCTAAAAAATTAACAGTTATCATCAAATAATATAGGCAGCATGTAAATTATCTTGACTTTCTCATAAATTTTCTTTTAAGTTTGTTTGAATAAAGATCCAAATAAGGTTCCTACATTGCAACATTGCAGTTAGAGAAGAGAGAGGAACCTAAAAATTAGATGAGACTTAAGAGGCATATAAACTCTCTCTCTCTCTTCTATCTCTCTCTATCTCTATATCTCTAACTTCCTCTATCTCTAGCTAACTCTATTTCTATTTATCTATCTCTCTATCTATCTTTATTTCTATCTCTCTCTCTTAGTCTGGATTTTGCTGATTGCATCCTAGTAGAATCACTTAAAATATTCCTTTACCCTCTATTTGCTAGAAATTGGTAATTAGAGTTAGACACTTGAATTCAGCTTTCATCTTTTCACAAGAATACTTGATAGGTGAGGTTATGTACTTCTATCAGACAGCATGTAATGTCTATTTGTCGCTCTTTTTGTGATGTCAGCAGCCACTGAGGCTGATTGCCTAGATCCACAGGGATTATGAGATGATGATATCCTAGTACTATCAAAACTTCTTCAGTTATTAGTTGGAATACCTTTATAAAGACAAACTTGCCCTTATCAGCTGTTTGGTTTTAGTGGAGTACACATCATACAAGAACGGCAGGATGAATTCTTCATTCTTTCTCTTTATAGTTTTTAAAATAACGAGTTGGTTCACTAGCATCTCCAACAGTGACCAGTGAGTTTTTTTTACTGTCATCAGTAACTCATACCTTTAATGAACTTTATGTGTTTCAGTCCATTGCAGTTATTATTTCTACTGATGATAAAATTGTTTCAACTTTGGTCACTTGGAGCCCCTTCATGTTGACTCTGTCTTGATAGCTTCCTTGCTATTGGGATTGTCAGTGTTTCTAGGTTTTTTCAGTGGACAGAACTAGGAATTTTTTTTTTTTTTTTTTTTTTTTTTTTTTAACAGGATCCTACTCCCCTCGCCCAGGCTGGAGTATAGTGACTGGATCACAGCTCACTGAAGCCTCAACTTCCCAGCTGAGGTGAATTCTCCCACCTCAGCCTCCTGAGTAGCTGGCACTACAGGTGTGTGCCACCACGCCCAGCTAATTTTTTGTACTTTTAGTAGAGACAGGGGGCAATTTTTTTGGTTTGTTTTGTTTTTTTTTTGAGATGGAGTCTTGCTGTGTCACCCAGGCTGAAATGCAGTGGCGCAATCTCGGTTCACTGCAACGTCCGCCTCCCGGGTTCAAGCAATTCTCCTGCCTTAGCTTCTGGAGTATCTGGGATTACAGGTGCCCGCCACAATGCCTGGCTAATTTTTGTATTTTTAGTAGAGGTGGGGTTTCACCATGTTGGTGAGGCTGATCTTGAACTCCTGACCTCAAGTGATATGCCCACCTCGGCCTCTCAAGTTTCTGGGATTACAGATGTGAGTCACCATGGCTGGCCAGAAATATTTTTAAAATGTAAAACACATCATGGGTTTTTAGGAGAGTTCTAACTCAAATTTAGGACTTCAGGGTTTTTACTTGATGCCATTGATCCAATGTCTGTGTATCCCTTTTTCTATGCTAAAAATCAATTAGAAGGCTAATGAAAACAGTTTAAGATTTTAAAAATTAATCCTGTCCTTAAGATGTATCCCACTAGAAATGGAGAGTCAAATTGCTGCATTTAAAAATCACTAGAAATAGTTGCTCTCTGGGTTGTTATGGCATCAATTCTGTAAGCAGGTTCATTTCTTTTAATTTAATTTTGCTTTATAGTGATTATTTTTAAAAATTTAATTTACTCTTATACCTATATAAAATGTTACAAAGAACCAGACTCACAATTCTAAAAAGTAAGGTATATTTAGAGAAATCTAACTTCTATCCCTGTCCCCTCTGGTATGTTCCCTCCCTTCCCTATAGATAACCATTTCAAAAGTAATTAAATAATAAATATTTCTTACAGTCTAATATACACATATGAAAGAGAATACATCATAGACATATAGTGCAATGAGTTATCATGAGGTGAAAACATCACAATATCACCACATACTTGCTTAAGAACTAAAACATCACTAGAACACCCAGAAGTTCCTCTCATGTATTCTTGATCACTATTCCTTTCTTCCTCCCCAAAGCAAATACTATCTTTACTTCTATAATTATTGATTCGTTTGCCTTAATATTTGTCCTTCATATCAGTGGAATCATATGGTATATATTCTTTAGGGTCTAGTTTTTTTCATTCAATATTATGCTTGTGAAATTCATCCACAGTGTTTCATGGAACAGTCATTTATTCATTTTTATGATTGCAATGTTCATAATTTATCCTTAATAATGTTGATTGGGTTGTTTGCAGGTTTTGCCTATTAAAATTTATGCTTCTATGAACATTCTTGTAAATTTATTTTGTTTCTGTTAGGTATACACATAGGAGTGGAATTGCTAAGTGATAAGAATATGTATATATTCAAATTTAGCACATACTGTCAGTTTTCCAAATAAATCATGCCAATTTAAAGTCCCACTAGTAGGTATGAGCATTCTTTTGCTTCGCATCTCATTTTGGAACAAAGTATATCACTCAAATTATTTAGGTATCACAATTAAGTTCCTAGTCATTATTTCTTGTGTTTTGTAATTACATGGGCTGATAATTGCAAATAATAATGATTTAAATTTCCTTTTAGGGAGGGTGTGGAGCAAGATGCAATAGAAAGCTCCACTGATCATCTTCCCACAAAGACACCAATTTAACAACTATCTACACACAAAAAGCAACTTCGTAAGAACCAAAAATGAGGTGAACACTCATAGTACCTGGTTTTTACTTCATATTGCTTCATATTGCACTGAAGAGCCACTGAAGAGGTAGAAAAAAACAGCCTTGAATTGCAAATGCTACTGCTCCCACATCCCTCTGGCTGTGACAGTGTGGTGCAGAGAGAGTTTCTGTGCCCTGGAAAGAGGGAGAGCTAGCAATTGTGAGGTATGGAGCTCAGTGTTGCCCCTGTTGTACAAGAAAGCAAAACTGGACCAAACACAGCTGACACCTGCCCACAGAGGATACATTAAACTAGCCCTAGCCAGAGGAGAATCACTGATCCCAGCAGTTGGAAATTGAGTTCTTGCAAGCCTTGCCACCATGGATTAAAGTGCTCTGGGGCCCCAAATAAACTTGAAAGGCAGTCTAGGCCACAAGGACTGCAACACCTACGCAAGTCCTAGGGCTGTAGTGGGCTCAGAGACAGTGGACTGTGGGGAGGCATACAACCAGCCAGTGTGGCTAAGGGGATTCTGGCATTGTCCATTTCCTCCCTTAACCCCAGGCTGCTCAACTCATAGATCCAAAAGGGAGCCCTTCCTTCTGCTGGAGGAGAGGAGACAGAAAAGTGGGGAAGACTTTGTCTTACATCTTAGATACTGGCCCAGCCACGACAGGATAGGGTACTGGTCAGAGTTGTGAGACCCCTTTCTAGGCCTCAACTTCCAGATATTTCTAGATACACCCTGGAATGGAAGGGAACCTGCTGCCTTGAAGGAAAGTATCCAATCATGGCAGGATTCATCACCTGCTAACCGAAGAGCCCTTGGACCCTGAATAACCAGCAGTGATACCCAGGTACCATACCAAGGGCCTTGGGTGAGACATTGAGACTTGCTGACTTCAGGCGAGACGCTGCACATTCCCAGCTATGGTGGCTACAAGGCGAGACTCCTTCTGCTTGAGAAAAGCAGAGAAAAAAGTAAGAAAGACTTGTTTTGCATTTTTGGTACAAGCTCAGCCAGAGAGGGATACAGTACCAGGCAGACTCTTGGGTTTGCCGATTCCGATACTTGGCTCTTGAACAGCATTTCTGGACCTGCCCTGGGCCAGAGGGGAGCCAACTCCCTTGAAAGGTGAGATCCAGGCCAGGCTGCATTCACCACAAGCTGACTAAAGAGTTTTTGGGCCTTAAAGGGAGTATCCATGGTAATCTGGCGGTATACCCTGTAGGCCTGAAGTGATGGTGGCCACAGGGTGAAGTGCTGCCTTTGGAAAGGGGAGGGAAGAGTGGGAAGGAATGCATCTTATGGTTTGATTACAAGCTCAGACACAGTTCAATAGAACACCAGGTGAACTTCTAAGGTTTTTGATTCTAGTCCTGAGCTCCCAGACAGCACCTCTGGACCCACCCAGGGCCTGAAGGAACTCACCTTCCTGAGGGGAAAGACATAGGCCTGACTGTCTTTGCCACCTGCTGATTGTAAAGCCCAAGGGCTTTGAGCAAACATAGGTGGTAGCTAGACAGTGGTTATTGCAGGACTTGGGCAAGACCCAAGTGGTGTGCTGGCTTCAAGTCCGACCCAGTAATGTTCTAGGGGTGGTGGCAACAGGAGTACTTGCTGCATCCCACCCCCAGCTCCAGGTGGCTCAGAGCAGAGAGAGATTCTGTTTGTTTCAAACAAAGTAAGGAAAGAGAACAAGAGTCTCTGCCTTGCAATCCAGAGAATTTTCCATATCTTGTCTAAGTCCATCAAGGCAGTACTTCTTTGAGTCTGCAAGAACCACAGTGCCACTGAACTTGGATTCCCCCCAAAGCAGATATAGATTAGAACACAACACCCAAGTCCTTTCAAATATCTGGAAAGCCGTCTTAAGAAGCCCAGACTGCAATGACTACAATAAATACCTAACTCCTCAATGTCTAACACTGAAGAACATTTACTAGCATCAACACCCTCCAGGAAAACATGACCTCACCAAATGAACTAAATAAGGCACCAAGGACCAATGTGGGAGAAACAGAGATATGCCACCTTTCAGACAGAATTCACAATACCTGTTTTGAGGAAACTCAATGAAATCCAAGATAACACAGAGAAACAATTAAGAATTCTATCAGATAAATTGAACAAAGAGATTAAAATTCTTAAAAAGAATCAAACAAAAATTAGAGAGTTGAAAAATGTAAGTGACATACTGAACAATGCAGTAGAGTCTTTTAATAGCAGAATTGATCAGGCAGAAGAAAGAATTAGGGAGCTTGAAGATAGGCTATTTGAAAGTGCACAGAGGAGACAAAAGAAAAAAATAATAAAAAACAATGAAGCATGCCACAGGATCTAGAGAATAGCCTTGAATGGGTAAATCTAAGAGTTATTGACCTTAAATATGAGATAGAGAAAAAGATAAGGGTAGAAACTTTATTTAAAAGGATACTAACAGACAGCTTCCCAAACTTAGAGAAAGATATCAATATCCAAGTATAAGAAAGCTGTAGAACACCAAACATATTTAACCTAAATAAGACTACCTCAATACACTAAATAATCAAACTCCCTAAAATCAAAATCCTAAAAGCAACAAGAGAAAAGAAACAAATAGCATACAATGGAGTTCCAATATGTCTGGCAGCAGAGTTTTCAGTGGAAATCTTACAGGCCAGGAGAGAGTGTCATGTCAAATTTAAAGTGCTGAAGGAAATAAACTTTTACCCTAGAATTGTATATCCAGCAAAATTATCATTCAGAAATGAAGGAGAAATACAGACTTTCCCAGAAAAACAAAAGATGACAAATTTCATTAATACCAGATGTGTCATACAAGAAATGCTAAAGAGAGTACATCAACCAGAAAGAAAAAGAACATTAATGAGCAGTAAGAAATCATCTGAATGTACAAAACCGACTAGTAATAGAAAGTACAGAGAAAACACAGAATATTATAACATTGTAACTGTGGTGTGTAAATTACTCTTATCTTAAATAGTAGACTAAATGATGAAGCAATCAAAGATAATAACTACAACAACTTATGAAGACATAGACAGTACAGTAAGATGTAAGTAGTAACAACAAAAAGTTAAAAAAGCAGGGATTGAAGTTAAGGTGTAGTCTTTATTGGCTTTCTTTTTGCTTGTTTGCTTATGCAAGAAGTATTAAGTTGTTATAAGCTTAAAATAATGGATTGTAAGATAATATTTATAAGCCTCATGGTAACCTCAAACCAAAAAAAATACAACAGCTACACAAAAAATAAAAAGGAAGAAACTAAACCACGTCATCAGAGAAAATCACCTTCATTAAAAGGAAGACAGGAAGGAAAGAAAGAAGGAAGATAAGACCACAAAACAACCCGAAAAGAAATAATAAAATGGCAGAGTAAGTTCTTACTTATCAAGAATAACATCAATGTAAAACGGACTAAACTGTCCAACCAAAAGACATAGAATGGCTGAATAGATTTAAAAAACCCATTGCCTTGTTGCTTACCAGAAACACACTTCACCTATAAAGACACACAGACTGAAAATAAAGAGATGGGAAAAGATATTCCATGCTAATGGAAACAAACAAACAAACAAACAAACAAACAAAAGCAAGAGTAGTTATACCTACATCAGAAAAAAATAGATTTCAAGACAAACTATACGAAGAGACCAAAAGGTCACTTTATAATGATAAAGGGGTCAATTCAGCAAGAGGATAGAACAATTTTAAATTTATATTCACTCATCACTGGAGCACCTAGATATATAAAGCAAATATGATTAGAGCTATAGAGAGAAATAGGCCCCAATACAATAAAAGCTAGACACTTTAACACCCCACTTTCAGAATTGGACAGATCTTCCAGACAGAAAATCGACAAAGAAACATCAGACTAAATCTGTACTATAAACCAAATTGATCCAATAGATATTTACAGAACATTTCATCCAATGGCTACAGAATACACATTCTTTTCCTCAGCACATGGATCATTCTCAAGGACAGACCATATGTTGATCACAAAACAAATCTTAAAATATTCAAAAAAAGTGAAAAAAATATCAAGCATCCTTTCTGACCACAATGGAATAAAATTAAAAATCAATACCAAGAGAATTTTTGGAAACTATAAAAATACATGGAAATTAAGCAATATGCTTCTGAATGACCAGTGGGTCAATGAAGAAATTACTAAGGAAATTGAACCATTTCTTAAAACAAATGATAATGGAAACACAACATACCAAAACCCATTGCATTCAACAAAAGCGGTACTAAAAGGGAAGTTTATAGATATAAGTGTCGTCTTTTTCAAAAAAGACAAAAAACTCCAAGTAAGCAACCTAACAATGCATCTTAAAGAAATAGCAAAGCAAGAGCAAACTAAGCCCATAATAGTAGGAGAAAAGAAATAATAAAGATAAGAGCAGAAATCAATGCAACTGAATGAAGAAAACAATACAAAAGATCAATGAAACAAAAAGTTGTTTTTTAAAAGTTAAACAAAATAGACACATTTTAGCCAGAGTAACTAAGAAAAATAGAAGATCCAAATAAATAAAATCAGAGATTTAAAAAGAGACATTACAGTCTAAAGAAATCCCAAAATTTGTTATACTACTGCTAGAACCATTTACACTATTTGATCTCTAGCTATACGTTTATCTTCAAAACATATCAATAAATTTTTAAATTTGGATTTACTATCCCAAGCAATTCTGAAGGCTTGATATGTGTGAAGTATAGAGTGGGCTTTGGAAATTTGTTTTAGAATAGGGCTATGTCTCTTTTTCCTGTGCTTTAGGAAGCATTCCGGAAGACGAGTAGGGATTGAAAGGCCAAATGTGTCTGAACATCTAGGCAACCTGGGTCTCCAGCTCAGGAGAAAGATATCAAGACCTGGATCCCAGTAATGGATACATGAGACAAAGATTAGGGGTATTACTAAGCCAGTGGACCTCGAATGTTAGGGTGCATCAGAATCCCCTGGAGGGCTTGTTGAAACACAGATTGCCAGGTTCTAGCCCCAGAATTTCTGGTTGACTAAGGAGTTGTTGGCGGTGGAAGTTTTCTGAGTTACCGGTGGTGAATTCATATGAGTCTGCAGCAACCTCAGTTCTTGCCTCCTAAGAAGAAACTATTCAACTAAAGAGACCCAGGGCAAGCTTTAGAGCCAGAGTGAAAGTTCATTAAAAAGCTTCAGAGCAGGAATGAAAAGAAAGTAAAGTACACTTAGAAGAGGGCCAAGCAGGCATCTTGGAGGACAAGTGCCCTGTTTGACCTTGGACTTAGGGTTTTATATGCAGGCATACTTCCTATGTCTTGTGTCCCTATTCCCTTCATTCTTCCCTTGGGGTGAGCTGTCTGCATGTGCGATGGCCTGCTAGCACTTGGGAGGTGAGTATGCGCACCTACTCTAGTATGTTTACTAGAGTTTTAGGCATGATCACCTGAGGGATTCTTCCCTTTTCCAGTGGAATGCCCCCAGAAGGTCATATACCAGCTAAACTCTGCCAGTTTGCCTCTTAATGTGCATACTTGAGCCCACTTGCCCAGCTTCTGACATTTTATTGAGAAGCTGCTGATCACCAGTTTCAGGTGTTTCTATCTATTGGGAAACTACCTTTCCCTGGTGCTGGATGCGACCAATTATTATTTTAGAGAGGCAGTGTGACAATTGCCTGACCATCGCCTGATGGTCTCCACGTTCCCCGTGGGGTTGGGGGAGCCCTCTCTTGCTCCACTCATGCCTGGCTAGCTACCTACTGTAACAGAATGGGCTCTAAAATTTTTCATTTCTAACAAGTTCAAGTGATATAGATGCTGCTTGTTGGGAACCACACTTTGAAGGCCTTGTACTAGATTACTATGTCCATCACTGGCTCTAGCCAAAATTGAACAGTAAGAGAATTTTTCTTCGGAACTCTTCCTTTAGGAACTCACTTCAAGGACACTGAATCATATCTATATGTACACATACATATGTACACACACATATGTATACTCCACTAATTTGGCTGTTTGTACCTTAAAGTCAATGATTGAGCCTTATTTGTTTTTGATTTTCAGACCCCTAGATAAACAAAGATTTGATAAATTATGCTGTTAATTTTTTTTTCAAAGTGATTCATCCAAATAATTCTTAGAGTTTAGTGCTAGGACAGTTAGTTTTTCTGATTCTACTTGTTATTAGATAATAAATATTGCATAATTCATTCCATATTTCTTTTGCATTTGGCTGCCAGATGCTCAGAATTGTGCACAGCTACTTTACCTATTACTAGCATGTATTTTCTTCTTCAAATAGCTCTATCTTCTCTCTCTTTGCTACAAAACATCGGTTCCATTACTCTGATTTTCAACAGTTCGTGTTCGTTCTATCTATATATCATTTTAATTATAATAGGTCTCAATATTTTACCAAACATAACAATAAATCAGTAGAAAAAAAATAATTCACTAGTATCTATAATGGGGAAAAGAGCAGTGATGAATATTTTGGCAAAGTGTCCTTCTGTATACCTGTATGCAGGTACCAATTCCACAATTCATATTCCACCTTCACTGGGGAAGAATAAATATCATCTTAGCACTGTCCATCTGCTAGAGTGGGTTTAATGTGTCTGCTTGTACAGTAAATGGTACTTATTATACATGACTTCTTCAGCCCTTTGCTTAGGGAGGAAAAAGAGCATGAAATAGCTTTCCTGATTGTGAATGCTTAACAATTCTTAGATCATAACTGGACCTGATTATTCTAGATACATACTATCTTTTTTCTACATATGCACCTTAGGTTTAAGAGTCCAGGCTGAGGGAGGCTAAGAAGAACAAATATTCAGAAAATATGATATCCTGTTTTCCATGGAAGAGCTGTACATAATCAAGGACAATAAAAAAAAAACTGCATTACTCAAAGAGGGCTTTCCATAATACCCTGTAAAGCATTGGATGCTCTTTAAAATTGACTTATTGATGTCAAGAGAGGGAGCATAATGAACACTGCACAGACGTGATCAAGAAATGTGGTGTATGTAAAAATAAAATCTAATTGTTACTTGCTGAACCCATCAAACAAGATACGTTGTCCCACTAGGCAGCCTTATGGAAAGAGCATTGCAATAAGCCACCCTATGCTGCTTATAACAGAAGCTGAAATGAGGCTCTCAGCATCCAGCACATGACATACAGTCTCTATATGTTCACTCAAATTTCCTATACCTTTATCATCATTATCTATGTCTGCACACTGAGAGTTGGTGCTCAGGTAATGACCATTCAAGGTTCTCAATAAACGAAGGTTCATGAAGTTAGTTAGACTTGGCAAAGTATCCTAGTTTATGTGATACTCTTCCAACTCAACATTTATTAAGCACCTATTGTGTATAAAGTATCACACTGGCACCTCAAGGTATACAACCTCTGTTGAAAGGAATAGGTCTGATGTAAACATAACTACAGCTGATATCAGAATATGACAAAGGCATTAAGAGGAATAGAAAATGTTACCGGATTTCAGAGGACAACAAGATCAGAACTGATTGAGGTAATCAGAAAAGGCTTTATGAGGGAAGAACAGACATGGCTTTAAATAAGCATAAAACGGGGTTTGATAGAGTAGAGAGGGGTGGTGGTAGTGGACTTATTAATAAAAAAGTAAAAAACTAAGTAGGACTTCAGGTCTTTCACTAAAAGGATGTTTTTGAAATTTTGATTTTATAGATTATGTACTTTCTTCCTCCCTTATTTTCTTATGAAATCCACTTTGTTTAATACATATTATTTAATGTAGTGTTTCAAAAATGTGGTATGTGTAGTGTCACCTCAAGTATGTAGATGATATTTATATGCAGTACGCAGACCAATAGGCCAATATTTTATATTTTTAGGATTCATGTGTTTAGTTTGATACAAAGTTGAAAAGCATTGCAACCCATATGTCAACCCATGATTTAATGGATATTATGGCTTAGGAAGTATAAAAAGTAACCAAGAGGCTTGATTTAAAGAAAATATTGATTAAATAATAATACAGTTCTAGGGAACTCCTTTTCCTAATCACAAGTGTATGTTTAAATATATGAAAATATTGGGGAAACCTATGAAGTCTATGATCACAAAAACTAATGCAAAATTAACCTGTAAATAAAAGATATTATTTCTGCTCATAAAATGCTCATAAGATTTTGTTTTAAAGAATTGTATGGTATGGGAAATGTAGTGATGAAAAAAAATACAATTTTTAGTCACATTGTACCTAAACTCCCCTAGTGCCAGACTCATTATTTGGAAGGAACAATGCTACCTGATAATGAACTATTTTCTATTCAAGGCAGCAAGTCAAATATTCGTTTCTCATTAATAATTCAATGTGACAAATTTATTACCTTGAAGGTGCTGCAAGTCAATTAGACAATGGGAAATTGTGTCTTCCTTTCAACCCACTTAGTTGGCTTCCAAGTGTGACATTTATCAAAACCTTGACTTTTAGTGTAAACTTTATTATATGAGTTGGGGTTTGAGTTGACACTGGACATGCTTAACCAACCCTCAGTGTGTGGGGCTCAAGAGCCTTCAGAGATGTCTAGCTAATCGTTGCTGATATTTTGCCATAGAATATCAGAGTCTGGTTATACAGTGTCATTGTTTCTAATGCTGGGCATGGAGAAACTATCCTTAAGATCTTTTTGAATTGTATACATTTTTTAGTATTTGCATATGTTTTATCTTTGATGAATCTCATGATCTTCAAAATGGTGGGACTGGACTAGTATGTGTTTGCCAAAGTGTGATCTGTGTGCCACTAGTAGCACATTAAATTCTTTTAGGTAACACACAGATGAACATATTTATTTCAATATTTATAGATTTATTTTAATGTATATTATAATAATATAGATAGCACAAATATCCATCATTTTATATATATTATGGCATATAACTAGGCTAAAGTCAATATTTAAATAAAAGTTAAAAGTTAATTTAAATAAAATATTGAATAAATAGTAGTACTGCTAAAATGTAATATAGATTAAAAATCCCTAATCCAAAAACGTAAAATCTGAAATGCTCCAAAATCTGAAACTTGTTGAGTGCTGGTATGATGCCACAAGTGTAAAATTCCACATCTGATCTCATGTACACAAACTATGTTTCATGCATGAAATTTTAAAAAATATTGTATAAAATTACTTTCAGGCTTTGTATATAAGGCATATAGGAAACATAAATAAATTTTGTGTTTAGATTTGGGTTTTATTCCCAAGATATCATCCTTAAATATTCCAAAACCTGAAAAAAATAAAAAATCTGAGGCCCAAGCATTCTGGATAAGGGATACTCAATCTGCACATGGAAACTTACAGTACTGGTAATACTGTAAGTTCCCAAGCATTCTGGATAAGGGATACTCAATCTGCACGTGGAAACTTACAGTACTGGTAATAGGGTTTGGCTGTGTCCTCACCCAAATCTCATCTTGAATTGTAGTTCGCATAATCCCCATGTGTTGTGGGAGAGACTAGGTGGAAATAATTGATTCATGGGGGCAGTTTCCCCCATCCTGCTCTTGTGATAGTGAGTTCGTTCTCACGAAATCTGATGATTGTATAAGGGGCTTCCCCCTTAGCTGCACACTCATTCTTCTCCTTCCTGCCACCAAGTGAAGAAGGATGTGTTTGCTTCTCCTTCCACCACAATTGTGAGTTTCCTGAGGCCTCCCCAGCCATGTTGAACTGTGAGTCAATTAAACCTCTTTCCTTTATAAATTACCCAGTCTTTGTTACGTCTTTACCAGTGTGAGAATGGACTAATACAATTGGCAATTCATGAATATGGAAAAAATTGTGGAGGTGGAGATGGATGCCTAACTTTGGGGAAACACTGCAATCTGTGAGCAGGATTTGCTTTATAAATTAGGTAGAATTCATGTGTAATGTGAAGGGCATCAGAAGTTCTCTTCAATCTAAAGGGTGTTCCCTGATCAGCCTTCCTGAGACTGGCATTATCAGTATATCGCCATAAGGCCCTTCTCAAAGAAATATGCATTTAAACTGCGTGAAAACATTATGGTATATGATAATCTACCAATACATCATTAAGGGTTGGTTTAATCTGATTATCAAATCCATTGTTTCCTATGTACTGCAACAAAGAGTAGAATCCTGAGCAACAGTGACATGGGATCAGCAAGGTCTTAATGTTAGGGCAGGGATGGAAAAGTCTGGTCCATGGATTTCTACCTCTGTGTTCGGTTAGGGTGCCTCAAAAAGAGACTGCTTTCAGGACCCCATGCTATCGCTTTGGTTATTACACTCACTCAGATAGGTACTCCTGTAAGAAATTATACTATACTAATCCAACCAGAGGGGATGCATAAATTAGGGATAGATTATTCCCATGATAAAATGATGATCTGGTTTACCAAAGGATTCAGTGCTGGGCTATTTTAAGTGTAGAGCTTCCTTAACATACTTAAGTGTTTGTTGTAAGACCATAAATACTTGAGAAAATGACCAAAGGAGACACCAAACTTTAGAACAAAAATGTTAGGATTGGCCAGGCATAGTGTCTCACACCTGTAATACCAGCACTTTGGGAGGCAGAGGCAGGCAGACCACCTGAGGTCAGAAGTTCAAGACCAGCCTGGCAAATATGGTGAAACCCTGTCTCTACTAAAAATACAAAAATTAGCCAGGTGTGGTGGGGTGTGCCTGTAATCCCAGCTACTCAGGAGGCTGAGACAGAAGAATCGCTTGAACCCAGGAGGCAGAGGTTACAGTGAGCCGAGATCATGCCACTGCACTCTAGCGTGGGCAACAAAGAGCGAAACTCCATCTAAAAAAAAAGGATCAAATGTCCACAGAAGTTCCCTCCAAAATGAAGATAAAATGTCTTGAAGAGTTAAGTGAAGAAAGTAGAGTTTGGTTTTCAGTTCAGTTTACTTGCAACATATTAAAAAATTCATTTTGTTAAATGAAACTCATGCTTTTGGTATTTTATTAATATTTTATTATATCACATTTTTTCCCTTAGTTTTCCCAGCGCTTCCTAGGCAACAAAATGACCTTTAAATTATTTCTTCCAGTCCTTTGCATATCAGGAAATGCTTTATTTCTGTGGTTCCATTTGTGCCTTTGCAGAGTGTGTTTGGCCATGGAGATTAATAATACTCTCTATTGTAGTATATACTTGGTTCTATTCTGGATCTGCTGATAGTCTTGATCTTTTCAAAATATTCTTATATATTGATTCTTTAATACTAGAGTTCTTTCTCAAACCTGTGAAAGAAATGAGAATACCATGTCAATATAGGATATATTTAAGTAGTGAGAGTTCCATTAGGGTGGAACCCAATGACCAACAGCAACCCAGAAGGCCCCTTGGCCCTCTGTTGGTGCAATGGTTCACTTTACTGAATAGGTTTTTATTTGTCAGCAAGGCTCAAACCCTTTTTTCCCCCCAATTTGACAGCTGTTAGGCATATGAATGTGAGGTGGGTGTTGGAGTAGAGTATATATTATTTAGGTTGAGAATTGAGAGTGGAAGGTAATCAAGAGATATGAGCAGAAGGGAGATGTGCCTAATAAGGCAAAGAGGAATATTTGGATATCTGGAAACATTTATTGAAAGCCCTGGAGCCAGGAGGAACTATTTTCTCAATGACAATTTCTTTGAAATATGTAAAGATTATTAGCCACTTTTCTCTGTCTCTCCCAGATCTCCCTAGTTGGGTCTATGGTTTTATCATGATTGTTATAGTCCTGAGTAAATTCTGTCAAAGTCAAGGTATTTATTAATGGTGTCCTCCTGCACCTCCTGAACACCCCTAAAAAGTTTTGTGAAGCTTGGAATTAGGTTAGTCGTCATTCACAAAATTCTGGTTATACTGTCTAATACTACTATCTAGTTCTCACTTCCCCTAGAATTAGAATTACAACCTGAATCCTGGCTCAAGAGATGTTTTCATTGAATGTCAAGACCATTATCCTGTGATTGCTTTGTTGTCTGTCATAAAGGTATGCTCTCTGAACCCAGAATTTAAAGTTAGGCTCTATGTTGGGTCAGAATCCTTGAGGATTGTGTCTGCTTGGTATCAGTTTATTCCTGCTTCAAAGGACCTGGTGTCGTTTCTATCTAGTGTTGTCCACCTGAGCTATAACAAAAATAAGTGCAGGCAGGGGCTGTAAAATCATCCTGTTTCAGAGAAAGAAACCTTATTTGGAATCAAGTTCATTTTATCTTTGCTTATTTAATTGTGTGTGTGTGTGTGTATCTATCTATCTATCTATCTATCTATCTATCTATCTATCTATCTATCTATGTCTCTAGATATTTGGTCCACAGTTTGCTGCATTCAACTCAACTCCCAAAAATGTATATCTCAATCTGTTCTTAAAGCAGGAGACAGGGACAGAAAAAAGTGAGAAGACAGTGTGTATTAACAGAAAGCACATCCTGATTTCTACTTTGTCTTCAATATACTTTCTGCCAAACTAGAAGTAGAAGGGAACTTCCTCAACCTGATGAAGATCATCTTTGAAAAATCCACAACTAACATTTAATATTATGCTTAATGGTGAAAATAGGATGCTTTACCCTTAAGATCAGGAATAAGACAAGGTAGTCCAATGTCAAACTTTCTATTCGACACTGTATTGGTGGCTCTGGCCAGTGTAATTAGGCAAGGCAAAGAAATAAATAGCATACAGATTGGAAGGAAGGAGTAAAACTATCTCGCCTTGCAGATGATGTAATTTTCTGAATAGAAAATTCTGAGGCATCCACAAAGTCTGTTGGAAATATTAAACAAGTTCAGCAAGGTTGCAGGATACAAGGTTAATATTAAAAAAATAATTATATTTCTAAGCACCAACAGTAAATAATACAAAAATGAAATTAAGAAAACAGTTCAATTTGCAATAGAATGAAAGAGAATAAAACACTTACAAATAAATCTAACAAAAGAAGTGAAAAATTTGCACACTAAAAACTACAAACCCATCATTAAAAGAAATTAAAGTAGACCTAAATAAATGGATAAACATCCTATGTTCATGGATCAGAAGACTTAATATTGTTAAAATGGCGATACCCTCCAAACTGATTGATAGATACAATGTGATCCCTAAAAAAATCCCAGATGGCTTCTTTGCAGTAGTTGACAAGCTGATCATTAACTTCATATAAAAATTCAAGAGACCCACAATAGCAAACATAACCTTGAAGAAGAACAAAGTTGAAGGATTCACATTTTCTGATATCAAAACTAAGCACAAGGCTATAGTAATCAAGACAGTGTGATATTGGCAAAGGGATAGACATATGGGTTAGTGGAATAGAGTTGAGAGTCCAGAAATAAACCCACACATTTATGGTCAATTGATATTCAACAAGGATGCCAAGAGAATTTAATAGGGAAAATAACATTATTTTTAAAATTCAAGAGACCCACAATAGCAAAAATAACCTTGAAAAAGAAGAAAGTTGAAGGACTCACATTTTCTGATATCAAAACTCAGCACAAGGCTATAGTAATCAAGACAGTGTGATATTGGCAAAGGGATAGACATATGGGTTAGTGGAATAGAATTGAGAGTCCAGAAATAAACCCACACATTTATGGTCAATTGATATTCAACAAGGATGCCAAGAGAATTTAATAGGGAAAATAACATTATTTTTAAAAATGGTGCTGACACAACTGGATATCCTCATGCAAAAGAGTGAAGTTGTTTCCCTCCCAAACACCATATGCAAATATTAACTCAAAATGAATTAAATACCTAAACTTAACACTTAAAACTGTAAGTATTTATGAGAAAACATAAGGGCAAATCTTCATGACCTTGGGTTAGGCAGTGGTTTTTTAGATATGACAACAAAAGCAAAGGCAACCGAGAGAGAGAGAGAGAAAGAGAAGGAGAGAGAGAGAAATTGTACTTCATTGAAATTAAAAAAAAATTTTTTGTGCATCAAGAGCACCATCAAGAAAGTGAAAGAACAACCCATGGAATGGAAGAAGATATTTGCAAATCATATATCCGATAAGGGATTTGTATACTGAATACATAAGTACTCTTACTGTTCAACAATAAAAAAATGAATAATCCAGTTTAAAAATTGGCAATGAATTTGAATAAACATTTCCGCAAAGAATATATATAAATGTCTAAGAAGCACGTGAAAAGATGCTCAACATCATTAGCAGTCAAAGTAATGCAATGTAAGACCACAATGAGAAATTGCTTCATGTCCACTAGGTGGCTACAGTAGAAGAGGCAGATACTAACAAGTGTTGACGAGGATTTGAAGACATTGGAATTCTCAATCATTCCAGGGTAGGAATGTGAAATGGTGCAGCCGTTTTGGAAAACAGCTTGAAAGTTCCTCAAAAAGTTAAACGTAGCGTTACCCTATGACCCAGAAATTCCACTCCTAGGTGTATGCCCAAGATAAATGCAAGTCCATGTCCACACAAAAACATGTACATGAATGTTCATAGCAGCATTAGTCATAATAGCCACAAAACTGGAAACAATTCAAATGTCCAACAATGAATGGATAGATAAAATGTGCTATATGTATACAGTGGAATATTGTTTGGCCATAGAAAAACATGATGAATGTTAAAACATGGATGAACCTTGAAAACTTACGCAAAATGAAAGAAGCTAAACACAAAAGGCTACATATTGTATGATTACATGTATATAAAATGTGCGGAGCATAAATTTACAGAAAGAGAGGTTATTGTTTTCTAGGGTCTGGGAGGAGTAAAGAGGTGGGGAGTAACTGCTAATGAGTATGGAATTCTTTTGTAGGGGGTAATAAAAATGTTCTGGAATTAGACAGCAGTAATGCTTTCACAATCTTGTGCAAAAACACTAACGCATACACTTAAAATGGTGAATGTGGCCAAGTGTGGTGGCTCATGCCTGTAATCCCAGCACTTTGGGAGGCTGAGGTGGGCGGATCACTTGAACCCAGGAGTTTGAGATCAGCCCGGCCAACATGGCAAAACCCCGTCTCTACTAAAAATACAAAAAATTAGCCAGGCGTTGTGGTGGGATCCTGTAATCCCAGATACTCAGGATGCTGAGGCAGGGGTATCACTTGAACCCTGGAGATGGAGTTTGCAGTGAGTCGAGATCATGCCACTGCACTCCAACCTGGGAGACAGAGACTCTGTCTCAAAAAAAAAAAAAAATTAAAAGGTGAATTTTATGGTAGTGAATTATATCTCAATAAAAGTGATTTAAAAGTATATCGCCTTATCTGTGAGATCTTAGGCAAGTCACTCAAGCTTTCTTTATCTTGGTTTTTTCTTTTGTTAAATAAAGGAGAAAACAATTTCTGCCCTTTCTACCATGCAAGGGTAGGATGAAGATCAACTGTGATAAAATTTGTAAAGCATAAAAGGCTTTACAAATTCAAAGGCTTGTTTATTGTATGTTTCTAATTTGTCTCCATTGCTTGTGGGTGGGTACTTGTCTGTCACCTGCCACTACTGAATCTGGAAGATCTGTGTGTAGTTAGGTTTGGGATTATGAGGCTTAAAAAGCCAACGATTTCATTTTCTTATTATGCCTTGTTCCCTCACCCCTCTACCCCCAAGTTTTTACACATACACATTTCCAGCTCAGTAATAAGGAAAGTCCTGTTTTCTTCCTTCCCAAAGGGGAAATGCAAGAAATTGCATTAAAATGCATGGCAAGCTTTTAAGAAACTTGATTTTAGGATGGAAAAAATAAATACAGCCCACAGTTGAAAGCACAACAGGGGGGCCAGCAAAGTGGCTACGTGACTAATCTCCCTTTTTGTGTTAGAGCCTCACTTTTTCATACTGTTCAAGTTGTTTTAGATCAAATAATGGGCAATAAACCCTTCCAAATTGTTGTGTTGTTAATTCTGCCTTTCTGATCGAAGCCAGTAGGCTGGGATGTGGGTGGAACCTGGCACTCCTAACAGAAGCACAGTCAAATGTAGTTGAAAGATGTGTCTATACACACATATAGACACATGCAAACTTGTGCACATGTGTCTTCCTTTATTTTATTTGATTGTGCCATTTGTGTATAACTCCTCAGGGTATAAATCAGTTTAACATTAATTAAAATGTATGAAGCCTCATAAAATGGTATTAAAATGCCAGGCTTCAGTTGCCACCCCTTTAGAAAAGGTCTATAAAAACGATAAATCTTGCCCTGCTCATCTTTTTCACCCTGTCTTTTTTATATTCATTCATACATACACAGATCTCACAAACCCCTTTTCTGCTGCACTTTGCTTGAGTCTCTACAATAGCTCCCTGTTGCTCTCTGGGTCACTCTGAGTGCTTCAGACTGGTTTTTATAGCCTGCAATAAATTGATCCTACCTCGGCTTCCCAAGCCTGCCTCTTTTTGCTCCCCAGCAAAGATCCTCCACTTCGGGTCTGCATCCTCACTGCTTCCTGCCCACTCTATGCTTATTCTTCCCTTCCTACTCCTCATGGCTTATCTGTAGCTTTCCAATTTTTTTCTAAATTTTTCTTCCTTTGCCTTTATGAAGGCCCTTGGTAATACTTTAGCTCATAATAATCTCTGTTTTCACTGAGCTCTTATAGCACCTAAAGTCTCTGACAAGTCGTCTTAACCACGGTGTTGCAATACTAGTTATGAAATGTGTTTTAATTTGGTACAGATAATTATATATATTATTTAAGTGGCTATCACATGTATATATACACACACGTGTATATATGTGTGTGTATATATATCGCATATACACACATGTATATATATACACACGTATATACACGCATATATATACGCACACATAAAGTGCTGGAATACACACGTGTATGTGTGTATATATATGTGTGATAGCCACTTAAATTATATATATTCAAATTGATTAGTCCTATAATAGTCAAGTCTTTCAATCACCCATATTCAGATAGGTGTGATATCTTGGGTAGGGGAGAAAGGCTGAGATTATTAGAATTCTGGATACTATTGTATGATTATCTTAAGCATGTGAAGATTCATTCATACATTTATTCAATAAATATTTACTGAGCACCTACACTGTTTCAAGTATAGGAAACATTATTCATTATATGTGTTGTAGTGGGGAACAAGGTTGAGAACTGCCGTCTTATACCACACAATTTAGCCCCGACTATATATTGTCGGATATTTCTCCCTAATTTTTCCTTGGGGTTAAGTTTTGTTTCACCAGCCCCAGCTGAGGACTTTTGAAGTCAGTGAAGACTATTTTAACCCTCTGTAGCAACTAGTACAACAATGGCACGTTGTGGATGCTTAATAAGAATCAGTGATTGATTAAAATATTGTTCATGAGAAACAAAGATTTTGGGAAAATTGAAGCACACATGAGAAGTCAGAGAAGCTCATATTCATATCTGTCCACTTAAAATTATATGCTATTAAGTTGTCATCATCTCAGGCTTTATTTCAATTTTTCATCCTCTACCTGAAATTACACTAATTAATGAATGGATTGTAAGTCTGGATGTTCTAGGGTGTTTGATTATTTATTTTTTTATGCATCTAAAATTTGATAGCTTAAGAATTTAAAATATATATTTAGAAAATAGAATGAATGTAGGCAGGAAAGGGATTTTAAAATAACGTGTATAATTTGCTAGTAATTGGAATTGGATTACAAAATAGAATCAGAGAATTTCAGAGCTAGAAGGGACTTTAACAAAAATCTAGTCCAAACCACTTATTTTACAGATGAGGAAATTGAGGTCCAGTCAGGGTAAGGACTTTCTCAAGGTCACACAATCTGAGAAAACAAATGAATGTTCTCAGTTATCTGGATGCACATGTACTGCTCCAGTACCCTGGTTTTATTTGTTAAGAATGGCAAAAGCATAGAAAGGTAAAATGAATGTATGTCTATTACCTGGGAAATAGCCTGCAAAATGACAAAGCTGACACACTCATTGACATAGTAAATTGTAAGTGGCTTAAAGAAATTTGTTAACAATTTTTCCAGCCAAATGGTGCAAAATGAGGAAAGACAATAAATAATCCTGAAATGATCAATGTCGTGATGGTCTCCTGAAAAGGACAAGGACTAACTAATCCCATGCTCCTCACTTAATTACACTTAATCACAATTGTTTCCTAAACTTCCAGCATGATTTCAGAATACACGAACAAGGAAGTGTTTAAAATAAGAAAGTATGCCATTCTAGGCCAGGCATGGTGGCTCACACCTGTAATCCCAGCACTTTGGGAGGCCCAGGCGGGCGGATTACTTGGATCCAGGAGCTTTAAGACCAGACTGGCCAACATGGCAAAACCCCATCTCTACTAAAAATAAAAAAATTAGCCAGACATGGTGGTGGGGGGCTGTAATCCTAGCTACTTGGGAGGCTGAGGCAGGAAGGATTGCTTGAATCCAGGAGGTGGAGGTTACAGTGATTGCAGTGAGTCAAGATTCTGCCACTGCGCTCCGGCCTGGGCGACAGAGCAAGACTCTGTAAGTATGCCATTCTTATGGTTTTCAGCATAGTTCTATTTCAGCTCTTTTTTTTTTTTTTTTTACATCATCCCTTCAAACTTCAGCACAAAAGTATTCTTGTCGTCATTATCTGGTTGATAATTATTTATCTTTTTACTTATAGCCTATCTTCCACATATATATTGTACTGTACAATTTCGCTACAACAATGTTTACTAAAGAGTAGCTTTTAGTGTTAAGTGAACTAGAATTGTTCCTTATTTTAATTTTTTTTTTTTTTTTTTTTTGAGACAGAGTCTCTCTCTGTCACCCAGGCCGGAGTGTAGTGGCATGATCTCGGCTCACTGCAACCTCTGCCTCCCAGGTTCAAGCAATTCTCCTGCCTCAGTCTCCCGAGTAGCTGGGACTACAGGTGTACATCACCACGGCTGGTTAATTTTTGTATATTTAGTAGAGACGGGGTTTCACCATGTTGGCCATGCTGATCTCAAACTCCTGACATCATGAGCCACCCGCCTCGGCCTCCCAAAGTGCTGGAATTACAGGCGTGAGCCACTGCACCCGGCCTTCTGTATTTTAATATTTTGTGATTACATACATGAATCATATTATTTAGTAGAAAATCTGTTACCAACGGGCTCTCCCTTTGAGGTGCTTATGCTCATCAGAGAAACTTTCAGAGCTGGAATGGACCTTAGAGAACCCCCAGTGCACCATTTCCTTGAGCGTCAGGGTGCGCTCCTTGGAATACTATCTCTGGACTATGACCAGTGAAAAGGAGTTACTTGATCAATTAAGTTTTGGAGACACATAGCATAGTCTGTTTCCTTCAGAGAGGTTTCCAATCTAAGTGAGTACACTTTAGGGCTCTGAGAAGCATTGTAATAAGAAACCTGCTTAATTCCATCCAATGTTAACCCTCATCTTTGCATAACACTAATATTCTAGCAAACAAGATTTTTGATGAATACACTTTGGGAGATAAACTGATTTAGGCAATCTCCCTTTTTACTGATTAGAAAACCAAGGATTTGTGAGGGAAAGTGACTTACCCAGGGTTGCTAGCTCCTTTGTAGCAGAGCTGCGATTATATGTCAATTTTTGTTGCTGGGTGCAATACACTTTGGAGGGTATAATTAGTGAAGTGTATGATATTGAGGATAACAGGACAAAGTGTTAGTGCATTTCTATTCTACCCCCTTTACTTCCCTTTTTATTTGCCACAGATTGCTTTCTCATGACATTTTTCTCTAAAGCAGTTACAATGAAATCTATCATAAATGCCTTTTGGTTCTTTAACTTTTCTCATCAATGTTATAGGTAATAAACTCTGATATGCCTCATGGTTATGTAATTTCCCTAATTCTTCATGTGGCTAGATACTTCTCACCCTTCAGATCTCAGCCTAAATGCTACCTCTTCAGTGAGACCTCCTCTAACCACTATAAGTTATCCTTTCCCCTCCCATACCAGTATTCTCAATTGCAGCCCTACGTTCCTTTCGTTTATGGCACTGCACAGTTGTATCTCAGCTGTTTTACTCACCATGTGCCCTCAACACAATGCCTGACCCATAGGTGATGCTCAATAAAAGTATTTAGTGAATAAATGAATGAGTAAAACAAGGAAACAAAACTCCCTGTTGACAGTTTCCAATAGATAAAAATGCCTCCCTTTACCTTCCTAGAACCCCTGAATTCTTTATAACTTTTGGTTTGTTGGAAGATTCACTGGGTAATTTGTGGGATTCCTGATCCATCAATGTGACAAAAATTGCCTGCATATTCTACCCCTGGACCCATTTCTCCGCAAGTCAAATAACACCATTTATCTCCTCCATTAAATGAAGGATATGATACAATATCCCCAAAAAGAGCGTTTTAGGATTTCCAGAAGTTTAGTGGGGAGATTTAGTGGAAACATTTGCCACAAAGGTAACAGACAAAAGACAGGCCTCCAGCACAGAATTAAGAGATACTTTGATCGATACGGTAGATTAGGTTATTATTCAAAAACATCTTCTTCCTCCTCTCAACCCCAGAGGATAAGTACATCTTCCAGTCCCTTGACTTTGAACACTTACCTTGGCCAATGGGATAATAACAGATGTGATGTAAGCAGAGACATGAAATACGCTTGTGTAGTTGAGCTTGGTCTCTTGTGTCTCTGCTATCTCCATAAGAAGAGCTGCATCTTCAGCCTGGGATCCAGAATAAATATATGTAAGCAGATTTCAGCTTGTCCTTTAACAAGGAGCTAAGCCCAGATGGACATGCAGCCTGAAGTAGAAGTGCTGGCCAAGCCAAACCCAGCCTAGATCAGCCAACCTCTTGCCAATCTGCAGATTAATGAATGACAATGAAAGATGTTCTTTAAAACACTGAGTTTGAGGTGGTTTTAATTTTTTTTTCTTTACTAGCAATAGCTGACTGATACAATTTACTTCTGTTCAATCACCCTAATTTTACCAGGGTGTTTCAGGTATTTTGGGGTACTTCATTATGATCTCTTTGAGAAAACACTTGCCAATGTCTTTCTAGTCTATGGAGAGACCCACTTTTGCTGTATGTTTTGATAAGACAGCTTATCAATTTAGTTGATGACCAGGATTAGAGAGGTGGGATGGAACTAAACTGATCTTTTTTTTTTTTTTTTTTTTTTTTTTTTTTTTGACAGAGTCTCACTCTGTCGCCCGGGTTGGAATATAGTGGCATGATCTTGGCTCACAGCAACCTCTGCCTCCCGGGTTCAAGCAATTCTCATGCCTCAGCCTCCTGAGTAGCTGGGATTACAGGCGCGTGCCACCATGTCCAGCTAATTTTTGTATTTTTAGTAGCGACAGGGTTTCACCATGTTGGCCAGGCTGGTATTGAACTCCTGAGCTCAAGCGATCCTCCTGCCTTGGCCTCCCAAAGTGCTGGGATTACAGGCATGAGTCACCGTGCCCGGCCTAAATTGATCTTGATAAGAAAGGGGAAGAAAGTTGAATGAAGATGGGAACAAGAAAGGAAGAAACTGGCAAATTGGCAGCTAGTTGTTGAAGAGGAACTTTGGGAGATAAATGCCTTCTGAGGATTTTGATTAGTTGTTTGCTGTTTGATGTTAACTTTTTCCTCCTCCTCACTACACAATCGTTAGTACGATTTACATTGTCCACTGCTGCTTTATAGAGTGTTTATCTTTTAATGTCATGTAGTTTGGATTTGTGGTTGACATGGCAGTTCCATAGGCTATCCAAAGGCCTAGGTTTTTAACACCTAGGTTATAACTGTCAAACTATGAAAGCATTGGGGTGTATCTATACAATCCAGGAAGGGGGACCACTCGAGTATAGAAAATGGTTCTTCACAAACTAACGACAACATCGTAAGTGCTAAGTGCTCACAGGTGTTCATTGTTTTTCTTCCACTGACCACTTTTCCTCTCTCTTTTCTCTCTTCTGCCCAGATTTGGGTTAGTATTTGAGAGATACCATGAAGACTCCTCCTGCTCTTAACTAAATATTAACCACTGGTCTGTCCTTGTGCCTGAAACTCCAATATTAGAGGTTTATTCATTTGGATTCAGGCATAATGTGCTCTAAAATACAATTAATTAGTATATAGTGGGCACTTGATAAACATTTGCTCACTGAATAAACACTTTAGTAAGAATTTTCTTATAAGAGAAGTGCATTAGATGGGCATTTTTTTTTATGGGGATAGAATACAATAGAATTATTTTATTTTGTTTTATTTCGTTTTGGATTATGAAATTAGTTGGGCATGGTAGCTCCTGCCTATAGTCCCAGCACTTTGGGAGACTGAGGCAGGAAGAGCGCTTGAGCTCAGGAGTTTAAGACCAGCCTGGGCAACATAGTGAGACCCTGTCTCTACAAAATTATTTTAAACATTAGCTGGGCATGGTGGTACATGCCTGTAGTTCCAGCTACTGGGGAGGCTAAGGCAAGAGGATCGCCTGAACCCAGGAGGTTAAGGCTGCAGTAAGCCATGATCTCACCACTGTACTCCAGCCTGGGTGACAGAATGAGACCCTGTCTCAAAAAACAAAACAAAACAAAAAAGGGATTATAAACTATTTCAACCAGGTGTGGTGGCTCGAACCTGTAATCCCAGCACTTTGGGAGGCCAAGGCGGGAGGATCACTTGAGCTCAGCAGTTTAAGACCAGCCTGGGTAACATAGTGAGACCATCTCTCTACAAAAAATAAAAAAAAACTGCTGATCTGAGGTGGGAGGAGTGCTCAAGCCAGGGAGGTCAAGGCTACAGTGAGCCGTGATTGTGTCACTGCACTCTAGCCTGGGTGACAGAGTGAGACCTTGTCTCAAAATAAAAAGAAAAAAAGAAAGAAAGAAAATGAAACATTTCAAACAGAAAAGTATAAAGAGTAACTTAATGAGCACCCATGATCCATAACCCAAAGTTAATAAAGCTAATGTCTTGCATTTTTGTAAAAAAATAAACCGCTAGAGAGTTGTAGCCCCCCTTGTACTCTACCCTTCACTGATTACATTGTTCTCCTCTTTCTCCTTAGGGGTAACCTATATCTTGTAGTTGATGTGTGTGCTTCCTATGCATGTTAGTGTATTTAAAACCACATATTAACATATACTATATCATATTACGACATAATATATGTAAATATATATGCAGACAATATATAATATTATTGTTGTTTTTGAAGTTTATATATATTGTTGATTCCCACATATCTAGATCCTTCATTTTACTTGCTGTCTTGTCTTACACTATATGACTATTAAACAATGTACTTAGTTCTCTTTTCATGAATGCTTAGATTGTCTCCTATTACAATACTGTGCAACATCCTTGAATATGCTACTTATTCATGTGTGCAAAAGTTTTCTAATATAAATGACTACAAGTGGAACTACTGGGCCTTAGGGAAGGTACATCTTCAAATACACTAAATACTGCCAAATTGCACTCCCATGTCATGTCCCTAAGTATATTTCCACAGCTAGTGTATGAAATTCCTCTTTTCTCTGTTTTCTTGACAGTGCTCTGCATTGTCAGTCTTCGCATTTTGCCAGAGGTAGAAATGGTACCTTGCTGTTTTAATGTGTATTATCTTGATAAGTATTGATATTGACCATATTTTCATATTTGTATTGGGAATTGGTATTTCCTCTTTTGTGAAATGCCTGTTGAAGTCTTTTACCCATTTTCCTATTATTTCTCTTGTAGATTTGTAGAAATTCATATATATTCTGGATCTCTATTTTTTGTCAGTCATATACAATGTAAATCCAATCAAAAGTTTGTTTTTTATTGTGTTTATGATGTATTTTGTAGTACAAAAGTTTTAAGTTTTCATGTAGTGAAACCTATCGATTTTTAAATTTATAGCTTATGTGTTTGAGTTTTAAGGAAGCCTAAGCATACTGAATACCTGAGAGAAAAGAGGACTAAATGGGCAAATGATGGAGAATGGAAACAAACTTCCCCTTCATTCTCCTTTTTCTCTCTTTCTTCTCCCATCATCTCTCCCCTTTTCTCCATCCTGAAATTAATGCCTCTATCAAAAAAATGAGGCTGCTTTCTGCTGTGATTTGTTCAATTTTACATCAAGATGTCTTTGGCTCTGGTCTGCTGGGCTGCTTTCTTCAATATCTTCTCATCTATTTCGTATCACTAATAAATGGCAGTGGAGACAAGTGGTTTGTGACTTTAGGGATAAAAATGAATAAATACACCTCAGAATTGAAATAATTGTGCCCAATGAGCTACTTCATATAATAAATAAGTAACAAGCAACAGATCTCATTTGGCGAATCTCTATTGTTTTTTAGTGAAGGAAGACTTTTTAAACAATCATTTTCTAAACCTTTATTACTTTAAATCACTACTGCAGCAACACAGTGCCATCTCCATCAACCTCTTCACAATCTAATCAAAATAATTGTAACTTGGGCAGGGGATCAGTGGAGGACTACGAAAACAGAAGAGCAATGTTGCAGCAAGCTTTTTCAGACTCCCACTAATTCTTCCTCATTGCCTCCACCCTCCACCACACATTGCAGCCTGAATTATTTAGTTACTGAAATCAATCCATTTTTCTCTGTTCAGTGGTTGGACAATAAAAGTAAGATTTACTGCAGCAAGTGAATAATAAAAAACGAATTAGCTGAAAACAAACAAAAAGCTGCTTACGTGGCAATCTTCTGTGTTAATCAAAACCTCGAGGACAGGTCGAGTGGATCAATAGTTGACTACAAGATGAAAAGAAGCAAAGCTTCCATGAGGGTGGGAGAAGAGGGAGATCTGGGGGTAAAAAAAGAAAGGCCTGAGGGCTGGGTTCATCAAAAGTGGCCAATGACAGTTTCATCAGTCCTTTGGTGGGCCCTGGATGTTTGAGAAATGACAGTGTTTTCTATGCACACATCAAAGTTCAGCTTGATTGTCTCATATGGGGAAGAAGGCCATCTGTCAGTATTCTCCAAATAATCTACATAATTGACTTTCAAACAAGCCTGAAAGAAACGAGCATTTATCACCCTAATTGTGGCAGGCGTTGTGCGTGTCACTGCCATTTTATCAAGATAATGGTGAAAGGCGCCCGGATTTCTTCTCTCCTGTCTTCTTCCAGATTTCTTTCAATTTGTATATTTAGTTACATTCTCCTTTGAGACCAAATTCAGAAAAATGTGAGATAGGCTGACTGGACCTAGAGCAGGGGGAAATTTTGCTTGCCTTTTGACAAACCCTGGATTCAGCCACCAGCCACCTGCCACCCTCCACCCTGCTCCTAGGGACTCAGCACTGTCTTAGTTAGTAGAAGAGAAACACCAAAAATTTCTGTACAAGGATGGACTACTGAGAAGCTCAATTCTGTAAACCTGGATCCCTTAAGTAGAAAAAGCAGGGCTTGAACTTCTCTTCAGGTTTTGGTGATGGGACAAGGAAGAGACATCCTCAGAACTAGCTTCTCTTGAGCTTCCAGCCCAAGCAAAATGGGCTAACTGGACCCCAGCACAAAGTGGAATATGTTAAGCGATGATGTCCTCATTCCTGTAGATCCAGGGTGGGACTGAGGGGGGTGCTGAGATTATCATGAAGTCCTCTCCTCCTCCTCCTCCTCCTCCTCCTCCTCCTCCTCCTCCTCCTCCTCCTCCTCCTCCTCCTCCTCCTCCTCCTCCTCCTCCTCCTCCTCCTCCTCCTCCTCCTCCTTCTTCTTCTTCTTCTTCTTCTTCTTCTTCTTCTTCTTCTTCTTCTTCTTTTAACACAATTACGGTCAAAACTAGAAGAGATCATCTCTTCTACAAATGAATCTAGCAACTCATATCTGTAGGAAATTGCTGCTCTACAAAACATATGTTTAAAAACGCATGTTAACTCTAGGATCTTCCCACAAATTCAAGATCCGGGACAATTCTGCCTTGAACAGACTTTTGTAATTTTCAAGGCAAAGGCCACTTTTTTCCTTTACCTTTCCAAATTCTGTGAACTGTGCTTCTTCATCAGGCTAGCTTTAGACATCCCCATCTTTCCTGTGTGTACATTGGGACAATAAAGACCTAGCATTGCCCAATATATGGCAGGTAGGAGCAGAGAGCAAATTGCTAAACTGGGGTTAAGTCGAAACTATATCTTTTAGAGGATTGTAGCCACAGAAGAAACGGAAGTATGTTTAGGTTTCCCAAGAATGTTTGAAAATGTGTGTTTGTCTGTCAGTAGCCAGATTTCTCTATAGATAGGTAAGTTAATCAGTAATCCATTAAAGGGGTGGTAGAAAGTGAGGCAAGGCTCTTGTTAACGAATAAGCCATTGAGAACAAAAATATGAATGAAAACAGTAGTCACATATCTGAGAATCATTCTCCTTCCTTGTAATCTTGAACCAGTTTTTGGTCGTAGGTATGGTGTACATATTTGAGCATATACACATAATAGCTCTCTATAAACATGACAATTTTCCAGTGTTGAAAGAGGGAAATATATAAGGCTTGAGTCATGGATATAAGACATTCTTTTTTACTTGTCCAGTTAAACTCCACTACTGAACTGTCTTTTCTGCTCTGTTTTCTCTCTGGTGCACACAGCATGTGGCGTTCTGTATTCTGATTAGAGAGTGGGATACAACAGCAGCATCCGGGCTGAATGGGGCAGGGAAAGTCCAACTGGTGCAACCAGTTATGATAGGCAGTGGAATTCAGCGATCTAGTAAGGAAATGAAGGTAAAACAAAAGCTGGGATAGAGAGGCAGATACATTTGTTTCCCTTGGCATGGCTGTCTCTATGCTGTAGTTCTTACTCAGTATGTTACGGTACAGTGGTATCCTTGAAGCCTTCCCAGTTCCATGATGAAATTTTAATCATTATGTAGATTGTATTTATGCCACAATTGAGAGATCCTACTTTGAGAGTGATGTGTGCTGCATGAAAGCAGAGCCACGTACAGCCTGCTTGAGGAAGACATAATAGGCATAACATGTCAGCCTGGCATCAAGGAAAAATTGTGTGTGTGTGTTTTGAAACATAGGAAATTTTTTCTTGTGGAAAAAACAGTTTGACTCGAATCACTTAGGGTTGAAGGGCAGTCAAAGGAATATGTAACTATATGTATTTTTATAAACACAGTGTGATACTGAAATACTGTAGTGGGGATTGTATTGTATTTATTGATCACTTGTTTAATGGTGTTGTGAGTCTTTTAATCTCTTCAAGTGTGCTGCCCCGAATGAATGCTAGTTTGTCAGCCCAGATGCAAAAGAGTAAATACTATCTGATTCCTTACATATGATGTTCAAGAATGGGCAAAAACCAATCCATAGTGATAGAGGAATTCACAACAGTGATTGTATGTGTACCTGGAAAGGACTGAAAAGAGACAATAGGAACTTTCTGGAGTGGTAGGAGTAGACTACAACTTGTTCCGAGCGGTAGTTACAGGGGTGTGTACATTTGTCATAACTCACCTAACTGAAAACCTAAAATCTGTGCATGCTATAGTATGTTAATGATCTCTCAATAAAAACTGGCAAATGCATTAAAAAAAAAAATTCCCAGGTCACAGAAATGCTAAGAGGGACTCATACTCTGGCTAATTCAAAGTTTGGCTACTTCAGTTTGATGCTATTTGTCATGGGTTTGTTAGGAGTTCCACGAATAACTTTCTTTTTTTTTTTTTTTAAATTTATTTATTATTATTATACTTTAAGTTGTAGGGTACATGTGCATAACGTACAGGTTTGTTACATATGTATACTTGTGCCATGTTGGTGTGCTGCACCCATCATCTCGTCATTTACATCAGGTATAACTCCCAATGCAATCCCTCCCCCCGCCCCCCTCCCCATGATAGGCCCTGGTGTGTGATGTTCCCCTTCCTGAGTCCAAGTGATCTCATTGTTCAGTTCCCACCTATGAGTGAGAACATGCGGTGTTTGGTTTTCTGTTCTTGTGATAGTTTGCTAAGAATGATGGTTTCCAGCTGCATCCATGTCCCTACAAAGGACTCAAACTCTTCCTTTTTGATGGCTGCATAGTATTCCATGGTGTATATGTGCCACATTTTCTTAATCCAATCTGTCACTGATGGACATTTGGGTTGATTCCAAGTCTTTGCTATTGTGAATAGTGCTGCAATAAACATACGTGTGCATGTGTCTTTATAGCAGCATAATTTATAATCCTTTGGGTATATACCCAGTAATGGGATGGCTGGGTCATATGGTACATCTAGTTCTAGATCCTTGAGGAATCGCCATACTGTTTTCCATAACGGTTAAACTAGTTTACAATCCCACCAACAGTGTAAAAGCGTTCCTATTTCTCCACATCCTATCCAGCACCTGTTGTTTCCTGACTTTTTAATGATCGCCATTCTAACTGGTGTGAGATGGTATCTCATTGTGGTTTTGATTTGCATTTCTCTGATGGCCAGTGATGATGAGCATTTTTTCATGTGTCTGTTGGCTGTATGAATGTCTTCTTTTGAGAAATGTCTGTTCATATCCTTTGCCCACTTTTTGATGGGGTTGTTTGTTTTTTTCTTGTCAATTTGTTTGAGTTCTTTGTAGGTTCTGGATATTAGCCCTTTGTCAGATGAGTAGATTGCAAAAATTTTCTCCCATTCTGTAGGTTGCCTGTTCACTCTGATGGTAGTTTCTTTTGCTGTGCAGAAGCTCTTTAGTTTAATGAGATCCCATTTGTCAATTTTGGCTTTTGCTGCCGTTGCTTTTGGTGTTTTAGACATGAAGTCTTTGCCCATGCCTATGTCCTGAATGGTACTACCTAGGTTTTCCTCTAGGATTTTTATGGTATTAGGTCTAACATTTAAGTCTCTAATCCATCTTGAATTAATTTTCGTATAAGGAGTAAGGAAAGGATCCAGTTTCAGCTTTCTACTTATGGCTAGCCAATTTTCCCAGCACCATTTATTAAATAGGGAATCCTTTCCCCATTTCTTGTTTCTGTCAGGTTTGTCAAAGATCAGATGGCTGTAGATGTGTGGTATTATTTCTGAGGACTCTGTTCTGTTCCATTGGTCTATATCTCTGTTTTGGTACCAGTACCATGCTGTTTTGGTTACTGTAGCCTTGTAGTATAGTTTGAAGTCAGGGAGCATGATGCCTCCAGCTTTGTTCTTTTGACTTAGGATTGTCTTGGAGATGCGGGCTCTTTTTTGGTTCCATATGGACTTTAAAGCAGTTTTTTCCAATTCTGTGAAGAAACTCATTGGTAGCTTGATGGGGATGGCATTGAATCTATAAATTACCTTGGGCAGTATGGCCATTTTCACGATATTGATTCTTCCTATCCATGAGCATGGTATGTTCTTCCATTTGTTTGTGTCCTCTTTTATTTCACTGAGCAGTGGTTTGTAGTTCTCCTTGAAGAGGTCCTTTACATCCCTTGTAAGTTGGATTCCTAGGTATTTGATTCTCTTTGAAGCAATTGTGAATGGAAGTTCATTCCTGATTTGGCTCTCTGTTTGTCTGTTACTGGTGTATAAGAATGCTTGTGATTTTTGCACATTAATTTTGTATCCTGAGACTTTGCTGAAGTTACTTATCAGCTTAAGGAGATTTTGGGCTGAGACAATGGGGTTTTCTAAATATACAATCATGTCATCTGCAAACAGGGACAATTTGACTTCTTCTTTTCCTAACTGAATACCCTTGATTTCTTTCTCTTGCCTAATTGCCCTAGCCAGAACTTCCAACACTATGTTGAATAGGAGTGGTGAGAGAGGGCATCCCTGTCTTGTGCCAGTTTTCCAAGGGAATTTTTCCAGTTTTTGCCCATTCAGTATGATATTGGCTGTGGGTGTGTCATAAATAGCTCTTATTATTTTGAGGTACGTTCCATCAATACCGAATTTATTGGGCGTTTTTTAGCATGAAGGGCTGTTGAATTTTGTCAAAAGCCTTTTCTGCATCTATTGAGATAATCATGTGGTTCTTGTCTTTGGTTCTGTTTATATGCTGGATTATGTTTATTGATTTGCGAATGTTGAACCAGTCTTGCATCCCAGGGATGAAGCCCACTTGATCATGGTGGATAAGCTTTTTGATGTGTTGCTGAATCCGGTTTGCCAGTATTTTATTGAGGATTTTTGCATCGATGTTCATCAGGGATATTGGTCTAAAATTCTCTTTTTTGTTGTGTCTCTGCCAGGCTTTGGTATCAGGATGATGTTGGCCTCATAAAATGAGTTAGGGAGGATTCCCTCTTTTTCTATTGATTGGAATAGTTTCAGAAGGAATGGTACCAACTCCTCCTTGTACCTCTGGTAGAATTCAGCTGTGAATCCATCTGGTCCTGGACTTTTTTTGGTTGGTAGGCTATTAATTATTGCCTCAATTTCAGAGCCTGCTATTGGTCTATTCAGGGATTCAACTTCTTCCTGGTTTAGTCTTGGAAGAGTGTAAGTGTCCAGGAAATTATCCATTTTTTCTAGATTTTCCAGTTTATTTGCGTAGAAGTGTTTATAGTATTCTCTGATGGTAGTTTGCATTTCTGTGGGGTCGGTGGTGATATCCCCTTTATCATTTTTAATTGCGTCGATTTGATTCCTCTCTCTTTTCTTCTTTATTAGTCTTGCTAGTGGTCTGTCAATTTTGTTGATCTTTTCAAAAAACCAACTCCTGGATTCATTGATTTTTTGGAGAGTTTTTTGTGTCTCTATCTCCTTCAGTTCTGCTCTGATCTTAGTTATTTCTTGCCTTCTGCTAGCTTTCGAATGTGTTTGCTCTTGCTTCTCTAGTTCTTTTAATTGCGATGTTAGAGTGTCAATTTTAGATCTTTCCTGCTTTCTCTTGTGGGCATTTAGCGCTATAAATTTCCCTCTACACACTGCTTTAAATGTGTCCCAGAGATTCTGGTATGTTGTATCTTTGTTCTCATTGGTTTCAAAGAACACCTTTATTTCTGCCTTCATTTCGTTATGTACCCAGTAGTCATTCAGGAGCAGGTTGTTCAGTTTCCATGTAGTTGAGTGGTTTTGATTGAGTTTCTTAGTCCTGAGTTCTAGTTTGATTGCACTGTGGTCTGAGAGACAGTTTGTTATAATTTCTGTTCTTGTACATTTGCTGAGGAGTGCTTTACTTCCAATTACGTGGTCAATTTTGGAGTAAGTACGATGTGGTGCTGAGAAGAATGTATATTCTGTTGATTTGGGGTGGAGAGTTCTATAGATGTCTATTAGGTCTGCTTGCTGCAGAGATGAGTTCAATTCCTGGATATCCTTGTTAACTTTCTGTCTCGTTGATCTGTCTAATGTTGACAGTGGAGTGTTGAAGTCTCCCATTATTATTGTATGGGAGTCTAAGTCTCTTTGTAAGTCTCTAAGGACTTGCTTTATGAATCTGGGTGCTCCTGTATTGGGTGCATATATATTTAGGATAGTTAGCTCTTCCTGTTGAATTGATCCCTTTACCATTATGTAATGTCCTTCTTTGTCTCTTTTGATCTTTGATGGTTTAAAATCTGTTTTATCAGAGACTAGTATTGCAACCCCCGCTTTTTTTTGTTCTCCATTTGCTTGGTAAATCTTCCTCCATCCCTTTATTTTGAGCCTATGTATGTCTCTGCGTGTGAGATGGGTCTCCTGAATACAGCAGACTGATGGGTCTTGACTCTTGATCCAGTTTGCCAGTCTGTGTCTTTTAATTGGAGCATTTAGTCCATTTACATTTAAGGTTAAGATTGTTATGTGTGAACTTGATCCTGCCATTATGATATTAACTGGTTATTTTGCTCGTTAGTTGATGCAGTTTCTTCCTAGCCTCGATGGTCTTTACATTTTGGCATGTTTTTGCAATGGCTGGTACAGGTTGTTCCTTTCCATGTTTAGTGCTTCCTTCAGGGTCTCTTGTAAGGCAGGCCTAGTGGTGACAAAATCTCTAAGCATTTGCTTATCTGTAAAGGATTTTATTTCTCCTTCACTTATGAAACTTAGTTTGGCTGGATATGAAATTCTGGGTTTAAAATTCTTTTCTTTAAGAATGTTGAATATTGGCCCCCACTCTCTTCTGGCTTGGAGAGTTTCTGCTGAGAGATCTGCTGTTAGTCTGATGGGCTTCCCTTTGTGGGTAACCCGACCTTTCTCTCTGGCTGCCCTTCAGATTTTTTCCTTCATTTCAACTTTGGTGAATCTGGCAATTATGTGTCTTGGAGTTGCTCTTCTCGAGGAGTATCTTTGTGGCGTTCTCTGTATTTCCTGGATTTGAATGTTGGCCTGCCCTACTAGGTTGGGGAAGTTCTCCTGGATGATATCCTGAAGAGTGTTTTCCAACTTGGTTCCATTTTCCCCCTCACTTTCAGGCACCCCAATCAGACGTAGATTTGGTCTTTTTACATAATCCCATACTTCTTGCAGGCTTTGTTCATTTCTTTTTCTTCTTTTTCCTTTTGGTTTCTCTTCTCGCTTCATTTCATTCATTTGATCCTCAATCGCTGATACTCTTTCTTCCAGTTGATCGAGTCGGTTACTGAAGCTTGTGCATTTGTCACGTATTTCTCGTGTCATGGTTTTCATCTCTTTCATTTCGTTTAGGACCTTCTCTGCATTAATTACTCTAGCCATCAATTCTTCCACTTTTTTTTCAAGATTTTTAGTTTCTTTGCGCTGGGTACGTAATTCCTCCTTTAGCTCTGAGAAATTTGATGGACTGAAGCCTTCTTCTCTCATCTCGTCAAAGTCATTCTCCGTCCAGCTTTGATCCGTTGCTGGCGATGAGCTGCGCTCCTTTGCCGGGGGAGATGCGCTCTTATTTTTTGAATTTCCAGCTTTTCTGCCCTGCTTTTTCCCCATCTTTGTGGTTTTATCTGCCTCTGGTCTTTGATGATGGTGATGTACTGATGGGGTTTTGGTGTAGGTGTCCTTCCTGTTTGATAGTTTTCCTTCTAACAGTCAGGACCCTCAGCTGTAGGTCTGTTGGAGATTGCTCGAGGTCCACTCCAGACCCTGTTTGCCTGGGTATCAGCAGCAGAGGCTGCAGAAGATAGAATATTTCTGAACAGCAAGTGTACCTGTCTGATTCTTGCTTTGGAAGCTTCCTCTCAGGGGTGTACTCCACCCTGTGAGGTGTGGGGTGTCAGACTGCCCCTAGTGGGGGATGTCTCCCAGTTAGGCTACTCAGGGGTCAGGGACCCACTTGAGCAGGGAGTCTGTCCCTTCTCAGATCTCAACCTCCGTGTTGGGAGATCCACTGCTCTCTTCAAAGCTGTCAGACAGAGTCGTTTGCGTCTGCAGAGGTTTCGGCTGCGTTTGCTATTGCCCTGTCCCCAGAGGTGGAGTCTACAGAGACAGGCAGGTTTCCTTGAGCTGCTGTGAGCTCCACCCAGTTCGAGCTTCCCAGCAGCTTTGTTTACCTACTTAAGCCTCAGCAATGGCGGGCGCCCCTCCTCCAGCCTCGCTGCTGCCTTGCCGGTAGATCACAGACTGCTGTGCTAGCAATGAAGGAGGCTCCGTGGGTGTGGGACCCTCCCGGCCAGGTGTGGGATATGATCTCCTGGTGTGCCTGTTTGCTTAAAGCGCAGTATTGGGGTGGGAGTTACCCGATTTTCCAGGTGTTGTGTGTCTCAGTTCCCCTGGCTAGGAAAAGGGATTCCCTTCCCCCTTGCGCTTCCCAGGTGAGGCGATGCCTCTCCCTGCTTCAGCTCTCGCTGGTCGGGCTGCAGCAGCTGACCAGCACCGATCGTCCGGCACTCCCCAGTGAGATGAACCCAGTACCTCAGTTGAAAATGCAGAAATCACGGGTCTTCTGTGTCACTCGCGCTGGGAGTTGGAGACTGGAGCTGTTCCTATTCGGCCATCTTGCTCCGCCTCCAACTTTCTTTACATACAAAATTCACTTCAAACAGAAGGACATCTCCTTTCATTTCACAGTTGGCAGTATAACTTTTTGTTGTTGCTTTAAGTGATATATTTCCCAAAGTCAGGGTGATTCTGTCTTAAATGTTACCCCATGTGGAACTCACTTCCTCTACAAACCTTTGCTTCTAGTGCTTCTCAGCTGAATGCAGTGCCCTCAGGTCTAGTGAGTGTCGGCTTCATTAATTGTTTCGCCCGCCAGAAGGTCCACCTGTTTCTAATTTATTGCTGTAAATCATCCAGCACCCAATACAGCCTGGTCCACAGGGCAAGGAGGTCAGCCAATGTTTGTTAAATAAAGTGATCATTATATGAATAAAAAGCTATATGTTTAAATAACTAATTAATTAGGATTAGGTCACAGGTTGGTCTCTGCTTTCTAGGAGCTCACAAAAAGGACGTGGACTAGGTGGCTACTTACATGGTGTAATTTGACGTAGCTTGTAAGAGGCTACATCTTATCCCGTGTATTACTCTTATTACCCTATTGCCTGTCTCTCTAACCTGTCTTGAGCTTCTCTATCATAAGTAAACTAGGCAACAAAAGTGGGGACACTTATTCCAGAAGGTCCCAGAAGAAGTACATCTATGCTAGTTTCCCGTAGTCTCTTTCATTCCTCTTCCATTACTGTTCCAGTATGGGTTGACAGTATGAACTACAGGAAATGAAAGAAGTTCTGGACTTCACATATATCCATTCAGTGTCTTAGCATGATGTGGTGTTAAGGTGCTGAGCTAGAGACAGCAGGCCAAGGGAATAATTGGTCCCTTTGGGGTGGTGGAGTAGAGAACGTGCTTCAATGACAGGGACCCCATTTTGAACATTTGCAAGAGGCAAATTTAGAACAAAGAGAATACCTCAAAAGGTGTGGTGTGGATTTCTGAACATAGTTTTTTGGAAAAGTTCAAAGCCATGGCTAAGAAACGACACTGAGTTAATGAGGAGCATTTTCATGCTTAAAGAGCCTCAAATATCTCTAACCTGGGAGATTGACAAGTTACAAGTTGAAGGAAACCAGGTTCTTCTTCATACTCCTCCAGTACACAAAGCTCTGAATACAATAAATACTTGGTTTTGAGCTGGGTTGGTGAATGTTGAAGTGTTTTCTGATGTTGTTGTTGTTGTTTTTAAAGTATGGCTACAGATTGTTGGAGCAGCCGCTCTGTGGAAACCTAGGACCTTGAAGAATAGTTTATTCTTTAAGGCTATTATGAACTTATCCTCCTCATGAGTATCCGGGCTTTCAGCTCCATAAAACCTGCAATAACTGCCATTTTAAGACTTACACCTGGTCATAACACAAAAGATTGATTGGGGCTTCCATCCTATAGGGAGGGAAGACAGCACTTTAAGATGTATGGCCTCCCAATAGATTTTTCATGAGAAAAGCCAAAAATGCTTCTTCAAGATTCATGCAGGCATATGTGGTCAGTGCCCAAGTCTGTAAATAACATACACATTATTTAAAGCTTATATTCTGACCCTTTGAGTCTGCAGTATCCTTATTACAGCCAATACTGTGTTAGAAGGATGAACTATGCTTTTAAAAAATTAGATTGAAATCTTTTAGGGAAAAAAGCACTGCCCCCTTCCCTATATTCTTCCATTTGCTTATCTCTTCGCCCCACTCTCCACCCAGTTCAGGAAAGTTTCTCTTAAATCAGCCTGATACTTTCAAGACTAGCATGGCTGTTGACAGTTTTATGCAACTAATAAAGAAGATTAAAAAATAAACAAACTCTGCAACTTTCCGTATTCTGAAGTCCAATGCAGAGGAAAAAAAAAAACCCTCTTGTGTGGGAAATGTAAAATGCCGCCTTGTTGGAGGGTGCTGGAAATATGATAGGAAAAAAAATGACTTCCATATATCTAAATGACATTTGAAAGAACAAAAATCAAGGGCTGTTAATGTAGCTAGATGTTGGGATTCAGGTAATATGTCCTGTAATTCATTCTGACTGACAGTTGTGAGGAGAAATCAGAGTACGGCTGACCAAAATACCATCCCTTGAAAAAAGCAATGGGACTTCAAAACTGATTCCTCACATATCAACCTGATCTCCCCGAAGGGACTCCTTTCCAGCTAAATGCTGAATTGAATTCCGTACATCACATTTCTTGGTAGAGATTTAGTGCTTTAATTATATTTTTTATGTGTCACAGAACTGTAAATATAAATTATCCTTTTGTTTTCTCTATCTTTAAGGAAGAGCTTAGAAAAATAATAATAATTAAAGGGGTATGTGATTCTTCTTTAAGTCTTCTCATTACTCATGTGGAGGGTACAATGCAAACTGTATTTGTGGCTGCAGAACATTCTGGCCATACCTCCAGGACATCTTAGCAATGACTGGCAAGTCTAAAAGTCATTTGATCAGCTATTTGTTTTGCTTACAGAGATGATGATTGTTTTGATATTTTTCTGTTTCTTCCTGAAATGCTTTGAATTGAGCATTCATTTCTGTATCACACAGATAAATGTTGCTCAGCTACAGCATGGTTGAAGGAAAATCACTGGGAATATTTTTTTTTAATTTCTAAAATATTTCAGTTGGAACATTGTGGCTCAGACTCCAAAAATCTTTTTGACCCAAATGTTGAAATCAATAATATAGGATAATATAGGCAGAGTTAATAATCTAACAGATCTGGACATGTCTTTGCATATTAATACCTCATGGAGTGGAGTGAGATATTTTTAAATCCATTGGCCATTTTAAAGAATCCTCCAATTATATCATGTCAACAGTTGTTTCTCCTACCTATATACAGAGCTACTGGTAATGATGAAGCTTGCCAGAAAGCTGTGCTACCAAAAGACCAACATCCCAGCTTGCATCTGGCTTTGTAGAACATGCCAACAATGCTTAATGTAATGGGTCACATCTGTCAAGTAGGATTACAAATTGTACCTGTAATGCCCTGTAATTAGTAATCCTCAAATGGCTCCAGCTGCTATTTCCCTGAACATTTGCCTTGGTAACATCTCATAGGAAATATGACTTAGAATGAAGACTATTTAGGTCCAAAGGACACTGTAGTGAAATAGGAACATTTTCTTCTAGAAAAAAATCCCTTTTTTTTCTGTCACTCTCACCAAGTTTACTAGAAGGTCTTTCATCCAGAGACCAGTATGGGATATGCTTCAGCTTGCTGAGGAGAGATTTGGCTGTTGACTTTGTTTCAGAGCAAAATTCTCCCACGAATCATGAGAAAAGTAAATATGTCTGTTTTCTGTGTGTTAGGGTGATTTGAGAATGAATGCGAGTCTGTAACTGGAGACTTCCCACTGAGAAGTTGACCTTTTGCTTGTAAAGGAGACTTGCTATTTGGTTGGCTCATGGGTACATCTGCAAATGCTGGCATGCTGGGTTGTGTTTGCAGATCAGAATCCATTACTTGCTGAGACCTAAGATGCAATATGGAAAATGTAGGTTTAAAAAATTATTTCACTAGTTTGACTTTCAGTACACTCTTTTCTGAATTTATTCGAGCGAGTTTCCAGTGAAAATTCACCATCTCATAAATGACTATCTAATAAAAATGAACTAAAACCAGACCCTTAACTTATACCATTCAATAAAAATTTGCTAGGAGGATTAAAATTAAAATATGAAAATGAAACTATAAAATGATGAAAAGAAAATATAGATATTTATTTTATTTATATGCTCTTATAGTAGCAACATATTTGTAAGCATAACTGCAAAGGTATAAATCAGGGAGGAAAAGATTGAGTTGATGCTGCAGAAAGAAACAAACATATTAAACACTTTTTGTATGTTAAAAATCCATGATAAATAAAAATTAAAGGAAAATAGCAAATGAGAAAATGTTTGCAGCAGATATTAAGTATAATTGGTCTACTTAAACAGTTCTTACAAGTTGATTTTAAAAAGATGGAAACTCGAATAGGAAAATGGACAAAGAACATAAATATGTAATTCACAAAGGAAGAAACAAAAATGGCCAATAAATAAATGAAGAAATATTTATTTTCATTAGCAATCAAACAAATGCAAACTAAATCCATCCATCATATTGGCAAATTTACAAAAGATTGATAATAAACTGTGTTAACAAAGGTTTGAGGAAACAGAACTTTCATATACTGGAGTCAGAATGCAAATAGGAAATCTCTTTATGGAGTAACATGAAAATATGTATCTATACCTACCAAAATATGCAATTCTACGTGTAGGAAGTTACCTTCAGGAAATAATTAGAAATGTGTGGAAAGCAGTGGTCATAAAAATGTTCATTGTACCACTGTTCTTAATGGTTTAGAAAATTATAAAAAAAAGACAGTAATAGATTGGTTAAATAAAGTATCTACACTTGTACATTGAAAGATTATGGAGTCTTGTAAAATCATGTTGTAATAGATTATTTTTGACCTGAAAAAGCAACCACAATCTGCGCTGTGTTTAAAAAAATGGTAACACCATGCACAGTGGTTCACACCTGTAATCCCAGCACTTTGGGAGGCCAAGGTAGGAGAACTGCTTGAGCTCAGGCATTCCAGGGCAGCTTGGGCAACAAAATGAGGCCCTGTCTCTACAAAGAATAAAAAATTAGCCAGTTGTGCTGGTGCATGCCTGTTGTCCCAGCTACTTGGGAGGCTGAGGTGGGAGGATCACTGGAGCCAGTAAGGTTGAGGCTGCTGTGAGCTGTCATCATGCTACTGCACTCCAGCCTGGGTAACAGAGCAAGACTCTTTCTAAAAAATAAATAAATAAATAAAACTAAAAAAAGCAATTTACAAAATGGTAAATAGAATAAGATACTGTGTTTTATACACATACACACACACTAAGAAAGAGAGAGTGATTGAGACACAGACATGGACAATTATAGACAAAGATGTAGAGAAGACTAGAAGTAAATATTTCAAAATAGTGTCTTGGGGTGAGAGATAACAGGTATGTGACTTTTTTTTTCTTTTCCCTTGAGATGTATTACTTTTGAGATTGGGAAATAGAAACAATAACAATTACCTATTAAAAAGACACATCAGGCTGGGCACGGTGGCTCACGCCTATAATCCCAGCACTTTGGGAGGCTGAGGCAGGTGGATCACTTGAGGTCAAGAGTTCGAGACCAGCTTGACCAACATGGTGAAACCCCCTCTCTACTAAAAATACAAAAATTAGCTGGGCATGGTGGCACGTGCCTGTAATCCCAGCTACTCAGGAGGCTGAGGTGGGAGGATCACTTGAACCCAGGAGGTGGAGGTTTCAGTGAGCCAAAATCGTGCCATTGCATTCCAACCTGGGTGACAGAGTGGGGCTCCATCTCAAAAAAAGAAGACACATCAGCCCAGTTAGGGATAAGTATTGGCACTGATGGCCTTGCCTTTGGAGCCTCACTGCCAACTTTTTTCGTCCTTCTTTCCTTTTCTTTCTTTATTTAGATAGAGCCTTGCTCTGTTGCCAGGCTGGAGTGCAGTGGCACGATCTTAGCTCACTGCAACCTCCGCCTCTGGGTTCAAGCGATTCTCATGCCTCAGGCTCCCGAGTAGCTGGGATTACAGGCATGCGCCGCCACGCCCAGCTATTTTTTTTGTATTTTTAGTAGAGACGGGGTTTCACCATGTTGGCCAGGATGGTCTCCATCTCCTGACCTCATGATCCGCCTGCCTCGGCCTCCCAAAGTGCTGGGATTACAGGCATGAGCCACCGTGCCCAGCCTCCTTTCTTTAAATCATCATGTCCTACAGACTTCCAGAGTCCTTAGTGTTTTCATTCACTCATCCATTCATTCCTCCATTCAGCAAACATTTCTTGCTTTATACCATGTGCCAGGCTGAGTATTTGTCCCCGGCCAATGCTCCATTCTGTAAACATTTCCTAGTTGTTTCTTGTCTATACTTATTTATCAGTCTGGGGGTCTTTCCCTCAGACCCTGTTAGGTGAATGACTAGTACATTTTTCTAACAAGTTCTCTCTGTGTTAAGTAGATGATCTAGTATGTTACTTGAACTTTAAGGGGGGCCTTAACTGTCTTAACTTAAAATAGTAAGTGTGTGAAAATTGTAGGCAACTTTATGTAGATATATGCCTGCCAGATAATATCACTCTTTCCTTCTCACACATATTCTAACTGGGCAGCATGCCTCCAACTGTGTTCCACCCTGCAAGGCCTGGGCTCCCCATGTTAAGATTAGTTCTCTAATTTGGCAGCTTAAAACAACACAAATATATTATCTTACAGTTCTGGAGGTTAGAGTTCCAGAATGAATTTCACTGGGCTAAAATCAAGGTGCGGGTAGGGCTGGGGTTTTTGTTGTTGTTGTTGTTGTTGTTGGTTTTTTTTTTTTTTTTTTTTTTTGAGGCTTTAGAAGATAATCCACTTATTTGCCTCTTTCAGCTTCTGGAGGACCCTTCATCGCTTGGCTTATGGCCCTCTTCATCCATCTTCAAAGCCAGGAACATTGCATTTACCTGAACATTCATCTATAGTCTCATCTCCCTCTAGCCATAGCCGAGAAATGTTCTTCACTTTGAAGAAACCATATGGGTTGAATTGTGGCCCCTCAAAAGGTATGTCCACATCCTAATCCCCAGGCCTTATGAATGTTACATTGCTTGGAGAAAGGTTCTTTGCAGACGTAATTATACATATTGAGGTGAGAAGATTATCTCAGATTATCGGGCTGGACTCTATATCCAATGAAAAGTGTCTTTATAAAAGAAAAGCCGATAGAGTTTTGAGATGGGAGAGGAAAAGACGCAGAGAAGAGGAGGCAATGTGATCATAGAGGCAGAGATTGGAATAATGCAGCTACAAATCAAGGGACACCCACAGCCACCGGAAGCTGGAAAAGGCTCCCCGGGAGCCTCCAGAGGAGGTGCAGCCCTGCTGACACCTTGATTACAGACTTGTAGCCACCACAAACACAGCCTCAGGCTGTCTTTAATATTTTGCTTGCATCCTTACTTACTTATCTTGGATCTGTATCCTGGATGTCGATGTGGAATAATAGAAAGCACACACACGTGGAGTCAGGCAGACTTCTGCTTAATCTCTCGCTCTTTATTTATTCCCTGTGTATTCCTGGGCAGTTAATTTAACCTCTATGAGCTTATTTTCTCATCTTTAAGACGTGGGTAATCATATGCGCTCCATAGAGTCATTGTGAGGATTAAACTAGATAACATATATAACATGCCTGGTACATAGGAGGCATTTGATGAATGTTGCCTTCCTTTTCCTATCACCCTATAATCTGTGAACCAGTAGTACTCTATAGTCTTGAAGTAGATGGTCTGGTAGAGCAGATATTTTTGTATAGGGACTTTCTAATTTTCCTTCAAATCTCACTGTGTAGGTAGCTTTCTATTGTTTTTTAAATTTCCCTTTATCTATATGAAGGCATGGGTGACACATAAAAATTGTATATAACCACTGTGTAGATAACTTTCTAACCTGATTATACATAAGATTTCCCCTGATGACATTGCATTTTATTTTGAACTATGATTATACCTACACAACATTAAAGTTTCTGGTTGAAAAGGGGAAAGTCCTACCAAAATGGCTGTTTAGGAAAACACACTATAATAACAAATAAACAAATATTTGTACATACTATGTGTTAAGTGTTGTAGACATTAGGGAATGAGATTAACATAGTACTTATGCTTATGGAGTGAGGAAGACTGACCAGTAACTAAACAACTCTAGCACAGTTGTCTCTTGGTATCTATGGGGTATTGACTCCAGGACCCTTGTGGATACCAAAATCCAAGGATGCTCAAGCTCCTGATACAAAATGATGCAGCATTTGCATATAACCTATGTACATCCTCCAGTATACTTTAAATCATTTTTAGATTACTTATACCAAATGCAATGTAAGTCATCTCTAGATTACTTATAATATACCTAATGCAACTTAATTTGAAGGCTCATTTCCATCAGGCTTCAAATGTACTGTAATCATTTGTATTATTTTAAAAAGTCAATTTTCCTGTCTCCTGTTACAGCAAAAACTTGTTAAAAGAATTGTCTCTACTTACTGTCACTATTGTCTCTTCTCTTATTGTTTCTTGAATCCACTCCAGTCACACTTACACCCCTACCACTTCACTGAAATGAAGCAAGGTAAAAACTATATAAATAGTCATTATACTCATTGTTTAAGGAATAATGACAAGAAAAAAAAAGTCTGTACATGTGCAGTACAGATGCGACTATCATAGACCTAACTACATTTTCAATTTGTGGTTGGTTGAATCCATGGATACAGAGGGTATAGTGTGATTGGTGCCATGGTGTGCACAAACACAAGGGGTGCTTAACAGGAAATAAGGACTCCCTGGAGTAAGTAAAGTCTAAGTCGAGATTTAAATGGTGAATGGAAGTTAGCTATGTAGAGTCCCTCTTACCTTCCACAAATAAAGAAAGGGAGAAAAATATAAAGGAAAAATTGTTTTAACAAACTTAATTAGTGTAAACATTAAGTTTAAAATTCTGGGTATCTAAACAGAGCCGTTCTTGTTTTTGTTTCCATTGAAAAAATGTTTGGATATAGTTGCACTACTGAGATGGGAATGAATGGCCCATTGATAAAATTCTTTCAAGTCACTTGGAGGAAAAGAGGGCTTTTATTACATTTTGCACAGATGTCCCCAGCCAGCAGGTAGGGCCATTAGTCAAGATTTAAATACTATATCACAAATGTTCCTGAATACAAACCCCTGATTGAGGAAAGAGGGTAGATTTGGACCAAGTTGTGTTCATGGTAGGATGTTGGGTAGGGAATGGTGTCAAATAGAAGATGTAGTTGCTGGTTTATAGGAATAATAATAATCCCAAAAATATGTTGTGCATTAATTTATGTGCCAAATACTGTTCTAAGCACTTTTTGTGTATTAACTAATTTAATTCTTCCAATGGTTCTGTGAGGTAGGTAATACTACTATTCTTACTTTACAGATAGTAAAGACAGACTTACAGACAGACTTTACTACAGTCAGCAAGTGATAGAGCTGGGATCCAAGTCAAAACAAGTTGACTTGAAAACCTGTGCTGTTAACTCCTACAGTCAGTACTTTTCCCCTTGGGGAAATAAGGGCTTTGTGGAAATGTAGACACAGAAATGACATATGAGAAGAGAAAACAGAAGCAAATATCAGCATGACTATATGGCCATATATCCATTAAGTGCCAAGAGACAGGCTGAGTGATTAGAGTTACTGAACCTGGGGTTGGGATGGGGTGGGGATTACTTTGTCAGGAAGGTCTACAGAAAAATAAATCTTAGGCTGGGTGCGGTGGCTCACGCCTGTAAGCCCAGCACTTTGGGAGGCCGAGGAGGGCAGATTACCTGAAGTTGGGAGTTCGAGACCAGCCTGACCAACATGGAGAAACCCCGCCTCTACTGAAAACACAAAATTAGCCAGGCATGGTGGTGTATGCCTGTAATCCCAGCTACTCTGGAGGCTGAGGCAGGAGAATCGCTTGCACCCAGGAGGTGAAGGTTGTGGTAAGCCGAGATTGCGCCATTGCACTCCAGCCTGGCCAACAAGAGCGATACTCCATCTCAAAAAATAAATAAATAAAATAAATAAATCTTAATCCGTGTTTTGTTAAGAGAGGAATGTAATTATAACTACTACTAGTTAACATTTTTTGAGCCCCTACTATGTGCCAATAAATGTTTTAGATAATATCTAACTCAATAGTCAAAACAACCTGAGGCAGGTACTATTATATTTCTATTTTTAGATGTGGAAACTAAGACACAGAGAAGATAATTTTCCCAAAGTGTCTGAGCTCAAAAGGGGTGGAGCCAGGTTTTGAACCAAGGCAGCCTGACTCTTCCTTAAATATATTGACTTGCTCTGGTAATTCTTCCCTCTCTCTCGTGTCAACAATTTTTCTGTCTTCATGGAATCATTCCTATCCGCCTTCAAATGTGCTGTAATCATTTGTATTATTTTAAAAAGTCAATTTTCCTGTCTCCCTTTATAGCAAAAACTCATTAAAAGAATTATCTCTACTTATTATCTTTCTTCCCATTGTTTCTTGAATCCACTCCAGTCAGACTCACACTCCTACCACTTTGCTGAAACTGCTCTTGTCAAGGTCACCAGTGACCTCACCATAGCTAAATGTCACGGTCAATTCTCAGCTCTCATCTTACTTGACCTTTTAGCACTATTTCCTATAACAGATCCTTCCTTTGTCTTCCAGGACATTATCCCTGCTTTCTTTGTTTTTTTGTTTTTCCTATTTCCCTAGCTGCTCCAGTTTCCTTTTGTGGGTTCTTCATATTTCCAACTTCTTAATGTCAGAGTCCTAGACTGCTTCTCACTTCTATTCATAATCACTCCCTCAGTGATATCATTCTGTCTTGTGACGTTAAATACCACCTACGTGCTGTTGAATTCCCAAATTTATATCTGCAGTCCAGATCTCTCTTCCAAACTCCAGATTTGTATATCCAACTGACTACTTGTCATTCCATTTGGATGTCTAATTGGAATCTGAAATTTAATATGTCCAAAACCAAACTGCTGATATTTTCCCCACAATCTGATCTTTTCATTGTCTGGCTCATTTCAATTAATGGCCATACAATATTCCAGCTGCTTAGGTCAAAAACTTTGGCATCACCTTTGACTCTTCCCTTTTTCTCATTCCCTCACCTCAGTCTAAATTCAATCTTAATGATTTCATCTTCAAAATATATTTGGACTCTAACCACTTTTTACCAACTTTACTGCAATCATTGTGGCATGGTTGGATTATTGCAACAGCCTCTTAATGGGTCTCCCTGATTTCACCCTTAACCTTCTAACCCACAGCAGCCTGAGTGATCTTGTTAAAGCCTAAGTCAGAGCATGCCACCTTTCTTATCATAATTCTGCAATGACTCCTCATCTCATTTGAAGCAAAAGCTAACGTCTATACGATGGCCTATGGCCCTACCCCAGTGGTTTTTAATCATTACTATATATTAGAATCACCTGGAGAACTTTTAAAAAAAATTCTGGTCCTCACTCCCAAATAAAATGAAGCCATATCTCCAGGAGTGATAATATGTGGTATGGGCCAGGTATCTGCAGTTTTTCATAGTTCCTCAGGTAATTCTGAGAATCAGAAAGGGTTGAGAGTTCCTGACTTCATTATGCCTTAATCTTCTACTACTCACTATCCCTGGCTTATTTCTATTCCAATCACATTGGCCTGCTTGCTGGAGGATGCCAGGCACGCTTTTCCCTCAGAGTCTTGGCACTAGCTGCTCCCTCTGCCTAGTATGTCCATCCCCAGTTCCCATGATGGCTCACTCCCTCACCTTCTTCAAGTCTTTGCACAAAAGTGGCTTCTCTATGAAGCCTTTCCCGGTTCCCATTTCAAAGTGCATTAATCTTTTCTGCTTTATGTTCATCTATAGCCTTATCATCCTTATCATCTTAAATATTATGGTTTTACTTCTTTTAGTGCATATCTCCCCTAGCTAGAATGTAAGCGAGCTCTCTGTGGGCAGGGATTGATCTGTTTTATTTACTGCCATATCTCCAGTGCCTGGTGCATAGTATCCATTCAGTAAATAAATGTTGAGTAAATTAATTATATGACAAAATAACACATAATAAAGCAAGATTAGGGTAACAAGGCATCCAAGTAAAATGAAGAGCAGAGGAAAATCCAGGTAAGTAGTTAAGTCTATTTGCCTTTAGTTCAAGGGCAAAGAGGTGTCCACAAACTAAGTCTATATGCTCACTAATAAAATTTGAGATTGATTCTCAAGCTAGTCAAGAGGTCCTTGAATTTTTTAAGTCCATGAACCTCTTTGTTAGTCTGGTGAGGCTTATGGAAGTCTTTTAAGAATAATGTTTTTAAATAAATAAAATGAAATCCATAGAATTAAAAGGAGACCAATTATTTTGAAATATAGTTAGAATAATTTTTAAAGGTTGTAACATAATGATATATGTGCCTCTATATTAGTATGTCAAAATCAGAGGTCAACAAACTTTTTCTCTAAAGGGTTAGATAATAAATGTTTTTAGCTTTGTGGGCAATATAGTCTCTTGGAACTACTCAACTCTGCCATTGTAGCATGAAAGCAGCCGAAGATAAAATATATACGTGAATTAGCATGACTGTCTTCCGATAAAACTTGAGCTACAAAAGCAGGCAGCAGGCAGTTTTCCAAATAATAAGGTCTACTGATTAGTCTAATAACTATGATGGTTTTGAAGTGGCAGTGATCCTAAATGATATTTTGAGATACCTATTAATACAACACCTGTAATGTGATATAAAAAATTTTGTGATTTTTGTTGGTGACAAAGTCACAGGTGCTGCTAATATTAACTATAATTTATACACTCATAGTTGAAGGAAACACTAAGTTATAGTTAAAAGTCAGTAAAATAAAGATGTAATTTTTCCCATCCAAATTCACAGACCCCCTAAATTCTGTTCATGGACCCCAGTGTAAGAACCCCTGAGCTAGGAGTCTTGATTAACAGTTCAAAATACACATATTAACAACAGAATAAGATTTAACTCAGAGTGAATGAAAATCCCTTCTTAGTTGAGTAAGTTTAGAATAGACCCAGATCCTGGTCACATATAGCTTTGTGGTGGTTGTATCGGCTGATGGCAAGAATTGATCTCCACAATATCTCACAGCCCCTAGTAAAGGGTGTCAGGAGCAGCTACTAAATAGAAACAAGCCTGGAAGGAAGTGAAGAGGACTGAATTTGATTGTTTGAAGTGCAGAGAAGGAATGAGCAGGCAGGGATCTTCCATCAGTTTTAAAATTCTGAGGAAGTTGCACAAACTTATCAAATTGTCAAGATTTGCAGGCATTGATGAGCCTGGTTCTGTACATACATACATACAATGAAAAGGAGTATTATTAAGGGAAGCAGTGGAAGGCCCATGACCTTTTCTGGAAAATGGCAGATCCCTTCTCTATAATTCCAACATTACCCAGAAGCCTCCAACTTCTTAGAATTCCTAGTTTAAAACTGCAAATATGCCAGCAATAACTTTCAAACACCACAATTTCCGCTAATATTGCCTCATACCCAATTCGGCTTTATAGCGCAGTTCCAATGTAATTGTAGCTACTGCATTGATTGGGTCAGAGAATCTATGTAGATTTCTAACCAGATCCAAGCAAGAACTTTTTCAGGACCCAGAAACTTATTGCCCTTTAGAGTGGTAGTTAAGCGAAAAAGAAAAAACCTGGTATTTTGAATTTATGGCAATAATAGAAAAATTGCTAGCTGCTTTTGATGAAGGAGTTTACAGTGAATACAACACTGCATATATTGACTTCATATTTCAGTGCACATTCAGATTTATTGATTAGAGAAGGACTGACTCAAATCAAGATTGATTTGATAGAAATCATAGTCTGCTTATTTATCATGTGGAGAAAATTTACACATCTACCTAAGCATAGGGGTATTAGTTATTGACTCTGAATTAAGACTTGGCTGAGTGTCAAGTTTCCACTGGCAGTCTATAGACCTCTTTCGAGAAAATTCTTGTTTGCATTTGAGCAAGAAACCATGAAAGGAACATTTTGGTTGTTTAAACATCCAAAAGCACTTTGAAAAATCAAAATATAGTACAATGTTGTTAACTGGTATTTGTGGTGATACTAAGATTGTTGGCTGAATGAAATTTTCTTTTATTCTATTTATAAAGAAAGCAAATGAAGAATAATGTTAACAAGAGGACAAGATTTCAAGCACTTTAGTTATACTCATTTATAAGTAAATATTAGTATACCAATTAGAAATCATTCTCTAATAAGGCAGGATGTTAAATAGTCTCGGAACAGCCATTCAAAAGCAGTCTCTTAAGTTAACTGTACTTAGAAGTACTTGGTTAAATTAGCAGTAATTTAGCTAATATTTGTGAAGTACTTAGATTATGCCAGAATGTGCTATATATTTTTCGCAGATAGTCTTTTAAACCCTAATAAGTAGGTATTGGTATTACCTAATAAAATCCCTAATAAGTAGGTATTGGTATTGTTCTCATTTTACATTTGAGAAAACTGAGTTTCAGAGAGGCTAAGTGACTTGCCAGCGGTCTCACAGACAATACATAGAGATGGAATAAAAACTGGTTCCACTGGGTTCTTCAATTTGTGAGTTCTTGAGTCAATTATTCCCCCCTCACAGTGAGGAGGGAGTAGGGAAATCGGGAAGAGAAAGAGCAGATTAATAATATTTAATTGAAAATCCTAAATTTCACATCTTTCAGGAATTAATCACTCAGGGCACTGGTTCCTAACTACAAACCAAGTGGCATTAGATTTTGGAAGAAAGGGCTTAACCCAGTTTGCTACTGGTTATTTTCCTTCAGTACAATTGCATTGCAAGGGAAATACCTGCTCACAAGTGTTAAGGGCCTTATTACTGTTCAAATGCCCTTTTAATACTCTTTATGCTGGCAAGGGTACATTACAAATGAAATACAGGAGAGGAATAATTCAAACTCCTTGGATGGTGGCATTTTGTAAACCTCAAAGCCATAGTACAAATCTCTCTCAAACCTCTGGAAATCCATCTTCATAGCATAGAGTAGGTGGGAAGGGGCTTGCAAATCCTTTTCAACCTGACAGCTCAAAAACCTAACTTGTTTTCTGATTCCTCAGCTGTGACAGGTCGGTGGCGGTGTATTTTTCACTTCAGAAGCCAAGAACTTTTGCTAGAATATGAAGGCCAGAGCAGCTGGGCTTTAATGCTAGATTCTGCACAGGGAAGACAAAGGAAAAAACAGGATGAAGTATATGTCAGGTCTGTTCTGGTGTTTTTGCATAAAATGCATTTGATAATAAACATTAGATTTTGAAAGTTCCTGTGCCTTTAGACACAATGTCTTGGCAAATTCTCAGCATCTTGCCTACCATCTGTATACACCCATTTGCTCCACTTAGTTAACCTATTCCTAACTCTTACTCCTCAAGGAAGTGTATCTCCACACAATTTGAGGTGGCAAATAATCTGTCTGCCCCCAAATATTACTCTACCACCTGGCTACTGAGCCTGAAATTTCCACTATGGTTCATTTATTCTAATTTTGTCTACTTACTACATCTGTTTATCCTTCCAGCTACCCACCAATCTATCAAAAAAATATTGTCTGCTCTGTGCCAATCACTCTGTTGCATTCTGGAAATTCATTGATAATTAAAGCAGACGTGGCTTTTGCCTTTGAGTGTACGGCCTATTGGGTGAGACACAATAGACATGTAAAGGGACACAGAAGTGATTCACTTTAAATTGTGCTATGTGCTATGATGAATATGAATGCAATGGGTGTCATGACAGAAGATAACAGGAAGGAATCTACATAGCGTGCTCAGGTGTCAGTTTAGTTGAAACTTTTTTTTTTTTTTTGAGACAGGGTCTTTTTCTGTTGCCCATACTGCAGTGCAGTGGTGTGATCATAACTCACTGGAGCTTCAACCTCCTGAGTTCAAGCGATCCTCCTGCCTCAGCCTCCCAAGTAACTGGGACTACATGCATATGCTACCACACTTGGCTAATTTTTAAATGTTTGCACAGATGGGGTCTCACCATTTTGCCTAGGCTATTCTTGAACTCCTGGCCTCAAGTGATCCTCCTGCCTTGGCCTCCCAAAGTTTTGGAATTATAGGCATGAGCCACCATGCCTGGCCTCAGTTGAAACTTACATTCTACTAGAGGGAACTCCATTTAAAGTACATATACAGCTGGGTGTGGTGGCTCATGCCTGTAACCCCAGCACTTTGAGAGGCCAAGGCAGGAGGGTCCCTTGAGCCCAGGAGTTTGTGATCAGCCTGGGCAACATACCTAGATCCCATCTCAAAAAAATTAAAAATATAAATATAAATAAAATACACATATACCATGTAGCAGGGGTATGCACTAACTTACTAGAGTGGTCACATTCACAGAGGATAGGACTCTGAGGGCATGGGTCTCAGAATAGATCGTTTTTTTTGGTAGACTGTGGGTCAGAGAGAAGAGAAGTAGACCAACTGAATACTAAGTGTTGTTGAAAAGGTTATCTTTCCTCATTCCAACCTTAGCACCAAGAGGTAGGTAGGTGTCAACTCTATTCTAGGGATAGAAAAAGCAGTTTCTGAGAGGTTAAGCAATTTGACCAAGGTCACAAGGTTAGTTGGTGGCAAACCCTAGGAATAGGAAAGCTAGAGTGTTATGTGTGGGGAGGAGTAGGGGGTTGGATAAAATCTAAGGCCTACCAAAAGGAAAACAGAGGCAAAAAAAAAAAAAAAAAAAGGATATAATGTCATTAACCAAACATGAATTAAAAGACCTGGTCCCGTCTTTAAATTGGTTACAATTCACCTGCAGAAAGATGAGGAACTCACAATAAAGGGCAGAATAGTATAAGCAATACTAATAGTCAAGTCAAAACTGTGCGTTATGACTGAGGAAGATAAACAAGAAACATGCAAGGGAGGAGTCAGGAAACTTTGAAAAGGCTACTGGGAGGAGGTTGTCAAAGCCATTGAAAATGGAGACTTCCTTTAAATACAGTGCTTGCTTCCTCTTGTTTGGATGAAGTAGTGTTAGATTTCAAGCAAGTTAGGTACAAAACAATGATTACTGAACTGTCTGGAAGGTCAACAGACACATTATGATCATTGAGTTATGAATCACTGAAGGCTGTATGGGTCCAGGCAACATCCCATCTGCGGGTGCTATTTCAGGTCGAAATGCATAATATCAGTTGTTGTCCCCAGCTCCACTTCCCGTCACTAAAATGTGACAGTGATTAAATGCAAAATGCAAATATTACAGTATGTAAGTACAAATTTAAAACAATAATGGCCTCTTGTCAGACAATACGGAAAGGCAAAGTTGCATGGAATTTGTTATTATACTTGCAAATGCAGCAATATTTACAATGGGTTGACACAGAGCTACATAACCCAATACAAGGCGAGGGAAGAATTATGGAAAGCAGGAAAGCAAAATTGTGAACACAGAACACTGCCTTTAAGGAATCACAAAGGAAGGCATGAAGAGGGAGGAAAACAGTTTCAAGGTCAGTGTTCCTAAGACATTTTGGAATAGCCCCCATGCTCCTAATTTCTTTTATGAATCAAAGCAGAAGCCAAAGGATGAGTTTTTTGAAGTTTGCTTATGGCCTAACGTCCTCAGTGTCAACTCTAATTTCTTAATTGTCTTATACTTCTTAAATCTCTCATTTTTCTATGAACCATGAGATCCACGAGGCCAGAAACCATGTCTGTCTTGTTCACCATTCTATTTCTAGCATCTAACAGTGCCTGGCATGTAGTGCCTGCTCAATAAATATTTGGTATTTGAACAAATAATTGTTCTCCTGGCTGCCTTGAAAGCTCTCGTGGCTTTTCTCTCCTACTAAGAAATTGCCTTCAGGCTCTGTATCTCTCCTTATCCAATTATTTTCACTAAAACCTGCTTATTTTATATCTTATTCTCTCAGAGACTCTCTAAAGAGAGAAGATTTTAACAATAAGATTAATAGTTTCAGACACTGCATTAATCTGGGTCCAACCAGAAAAATAGAAAACCACTGTAAGTGTTTAAAATAGAGGAAATTTAATGCCAGGAACCAGTTACACAGATGGTGGGGATACACATAAGGGCAGTCTTGCCTCCCAGATCAAGAGTATGTTGAAAGCAGTTCTCTTGATGCTTAATTCTGTTATGAGCTCATGCAATCTAAGGGTTGGAAAGAATCTTAAACTTCGTTAAGCTCCAACTCATCAGATGGCTGTTGTGCCACAGATGGCTATTGCCTACTCCAACATCTCCTCTTCTCTTTCTCCTCAGGCACAGAATGCCTATTTTTAGATGAACACATTTCTACCCAGAATCAAAGAGATTCTGTTTTTCTGACCTTCCTTGCAGCTAGCCAAGGCCATGAGACTAACTTTTAGGCAGTAATATGTAAGCAAAGGTGTCATGTGGGACTTCCAGGGAGGTTTCTGAAAAGGAGTGGACACATTTAAGAGGCGCTTCTTTTGGTTTTTCTTCCCTCCTTTTTGAGGCCTATAGTGAAGACATGTTGTGGGAACTCCATGGGCCCATGAAGTATCCTTGCGGGTAGAAGACATGGGATAGGATTATACAACAGGAAGACAGGACCCTAGGTCCGTGATGACACTAGAGAATTATCCTGTAGCTTTGGACTGCCCACTTCCAAACCACTTTCACATGAAAGAAAAATAAACTTCTATATTATTTAGCCATTGTTGTTGAGTTTTCTGATCTTTTGCTTTCTTTCTATTATATACAACTGAATCTAATCCTAACTAATCCGGTTATATCGTTTTTATTGCATCTGAGACAAACGGCCATTTAACTTTGGCTTGGATACTTCCTGTGGTGGGAAACTTACTAATTCTTTGGGTGGACTTTGTATCTTTGAACAGCCATTACTAATGAAAAATTTTCTTAACTGATTGCAAATTTATATTTATTAAGATTTTACTTAAGGGTGTTTAAATGGTTTGGGGTCACAAAGAGCCTTCAAATTATTTTTTCACGTCACGTATTTGAAGATATGTCATGTTCCTCGGAGTCAGCTCATCTCCAGTTTAAATATCTCCAATTCTTTCAACTACTCCCTACAAGACATCGTTTCTTCATTTCAATAAGTTTGACCTAGCTTCATGTATTAGTTCACACAGCAAGCCCTATGGAAAAGAGCTCCAGGCTATGAGATTCAGCTATGTTGCCTGCAGCCCAGTTTATTTAATTTATTCAATTGAATTAAGGAAAAGGTACTTTCTACTTGCTCTTGTGTAAATTAGCAGCCTGAAGTTTACATAATGGACCTCACTATTTTGGGTGGTCTAAAATTGAGGTTAAAACAGACACGATTATTTAATCCTATACTATATTATTATCAGTGTGTTCAGCAAGAGACTTAAAGTTTTAATTCATTATTAACCACATTGTACACAAACCAGCTTCTCCTTTTACACAGTAATGAGGCAACATTCCCAGAGTCATTAGCTATTGCTTAATCTTTTCAAACAAAGCTCCCTTCTTAAATGTTTCTGTGGATGTAGCCAATTCAGACTGTTGGGCTCTCATCTCCAGGGCCGTCTGCTTAGCACCTGTCGATCACTTCTAATGGCAACATATTCTTGGAGTCTACTGAGAAACGGCTTTCCATATGTGTTAGAAGAAATTTATAGTCTTTCAAAATGTGCGTCTAAGAGTTATGCTTCTCCCCCACCACCCAACTAGAAGAGTGGCAAATGCCATTGGCTCCTACCTGTCAAATTCAATAAACTAATTTTTTTGTCATCTCAGCTGACACTTCTATGGCATTTCACACTGTTGACTACCTCATTTTCAAAATTATCTACCCCTTTGTTTACCAACATGGCATCCCTACTGGTTCTTCTTCTGTATGTGGCCATTTCTCAATTTCCCGTGCTGGGTCCTCTTCCTCTAATCACCACTTAATTGTTGCTGTTCTTCAGAGCCCTGACCATGGCCATCTGTGCTTCTCATTTTGCGCCTTTACCCCATACAATCCCATCTACTTCTGTATAATCAGCACAGGCTGATGACCTTTTAGTCTGTATCTCCAGCTCTGACCTCTCTCTTCTGAGCTCCAAATCAGCATTTTCAACTGACACAGGGGCGGAGCTCTTGATGACACACAGACACCACAAACCATGAATCTTCAAAACTCATTATCTTCCCACCCACAACTCAGATATTCAAGCTAAAATCAGAGAATCAGGCACTTTCTTACCTTTCTGTAGTTATTCCTGTCAATAAACATGTCATTTAGAGATGTGAAAACTGAGGCTGAGTGCTCAAGTAGCTTGTCTATAAATCTTGCAGCTACTACAAGATGATTTTTTAAAATTTATTTTTAAATTTTCTTTTTTTTTTTTCCTTTTTTCTAAGCCCATACCTTACAAGGACACTACAAGACAAATTCTAACACATTTCAGTCTAACTCTGGAGCTGGAACTCTTAACTCTTATGCTAAATTCCCCTTACTAGGTAGTTCTATTATAGAATATTTTGTCTTCATCTTGAAAATCAGAGAGCAAGACCCTGAGGGAAGAGAACACTTAAGAGGAAAGGGTTGTTGAAACATTAGGTTAGGAGGGAGGTGAGGTACCTGAACAACTGGGAGAAGTAAAAGCTCAAAAAGTGCAGGGAACAAAAGGCAGTTGAAGGAAAAAGTGCCACGAGCCAGGGCAGAGCAGGAAGGGCCTCAGGCCAAAATAGTCTCTCTTAGGGTCTTATTGAGAAACAAGTGACCTCACTAGGATTCAATCAAGATTGTAGGTAAGCGGTTTCCAGGTGGGAAAGGAAAAAACCTTTTGGTAATCCCAAACTTTGATTTCCACATAACTTGTATTGAAATCAAAAGGGCCTATTGACTGATACATGTGAATGGTAAACATGATGAATAGCTGCAAAACATAATAATTGGCATTACTTTGGAACAGAAGCAAAGGTACAATTATCATAGCCCATTCAGCCATGAAAATTAGAAGCAAATTGACAGTAAAATAATTATTCTCAAAACATTTTTTCAACAGTTTTATTAAGCATCTTTCTACTGTAGTCATTTTTATTTCTTCTGCTCCAAATTCTGTCAGCCACTTTTTTTTTTTTTTTCTGGCTTTACACTTAGCAACCCATTAGGAATGGAACTCATTTTCAGTACACAAAAGGCTTTGGGACAGCAAATTTCTTTAATTTTAACACTCTCTCAGTATCCGCTGCTTGACCAAATAGATATATTCCAACAATATTGGCTATAAGATAAATTCTATTTTGCTCTTGCTTACATTAGAATGCTGAGGATGTGTTCCCATGAGTTTCTCCCTCCTTGTACCCCACTGAAATGGAATGTTAAAAATACGGAGAAAGGTCAGTATCAAGAAGACATTTCTTAGATAGCATTGATGCCGTGATTATTAGGGGGTGGGGGAAAGGTGTTTTGTTTGGGTTCTTTCTTCTGCCATAGGTCCACTGTACCTCTTACCCTTTTTCAGGAAAATAATTTATTCTAAACCTGTTATTCTAAACCTGTTTGTCTTCACTCTTATTATGGATCTAAATAGTATCTAGAAAGTATAGGTGTGATGCTGTATCTCACCACTAAGTGCTACGTTTTAATACAAGTTACTCCAGCATGAAAATTCCTTACATTATATTCTTAGCTACTTTAAAAAGTAAGGTAAATGAACTTCTTTATCAATATCTAAATTAGAACTCAGGTAAAGTGAATTTGCTTAAAGCAAGGAGCAAGGTAAATTTATTTAAAACATGGGAACATTTTAGTTAAAATTCACATTTCTATCACCTCCTTCTAAATGACATTGTCAAAATGCTTTCACATGGCTTATGGTTTCATTTATAAAGTAGCTAGAAAAAAGCCCAATACTTAACCCTAAATAGCTACTGATTTGTTTTTGAGGTAACTGAGGCCGTACAGCCTTTATAAATTGATTAAAAGGCAGGAATGATAATTTCTTTCATGTGTCTCAGTTTCTAAATGCCAAGTTTGTTATCCTTAGACTAGGCATATAACCTCTGGGTTGTTATATTTAAAATAATAACTTATCACTGTCCTGTTTTCTTATAGTATTATATGAATTTATGGATTAATAATCAGAAAATTCCTTCTGGATGAATCTGGCTTTTGTTTCAAGGTGTCTAGCAGGCACACAATGATATAACTAGCTTATGAATTCTGAATTTTTAATTCAGTATTCAGATTATATTCAGAATTCAGAAAGTAATTCCTTTCTCTGAATTACTTTGTCCTTTTCTCATGTTTTTATAAGAATTTAAGGCCTGCCAGATTGGATCATGCCAGTATTTCCTATAGTGTAAGATTCTACCTTCAACTGTGGCATTAAGAGAAATTTTGTGGCAAGATGGATATATTTGCTTTTCATGACAGCAACCTTAAAAGCTTAGGAACAATCCCTAATAATCTTTTTTGCCCATATTTAAAAATTATTCTTATTATTTTTAAATTGACAAATTAAAATTATATACATATATGGTATACAGCATAATTCAAATATGTATACATTGTGGGATGGCTAGATCAAGCTAATTAACATATGCATTACCTCATAGACTTATCATTTTTTTGTGATAAGAACACTTAGAATCTACTTTCTTAGTAATTTTCATGTATACAATACATCGTTATTAACCACAGTCACCATGTTCTACAATAAATCTCTTGAAATTATTCTTCCTGTCTAAATAAAATTTTGTGTCCTTTGATTCCTAATAACCTTAACTACTCTCCACTCATTAAGGATCTGTCATACATAATTTTTTCTTAACATCATTGTAACCTTCTTATATTTTTCATTTGGATTACTATGTTTTTCTACATACTGATAAACAACTGATTTGACTAAAATTTATCCACTGAATTGCCTGATTTATTGACAGAGTAAGCTGAATGTTTTGGCATTTTATAGATGTAGCCAAAGGCACACACCAAACAAGCAAACTGAATGGGAAAATGCTTGTGACAGTTTGGCCTGAGGGTACTGTCAAGCTCCCCTGGCATTCTAGAAGATCCCTTTCCAGGGAAAGCAAAGCACATGGCAAGACAAATTATCAGATCAGGTCAGCATCAAATTTCAATAACCATGGAAAAAAATGTAGGAACGGGTGGCAGACCCGAATCAAGAGCTAAGCACCAGGTGGTATCAAACATATATGAGGGTGTGACTTATCTGACCTTTTTATGACATTTGACCTTGATGGTCACTTGATTTCAAGATAAGAGTTGGGAAACTCCTGTGGCTTGGGCCATATGGTTCCAGATGATTCAGTTACTGACAAAATCACTAATGGGGGAAGATATTTATAGAAGTGTAGAATCCCAAACTAACAAGGATTGGGCCTGCTCTAATAGATACTGACCACATTTCACTTGCACTGTTAGATTCCTTTTTGAAAACTGTCTCTTAAAGGGATGGTTTCAGACTGTAGTCTGAAATATGAGTCTTTTCAGAAGAGGATTACTAGTGAGATGAAGGGACTCCAAGTCATGACATAAGGAACCCAGGATGTTTAATTAGGAGTAAAAAATACTTAGGGAGGGTTATTTTTTAGAGGAGGGATCAAATTTGTCCCGTGTGGCTACATATAACAAATCTAGGAACAGATTTCAGCTTGATATAAGGAAGAATTTTCTGTGACTTGGATCAGCGCTAACAAAAATGGGCAGCCTTAACAGCATTGCCTGTTATCATAGGTCTTTGGATACACTGAGGTAGGGTACACAATGGGCAGGAAGAGGGTAGAGGGGAGTTCTGAAGTGTATGAATGCTTGGGCCAAGTCAGTCATTAGTAGACTACCGGATCTGTATGACCAGTTAGTGAAGATTCAAGAAAAAACAAAAATACTGATATAGATTTCCAACTTTTAATTTTTTTAACCAAGTGAAGTCTGATAAGGTTTTAGAGGGGCAATGGATATCATTTCCCTTGTCTTCCTGAGTCTGAAATTCATCAGAATTTGGAGCCAGAATGCCTGGGTTTGAATATAGACTGTCACTTACTAGCTGAGTGACCTCAGGAAAATTATTTAAACCTTCTGTGCCTCAGTTTCTTCATTTGTAAAATGGGGATAATAATACCTACCTCAAGTATAAAGCATGTGAATGGCATGTTGTTCATAATAAATGCCTTCAAAGTGTTAGCTATTAGCTCTTAATTGGCATACAGATACAGAAGTTAGCTGAAAGATCAAATGTCACCTTTAGCACAGATACAACTGAAGTGGAGATTGTGGATTTAGATCTTCAGTCAAATGGGTGTACTAATACGTCACCCCTGATCAGTTTACCCATCCAGTCATTGACCCATCTGTACAACTATAGGTCTTCTCCATAGAAGTTGGTTTCTTTCCTGTTTGGCATAGAATGTGGGCATTTTGTGGATAAGATGGCTCCAGAAAGTGAGAAACTCAGAAGGGGCCAAGTCAAAGACACTCACTTTTTTCTTTGAAACTTACTAAATAAAATAATTCACTTTTCCTACTATGGTGAGGAGTAAATGAAGAGTAGGGAAGGTAGGAGTATTTTTCTAGTGGAGCTCTCTTTCCATGTATATATGAGGCAAAAAATGAAAGTTCACCCTCTAAGGAGAACACTAGGGAAAGAAGAAAAAACAAACTATCATTTAAAACACCATCATTTCATACCCCAAAAGTAGAAGGGACATAATCTCAGAGTGAAGCAAAGTCCTTTAATACATTTAGCTTCCTACCACATTGCCCTTATTGTTTTACAGACCTGAAAGATTTCATTAGGATTTTGCACAAGTCCCTGAAACTGGCCTTTGGGAGCCACTGAAATAGATGACTTTTCAGATCCTTCTAACCATGAGATGTTTTAATTCTATGATAGAATTTCATTTGTACCTGGACCACAGAAGAGAACCAAGGGACTGGACCTAGGTCAAGGGACAGGCAGATCCTGAAAATGTGTTTGTAAAAGGGTTGGCAGTCAGACCCAGAGCAGAGTACTTTGTCTCCTTGGAATTCTTAATCATATTTCCCAACTGCCAGTATGGAGAAAAATTTATCTAAAAAGACCAGAGGGTTATCGTGAGGAGAACTCGATGTTGAACCTCTGTGCTCAATCTTGAGCTTTGGGCTCTCCATTGCCAGCCTGTGCACCATAATAGTTGGAAGAAAAGACAGAAATGCCAGTTTTGGCATCTCCCTCAGTAATAACATTTCAAATGTCTTCGCTTTTTTTGTCTTAACATTTTATTACCAGCTTGTAGTTCTTCTCATCCCACGTGTGGTCCCACATTCCCCCTTGTGAACTGATGAAGCTACGTTGCAGCAAATTGAAATAGAAAACCACATATCCAGGGTGATTTATCATTAATGTGAAATTCTATCCAAACCTGAAAGTCAAGGAACAGGAATCCCAAGCTGTTTCAAAATTCATATTACAAGACAGACAGTCAGATGCCCCAAACCACAACATCTTGTACTCTATTAATCGTATACTGACAGAGCCCTTTGGTTGCATTTGTATTTCCAAATAAATACAAACATATGTCACCATTTTTTATTGATTTTGGAATTTCCTAGGAAGGAAACGCTGTTAAATTATAACAAACGGTGTCAACTAAAACAAATAGTGCAAAACCCATTAAGAAGGCATTTGTTGCAGAACTTGGTTTGATTTGTTGGCGTCAGTTGAAATCATGTCAAAATCATGTCTCTGGAAACCAAATAAAAATTTGTTTGCAAATTTGTCTTCAGCAAGCATTTCTAGCACATAAAAATCCTTAAGAATCAATATGGTTTTATTCAGTATGCAAATGTATTGAAAAGCATTACGGCAAAAATTCCATTGCTGAATTATATGATAGCGTTAGTGAATTAATAAATAATAATAGATGATAAATAATATAGGGACTGAACTAGATAATACATTTATGAAGAAGTAGAGGGAGAAAAAGATTAAAGGGATAGTCTTGGGAGAAGATCAATTTTCAGATAAGCTAAAATAACATTTTATATTCAGAAAATTAATGGAGTTAAGTCCTGTAATGCACAAAGTCCAGTTGAAGTAAATTTCACTGCAGACTGTAAAAAGGAAAGGAGATGGAAATTGCCTAGTTCTGAAGTGATAACCATTGGAGTTCTAATATGAATCAGTCTGCATCTATGATTTGCATGACTGTGTTTGCCTTCCAGGTAATTGGGAATTTAATTGCTATCAGGATAAAATTTGAGTATTATTTGCAAATTATATCAATGCAATGCATCCCAATGTGCGTTTTTGAGAGTGATTGTAATTAGGCAAATGGAAGGGCTGCAGTTGGTGCTGGACTTCAGTATAGAACTTAAAAAGAGCTTATCTTCAGCATACTCCAGATTCTCTACTGCTACTACCCTCTTGTTCCTCACCTTACAGTGGTGTTCGAACTGCATCTGACCTTTTTGTCCCTCTCTCTGTTTCCTCCTCACACTGAAACAGACCCCTTCTAATCTCATTCCTGATATGTTTAAAGGAGCTCGTTAATGTCTTTATCCCTTATCTCTCCCAGATACTTTCTTTCTCTTTTTGCAAAGTAAAAAAATACAAAACCCAAGCTGAATCTCAACCACCATCTACTATCACCATAGTTTTATAAAAAGAAGGGGGCTTTAATGCCTCCCAGCCCCCAGGACATCATCTCAGGAAGGACATCATCTCAGAAAAATAGACAGCTTTTAACTGAATACATTTCGCTTTTTGACAAACTCTCATTACATTGACCTTATTTTCTAATTTTTTTTTAAAAGCCAAATTTTATCACAGCCCAGCACTATTTTGTAAACCGATGTCTGAAAACTGCTGTGATGTTGCAAAGGGAAGGGGTACTGATTTTTTGTGGTGGGGTAAAGTATAGTTATGGAACAAAGCAGGATGAAGCTAGGAGGTTCATCTTAGGGATCAGACAGTAGCAACAGGCTCTGGGGTAAAGTAGAAAGAATTCATGGAATATAGGGACGACAAGTAACGCTATATCGGTGGGGAAGCATGTTGGAGAGGGTTACAAGGACTTTACAAACATGGCTACTCAAGGGGAAATGACTATAGGTTCTTCCCATGGCTCTTACAACCTCCTTGACATGAATGGTTAGAATTGTAGGACTTTGTACGGTGTGGCTGGCCTTTTGCTGGCCATGTCACACTGTGCAGCCAGCTTCCTTGCTGCAGTGATTGGATATTGCAATTCCCCTTCCTCTGTAAGCACCACTGATATAAGCCCATTTTGGGTTGGCAAGACAGCATTTTTTATTGATTTGAATTCTGCAAAGTGTTCTGTAAGCAAAGTCTTCTAGAATCAGGGAGAGCAAAGTTGCTGAATTATGCATATGTTATATGTACATAGTATATTTGTACGCGTGTGTGTATTCCAACTTCTAAAACAGATTATACCAGTTTCTTTTTTTTTTCCTTTGCGAAAAAAAAAAAAAAAGACCAAAAGAGCTCAATCAAAGCTTCAACTAAGTGATGTCAGGGTTCCAGCTTTGGGGGTTGTTAGAAGCATCCTGAGGAAAAATTCAACAGAACAATGCCCTGTTGTTACTTGTGAGTGAAATCTACAGACCATCAGAGGGAGTACTTTAGCTGCTGTGAAAGGGCTCAGAGGGAGCCAGATAATAAATGTACAACAATCCAATGTCAGAAATGATCACTATTGCAAAATGAGACTGAAAGTCTATTTTTTTTTTTTTTTTTTTTTTTTTTTAGCAATTTATACAGATGAAGTCCCAACTCTGGCCATGGCCAATATTAGTTGGATAATTCTTTGAATCTGGCTAATGTGGAATCTTGCAAGGACAAAGAGGATTTGCTCATGAACTGGTAAGAGAGGTACTGGTCATGCATGCTTAAATGTGCTAATAGTTCTGGTCTTTAATGGTACCGACTTAATGAAGATGATGTTATGCATTTTTAATTGTTCGCCTATGATTCGACATTAGCCATGCCTTTCTAATATGAAGATTTGTTGGCTGGAACTGACATTAGCTGAAAGTGGATCCTTAACTTGTCAGTTCCTCCCACATCTTCCTTGCCTTTGTTTTCCCTAGTGCCTTTCAACTGAATTGATGAGCCCTATTTGCAGACCCAGATCACCCCCTAACCCTTTCCTAAATCAATGTTTAAAATGGCAGAAAATATATCAACAACCTCAGACTAATTTAACAGGGCTTGAAACACTGAGCCGGGAGTGAGCTTTGTGCATTCATTACACCCCTGAATTGCAGTGCTCCTCGCCCCCTTTCTAGGTTACTTTCGCTCTGTTCTCCCACTGTGCAGTTTGGTAATTTGGCCTTGTTTCCCTCTAGGACTAACTCCCCATGCAGAACCTTGCCTAACTCCTGCCAAACTTTTCTTCCTAGACTCTGCCCTAGCCCATTTCTTTGATACCTTATCAGTTGGCAAGATATGGACATATCATGATGATGATGCACACTGTGCTTCACTTCTGGGTTGAAACCTTTCTAGAAGTTCTTGTTACTGAGTTGGCTCTCCTCCCTCTGACTATTATTTGAGGCTATAAACACTGCTCTAGGTATTCCCAACTGTCCTGGCTGAGATCCTGCTCTGCAAACTGTGGTCAGATTCCCTCAAAACCTATTCTAGTTAATGGGTCTTTGCTTGGTCCAACTTCCTCTCCCCTCATGCATTGTGGCTGAATCCATCTATGATTTGTCTTTGTAGTTGATGTGAGGGTTTCTGCAAAAAGCTCTATCTCCAAAGTCTCCATCTATGATACCTGAAATTTCTTGCTATTAGAGATTCAGTACTTTGACATAGGATATTTTCTATAGGTAATGTCTGTAAGAATGCATATATTCCAGGTGTCTCAGGGTGTTCTAGGTTAAGCTGTGGTAATGAGTAAACCCAAATATGTAATAGCTCAATATAATAGTTTATTTCTTGCTCACATAGCAATCCTGTGTGGGTTCTCAAGTCAGCAGGGTGGTTCTCCTCCCCACAGTCATTTTGAGATTCAGGTTTTCCCCATTTTGTGGCCCCTCAATTCCCTAGGGCCTCATTGGCATCTATACACAGCTGGTGGAAGAAAAGAGCTAGACTGGAGTAAGACCCTTTTCTTAAAAGCTTTGACCTGAAGGTGGCGCCCTGTACGTATTCTCACATGCCATTGGTCAAAATTCAATCACATGTTCACATCTAATTGCAAGGGAGGCTGGGGAATGTAGTCTAGTCATTTTGCCAGGAAAAATATGGGAGAATAGATTTAGGAGGACAGCTAACAGTTGCTGCCATACCAAATAAGGATAACATGCTAACTCGTTTTCAGTCTTTAATGCCCTAACACAGTTTGGCTAATTAAATTGCTAATATCTTGGAAAACAGATGACGAAATAACAGGATATGAGCTAGGTCAGGAGAACAAAGTAGAGGAGTGTAGAGAATACATAGCCAAACATAGTTCATTGAATGGAAAGGTCAGATTTCCTTGAGGTGAAAAATTTGCAGAGATAGTGAGAGGTGACAACGTGCTAGCAGCCCTAGCTTGCTCTTGGCGCCTCCTCGGCCTCGTGTCTGCTCCGGCCGCACTTGAGGAGCCCTTCAGCCTGCCGCTGCGCTGTGGGGGCCCCTCTCTGGGGCTGGCCAAGGCTGGAACTGGCTACCTCTGCTCACGGAGAGGTGTGGAGGGGGAAGCGCGGGAGGGAGCCGGGGCTGTGCACGGCACTTGCAGGCCAGCGCGGGTTCTGGGTGAGCACGGGCTCCACGGTCTCGCAGCTGGTCCCGCAGCCGGCGCCTGCTGGGCTTGATCAGGGAAGAGCTCCCTCTGGGCTGCCAGACTGCCCGGGCTAGGAGCCGCAAAGTCCTGCAGCGAGTGCCAGTGAGAAGTAAAGCTGGCTGGGCTTCTGGGACGGGTGGTTACTTGAAGAACTTTTCTATCTAGCTAAAGGATTGTAAATGCACCAATCAGTGCTCTGTGTCTAACTGATCTGGTGGGGACTTGGAGAACTTTTGTGTCTAGCTAAAGGATTGTAAACACACCAATCAGCACTCTGTGTCTAGCAAAGGATTGTAAACACACCAATCAGCACTCTGTCAAAACGGACCAATCAGCTCTCTGTAAAATGGACCAATCAGCAGGATGTGGGTGGGGCCAGATAAGGGAATAAAAGCAGGCCACCTAAGCCAGTAGGGGCAACCTGCTCTGGTCCTTTTCCACGTTGTGGTGGCTTTGTTCTTTTCCTCTTCCCAATAAATCTTGCTGTTGCTCACTCTTCCAGTCTGCACTGTTTTTATGAGCTGTAACACCGGGAAGGTCTGCAGCTTCACTCCTGAAGCCAGCAAGACAACGAACCCACCAGGAGGGACGAACAACTCTAGATGGGAAGAATGAACAACTCCGGATGTGCCACCTTTATGAACTGTAACACTCACTGTGAAGGTCTGCAGCTTCACTCCTGAGGCCAGCAAGACCACGAACCTACTGGAAGGAATGAACAACTCCAGACGTGCCACCTTTAAGAGCTGTAACACTCACCGCGAAGGTCTGCAGCTTCACTCCTGAAGTCAGCGAGACCATGAACCCACCAGAAGGAAGAAACTCTGGACACATCTGAACATCTGAAGGAACAAACTCTGGACACACCATCTTTAAGAACTGTGTAACACTCACCACGAGGGTCCGTGGTTTATTCTCAAAGTCAGTGAGACCAAGAACCCACCAATTCTGGACACAATAGGACTCTTAGAAAGTCAGGGGTTAGCCTGAGCACGGTGGCTCATGCCTGTAATCCCAGCATTTTCGGAGGCCGAGGCTGGTGGATCACTTGAGCCCGAGAGTTTGGGACCAACCTTGGTGACGTGGTGAAACCTCATCTCTACTAAAAATACAAAAATCAGTCGGGCATGGTGGCGTCTGCTTGTAGTCCCAGCTACTATAGAGGCTAAGGTGGGAGGATTGCTTGAGCCTGGGAGGTGGAGGCTGCAGTGAGCCATGATTTTACCACTGCACTCCAGCCTGGATGACAGAGCGAGACTCTGTTGGAAGGAAGAAAGAGAGAGAGAGAGAGAGACAGAGAGAAAGAGAGAGAAAGAGAGAAAAAGAAAAGAAAAGAAAGAAAGAAAGAAAGATCGGTCAATATGAGGGTACTGGGAACAGGAGAGACAAGGGGATGGAAACAAAGTAAAGATGAAAAGGATGTCTCAGTTTGTTTCAGGTTAGCCCTGCTTCTACACCCAAAATGCTTCCCTGGTGAGGGTCTTCAAAATGTGAATAATCCAGCGTTATATTTAGTTCTGTGTCATCTGTCTTTGTGAAAGAGAGGGAGCCAAATACTCCCAGAGCCTAGGTTCTTAGTGTATCCCACCAGGTTCCTGATCTTATAAGATTTTTCAACTTAGTACAAAACCAGAAGAATTAAAATCCCATCAATTTCACCATTCTTTGGTCTTTGCTCAGATCACAGTGAAAGGATAGTTTTCTTCCAGCTATTCGTTTGGTGTCAGGCTACCCACTGGGAGCCTTATTATATATGAGGCAAAATCTCTTCATATAGGAATGGGTTCTGTTTCCTGTTAGACATGCCACGTTACACAAACAAGGACTGACCCCTAGTTCATTTATGTCCTCTTTTCCTCCACAGCCCGACAGACTGTGAGAGATTGACTCATGCTGGTGACCGACCAACACATCCTTAGCTAGCTGGGTCAGAGCATGAGTTTGTTCAGAAGGGGACAGGGAGGTGAGTGGGAAGCTGGAGGTTGCCAAGCAATGAACCTCAGATGTTATCTGCAGAGCTGTTAACGGGGCTGAATCTGATTTGTGTTTAGCCTGTAAGCACTTTGCAAAGGTAGATGGGAGGCAAAGGTCTGGAGATGCAGAGGCATAGAAACCATGGATTTTGCTTTTTAGCTTGTGTCCTGGATATGTTCACTGGGCAGCAAAAAGAATCATTGAAGGTGGAGAGTCACGGGCAGTCAATCCATTCTGGATGAATAGATTTCTAAGGGTCTAAGGGCCTCATTAGTATAGACAGTTATCCATGTAATGTGATGTGAGGCGTGCTCCAAAATATCATTTTCTTGCAGTGCCTGAAATCCCATCATTAAAGATCACCCTTTGAAAATCTTTCAAAGCAATTATAATAACTAAGTTTATTTAATAAGAAATTATGTAGCACTTACTATACACTAGACACTATTCTAGAGGCTTTATAGATATTAACACACTTATTCCTTGTAACAACCCTATGATGAAGGTACTATGTTTAGTATCCTCATTTTACAGATGAGGAAACAGAGAGAGCGAGAGAGAGAGAGAGAGAGACCCAAGAACACACAGCTAGTGAATGGCATAGCCAATATTACAAACCCAGGCAGACTGGCTCCAGAGTCTGTACTTTTAACCATTATTCTACACTGCCTTTTATATCATAGTATCTTACATTGATTTGGGGGAAGTGTAACCCATTCTAGCAGAAATTTATTAACCTAACCTTACTATTACCCCTTCCACCTAGTAAAGAGCAGCAAGACTCTGAATGATTTGCAGGGAAGAGGCATAAGGGGTCCTGATGAGACTACTAGGGGAAGGAGGGTATCAGGATGAGGGTATTGTTAAAGGGTTAGATCCCCCAGCACTTAGTCTCCCTAAACATGCATCACTCAAGGAAAAGTGCTTTTATCTCTATCTTCTACTTTGTATGAATTGGAGACAGGGTCTCACTCTGTTGCCCAGGCTGGAGTGCAGTAGCATGATCATAGACCACTGCAGCCTCAACCTCCCGGGCCCAAGCGATCCTCCTACCTCAGCTGCTCAAGTAGCTGGGACCACAGGGACATGCCATCATGCTCAAATAATTTTTTTTTTTTTTTTTTTTTTTTGTAGAGACAGGGTCTCCCTATGTTCCCCAGGCTGGTCTTGAACTCCTGGGTTCAAGTGATCCTCCTGCCTCGGTCTCCCAAAGTGCTAGGATTACAGGCACGAGCCACTATGCCTCGCCTCATTTCTTTTCTAAAAGACTGTATTTAGTATGCTCAGAGGTGGTATAAGCTGAACATGACACTAGGTAGACTCCCATCTACTCAGAGAAGAAAGAATGGTTTGGGCTGATTGGGAATCCATGGGCAACCATCTGAAAACCATTTTCTGTTCTGTAGTTGAAGTTAGTGCATCTTGCTGTCCCAGGATAGCTCCATGGAGGCTGCTCTGACAGGATTACTTCCTCTTGCCTGACTTTTCCATGGATAATTTGGTACTGGACACTGCTCTCTGATCACTCAGAGCTCCTGTTAGCTTTTTCCCATCTAACTTCTTCCTTACACCATTGAAAAAGGGCCACTGTTGTCTCTGCAGAATATTTTCACCTGATATCACATAGCCCATGGCTTTCAGTCTATAGCTGGCTCTTTTACACTCCCTATCTGTGCCTCTTCAAATCTTCAATTCTTGTATTAGACCAAGCTTGTCCAACCTGTGGTTCAACACAAATTCGTAAACTTTCTTAAAACATTATGAGATTTTATTGTGATTATTTTTAGCTCATCAGCTATGGTTAGTGTTAGTGTATTTTATGTGTGGCCCAAGACAATGCTTATTCTTCCAATGTGGCCCAGGGAAGCCAGATGTTTGGACACCCCTGTATTAGAATATATGTCTCACTAGGTGTTCCAGAGGAATATCTGGTGGAAAAGGAGAGGGGCATGATGATTTTGGTGGGTATTACCTCACCAGTCTTTGTCCCTGGAGCAACTTTCATGGCTAGATACTATAACTAAGTTAGTCAGTTAGCAGAAATCTAAGCACCTACAACGTGCAGGATGCTGGATAAACCACTGCATGCCCTAGGCAATCTGAGCTGACCTACCGTGGTCATTAAGTTCTCTTCTAGAAAAAGAACAAATAGCGTTATCTTGACTGACAGACTTTTCATTCCCTGTGCATAACTGAGGATCCAGCTTCTACACTTTGGCGCTGAGCTCGTTGTCTTCATAATTAATGCTAAAAAGAGCAGATTTGGAAAGGACACAGGAACAAGAGGCTTTGTCTCCAGAGGGAGCCTTAGAAGTGGACTTGGTGCTTTTCCCCCCACACCATTAATCCCCTATGGTCACGTGCAGGGAATACAAATGCCCTCCTCAGGCCCTCAGGTTCATTTTCACCATAAGACAATTGACCTATCGCCACAGTGAGGAGCAAAGCCTCAAACAAAGCAGCTGCCGAAAGGACTTTGTCAAGCTGGAAATGAATTATTAATATGGCTCTGAAAAGGAACAGCATTGGAAACCAGGCTCTTTATTATTTACATTAATGAGCTGGAAGACGATGCAGTGAGCAAAATCCCAAGTTTGGAGAATGCTACATTCTGAAGGGCAACAATGAGTGAAGAAACAATGAAATCCAACAAATGTAAATTCAGACTACTGTCTCTGAACAAAAAGCGCAAAGAGGGAGTGTTTTCAGAGCAGGAAAGGGCTAACGCAGGGCGGCAAGTCATTACTGAAATTCCCTACCGTCAGTTTGTTTGAGAATGAAGCTCAGACTTAGGAAGGCAAGAAAAAAAAAAAAAGCCTCAGATTGCCTGCTGGACAGACACAATGCTATACACCTATCAAAGGAGGCGGCATTATCTCTATTAGAGATGTGTGCCCCAGTACAATATGCCATTCGTTTCTTATCTAGGTTGAACGGGAAAGTCAATTATTCTAATACAATATCATATTCTGCTCCTCAGAGAGATTCCGAGTCTTCACAGCTTGATTGGCAGAGGAGTGTGTGTGTGTGAAGGCTTTCTGTATACTCTTTAACGCTAATTGCTTTCTTTTTGCTACATACAGAGCCCTGTTTCCCACCAATACCCCGCCCCACTCCGCATCATCATAAATGATCTTTTGATTAACCTTCTCTTTTTTTCACTCCAGCCATATCGTCTAAATATTTCTCCCTGTCAGCCCCAGCCTGGCAATGCCAGAATTGATGTCTGCCTTCACAGGAAGCATAACAATCTCCTACGATGAGAGATGCAACAACATTTTGTGCCATTAAATTAGATCCTTCCCCAGATGGGTATTTCTGTTTTATCTGAATTGTACTTTGTCCTATTATATCTCTTGGTTGCTGGAAATTTGGTCACTTACCTTCCTCTGCAGTTCTGCCTTTTAGAGAGCTCCCAACTTCCGCCTCTTTTTGTCTTCAAGCATTTGTGGCCTTTTGGTTACTGGTTGTTTATCAGGCCTTGGACCCACTAGTTGCCTTCATTTTTCCTGCCCTCCTTTGCTCTGACTCTAGCTTGCCTACTTGGCCTAGTCCCATTACCAGCTCTGATTTCTAGAACCTGCATAATCTCTATCAAATTTCCTTACTTATCTGGGCTGCCTTCTCTCCTAGGTACTACTTTGACCTGCTACAATCAATACTTTGGAATGATGCTATTATGGGGACTTTTCCTTGTACAACTCCGTACCATTTCTTGCTAGTAAGGCTTTGGGTCAATTTGGGGAGAGAGAGGAGGATGGCTGAGGGGTGTGTGTGTGTGTAGCCATTTTGGAAGTTACTTTGAATACTTTTTGTTAAACTATTGCAGCAAGACAGGACATTTTAAAATAATCTTAAACCGTGTCAATAATATTGGTTTACAGTAATAGACTTGGGCTGCAGCTATCCTAATCCTGAATTTTGCATCAGAAAGGCCTTTGGCAATATTGAAGAAAGATTTGATTTGATTTAGCCGCTCCTATTAGTGAAGCATAATATAGTGCATATGCATATGTTTTTCTTGAAGTAGCAACAGTTATGGATGATCGTAAATGATCTTTGGCATTTTAGACTTTAAAAATTGCTTTCAAATATATTATCCTGTTTAATCCTTTTATTAGGTTGAACCATGTGAAGCTGCTGATATTTGAGCATTTTGACCTACAAAAATGAAATGGCAATTTCATACAGCTCACTCTAATAGTTTACAGATGAGCAAATTGAGGCTTAGCAAGATGAAGTGGCTTCTCCAAGGTCATTCATTTCCACACTAAGTAGTAGAGCTGGGGCTCAAATTCTCCTGTCTCACTCTCATTTTCTCCCTTGCTCTGTACCTTTGTTGCAAGTTCAAGATTCTCTAAAAAGCACTGGCCACAAATTCCAGAGTTGAAGTACAAGTTTTTACGTATAGTGACCCATTGGAATAAATGATTTTGAAATGCTGCTGGGTATTTTAAGAATAGTCTTAAAAACCTCAAATTGGCGGCCGGGCGCGGTGGCTCAAGCCTGTAATCCCAGCACTTTGGGAGGCCGAGGCGGGCGGATCACAAGGTCAGGAGATCGAGACCACAGTGAAACCCCGTCTCTACTAAAAATACAAAAAATTAGCTGGGCGCGGTGGCGGGCGCCTGTAGTCCTAGCTACTCAGGAGGCTGAGGCAGGAGAATGGCGTGAACCCAGGAGGCAGAGCTTGCAGTGAGCTGAGATCGCACCACTGCACTCCAGCCTGGGCAACAGCGTGAGACTCTGTCTCAAAAAAAAAAAAAAAAAAAAAAAAAAAAAAAAAAAAAAAAAACCTCAAATTGGCAAAGAAAAAAATAATAAATCATCACACAAATAGTAATATCCTAGCTGTGTGTTCTCTGGTTTGGAATATGACAGTATCTGCATATCTGTCTCACTCTTATTTATCTCTTGATCCCTATCTTTTAAAACAATTTATTTGCTATGTCTTTTTTTCTCATCTTCTCTCCTTACTGCCTCCCCCCGTCCTGGCCCCTGCCATTTATTTGTTTTGAGCTTAAGCTCTTGAGCTTCCTTCTTTCTTTAGTGGTTTCTTTCTTGGCCAAGACCTGATTGTACCACTGACCGCAATTCAATTCAATTCATTTCACCAAATAACATTGTAGAACAGGAAAACTGGAGTGTGGAATTAGACATCCCAGTGGCAGCCACAGCCACTTGTTCTCTGAGAGCTTCCTGTTTTCTCACCTGTCTGGAAGGTTCAGGAAGAGGCTGACAGGTGCCCAGTCTTGCACTGCAGCTAATGCTGTCCCAAGAGAACACCCTTCAGACTTGAACAGCCTCCTCTCTTTGCTGGGCCAGAATACTATTGTGAAGTGGTGCTTTACTTAAGTCAAACCGGAGAGTACCGTGCATATTAACAAGCACCCTAATGAGCATTAATTTTTGATGTTCTTCATTAACAAGCATTATAAACTATGACAAATTTTGGTTTGACTTTGTGCCAAAATGAGGGCGAGTTGTTTAAAGCTGGAAATCCGAAAGCTTCCCCTGGGACTTGGAAGGCTGCTCATTAATACTTCTGGAGCTCCCAAAGTCAGATGAGACAAATATATGGCTGGATCTGGTTTCCACTGCCTCTTCTCCTGCCTGCCTTCATTACATCTTTCTTTTCTAAGCGGACTGTCTCCCTAACTGCACCCCCCGCCGCCCCCCCACACACACACTCAAAATCACTTTTCACTTTAGACTGTTGGAAAAAATGCTCACATCTTGGGAGTTACTAGACCTAGTAATTGCCTGCAAATTTCAGATAATGAAACTTCCAGCTTCAAAACACAAATGCTTGGCAGGGATAAATAGATGGATGGAAAGATGTTTCTTTTAATTGAGAATTGGAAACTTCATTAGAATTTTTTTTAAAGAAGCCACATTCTGTTCTACTGCTTGTTGTTAAATAAGAAAAGTGCAAGCAATGATGTGTTTTAGTCATACATCAAACCCAAAGGAAGAAGAGGCATGCTAGGAGGGACATGAAAAGGGTTTTTTTGGCTCCAAACTTGCTTTCCGTTGGGCCTGGCAAAGTGCCCAAATTCTTGTTGTTAGATTGCCTCTTTAGGGTGTTCTGTTTTAATAGAGCTAATGCTTTGTATTACCTGGGAGGGGTAATCCGTTAGTTACCTGGTAACAGAATTTAATTATTTAATTACACTAATTGCCACCCTGCAGGCTTTGGAATTAAGGGCTTAAAATACAAAATGTGCAGCCGGGCAAGGTGGCTCATGCCTGTAATCCCAGCACTTTGGGAAGCTGAGGTGGGCAGATCACTTGAGGTCAGGTGATTGAGACCATCCTGTCCTACATGGTGAAACCTTGTCTCTACTAAAAATACAAAAATTAGCTGGGTATGGTGGCATGTGCCTGTAATCTCAGCTACTCGGGAGGCTGAGGCACAAGAATCGCTTGAACCCAGGAGGCGGAGGTTGCAGTGGGCCTAGATCGCGCCACTGCACTGCACTCCAGCCTGGTGACAGAGTGAGACTCCGTCTCAAAAAAAAAAAAAAAAATATATATATATATATATATATATATATATATTTACACACACACACACACACACATATAAATATACACACACATATACACACACACACACATATATATGTATATAGAATGAGCATACCTCCTTGGAAGCATAATGCTAGGGTTCCTTCCCCACGTGATGAGATGCTCTGGATAGCCTAGGGCAGTCAAAGGGCAGGAGGTTATGAGGTATCTAGATGTGGATAGGAACTGAAGAGTAACTTTCTCCTGCTTTCTAAATTTCCATGAATCTGTCATAGATATTTCCATGCATTATCTACCAAAATGAGGATGAGGGCTAGACCTAGAATATAGAGATTGAGAATAAGGGCTTTAGCTTCAGATAGTACTGGGTTCAAGTCCCAGCTCAACCAATTTCTAGCTGTTTGATCATGGAGAAGTCACTTAACCTTTCTGAGCCTCAGCTTCCTTATCAGGGAAATGGAACTACCCTTAGCATCTAACTCACAGAATTGTGGTATGGATTAACATGAGTTGATTTGTGAAAAGTGAATAGTACAACGTCTGACAGATAGTAAACATTCAAAATATAGTGCATGTTGTTCTTTTGTAAAATGGTCTTTATGGTCTGATGTGTGGAATATGCAAGGCCTCAGGATCATGTCTGTCTTGGTCTGTCTTCACCTCTGTGTTACTTGTTTTGTTCATTACCTTCAATGTGTGTTATCTGTCGTTAGGTATTTATCTTTCTCAGATGGTCTTCCTTCATCAGCCACTGTGTTCTCAGGTCTATCTCCCTTGGCTGCCTTCTCAATGTGTTCTTGTGGATGACTCACACTGCTTAGGGAAACCCTAATGAGTTCACAGCACATCTGCCTTCCTGATCAAAGAAGGGATTTCGGATCCAAAATGAAATGGCTTTTGGATTAGCTGTGACATTATTTCCCCTTCTATTGCTGCCCATAATAAAAGCTGTCCTCTCAATATGTTACCTTGTTACTTGCCAGTGATGTGGAAAGAATAAATAAGACAGTAACTTGGTATGGAGGAAGGTGGCAGGGAAGAGGGGAGTGGATTTTTTTCAGGGATTCTCTCTGTTGTTGTAAAACCTGGGAGTAAATTTTGGCAGTGCTGGTAGGCATGCGACCACATTGAATGTGACAGGCAGATTCAGCCAATTGACACTTACTTACTTTGTATGTGTCCAACCCTGTGCTGGGTGCCCCAGAGCTATTAAGACTTATGAGATATATTCCTGACCTAAAATTGCTTAAAATTAAGCTTGGAAGTTGAGATTGTGATTCATAAAACTGTTAGGTAAAAATAAAGGGGGGGAGATTTTATGGGGGAAATAAGACCTGAGCTAGGCCTTGGAGGTTGAGTTTGGATAGCAGAGGAGGGTGCAAGACATGTTAGTTATATGTATACTGGTGATGGTAGGAAATAAGTGGACACAGTGATAATAGAAAGCCCAGGAAAAGGAATAAATGTGATGTGTGCAGAAGGTTGAGAGGAGATCAGGTTGACAGGAGCAGAAAGTGCCTGGTGGAGAGCAGTAAGAAATATTACTAAAAGCATAAATATGGCCAGCTGCCAAAGGATTTTGACAGACAGGGCGAGGACTTTGACTTTATACAATAGGTGACAGGGAATCATTGTAGGTTGTGAAATAGGAACGTAATAGGATTGGAGCAGAGAGATACTTGGGGTAGGGATTGGGTGGGAGGCTGCTGTAATGGTATAGGGCTTGCTACTCAAGCAAGGTCCAGCAGCATTAACATCAGTATCCTCTGGGAGCTTATTAGGAATGCAGAATTTTTTCAGGCTCCATCCAGATATACTGTCTGGGCCACAGACCAGTACTGATCTGTGGCCTGTTAGGAATTTGGCCACACAGCAGAAAGTGAGCAGCAGGCAACTGAGCATCACCACCTGAGCTCCACCTCCTGTCACATCAGCAGTGGCATTAGATTCTCATAGGAGCACGAACCCTATTGCGAGGGAACTGCACATGCGAGGGATCTAGGTTGCACACTCTTTATGAGAATCTAATGTCTGATGTTCTGTCATTGTATATATTACATGTAATAAAACATACATGTATATTATTACATGTAATATATACATGTATATATGTTATATATTACAGTGTAATGATGATAGAAATAAAGTGCACAATAAAGGTAATGTACTTGAATCATCCTGAAACCAGCCCTCCTTCCCCCCAGTCCATGGAAAAATTGTCTTCCATGAAACCGGTCCCTGGTATCAAAAAGGTTGGGGACCACTGGTCTAAGTTATCTGCGGCTGCATAACAAAACCACCTTAAAACTTGATAGTTTAAAACCACAGACATGTATATCTCATAGTTTCTGTGGTCAGGAATCAGGGGTAATTTAGCTGGGTGGTTCTGGCTCAGAGATGGTTCTCTCATGAGGTTGTACTCAAGAGTTTGGTTAGAGCTGTAGTCATCTGAAGGCTTGATTGGGGGCTGAAGGACCTACTTCCAAACTTGCTCATGTGGCCATTGGCAAGAGGCTTCAGTTTTCATTAGTTGTTGACTGGAGGCTTCAGGTCGTTACTATGTTGGCCTCTCCATAGCCTGTCTGTGTGAATTCTCAACATGGTAACTGTCTTCACTCAGAGTGAGTAATCAGAGAGAGAGAAAGAGACAGAGGGAAACCAAGACAAAAGCAACATTGTCTTCTATAATCTAATCTCACAAATAGTCTACTATCACTTTCTAACCTTATGTTCTCGATCACGCAGGCCAACCCTGATACGATGTGCAAGAGGACTACACAGGAAGAGATAACAGGACATGAGGTCATTGGAGGCTATTTTGTAGGCTGGCTACCATAACTACTGATTCAGAATCTGTATTTAACAAGCTCTTCAGCTGATACATATGCACATTATGCCCATTAAAGTTTGAGAAGTGCTGGTATAAGCCAATATACCTGTTAATAGCAAATAGTCAAGAAGAGACATGTGAAAGGATACATTGATGGATTTGGTGGGTGTAGGGGATGAAGTAGACAGAAAAGTCAAAGTTAACTGTCAAGTTTCTAGCTTGGGAGATAAAAATAGAGAGGTTGAAATGAGAAGGGGTGACATGCTCACTTTGATGTGCTGAGTTTGAGGCAATGGGATATCTACATTTGAAACTTTGAGAATGTGGTGTTGGCATCAGTGAAAGGTGGATTAGGGCGTGAGCAGCAGAAAGAAGGCTGTGAAGGCTGTGAAGTCATGAAACAGCGTAGAAAGTTAGAGACAAGTAAAGGGACTGGGGTAAAGAAAGGAATGGGATAGTAAACTTAATAAGAAGCAACAGCAGAAGGCATGGAAAGTGGAAATGATGGGCCAAAAAAGAGAATGGGGAGAGAGGGGATGAGTCCAGGTAAGTTGAGGGTGCTAGGGAATAGAACTCACTTACACTTTAAATATCATGTAAGTAAAAAAAAAAAAAAAAAAAAAAAAAAAAAAATAGGTATTATATAAGCATTTGGTAGAATATTCAATAGGTATAAATTTCCTTTCATTTTTGCCCTTTAGCTAGATGCAACTTTTTATATGTAACCTCCCAGGCATATTCTCTGCTATTTATTTATTTAACAAATGCTTAAGTAGTCCTTACTATGTGTCTGAGGTACTATTCTAAGACTTTGAGAATATTAACTCATCTAATCCTCAAAACAGCTCAAAGAGGTAGGTACTGTTATTAATTCCACTTTACAGATGAGGAGACTGAGGCACAAAGAAGTCCAGTTATTACATGGTAGAGCCAAGATTCAAATCCAGGCTGGTTGCTTCAGAATCCATGCTCTTAACCATTATGCTCTGCTGCCTTTCGCATGCAGATATACATTATTTTGTCCCAGCTTTTAGACAAATGGTAGCATACTGTAAACTATAAACATGGTTATATTCCTTGCTTTTTCACTTAAGTATATATTTTGGAAAGGATTTTCTACCAGTAACATACAGATGTCCATTTGGATCTACCATAATTTATAAAAATGTGTCCTATTGATAAACATTTCCGTTTTTTTTTCCAGTAAATACTCCAATTAATACCGTTATATATTTGACATTTATTATGCATGAACACATCTATAGAATAAATTCCTAAAGGTGGAATTGTTAGGTCCAAAGGTAAGTGCATTTCAAATATTGGTAGGTATGGCAAACATGCTGTCCATACAGGTTGTGCCAATTTACACTCCCCTCAACAACTCGTAAGAGTGACCGTTACCCCACAGCCCTACCAGCGCAAGTTGTTAGAAAACTTGCTTTTAATAATCACCAGTCTGACAGGTGGAAAATCATCTCAATGAGGTTTTAAATTTACATTTCCCTTATTATGGATGAAGTTGAGCAACTGTACTATTTTTAATTTAGTATTTCATTTCCTACAAATAATCTGTTTATTATCCTTGACCATTTGCAATTTGCCTGTTGATCTTTTAAAATTGATTTACAGGAGATCTTTTTATATTAAGAAAGTTAATTCATTTTCTGTAATATAAATTGCCAATGTTTCTGTCTGTGAATTTTTTTAACATCATGGAATTTTTGCCCTGAAAAAAATATTTATTTTCTTTTTTGGCTTATGGATTTTGTGTCATACTTAGAAAGCACTTCTCTCCATTCCAAGATTATTTTTAAATGACCTTTCTTCTACTCTTTTTCATAGTTTTATTTTTTATGCTAAAACACTGACCCATCTGGAATTTGTTTTGGGTCAGATGTGAGTTGTGGATTCAACTTTACTCTTCTTCTAGATTTCTGCCCAATTGTCTCAATACTATTTAATCAACTATATCTTCCCCATAAATGTAAATACCACCTTTAGCATATACTAAGCTCCTGTGTGTGTTTGGGTTTAGTTCTGGACTTTCTAGGCTGTTCCACTGAGGAATCACTCATATTTTGAAAGGACTCTTTAGCTTATAAAATGATTCCTAAAGGAATCCTATATATATATCAGAATTGTTGTTTGTATTTTTAAGTATTTGTTTATACATCATTTAGTACTTTGGCAAGGAAGATTGGGGGAAGGGGGAGGAGGCAGTGAAGCTTAAGACTAATTTGTTAGGAACAAGTATATATTGACAGTCCGTCTGAAATTTTCATGTAAATCACTGAGAAAATAGGAGTTAACTTACAGGAAAAGCACGGAACACCCTGTTTATCTAAAATGTGAGAGATCTCTACAAAGCCACTCACAAAGTGCTATTTCAGCATATGCACAGTGGGTGAGAACATTGACTTTGGAGTTGGTCTGCCAGGGTTCAAATCCTAGCTATAAATAATGTCAATAGTAATACCTTGAAGAAATGCTGTGGCTATTCTCCAAGGGCCCCAATGTACTTCCTTGCCTATACATTCTGCCACAGCTCTTTTGGAACATAGCTTAATAGATTTACTTGGTCTGAGTCTATTGGACTTTGACTATTTGACCTGGTAGATTTGAGCCCACACTACCACTGTTACTTGCTTGCTTAATTTGGTGCAGGAGTAGCCAAACTACTGACAGCAGGTCGAATCCACCCTATGGCCTGTTTTTGTACTCATGATTTTTTTTTTTTTTTTTTTTTTGCTTTGAAATGGGGTCTCCCTCTGTGGCACAGGCTGGAGTGCAATGACATGATTTTGGTTCACTACAGCATCAACCTCCCGGGCTCAAGTGATCCTCCCACCTCAGCCTTCTGAGTAGCTGGGACGTAGGTGTGTGCCACCATGCCTGGCTAATTTTTTAATTTTTTGTAGAGACAGTGTCTCCCTATGTTGCTCAGGCTGGTCTTGAACTCCTGGGCTCAAGCAATCCTTCCGCCTCAGACTCCCAAGGTGCTGGGATTGCAGGAATGAGCCACCGTGCCCAGCCTGTACTCACAATTTTAAAGGATTGTAAAAAAAATGAAAACAAAAATAAACAAACAAAAGAAGAATATATGACAGAGGCAGTATGTGACCTGCAAAACCTAAAATCTTTACTATCTGGCTTTTTGTGCAAAATGTTTGCCAGCCACTGTTCTGAGTCTGGGTTTGTTGTTTATCTTGTAAAAATAATACTCAGCTTGCTAATAACAAAGTAAGCTGTCTGTTGCACTCCAAGAACAGTTACAAGGCATTTGTATGGCATAAAAGTAGGGTCATGCTGGTTTATTCCCCACCGTGTAGCTGGTCCTACCCTCATTTTCATGTATCAGCTAATGGAGATTTAAAGACTCACAAGAGAATTTCCTTTGCAGGACTTTGAGACAGGATTTGTGGTTAAAAATCTGAGGGAGCTTTCCAAACAGACTTTTCAGGCTGCAACCCATCCCTGTTGCAGGCTTGTTTAGAGTAAGTCAAAATAACTAGACATCAATTTATTTTTAAACCATCTATTTTCTTCTTGTTGGTTTTATTGTGCACTCATAATGAATCATTTCCCTCTGTCTTTCTCCTCCTCTCTTCTGTGCATGCACACGCATGTACATACTCTCCGTAGCTAAATCTCTGGGGGCTACAATTTTTTCGTGGGTAGATGAAATCATTGAATTATAGACTATTAAAGCTTTTGTGATACTATATAATTTTAAAATAATATTTAGGAACTTCAGAGATAATTTTACATAAGTGCATTGTATACAAAATTACACAATTAAACCCAGGCTCACACTGTATACACCAATTAACTGGAGGCATGAGAGGTTTAATGACATGCCTAAGGTCACACAACCAGGAAAGGACAGAGCTGGACTAGAGGTTATAGCTCTCCTGACTTTCAGTGCAAAACTTTACCTATTAGATTATGCTGTTTCATTATTAAAAAACTAAAGCATTTTCCCTGCTGTGTATGTCTCCTCTGTTTTCTAAGGCACTAAAAGCAGGTGGGGTTGGAAAATAAATGCAAAGTCAGAGACTGTCCTTTTAGCTTGTTCTCTCTTCCTCTGAGTTCCGATTGGGCCTGTCAATGTTACCAGTTTCTCTCCCCATACTTCAGGGTAAGGAGAAATATAGTCTACTAATTTTTATTCTTTGCTAATTATACCAGTATTGCTGGGACTGCTTATCTTATAGTTTGTTTTGCTAGCCAAAGCTATTGTTGGTTCTTTAGAGATGGACTCTGTTCTGTTTTTCTTCCCAAATATTTCATTATTTCCAATCTTATCTGAAATCTAATGAGTTGGATTACCTTTATTAAACTAGAGACCCTCCCCACCGTGTGATTCTGCTAATCTCAGCCTAGGTATACTTTAGCAAGTAGGAGCTGCAATTTCCAGTTTTCATATGTGGGTTTTCACTCCCAGATCTTCTTTGAGCTCAAACTCAATCTGCCTCTCTTGTTCTTCTCCCCTAGAAATATGTTTTAAATACTTTTGAGCAAGCTCTTAGGAAAGGCTTCTTTGTCTGTAAATGGGAAGATAAACAGTATAGAGTGTAAACACTTCACTTTAAAAGATACTTGGTTCATTCTTTCACATCTCTAGAGACTTAAAAGAATTTTTTTCCCCAAGGTAGAGCATACTCTAGTGGTATTTTACAAGTGGAAACTGTCCGCAGAATGATAGAATGTAATTGAAGTGGACAAAAATTCTCCCTTTTTCGAATTCATAAGAATATCCTTGACTGAATTCAGAGAACCCTCCACATTTTGAGCAGCCCTCTTAGGGCTTTCAGTGTCTCAGTTCAAACCTCAAGCTTTTCAGGGAACATTTAACATTAGCTATACCTTCACAGTCAAATCATTTTCCATATTTCTTAAACTGTGGTATAACATTGATGACTTGGAATAACCGATTGAGATGGTGAGCAGAGACCAGTCTGAATTAATGAAGCATTTTAATGTTGTATTGCCTCGGATATAGGTCTCTAGAGGGGTCACTTAAAAATATTAATAAGAATTATTCCTGTGCTTGACATAAGTGGTTACTTGAATATTTCCTTGAATAGGTGAAGCATCTCCCTTATTATCTTGTTTACAACACCCACTGGTTAAGTCATCACCAATTCCGTGTGTGTAGAGTTCAAATTAGTGGGTCTTTCATGTGAACCAGGCTCATTCCGTGGATTACAATTATGCTACAGTCATTTACATGTACACCCACACACCCAGATCCCATGCAAAGGGATGCATCTTGTATCTATAAAGGCACAAAAGAGAGACGGCTTTCTGCATTTTAGAAGAAAAAAATGGATGCCACGATATGTAGAGGGAGGCAGGATTTTTTTCTTAAAAAAAGCAAATATCTACCTCTGGGCACTGGGCACCTCTACCTGGCCTCATGCTACTTTTCTGACTTTTTCATTCAACATTCATTGATCCAGTACCCACTCTACCCAGGCACTGCCTTTTGTCCTATGCCTCACAAGGCCCTTTTCTTTACCAACCCTTTAGTTAAAGTGAGAGGTGTGAAGGTTGGTTGAAGCCTTCTTTGTAGCTCCTGCTGCTGATGATCATTGGCTTCACTTTGCTTCACTTCCCCGGTTCATTACTTTGACACTTGGTGAGTTGAGATCCACCTTCTCCTACCCTACTTACTGCTTTGAAAGGCAGCAGTGTCTTTAACCAAGGAGCAGGAATTCACTGAGTAAAGTGACATATAGGCAGCAGATGCTAAATGGGGGCCCACTGTGGTGACTCAGTCAGTACTGTATTTTGAGAGAGAGTGGAGGGCCCTGAAAGAGGACATCTTTGAGATTGTATGCAGAGGATGGTGAGGTGTCCCAGGCTGGGAACCTCCGTTGTGATACTGACATTTTTAAGTTCCAGAGCTTTGGTTTATTGCAGATACAATTTAATAAAGCCAGTGATTCTTATCCTTTTGAACTTTCCACAGTCCAGCAATTTGATGACAGGAAAATCTTTGAAGCAGGTATCCTGCTGCTATTGCCTTTTGGTGGCTCATTCTCCCATTCATTCACACCCTTAAACAACTGACTTAGGCTCATACTTGCCCATCAGTTGGAACTCGGCCTAGGCCTATTTTCTGTTGCAGATCTTCTTAATATCCCCACCACCCATCCTCAGTTAACTATAGATCTTCTTACTATCTCTATCACCCATCCTCAGTTAACTATGTCATGAGACCTCTTCTGTTGAGGTTCCCATTCTACTCAATGAATGAAGGGTAATTGAGGCATGAGACACATGAATCCATGTGAATCTCTTGTTTCTCTCAAGCAAGAATTCTCAATTAATTTCAATGCACATGATTCCAGAAGGGCCTAAATATTGAATCTTTGACTCTGAACTCTCCCATCGAATGGTGAAACTTTCAGGCATTTGACAAGCCAGTAGAAGAAGTTTAGATGGTGGTGGTGGTAGTATTGCTCCTTGGTATTTTCTTTTCTTTTGTTTTTTTTTTCTTGGAAAGAACCACCTTTTCAGCCATGTGTAAAGATTCTGGTGAGCATTTTTCATACCCTTGGATGCCATGGCCCAAGTTGTTGGGATTCCTCTGATACTGTATAGAAACACAGAGGTTCGAATAGGCGCAACCACTCTGGACTGGAGGGTGGAGGGTGGAGGACTATGCTCTAGCAAAGGCAATGGAAAATGTCCCAATTCTTCAAAAGGAAGGCCTGATTCTGTATGGGTACTGCTGCCAATATTCATTTTGTTGTTGTTGTTGTTGCTACTGGAAGATGTATATATGCTATTCCAAGCAGAAAAGAGATTAGCACCCTTCCCACAGCCACCTTAAGTCACCAAGGCTCTTAATTCTATCTCCTCAATAAATTTTCTATCTTTCAATTACTTTCCACAGTCTTAGTTAAGATATTTATTAATGGCAGCAGATAACTCGTTATTTTTCCTACTTCTCAGCACAGTCTTTAGTTTCTCCCTCCTACAATCCTTTCTGTGAACCACATAGTAGACACTGCAAAATATTTATTCAACCAAATGAAATGCCACAAATTCAGTTTTTTTATAGGTCCATTACTGGGTTCATCTTGCTGAAACCCTGTCGGTAGCTCTTTGTTGCCTGATGAAATAGTTACAAGTTCCATAAACTGCTCTCCCTAGTCTTTTCAGCTTTGCTTCCCAGTGTGCTCCAAGACAGACCTGAGGTTCCTACCACACTCAGTCCTTGTTCTTTCACACTGATCAATGTTATCTTTGTGTCCACCCATACCCTATTTGAAGTTCTTCTACTTATTTGCTTTAGGTTGAACCTTAGTCATTCTTCAAGATCTATCTTAAATAAATGCTTTGCCTACTTTATATAAAATAGTCACCTCCTTTCAGCCTTCCCTATTCCCCATCTTCCCTGTATTATTTTACCCAATGGCACTTATCACCATCTGAGAGGCATTTTACTAGTTTGTTTATTGTGTCCCCTCACCCCATTAGAATTTATGTTTCATGACCAGCCTGGGTTATATGGCAATACCCTGTCTCTAGAAATAACATTTTAAAAATTAGCCAAGTGTGGTGGTGTACACCTGTAGTCCTAGCTACTTGGGAGGCTGAGGCAGGAGGATCACTTGGGCCTGGGAGGTCGAGGCTGCAGTGAGCTATGATTGTGCCACTACACTACAGCCTGGGCAACAGAGCGAGACCCAGTGTCAACAACAACAGCAGCAAAAGAATTAATGTTCTATGATGGCAGAGACCTTTGTAGTTTTGTTTACTGTTATATCCCCACTACCTAATAGGTTCTTCATAAATATTTTTGAATGAATGAAAAAAATGAATATATGACATCATATTGTATATCTCAGCTGGAAGTTCTATCTCTCTATGATGTTTTGGCACTTTATTTATATTGCGCTTCTCATGTGCCTCGTACTATGAGTTTCTAGTTATTTTTATATACCTACATACATTTGTAATGTGATCAGGATGAAAAAGCCATTAATTCTGAAACTCAAAAAGTCTGAGTTAGACAATGAGATGCTATCACATACCCATCACTGTGACTAAAATGTAAGAGATCAACAAAAACAGGTGTTGATGAGAATGTGGAGGAATTGGAACTATTGAACTTTGCTGATGGGAGTGTTAAAATGGTACAACCACTTTTGGAAACATGTATAGCAATTTCTTATAAAACTAAGCATACATACCATATGACCTAGCAATTCCATTCTCAGATATGTACTCAAGAGACATGAAAGTATGTATCCACACAAAGACTTGTACAGAAATTTTCATAGCAGCAGTGCTCATAATAACCAGAAAGTAGAAATATTATCCATCAATAGGAGAATAAGTAAACAAACTGGGGTATCTCCATATAATGGAGCACAATTCAATAATGGAATAGAACACAATACTGATTTATAAAACCACATTGGTAAATGCTTACACAAAAGAGTACATACCTTGTGATGCCATTTTTATACACTCTAGAGCAGAATAAACTAAACTATGATGGAAGAATTCCAGAACAGTGGTTGCCTCTGGATATGGTGGTGGCATTAACTGAAAAGGACATAAGATAACTTTTTAGGGGAATTATAATGTTCTAAATCTTTATAGGGGTTTGGGTAGCTGAGGTATATGCATTTATCAAAGTCCAGCAAATGTACATGTAAGATTTGTGCATTTCATCGTAGGTTTTACATCAAAAGAAAACACCCTGCAAACAAATATTAAATCCTAGTTGATGATATGCATGCTATAATCATATAGCATATAGTTGAAGTATATTGATGTCTGCAATTACTTTGAAATGCATCAAAATTAAGATAAATTGATCAATGAGTAGAGAGACAAGTAGATGGTGAATAAGTGATAAAACAAACAAGAATAAAATATTAGTGGCAGAATTTACATGGTAGTTATATGATTTTCAACCCCTTTAAACTTTTCTGTATTTTAAACATTTTCAAAATACAATTTTGGAAAAAAACAAAAAATAAAAAACAAAAAACAGATCTGGCTTTGAATGTTGGCTCCGGCGCTTAGAGTAAGTAACTAGGAAAATCACATAAACTGTCAAACCTTCAGTTTATCTCTCCATAAAATGGTCATAGAATAGTAGCCACCTCACTGGGTATTCCTCACTCCTTAGCCTTTCTCCAACTAATATTTGGGAGCAAAGGGGTTAATTTTGGAATCAAAACTATGTTTCTGATTGGGTTGGCTAGTGGCAGTGTTTTATATTTAACTATTCATCCAGGACTGTGAGCACAATGAATTAGAACTGCATATCCCAAACTTCCTTGGTCATAACAATTACTCTACCCCAGACCTAATTTTGTCATTGTCAGCAAACTCACAGTCTATCAGAGAAGGTAAATAGATAAAGGGAAAATTACAATAAAACATAAAAAGTTCCAATAAAAGAAGAAATCATGGTCTCTATGGAAGTATATAGCATAGTCACAGAATCCACCTTGGGGATGGTGGTCAGTGAAGACATCCTAGAGGGAGTGACATCTGAGTTGAACATTAAACAACTAATAAAGTAATCCTGACAAGCATGGACAGTCATGAGTAGAGGGTAGTATGTTTTAGGCCTCAGAGACACAGGGAGGCTAGGTGAGAGAGTATGGCTCACTTATTACTGAAATCAGAACTCAAAGTGCTCATCTTTCTTCCCTAGTGCATTTGATGAGTATGGCCTTTGGATGAAGCACCATCTTTACCTTCTAGGACCCTCCAATCCAAAGGAGCGACTCTCCGTTGTAAATTCAGATGATGATTTTATTTTTTATTCAAAAGGGCTTTGCTTGCATATGCAACTGAATAAGCCAGGGTTAGGTTACTGATTAACAAACTTTAGGTGCTTATATTACCCCGGCAGACTGATTTGTTACTATCCACATCTGTCTCTTGGCTCATAGGTAATATTTTTGCAAAGGCATTTTTCTGTTAAAATTTTTGGAGTGAATTATATGCATTTATTCAGGAAATTTTTGCAGATTTTTATGGTGGAATTGCTGACCCACTGAGTTGTTGTCAAACCATGTTTGGGAATGCTAGAGATAGGCCCTTTACATTCCTTCATTCAGTCACCTAAGGTTTACAGAGCTCTTGCTATGTGTCTATACTGTGTGAGTTGCCAAGGTTACAGAATTAAGTAAGATACAATACTTATGTTAAGCCAATATAAGTTCTCAAAGAGCTCACAGTTTGGTGGGAGAAAACAAATAGGCAAGCAGACAAAGACAATAGAGAGTAATAAGATATGTCAGAGTGGGAAGCACAGATGGCAGGAGGACTCCAGGAGACCATTAAACAGTACTTGATACCCTGAGGAGTTCCTGTGCTGCCCCTCACACATCAAGGTGACACTTGGAAACATGCTCTGTTAAATTTTCACTGAGACAACCACACACTCTCTTGCTGACCCCAGTGACCAATGGCATAGATCTGTGACGTGAGTGGCCAGAGTTCAGGGGTTAGTTGATGGCGGCGAAAGAAAGCAGAGCTAATTGGCCCACATGGGCTTCAAATTGGCAAGCACGGCCTCATTAGCACTGTGATCCTCCCTTCTGTGTGCTCTGGTTACCAACTTGGCTTCCCAAAGGGACCTTTAGAATCCAGGTGTCTTTGGTCAACGTTTTGATCTCTGGGATCTTATAAGCATGTCCAAGAGTATTCTTCACCCTTGACTTTCAGAAGAGGAAATCAAGGCACTAAGAAAATCAGATTGAAATGAAATTGCTGACAATTTCATGAGGAGTTTTCCAGCTTCTTTGATGACTTTACATCTTCATATGGTCTGTGCACCCCTAGGGTGGGTAACAGATTTGCTTTTCCTACCAATACTTGACCTGCTAAGCTGTGGAAGGCTGCTCATCACAAATTATAAGGTTAGCTCTGAAAATGAGTCTTTCAAACACAGGAGAAAAGCCTCCCCTTTATCCCTTTCTCTGTTTCATCTTCATGCCTCCTCCAAGTTCAAAACACTCAGTTCCTCCAAAATTGTAAATTTTCTCCCCTGCACTCCCCAGTCCTTAACAAGCTGTTGATGTTCCAGGAAATGTCTTTTCCTATGAAAGACATATCACGGCAGCTAAACAGCTGGAGTCCTCTGACAGCCAATCAGCCAGGCCTTAGGGTATCAGTGTGATGCGCAACTCAGCTAGAAAGTGTCTATTCTCTAGCTGAGCAAATGTCATCTCCACCAGGAAGCTGCAAAAGGATGGTGAGAGACTGCACTGAAGTGTCTGTGAGGCTGAGTTCCAAGGGAAAAAAAATCTATAAATACAAATATGCTGCAATATGGGAGTGCCTGATTCAAGGGTAAATATATGAATGTATCTCTCTATAGACTGTTCAGGAGCACTATTTACACACTCTATACGTTATGTGGAATGATTATAAATGGTGTTGCTTAATAGACTTCTTACCTTAATAAATACATAGATTTTCCTTAGGTAGACTCTTGGAAGAAATTCATACCATTGTGTAACTGAACTAAATAAAACATACTGGCTTTTATACTTGAAGAAAATGGCAGCCCACCACCAGCAGAATAAGACCATTAATTGGAATTGGTTTGCTCTAATCCTTGCATGCACTCATTAAGGTTATCAGCATCCTTCTGAGCAGAGGTTCCCAGGTCAGTTAAAAAACAAGAGAAGAAAGTGTTTGTGTGTGTTTAAATAGATAAATGTAGATAAATACCTGGAAAACTAATATTAGATTGCCAGTGCTTTATTTTGACACATAAGAACACATATACACACACACACAACTACCAACAACTAATTATCACTGTTATACCATAAAAGTGAATTTAAAAACAAGCAGAAAGGCCAGAGTGTTAATATAAAAACAACTTTTTCAGTTGAATACATTGAATTATAAGATTAACTTAGTCTCTGTAAAAAAAGATAAATATAAATTAAGAGAAATAGACAAACAGAAAACATTACAAAAATATAATTAAATTTCATCCCCAGCGGGAGTAAACTCCATCACAGACTGACACTGATTCATGAGCTGGCATATGGAAGCCATACTGATTGAGAATTTGGGCTGAACCCAGCTACAGGAAATGGGGTAGGAACCATGTGGCATAAGAACATGCCACGAGGAAAAACACAAGGTTATAAAGAGGACAGCATATAGCTGGTAATATTCCTATCACAGGGTCAAGAGAACAGTGGGAATCCAGCATGACAGTTAACATAATAAAATAATTTAGATTGGTGGTAAATGGCAGAACATAAGGTCAAGAAGATTCAACTAATAGCAAGAGAAGAGTCAGATCCATACAGAAAGCTTAACTATCTAATGCTGTATAATAAATGGTCAGCTGGATTAGTGTCAAATTATTTTAGCAGAAATTTGGGAGAAGTATATAATTTTGGAAGACTGAACATTATTGACTCTGTCTTCCAAGATAGGAGAGTTTCATTTTGTAAAACACTAACAGTTTTTCTGATCAAATAGATTTTCACATGGTTCCTAGCTTCCACACTCTTCCTAGCTTCCCTTGCCATGCAGACTTTGGGTACTTGTACATATTTCCTTCTGGCTGATTTCTTAAGCTCTTTACAATTCTAACCTTTCTTCTTCTTTGCATTTTTTTCACCATCTCTCGCTGTTCTTTGTTTCATGGCAACGTGTACACAGAGTTCTCAACTGAAAATTCAGTAAACATATATTCCACATCCACTATTTGCAAGGCACTATGTTAGGCCCTGCAGATGATCCAAAGAGGAGTATGTCTTAATTTCTGCCCCTAGGGAACTTATGAGTAGAAGGTGAGGATAAAATAATTACCCTAATATATACTAAAAGCTAGACCATAACAGTTTCCCAACAGAGAAATATGAGGGATAAGAGATTGTATCTAGCTACATGACTAGGAATGTTTCAGAAAGAAGAGAGTATTTGAGATGGACCTTGAAGGCATGTAGGATTTTGATAGGTACAGATGGGGTTGAAAGAAGAGCAGGAGCAGAGACTTGGAATGATTCTTGGCCACTGGCCATGCCTAGGGAGCAGAGCCAACTGTAAGTGCTATGATGAAGATAAAAACAAATGATAGTGATTACAAGGCTCTTGATTTAAAAATCAACAAATTATAATAATTTGTTTAACATAAGTATTTTTAATTGTTTGAAGGGGAGTGAGTTAATGAATAAATTAATTTGAAAAACCACATAGAGTTAATTGAGTTCACATCTGTTAGCTGTGCAATCTTGCACAGGTTACTTAGCATATATGTGCCACAGTTCCCTTACCTGTGAAAAACAGGATAATGGTTTTAAAACAGTGCCTGGCATATAGTGAGCAAAAAATAAATTGTTGCCATTATTACTTGAAAATCAGAGTCTGGCAATGAGTTGAGTTTCAGTTTCTCTCTAGAGGTCTCTCTGCACTTAGAGACGTCCTATGTGCTAATTTTCAGCCTGACCATTGTAATCTGTTCCTTGGATCTCAGCATAAAGCCATGATCTGAAAGTCCCGTACCAGGCAGAGCTTAGAGTTGAAAGATTACCAGGAAGAAGGAACAATATGTGCATTCCAAATCATATGTGTAGCTGGAAAAGAGGTTAGAAGCTTACCCGAAACACTGAAAGTCACTTTGCTTGAAGTAGACAATTTTCCAGATTAGTCACAAGATGCTCAGTGCTTCTGCCACTTTTGCAAGCACAGGTGTGAGGCAGTTAGGCGTGGATGTGCGATATCCTCGTTTTTCAGCTAATACAAAGAAAGCCTGATTGCTTGAGCTGGTGCATAACAATAGGCAGCAGCTGTGGGTTCACTCAACAATTGCTGGGAGGGAACATTTTTTCCTCTGGGGTTATATTTAAATCAGGGAGCTTGCTTGATGGGAGAGGGGCTGAGAGAAATTGCTGCTGCAGGTAGGTGGTCCTGCTTAAGAAGCCCAGGCATCTCAAACTCACCTAAAACATCAACTACATTATTGGGGTGGTTATATTTAGAGTACAAAGGGGTTCCTTAAATCTGAAGGTGCTTCCCTAGTTCTTTTATGCTTTGTTAACATATCATAGAGCATTGATTGAGAGGACTAAAAACTAAAGTGTTTGCAGCTAGCGATCATTGAAGATCCATTAGGAAAATACATCAGTCTCTGGAGTCGGTGAAAAAATAGAATTCACTTTATTCATAATTCTTCTTTTTTGCCTCCTGTATTGAGTTTCTACAATGCTCCAGACATTGTAATAGGCACTGGAGAGATAAGGATGCTCCTCTTTTGATTTGAGAGGAAGTGGTGGGTCAAATAATAGAGATATGTATAAGGTAGGGAATAGGCACCAAAGTGGGGTTATGGGGGATTGTGTTTTCTTCACCTCTGTGGTCTCATGTCTCTCTCAGTGTCTGCTTGGCAAATAGTAAAAGGTCATGAAAGGTTTTTGAATTTACAACAGTAAGAGGGAACTTTTACATAACTCTACTGGAGTCCAGAGAGTGTATAAGATCCAGCCACTTAGGTAAGTCATAACAGCCATAGAGTTTTTTCTGTATCACTGCGTAAGGTCTCTGCTCTCTCTTTGATGAATGAGATGAGTGTTTTGATGTTGCTCCCTTCCCTCTCATCCTCTTTCTAGCGTGTGCACACACACTTCTTTTCTGGTTATTTCTCTACCCTGTGGGGGTTGTGCTTAGCTGAGGTTTAAGAAACGTCTCTTATGCTTTAAGAGTCTGGATGCACTGAACAGGTGAGGCAGCTCTAGGGCCCTTATATCCCTCTTTTACTTAGGCCCAGAAGTAATCACTATCTTTCTAAAGAAAGGCACAACATCAGGAAACAAGCTACATACAGTTGCCCCTAGTCTGTTCAGAAGTTGCTGAAGATGGGATATATGAGCCAGGAGTGAGGTCTAGGAGAAGAAATGTCAAAAGAGAAGCTGCAAATGCCATAAGCGGGGACAATACTATTTAGATATCCATCTTCTTGGCCAGTTGAGCCAAAACATTTATTATTTATCTTGGTAATATCCAAGGTCCTCCTTTTAGCTATTTGAAACTATATATTTTTAACTATAGTAATTCCACAGTGCAGTAGTACACTAAAACTTATTCCCCTTATCTAGCTGTAATTTTGTCTTTTAACAAATCTCTCTTCTCCACCCTTCCCAGACTCTAATATCCTCTGTTTTACTTCTTCTGTGAGACCAACCTTTTTTTAGCTTCCACTTATGAGTGAGAGCACATGGTGATTAACTTTCTGTTCCTGGCTTATTTCACTTAACATAATGTCCTCCAGTTCTGTCGGTGGTGCTGTGAATGACAGGATTTCATTCTTTTTATGGCTGAATGGTATTCAATTGTGTATATATACCACATTTTCTCTATCCATTTATCTATTGTTCAACACCTAGGTTGATTCTGTATCTTGGCTATTGTGGACAGTGCTGCAATAAACATTTTTGTAGCTATGGTAAATTGGCTTGCCTTCTTGATTTCTTTTTCAGCCAGTTTGTTATTTGTGTATATAAATGCTACTGATTTTCGTATGTTGATTTTGTATTCTGCAGCTTTTCTGAATTCATTTATCAGTTCTAAGAGATTTTTGTTAGAGTCTTTTGGTTTTTCTATGTGTAAGATCATGTCATCCACAAACAGGGACAATTTGACTTCTTTCTTTCCAATTTAGATGCCTTAGATGCCCTTTATTTATTTCTCTTGCCTAATTTATCTGGCTAGGACTTCTGGTACTATGTTGAATAGGAGTGGAGCAAGTGGGCATCCTTGTCTTTTTTCAGTTCTTAGAGGAAAAGCTTTTAGCTGTTCTCCATTCAGTAGGGTGTTAGCTGTGGGTTTGTCATATATGGCCTTTATTGTGTTGAAGTGCTTTTCCTTTGATACCTAATTTATCGTGAGTTTTTATCATGAAGGGATGCTGAACTTTATCAAATGCTTTTTCTGCTTCTTTTGAGATGTTCATATGGTTTTTGTTCTTTATTCTGTTGATGCAATGTATCATGTTTTTTGCTTTGCATATGCTGAAACATCCTTGCATTTCTGGGATAAATCCCACTTTATCATGCTGTATTATCTTTCTGATGTATTGTTGGATTCAGTATGCTAGTATGTTGTTGAGGATTTTTGCATCTATGATCAGGAATACTGGCCTGTAGTTATTTTTTATGTTTTGTCCTTGTCTGGTTTTGGTATCGGCATTAAGCTGGCTTTGCAAAATGACTTAGGAAGAGTTTTCTCCACTTTAGTTTTTTGGAATAATTTGAGAAGAATTGGTATTAATCTTTCTTTAAAGATTTGGTAGAATTCAGCAGTGAAGACATCCAGTCCTGAACTTTTCTTTGTTGGGAGATTTTTTACTAATGATTCAATCTTGTTACTTGTTATAGGTCTGTTCATATGTCCTACATCTTCTTTGTTCCATTTTGTTAGGTTGTATGTGTCCAGAAATTTGTCCATTTCCTCGAGGTTTTCAAATCTAGTGATGTATAGTTGATTATATTAGTGTCTAATGATCCTTTGTATTTCTGTGGGATCCATTGTGACATCTCCATGTTTCTGATTTTGTTTGGGCCTTCTGTGACTTTTACTTAGTCTAATGGTTTGTTAATTTTATATTTGAAGAAAAACAACTTTTTGTTTCATTGATCTTTTAAAACTTTTTTTAGTTTCAATTCCATTTATTTCTGCTCTATGATTTATTATTTCTTTCTTTCTACTAATTTGGAGTTGGTTTGGTTTGTCCTTCCTTTTCTAATTACTTGAGATATATCATTAAGTTATTGATTTGAAATCTTTCTAGTTTTCTTTTTTTATGTAAGGATCTGTCAAGTATTCATTTTTTTATTAGTTCCTTAAAACTCATTCATCCTGTAAGTTTGCCTCTCAATACTGCTCTTGCTGTGCCCTATAGATTTTGGTATGTTTTGTTTCTATTTTCATTTGTTTCAAGGAATTTTTAAATTTCATTTTTAATTCCTTCCTTCACCCATTGGTCATTCTGGAGCATGTTGTTTAATATCCATGCATTTGTATAGTTTAAAATGTTCCTCTTGTTATTGATTTCTAGGTTCATTCCATTGTGACCAGGTAAGATACTTGATAGGATTTCCATTTTTATTTTAATTTTTTTTCTTTGAGACTTGTTTTGTGTCCTAACACATGATCAATCCTGGAGAATATTCCATGTATAATCCATGCTATTGACATTTTGAGTGTCTCAGGGCCTAGACAGAGAAGAGTTTGTGGTTGTGGTGCTGTGGCTTTGCTGGGGGTAGACTTGAAAGGCATTTCTCAGGCTGAGGGAAAGTGTGTGCCATGGCGAGTCAACCAACTTGGGGCTGGGGTCGGGTCTATGAAGGCTGTTACAATCTGGCTGGGAGCACGCTCACACAGTTTCTTGGCTGGCCTGGAGGTGTGCCTGCCAGGAAACAGGAGCTATTTCTCAGGCCTGGGATGTGGTTGTATGACTTCTTGCCTGGCCTGGGTATGTGTCTGCTGGGGTGGCTCATGGGGCTGTTTCTCAGGCCTGGGATGCAGGTGCACAGCTGCTCAGCTGACCCGGAGTGTGTCTGCCAGGGACAGCCCACAGGGCTATTTCTCAGACCCAGGACACAGTCCCATGGCTTCTCAGCCAGCTGGCATGGGTAAATGTCTGCTAGGGGTCGCCATTGGGCTGCTTCTTAGGCCCAGGATGGGAGTACAAGGCTGCTCGGCTGGCCTGGAGGCTTGTCCACCAGGGTGGCCTGCAGGGCTGTTTCTCAGTCCCAAGGCATGGGCACACTGCTGATTGGATGGGGGTATATCTGCCAGTGGTGGCCCTGAAGCTTTTCTCAGGCCCTGATTAGGGGCTGCAGGGCTATTGGGCAGGCCAGGGGCTTGTCTGTAAGGGGTGGGGCTGTTTCTCAGGCCTTGGGAGTGGGTGTGTAGCTGCTCTACCTGCTGGGAGTGTGTCAGCTGTTCAGAGGTTTGAGGGCCTTTCCTGCTTGAGGGAGGGAGTGCAGCAGTTTGGCTGGCTCAAGGGTGGGTTTGCACTGGGTGGAAATGCCAGACTGTTCCTCTGGCTGGAAGTGTCTGTGGTGAGAGTTGGTTTCCCTGTTGTGCAGGAGCAAGGTCATAGCTGATCCTGGGTCCAAGCTCTGCACAGCTGGGGTTGTAGTGTTCAGCTACCAGTGTGGGCTTAGTGGAATGAAGATGGAGCCCTAGTGCTGGGGAGGTATAGTAGACTTCAGCAGTGGGTCTGGTCTCAAGTTCACAGGGGGTGGGTATGAAAAATATGTGGAATTTTCCTGTAGTAAGGACTTTAGGTGTTTGTGGGGCAATGGAGGCTGGTGGGGTTGAGCTTGCCTTTGCCTCATGATGGGAAGTCCCTTCTGACTCCAGACAGATCTGATCCAGGTGGGGAAGAAGAGCTGTGGAGGCTGGGTGCTTCCATGCTGCTCTTCTGGATTTCTAGTCAACATAGGTGCATCTGCACTCCAGCACTCTTCTTTTGACACTCCAGTTAAATATTATTTGTTTTTTCATTGCCTTGGTCCTTTCTTGTGGGGAGTGGGGAACAAGCACCTAGTGTCTCTACTGGATCATCTTGCTGATATCTCTCTCCAGCACACAAACTTATTCACATGGGGAAGAACCACAGAGTGATAACCCCAACACCCCAATGGGGCACAGAAGGTTATATATCATCTTGAGGTTAAAGAAAGAATAGGGACTTGGATTGTGGCAAAATCGGTTATGGGAGTGGGAGAAGAGGAGTCCTGGCTAGCAAGGTGGTCTTGTTATGTAGATGAAACCTCACAGGTAGCAGGCCTCAGAAAGAATAGATGGTAAATATTTCTTTCAGACCTTTAAGGGTATCAGACTTTCAGTTAATCATTCCTAGATCTGGACAAGGGAAGGCTTCAGAGAAAACCTGGCTTCATCAATGCAGATTCTCTACAGGTACAAATCTTCCACACAAAAGACAGCTTTGCAGGGCTACTTCTGTTTCCAGGTCCTCTGAACAACCATGTCAAAATATGGCAAAGAAATATTTTGATTTTTTTCAACATAGAGTGATAATTTAACTATTTAGTATTACAAACACAGCACAACCTTATTTGTCACTCCTTTGCTCAGAAAACTTCTATGATTCCCTGTTGTCCTAGAGAATCAAGTTCCAAAGCCTTATCTTGGCATTTACAACTCTATAAGATTGAACCTTAAATTAAAATACTCTAAGAATACTTCTAACATTCTCATTTCATTCATTTTTCAAACTATAGAGTCAGGTTCAATTAAGGAAAGGAGAGGGCCTCTTCTGGAGAGCAGTGAACTGTGTATAAACACAAGTAGAGTCAGTCCTGTTTTGTAGAAAAACCTACAGAATTCCAAAATAAGTCCTCTTCACTTTGGGGTAGGCAGGGATAGATTGTGGAGGCATGCAGGGGAGTACTGGTAATCCACAAATGGATTACCATTTGTGGTAATGAATTCTGATTACAATTAAGAAAGTGACACCCAAAGAGAATAAACCCCACAGCCCATCTGTAGAAACCTTGAACTAGGATTCTGTTGTCCTCTCTTTCAGTCTGGTAGATTTTTAGGCCAGCTTTGATTTGCTGTACCTGCTGCCTTCTATTACCTAGAGTGGGATAGGTGTGCGGCTAAATAACAAAATTTATTTTCAGCCATTAACAAATTAGTACTAATTAATTTCTCAGAGCCACTTGCAATCCCACATGATATCTGAAGGAAAGGGGTCACGCAGATTACTTGAATAGATAAGTGTAGGTGAGAGACATGAGATACTGCAGTAAGGGCATCACCAGATGGTACACAGCAATGGGAGGCAGCATGAGGTCACTGGGTGTCTGGAGAGCAGAGAGCCAGGAAGAGAATGAAAGCATGCCACAAGCAAGAGTCTCTTATTTCTCAGCCTTATATGTGTACTTCATTTGCCTTTGAGAGAAAGTGGGGGTGGCGATGGGAAATGCACTGATGGCTGAGTTTCAGGGTTGACTTGAAATCTGCTGAAGAGAAGTCACCTAATCTTGACCTTCATTCATTGACTGATACTGAATTCTGCATTCAAACAAATTACTCTTTGCAGTTAAAAGCTCCACAGATGAGTCCTTTTGTAAGCTGTGCTTAGTATACTAATGAATCATACTTGTCAATAGATTTACCATTGAAGGGCTTATGAAGTACGGTTTATCAAAAATGGCTTAGATCTTCAACCTGTTTCTAGGATTGTCAGTTAGCAAATGCATTTGGATGCTTAGAGCCCCCATTCTGGCACTTCACTAGAACTTGACCTAGGCTCTAATCTTTAGCTATGGTTGTCTTGTGCTCTTACACCTCAGGAGCCGTGCTATTCCTAAATTCCATGGATCTTTATCAGAATAATGTATATATATATAAACATGTATATAAACACATATATAAACACACACGCACATATATATATACACATACACACACACACACACACACACACACACACACACTGAGATGAAGAAGTCTTGAAGCTCTCTCTGACCTTCCCTCTTCCCCGACTGTCTCTCTCAAAGAAGCTGAAATTCCTTTATCTGCCTAAGATCCAGAACCACCAAGGAGAACAATTGTTTTTTTTCTTCCATTTCCTGTTATCTCTTTATCTATTGCAGAAAAGAAGACCAACATGTAAATACACCTGAACAAACACTTTTACAAGTATAATGTCTATCTCCAAAGATCATTTAAATTCCAAAGAGAAGTATTTACAAGTTCCCATATCCATTCATTCTCCTTGGTAATCCTCTCAACAGAATTCCTCTTCTCCCCCATCCCATAACCTGTTTTACCAGGATTCAAATCCCCATTCTTTCCATAACCTTGAGGTGTATTGCAACCACCTTTGCAAAGATTATTGACAGTGAGGGAAATCTAGCATGGCTGACTGTGTCTTGCTTCTAGCCTCACAGGCCAGCTATGCTCACTCATTCCTGGGTGTAGGCCAAGCTAACCATGGGAGGAGCTTGTAGTTTAACTTCAAAGCAAGGATGATAATAGTCCATTCTTAAAACTGCCTTCTTGTTCAGGGGCTTAAATTGCCTTTGACTAATGAAAGGCCACAAGGTTAGGATTATAGGAGGGGCCTGAATTATGCTAAAATGTAGGTATAGTTTTCATAATGTCTTACTGCTCAAGGGTCATGTTGCCAGATGTCACAAGATTTGTGATGTCCCCAGTTGCTCCTATAGATAACATAACTATTGTAGAGCTAAGATTGGTCTTTTGAGATGTGTTTCAAATTTTTGCATTCTGGTAACTGACTGACTCCACTGGGAGTTGTGACTCATAACTCAGCTTGTCCTGTGCTCAGCCCCCTCAACCCAGAGGCTGACTCAGTGCTTTCATTTCTGTAAAAGAATGTGAAGACCATTCTCTACACCCCTATGATTGCATCTGCAACCAGTCAGCAGTACCCATTCCCTAGTCTCCTCTCTACCAAAGTATCCTTGAAGAACCCTAACCTCTGAGTCTTCGAAGAGACTGATTTGAGTAATAACTACATCTTCCACATGGCTAGCCTGTATTAATTAACTCTTTCTTTACTGCAGTACCATAGTCTCAGTGAATTGGTTTTGTCTCTGCACTGAGCAGGAAGAACCTGTTGGGTATTTATAGTATATAAGCTTCTGTCCCTTACTGGGAAGTTGGGTCTTCATTCTGAAAGTTCTTGTGTGCACACATTAAATAAATTTGTGTGCCTTTTCTCCTATTAATAAAAAAAAAATCTGTGTGTGTGTGTGTATATATATATTTGTGTATATACACACAGAAACATATATTTTCCCCAGAGAATAGAATTCTTATGCCAGCTAACCAAGAGAACATTTTCTGATCCCCATGTACTTAGGAAAACAGTACAAACAGGTAAAGCAGCTTTTGCATATTGGGAATAACACTTAACACTAGCTGTTCAGCCTTGGTTAAGTAATTCCCTCTGAATCTGGTTTCCTCTCCATGCAATTGGAGATAATTTCCCTACCTCACAGAATTGGGGTATTGATTGAATGAGTAGGTATATGAAAGTACACTGTAACCTGTAAATTGCAGATATTAACATGTCAGATATTAATGTCAGGAGTCAGTAGAGTGCAGTGGTATAGAATGTGGGCTCTGAAATCAAACTGCTTGGCCTCATATTGTAGCTTTGCCATTTACTAGCTCTGTGACCATGGGCATGTTAAACTCTGTGAGACTCAGTTTACTTACCTGTACAATGGGATAATAATAGAACCCATTTCCATAGAGCAGTTGTGAAGAGTAAATAATTAATGAAGATAAAATGCTTAGCACTGTGCCTGGAACATAGTAAGCTGTCACTATGAACAAGGAAGTAAAACAGTAAAAATTCATTATATTCTGCAGGCCTGATCACCTTTGACATATGCAGTCATATTTGATTATAAACAACTTTGTGAGGTTGGCAGAACAAAGCATTATCATCAACATTTTACAGAATAAAGTATTGTCATCAACGTTTTACAGAAAGGTTGATGATTCCCTCAAGAAACCTCAGCAAATAGGTGGTAGGCCTTTGATTAGAACTCTGAATTCATTTCTTAAGGCCTAAAATAAATTCTGAGACTGTTTGTACAACAGCAGCCCAGCAGGGGAGAGCTTTCTGGCTAGGGATCTCCTGACAGGCAGCTGCCTTCTTCCTCTCCTATGTTTAGGCCCTATCTTATTACATGTCATATTATTACTATGGTCTGAATGTTTGTGTTCCAACCTTAGAATTCATAAGTTGAAACACTAACTTCCAATGTAGTGGTATTAGAAAGTGGGGGCTTTGGGAGGTGTCTAGGTCATGAAGGCAGAGCCCTCATGAGTTAAGTTTCATGCCTAAACAAAAGAGACCCCAGAGAGCTGCCTTGCGTCTTCTACTATGTGAGGATACAATAAGAGGCACCATCTATGAGCCAGAAAGTGGGCCCTCACCAGATACATAATCTGCCTTGATCTTGTACTCCTCAGCCTCTGGAATTGTGAGAAATAAATTTCTGTTATTTATAAGCCACTCGGTCTGTGGTATTTTGTTATAGCAGCTTGAATGGACAAAGACAATTACCAAGTTATCAAATAGGCCATGGGCAGGAGCAAAAAAAATCTTCATTTTCTCTCTGTGTTTGGTAGCACACTTGAATTGAATTCCTTCATTCTACTTCTATTACTAATAAATACATTTCATCATGAATTAGATTGCTACTTCTTTCTAATATAAGTATGTTACTGTCCATTGTGCACTGGAAGCCTTTCCCATGTCTATTTCTTTTATGAGGCTGTCTTTTTTTTTAAAACCTCTTTGTTAATCACAGCAGCTATCTCTGTCATTTGGGGACCCACTCTGTATTAATGAATATGGATTGGAGTCTTCCTAATTGTTCTCTGAACACCTCCCAATTTTCAGAAGGGTAATTGATTTCAATCAACTTCATTAGTACACTCTCTACACTCTCGAAAGCCTGTAATTTTCAAGTTCAATATTTGTGTGCTCACACCCTCAGGAGTGCTTCATTTGTATCCCATTATAATCCTGGAATTCTAACCAGTCACCAGCTTTATCATGAAGCTTATTTATTTTCTAGTATGGCTGAGTCATGCTTTAGGGCATCCCCCATACGCAAATATATATATTTTTGTAAAAGCAAAATTACACACGTATTTTTAAATTTAAAATGTTAACAACTCTAACTCTGGCTCTAATGAAGACTGTATTGAAATGATTCCCATGCCTCTAGGGGTATGATAGAGTGTGAAGTAAAGAAACTAAGGTTAGATGTTAGGTGTTTACTGTAGACAATTAGTCAAAGAGAAAACTTTAGCTTGGAAGTGAGAGGAGCTCGTTGGGAAGATAATATTTCATAAAAAAGTCACTTTTAGTTTAACTTCTAGAAAAATAAATGAAGAGAAATATATTTAGATACATTGTCACATAATAATTAGTTTTTTATTGTTATGAAACTTTCCCCATATTCATGTATATTTTTTTCTTTTGTTGCCTAAGTCTACGTTCAAAGATCTGTGGTGGTTTACTGTATTTCTGTGGAACTGGAGTAACTAATTATAGTCTACAATAGATACCCAGTTGTTGGTTCTGCCTCTGAAAGCTCAAAGCTCCTTATTAGATTTTATTGGAGAAGTACCTAAATTGAAAATATGAACACTTTTATCACTGTATTTCTACCGGAATTACCCTCATTGAGGTTCTTCTTGCCATTCTTCAGCTGGACTATTGCAAAAGCTTAACTGGACTTTCTACATCTCTTCTCTCCCCACTTCAACACATTACACACACTATTGCCAGAATGTTTTCCCCCAAACATTGTGTCATTCCCTTGTTAGATCTTCAGTAGCTCCTTGTCACAAGTGGCCTGGAGTGCAACATCACCCATAATCTAATTTTTCAACTTACCTTTCTAATTCTATTTGCTGTTACAACTTCATATACCATATGTTTCAGTCAAATGATTGTGATTCCTCAAAGGCTCCATAAGCATTGGCACATACCTGTGTCTACATATGCTGCTCCCTTAATGAGCAACACCTTTCTCACCATCTCTTTGTATGGACATTTTATATGTCTGCATTTGTTAGGGTAGCCATAGGCCCTTATAAAAAAGAGACCGTAGAGTAAAGTGGCTAAAAATTCAGAACTTCATTCTTTTTCTCTCGTGTAACAGCTCTGTTGTGTTTCAGAATGCAATGACTCTGCTTCGTGTGGTCATTCAGGATCGTAGGCTCCTTATAAGTTGTCAGGTCAAAAAGTTATTGCTCTACCATACCCTAGAGTGTCATCCTAATCTGAATGATGAAGGGTGGCCCACTTCATTCACGTTCCAGCTAGAGGAAAAGGAAAGGGTGAATAAGACATGTACACTCTCTTAGGGTCTGGGTCTGGAAGTAGGCACATTCACACATAACTGTGAGGGGAGGCTAGGAAATGTAGTCTAGCTGTATGTATGGAAGAAGCAGAGAAAAAATTTTGGTGGTCAACCAAGTTTATGACATGTTGAAATCTAGCTTACATGCCAGCTTCCTTCTTTAGGCTATGCTGAGCCCCTCAGCTGGAAGCAATTTCTCCTTCCTCTGATCTACTCTAGTTGAGGGCTTCTGAAACTAATGTGTACAAGAATCACCTGTGAATCTTGTTAAACTACAGAGGCTGAATTAGTCAATCAGGGTTGGGAATTGAGATTCTCCATTTCTAATGAGCTCTGAAGTGATACTTATGCACTAGTCTGAAGAATACACTTTGAGTGTTCTAGCCCATTGTCTGTTTCTCTCTTGTGGAATGTAACTTTTACTACTTCATATTAGCTATTTGTGTGCATAACTTAGCCTCCTTACTAGACAGTTAATTCCCATAGCAGAACCTGGATCTCATTGGCATCTGTCACTCTCACCCTGCCTCCCTACAGCACTAAGAATAGAGCATGCACACTTAGATGTAGTTAATAAATATTTGAATAATTGATGAGTGGCTTCAACTAATTTAGAATGTTGAACATAAACTTTTGAAGGGCAACACTACTTATATTAGCTTCTGGACTATGCTTAGTGCAATTACTTATTTGAAAATTGTCTGTTGAAAACTCCCCTCTTACATAGCCCAGCCAAACTAAGGGAACACTGGCCCAGAGAGCTGAGCTAAGTGGAATTCAGCAAATGGAAACCACATTTTATTGAGGACTTTCCCCCTCTGTGTGCTGTAACTATTTCAAAGGAAATGCTAATCCCTATGTTTGGAATTCATTTCCAGAGAGCTTCTCTGCTTAACAAGCGTGACTTTGTGCCCACAGAGCTTCATAAGCCAATTTTATCAGTTTTGTTGAAGAGGTGGCTTTTTTTTTTCCCCACCTGGAAACACTCAGTGATCTTCTATCTGGAAAGTCTCAAGTTGAGTACCAATTAAAGCTGGATAAGAATGACTCCTCTCAAGTTGGCACCATTTTAGCCCGTTCTTTTCTCAGTCCTAACATATTTAGTCATGTGTTGGCCTTGGAGATTAGGGTGGAAGAAGGAAGAGAAGATAAAGTGGGTTAGGGTTTAAAACAGAGGCTACTTTGTAATCTATCCTAAGTCTTATGAAGCAAAGTAAGAAGACCTGAGGTCTCCTGCCTCACACCTGTCTGCATGATGGAACTCCTAACTAGAACTATTTTGTACTTCGACTTTGTCATAAATGAGACAGAGCTGAGGTTTCCCTTTTGGACTCTGTATGTAAAAGGTTTCACAAGCAAATTAATCATGTTATTAAGATTTTACAGATTCTTAGCCTAGTTGAAGAAATGAGTTTTAGTTTCTATTAGCCCCACTGGTACAATCAACTAATGTACCAATCACAAACTACATAACTTCACAGTGGGATCCTTTACTTTTTACCTGTAGGCTCTTTACTTGGCAGTATCTTTTTAGCCCTTAGTTCCATTACTAGGCTTTGGAATTGAGAAATGGATATTCAGACATGCCATTAATGTATACTGACCCCTCTCTTTCCTTACTGTCGACTAGATATAAGGGTTTATGGTATTATCTGCACAATGTGTCCGGATAAGTTGTTATTGCACATGGCTGCATTTGATTTTGTAGGTATTCCACATTTTTCGGCTTCCTATTCCCTCAGTGAGACCTTTAGCATGGCAATTCAAGAATGAAAATATTCTCAACAGAGCTAGGACTAGGGTGAGGCAACCCAGGCCCCTAGGGAGCAAAATTTAAGGAGGCACTAACTTGCATATGCATGCCCTGGAAATGAGCACCTTCTTAAATGTTGCGCCCTAGGCACCTAGCTGGCCATATTCTAGTCCGGGTCCTGAGTTCCAAATCAGAGAGCTCAAAGTACTAGTTGCTGAGATCATTTGGATGATTGAGTCAACCCCAGTCCTTTACCCCAACTTGTAGGCATGTGTATGCGTGACTGCAGAGATCCTACAAATGTACATATGAGACAATAAAAACGGAATTCTGCAATCATGATTTTATTAATCACATGAAGGTAAGACTGACATTCAATGTTTATTTGCCCTCTGTGCTGCAGTAAAACAGTCTTGACATAGATTTTTTAATGAGCATGCATTAATTATTGTCTTTGAGAATCTCCTTGAATTTAACTCTTGCTGTTGCTCCATGGTCTCAAAGTCCCCTGATTTTTCAGACCACCAATGGCACATCTAAATGTAGACAAATGCATCACTCTTATCCAAGTGCCTAACTATACCCACTTGCAAGGCATATGTGAATGCCACCTAATTAGTTGTGAAGTGCATTTTGGCATATGTCGGAAGTTAAAGCCACTTCCTTAGAGGAACTCAAACTCCGAATTTATCTTTATTAAGGCCTTGTCCAAATGATAAATATACACTGCCTCCTTGCTATCTACTGCTTGGAAATAAATCACTTTAGGATTGATTTGCTAACGGCTTTCTTCACTCTAAGGGTCCTCCTGCCCGAGAGGTCATACTGTCCTTCTTCACAAACAAACATTGATAACCAAACAGAAGACACCACACTGACCATACAGTGAATGAAGAAGGAAGTCTGGAGCGAGGGGAAGCATGATCCTTTGCACAGCCTAGAAAAAACGAACCTTACCAAAGTGCAATATTATATTCTGGACAAAAGCCCCCAAACCACTTTTTAAGAATATGAGTGAACAAATGGGATATATTCATCTTCTTTTTCAGCAAAGTGCCATGAACGTTGGTACTTTAGTCAGGAATTACAAACCCCTCCAGGAGTCTGCCAAGTAATAGAAATCAGTGAAACTGGCTGGGTATGAGACAATCAGGAGTGGTAGGGTCTCCAGGGAAACAGAGAATGCACTTATCATCCACTGCAGCTGCTTTTTGTGACATGGGAATATGGGCCAAATCTTGTTAGATCTTCTGATTCTTCAAGAGAAGCAGGTAACTTGATTTTTTTAATAACATGATGGCTCCCATTTTTTAACTGTTGGAAAGTTAGCTTAAGAACATTTTAAGGTCACTGCGTGGGATAAATAAAATATCCCTAAAGGACAGAGTTGCCTCACTAAGTCTTGAAACCTGACTCCTTTCCAGCTGTGATTCCTTGCTCAGGACCATAACTCTGGATTCACATGGTGACTTTCAATGGCTCAGCCAATCATGCTAAAGTTGTATATTCTTAAGATGCCAAGATATTAAATTGTATTTTAGACAGTTAAGTTTACAATTATCTTTGTCTCACTGCACATGGGTGGCACCACCTGCCTGCAGGCTTAGCTCACTCTCTACATTATCGGCATAACACAACAGTGGACGCTTGATTTTCATTAGCCAGATGTAACTGATTGTCCTACCTTCACCTTTAGAGCGAGGCCACAGGGGCCCCATGGAACCACCTGCTTCTTGAGGAAGAAGTACGTACATGGAAATAGTGCTGTCTTAACCTGCTTGGCTTTCTTACATTTTTAATATCTTGTTTGTCTCAACTGCTTATTCCATGGTCATTGTCACTTCTGTTTGCCTGTTTCTGAATCTGTCAGTTGTTGACTAATAGAGGTAGAACTTGAATCCAGGTGTCCATTTCTTGAGGGAATTTGTTCTGCAAATTTATTCTCTGCAGGTTGAACTGAGATGTCTTTGATTTGCCCTGTGTCATATATATTTTAAATTAGCTTGACGTTTTCCTGCTCTTGTGATCTATGATGTGAAATTACTTCATGGCCTGTGGAAGTTCAAACACATTCCAAAAACTTCTGTTAACTTCCAGAGGAGCCTCATACTTCCTGGGCACTCATGCTGTCCGTGTCCCACACTATATTTGTGTGAAACATAGCCTTTGTCTCTCTGTCTGATTCTCTCTCTCGTTCATTCTTTCTTTTTCTCTCTCTCTCACTCCTACTTCTGCTCTCACTCGAAATCCATCCATAAGCTCAGTAGACTTTCCCCAGTCACATTACCCCTCCCCTTGCCACCAGGCTTCATGCATCTCACTCTGACTGTACCCTTCCCATCACAGCTCTTCACCCCCTGCCTCTCAGCTTGCCCTGAGAATGCTAACTTCTTTTCCTTCTACAGTGATAGAGCAGCCTCCTTACTTTTATGTGGCCTTGCTGCCACTTAACACTAAGGTCATTGGAGTTGGGGGATGACCTTTTTGAACCTGTAAAAATAAACTCGGATTCTTTTTGTTAATTAACAAATGAACATAGAGCCAAAAAGCCTTGCTCTCTAGTATCTTAGGCTGGGTCTACTTCTGAGCCAAGGCCTGATGCTGATGCCTTTATGAATATCCCTGCTCTACCTTGAGACTATCAAAATGCTGCTTCATTTAAATTTTACCTCCCCTCTTCTGTTCTTCCCAATCTCAAATAACCTTATCACTTCATTTGTTTTGTGAGTTGCCCCACGTTTCCTTTGATATGCGGTCTCCCTTGCTTTAGGAAGTTAATAAACTTAACTTTGTGAGACTATAGGGGTGTCCCTGTTGGTTATCATCAGAGGGGCTTTACTACCTTCTGCTGCAAGCATTTATTAAAGTATTTGTCCCAATATATGCAGTTTTCCCCTTAAAAGGATTTATCTTTCATTACAATGTAACTTCCGTGAAGACAGGGGATTTAATCTGTTTTCTTCACTATTCTAAAACAATGCTTGGGTCATGTTGAAAGAATGAACGAATAAATTCTGTTAATAGCCCTTAAATTAATACAATGATCTCCACATCCTTATAAGAGTATGGTACCTCATTTCAGCTTCTGCTGAACTGTGCCTTTGGTTCTGAAATAAGAAAGACTCGGATAGACCCTGTCTTAGTCCCTTCAGGTTAATATAACAAGATATCACACACTGGGTAACTTATAAAGAACAGACATTTATTTCTCACGGTTTGGGACATTGAAAAGTCCAAGGCCAAGATGCTGACAGGTTCGGTGTCTAATGAGGGCCTGTTTTCTGGTTTTTGATGGTGCCTTTTTCAGTGTCCTCATATGGTAGGAAAAGGGCAAACAAGCTCCCGTGGGCCTCTATTATAAAGGCGCCAATCCTAATCATGAGAAATCCATTCATACAACTTTATCACCTCCCAAAGGTCCCATCTGTTAATATCAACACCTTAGGGATTAGAGTTCAACATATGAATTTTGGGGGAATATAAATATTCAACCATAGTAGACCCCCATTCCAACATTTAGCTGTATAATTTGGGATAAATTATTTAATCTCTTTATACCTCTATCTTTTTAGCTGTGAAGTGGGGATGATGCTACGTATTGTATTTGGTTGGGAAGATTAAATGAAGTGATTTATATGAAAAGTTTATTGTGGAGTATGACACATGGTAAATGTTCAGTAAACATCAGCTAGTATTTTTCATTATAACTCTCCCTGGCCTTAATTTTTCCAGATTCCAGGCACTTGCACATCACTGTGCCCCTGCTTCTATTCAGCACTGCATTTCATTTTGCCTCATGATATGGTAAGGTATGTATGTCTTCTTTGTTTAGTTGTAAACTCTTTGAGGGCAAGGTCCATGTCTTACTTACCCGTGTATCACTGTAGATAAATACATCTATGTATCACTGGCACATAGTAGTCACTCTAAATATCTGTGGTTGAAAAGTCTGCCTGGAAAAGAAGATGACAGTAAGAGTGCAGAGCTGAGCCTGATTGGTAAATGTAGTGACTGCAGTGACTGTTAGCTGATTATGATAGAGCATTAATAGCTTCTTTTCTGGGTGGTTTTATTTTTTATTTTTATTTATTTATTATTATTTTTGAGATGGAGTCTTTCTCTGTTGCCCAGGCTGGAGTACAGTGGCATGATCTCTGCTCACTGCAACCTCCACCTCCCGGGTTCAAGCAATTCTTTTGCCTCAGCCTCCCGAGTAGCTGGGACTACAGGCATGCGCCACCACATCTGGCCAATTTTATATATATATATATTTTTTTTTATTAGAGACAGGGTTTTGCCATATTGGCCAGGCTGGTCTCAAACTCCTGACCTCAGGTGATCTGCCCACCTCGGCCTCCCAAAGTGCTGGGATTTCAGGCTTGAGCCACTGCGTCCGATCTTGAGTGGTTTTAGAATATAACAACTAAATAGGAGGAGCAGGCGCAATGAAGGAGCTTTTTTGAGTGTCGTCTGCTCCTGCTGAGTGGTATTTGAATGACCCAGGGAAAATGAGAAGGGCCAAGGAAGTGGGTATGGACCAACCTGGTCATTTAATTCCTCTAATTCTCAAGAATTGCCACTCCAGTCTAGCCTAGCAATTTGGAGCAGTGGGTAAATTATTTGTAGCTAATCTGTAAGCAGAGATCATTGTGCTGACGTGTACTGGGGTTTTGCTCTCCTGGCTACCAGGTGGGGACCTGTGACTGCTTTGTCTTTTAGTTGCTCTAGAGACTGGAAATAAAGGCATAAAATGCCCTATGTTCACTTAGCGGGGCTTAACTCTGTGAGTGGCTCTCTACTTGTGAAAGTATTTATGACAATTGCTCTCCTGCTGCACGTGCGCGTGCGCGCACACCCCCCCCCCCCCCCACACACACACACTGCATGGCCCAGAATAAAGAACAAGTCTTAAAACCTAGGAGAAGGTAAGAGGGCAAGGTTTTCTCAACATCCCTTTCCTGCACATCCTGCACAAATTCACACCTTTTGGCTTTTCGCTCATTTCCCAGTGTCCCAACCCCACTTGCCCTCTTTAGTATTCTCCAAGGGGTTACATTTGATGATCACTAAGATCCTCGAGCCTGTGGTGTGCTGGTAAATTGGCTCTCTAGGGGAAAAAAGCCCTGATTTGTACCTTTGTAGTGTTTCCTGATTCCCTTCCTCCTTCTTTTCCCCCTCCCTGCCTCCATTTCTCCCCACCCTTTTCTCTTTTTCCTGCATTCCAGGCATAATTAGTCCCACCCCTCCAGTTCATTCTGCCTAGTTTTTCTTGTTTTCATCTTAGTACACATAACTTGAATTTCTCAGCTGTGTGTGGCAAAAGTATATACCATGTTATTTTAAAAAATTTTTTTCTTGATCTGTATAGGTAATTGAAATGATTAGTGGTAGCAGTTTTTATCCAATCATTGCTTTAAACCACACTCATGACATCCACAACGTAAGTAGGATGTTTTTGTCATTTTCTTGGAAATCATAGCCAGATAAATCAGGCAAGAGAAAGAAATAAAGGGCATTCAAATTGGAAAGGAAGAATTCAAATTATCTTTTTCACAGATGACATGATCTTATATTTAGAAAACCCTAAAGATTCCATCAAAAACACTGTTAAAATTGATAAATGAATTCAGTAAAGTTGGAGAATACCAAATCAATGTAGAAAAATCAGTAGTATTTATATATGCCAACAGTGAACAATTTGAAAAAGAAATCAAGAAATCAATACCATTTACAATAGCTACAAAAAATATAAAGTACCTAGGAAAATTTAACAAAAGAAGTGAAAGATCCCTGCAAGGTAAACTATAAAACACTGAAGAAAGAAATTGAAGAGGATATAAAAAATGGAAAGATATTCTGTGGTCAAGTATTAGAAGAATTAATATTATGAAAATGACAATACTACCCAAAGTGATCTACAGATTCAATGCCATCCCTATCAAAATACCAATGACATTCTTCACAGAAATAGAAAAAGCAATTTTAAAATGTATATGGAACCACAAAAGATCCTGAATAGCCAAAGCAATCCTGTCCAAAAATCTGGAGGTATCATACTACCTGACTTTAATAGACCTTATTTTTTACGGTAGTTTTAGGTTCACAACAAAAGTGAGAGAAAGGTACAGAGATATTCCATATACTCCCTGCCCCCACATGTGTTGAGCCTCTCCATTATCAACATCTTCCATCAGAGTGGTACATTTGTTCAACTGATGAACCTACATTGACACATCATTATCACCAAAAACTCATAGTTTACATTAGGGTTCATTCTTGGTATTGTATATTTTATGGGTTTTGATAGATGCTTAATCATGTATATCCACTACTATAGTATCATAGAGAGTAGTTTTATTTCCCTTAAAAATCCTCTGTGCCCCACCTATTCATCCCTTCCCCCACTCCCTGGCAACCACTGATCTTTTTACTGTCTCCATAGTTTTGCCTTTTCTAGAATGTTATATAATTGGTATCATATAATATGTGGCCTTTTCAGATTGGCTTATTTCACTTAGTAATGTGCATTTAAGTTTACTCCATATCTTTTAATTGCTTGATAGCTCATTTCTTTTTAGCACTGAATAATATTCAATTGTTTAGATGTACCACAGTTTATCCATTCACCTACTGAAGGACATCTTGATTGCTTCCAAGTTTTGGCAATTATAAATAAAGCTGCTATAAACATTCATGCTCAGCTGTCTGTGTGGATATAAGTTTTCAACTTCATTGGGTAAATACCAAGGAGTGCAATTGCTGTATCTTATGGCAAGAGTATGTTTAGTTTTGTAAGAAACTGCCACACTGTCTTCCAAAGTGTCTGTACCATTTCGCTTTTCCATCAGCAATGAATGAGAGTTCTTATTGCTCCACATCCTTGCCAGCATTTGGTGTTGGGTTTTGGATTTTGGACATTCTAATAGATGTGTAGTATCTCATTTTTGTTTTAATTTGCATTTCCCTGGTGACATATGACATGGAACATTTTTTTCATATGCCTATTTGCTATCTGTATATCTTCTTTGGTGACATGTCTATTCAGGTATTTGGACCATATTTTAATTGGGTGGTTTCCTTACTGTTGAATTTTAAGAGTATTTTTTACATTTTGGATAATAATCCTTTATCAGATACGTTCTTTGCAAATTTTTTTTATGTCTTTTTAAAAAATATATATAAAGTAGGTTTTCAGGTTTCTTTTTTTTTTTTTCATTTTTCGGTGGAAGAAAGGTCTATATTTCAATGATACGGGGCTTACATTGTACTTCACATTTTCCTTTTATCCTCTCTCCCTTCCCCCATCTTGTTAAGCAGCACAATTCTTTTCTGAGCTAATGCATCTCTTGGCTTATTCTGACAATAGCAGCAAAGAACAGATGAGTCCAGCTACTGTTAGTCTATTTCCCTTCCTTCAAGGCATAAAGGAGTATGCCCTATTTTCTGCCTTTCAAGTTTTGTCGGCTGACACACTTTGTATAATAGTTGCATAAGATGAGTTGCTATCTGTCCAGGATTCAACGCAGTTTGGCATTATCCATGACTTGATGCCAAAGAAGAATTCACCTATGTAATTTTTTTCTATCATCTCATTGCCCTAAAATAAATGATTTGATGGTGAAATAAAATGTGTTCTAGGAGAAGCTGAGGAAAATATGCAAAGTGCATAAGAGAAAAAAGGTTCTCTGTGTTTTCAATAAATGACCATTCATGATAATGAGGATACAAGAGCACTTGAACATAACAGAGACCAAAATGTTTTAATATATAAAAACTAAGAAGCCCAGAATCAGTGTCATATTTTGAAAAGTATTATGTTATGGTAGATGCAAAACTACCTGGTAATATTTATACTTCCACTTAAAATTCAACTTCTGCTTGGTTCATCTGATTCTTTCAAGGTCTTAAATGTTAAATGAAGGGGTAAAATAGGAAGGTATTTAAGTAATTAGTAGGCTTCCTGGGTCTTGATAACTTCAGTGCTTCTAGGAGCTGCCCAGCTGGCCACCAGTCTCTGTGGAATCCAGGGGCCTCTTCCCAATATGGATTTGACCAGCACTTTAATTGGTGAGTTTCCATTAGCATCTTAGCACTACTCTTTAATACAAATGCCTTATTTTCCATGGTTTATGAAAGTTTAAGTGATAACCATGATTGCAGGAACAGATTGTTGAGGAGCTGTTTTTCAGTGAAAAGTCGGGTCAGGAGATTGATGGAGGCTTTGAAATTAGATCCTTGGATTGAAAAATAAAGTTGGCGGTCATGAGTCCCATCAGTGGCTTCTCTATTAAAAGTCTCTTTTTAATTGCGATAAAAATATTTTACTTGAGATCTACCATCTTAACAAATTTTAGGTTCACAATACAGTATTGTTAAGTATAGCAATATTGTACAATTATAGTAATTAGTTAAGTAATACAATATTGTACAGCATAGTTTTAGAACTTATTCATCTTACGTAACTGAAACTTTATACCAAATGAACATCAACCTCCCATTTCCCCCTTCCCCTAGCCTCTGGCAACCACCGTTTTATTCTGTTTTTCCATGAGTTTGACTGTTTTGGATACCTCAGGTAAGTGGAATCATGCAGTATTTGTCTTTATGACTGGCTTATCTCACTTAGTGTAATGTCCTTCAGGTTCATCTGTGTTGTCTCAAATGGCAGGATTTCCTTCTTTTTTAAGGCTGAATAATACTCCATTTTATTTATATACTACATTTTACTTATCCATGTAGCCATACATGGACACTTATATTGTTTCCAGATCTTGCCTATTGTGAATAATGCTTCAATGAACATGGGAGTGCAGGCTATTTCTTTGAGATCCTGATTTTAGTTCCTTTGAATGTATACCCAGAAGTGGAATTGCTGAATCATGTAGTAGTCCAATTTTTAGTTTTTTGAGGTACTGCCATACTGTTCTCTGCAGTGGTTACATCAATTTACATTCCCATCAACAGGGTATAAGGGTTCCAATTTCTCTTCATCATTACTGACACTCTTTTTGTCTTTCTGATAATAGCCATCTTAACAGTTGTAACGTAGCCTTATTGCGGTTTTGATTTGTGTTTCCTTGATGATTGGTGATGTTCAGCATCTTTTCATATACCTGTTGGTCATTTTAATGTCTTCTTTGTAGAAATGTCTATTCAATTCCTTTGCCCATTTTTTTTTTTTTTTGACAGAGTCTTGATCTGTCACCCAGGCTGGAGTGCAGTGGCACGATCTCAGCTCATTGCAACCTCTCCCTCCTGGGTTCAAGCAATTCTCCTGCGTCAGCCTCCTGAGTAGCTGGGATTACAGGCATCTGCCACCACGCCTGGCTAATTTTTGTATTTTTAGTAGAGAGGGGGGTTTCTCCATGTTGGCCAGGCTGATCTTGAACTCCTGACCTCAAATGATTCACCTGCCTCGGCCTCCCAAAGTGCTGGGATTACAAGCGTGAGCCACCACGCCCGGCCCCTTTGCCCATTCTTAAGTTGGGTTATTTGGTTTCTTTTGCTATTGAGTTCTAAGGGTTCTTTGTATATTTTGGTTATTACTTCTGTGATGTAAATACTCCCATCAAGGCCAATTTCAAGCTACCAGCTTGAGGCCACTGAATTCTTTGTTCAGAAGAGATGTGCACAATTGGCTCTTGTAAAACAATTTGTCAGTTTGTGCTAGCTCCAGCATCCTATTGCTTTAAGCTCTGACTTTTTTTTTTTTTTTTACTTTTGTTCCTGATCCTTTTTCTTTCCATTTCCCATTATAACACACAATAATAGTTAACATACCCAAATTAAACTACAAAGCTTCTTCTTAATAACCAAACATGGCAAAAAAGGTTAAAGTGTTTCTTGCACACTTAACATATACACTATGAAATCAAGGTTGTGTCAAGGATGTGTGCTAGCTGCTAATTTTTAGTACAGTAAGTCCTCAATGTCATCGACAGGTTCTTGGATATTGCAACTTTAAGTTACATGACGTATAAAAACAACAATTTTTTTTTCTCATCAAGGATGTTAAATGAAAACTTAATGTAGTAATTAGGGAAGGAACAGCAAGAAAGACTATGTTTTGTGGTTCTGTAATACTCTCTGAATTGACAAGAGCCTCTCTGAAAGTCAAGCTTCAGTTCTGATGATAGTAGGTCCCCTGAGACACCTTTTATAACAGACAGTCCTCTCTTCATCAGCTATGGCAAAGTCAACAGGGAGCAGTAGTATCAAAATGTAAACAAGTACTCCATTATACTCATTTTATTTATTGATTTACTTTTTAAAAAATGGAGTCTGTCTGTTGCCTAGGCTGTAGTGCAGTGGTGCAATCAGAGTCCCACTGCAGCCTCAACCTCCTGGCCTCAAGCGATCTTCCTGTCTCAGCCTTCTGAGTAGCTAGGACTACAGGTGCATGCCCCCATGCCCAGCTAATTTTTATACATACATACATACATATATATATATATATATATATATATTTTTTTTTTTTTTTTTGAGACAGAGATTTGCTCTTATTGCCCAGGCTGGAGTGCAATGACGTGATTCCGGCTCACTGCACCTCTGCCTCTAATATTCAAGGAATTATCCTGACTCAGCCTCCTGAGCAGCTGGGATTACAGGTGTGTGCCACCACGCCTGGCTAAATTTTGTATTTTTTTTTTTAGTTAGTAGAGATGAGGTTTCACTGTGTTGGCCAGGCTGCTCTAGAATTTCTGACCTCAGGTGATCCTGCAGAGACAGGGTCTCTCTAGGTTGCCCAGGCTGGTTTCAAACTCCTGGCCTCAAGCTATCCTCTCTCCTAGGCCTCCCAACATGCTGGAATTACAGGCATGAGCCACCATGTCCAGCTCATTATTTACTTTTGTATTTCAGCTTTTTTTCATGTCCTCAGATGTGCTAAACAATGCTTCTTCCTAATTTAATGCATCAATTTTTGCTGCCATTGGAAGCTTCTGCAAATTGAATGTGTTTACTCTAGCTTGGAAGACATGGATGAGTGAAAAGAGTTATGCTTTCTTGCAAATAGTCTAGGAGTGGGAAACAGAGAGACAGCTAGAGCTAAGTTTGGCCCAAACTGCTTAACATGTGTGAGATTTGGTCTTAATTCCTTCAGTTTCCCTAGGTATTACATGCTCATTCCTCAGCCTCTGCCCAGCTGCCTCACATAGTCCATCCTTTCTTGACTTTGTTTCTCAGGCTAGATCCCAACAAATCTCACCTGGAGAAACTTGGAAAAATCTAAGCAATAAACTAGGAGTCTAGTGACTGCTGATATATATTTATATATATTATATAGTCTCCCTCAGAACAAAGGGACAAGGAACCTGTGGTGTGCTGGTAAACCGTGAACAACCAACTTTCCAGAACAAAAAAATCTGTGTGTGTGCATGTGTGTGTGTGCATGCAGATTTTTACATTGTATTGATATAAAGGATGAGTAGTACACAATTAAAAAATAGTATACATTACTCCTTATTTTAAATTCCACAAACCAGTTTATTCTTACAGAATGCTTTTGTTAATTTTTACAAGTTCTTTTATCCATAGTCAATCTGTGGTTGTGATTGATGAATGAATGTAGTCCCTACATAAACGTGGCTGATATACTCATTTATGTTAATGAGTAATGAAAGTGAAACAACAAAGATGCATGTCAGAACTTCACTTATTCATCAGTGATGTGGGGAATTCCTTTGTTGAATCAAATAATAGGTTTTGAAGATTGGAAGAACATGTTCTTTTTTTGGTTAGTCAAAATGTGATGCCTATAGATATAACAGTTTTAAGTTTAATCTGCAGTATTAATGCTTTCTCCATCACTTTTTAAAGTTTGGACTATCAGCAAAACAATAAATCAAGCCTTGATCTTAAGCATTTCACAATTTTCGTACTGTAAATAATCCCTACCATGGCTGATGTCAAGCTACAATTGTGATGTCAGTGGGTAAAGAGTGGGAGGAGATGCACAGAAGCACGCCATTATAGGGTGTTTCCACCATACAGATACTATAGATATAAATAACCGCATGGGCATAGATAAACAAAATGTAATTCAAGAATTAGAAGGTGATGTGTTTTGACTATTACTTTTGGTTTTAATATAATTTCATTGTAGGTAGACATAATTGAATTTTTAATAATGGCTGTGTTTAAAAACCAGCTTACAGAATTTTTGAAGATATAACAACTGGCTCTTGTGAGCTAGAATATATCAACTCCCAGCACACTGGCAAGCAACCAAACTTGTGAAGGACCTATTACGGGCTAGACATTGCATGTGTAACCTGTAAGATTCCTTAGCTCTCAACAGTCTTAATAATAATAGTATATAATCCAATGTTATTGGCTCTTGCTCCATCTGCTTCTTGCAGCATCCCAGTACTGTGTTGTGTCTCTCAAACTCTTGACAGTCTCTAGTGGGTATCCCCTATGTGATCATGAACATATTTGCTTGCCATGTGCTGTTGCTGCTTTGTTAGACATTAACCACACATTCATCTGGAACTACTGTCTCCCATTGAGGCACTGTTGTTTCTTGGGTGCTGCTGCTACTCTGCTGGAATCTGATTTCTCCTTCTCACCCTGTTGCCTTTCTGCTGAGAGCTGACAACAAAGCACAGGTGTGTTCATGGCCCCAGAACACCTGGATAATTTTTCTCAAAGTAGGAAAAGCATACATCTTTTTCATTTGAATTACATTTTATTGGAAAGTGTCTGAAAGCAGGACTGCTGATAACCTTACAATATTTTTGAATAATCGTTTTACTTTAGAGTAGTTATCTTTTTAGATTTACAGAAAAGTTAAGATTTACTTCAGGGAATTGCCACATGCCTCATACTCAGTATGAGGCATGTGGCAACTCATGTTTAAAGATTGGGTAGTATCTTGAGGGTAGAATATCTATATAAATTTTTTGGAATCTTCTGCGTGGGAGATTTGTCTATTTCCTCCCATTTATTTATTCAATAATTTATATCAGTATAGATTCATGGATATTTACTTTGAACTTCAAGTTATACTCTAATGTAGTCGATCCTTATTATTCATGGGTTTCCTATTTGTGAATTTGCCTTCTTACTAAAATTTATTTGTAAACTGCAAATCAATACTTATGGCGACTTCATGTTCATTTGCAGACATGTGCAGAGTGACAAAACTTTGAATAGTCTGATGTACACCTTCTCAGTTGAGGTGGAACAAGGTGATGTTCTACCTTCTTGTTTGCAGTTCTCATCCTGTAAACAAGTATTCTTTTTTCGTATATTGATTTTCATGTTTTTCCAATTTTTGTACTTTTTGTTGGTAAATCTATGTTAAGGTAAACATGAATTTAAACTGATGTTTCCAGCTCTATTCTAGCCTCTCCACTTGCTCATCTGTGACCGTCCATTTCAACAGCAAGAAACTTGGCTCTTACCATCTGCTATTCATTTACTTAATTGTTCAATTCTAGTATACTGTACATGTACAGCAGTATCAGAATTGTTAACCCATACCCCATGGGAAACAACTAATAGAGTATGGTGCTTCTGTGCAGTTCCTTTTGCCTTAACTCTTACAGTCCCCACTCACCTCCAAAGTTACTTATCTCAGCACCCTTTTCCCCTTCACAGCTTTCACTAATACTCTTGAACATCCTTGACTGTTCCATTACTCCCTATTCTGTCATAGCCCATGTGGGATTGGGCTAGGAAATAGAGCCAAATGGCAGATACTTCACAGTGCTTAGGATCCCTGATGACTTAAGCTGTTTTAACACTCCCATTCCATCCCTTGATCAAGGTCAATATACCTTATTCCTTCCCTTACCATGATTCTCCTCCAGGAGACTTCCCAGACCACACAAAAATAGGCTCTTTAGGAATTTTTAAAGTTCGTACCAGATTTACCCAAATATGTCTGAGTCCTAATTAGAAATAAGCTTGGCCCCTGCTCTATACATTCCATCTCATTTAATTTTATTTAATTATCTTAGAAATAATTCATAAAATGTATTAAGTGCTTACTATTGTCAGGCATGTTTCCTAAGTATAAGTGTTAAATTGACTAGGTCTCAAAATCTAATGAGGTAGGGTCTACTGGTATTCTGCTTTTTTTTTTTTTTTTTTTTAATTTTTTATTTTTGAAACAGAGTCTCACTTAGTCACCCAGGCTGGAGTGCAATGGCACGATCTTGGCTTACTGCAACCTCCACCTCCTGGGCTCAAGTAATTCTCCTGCCTCAGTCTTCTAATTAGCTAGGATTACAGGCGCATGCCACCATACCCAGCTAATTTGTATATGTTTTTAGTAGAGACAGGATTTCGTTTTTTGGCCAGGCTGGTCTTGAACTCCTGACCTCAAGTGATCCGCCCACCTCAGCCTCCCAAAGTGCTGGGATTACAAACGTGAACCACTGTGCCCAGCCTATTCTGCCATTTTACAAATGGAAAATAGAGATGCAGAGAGGCACTTCTCCCATCCTTATCCATTTTTGACATACAAACATATTTCAATTCAATAAACCTGTACTGGGGCCAGGTGCAGTGGTTCATGCCTGCACTCCTAGCACTTTGGGAGGCCAAGGTAAGAGGACTGCTTGAGGCCAGGGGTTCCAGACCAGCCTAGGCAATATAGCAAGACCTTGTCTCTAAAAAACAAACAAAAAGAAAACAACAACAACAAAAGCCTGTATCGAACACTTACTTTCTGCAGGCATTGTGCTAGACACTGGTGAAAAAAAGGGAAATGAATAAGAAATGGTTCCACAACTCAAGGAGATTTCAATATGTATCAAAATATAATTTCAAATAATATGGAAAGGGAATAAATTGCTTTGTACCTGCCTGGTGTATTAGCCCATTTTGCATTTCTATAAAGGAATACTTGAGGCTGGGTAATTTATAAAGAAAAGAGGTTTATTTGGCTCATGGTTCTACAGGCTGTACAAGCATGGCACCAACATCTGCTTGGCTTCTGGTGAGGTCTCAGGAAGCTTTTACTCATTACAGAAGGGAAGGGGAGCCATCATGTCATGTGGTAAGAGAGGGAGCAAGGGAGACGCCAGGCTCTTTTAAACAATCAGCTCTCCCATGAACTCATTACCATGGAGAGGGCACTAAGCTCTTCATGAGAGATCCTCTCCCATGACCCAAACACCTCCCCCACTACCAACACTGGAGATCACATTTCAAAATGAGATCTGGAGGGGACAAATATCCAAACTATAACACCTGGTTCCTGCTTAACACTCACTGAGGAATACCCTGAGCTTTACCTTATTTCCTTTTGGTTCCCAGACCTCCCAGCCATTTTCAGGTTGGCATTTCCTGGCTTCCTCATCATCCGTTCTTTGTCTCCCCAGTCTAATTAGTAGATTGGTGGGAGGTAGCATGAGAAAGGCAAGGCTTTTCCCTGTGTACCCATTATTTGCAGCAATCCAGCCATTTGGGCTTTAATTGGCTTCATAGGGCCCCTCAGTGCTTTGTCCTTTGTGCATCAGGAAGTTAATTACTTAATAAACCAAATGGAGTCTTTCAAAAGTGTAGTGTTAGCTCTTCTTTTTCTTAGAGTAAAACTTGGACCAAACTGAAGTACTCCAGTCACTGTGAGAACCAGCCAAAGATAAACCTGTGAAGTTGGAGAAATTAGTTTTAAGTGCTCCAAATTTAGGAGTCTTCATTCATAGTATGTCTTTTCACAGACCTCTCGGGCCCCTCTGTATGGCTCCTCCCTTGAACTTGCCCTTTCCATGCTTCTGTCTGTGTTTTGCCCTTTTCTTAGTGATTCCTTCCATCAGAATACTGTATATGTTTTGTGTCCTATTTCTAGGAGACCCTGTTTAGTTAATATGATAAAGCAATTTAAAATAATATTAGCAGCCAACACTTACAATGTAAACCAACACTTATAGTCATTCTGTTAAATAATGTATACATATGTATTAAATCCTCTCAATAACCTATGAGGTTGATAGTTCTTCTTACACCCATTATACAGATGAATAAGCCAAGGCCCAGAGTGGTTAAGTGACTTTCTAAGTTCACACAGCTAGCAAGTAGTGGAACTGGGATTTGAATCCAGGTTGTCTGACTAAAATCCATGGTCTACAAACCACCAAATTGTAAGACAATGGTGTTTTGTTTGTAATTACTGGTAATGGCCTAGTTATTGAAGCACATTTGCACAATTTCCTAATCTTTTTCCAAAGTACCAACTTTGTAATTTAACTTGTCAAGCGTTTATTGAGCACCTACAATAAACTAAATAATTTTCATCTTAACAATAACATTAATGTCTTAATTCTTGGGAGTGATTATTGTAGGCATCAGGAAAGGATTAGAGAACAATTAAATGTTAAATTGCATAGTATTGATTGTAAGTACACTGGTATCTGGGTAGGTGGAATTGTGCTAGGATTGGATGGTTAGAGATGAAGGAGGGAGAAGACATTTCCAGTACTGGGAAATAACACCGAAAGGGATGGAATTGAGAAGATGAAGAGGGAATAATGTGGAGATGTACCTGACTAACAGTAATTTTCAAGTCTCTGCGTAATTAAGATTAGAACCTCACTCCGCCACTAGGAGTTGCACCTTCTGACAAGGTAGACAGATTGGGTTCTTAGAGGCCATTTTAACTTTCAGCCTTAACAGGAGTTTCTGTGTCCTAGACTTAAAAGATTGGAGAGAAAACCTTGAGCTGTCCTTTGAGGTCATAGGTCAAAGTCACTACTGCACCACAATTTATCGCTCTGTTTACCCAAGAGGGTTAGTAATCCAGCCTGTGGTCACCTAGTAGCCTTGTTCTTTCCTTTAATGGAAGAACCCAGTGAAGAGTCCAAAAAATCTTACCTCTGCATCTGTGTGAGGCTGCTTTTCCAATTCTTGCCGCCTGGTCCCAGTAGGATGGAAGTTTTTGGCCCTTGAATCTTTTGGGATTGTCTTTTTCATGTGTGCCCCCTTTCTTAAGCTTCTGAAATTGTTTTGTACAGAGAGTTACTTTGATTAAAGTGACCAAACTGGGATAGAAAGCTGCCCTGTAATTTTTATTTCTCATTTTTATGATACATAGCCATATTAGAGTACCTTCTCCAGAGATAACAATGTATGCATTGCCCCAAATTGGCTGTCACCTAGTAAAAGTCAACACTTAAACATTCTTCCCATTAGCGCATGTATCTCTGTTCTCAAAAAGAATTTAAAGTTCTAAGAAACAGCAATTACCCTAACCCCCAAAAAAGCCCCAAACCCCCGAAGCGATCTCTCTTCCCTTGTTTGTACAGAAATAGGCTTTAGTTAGCAGGCAGCAGGTGGGATGATAAGTTTTTATGCAGGGGAACAGCATGATAAAAGTGGTATTACAGTAGGACTGATCTGGCAATACCGTACCTAGTATTTCTCACACTGTGCTACAATTGCCTGTTTATTTGCCTTTGCCTTTCTCCCTCAAAAGAATGTAAATTCCTTGTAGGACAATTACTTACTCATCTCTACCTCCAGTGCCTACTACAGAGCTAGTTGATTGAGGAAAGGCTACAGGCAGAAAGATCAATTAAGGATGTAGGAGTAGGGGTGGGAAGAGGCTACTGAGGTAGTCCAGGTACGTGTGGTGATAAAAGCTGGGATGAGAACAAGATCTGAGGGATATTTTGTAGGGACACATGCCAGGATAACATGGATGAAAGGGCGAAGAATATAAGAGGACGTCACGATTTTGAACTTGAAAAATCAAAAAATAGGCAGTATTGTTGGGTTTTAGGGAGAAATAAGTAATACCTCTTTGTTCCTCTCCTGAGTTCTGAAACAAGTGAGAATTGAGACAGTAAGTAAATGAAGTTCAAGATGTGATTATTAGTGTCCTGTGAATTATGCAGATTTCCCCATATAGTAATTGGCACACCAGGACAACTGTAGCCTCCCCTTCCAGGAGCACAGGTCATCCTGTAAGATTCCCATATGGCTGAGAGCAACCTAAAACACTCTTTCAGGGCAGGCAGAGGTGAAAGAGAAAGCCGCAGAACAGGGATCAGCCAACTTTTAGTGCAAAAAGCCAGATAGTAAATATTTTAGGCTTTGCAAGCTATATGGTTGATCTCTGTCACAACTACTTGCCCCCGATGCTGCGGTGTGAAAGCAACCATAGACAGTTGGTAATGGAACAAGCATGGCTGTGTTCTAGTAAAACTTTATTTACAAAAACAGGTGATGAGCTAGAATTGGTTCACAGGCTGAAGTTTTCTGACCTCTGGACAGATGGAACAGAGTTGTATAGTTTCTTCATCAGCCTCACTAGTAAGCTAAGTCACACCTTGAGGAAAAGGGAATGAGGTGCTCCAGAAAAGCCAGGCATGTTATCCTAGTGGTGACTCCATCAGGAAAACAGGAGGCCTGGGGAATGCAATGGCCTTCTAACAGATACCATGGACAGAGAGAAAGTAATTTGGAAGAGAAGGTTTGTGGAGAGATGCTAATCTTGGAAGGTGTGGAGTTTGAGGTGACAGCAGGACATCCAAGTGGAGGTTACCTATAGCCACAGTGATGTGGGGATCTGGCTTGTTCTGGCTTGTGAGAGCCAATTGTGCACATTGTGCAATTTTCAACCTCATATTGGTAGCTTGAAATTGGCCATGGTTGGAATATTGATAGCATGGAAATTGGCAAAAGCTAGAAATCAGAGTCTGCCTTGCACCCACTGTCATGAGCCAATTGTTAAACACTTACTAGCACATTATTGCATGTAGAAGGTGTGAATGCAGATCTGAAACAGCGCAGGTAGGACCCAATAGGAGAGTCATCTGCATGATGGAGAGAGCTAAAACTTTGGGAGTGGCTAAGCTTACTGAGCACAAGGCAGAAAATAGCCAAGTAAATGAAACCAAATACTTGAGAAATATTCACAGTTTGGGGTCAGTAGAATAAGTGGATGGCAAAGGCTGGGAAGAGAGATGGGAGAGGTAGAAGAACAAGGAAGAAGCAGTGCTAGAGTAACTGGCCATCACTCACTACCTATGATAGTAGGGCTCTTGGAGAACATATCAAAAAAAGACCATTTATCTTTGTTAATTACAAAACAAGAAGCCCTCATCCTCCTGAATAGGCAATTTGAATGGAGGGTGGAAAAAGAGACTCCTGGGATTCTGTGGACCTTCCAAACAGATCCAAAATTTGTCCCTCTAAGGCTTCCCTGGTACTACATGCTGTTTCAGTCAAGATCAAGGAGGATAGAATTTGGCACGTGATATAAAGCCACCCAACACTAACTATTTAAAGCCCCCAAATTTTACATTATTTCTCTTTAACTCATAAGAAATCTAGCTGCTATTGTGGTTTAAAGCCTTAGACTATATTCCTAGCTGAGAAATATAACAAGGGGTTTTCCCCCTAACAAGAAAAAAAGAAGAATCTGTTGCCTAATCTCGTATACTAGAGATCAGCTAATGCTTACACTAGCTTCAGTGGTCTTCTGGTTTCCAGGTAAGCCATACCTAACTCTAGGAAAGACTTTGCCGGCCGGCGCGGTGGCTCAAGCCTATAATCCCAGCACTTTGGGAGGCCGAGACGGGTGGATCACGAGGTCAGGAGATCGAGACCATCCTGGCTAACACGGTGAAACCCCGCCTCTACTAAAAAAAACCCACAAAACTAGCTGGGCGAGGTGGTGGGCGCCTGTAGTCCCAGCTACTCGGGAGGCTGAGGCAGGAGAATGGCGTGATCCCGGGAGGCGGAGCTTGCAATGAGCTGAGATCCAGCCACTGCACTCCAGCCTGGGCCACAGAGTGAGACTCCGTCTCAAAAAAAAAAAAAAAAAAAAAAAAAAAAAAGGACTTTGCCCTCTTCCCATGGGATTCTTAAACCCGTAAAAATTCTACTTCTTTTGTAGTCTAAATACCCCAGAGTGCTTCTCCTGACTGTGGAGCTCGCTTTTATCTCTGTTCAAAGCTAAATCCCTGTAAGGCCCCAGACACCCCAAAGAAAGGTCTTTTCTTGCATATCATGGACCCATACCCAAGCCTGAGAAACCAGATGAAGCCATATTTAAAGCTCCAAACCCCAGTGCTAGTGAGGCTCACCACAAACTTTGGTCTCTTAACATAATGCTTTGATCCACAAATAACACTCTTTGTGTTTATTTACTAAGTTTTCTGGGCCATATTGAAGATTTTTGAGGCTAGTCTGTCTACCTGTCTACCCTGCTTGGCTCTAACCAATTGAGAACAAACACAAGTAATTAGATGTAGATCAATGTCTCCTCTTTACTATTTTTTTTTATTAGTAACAATAACTAAAATTTATTAATGGTTTTCCAGATATTTATTTGTATCATATTACCTAATCTTTATACCTATGAGGTAAATATGATTAATATTTTCAATATAGAGAAGAGGAAATTAAGGGACAGAAATCTTGAACAACTTATCGACAGTCACACAGTAGGTGTCAAAGCCAGAATGAAAACCCTAGTGGTCTAAGTCCACACACTCCACCATCACTCTGCTTATATCTAAAAGACAAAATTCTCTGTTAAAGATTGACCAGAGGGTAAGGTTTAGGCATGAGATAAAGTGAGACTTCTGACTACCCCAAGTTAAAATTAGCTGTAGTCTTAGAAGTTGGAGAATGGAAGACCTCTTTTGCAATTTAGAGTCCTCACTCAGATAGTCTTACAAAATGGAGACCAGGAGCTGAAAAATGCTAGAAAGAAAAGAGACAGACCCACATTATTCTTTCAATGAAGTGACTCTACTTTCTGGTTAAGTTTGCCCATTCTGTGGTAGAGAGGAGCAAATGCAGAATTCTAGCTCAGTTCCCTCCTAGGTATTGGAGCAGTTGTCCCTCTCCTCCATGGACATAAGGAAACAGGGAATTAGTATTCCTTGGAACCATCAGCATGGTGTTCAATCTTTTGCAAACCTGTGATTATAATATATGAAAAGTGGCTGTTATATAGTAGGTATTTGATGCAGGTTACATCCCGTTGACCCCAGTCCATTTAAATTGATCCGGTCTGCTTATGCACATGCACAAGAGAAGACATTTCTTCCCTGGCTTTCAGCATTTGTCTCTCCTTACAGTCTATTAAAAGCTCTGACTTACAGTTCCTTAATCTCACCTATTGTGGTTCCTTGTTCTATCTCTCATTGAAGGAGATCAGATAATAAACAAAAAAAAGTGCTATAATGTCAGGTGAGTGACATTAAGAAAAGAAAACATGGCAATGGGACAGAGAGTGGCTGATGGAATGGGCAACATTAGTAGAAAGGTCATCAAAGAAAGTTTCTCTGAGGAGGTGACATTTGAGCTAAAACCTGAGTGATGGGAAGGACTCATTCAGGCAAGAATATGGGAGAAGAGAACCCCAGATGGAAGTAATGGCAGGTACAAAGTCTCTAAGCCTGGAATGAGTGGGCAGGTCTATGGAACAGAAAGAAAGCCAGTGTGAATGGAGCAGGCGTTGAGTACATAATTTGAAGATGAAGAAGCAGGCAGAGTTCGGATCACTCAGGGTCTCATGGACCATGATCGGAAGCTTAAATTTGATTCCAAGGAAAGTGGGAAGTCCCTGTTGGGTTTATCACTCTGACTTCTGATATTTGCCTCAGGGTGTTCTTGTTTCCTGGCATCCTGCTTCTTCCTGTAGCAAATCCTGTCCGGGTTTCACTGGCCCAGAGAAGTGATTAGCTCCCCAGTGATCTAGAACCATCCTTTCTGTATGGTCACTGCCACTCCTCAATTTCACCTCTCCCTCTTCTGGCTCTGAGGGAGAATTCCTTGTTGCTCTCAACAGAGGGACACATACAGAATTTGTGGATCTGGTAAGAAAAAGAATTCCCCTTAAATGAAAGGCCACATGAATCTTCCCAGTGTAGGTAAGTGCAATTTTTGCAGCAGCACCCCTTAGATGCATGAAGGTGTAAGCTGCCAAGGTTGGGAAAAGTCCCCAGGAAGGCCTCCATCTCAGAGGAAATTTATGGGAGATATCTGAAATATCACTGATTTCCACATACGCTTATGAGATATCAGAATGATGGAAGCTGTTGGAGTCTAATAAGAAATTTTGAAAAAGACAAGCTAGATACAAATCTGAGATTTCTCAACATCTCCAGCTGGGTCCAAAGGACAAAGACTATGTGTGGTGACTGAGTCCTTGGAAAGGTGATCTCTGTAGTGCAGTATGGAATTTTTGAGGATCTAGTGGAGTGGTATAAAATTCCCCATAGAACTCTCTAGTTCCCCCTTCTCAGATTCTATGTGCACAAAACTGCCTTCTTATTGCCAAAAACAATCACTTCCATTTGTACTATACTCTTCAGCTCATGAAAGTGATTTCAAATATCATGCAAAACAATGCTAAGTAGTAAATATTCTCTTTTATACAGGTAAGAAAACCAAGGTCCAAAGAATTAAGTTACATGAATCCTTGAACCTAGGTTGATATGGATGCAGTTCATCTTCATTTTCACTTCTATAGAGTTGTTTTATGAGTTCAGTTTATTTCCTGAAGAACTAAATAGTGGGCCCAAGTATTCTGGTTGTTGGATAGGTTCATCCCACCATCATGTATGAATAACTTGGAGGTCCAGTCTGTATCTGTTTATTGTGAGTTTTGCTATTGTATCAGTGCCCTGAGGCTACGGAAATTGACAGAACCAAGATCTTGTAAGGTAGAGTGCCAGAACTTGAATTGTGGTGACTCTACCTAACTGCAGATACCCTCAAAAGGCCTGGCTGGAAAATAATCTGCTGACCTTTTCCAAGCTGTCTTAACTGCAAGATCACTCAACTGTTTCCACTTTGTTTTGAAGCTGCTTAAAAAAGAGCAAACAACTCTAATCTCTCTTGGCCGGTTTTCCAGCTGGAGACGCAGAATAGCATGGGGAGCTGATTAAAATGAGGTGGTACTTTAAAAACCAGAAGCCAATTGACCTTAACTATGTTTCTTTCTGCTTTTATATGTTGTTGTTGAAACTGCAGGTAAGTGATTTGCTGGCCCCGGCTCTAGAGAGGTTTTATATATTGTTCGTGTGGTCATAATTCTCACCCATTTTCCTTTCATACTTCTTAGGTAGGGAAATAATTACTGCTTTGGGCTCCTGCTTTTGGGGTATTATTATGTGAGTCACTAAAAAGCCTAGCCTGTCTGTCCTTTTTTCTTCCTTCCTTCCTTTCTCCTTTTAATGTCTCTTTGTTCAGAAGAAAGAAATCAATTTTTGAATTGATTTCAAATTGCATTTGAATTTGGAAAATTAAAACAGATGAACAGCAAAATACCATTATTTTTAGAGCTCATAAGACAAAGCCTGACTGGCTTGGGGTTTTGACTGTTGGTTCTTATAACAAATGGCTCCTTTAAGATGGCACCAAAGTCAATACTAATGGTTATTATGATTAAGTACAGCTCCCTTGGTGTCCGTTTCCTGCTCTTTGGCTTTTCTCCCCTCTCTCCAATGCACATACATGGTTTCTGTAAAGTTAAGTGTATCTGATATACACACACGCCAAGTAGAGAAAGTTTGTAGCTGACCCCTCCACCTCCCTTTCTATGTCTTCCCTCTGCCTAACAACTCTGACTTCCCCTAGGCCTCACCAGGCGCCCACCCGTCCCCACCATGTAGTTGCCCCTCTTCTGGCCTGCATTTACTCTCTCAAAGTCTTGTAAGCTTAAGGCATCTCAAGATTCTCTTTCCATCACCCCTTTCCTGAAATCGCCTAGCCTGGGCCCTGCTCTCAGCTAAGTCAATGCTAAGACAGCTGATATGGTTTGGCTCTGTGCCCCCACCCAAATCTAATCTTGAATTATAATCCCCACGTGTTGAGGGAGGGACCTGTAATCCCCACATGTCAAGGGAGGGAAGTGATTGGATTATGGGGGTAGTTTACCCCATGCTGTTCTTGTGACAGTGAGTGAATTCTCACGAGCTCTGATGGTTTTAAAAGAGGCAGTTTTTTCCTGCACTCTCCCATCTCTCTCCTGCTATTTTGTGAAGAAGGTGCCTGCTTCTCCTTTGCCTTCTGCCATGATTGTAAGTTTCCTGAGATCTCCCCAGCCATGCAGAACTGAGTCAATTAAACCTCTTTCCTTTATAAATTACCCAGACTTGGATATTTCTTTATAGCAGTGTGAGACTGGACTAATACAACAGGTGAATGATAAGGTCAAATGCCCATATTAAAGGTACACAATAGTTTTCAATGTAATGTGTGTCTTCCATAGCATTAATCCAAAGATGTGACTGATGGTACAGTTTTCAGGTGCTTCTAGGACATCCTAGAGACAAAGCAGGGGTACTATTTCAGGCATCTTTCATAATACCAAAATAATTCATGTCTGTTCAGGACTCTACCAAATACTTTCTCATTAATTATTTTATTCCCCCTCCAGAAGCATTATGAGGTAGGTGATATTAATTCAGATAAGAATGAGAAAAATGAGGCTCAGAGAGGTTAAGTGATTTGTCTGACATCACACAGCTAGGAAATGACCACACTGCAACTGGAACCCAGCTCAGCTGACTTGAAATTCTTTGTGTTTTCCGTTCTGTCACATGGTCTTGTAATACTTTATTCCAAGAATTTTTGGAGTACTAACTGTGCCAAGTCCTGTGCGGGATACAGTAGGTGGGTGAAACAGGCATGGATGGCCTTGTCTTCACTGGAGTTTATTAAACTCTAAGTATGGTGATACAGACAAAATGAGTTAATAAATATATCTTTAAAATCACAAATTATGGGAAATGCTGTGAAAGCAAGTAGAAATGAGGAATAATGGTAAGGGAGCTTTCCTTATAGATCTCTTGGAGATGGTGACATTTAGGCTGAGGCCTGAAGACTGAGAAGGACCTAGTAATGAGGGGTGGGAGGAAGAGACCAGACCAGGTAGAGGATGTACAAAAGTCCTCGAGGCATGTTCGCAGTACACAGATCGTTGCCTATCCCACCTACTTCATGTCCTTGGGAGCCATGTTCTGTACACACATGCTCATAATGCTTGAGAAAGTCTTACCAGGACTTGTCACACCATCATGCCAGTCATATACAAAAACTCTCTTACACAATGTGTTCATTTCCTTCTTGCTATAGGAAGGCCGTTAGAAACCAGGCGATTCTTCAAGAGAACTTTGCAAGGTTTCTTGTGAAGGTGGGCATTTCTCTCCAAGCTATGCTTCTAGCCTCATCTGTAATATTCACAAATATTGTGTCCCAAGTATAGGATTGTGGATGGCTCAGCCAAACCCATCCCCACTGCTGGAGACACAGCTCACAGGGGCCACACTGACAAGGGACCACCAGGATGTGCCCAGATGGAACTTTGTGTGTGAAAAACAGCATAGTGAGCAACAGGTTGTGTGTCTTGGGTTTGCAAGAAGAGAGGATTTGGGCATCTTTTGCCAAGGGGGTTCCATCACACTATGATGATGCATGCTTTGCAATTAGTGTTTCAAAAAACTCTTAATAATGCAAGGATCTTAGGTTAAGCTGTCTACCTGACTTACTGCTAGTCTTCAGTTCTAGATGTTTCTAAACCAAACGTTTATTTAATTAAGCCCTGGCTGTGTGCCCCTTTTTATACCAGGCCTTGAAGTAAATGCAGAAGTATAACCATCACAGTCCCTGCCTTTAATGAGACTGCAGTCTACAGGAGGAGACAAAACATACATATGTTTAACAATTACAAAGGGGCCCCGCCCCCGATGACGCGAGGCGCCAAGTGCGTGGGGATTCCCACAGCCCTGGCCATTACCTGGCCTGCCCCACAGCAAGATGGCGGCCTGAACGCAGCTGGCAACGTAGAAAGAGCTGTTGGCTAAAGGAAGTGGAGGGGCCGTGGGATGTGGAGAGCTGGGGGCTAACTCCCGGACAGTGGAACAGAAAGAGCTGCCGACAAACAGATGCAGGTGGAGGAGGTGTCATCTCCCAAAATGACCAGTGCAGCCCCTGCTAAGAAACCCTACCGTAAGACACCACCAGAGCATCGGGAGCTGCGACTGGAAATTCCTGGATCCGGGTTTGAGCAGGAGGAATCCCTGACTGACTTGGAAAGGATGAAGCTCTCGCAACAGGATAATGAAGAGCTTCGTCGGCGCCTGGCCTCGGTCACGAGATGCACTGAGGTGCTGGAATGTGAGCTGGAAATTGGGCAGGACTGCCTGGAGCTGGAGCTGGGCCAGAGCCACGAGGAGCTGGACAAGTTTAAGGATAAGTTCTGCAGGCTGTCGAACAGCTACATGGCTTCCCAGCAGACCAACCAGGAGTTGGAGGACAAGCTGCACACACTGATCAAGAAGGATAGGCAGACGCTGAACTGGGACATCGTGGAACTGACCAACAAGCTGCTTGGATGCCAAGAACACTATCAACAAGCTGGAGGAGCTCAACGAGCGGAACTAGGGGGACTGCAACCTGGCTGTGCAGCTCCTCAAGTGCAACAAGTCCCACTTCCAAAACTACGAGTTCTCCCATCTGCCCTGTGAGCTACAGGATGTGGTGAGCTACTATGCAGTGGTCAAGAGGCCACCAGCCCGGGTCCTGCTCCCAGCCTAGCCCCAGCGGCTGTGGTGCCTACTTTGGTCATTGCCCGAGTGTTACAGAATCCGGAGTCTCTACTGCTGAATTCAGCCCAGTCAAGCAGCGCTGGGCTCCCCGTGGCTGAAGATGTCTTTGTGCATGTGGACATCAGTGAGGGTGCCCCAGGTAATCCAGCCAGTCCCCCAGCTCCTGGCAGTCCCACCACCCAACCCAATGGGGAGTGCCACTCTCTGGGTACTGCTGGGGGCTCCCCGGAGGAAGAGCTGCCCCTGCCAGCCTTTGAGAAGCTGAGCCCCTACCCCACCCCATCTCCACCACACCCACTGTATCCTGGCTGCAGGGTCATAGAGTTCTCCAAAGATAAGGTTTGGATCCCCTGCAACAGCCCCCTGCCCAACTGCACTTATGCTACCCGCCAGGCCATTTCGCTGAGCCTGGTGGAGGAGGGGAGTGAGCGGGCCTACCCCAGCCCAGTGCCCAGCACCCCTGCCTCAGCCTAGGCCTCACCCAACCACCAGCCCAGCTCAGTGCCCCCAACACTCTGTGCCCCAGCCAGGTCTGTCACCTCTGAAGAGGACCTGCTGGCCAGCTGGCAGTGGGCATTTGTGGACCATACTCCGCCACCTGCCGCTGTGGCTCAGGGTACAGCCTTTGAATGTGATGCCCTCCCTGAGCTGCAGCGCCATTTTGCCCATAGCCCTGTTGACAGAGATGAGGTGGTCCAGGCACCTTCTCCCGGAACCAAAGAGAGTAGGCTTTTGCTTCCCAGGGAACCTGACTGGCTTTTCCAGGGAGGAGGAAGAAGAGCTGAACTTGCCCATCAGCCCTGAGGAAGAGCGCCAGAGCCTGCTGCTCATTAACAATGTCGCAGAGGAGGGTCCTGGCACTTCCCACACTGAGGGCAGGACCTGGCCACTCCCCAGCTCCAGCTACCCCCAGCGCAGCCCCAAAAGAATGGGGGTTCACTGCCTGCAATGCAAGGACAGCCTGATCCAGGCTCAGGAGCAGGGCAACGAGCTCTACTAGGGCCTCTGCTGGCCTTCCTGCCATTGCTGCATGGGAACTGCAAGGAAGCCCCACACCTTGGCAGCTCAGGGTCCCCAGTCCAAGCCCTTGACCTCTTCTCTATCCAGACCTGCACAGCTGTTCCCTGTGTGAGTGGGGTCAGGAGGTGGGCCGCACCAGGCCTGTCAGCTGCGTTGACTTTGACCACAGAGGCTTGCCTCATGGTTTTCCCCTTTTCTTAGAATATTTATTCTCCAGAGGTAACATGCAGTTGGGTCTCAAGATTTTCCTCCAATCAGCTCAACCCAGCCCAGACTGGGCTGTTCTGGGGAGCTGAAGAGTTTATCAGTATTCATCTTCCATCGTCCTTTCATAGTCAAGTTTGTTATTTTGTTTTTTTGGGGGTGGATGTTGTTGGAGTTATTAACCTCTAATTTCTGTTTCCTACCTGTTTCCCTTCTCCCCAATCCTCTGCTTGAGTTGTTAGCCGCAAGGGGCCCAGCACAGCTGGCCTCAGGGATGAGGGAGAGGACCGACTCAGGGCTCTCCTCAGCTGTTTCCTCCCTCCCTCTGGAAGGGAGGGTGGGGTTCAGGGGTCTCAAGCTGGGCTCTGAGTGAGGCCTGGCCCCTCCTCCCAACACTGGCTCTAGACTGTTACTCCCAGCTTTGGGAAATTTTACTTTTTTTTTTTTTTTTCTTGAGATGGAGTCTTGCTCTTTGGCCCAGGTTGGAGTGCAGTGGCGCGGTCTTGGCTCACCGCAAGCTCTGCCGCCTCCCAGGTTCACGCCATTCTCCTGCCTCAGCCTCCTGAGTAGCTGGGACTACAGGCGCCCGCCACCACTCCTGGCTGATTTTTTTTTTTTTTTTAGTAGAGACGGGGTTTCACCGTGTTAGGCAGGATTGTCTCCATCTCCTGACCTAGTGATCCGCCCACCTCGGCCTCTCAAAGTGCTGGGATTACAGGCCTGAGCCACCACGCCCAGCCGAAATTTTCACTTTGATGACTATTTTAAAATCAAACTATTTTACTGGTTAAAAAAATTAGCCGGGCGTGGTGGTGCATGCCTGTCATCCCAGCTACTCAGGAGTCTGAGGCAGTAGAATCGCTTGAACCCGGGAGGCGGAGGTTGCCTCCCATGGGTGGGATCCACGGTTCTGCACTTTCTACCTGACTCACAGATACAAATGGCTCCGGGAGAGAGATGCTTGGCTGCGGTTGTGCTGGTAATACCTTAAGGCAAGAAGTCTAATATGCTCTCACTTCCTCTTGAAGGGGGAATGTTTCCCCCTTCAAGGATGCCCTTAAAGTTCATTTGTGTTTGCATTCACCTAGGTACAAAGACTGATGGTGTGTGTGTGTGCACACATGCACATGTATGTTGGAAGAATCATGTGGAGTTCAAGCAGATTGTTTTCATTACTGTGGGCATTTCTCAAGGATGCCCATGAACTTTACCCCTGGATGATAGTGCCCTGGTATGAGCTGAAGGGTAAAGTTAGAATCAATATAATTCAGGCTTGACAGGGTGGGGTTGGGAAGAAACAGTGATTACAAGTGAAGAGACTGAGCACAACTAAGAACACTACCCAGTAATTTTAGAGCTGGTCACCAGCACTATAGTGATGCATAAGAAGCAGGAGACATGGTCCATGCCCTCACAAACCATCTAGTATAATTGCTAAGACACAGTACACAATGGAAACAACATCAGGTAGCAGGATCAGCAGACATATTCCATGTAGCTCCACAGGAAACATTGGGAGGCAGATGGAGACTGGGTAAAAGGATGGGCTTTTAATTATTAGATCTGTTCAATAGTGGAAGAGGCTGCCTCGTGGGGTGCTGAGCTTCCTCCCAGTAGAGGTGTTCCTGAAAGGACACAAAGATAGATGTGTACCCGCCCCCCACCCGCTACACCCTTGTTCTGCTCTCTAATCTTTGCACATACCAGAGATTTCGTAAGTTCTGTGAGTACCTGGTTTTCTGCACGTACCAGAGAGTTTGTTTTGCACATACCAGAGATTTTGTAAGTTCTGAGGCAAGGTCACAAGACGTGTTTAAGTAAGATAAACTCTTGCTGCCATAAACCTCTCCCGCCTCAAAGTTTGAACCAAAATATCAGAAATGGCGGGAACCAATCATAGTTAGCCAAATCGCCTTGTTCAAACACTAGCCAATCATATATCTGATTTGTATAATAACTCTATGCCCACTTTTCTTAGACTATATAACACTGCTCGGAGCTCAGTGGGGGAGCTCTCCTGCCCGTCTCATTTCACGAGTGAGGGAGAGTTCCAGGTTCGAACCTGTAATAAAGATCCTTGCTGCTTAGCTTTGACTCTGGACTCTGGTGGTCTTCTTCGGGGAATAAACGGTCTGGGCATAACATTCCAAGGTGGGATGCCTCTTTATCTAGGATGCTGCAGTCCAAACGGAGTTTAGACTGCATGGCCTGCTCCCTCTTAGAGTCTGGGACTTTGCAGCTTTATGCCTTTTAATTGACCTCACATTTTGAGAGGTATGTAAGCCACACGTGGTGACAGCAAAGGCTTGACCAGCAGGTTGGAAGTGCTTACTAGACTAAGAATTCATCCTCAGGCTGTGCATCGGGATCTGTGTCTGACTAGGAAGAAAGCCTGCTAAAGACTTCACTGACTTGACTGCTTCAGGGCTGCTCTGGGAAAGTGGTTTCAGACGTCTCTCTTCATAGGCAGGTGTCAGCCAAATGTGTGGCAAGTCACCTCACCCTGGGAGGCGCTTTTATGCCTAAAGCCTGGGGAAGCACTAGAACTAAAACATCGCCTGAGGGAATCTGCTGCAGGTTTGGCTCTGCAAACTTTCCCATCCGGCTAGTGAGGAAGTCCTGATTGAAAATGGCAGAGGGAAATTAAAAAACAGAGGAAGCAGCTTTAAACATAGCAACCTCTCACCTGCTTCACTAAGGCTAAGCTGGGTCCTAATATACCTGTGAGGAAAATGAGGCTCAGAGATATTTGAAGACACCTGCTTTAATGTCTTCTGAATTGCACTGTGGGCTCCTCCCTCAATACCAGAGTTATGTTTCCCAGGCTTGGAAAGAGTCTTCTTAATGGTCTCAGGGGACCACGTCTCCATTGAAAGCGAAAATCACCTCCCAGCCCTTCACAAATCCGGAGTGAAATGCGTGGAACTAGACTGAACATCATTATATGATAAACTAGTACTTAAATTTCATGTAAGTCTCAGGGGGTATGACAGAGGCAGAGAAGACTTCTGCTTCTTGTTGATGCAGTTATTGGCCAAGATGTTGTTCTCCGCCACATATAAAGGAATTATTACAATGATTCGTGTTCACTGCTGATCCAATTTAGTTTTCCATTGCCAAGTTGCCAACAGGACTCCTTTGGGGGTGAAATGGGGAACTGGACCCTGAAATCAAGCTCAAAGCAAGCTATCTAACATTTATTGAGAACCTAAAAGTTAGGTGTAACTTGGATTATCTTAGCAATTTATACAATTATGGCTCTGCCATGAGTCATACATTTGGTTTCCTTCATGTCCCACCTTTTGGGGAAAATGTTTAGTATGTGAGTGTCTATATAGGACAGCTATTTATTTGCCTTCAATAGTGAATTGCCTCAGAACTTTACTTCCCTCTACCATGGGCTACGTGGTCCTCCACTCTGGCTTAAACTGGTAGTGGAGTCCGCTTTGCCTCAGCTTTTCTGGCAGGGGATCTTGTAGATTGGCAAGGTGTCCAAGATAACCCTGGGATTGTTCTCAATGAATAAGGTTTTGCTGTGCTCCAATTGGGATTAAACCTTTCGTTTACTCCAATATAAAGAGACTCGACATAGTAACTCCTCGGGACCAGGTGTGGCTTGAATAGCTCTTGCAGCAGGTTACTTAAAAGTTTCCTATGCCCGGGAGATACACCAGAGCAAAGCTGCAATTTTGTTAAACTTTGTAGGATTTCAAAATCCAAGGTTCCCAAGGCTCTGATACATATCCCTCCTCCTCCTCCGCCCCCACCCCCACCCCCACCCCCACCCAGCATCTTCATCATTCTGGGCTCTCCATTCTGTCTCCTCTTTTCTCCTTGTTGAAATATGTTTCCAATCTTCCAGGCCTCTCAAACGCATCGGTGTTTCCTGCTTCAGTGGTCCCAGTGGAGTCACTCATTCTGTATTTAATGTATTCCGCACTTTAAATGGGCCTGTTAATTACTCCCTCCTCACTCTGAATTTACTAATTTATTGATCAAATTTCTTTTTGTGCATGTGAGTTTTATTTTGTATGTGCAAGGAATTTATTTGGATCAATTTTATTGACCCCCTCCCACCCCCACCTCCTGGGATACTTTCCCAAACTTTAATTAAGTCTCTGGGAAGTCTCCTTGCTTAAAAGGGAGCTTCTTGCTTTCTCCTTTGTGAGCGTTGATAGCATCAACGCTCCAGGCTAAGGTCGGTGTAACCACATTCTCAAGCAGGGGGATAATTTAAAGGGCAACTGGGGGGAAGAACTAGGGCAGGGGTTCTCAAAAATATGCTCCTCAGAACATCAGCCTCAGTGTCACCTGGGAACTTGTTAGAAATGCAGATTCTGACTCCACACCTATCTACTGAATTGGAAAGTGGAGTGGGATCCAGCACTTTTTTTTTTTTTTGATGGAGTCTCACTCTGTCGCCCAGGCTGGAGTGCAGTGGCATGATCTTGGCTCACTGCAACCTCCACATCCTGTGTTCAAGTGATTCTCCTGCCCTCCACATCCTGTGTTCAAGTGATTCTCCTGCGTCAGCCTCCTGAGTAGCTGGGATTACAGGCGTGCACCACCACGCCCGGCTAATTTTTCATGTTTTTAGCAGAGACAAGGTTTCACCATGTTGATCAGGCTGGTCTCGAACTCCTGACCTGGTGATCCGCCCACCTCAACCTCCCAAAGTGCTGGGATTACAGGCGTGAGCCACCGTGCCCAGCCCCAGCACTGTTTTTAAGAAATCCTGTAGGTGATTCTCATGCCCACTGAAGTGTGAGAACCATTGCTCTAGTTCAGGGTTTGTCAGCTTCAACACTATTGACATTTTGCGCCAAATAATTCCTTGTGGTGGGGGCTGTCCTGTGCATTGTAGAGTGCTAAGGCTAGTGGCCCCTCTTCACTGGGTGCCAGTGGCAGCCCCCAGTTGTGACAACCAACAACATCTCTAGACATTGCCAAATGTCCCAAAGGGGATAAGATCATTCCTGGTCGAGAACACTGAATTAGAAGATTCAAATCACCCTCCCTTCCCTCTTTAGAATCATCTCTTCTTTATTTGTCTTGGGGACCACATACATAAGACAAAAGTATCCATGAGGGAGTTTCTTACAACTTCTAGCATATGACCTTGTTTCATTTTTCACATATATATATTTCCTATCCCCAAGTACTAAGTACTGTGTCTTGGTCTAGGCCAATAATAAGCCCAAAAACCCAATTTGTTTTAACAGTTCATTTAACCACCTAGGATTAATGCCCCATTCCCTGGCCTTTATACAAAACTCCTGAACTTTTCCAGAGAGTGATCTGATTTTCATTTCCCTTAGAGACTTGAGATTATTTCCACGCTGTGAAAGAATTGGGTGGAGGGATTCAGACAATATCATCACTAAGGAGCTGGGTGGGAATAGGAACTAGGCAGCAGCTTCTGCTCATGCCCCTCTCCTTGCTGAGAATGCCAAAGTATCACTGAAAAATGACAGAGGACAGGTGAAAGTTACAATTAGTGCCTAGATTAAATGGATCAGGTGGAATGAATTTGCTTTTGGAGCTAAGTCCTCCTATCTACTGTAACCCGCTTCCTCTATGCACACCCACTGCATTCTATCCCTCCTCTCTTCTGTGGCAAGCCTGCCCTTCACTCCCATGCCTGAGTGACTCCATCTCCTCCTCTCACGAAGTACCACTACATGTATAGGGGCAAGAATGCAGATTTAGGGAGTTGCTGAGCATATGGTAATGCCACTGTCAACTCCAGTATGTGGTCCACTGAGACAAGCACGAGTTACAGGAGCAGTCATGGACACTTGCCTCCTACTGCAGAAATATGCCGGAAAAATTAGTGTTTTTTTTTTTTTTTTTTTTTTTCTTAAGGTCAATCTGGGAGATGTGGCCACTCCTCAGCAATACCCTTAACCTCATGGAGCATTCTTCCCCCACCCGGGCCAGTCATCCAGTGAGCCAATTAAGAGGCAGCCAGCTGGAAGGCTTTCCACAGTGCCAATCTAGATGGGCCCTAAAACATTACTGGAATAAACTAGCAATATCGTGCCAGTTTATTCAGGTTTCCATACATGACTTCACGGAACTAGTGACGTGTAAATTGGTTCTGCTCTTTCCAAAACTGACAACATCCTCAAGTGAAAATTAAAAAGAAAAACCAAACAAACAACACTACCACAAACTCACTTTACAGTCCAAATCAGTTGAAATTTTGACACCTAATTTTGACACCTAATAATGCATGGCATAGTGCTGATAATAGCAGCAAAAGATTTATTAATTAAACTTTAAAATCCTTTAGTGTGACTCTCAGGAAATTGTTTGGCTCAGAAATATGCAAAAGAAAAATGGAGAACATGAATGAAGACTAGCAGGAAACATGCTGTTAAAATAGCTTCACAGTGAAAGTAAATTATTAAATGACTCTGTTTTATTAATAAAAAATCAGTTTTCCCACCCCTGTTAATGTTAAACAGATATTTGAAAGGCATGTCCAAAGCAATCCCAAGTCTCAGGCCTTCCCTGCTCAGGTCTGCAGAAAGCAGCTAAAAATGTACTGTATTCATTGGCTCAGGGAATTAAATCTTTCAGGCTCCTCCTACATTCTAACTGCCTGCACTGTGCCTTGCTATGTGTGCATCTGTGTTTTCAGACACCCTTGGGTTTCTGTCTTGGCTCTCCTTTCTCACCTTGCTTTCTTTAGACTTGGTAGCCTGGTTCCCATAGAAGCCGCCAGTAGGAATTGCCCCATGCTTCCAACTTTAGAAATTCTGTTCATATGCACCTGTGGCAACAATAAATCTCAGTCCCAAACTCAGGTGTGCATAAAATGTAGCTTTCTTAGTTTTCTCAAAGTTGTTGTGGTAAAAAAGAGTGGGGACTCAGAATTTTTAATTCTTTACTGTTTATAAGAAGTGTTAATTCTTTACTGTTAATAAGAAGTGTATTATGCCAAAGATGTAGAGAACTATTCACTAGCTAGAGGCTGGGGCACACTACACTCTAGATCCTTGTGTCAAAATTGCAGGCTCTTTTATACATGAGTATAAGCTAAGATCCTGTTGCAAGAATTGTCTTGTGATAGTGGGGGATGGGTAGTTTTGTAATCTTCAGCTAGAAAAGGTGAAACCCAGTGATACTCAGCAAAGTGCAAGAAATAGACATTAGTTAACAAACTTCCAAAAGGTTATTTAAAAGTGGCACTGGTAACATTCATTTGAAAAGGAAAGGAGGTCACTGTGTTTGTCTGATGAAACATTAGGGATCTCTCATTTTGCTGACACTTTTTCTCTTCTAATCATTGACATGCAACGTCTTTTATTATAGGAGCTAATTTCCTCTTATAGTCCGTCCTCTGTGGATTTGTGAGTCCACACATTTTTACCTGTACATGAACTTGGCTATGAATATGCCTTGCCAAGGGTTACACTTGTTCATCATCACCATAAGAGACATTCCAGGGAGATGAACATGGTGGGATGCAGGAAAGAAACACCTTCCTGATAGATGATGGCAAACTACAAAAGTAAGCAAGGTGAGCACTGGTAAGAAGACTTGGCTGGTATTAGCTCAGTTGGTTCCCAGTTCATATAATTAGTCCTGGAGTTATCTGTCCATGCACTTCATTGAGACTTCATTGTGGTCTTTACCTCAGTGAATCATGGGTGCCAAAAATGACTCCCTTATTCCTTCTAGACTAAAGATGACACAGGGCTTTCGAACCTAAGGGTTCTCATCTAGCCTTTAATATCTTAATTTGTATCTGGATTTTGCTGAGGAGTTAGATTTGCCCTGTTTTTGGTGGGGGTTGTGGTTTGAATCCTTGGCTCTATGGTTCATAGGTGGGGAAAAGCTTGCAGTTAGGTTTATGTTTCTGTTGGGTGGTCTGGAGTCCACACAGCTGTGTATGTAGGTGGGTCCAGGGAACTTTGAAGGATCCAGCACTTCTGAGTTTGAGGTGGTTCGTTCTCTGGAATTTCCTGCATAGACCTAGTCCCCTGGCTGACATGGATATCTTGGTGTGGATTCCCATGTTGGTCTGTAGCCTGAACACATACTGAAAGGAACTGTAGACATTAGCTCTTGACTTTAAGACTGCAATGTATCCTTCAACATTTGAGGGCAATCGCTGGACTACTAGCTAGAGGACAATCTCATGAGGGTTTAGTGCACAGTCCAGTGACTTGCAGCCCACAGGAAGTTTACTTCTTTTAAACATTCAAAATTTGAAGGGCTTTAGGCCTCTTATTAAGGCCTGTTTCATGGCAGAATGTACTTAGTCCTTGCTTAATATTGGACATTTTGCCTTTGCTTCCACTTTGTAAGAGTTTTGAGGGTGGTAAAGAGTGTGTGTCTGAAATTTGTTTTTTACAGCTTTAGATAGGTGGTGAAAATTTTGTTCCATAAACTAGAAGCCTTGGTCTGATTTCATATTAAGAGGAACTTTCCAGTGAAAAAATGTATTCCTGAAGCATTAAAAAAAAAAAAAAAAAATCAGTAATAGCACTATCCTCCTATTGCAGAGGAAAGCCTTGGGCCATCCAGAAAAAAAAAAAAAAAAAAAAAAGGCACATTACTACTCAGACATGGGAGTATCCCACTACCTGCAAACAGTCAATAAAATCAATTTGCAGGTAAAGGGCCTTCAACTCCAGTTGTGTCCTATGTCACATTTGTTGCAATTTTCCTGCATTACAAGTAGCACAAAGAGTAGCTGACATATACTGAGAGAGGCTATATTGGAAAATCCCAGTATAAATTTGGTATTTTTTATTTATTCCATCATCTACCGCCCTTTACTTATGGGTACCCTATGGGGGGAGGCTTGGACTAAGATGGGAGGAAGGACTCAGAGGTCACAAGATTCCTGGCAGGATATGGTAAACAGGATAGGAAAGGCAGGCTGCTGAGGAACTGTCAGCAGTGAACACTGTCCAAGCAGTGTTCCTTTTGGTGAAGTCCCATTGTGGGGATGGGGCAGATAGGATCTGAGGACAGGATAGAGGGCTGACAGTCCATGTATCTGTGCAAAAAGCAGCATTAGCAGCTGCCCCACCTTGAGCGTGGCCCTTTTTAATATTTTAGTGGTCTGATAAGCAAATCTGCCTGGGAACTAAATACTTTTAAAAAATTAAATCTATAAAAATAAGATGCCTAAAGGTCTTAGATGTTTCAGTACTGAAAATTTAATAAGATTGTACTTTGAAATCATAACTGTTAATTAATTACACATTTCAAATTATATTTACATGGCTGTCACAAGGTGAAATCTCTCATGTATCATGAATATATAATCAGATATACAGAGCTTCCTTCTTAACACAAACATATAAATACATTAGTTTACTTCTTTTAAACATCTCTATACCTAATTCTGTGTTATCCCACCTAGGGAAAAATTATCATACCAAATCAATGAAGATATTTGCTGCCAAAGATTTAGGCATGGAGGCCAACTGGATTCTCATTCATGACCCTAATAGGACCTCCTGAACCCCATTTATGTTGTTTTAAGAGTGATTCCATAACCTTAAGAGGTAAGTGATCAGTGACTTAGCCCATTTCCCTGGGATAATGTTATTACATTACATAATAAGTCTGTAGTTTCCATCCGAGTTGATAAAATCTTATGATATTGTAATGTAATTCTCCTCAAAGAACGTAGAAGTTGATGGTTTCTTGAGATATGTTAATACCTTTCCTGTTGATTCATATTCTTAGGGCCATACATATCTTAAGGATACTTACGTTTATATACAATTGAATTCCAGATATTTCATTTCTCTTTGTCTGACTTGAGATTGCAGTTTATTGGCCATTCTGATATTCCCCTGGCATCAGAAAATGCCCTTCAACTGATGTATTTACTAGTTTCTATATTCTGTATTGATACAATAATCAATAATGCCTCATGAATGAGAAATAAAACTCCATAGAAATGCATTCTGTTCTTTTTTTTTTTTTTTTTTTTTTTTTTTTTTTTTTTTTTTAATTGAGACAGAGTCTCACTCTGTCGCCGAGGCTGGAGTGCAGTAGCACTGTGTCGGCTCACTGCAACCTCCGTTTCCTGGGTTCAAGAAATTTTCCTGCCTCAGCCTCCCAAGTAGCTGGGATTACAGGCGTCCACCACCACGCCTGGCTAGTTTTTATATTTTTAGTAGAGACAGGGTTTCACCATGTCGGCCAGGCTGGTCTTGAACTCCTGACCTCAGGTGATCCACCTGCCTCGGTCTCCCAAACTGGTGGGATTACGGGCGTGAGCCACTGTGCCTGGCCATTCTGTTCTATTCACCTACTCTTGAAATCATCTGTTATGGTTTCTTTTTGTGTATCATTATGGAAGCATGGTTTTTCATAGACTTACTGTATTTCAGTCACCTATAGTAATTATTTTCTTTTTAATGCTGAAGACTTCAAAAACTTTTGCTCCATTCTTTATAACATGAGCCAATACTCATTGAAAGTTTTGTTGCTTTCTGGTACAATCCTATTTTCCTGGCTCCCCTTGTGCCTTTCTGCCCCAGACATGGAATCAGTCATGTTTGAAGGAGTCATGGTTCCTTTTAGTGAAAGAATAGTATCAGAGACCAGAATCTGAATGCTAAGGGGGCACTGTGTGGTTATCATTGCTCTTGGCTCATTTCAATGAACAGAGCTAGAAAAGGTTTGTGATTTTTCTCTTTTCATATTGTTATTTTACATTTATCTCTTATGGTACAGAATTCCTTCCTAATGTTTTGATTTTGAACACAGTAAATATAGTTACTTATTTTCTTAATCTGGTTAAAAAAAGAATAGTTTCAAAATAACAATATAATATTAAACAATAAACCTACAAAGTAAAGTTCAAGATTTTCTATACAGTTCTTTTTGTTCTTAGCTGCATCCCACTAAGAATGTACAGTCACCTTTCTTTATCCGAATCATCCATAACTCCTCATTCTGTATGGTTAAATAAGTATTTGATATTTTCATTCAGTTATTTGTTTGCTTTCAATTTGAAGGCCTTGTCTTTTAGTAGTTGATATTTCTTTTTTTTTCTTTTTTTGAGAGGGAGTCTCACTCTGTCACCCAGGCTGGAGTGCGGTGGCACAATCTCGGCTTACTGCAACCTCTACCTCCTGGGTTCAAGAAATTCTCCTGCCTCAGCCTCCCAAGTAGCTGGGATTACAGGTGTGTGCCACCACGCCTGGCTAATTTTTATATTTTTGGTAGAGACAGGGTTTCACCATGTTGACCAGACTGGTCTCGAACTCCTGACCTCAGGTGATCCACCCGCCTCGTCCTCCCAAAGTGCTGGGATTACAGGCATGAGCCACCATGCCCAGCCAGTAGTTGATATTTCTTAGTTTTCAGAAAGTGAAGGCTTTTCCTGGTGGAGGTAGGAATTAAAGAAAATGGGGGAGTCCCCTTACCTCTCTACATAGAGATGATAAAAAGATTCAGATGCTCAGTTTTCAAGGTTCTGTTTAATATAACCCAGGGGAATGAGCTAAATCACTGACTTCTTCACCTCTTGAGGTTATAGAATCACTCTTAAAACAACGTAAATAGGGTTCAGGATGTTCCATCAGGGTCGTGAATGAAAATCCAGTCAGCCTCCACACCTAAATCTCTGGCAGTAAAGATTCAGATGCTGTTTTCAAGATTCTGTTTCATATATAATGGTACAAGGTTCGTGTATATGAGTTTTGACTGAATAATTCTGACTCTCATTATTTAATTTCTAGTAACATTAGAACCTCACATTTTCACATATTCAGTTGAACTCTACTGAATTCTGTATTTATCTTAAAACTTCCTAACTTCTTGATTTATTTTCTGAGCTACATGTTCTTCTCTTTTTCATAACATTGCAATGCTTCCTTAAAAACTATATATATCACACTATGTACTGATAACCAAAGTTTGCAATTTATGACATGATTTTTCTAATTAGTATTATTTTAATGCAGTGATATTCATAGTCTTTAATTTTCCTGCTGGAAATCAAGATGATACCTTGAATTCCATATAATTAAAAAAAACAGTACTTATAAATATAAGTTCTGAAGGTTTTACCCCCAAACCCTCTTTTGATTCCTGGCTCACCACTCTAATTTTACTTTGCATATATGTACCAGTATCTTTCTTTTAATTGTATACATTCCCATTATAGAATTTCAGTTTCTTGGAGGCTTCTGGATAAATACTTTATTGCTGTATGAACTCAAACTGCTAGAAACCAATTAAAAATGTAAGAAAATAGAACCAGATTATATTAAAATATAGTAATTCCTGAAAAAATACATCTTTAAACTTTTTCCAGAAGCTTTAAGTTGATTTTTTCTGTAGATTTGAAACATTCCCAGATTATCTATTTCTTCTACAATTTATAAAAGAGTACATTTTTAGAATTATAGCAATTTCTACTGAGATTCCATGGTTTATGTTTCATTTACATAAAGCTTTGAGTAGTTTATTTCAGTGCAGAAATCTGATCCTTGCATCAGATTAATTATGCCCTCGTTCCCAATTTTGCTTTCTGTAGGTACTGCACGACATTGCTTTTTTTTTTTTTTTCTTTTTTTTAGGCAGAGTCTCGCTCTGTCGCCTAGGCTGGAGTGCAGTGGCACGATCTTAGTTCACTGCAGCCTCCACCTCCTGGGTTCAAGAGATCCTCCGATTCTCCTGCCTCAGCCTCCTGAGTAGCTGGGACTACAGGCACGTGCCAACAAGCCTGGCTAATTTTTGTATTTTTAGTAGAGACGGGGTTTCACCATGTCGGCCAGGATAGTCTCGAACTCCTGACCTTGTGATCTGCCCGCCTCAGCCTCCCAAAGTGCTGGGATTACAGGCGTGAGCCACTGCGTCCAGCCGCATTCTTTAAGATTAAGGTAAACTGAAAACATTTCCTATTTTCTTAAACAATGTGCTTTTCACTAATCTTTTAGAATTTAAAAGCTACTCAATACTAGATTCCAACATAAATTATACATATTTTAAAAAACAAAATTCAAAAATGAATATTTTATACCAAATAGGAAATTTAAAATGAACCGACACATTAAGATTAGAAAGAGTCTTGCAATGTACAGATTTTGTCTATGTCTCGTGGTTTGTCTCTGCTTTTTTGGTACTTCCTGTCTGAAATGTGGAATATTTGTCTCTTCTTGTCCTTTGGACTGAAAAAAACACCCATAGGCAGTCCATCTAGTTAAGAGACAGAAGACTACACCTACATTTTTGAGGTCCTAGTAGGGAGTTTTCACTACAAACTTATACTGACAGTGTGGATTCTTACCAGAAATGACAAAGCCTTTCTGAACTGAAAAGGGTTCAGGTACAGAGGATTTCCAGGCAGCGGAGGGGAGGTGAGGACTGAGGATGAGGTCTTAGTAGGTATGCACTCAGCCAACATTCTCTCATCCATCATTTGGGGTCTGTGTTGCGTTTTCTTTTGTAAGGACTTGCTGTTTCCTCACCTGTAACCAGAAAGTTGGGAGTTCTGGATTCCTCTTTTCTGCAGACCCATGGATCTCACTCACTGGCATCTTGTTGCTGCCATGCAGGCAGGGTCAAGAAGTAGGGTAGAGAGCACTCCTCTCTCCTATCTTACTTCCCCCAAATTGGGGAAAATGGTCTCCATTCATAGTTCAGGCTAAGACATTTTGTTTTTACCAGAGAATCCCCTTCTCCTAAGTGTTTCAGCTTTTGGAACTTAAAAACCAGAATGATTTGCCAGCTAGTTACGTTTTTTACTCTGCCACACACCTCTCCTGAGAATAAGCAAAGAGCTACTTGTTTGAATAAATGGAAGGGAGGGGGGAAATGCCAGGATGAATCTACTCCCACCCTGTAGATTAGCAATAATACATATATATATAATTATATATATATATATATTTTGAGATGGAGTCTCACTCTGTCACCCAGGCTAGAGTGCAGTGGCGTGATCTCGGCTCACTGCAGCCTCCATTTCCTGAGTTCAAGTAATTTTTCTGCCTCAGCCTCTCCGGCAGCTGGGACTACAGGTGCCCACCACCACACCTGGCTAATTTTGTTTTTTATTTGTATTTTTAGTAGGGACAGGTTTTTCCATGTTGGCCAGGCTGGTCTTAAACTCCTAGGCTCAGGTGATCTGCCTGCCTTGGCCTCCCAAAGTGCTGGGATTACAGGCGTGAGCCACCATGCCTGGCCAATAATAATATTTAAAAAACTGTCACAGCCACATACCAAAGCCCAGGACCTTAGGAAATGAAGGCTATAGGAAGGGACCACATCTGATAACAGCCCAAAACTAATCAAGGTGCTTATTGGTCCCAAAGATCTTGTAGGAACAGTGTTAGAAGGAACCTTTTAGATATAAGAAAGGCAGGAGCACATTGGCTGGTCAGTTTAGGGAGAATTTAGGGAAGTCTATTGCTTCTAAATTTAGAAGTTGTGTTTAGCATTTTACTACTCCCAAAGCCCATTTTCCCCCTTCATTGTAATTTTTTCTTTTGGAAGAAGTGGTTGAGAGGATTCCCTAGTTATTGGTCATGTTTCGGGAGAAAATAAGCCAAGTTTTAAAATCTCACTTTACCCATCCAGTAACCTTTGGGCAGAGGGCAGGATGAGGTATTGAGTTATTTCCAATTTGTGAGGACCTCCATGTTACCTTACTGTCTCCTGCAAAGCCCATTGCCAGACCATGAGCCTAGAGAGAGGACAGAATAATACCAACGTAGGAGATGACAAAAGGTAGACAGGAAGAAAGAAGAGATGGTTTTCTTCCCACTCAGTTTTGTGATCAGGGATGAGGAGGCTGGTGAATTGGGACCGTGGTGAACGGGAGTAAGCACCTGTGACCAAATCCTATGGCTCCAGAGAAAAGTGTGCAGTACAGAGTAATGCAAGAGAAGGGCAAGGCGTGGCTAACTGATGAGGATATGGACCCTTACTTCACAATGGAGCTGTGCAGTGCACATTTACATTGCATGTCTGTCAAGAATTCTTGGATGTGTCCAGAAATGGCTACATCCTAGAACAATAATGACATACTGAAATTTAATGGCATGAAAACAAACAAAATCCATCCACTCTCAATGCAATAAACTTGTGACTGTAGCATCCCCCAACATTATTTGGGTGATGAAAGATTGAAGGACATTTAGGCAAGTGAAGTTACCAACTGGCTAAATTATCTTTTATGATAATTTTCTCAGAAAGATCCCAGAATACTGATCCTATCAATAAGTCCATATTTTATATTTTATTCCAAAAGACAAGCTAAAATATCTCAGACTGGATCCAGGTGAAAAACAAACAAAACAAAAACGGGTTAAGAGAGCTTACTGGAGATCTAGTAGTGACCTGTGTGAACCTATTACCTGCTTCTTTTTTTTTTTTTCTTTTTTGAAGTAAAACCAATATCACTGTCCTGGTATACAGAACAAAACTGGGGAAAGCTCCTTTAGAAGCTCCTGAGCCATCATGTGGGGAGCAGCATTCAGACAGGCTTAATAGTCCAAAAGTCTATTAAAGTCACAAGCACACACCCTGTGCTTAGTAATTACCGAGTACACTTATGCTAATTAGTCCAGATTTACAGATTAGCAATGCATTTTAACGATTTAATTATAATCTCAATGTGATATATAAGGGATGAAATTGAACATTGCAATGCTGTTACTGATTGGAGCTTCTTTGTTTTCTTATTATTTTTAAAGGTGTGCACACATGGGTTGGGGGAGAGGGAAGAGATTTATAGGCGTTCTAGGAATGCTCATGTAATAGAACCCTGGCTTATGATAAAATAACTAGAACAGAAAACTCTAGCATTGTACATTCAACAGAAGGAGTTTCCAAAAAGGGTTCAGTCTCTGAAAGGATAAACTGATTAAGGGGCTATCTACCTCCAAATGCCCTAGTAAGGGCCACTTAATAAAGAATTTTGTTAATATTGGTAAAATTTAGCCAGTGTTAAGGCATAGTAAGCTAATCGGAGACAAAGATAACGTATAAGTAATAGCTTTTAAGAAATTCACTTATTTGAATTGCTCATTTAGCACCCCCTGTCATTTAATTGAGAGTAGGATCTCCAGGAGAGACCAAAAGCTTGATACGAGTTTAGCAGAAAGAAAAGGAAAAAGAGTTGGCAGAACAAGGCCCTGGTTACACTTTCCCTGGCTTTGGGAGTTACAGCATGAGGGCATCAGGGCCGGGAGAGAGAATATCAAAGACAAATTTTATTCACTTCCAAATTTGGCTCTAGTTAGTTTTATTATTCACTTCACCAGGAAACCTGAAACTAGAGAGATAAGCCCTTACATTTTTATAACACGTTCTAACTTTGTAATGAGCTCTGTTCGTTATCACTTTTGATCTTCACAGAACCCTGTGAAGTTAGCAGAGTCAGGTTTTATTACATCCATTTGGCAAATAGCCACCTGCATTGTCATCTTCTTCACTTTTGTGGTGGATCATTCTTAAGCAGGGAAAAGGCTCAAGAAATTGCATAGATACTTAAAGAGATAAACTGCTAAATTAAAACAAAGATAACACTGTTCTATCTGGATTGTGTTTTCAAAGCAACTTTATTTAGGTAGAACTGACATATATAATATAACTGCACATATTGAAAGTATACTCTTTGATAAGTTTTGACATATGTATATACCTGTCAAACTATCACCACAATCAAGATGATGAGTATATCCAACACCTGCCAAAAGTGTCTTCCTGCCTCTTTGTATTTCTTCCCTCCCTGTCTTCCCTGCTCTGGTTTTTTACTTTCTTCTCCTTAATTTGAATTTCATATGCCCTTCTTCTAGTTTCTTAAGGTAGAAGGTGAGGTCATTGATTTGAGATCTTTCATCTTTTCTGACACAGGCAGTGAGTGCTATAAATTTCCCTCTAAGTACTACTTTGGCAGTAACCCCAAACTTTGATCAATTGTGTTTTCAATTTTATTTGGGTCAAAATACTTTCTAGTTTCTCTCTGGAATTCTTCCTTGACTCATGGGTTGTTTAGAAGTATGTTATTTAGTTTACAGATATTAGGGGATTTTCCAGATATTTTTCTACTACTTATTTAGAATGCAATTCCATTGTGGACACAAAATATCCTTTTTATGACATGAATCCTCTGAAATGTATTGAGACTTGTTTTATGGCCCAGAATATGGTTTGTCTTGATAAATGTTCTATGTGTACCTGAAAATAATTTGCATTCTGCTGTTGGATAGAGTGCTTGCTCTATAAATTAGGTTAAGTTGATTGGCAGTATTTATTATTATTATTATTATACTTTAAGTTCTGGGGTACCTGTGCAGAATGTGCAGGTTTGTTACATTGGTATACACGTGCCATGGTGGTTTGCTGCACCCATCAACCCATCACCTACATTAGGTATTCCTCTGAATGCTATCCCTCGCCTAGCCCCCCAGCCCCCGACAGGTCCCAGTGTGTGATGTTCCCCTCCCTGTGTCCATGTGTTCTCACTGTTCAAACTCCCTCTTATTCTCATGAGTGAGAACATGCAGTGTTTGGTTTTCCATTCTTGTGTTAGTTTGCTGAGAATTATGGTTTCCAGTGTCATCCACGTCCTTGCAAAGGACGTGAACTCATCCTTTTTTATGGCTGCATAGTATTCCATGGTATATATGTTCCACATTTTCTTTATCCAGTCTGTCATTAATGGGCATTTGAGTTGGTTACAAGTCTTTGCTATTGTGAACAGTACCACAATAAACATACGTGTACATGTGTCTTTATAGTAGAGTGATTTATAATCCTTTGGATATATACCCAGTAATGGGATTGCTGGGTCAAATGGTATTTCTGGTTCTAGATCCTTGAGGAATTGCCATACTGTCTTCCACAATGGTTGACCTAATTTACACTCCCACCAACAGTGTAAAAGCTTTCCTGTTTCTCCACATCCTCTCCAGCATCTGTTGTTTCCTGACTTTTTAATGATTGTCATAATAACTGATGTGAGATGGTATCTCATTGTGGTTTTGATTTGCATTTCTCTAATGACCAGTGATGATGAGCTTTTTTTCATATGCTTATTGGCCACATAAATGTCTTCTTTTGAGAAGTGTCTGTTCATATCCTTCACTCACTTTTTGATGGGGTTGTTTATTTTTTTCTTGTAAATTTGTTTAAGTTCTTTGTAGATTCTGGATATTAGCTCTTTGTCAGTTGGATAGATTGCAAAAATTTTCTCCCATTCTGCAGGTTGCCTGTTCACTCTGATGATAGTTTCTTGTGCTGTGCAGAAGCTCTTTAGTTTAATTAGATCCCATTTGTCTATTTTGGCTCTTGTTGCCATTGCTTTTGGTGTTTTAGTCATGAAGTCCTTGCCCATGCCTATGTCCTGAATGGTATTGCCTAGGTTTTCTTCTAGGGTTTTGATGGTTTTAGGTCTTATGTTTAAGTCTTTAATCCATCTTGAGTTAATTTTTGTATAAGGTGTAAGGAAGAGATCCAGTTTCAGCTTTCTGCATATGACTAGTCAGTTTTCCCAGCACCATTTATGAAATAGGGAATCCTTTCCCCATTTCTTGTTTTTGTCAGATTTGTCAAAGATCAGATGGTTGTAGATGTGTGGCGTTATTTCTGAGGCCTCTGTTCTGTTCCATTGGTCTATATATCTGTTTTGGTAACAGTACCATGCTGTTTTGGTTACTGTAGGCTTTTAGTATAGTTTGAAGACAGGTAGCGTGATGCCTCCAGCTTTGTTCTTTTTGCTTAGGATTGTCTTGGCTGTATGGGCTCTTAAGTTTCATATGAAATTTAAAGTAGGTTTTTTTCAATTCTGTGAAGAAAGTCAATGATAGCTTGATAGGGATAACATTGAATCTATAAATTATTTTGGGCAGTATGGTCATTTTGATTATACTGATTCTTCCTATCCATGAGCATGGAATCTTTTTCCATTTGTTTGTGTCCTCTTTTATTTCCTTTAGTAGTGGTTTGTAGTTCTCCTTGAACAGGTCCTTCACATCCCTTGTAAGTTGTATTCCTAGGTATTTTACTCTCTTAGTAGCAATTGTGAATGGGTGTTCACTCATGATTTTGCCCTATGTTTGTCTGTTCTTGGTGTACAGGAATGCTTGTGATTTTTGCAGATTTATTTTGTATCCTGAGACTTTGCTGAAGTTGCTTATCATCTTAAGGAGATTTTGGGCTGAGACGATGGGGTTTTCTAAATATATAATCGTGTCATCTGCAAACAGAGACAATTTGACTTCCTCTTTTCCTAACTGAATACCTTCTATTTCTTTCTCTTGCGTGATTGCCCTGGCCAGAACTTCCAATACTGTGTTGAATAGGAGTGATGAGAGAGGGAAATGAGGTCTCTGCTAACTTCTCTCAGGCTGTTGCAATAATCTAGATTAGAGCTGATGAGGTTTTATTATGGTACTAACAATGAAAAATAAGGAAACTAACCTAAAGAACATAAAAACCAAAATAATTTAGAGACGAATGTGATATGAGGGGAGGAAAGAGAAGATCTTAGGATGTTTTCAAAACAGTCAAGAAATATATATGTACGATCTAAGAATGATACAATAGACTTTGAATACTTGGGGTAAAGGTGGGAGGGGGGTGAGGAATAAAAGACTATACATTGGGTACAGTGTATTCTGCTTGGGTGATGGGTGCACCAAAATCTCATAAATCACCACTAAAGAACTTATTCATGTAACCAAACACCAGCTGTTCCCAAAAACCTATTGAAATAAAAAATAAATTAAATGGTATATATATGTATGCCCTGATTTCCAGGACCCTATTTAAATTTAACACAATGATTTAACATGAAAGTGCAAAAACACACTTTCGATTTACAATATTATCAACTTGGAATGCTTTATCAGGACTTAACGCCATCATAACTTGGGCACCTACATTCATTTTCTATTGCAGTATGTAGTAGACAGAACGACTCCCTCAAAGATATCTGCAAACCATTCCCCAGAACCTGTTAATGTTACCTTATGTGGAAGAATGAACTTTGCAGATGTGACTAACTTAAGAATGGAGAGAGAATTCTGATTTATCTGGGTGGGTGCAGTATTATCATGAGAGTCTTGATAAGAGGGAGGTGAGAAAGTCAGAGTCAAAATAAAGGTATGATGAAGGAAGCAGAGGTCATAGAGATAGACAAAAACCCGAAGTTGATGTACTACTGGCTTTGAAGATGGAGAAAGGGGCCATGAGTTAAGGAGTGCAAGTGATCTCTACCCTAGAGGCTCCAGAAGGAGCCCAACCCAGCTAGCACATTGGTTTTTAGAATTTCTGACCTCTGGAATAAGACAATAGTGGATTGTTTTAAGTCATATGTTTGTGATGATATGTACAGCAGCAATAGGAAACAAATACACTGTGTAACAAATTACCCCAAAGTTAGTGACTTAACACAGCATACATTTATTATCTCACAGTTTCCATAGTTCAGAAGTTTGGGTGTGCCTTAAGTAGGTTTACTGCATGGTGTCTCACAAGGCTGCAGTCAAGCTGTCAGCCAATGTTCTTATCTAGAATCTCCACTGGGGAATAATCCATTTCCAAGCTCATTCAGTTTGTTGATAGGCTTCATCCCCTTCACAGCCGTAGAACTCAAGTTCCCATTTTCTTGCCAACTGTGGACCAAAGTCTGCTTTTAGGAATTAGTCTGTCTGCAGTTTCTTGCCATGTGGCCCTCTCTGAAGGCCCTTTTACAGCATGTGTGTTTGTGTGTGTGAGCACATATGTAATCACAGGAGTGACATCCCATCATCTTTCTCATCTTCTACTAGTTAGAAACAAATTACAGATCATTGCCACACTCCAGGAAAGGACATTATACAGGGTGTGAAGGTGGGGGCCATCCTAAGTTATGTTGGCCATACTTGATGTTTAAGAATCACAATTAATCCTCTTGTCTTCTGTTAGTAAAATTTTGAATCAGGAGCTTCGAGCTTGGCAGAGATGGGGAAGCTAAAGTTCATGAGAGCATATATATGTTCTTCAAAATACATATGCTAGAATGTTTATAGCAACCATATTTTGAACAGCTAAAAAATAGAGAAACTACCCAATTTACCCTCAGTAGTAGATTGGATACAATTAGTATTACTTTGAAGGAATGTACAATAAACAGAAATGAACGTGAACATTCTAAAACTATGTTCAACCATATGAATGAACCTCTAAAACATAATATTGAGAAAAACTAGATATAAGAATGCATACTGAAGGGTTCAATATGTATAAAGTACAAAAACACATAAAATGAATCTATACTGTTGCAAATGATAACATTTCCTTTTTAAAATTTTGTATATATACCACCTTTTATTTGTTCATCTGTTGATGGACACTTAGGTTGCTTCCATGTCTTGGCTATTGTGAAAAATACTGAAATTAACATGGGAGTGTAGATATCTGACATACCAATTTCAATTCCTTTGGATATATACTCAGAAGTGGGATTGCTGGATCACATAGTAATTCTATTTTTAGTTTTTTGAAGAACCTGTATACTATATTCTAAAATAGCTGTACTAATTTACATTCCCACCAATAGTGTACAATGGTTCATTTGTTCCCCCATATCCTCACTAACACTTGTTATCATTTGTCTTTTTGATACAGCCTTTCTAGTAGGTGTGAGGTGATATCCCATTGTGATTTTAATTTGCAATTACCTGATGATTAGAGATGTTGAATATTTTTCATATATCGGTTGGTCACTTGTATCTCTTTTGCGAAATATCAGTTCAGATCCTTTGCCCATGTGTTAACTGGGTTATTTGTTTTCTTGCTATTGAGTTGAGTTCCTTATATATTTTGGATATTAGCCCCTTATGATAGAACTGAAGAACATTATGCTAAGTGAAATAAGCCAAGAAAAGACACATACTGTGTGGTTTCACTTATTTGCGGAATCGAAAAATGTCATAATCTGTTAAAATGACTATTATAAAAATGCAGAAAATAACAAATGCGTCAAGAATGCAGAGAAAGGGGGACACTCCTACACTGTTAGTGGGAATGTAAATTAGTGCAGCCACTATGGAAAACATGAAGCTTCCTCAAAAACCTAAAAATGGAACTACATGATCCAGCAATCCTACCACTAGGTATATATGCAAAGAAAGGAAATCAGTGTATCAAAGGGATACCTGCACTTTTATTTATTTCAGCACTATTCACAGTAGCTATGATATGGAATCAATTTAGTTGTCCATCAACAGATAAATGGATAAAGTAAATGTGGCATATATACACAACAGAATATTATTCCACCATAAAAAGAATGAAACCCTGTCATTTGAAACAATATAGATGGAATTGGAGGTCATTATGTTAAATAAAATAAGCCAGGCACAGAAAGGCAAATGTCGCATACTTTCATTCATGTAGGAGCTAAAAATTGATTTCATGGAGTTACTGAATAGAATGATGTTTATCAGAGGTTGGGAATGGTAGTGAGGAGGGAGACATAAAAAGGAGTTGGTTAATGGATACAAAAACAGAAGGAATAAGATCTAGTATGTGGTGACACAATATGGCAAATATAGTTAACAATAATGTATTATATTTTAAAATAGCTAGAGGAGAGGATTTCAAATATTCTCAACATAAATATTTGAAATGGTGGATATCACAACTGTCCAGATTTGATCATTATATATTGTATACTTTTTCAAAATATCACATGTATCCCATAAATATATATAGCTATTATATATCCATAACAAGACAAATTAAAAAAATAAAAAGTTAATATCATAGAAACCAAATAAAAAGCTGGTTACGAGAGGCAGGGAGAGAGGATGGTAAGGGAATGGGGAATGGGGAAATGTTGATTAAAGCGTACAAAGTTTCAATTAGATTGTAGGAATAATCTTTAGTGATCTATTACATTGCATGATGACCACAGTTAATAAGAAGATATTGCTAGTAAACCAAACCCAACAAAACATCAAAAAAAATAATTCACCATGATCAAATGGGTTTCATTCTAGGGATACGGGGATGGTTCAACTTACAATAAATGTGATTCATTATATAAACATAATTAAATGCAAAAGCCATATGATCATCTTAATAGACACAGTAAAAGCATTGATAAAATCCAGCATCTCTTTATGATAAGAACGCTCAACAAACTAGGCAAAGAAGAAACATACTTCAAAATAATAAAAGCCGTATCTGACAGACTCATAGCCAACATCATACTAAATAGGGAAAAGTTGAAAGCATTCCCGCTGAGAAGTAGAGCAAGACAAGGATGCCCATTTTCAACACTTCTAGTCAATGTAGAACTGGAAGTCCTAGCCAGAGCAATCAGGCAAAAGAAAGAAAGAAAGTACATACAAATTGGAAAAGAGGAAGTCAAACTGTTTGCTGATGATATGATCTTTTTTTTTTTTTTTTTTTTTTTTTTTGAGACGGAGTCTCGCTCTGTCACCCAGGCTGGAGTGCAGTGGACGGATCTCAGCTCACTGCAAGCTCCGCCTCCCGGGTTCACGCCATTCTCCTGCCTCAGCCTCCCGAGTAGCTGGGACTACAGGCGCCTGCCACCTCGCCCGGCTAAGTTTTTTTTTTTTTGTATTTTTAGTAGAGACGGGGTTTCACTGTGTTAGCCAGGATGGTCTCGATCTCCTGACCTCGTGATCCGCCCGTCTCAGCCTCCCAAAGTGCTGGGATTACAGGCTTGAGCCACCGCGCCCGGCCAATATGATCTTATATCTAGAAAACCCTCAAACTCCTCCAGAAAACTTCTAGATCTGATAAACTCAGTAAAGTCTCAGGTTACAAAATCAGTGTACACAAAATGGTAGCAATGCTAAACACCAACAATGACCAAGCTGAGAATCAAATCAAGAACTCAGTCCCTTTTACAATAGCTACAAAAATACCTCAGAATATATTTAACCAAAGAAGTGAAAGATCTCTACAAGGAAGGCTACGAAACACTGCTGAAAGAAATCATAGATGACAGAAACAAATGGAAACACATCCCATGCTCATGGATTGGAAGAATGTATACAGTGAAAATGACCATACTGCCCAAAGCAATCTATAGGTTCAATGCAATTCCCATAAATATACCATCATCATTTTTCATAAAATTAGAAAAAAATACTAAAATTTATATGGAGCCAAAAAAGAGCCCAGATAACCAAAGCAATCCTAAGCAAAAAGAGCAAATCTGTAGGCAGCATATTATCCAATTTATATTTATACTACAAGGCTACAAGGCTATATCAGCATTGTACTGGTATAAAAGTAGACATATAGACTAATGGATCAGAGTAGAGAACCCAGAAATTAAGCCAAATACTTACAACCAACCGATCTTTCATAAAGCATACAAAAACATAAATTGGGGAAAGGACACCCTATTCAATAAATGGTACTGAGAAAACTCTCAAGCCACATGTAGGAGAATGAAACTAGATCCCCATCTCGCACCTTATGCAATAATCAACTCAAGATGGATCAAAGACTTAAATATAATACCTGAAACCATAAAAAATCTAGAAGAATACCTGGGAAAAACTCTTCTGAATATTGACCTTGGCAAAGCATTTATGACTAAGACAAAAACAAACAAATGCAGCAAAAATAAAGATAAATAGATGGGGCCTAATTAAACTAAAAGGCTTCTGCACAGCAAAAGAAATCATTATCAGAATTAACAGAGAACACACAGAATGGGAGAAAATACTTTTAAATTATGCACTTGAAAAAAGACTAATATGCAGAATCTACAAGGAACTCAAATCAGCAAGAAAAAAATCAACTAATCCCATTAAAAAGTGGGCAAAGGACATGCATAGACATTTTTCAAAAGAAGATATACAAATGGCCAACAGATATATGAAAAAATGTTCAACATCGCTAATCATCAGAGAAATGCACATTAAAAAACAATGAAATACCAGCTTAACCCAGTCAGAATGGTCATTATTAAAAAGTCGAACAACAATAGATGTTGGTGTGGATGCGGTGAAAAGAGAATGCTCTTACACTGCTGGTGGCAGTGTAAATTAGTACCACCTCTATGGAAAACAGTGTGGAGATTCCTTAAAGAACTAAAAGTTGATCTACCATTCAATGCAGGAATCCCATTACTGAGTATCTACCCAAAGGAAAGTAAGTCATTATATCAAAAGACACCTGCACACCTATGTTTATTGCAGCAAAATTCACAATTGCAAGGATATGGAATCACCCTAAGTGCTCATCAACTGATGAGTGGATAAAGAAAATATTATATATATTGCATATACACCATGGAATACTACTCAGCCATAAAAAGAATGAAATAATGCCTTTTGCAGCAACTTGGATGGAACTGGAGGCCACTATTCTAAGTGAAGTAACTCAGAAATCAAAAACCAAATATTATATATCCTCACTTAAAAGTGAGAACTAAGCTGTGGGTACATGAAGGCACACAGAGTGGTATAATGGAAATTGGAGACTCAGAAGGGGGTAGGGGTGGAGGGGGATGAGGGGTGAAAAACTACCTATTGGGTACAATATATACTACTCTGGTGACAGGTGCACCAAAAGCCTAGACTTCACCACTATACAATTTACCCATGTAACCAGAAACTACTTGTACCCTTAAAGCTATTAAAAAGTTAAAATATGACACTAATAATGTATGTTTCAAAATATCTAAAATAGATTTATGACATTCTTACAACCAAATGATAAATTCATTTTTTTGTTTGTTTGTTTTTGAGGTGGAGTCTCAGTCTATTACCCAAGTTGGAGTGCAGTGGCATGATCTTGGCTCACTACAACCTCCGCCTCCTGGGCTCAAGTGATTCTTATTCCCCAGCCTCCCAAGTAGCTGAGATTACAGGTGTGCCACCATGCCCAGCTAATTTTTTTTTTTTTTTATAGTTTTGGTAGAGACAGGGTTTCGTCATGTTGCCCAGGCTGGTCCTGAACTCCTGGACTCAGGAGATCCACCCACCTTGGCCTCCCAAAGTGCTGGGATTACAGGCGTGAGCCACCGTTCTTAGCCACAAAATGATACATTGATGAGGTGATAGATCTGTTCATTAGGTTGATTGAATCTTTTTGTAATGTATACGTAGATCAAAACATCACATTGTATCCCATAAATATACATAATTGTTATGGCAATTACAAATTTTAAAAACCTAAAAATTTAAAAGTTAAAAAAGAATATAAAAATGAACTTATGCTAGAAGTCAGTGTAGTTGTTACCCTTGGGTGATGGTGACTGGAAAAAAGCTGGAGAGGTTTTGTGGTGCTAGCAGTGTTTTATTTTTTGGCCTGGGAATTGGTTACATGGACATATTCGTGAAAATTTACTGTGCTGGATGCTTGTGATATGTGCATTTTCTTATATGTATATTTTACTGCAATTAAAAGCTTTTAAGTCCAAAAGCAAAAAAAGGAAAAGTAAAAAGCCAAGGTTTTGACTGGTGGAATCCAGTGAGATGTATGACAGTGGCCTAAGGGCAGCAAGGACTGTAGTAGAGTGGTTCAGCTGGATAATCTGTTCAAAGTAGGGACACAAAATTGCAGCCAGAGAGCTGCCTAGGGTTGGCACTTGGCACCTTTTCAGGAGTTATACAGTGTTCCCCAAGCCCTGCATTCAGTACCTAGTGGAGGTGACCTTGAGAGTGCTGGTGTTTATGGCTTCTCTCCTGTTACATAAGACAGTTTTTAAAGCAAACGGTCTGTGGATGTGCAAAATGGACCTCCCCCTCCTAGGCACCTGGTAAACTGGTAGTGTGGCCTCAAGGAGCCTTCTATACCTGTAAGAAACCCATGTTGGCTGGGTTCCTTAGGGGCCTTCTTGTGAGCTCACCATAATCTGTCATCTGATGCTAGTGGGAAGTAGCAGGGCCTAAGATGGGAACAACCACTCAAACACTTGCTGAGGTCATTAGGTTCCCCGGTGGTGCATTCTGGTTTGTGGCTTTAAGTCACAGGATTCATTTTGGCCTTCATGGACCTTTTAGTTACTTTTTAGGGCTCTATTTCCCACTGGAGTCCAGAGGAAGCAGCAAGAAGATGGCACAAAGACAGAGTCCTCCACTAGTGAGCCTCTTTATCTTCCTTCTACAGAAGCTCTGTGCAGAAACAGCAACTCAGGCTGTCCCTTAAGCAGCTTCATTGTCAAAGGCTCAATAGAATTCTCCTTCTGAACAAAGGGAGATACATTTCTTTATCTGTCTAATTAATGCTTAGACTTAATAAGAATGTATTCAGTCTACAGCCTAGAGAGGATGAGCTACCTGAAATAAAAAAGTATTTTCCTTTGGAAGAAAAATAAAATGTTGATGCTGTCTCTGCTGTATGGATTTTTACATCAGTTAGGGAGCTTGATAAATAGATACTAGAAAAAAATTCCAGGAGGTCTATTCTACCCCAGCCTAGACATTCAGGCTCCAATTCCCATTATCTAGCAGTCCAGTGGGTTGAAATTGAGCAAATGCAGATCACTGTGAGATACACTAAATGTGTGTTGCACCAACCACTGTTTAATATGTGCAATGCTTTCTTCCCTCACAGTTATGCATTTTCTAGTCTTGTGCCAAAAGACCAATCATCAAAATATAGTATGCTGGTGGGGAGCAAAAACAAATATAGAATGCATTCAAACATTGTCTTGCAGATCAGTTCTAAACTGACCCTGCTGGCTTAGGGAACTCGGTACATGGATCTGCTAAAGCTTATCACCCTAAATAAATCTCTTCTCTTTCCCTTTCAAACCTCCAACCACAATGTGTCCCTGCTATTTCTGCTTCTTTTTGTCTTGCTGTCTGTCTCTTTTCTACTACTTTCTGGGTAATTGGACCATGGTATCTTCCTTGTCACATCACATGTGATCATTTAAATATCCCACAAGAGACAGAAAACAAGTAAAAATCATGCTACAGCACAATAAATGTTTAGTATTTTAACTTGATGAAACAATATTTCAAAATAGTTTAGCAAAAAGACATGGAATCATTGTAACATGCACTGACAGAGAATAATCTAACAATTGAAATAGCTGTGGGCTTGTATTCTATATGTACTATAAAGCTCAGCCTTCAACTATGAGAGACGCTATGAACATAAAGTGATAAGCACAAAAAAAAGAGAAGCCAGGTAGCAGAGCACATTCTTCTATTCTGCTCCCTTGGAAAACAGATAGGTGTTTCTATAACTGAAGTGAAGCCTGTATTCCCTAGATTCTCTCCCTCTGAGACCAAAGATCCTCTCCAGAGCTAGCAAATTCAGGTTTCATCCACAGGCATTATACCTTGTCAGAAATTTCAGTCCTGCTTCCCTCCTTTAGATTGGAATCCATTTTCCCCAAAGCACCTGGTCCAGCGCCACCCTTTTGCTGCATTCTTGGCTAGATGTTAGCAGAGCTACCCCTAGGCACAGCTTTGACTTAGGCTTTCCTGTCAGTGTCTATCACAAAAGGTCATCTGGTTGGGAGGTGTGAGGCATGAAGCTTTATGATCTAACACAGCAGTGCTGTCTAACCAAGACATATAACTCCAAGGAGGAAAAAGAAGGAAGTTAACAGAGGAGTGAGAGACTTGGTAGCAGAGAAGCTACAGCTCATCAGCCATGGAATTGCCCACAGAGCCTGCACACTCAGTCGCTACCCCAGAGGTATTGCTCTAATCTTCCTAACTGTTCCAGTTCTTCTCATTTTCTGTACTCACTCATGTGGAGCTTTGTTTGCTTTAAAAGATTATTGTTTCAATCCATTCTGGCTGCTATAACAAAATATAAAATTTTTGCTTATAAACAACAGAAACTTATGTCTCATAGCTCTGGAGGCTAGGAAGTCTAAGATCAAAGTGATGGCAGATTCAGTGCCTGCTGAGGGCCCACTTCCTGGTTCATAGATAGCCATCTTCTCACTGTGTCTTTGCATGGCAGAAGGGGTGAGGGATCTCTCTGGGGCCTAATCACCTCTCAAAGGTTCCACATCCTAATAACATTTCCTTGGGGGTTGGAAATTCAACATGTTAATTTTGGGGGAATATAAACATTCAGACCATAGCAACTCTCTTGCCTGAAGCTAGTTGCATCTTTTTGTTTTGAATTTTATGGTAACCACACCTAGAGTCTGCCACCCGAGTCATCTCATTTGGAAAGTCAAAGGTATGAAGTTTTGTGTAACTTCTATAGAAAGACATTAATACTATGACCCTGACTAACCAAGAAATAGTATTACAAAAAGAGAAGGGGGTAAGGAGAAATATAGAGTCCTACCCCCTCACCCTCCCCAGCCTTCCCAACTTTTCCATTCTGCTTTTTCCATCTGTCTGCAAGCTGTGAAATGATCATTAGAGCCTATAACAGCAGGCCTCACCCCCTGCAACCTCCCTTCCTCCCATACATGTGTACAAAATAATCTCCTTTTGATTTGTGTTCATTGTACAACTCCCATTCCTGAAAGTTTCATCCTCAGTCCTCATCTCTGACAAATACTCAGGGGAAAAGGGTACCTCACTGGTCTCTCTATCACCCATCTTTGACCACTCCTAGGAGGCCTCCTCCTGTCAGACATTCCAACTACTTCTTTTCAGGTTTCTCTGCCCCATGAGCCAGCCTTCTGCTAAAATTCTCCTTTGGAAATGTTTTTAAAAAAATCTATTTCTGTATTCTGATAGACAAACTTGTATTTTCCCCCTTTACACTGCTCCCCACTATTGTGGAATCCTAACTATTACACAGTGGATAAGTATCATTTACTCATTAGTATATGTCTTCACTGTCTGGGTTAGCTGTAAACCAAATTGTGAACTGCTTATTGAGCACTCATGATCTCCCAGCATTATACCAACATCTCATTTAAACACCGGGACATCCCTATGAAGTAGGCATCATTATCTTTGTTGCATAGGTGAGGAAATTAATATCCAAAAAGGTAAAGTAAATTATCTAAGATTAAGTGACAGAGTCAAGAGTCAAAGCTAAGGCTGCCTGACTCCAGAAGCTTTCTTTTAACCAGCTCCCTGCAGAGGCTATTTGGCAGAGTTTGGCCCAAGTGGTATTATCCATCCTTTATTATTCCCCCGTGTCTCCGTCTCAGCTCCACCTGGGTACCTGGCACCCTCAGGCTTCTCCAGGGCCTTTCTGGCATTGTACTTTATGTGACTTTCATCTGTTTGTCTCCTCTGGAGGAAAAGTGGGAGCTAGAAAAAAGCACCAGAAAGAGACATGTCTAGGTAGGCTATCTCAGTTTATAAAATTTCCTGGTCAGGGATGGACTTTGAGGTGAAGAGGTGATCTTTGCTCCTCAAATGATGGGACAGAGATGAGTGCTGACTCCATATGTTAAGCTAGGCTAGAAACCACATTTGACATGTTTTAAAGTCTTACAGTTTGGAGAAGGAGCTCAAGAAATGGTACTGGTGCTTTATCTCATGCTTTTTAGCATCCTGCCACTGGCAATACTCTGAAATCCTAGAGGAGACTCCCTGGGTTCTCCCAAGAAATGTCTATGCTCTCATATCTTTTGTTTCCTTGTGCTTCTACTAGAGTACCCATTGCATTTCCTAGTCTTTCCCAGTTAGTTTTGTCCTTCTCATTTCCCCTGTATACTAAATCTTCTTAAAGCCTGGGGACCACATCTCCTACGTAGTCTAGCATGGTGCCTCACTTTAAGTAGATGTCCTATATATCTCTGTTGGATTGAAATAATGTCAAAAGTATAAGTGCTGTTTGAAATTTCAGATTTTGTTGCAGGCTAGAGAGAGCTCCCTATTTGACATAAGGCAGACTTTCATTACAAAAACCATAGATTCTTCTTTCTTTTTTTCTTTCCCTATTATTCCCTTCTCTGGCTCCTTGCTTCCTCCCTCTCCCATAACACACCATCTGATGTAAGGCACAGAGAAAGCTAGAAAAGATAAAGAAATCCCAAAGTGAAATCTTGGCATGGAAGAACAGTGTTTTGAATCAGCTCTATACATTAATAACAGGAACCAGTGAAGGGGCATTCTTCAGGTTGAAACGAATGCCCTGAGATTAATAGCTCTTAGGTTCCTGATGGATCCCTCCGTCTCTTTTTGGGCCTTGGCAAGAAAACAGTTCCTGGATTCATCTGTGATCATAGGGCCACAGAGATCACATCACAGGGAAAGGCACTAAGGGGACCTGCCTTATTGTGCTTTCCATTCCTGGGGAGCTGGGCCTCTGAGTAATTGAGGGTCATGGTAATCGGGGGCACACACAGGGTTGCCATAGCTAGCTATTAAACCTCTTCCAACTGTGTGTTAGTTTCCAATTGTCAAGGGACAATAGGTGATACAGCTGCAGTTGGATCTTGCTTTTTGTTAATGTCTGCATGTTGAAAGCCTGGCAGAGAAAACCTTAATGGGAGAATTGTGGCAAATGGAATAACCCTCAGCCAGGTCACAGCATGATCTGAGCATCCACAGAGCTTATAAGAGTCTAAAATGTAGTGACAGAGGTGCAATGTGGACCTGTCTGCTGACATTGTGTGCTCTTAAATTGGACAGAAAAACATTGGCTCAGTCACTTTGAGAAAACATGACAGGATTTTCCGTTGGCATTTGCTTTTGAGGCTGGGTGGCATGGTAAGGCCCACAAGATGCCTGATGAGTTACATGGAATTGAGAGTGTCACTTTGTTTTGGTTAGGTACCACACTGGGGCCTATTTGATGGACAACAGAAAACTCACAGCAGTGTACTGTATTCCTTTTCCTAGAATATCCACCATTCCTGTTACTGATAAATTATAAAGCCAAAACCTAGATGAGATCTCTCCAAAGTCCACCACTACATTATTATCCCAATAATGAATATTAATAATGCTATTGTTATGATTACTAATCACAGTATTAATCATAGAAAAGTCAAACATTAATATAGAATTAACAGTGAACTAGGAAGGGGGTACAGAAACATTTTAAACTTTGCTCCCAGCCCCATTCTCAGTCAGGATCCTAATTGTCAGAAAGTCTTAAAGATTTTGAGTGACCACCTACCTATGACTTTCCTTTGTTTCTTTCTCCCTTCCCATCTAATTGAGCTGAAATACCTGTCACACACTCATGGCTTGGACCCCATTATAGACCCCCTGTAAACAAGAATAAAGGTGGGAAAAGAGGAAAATGTATGTTTCTCCAGCCTGGTACATAAAAATCAAGAATTCAAAATTTTTGAAGTTTGGCATGATTATCAAGGAGTGCTGTCATGGCCTGGTTTGAAAATCAACAAATGAGATAAGACAGTAAAAAATATAGTATCGACTGGGTGTGGTGGCTCACGCCTGTAATCCTGGCACTTTGGGAGGCAGAGGTGGGTGGATCACCTGAAGTCAGGAGTTGGAGACCAGCCTGGCCAACGTGGCGAAACCCTGTCTCTACTAAAAATACAAAAGTTAGCTGGGCGTGGTGGTGCGTGTCTGTAATCCTACTTACTTGGGAGGCTGAGGCAGGAGAATCCCTTGAACCAGGGAGTTGGAGTTTGCAGTGAGCCAAGATCGCGCCACTGCACTCCAGCCTGGCAACAGAGCAAGACTGTCTCAAAAAAAAAAAGAAAGAAAAAAAATATATATATATATATAATCAAAGACTACCATGGGCATAAATGGAAGGATATAGCCTCAAGCTAATTTATATCGTTTCTTATTATCTTTCCATTACCACCCCCTGCTTGGTTATATGCCTGTTGTATCTAGGAGGGGGACAGATTTAGAAGAAGGGGACTGGAGAAGTGGGGCCTATAAAAGCTTCGTGAATGCCTCTCTCCCTGAAACAGTCTTGAAGTGTGGATGTTGATATTTATGATGAGGAATTTGTTATGTGTCCATATTACTTATATAGATTCTGGTTGGTCAGTCTCCATTCTCTGATCCCATTTGCATTTATTACCCCAGGATCCTAGATGCCATGGCTGTAGGGGCAATGAGTCCTGGCTATGGTAAACATAAATGTGTCTGGATCATTCTCTTCTCTCATTAATGTTATTTAATGATCAGATTAATTTAACTTAAACCAAGATTAGAATGGGGGTGGCTGGATAAATGGAAGCTTCAGGGAATACTCACCAAGAGTTGTTAATACACTGCTTAGATATTTTTTCTGTGCTCTACCTTGTAACATCTTGAGTTTTAAACATTTTTATTGTATATATTTAAGGTGTATAACATGATATTTTGATATACATATACAGTCACCCACCACATAATGATGTTTTAGTCAACCAAACATCAGACCACATATACAGTGATGGTCCCAAAGATTATAATACTGTATTTTCACTGTTCCTTTTCTATGTATAGATATGTTTAGACACATAAATACTTACCATTGTGTTACAATTGTCTACAGTTTTCAGTACAGCAACAAGCTGTACAGGTTTGTAGCCTTGGAGCAATAGGCTATCCCATATAGCCTAAGTGTGTCTTAGGCTATACCTAGGTTTGTGTAAGTGCACTCCATGATGTTTTCACAATGATGAAATCCCCATCGTTAAGTGATGCACTACTGTACATAGTAAAACAATTACTACAGTCAAGAAAATTAACATATCTCGTCTCATATAGTTAGCTTGTGTGTGTGGGAAGGGGTAGGGGTGCGTGTGTGTTGTGGGGCGTGGTAAAAGTACCTAAAATCCACCCTCAGGAAATTTTCACTATACAATACAATATTATTAACTATAGTCCTCATGGTGTACATTAGATTCCTAGACTTTGTACCTTTTGACCTGTATCTCCCCAACCTCCTGCCCCTGGTAACTAACATTCTACTCTCTGTTTCAATGTATTAAATTATTTTTTTCCTTTTGCTTGAAAAGGCCATTGATCTTAAGGGTATAATTTCTTCACTCTAGAAGATAGAGTCCTTTGGAGTCCCTATTGAATTTTTGTCCCTGTGTGGTTATAGTTTGCTTTTGTATTCATATTGCACATGTGATACCTTCTATTGCACTAGTCTTTTCCAGTTTATCTCATTGATAAATGAGGTTTAGGACATTTCCTGACTGCCCCAAGTAGAAGTTTAATTAGATACCTAATCAGCTGCTGTACATGTAGTCTGAAATGTGTATGTGTGTGTGTGTGTGTGTGTGTGTATATATATATATATATATATATATATATATACTCTCTATCATTAGTATTGTCTATATATAGATATTGCTTTTGGACCTGTCAACTTTCTGATTTATTTATAAAAGAATTTTTTGTAAGGCACCAGTTATCCCCAACAGATGGTTTATTAACTAAAAATCAGCTTTAAAACAAACATGTCACAATTATTTTATTCTCTGCAGCAGAATTCCTACTGTTGATGAACTCCTAATTGGAATTTGGTTCTGGCAAGGAATGAAAAACAGAGACATACTGTGAGGACAGAGTGCCAAAAATAGCACACTGAGTAATACAAAGGACCACAGCAGTCCCACCTCATTTTTTCTTTAGGCCCCCTTTGTTTCCTTTCATGTGGAGGAGACAATTTGGCCTCAGTACAGTCTCATTTTGTGGACCAGAAATGGAAACACTAAGAGGCATGGTCCAAGCCATCAGTGAGGAACGATTCAAGAAATCTGATGAGTTCTGCCCCAGTTGTGCTGGAATTAATAAGGCCCCAAGCTCAAGTCCCCTTCCTACTCCTTCATAAATACTCAGGATGACTGTTGCTAACGTGTCTCTAGAACTTCCCTATTGAAATCTGAACAGTTCTGGAGAGGAGTAGTATCAGTAGCAACATCAAAATGGCTAAAAACATTTGGACATTCGTTATAAGATAGGCTCTGTGCTGAATGCTAGACATACATGATCTCATCGAATACTGGCAAATCCCCTGACAAAACATCTGGTTTGCAGATGAAATCAAATGGAGGCACACGGTGATTTAATGACTATCTCAAGGTCAGGCAGCTAACAGCTGATAGAGCCAGCATTAGAAACCAGCTGTATTTGACTCCTAACCCCTACGCTACCAACCTGACACATTTTTATATGATCGTTAGGATATTAGTTTTCATTAATACAGTAGGCTGGATGTGGTTATTGCATTAGCAGTCACTCATCCATGTGCCTGAATTAATGGCACAAAGGACAGGGGAGTTTTACAATGGGGGCTCAGTGTGTGTGGGGGAAGCATGTGTGCCCACATGAAAATGGAAGAGTAAGTCCAGAGCAGGTTCTACACCTCATCTATTGAAGTACAATAGTAAAAAATCCAAGATAGCGATGTGGGATATCAGCAGGGCCATCATGAAAATCCCTGAAATTAGGTGTTATTAATGATAATTTCTAATAAAGTATTTTTACTGGCCCAACGACTGAAATCAGTACAAACTCTTCCTTTTAAGCACACTGACTGCCTCATTGTTGGCTGCACTGAAACATGTAGTTTGAAAAATCCTCCTATGCTTGACACATCTACCAGTTTTCGCTGGGGGAAACAATGCAGTCTCATGTCCCCGGGGATGTCACAGTGAAAGAACCCCAGGTGGTCTGCAAAATTATCAGCTTCCGAAAGGCAGACTTTTCTCTGAGCTGAGGGCGCCAGGCACACTTGGCTTCTAACTCACCATATGGCATGCGTTATTGGTCCGGGCTGCTCTGCTCAGTCTCTAGTGTGATGTGGCCCTTAGTGCTGTGGAATTATTTCCTTACTCAATTAAAAAAAAATCCTGCTCTAAATTCTCATCTGTTTCTCCCCACAACCTTCTCCCCACCCCACCCCTGTGCCAATCCCTTAGGCACTGAATGTATTTTTCTGCTTTGCGTCTTGCTTGTCCTTTCCTTTTGCTTTTCTATTCTAACACTTTTTCTCTTCTGACTTAAAAGTGCAGCAGGAAAATGGAGCAAGGTTGCATTCACTGAGCCTAGATTTGCACAAAGCAGTTAATTCCTAAGATCCCTTCATTCCTTTTCTGAGGAAGGCTTTTGTTTTTTTGTCTTTTGTTTTTTCTCTTTTGCCATATTTTTCCAGGATTCCATTTTCTTTTTTTTTTTCTTATAATTTATTTATTATTATTATACTTTAAGTTGTAGGGTACATGTGCATAACGTGCAGGTTTGTTACATATGTATACTTGTGCCATGTTGCTGTGCTGCACCCATCAAGTCGTCATTTACATCAGGTATAACTCCCAATGCAATCCCTCCCCCCTCCCCCCTCCCCATGATAGGCCCCAGTGTGTGATGTTCCCCTTCCTGAGTCCAAGTGATCTCATTGTTCAGTTCCCACCTATGAGTGAGAACATGCGGTGTTTGGTTTTCTGTTCTTGTGATAGTTTGCTAAGAATGATGGATTCCAGCTGCATCCAAGTCCCTACAAAGGACTCAAACTCATCCTTTTTGATGGCTGCATAGTATTCCATGGTGTATATGTGCCACATTTTCTTAATCCAATCTGTCACTGATGGACATTTGGTTGATTCCAAGTCTTTGCTATTGTGAATAGTGCTGCAATAAACATACGTGTGCATGTGTCTTTATAGCAGCATAATTTATAATCCTTTGGGTATATACCCAGTAATGGGATGGCTGGGTCATATGGTACATCTAGTTCTAGATCCTTGAGGAATCGCCATACTGTTTTCCATAAAGGTTGAACTAGTTTACAATCCCACCAACAGTGTAAAAGTGTTCCTATTTCTCCACATCCTCTCCAGCACCTGTTGTTTCCTGACTTTTTAATGATTGCCATTCTAACTGGTGTGAGATGGTATCTCATTGTGGTTTTGATTTGCATTTCTCTGATGGCCAGTGATGATGAGCATTTTTTCATGTGTCTGTTGGCTGTATGAATGTCTTCTTTTGAGAAATGTCTGTTCATATCCTTTGCCCACTTTTTGATGGGGTTGTTTGTTTTTTTCTTGTAAATTTGTTTGAGTTCTTTGTAGGTTCTGGATATTAGCCCTTTGTCAGATGAGTAGATTGCAAAAATTTTCTCCCATTCTGTAGGTTGCCTGTTCACTCTGATGGTAGTTTCTTTTGCTGTGCAGAAGCTCTTTAGTTTAATGAGATCCCATTTGTCAATTTTGGCTTTTGCTGCCGTTGCTTTTGGTGTTTTAGACATGAAGTCTTTGCCCATGCCTATGTCCTGAATGGTACTACCTAGGTTTTCCTCTAGGGTTTTTATGGTGTTAGGTCTAACATTTAAGTCTCTAATCCATCTTGAATTAATTTTCATATAAGGAGTAAGGAAAGGATCCAGTTTCAGCTTTCTACTTATGGCTAGCCAATTTTCCCAGCACCATTTATTAAATAGGGAATCCTTTCCCCATTTCTTGTTTCTCTCAGGTTTGTCAAAGATCAGATGGCTGTATATGTGTGGTATTATTTCTGAGGACTCTGCTCTGTTCCATTGGTCTATATCTCTGTTTTGGTACCAGTACCATGCTGTTTTGGTTACTGTAGCCTTGTAGTATAGTTTGAAGTCAGGTAGCGTGATGCCTCCAGCTTTGTTCTTTTGACTTAGGATTGTCTTGGAGATGTGGGCTCTTTTTTGGTTCCATATGAACTTTAAAGCAGTTTTTTCCAATTCTGTGAAGAAACTCATTGGTAGCTTGATGGGGATGGCATTGAATCTATAAATTACCTTGGGCAGTATGGCCATTTTCACGATATTGATTCTTCCTATCCATGAGCATGGTATGTTCTTCCATTTGTTTGTGTCCTCTTTTATTTCACTGAGCAGTGGTTTGTAGTTCTCCTTGAAGAGGTCCTTTACATCCTTTGTAAGTTGGATTCCTAGGTATTTGATTCTCTTTGAAGCAATTGTGAATGGAAGTTCATTCCTGATTTGGCTCTCTGTTTGTCTGTTACTGGTGTATAAGAATGCTTGTGATTTTTGCACATTAATTTTGTATCCTGAGACTTTGCTGAAGTTGCTTATCAGCTTAAGGAGATTTTGGGCTGAGATAATGGGGTTTTCTAAATATACAATCATGTCATCTGCAAACAGGGACAATTTGACTTCTTCTTTTCCTAACTGAATACCCTTGATTTCTTTCTCTTGCCTGATTGCCCTAGCCAGAACTTCCAACACTATGTTGAATAGGAGTGGTGAGAGAGGGCATCCCTGTCTTGTGCCAGTTTTCAAAGGGAATTTTTCCAGTTTTTGCCCATTCAGTATGATATTGGCTGTGGGTTTGTCATAAATAGCTCTTATTATTTTGAGGTACGTTCCATCAATACCGAATTTATTAGCGTTTTTAGCATGAAGGGCTGTTGAATTTTGTCAAAAGCCTTTTCTGCATCAATTGAGATAATCATGTAGTTCTTGTCTTTGGTTCTGTTTATATGCTGGATTATGTTGATTGATTTGCGAATGTTGAACCAGCCTTGCATCCCAGGGATGAAGCCCACTTGATCATGGTGGATAAGCTTTTTGATGTGTTGCTGAATCCGGTTTGCCAGTATTTTATTGAGGATTTTTGCATCGATGTTCATCAGGGATATTGGTCTAAAATTCTCTTTTTTTGTTGTGTCTCTGCCAGGCTTTGGTATCAGGATGATGTTGGCCTCATAAAATGAGTTAGGGAGGATTCCCTCTTTTTCTATTGATTGGAATAGTTTCAGAAGGAATGGTACCAACTCCTCCTTGTACCTCTGGTAGAATTCAGCTGTGAATCCATCTGGTCCTGGACTTTTTTTGGTTGGTAGGCTATTAATTGTTGCCTCAATTTCAGAGCCTGCTATTGGTCTATTCAGGGATTCAACTTCTTCCTGGTTTAGTCTTGGAAGAGTGTAAGTGTCCAGGAATTTATCCATTTCTTCTAGATTTTCCAGTTTATTTGCGTAGAGGTGTTTATAGTATTCTCTGATGGTAGTTTGTATTTCTGTGGGGTCGGTGGTGATATCCCCTTTATCATTTTTAATTGCGTCGATTTGATTCTTCTCTCTTTTCTTCTTTATTAGTCTGGCTAGTGGTCTGTCAATTTTGTTGATCTTTTCAAAAAACCAACTCCTGGATTCATTGATTTTTTGGAGGGTTTTTTTGTGTCTCTATCTCCTTCAGTTCTGCTCTGATCTTAGTTATTTCTTGCCTTCTGCTAGCTTTCGAATGTGTTTGCTCTTGCTTCTCTAGTTCTTTTAATTGCGATGTTAGAGTGTCAATTTTAGATCTTTCCTGCTTTCTCTTGTGGGCATTTAGTGCTATAAATTTCCCTCTACACACTGCTTTAAATGTGTCCCAGAGATTCTGGTATGTTGTATCTTTGTTCTCATTGGTTTCAAAGAACGTCTTTATTTCTGCCTTCATTTCGTTATGTACCCAGTAGTCATTCAGGAGCAGGTTGTTCAGTTTCCATGTAGTTGAGCGGTTTTGGTTGAGTTTCTTAGTCATGAGTTCTAGTTTGATTGCACTGTGGTCTGAGAGACAGTTTGTTATAATTTCTGTTCTTGTACATTTGCTGAGGAGTGCTTTACTTCCAATTACGTGGTCAATTTTGGAGTAAGTACGATGTGGTGCTGAGAAGAATGTATATTCTGTTGATTTGGGGTGGAGAGTTCTATAGATGTCTATTAGGTCTGCTTGCTGCAGAGATGAGTTCAATTCCTGGATATCCTTGTTAACTTTCTGTCTCGTTGATCTGTCTAATGTTGACAGTGGAGTGTTGAAGTCTCCCATTATTATTGTATGGGAGTCTAAGCCTCTTTGTAAGTCTCTAAGGACTTGCTTTATGAATCTGGGTGCTCCTGTATTGGGTGCAGATATATTTAGGATAGTTAGCTCTTCCTGTTGAATTGATCCCTTTACCATTATGTAATGGCCTTCTTTGTCTCTTTTGATCTTTGATGGTTTAAAGTCTGTTTTATCAGAGACTAGTATTGCAACCCCTGCTTTTTTTTGTTCTCCATTTGCTTGGTAAATCTTCCTCCATCCCTTTATTTGGAGCCTATGTATGTCTCTGCGTGTGAGATGGGTCTCCTGAATACAGCAGACTGATGGGTCTTGACTCTTTATCCAGTTTGCCAGTCTATGTCTTTTAATTGGAGCATTTAGTCCATTTACATTTAAGGTTAAGATTGTTATGTGTGAACTTGATCCTGCCATTATGATATTAACTGGTTATTTTGCTCATTAGTTGATGCAGTTTCTTCCTAGCCTCGATGGTCTTTACATTTTGGCATGTTTTTGCAATGGCTGGTACCGGTTGTTCCTTTCCATGTTTAGTGCTTCCTTCAGGGTCTCTTGTAAGGCAGGCCTAGTGGTGACAAAATCTCTAAGCATTTGCTTATCTGTAAAGGATTTTATTTCTCCTTCACTTATGAAACTTAGTTTGGCTGGATATGAAATTCTGGGTTTAAAATTCTTTTCTTTAAGAATGTTGAATATTGGCCCCCACTCTCTTCTGGCTTGGAGAGTTTCTGCTGAGAGATCTGCTGTTAGTCTGATGGGCTTCCCTTTGTGGGTAACCCGACCTTTCTCTCTGGCTGCCCTTCAGATTTTTTCCTTCATTTCAACTTTGGTGAATCTGGCAATTATGTGTCTTGGAGTTGCTCTTCTCGAGGAGTATCTTTGTGGTGTTCTCTGTATTTCCTGGATTTGAATGTTGGCCTGCCCTACTAGGTTGGGGAAGTTCTCCTGGATGATATCCTGAAGAGTGTTTTCCAACTTGGTTCCATCTTCCCCCTCACTTTCAGGCACCCCAATCAGACGTAGATTTGGTCTTTTTACATAATCCCATACTTCTTGCAGGCTTTGTTCATTTCTTTTTCTTCTTTTTTCTTTTGGTTTCTCTTCTCGCTTCATTTCATTCATTTGATCCTCAATCGCAGATACTCTTTCTTCCAGTTGATCGAGTCGGTTACTGAAGCTTGTGCATTTGTCACGTATTTCTCGTGTCATGGTTTTCATCTCTTTCATTTCGTTTATGACCTTCTCTGCATTAATTACTCTAGCCATCAATTCTTCCACTTTTTTTTCAAGATTTTTAGTTTCTTTGCGCTGGGTACGTAATTCCTCCTTTAGCTCTGAGAAATTTGATGGACTGAAGCCTTCTTCTCTCATCTCGTCAAAGTCATTCTCCGTCCAGCTTTGATCCGTTGCTGGCAATGAGCTGCGCTCCTTTGCCGGGGGAGATGCGCTCTTAGTTTTTGAATTTCCAGCTTTTCTGCCCTGCTTTTTCCCCATCTTTGTGGTTTTATCTGCCTCTGGTCTTTGATGATGGTGATGTACTGATGGGGTTTTGGTGTAGGTGTCCTTCCTGTTTGATAGTTTTCCTTCTAACATTCAGGACCCTCAGCTGTAGGTCTGTTGGAGATTGCTTGAGGTCCACTCCAGACCCTGTTTGCCTGGGTATCAGCAGCAGAGGCTGCAGAAGATAGAATATTTCTGAACAGCGAGTGTACCTGTCTAATTCTTGCTTTGGAAGCTTCCTCTCAGGGGTGTACTCCTCTCTGTGAGGTGTGGGGTGTCAGACTGCCCCTAGTGGGGGATGTCTCCCAGTTAGGCTACTCAGGGGTCAGGGACCCACTTGAGCAGGGAGTCTGTCCCTTCTCAGATCTCAACCTCCGTGTTGGGAGATCCACTGCTCTCTTCAAAGCTGTCAGACAGAGTTGTTTGCGTCTGCAGAGGTGTCTGCTACGTTTGTTTAGTTTACTGTGCCCTGTCCCCAGAGGTGGAGTCTACAGAGACAGGCAGGTTTCCTTGAGCTGCTGTGAGCTCCACCCAGTTCGAGCTTCCCAGCAGCTTTGTTTACCTACTTAAGCCTCAGCAATGGCGGGCGCCCCTCCCCCAGCCTCACTGCTGCCTTGCCGGTAGATCACAGACTGCTGTGCTAGCAATGAAGGAGGCTCCGTGGGTGTGGGACCCTCCCGGCCAGGTGTGGGATATGATCTCCTGGTGTGCCTGTTTGCTTAAAGCGCAGTATTGGGGTGGGAGTTACCCGATTTTCCAGGTGTTGTGTGTCTCAGTTCCCCTGGCTAGGAAAAGGGATTCCCTTCCCCCTTGCGCTTCCCAGGTGAGGCGATGCCTCTCCCTGCTTCAGCTCTCGCTGGTCGGGCTGCAGCAGCTGACCAGCACCGATCGTCCGGCACTCCCCAGTGAGATGAACCCAGTACCTCAGTTGAAAATGCAGAAATCACCGGTCTTCTGTGTCGCTCGCGCTGGGAGTTGGAGACTGGAGCTGCTCCTATTCGGCCATCTTGCTCCGCCCCCCTCCATTTTCACTAAAGTTTTTCAAGGCCAAAACCAAACAACCAAAAAAGAAATACACAAAAAACAAAATGAAGGTACTTTATTAGGAGACTCATTGAGTTTATTTGTGTAGCTCCTCAACCTTTGGCTTAGTTCTTCTCAGTCTCTAATCTGATCTCCTCTACGGTTGTGCTTGTATGTAGTTGTTCAAATAATCACTTTGCATTTTTATCATATTCCTCCTCTGGTCAGGAACCTCGAAGCCTGTGGGATTTCCCAAACTCAGGAAGATTCTCAGGCCCCAAACGTTTCTCCCATGCATCCACTGCAGAGCTTGACAGTCCTAAGAGTTGATCGGTATCTCTTAAAAGCCCCAGTGAGCAGTGCAAATGGTTCCTGGGATAGATCCTACATGAATTTATGAGCATTGGTCTATCCAGAGTTTGCATCAGAATTACTTGGGGAGCTTGTTACAATGCATATTCCTGGGCCATACCCTTAATCTTCAGAATTAAAATATTAAAATGTGTGTGGGGGGGAGGGGACAGATGTCAGGCCCAAGAATCTGCACTTTAAAAATAAGCTCTTTAAATAGTATACACAGAAGTTAGAGAACAATTATCATAAAATTCTTAAGCAAGGAAGAAGTCTGATGAGACTTTTTTTTTTTTCTTTAATTTAAGAAACATCTGGTGATGATGTGGAGGTTTTCTGACCTGAAGCAAAACAAGGACTCAGATAGGAAAAGCAACTTAAAAACTGTTGTAGAGGGAGCAAAATAACAGGTCACTGGCGGGAAACTAATAGCATATTCTGCTTTTAGATGTTAGAGAAGAAGTTGGAAATCTGAAATGCGTGGTTACAGTCCCTGAAACTCCAATGTCAGTCCTCTCCTGTAGCAAATTTCATCCTTTATTTGAAAATATTTTAGAGGACTGTTTATTCCCCCTTGTCCTTGTCCATTGCAAGGAAAGAGCTCACTTCTCCCATTTAGACTAGAACTCAGATATATAATGCCATATCTGTGTGAAGGATTGTGCTGCTGAACCAGTGGATCCAAATAGTGGTTGTCAAAGTGTGATATTTTGATTGCCTCCACCTGAGTCAGCTAAAAATGGTGGTTAAAATGCAGATTCCTGGGCCTCAGACCTACTGAATTAGAATGGCTCCCCCAAATCTTCATTATAACTGGCTTTCCAGGTGACACTGAGGTGTAATAAAGTTTGAAAGATAATATTTTACAGTATGTCTTTGCTCTTACTGGGAATTACCTTCCCTCTATCTCTGACTATGGAAATCTTGCTTATCCCTCGAGTCCCAGCCTTCTCTGATCCATTTGCTCCAATTCCAACAGATGTGACCTCTCCTTTTGCTACAGGGATAGAAAATATGGGGAGATATCATGGCTGGAGTGCAAGAGAGAGTTGAGGAGTACTAGGATGGAGCAGCTTGACTGGAAGTTGTGGTAGGGACCCAGAGTTTGTACTTGGAATGTTTGCACTTGAATTGAGATTGAAAAAAGGTAGGAAACCCATTAAAAAACTACAACAAAATTACCTATGCTTGTCTCAGCTGTGACTTCAGCCACCATGGTAATCATGTTTAGAGGTGAAGATTGGAGGTTATGTTAGGACTGAAGTCTAGAGTGGAAAATGAGACAAAATGCCAGCCACCTGACAACTGCACTTGGGGGAAGGAAGATGAACCAGCCTAGACTCTCCTTCTCCATCTTTGCCTTCAACATCACAATTGCCTGCCCAGGCTGCTTGGGCCACCCCATTTTGACAATAACAACTGATCCCTCATGCTTTCCTGCCCCTTTTATTTGAGAATATGATGATACACTTTTCCTGGGCTTTGCCACTGAAATCTTTGAAATCTTCAGAGGTCCTGGCGTAGAAAATAGTAGTACTAGAAGTAATCCATATTTACTAGGAGGCCCAGGATATAGGGAGGTCTGTCCAGGAAAAAGTGAGGTTAGGGGACCACCTGCCTCACTGTGTTAGTCAGCTTGGGCTGCTAGAAAAAATACCATGGGCTGGGTAGCTTAAACAACAGAAATGTACTTGCTTACAGTTCTTTTTTTTTTTTTTTTTTTTTTTGAGACGGAGTCTCGCTCTGTCGCCCAGGCTGGAGTGCAGTGGCCGGATCTCAGCTCACTGCAAGCTCCGCCTCCCGGGTTCACGCCATTCTCCTGCCTCAGCCTCCCGAGTAGCTGGGACTACAGGCACCCGCCACCTTGCCCGACTAGTTTTTTTGTATTTTTAGTAGAGACGGGGTTTCACCGTGTTCTCGATCTCCTGACCTTGTGATCCGCCCGCCTCGGCCTCCCAAAGTGCTGGGATTACAGGCGTGAGCCACCGTGCCCGGCCGCTTGCTTACAGTTCTAGAGGCTGGGAAGTAAGATCAGGGTGCTGGTATAGTCTGTTTATGCTGAGGGACCTCTTCCTGGCTTGCAGATAGTCACTTTGTCCTGATACGGCCTTTCCTCTGAGTGCACGTAGAGCATGGATAATGGAGAGGGAGGGGGAAATGAAAAGAGGGAGTGAGAGAAGAGGAGTGGGAAGTAGAAGCGAGGGAGACGATAAGAGGAGAAAGAGGGAGGAGAGGGAAGGAAGAGAGGAAGAGTGGAAGAGATAGGGTGGGACTGGGAAAAAGATGGGGAGAGGGAAAGGAGAAGAGGAAGAGTGGGGAAAAGTGAAGGCAAGGGGATGGGGAGATGAATGGAAAGAGACAGGGAGAGATGGAGGGAAGGAAGAGTAGAGAAAGAGAGCATATTCTCTTTTCCTCTTGCAAGGCCACCAATTCTATGGCATTAGGGCCCCACTTTTCTGACTTTGTTTAATATTAATTACCTCCTAAAGGCTTCACTCCAAATACAGTCACATTGGTGTTTAGGGTATCAACATATGAATTTTACGAGGACACAGTTCAATCTATAGCAATTAGCATCGCCTGTAAGTGCCTATTTGAAAGGCTCTGTCCCACATCTCCTCAATCAGAGTCTCAGTCAGGGTCCATCCAGAGAGTCTGCAAGTACTTCAAGTAATACTGATGGACACTGATGTTTAAAAATCACTGCTTTAAAGGATATGCTTTGTTTGTATTTAGTTTACCTTTTGCCTGATCTCAATTTTTTTGAAGTTTAATTTCACCCTATCACTTGGTGAGTAGCACAGTCCGTATTTGTAATTACTCTTGGCTGAAGTAGGGCTTTCTTTCATGTGTCCTAAACTAAACCAGTGGTTCTCAAACTTTAGTGTGCATAGAAGTCAACTGGAATCTTGTTAAAATTAACATTCTAATTCAGTAGGTTTGTGGTGATGTCTGAGAGGCTATATTTCTTTTTTAAAAATTATTATTATTATACTTTAAGTTCTAAGGTGCATGTGCACAACGTGCAGATTTGTTACATATGTATACATGTGCCATGTTGGTGTGCTGCACCCATTAACTCGGTCATTTACATTAGGTATTCCTCCTAATGCTCTCCCTCCCCCCGCCCCAAGCCCCATGACAGGAACCAGTGTGTGATGTTCCCCACCCTGTGTCCAAGTGTTCTCATTGTTCAATTCCCACCTATGAGTGAGAACATGCGGTGTTTGGTTTTCTGTCCTTGCGATAGTTTGCTCAGAATGATGGTTTCCAGCTTCATCCATGTCCCTACAAAGGACATGAACTCATCCTTTTTTATGGCTGCATAGTATTCCATGGTGTATATGTACCACATTTTCCTAATCCAGTTTATCATTGATGGCAACATTTGGGTTGATTCCAAGTCTTTGCTATTGTGAATAGTGCCACAATAAACATATGTGTGTATGTGTCTTTATAGTAGCATGATTTATAATCCTTTGGGTATATACTGAGTAATAGGATCACTGGGTCAAATGGTATTTCTAGTTCTAGATCCTTGAGGAATTGCCACACTGTCTTCCACAATGGTTGAACTAGTTTACAGTCCCACCAATAGTGTAAGAGTGTTCCTGTTTCTCTACATCCTCTCCAGCACCTGTTGTTTCCTGACTTTTTAATGATCGCCATTCTGACTGGTGTGAGATGGTATCTCATTGTGATTTTGATTTGCATTTCTCTGATGGCCAGTGATGATGAGCATTTTTTCATGTATCTGTTGGCTGCATAAATGTCTTCTTTTGAGAAGTGTCTGTTCACAGACTTTTCCCACTTTTTGATGAGTTGTTTGATTTTTTTTCTTGTAAATTTGTTTAAGTTCTTTGTAGATTCTGGGTATTAGCTGTTTGTCAGATGGGTAGATTGCAAAAATTTTCTCCCATTCTGTAGGTTGCCTGTTCACTCTGATGGTAGTTTCTTTTGCTGTGCAGAAGCTCTTTAGTTTAATTAGATCCCATTTGTCAATTTTGGCTTTTGTTGCCATTGCTTGTGGTGTTTTAGTCATGAAGTCCTTGCCTATGCCTATGTCCTGAATGGTATTGCCTAGGTTTTCTTCTAGGGTTTTGATGGTTTTAGGTCTAACATTTAAGTCTTTAATCCATCTTGAAGTAATTTTTGTATAAGGTGTAAGTAAAGGATCCAGTTTCAGCTTTCTACATATGACTAGCCAGTTTTCCCAGCACCATTTATGAAATAGGGAATCCTTTCCCCATTTCTTGTTTTTGTCAGGTTTGTCAAAGATCAGATGGTTGTAGATGTGTGCTATTATTTCTGAGGGCTCTGTTATGTTCTATTGCTCTATATCTCTGTTTTGGTACCAATACCATGCTGTTTTGGTTACTATAGCCTTGTAGTATAGTTTGAAGTCAGATAGCATGATGCCTCCAGCTTTGTTCTTTTGGCTTAGGATTGTCTTGGCAATGCGGGCTCTTTTTTGGTTCCATATGAACTTTAAAGAGAGGCTACATTTCTAACAAGCTCCCAGATGATGCTGATGCTGATGCTGATGCTGCTGATCCATGGATATTGCTTTAGTAGCAAGGTCCTAAGTGATTTTTTCTCCCTGTAACTCGGGGAGAGCAAATTTAAATGGTTTCACTGGGCAGGCAAGCAACTGACTGTAAATGTGTAAAACTATCAGGGTTGGTATGAATAGGGCGTGATAGAACTTACAGTCATTCAAATACGCATTTTTAAAACATACTGGGCTGGCCAGATAGCCTACAAAGTGCTTCCACCTGACACAACTGGTTTGTTACTCTTTCGCTAATACAACTATTTTAAGATTTGCCAGTAAGTATTTATTTTCCCCATTGCCCACTTTATGGGTTTTTAGACTTCAACCACAATCTCTTTCACTCTTCCTCTCCCCACTCTTAATTGGCACTGCTTGATGTTTCTCTGTAAGCATTTTTAAGGGCTATTATTATTTTTAAATGTGTGTTCTATATAAGCAACCAGGTCATAACTCTTCAAGGACAGAAATTGGGCCTTGTTTCTTTTGTTGCCCCTCAATAATATTTATTTCTGTGTTCAGCTCACAGTGAGTACTTGGTCACTGATGACTAATTGACTCACTGTCAGAACCAGGACAGTACTTCAGAAGAGAACTGACTTCACTAGCGTAGCTGAGATTTCCAGATAAGGACCACATCCTATGTGATCAGCATACAGTTCTTCCTAGTTTGAAGAAGGCAAGCCAGTAGGTTTGTTTTGCTTTGTTTTGCTTTAAAGGAACATTGTATTTTTCCAATATTTAAACACAGGTCAGGCTTGCTCAACTGCTATTGTTTTGAATTTTGCAGGATGTGTTGTGTTTGCAGCTTCTGGATTTACTTGATCTGCTATTTTTGGTGTTCCTCATTAAATAGATTGTTGATATGTAAATATACAAGTTACTATGCAAAATTGCCCTGATTTTTCTTGCGAACTTTCTTCCTGCATCTTGTGAAAAGGCAGCATTTTATTTCTTCATATTCAAGAATATTTTAAGTACTTGTAGCTAAATTGTGCTAAACCAATTGTCAAAACCTGGGAGTGTTCCATAAAATACAATTGATACAGATAAAGCCAACCATTTGTATGGTCTTCCTTTTATTCATATGCATGCAAATATATCTGTATGTGGCATAGATACATGCACACATTGTGTTATGGCTAAAGATTCAACTAGAGTTAATAACTACACATAGGGAAAAACGATTAGCAAATTAATTAAGAATCTGTCTGTCATGCTATTATAAAACGAAGTCATTTGTTAGCTTAAAGAGGACTCTTTCCCTCACTGAAAATTGTGATTCTATAAAATATTTGCTGACCTTTGTTACAGAAGAGGCTTCTGTTCAAATAAACAAAAGGCTGTAGATGACTAGTTGACCAGAGAAGTGTAAATGTGAACTGAATTGCGTACCTTTTGATTATAATTCCCTACTTACTCATTTGTTCAACAAATATTGACTGATTAGAAAGCTTTCTATGTGCCAGACACAGTACTGGGCACAGGATGAACAAGGGGCTATCGTACTGAACCAGATACTCATGGTCCTTGCCTTCTTAAACTTAAGTCATCAGGTGTGCATGTATATTTTTATATTATAGTAATTAGAACACTTTTATATGTTTTCTTTATGTAATCAAAGAATTATAAAGTTGGAAGATGCCTTGAAATGCTATTGAACGTATTCCTTCATCCTTCAGGTAGCTGGAAGAAGTTGTGTGTTGCAGCAGACGCTGTTGTGGCCACACCCCATATCTCCTGGGCCCTCACCATTTCTGTGTACACCCATCTGACAGCTTTTAACTGCAAGCACCTGCAACTCATTACCTGTGTGCTTTCTCTGGTCTCTGGAGCCTGTAGGACCTATGCTGGAGTTAATATACCTCCTCCCCTCAATGAAGCGGCCTTCACCTAAGTACCAGGGGGAATTGACAGAGAAATACTCCCAGCTCCTGGTCTTCCTATTGGGATAGCTCTGAGGTGTTTTATACTCTCTCACAGAGTTCTCTAGTGGGATAGAGTACCAGTTACTCAGTGGTAACGTGTTCAGTATTGTACTCTGTATGGGCTTCCTTCTTTAACCTGCCACATTTCCCTATTTTTCTACCAGTGCTTTCTGGGATCATCTGCCAAATACACCACTTGCACTTACATTCTTGTGTCAGTGTCAGCTTCTGGGAGGAATCCAACCTAAGTCATACATCAATCTTGGCTGCCAAGAATACATGATGGAATTATATATTCAAGGGCAAGACAAGGGCAAATTTATTTTGAAAATTATATATAATGTAAAATACATGGTTTTCATTCCTGGACAAAATATTAGGTCATTTATTTTCCTCAAGCATTTTGATGCAAATGATTAGGCAATTAAGTGCATTTGATGAAGTCCTTATATTTGAGAAAAAGTAAAATATTATTTTCCAATTTTGATAATAGAACCCCACTTTTGGCCAGGTAATTTCACAGTTTTGTCTATTGGAGTTTTAATATTGTGAAAGTTTGTTTTAGGATCTGGCCACATCTTTTAATTGCTTCCCACCTCTTCTCCTCCCATAGCACAGTTCTTCCAAGGATAGTGATAGAGTGTTGGGCTAGGTGGTTACAACATACCCCGAAGCTAACTTTCCCTTCTGTTTGTTTCATTTTCTGTTTTCATTTTGTTGCTGTTTTCTTTCATCCACAGCATGTGTCTGCTTTCCTTTGTCTTGAATGGAATCTTACCCCTAGTTTTATAGAGACGATCTCCAACATTTCCCTTTGCAGCCTCATAAACCCAGTGCATATATTTCTCTCTTCCCTTTATTGGTGGTGAGGAAGTCATTTGATTTTTAGCCGACTTGGAGTATTTCAATCTATGAATAATGTAATATGAGAAACGAAAACAGACAAGCAACAAAACTGTTCAGCTTATGGAGGACTTACAACATGCACTTTTTATGTTTGTACATTTTATGTATGTGTGCCAGAATTTATTTATCTTTCTCATTTTAACTGTATTCTTCCATTCAGTCACCTGCAGCTTTTAAGATTCTTTCATTTGCGAGCTTGAGGGTGGCCATGTCCAGGGAGTGAAGCTTGCCTTGGATAGAAGTACAGATGCGACTCCCTGATTAGAAAGGGGGGACTTGCCTTCAGTTAGCAAGACTTTTTGTTGCCAGAACTCCATGTCTCCTGTCTCAGTTGCTGGTCCGGATAATTGAACTCATGCCTTTTCCTACAAAGAACTCGGTTCAGGATGTTTGCCTAGATGTTGGACTTTACTTCTCTGTCTTGTTTTCATTTTCTATATCCAATGTATGTACCTAACTCACTGCCTGTTATGAATTCTTGCACATAGTAGGTATTGAATAGATATATCTTAAATATTGGATACATTGCCTGATTCTCACTTCCATGATCCTTTTATGGCTTCTAAGACCCAAGTCCTTGATTTCTGACTTCTAACTTTGTACTGAACTCACACTCCTGGTTAATTTCACAGGGCTAGTAAGCTCTCCTGCCTGGATCTTTCCCTTTACCTGTAGCTTTGCCTCAGTTTCTTGAAGTTCTAGTTTCTTATTTTATATAACAACTTGCTGACTTTCTGCAATGCTGACAGTCCAGTGCAGATAGTGTAACTAGAATGTTCACAATAAGGGAGGAAGTTAACAAATCTGAGATCCACAATCCTGTTTACAGTTTTATTTTGAAGGGCAATTATGTCTTTGCTTAAGTAAGACCCTATGTATTGAGTGCAGATGTCAGAGCAAGAAAGTGTTGACTAAGACTGGGTCCCTGCTGTGAAGTGCAAGATGCGTAAAATTCTAGCATATGTGCAGAAATTTAAACCCATCATTTACTGTCAGGCTATAATTACTTGAATGAAGTCAGGAGACTATTTTAAACATGCGATTATGGTTAACAATAAAATTGTAAGCAGGACCCTAATTAATGAATTTTCAAACTATATTTCCCACCTCTGTGGATGCTATGAGCTATAAAAAAAGTGAGAAGAATAATTAATATTTATTAAGTACTTATATCATGCTGGGCACTGTGTCAGGCACTTTACATATACTGTCTCATTTAATCCTTATAACAGCACTTTGAGGTAAATACTATTATTCCCATTTTTGCAGAGGAAGAAACTGGGACTCACAGATGAAAAACATTGCCCAAAGCCACATAGGTTAGCAAATGGCAGATCTGTGATTCAAAGATAGGTTAGGCTGACCCTGGAACCCAAGCTCTTTACCATTTTACTACATTGACCTAGACTATATAGTATATATGTAAAACCCACTTTTCAAGTTTGTCAGTCAGAATGTGCTAATAGAAAAGATGTAATACATTTAGATTAGAATAATTTGAAGAGGATCTATTCATAAAGAAACTATTTACAGAGGTGTGGGCTTAAGGGATACTAGGTATAGCATAATAATAGCAAAAGTAGCTATTACTATTTCTAAGCTGAAGGGACAAGAAGAGGGAGCAGTTACTGGTACCAAGAAGGAGAGAGTCATGTAGGGGAGACTGACTTGAGAGGAGAAGTGTCTTTTGGATTAGGGGCACAGCCAGGCCAGAACAACTTTAGGATTAAATACCCTGATCTTATTTTCTCCCTCCCTCTGATCCCTTCCTGGGCTCACAATTGGCCAAGTCTCTTCAGAAGCCGTAGAGAAAGAAGCCAACTTATAAGGTCCATATAGGTGAGCTTCTCAAGGCAGGAGCAAAGCAAAGGGTGGAGAGTGAAAATGGGCAAATGGAGGATATCCATCATACCATGCATTAATAAATATTCTCGGCTGGGCGCGGTGGCTCACGCCTGAAATCCCAGCACTTTGGGAGGCTGAGGTGGATGGATCACGAGGTCAGGAGATTGAGACCATCCTGGCTAATGCGGTGAAACCCTGTCTCTACTAAAAATACAAAAAATTAGCTGGGTGTAGTGGCAGGTGCCTGTAGTCCCAGCTACTTGGGAGGCTGAGGCAGGAGAATGGTGTGAACCCAGGAGGCGGAGCTTGCAGTGAGCCGAGATCACGCCAGCCTGGGCAACAGAGCAGCACTCCATCTCAAAAAAATAAATAAATAAATAAATAAATAATAAAAATAAAATAAAAATAAAAATAAATATTCTCATTTACCAATGTGCTCTGCATAGTTCAAGTAGCTTTTCACAATTTTTAGCTGAGTGGAAAATATGAACCCTTCACCAAGTGTGACTTCTTTTCCTTTCTAAATGGTTATAGCAAAGTTAGCATTTAATGTCTCATGAGCCCCTGATAATGCAGTCAGTATTTTCTTTATTCTGTTGAATTTAAGTCAGAGTTAACTTGACATTTACATTACTGTAAGTCTTCTCAGGATGGTAGTTATTTATAAATGTTTCTAAAGTTGTTATATAACTTTTATTTTTATCTCCCACTCCTCAAGACTTACCCGTTTCTGTCAAAAATACCCCAAACTGGAAAACTGGGGTCATCTTTGTCATATGCATCTTGTTATCTGTATTAGTCCATTTTCATACTGCTGTAAAGAACTGCCTTAGACTGGGTAATTTATAAAGGTAAGAGGTTTGAATCAAATTAGTTGACTCACAGTTCAGCATGGCTGGGGATGCCTCAGGAAACTTACAATCATGGTAGAAGAGGAAGCAAGACATCTTCAGAAGGCGGCAGGAAGGAGAAGTGCTGAGTGAAGGGGAAAGAGCCTCTTATAAAACAATCAGATCTTGTGAGAACTCACTCTCATGCGAACAGCATGGAGGAAACTGCCCCCAAGATTCAATTATCTCCACCTGGTCTCTCCGCTGACATGTGGGGATTATGGGGATTGCAATTCAAGATGAGATTTGGGTGGGGACACAAAGCCTAACTGTGTCATCATCTAAAATCAAATCAGCCACTGATTATAGTTAATTCTTTCTGTAATTTCTGTTACAGCCCCAATTTCTCTCTCTCCTACTGTAACAACCCAAATACGAACCTTTATCACTTCACACCTAGCTTTTAGTGGTTTCTTAATAGCCACATTAATCTTCATAGATGGTAATTTTGATCATGAAACTCCACTCTCAAAAATTTCAGTGGATCCCCAATATATGAAAGAACAGGGCCATAGTCCTTAGCATGACATTTAAACTCCTCCACAAATCAGTTGTCACCATTCTTTTGAAACTTGTCTCTCAACAGTTTTACCAGGCAACTCTAGTCCAGTGAAATCACTCAACTTCTTATGCCCTGAATTTGCAGTATACATTTCCCCTTCAATGTGTTGGCTCAAGTTGTTCCTTTTTGAAATGGTCTCTTTCTTTCTTCTTTGATTATCTAAATTCCATCCTTCATTTGGGGCTTAGTTCAGCTCCTGTTTCCTTCAAGACTGCCTGTACTCAGTCCTCTATGAGATCTTCTGCATGCCAGTAGCACTTACTATCTATTATTAGATATAGTAGTACTAGTACCTGTTTCCTAGGGTTTTAATAATAGTACATTTCTCATGGGTTTGTTGTGAGACTTACATAAGTTAATATATGTAATTTTTTGGACTAATTCCTGGTATATAGTAAAATCTCAATAAATTTTAGCTATCAAAATTGTTGACCATTATGATTTCAACTCATTTGGCACTGAGCATTGTACTTTGTATTGTTATTTTGATTTGCATGTATATAGAATATTTCACTAATTAGATTACCATCTCCTTGAGGGAAGGGTGTGTGTTTTTTAATTAATTGCTGTATTCTCAACAACTAGCATATAGCATGGCAGATGGTGGGTCTGAATAAATACTTATTGTGTGATAAAGAATAGTGATGATGATGATGCCTGCTCCTTTATTTTCTGGTTTTGGAAAACAGCTGCAATATATGTCAATTTATAAAATCATTGATTGCATTATGAAGCTGATAAGTACCTTAGAGATAATTTAGTTCTACACCATCATTTTCTAGATGGTACAACAGAGGCTCAAGGGAGAGGAAAGAACTTGCCCAGAGCCACAGAGTTGCCAGTTAATGACAGAGTCATTGTAAGAACTCAGAGTTGTTTAGTGAATTGAACAAATATTTATTGAGCATCCACTGTGTTTCAAGTACTATGCTAGGTGTTGGGTATACATCTATGACCAGGACAAAATCCTTGCCTTCATGACACTATTTTTATTGATACATAATATACTTATTGATGGGGTACATGTAACACTTTGTTACATGCATAGAATGTGTAATGATTAAGTCGGGTATTTGGAGTATCTATCACCTCGAGTATTGACCATTTCTGTGTGTTGGGAATATTTCAAGTCCTCTCTTCCAGCTGTTTTGAAATACACATATGTTGTTGTTAACTAGAGTCACCCTACTCTGCTATTGAACATTAGAACTTATTTCTTCTATCTAGATGTATGTTTGTACCCATTATTAACCAAACTCTCCTCATCCCCCTTCCACACCCTTCCAAACCTCTGGTATCTATCATTGTACTCTACCTCCATGAGATCAACTTTTTTAGCTCCCCCAAACAAGTGAGAACATACAAAGTTTGTCTTTTGCTCCTAGCTTATTTCACTTAACGTAATGTAATGATTTCCAGTTCCATCCCTGTTGCTGCAAATGATGTGATTTCATTCTTTTTGTGGCTGCATAGTGTTCCATGGTATCTATACCATATTTTCTTTATCCATTCATCCATTGATGGACACTTAGATTGATATGGGTCTTTACTATTGTTAATAGTGCAATAAACATGGGAGTGCAGGTATCCCTTTGATGTATTGATTTCTTTTCTGTTGGATAAATTCCCAGTAGTGAGATCACTGGATTATATAGTAGTTATATTTTTAGTGTTTGAAGAAATCTCCACACTGTTTTCCATAGTGGCTATCCTTATTTACATTCCCACCGAGACCATGTAAGGGCTGCCTTATCAATGGGATTCATGATGGTTCCTTAGGCCAGGCATGGTGGCTCATTCCTGTAATTCCAGCACTTTGGGAGGCTGAGGTGGGAGGATTGCTTGAGTCCAGGAGTTTGAGGGCAGCCTGGGCAATATAGTGAGATCCCCATCTCACAATTTTTTTTTAAAAAAATAGTTGATCATGGTAGTATGTGCCTGCGGTCCCAGCTACTCAGTAGGTTGAGGTGGGGAGATTGCTTGAGTCTGGGAAGTGGAGGCTGCAGTGAACCTTGATCATACCACTACACTCCATCCTGGATAACAGAGCAAGACCCTATCTCAAGAAAAAAGAAGATGGTTGACTAGAGGAATCTGGTATTCATCTCCTCCACAAAAAAGAACCAAAATAGTGAGTAGATAATCACACTCGAATAGGTCACTAAGAGAAAATGCTAAAATTCAATGCAGAAGTGACCTAAAGCAAGGAAGGAAAGGAAAGTGAGGCAACCTGCTTGGCTGGGATGGGCTAGAAACCTGGAGAGGCTACCCAATGTGGGAAAACTTTAAGTGAGTGACCTCTAGCAGTCTACATTCCCACTGTGGACTTCTGCAAACTTAGCCACAGGAGAGCCCCTCAACCCACATGGGTCCTGAGACTTATGTAGGGATCTGTCTGGAGACTATGTGATGGCATTGCTCCAGAGCGGGAGCTCACACCAAGTCCCACACACCCACTGAGTCCTAAGCAACTACAGCAGGGTGCCATTTTGAGAGCCCAGCCCCCACCAGACTGCACCCTGCCCTGCGACCCAACAGCCCTGTATCTTCACATCCCTGGAGCCCCAGTGAAATTTCCAACCTACAGCCAGGTGCTGCTGCTGGCTGCTGCTTCCAGAGTTCAAGCATAAGCCCTGGGCAGCAACCCAGCTACCTCAGTCTCAGGGCTGCCATGCATTTAAAAGCACACTAAGGAAAGGCCACCTGGTTTATAGCCATCCCTTGGGGCTGAATTGCATATTCCCCAGGCACTTGTTTATCGCTGCTGCTACTGAAAGCAACACAGACTTCCCCAGAAGCAGGACCACAGTTCAAACACTGATATCTCCACCAAAGCATTCCACCAGGAACCTGGGAATCATTCTACTCTTGCCTACCACACCTGGTTCCCACATACACCACTAAGGGGCACTACTGGCCTGGCTCCACCACTCCCCACCCAGTGCCCAAGCCTGCCATCCAGGTCCTAGGAATTTCCCTGCCCTATCCACCATTGGCACCAGCAGCATACTCTTACCAAAGGCCTGAGGACAGGTGCACCAAAACTGAAGCTACCACCACAGCTGGAACCCACCCACATGTGCCACTTGCAGGCATAGGTACTGGACTACCACACATTCCACTGCAGCTACTGCCAACACCAGTGCACACTGCTTGGAAGCCAGAGGGTTATCCTGCCACTGCCATTGCCATTGGCTATGCCATTCCCACTGCTCAGTGACCCAAGGACTTGCCTGCTAACCTAGCCCACTGCTGGTACTCAAGCAACCTGCCTGGAGGCTCAAGAATTCACTAGCCTGGACCTTCTAACACTGATTCCAGTGTATGCCACCCTGGGTCACAAGACAGGCACACTTGGTCTGATGCTTTCACTACTGGAGCCCAAGGAGTGATTCACCTGACATCCCCATCTCCCACAAAATTTAACCACAGCCTCCACTAACAACTGCACCCTAAACCACTGAAGAAATTACATATACTACTGATGCTGCTTACAGTTGAAGAAACAATATGTAGACTACACTATTGCACACACCCAGAATCAAAGGTAAATTGCCTTACTCAATCAACACCATAGATACATATTTATGAAAAATTTCTCTCCTATGAAAGAAAATCCAAAAAGTTGGAACAAATAACTTATATCACATGTGTAGATACCAATGGAAGAATACAAGAAACATGAAAATGAGAAGAAATAAGACACCTTCAAAGCAACACAAAAATTATCTAGCAACATATCCCAATCAAATATAAATTTATGAAATTCTAAATAAGAATTTAAAATAATTATATTAGGAAAGCTCTGTGAGGTACAAGAGAAACAAGAAAACACAAAGAAATGAGAAATACAATTCAGGATATGAATGAGAAATTTACTGAAGAGATAGATATCATAAAAAGAACCAAATAAAAACTCTAGAATTAAATGATTGAATGAAATACAAAACACACTTCAAAAGCTTCAACAATAGACTAGATCAAGCAGAATAAATAATTTCTAAACTTGAAGACAAATCTTTTGTAATAACCCAGTCAGACAAAAACAAAGAATATAAAAGAATATACAAATCCTATTTGGCATATAGCAAACCACAAAGCAACCAAATATTCAAATTTTCAGTGTCCCAGAAGGCAACAAGAAAATGAAAGTGATAGAAAACTGATTTAACAAAACAATAGCTGAAAACTTCCCAAGTCTAGCAGAAGATTTAGACATCCAGATACAACAAACTCAGCAATACCCCAAAATATACAATTCAGAAAAGTTTTCTTCATGGCGCATTATAGTCAAACTGTCAAAAGTCAAAGACAAAGAGAATTTTAAAAGCAGGAAGAGAAAATTGTATAGTCATTGATAAGGGAACCCCAATCAGACTAACAGTGGATTTCTCAGTAGAATCTTTACAGACCAGGAGACAATGGCATAATATATTCAAAATGTTCAAAGAAAAACAACCCTGCTAGTCAAAAATACTATGCCCACCAAAGTTATCCTTTATAAATGAAGGAGACTTAAAATATTTCCCAGACAAGCAAAAGCTGAGGGAATCGATCACTGCTAGACCAGTCCTACAAGAGATGCTTAAGGAAGTCCTACATGTGAAAGTGAAAGAATGATATCTACCATCATAAAAAAAATGAAATTATCAAACACATTGGTAGGGCAAACACACAAAGAAGGAAAAGAATCAAGTATTAACATTATAGAAAACCACCAAACCACAATGATAAACACTAAGATAGAAAGGAACAAGGAATATACAAACAACCAAGGATTTCGTAATAAAATGACAGAAATAAGCCCTCACATATCAATAATAACCTTGAAGGTAAATGGATTGACTTTTCCACCTAAAAGAGATAAACTGACTGAATAGATATTAATAAAAAAAATGAACCAACCGTATCATACGTGTAAGAACCTCGTCTCACTTGTAAAGACACATATAGATGGAAAATAAAGGGATGGAAAAAGATAATCCATATAAGTGGATACCAAAATGAGCAGGAATAGCTACACTTATATGAGATAAAGCAGACTTTAAGACAAAATAGTAAAAAGAAATCAGGTCCTTATATAATGATAAAGGTATCAATTCAGCAAAAAGATATAGCAATTCTAAGCATATAGGCACCCAACACTGGAGCACCCAGATATAGGAAGCAAATATTATTAGATCTAAAAGGAGAGAAAGATTCCAATACAGTGATAGTGGGGGACTTCAACATCTGACTCTCAACATTAGACAGATCATCTAGACAGAAAATTAACAGAAACATTGGATTTAACTGCACTTTGGAGAAATGAACCTAACAGACATGAACAGAACACTTCATCCAGCCACAGAGAATGCACTTTCTTCTCATCAGAACATGGAACATTGTCCAGGATGGAGCATAGTTTAGGATACAAAACAAGCATTAACAAATTAAAACGTATCAAAATCATATCAAGTATTCTCTGAGACCACAATGGAATAAAACTATATTTAATAAGAACAACTTTGGGAATTCTACAAATGCCTGGAAATTAAACAACAACGTGCTCTTGAATGACCATTGGGTGAAGGAAGAAATTAAAGAAAAACTCAAAAAATTTAGCAAATAAAAATCAAAACACAGCATACCCAAACCTGTGGGATACAGCAAAATTATGCTAAGAGGGGGGTTTATAGCAATGAACGCCTACATCCAAAAATTAAAAACATTTCGAGTAAACAATTTGACAGTGAACTTCAAGGAAATAGAACAGCAAAAACAAACCAAATGCCAAATTGGTAGAAGAAAAAAAATACTAAAGATTAGAGCAGAACAAAACAAAACAAAACAAAAACCAGAGAATAAAAACAAATACAAAGGATCTATAAAATGAAGGTTAGTTTTTTGAAAAGATTAACAAAATTCATAAAAAGATAGCTAATCAAGAAAAAAGAGAGAAGATCCAAATAAATCAGAAATGAAAAAAGAAACATTACAATTGGTACCACAGAAATACAAAAGATCATGAGAAAATTATGAACAATAATATTCTAACAAACTGGAAAATGCACAGAAAATGGATAAATTCCTGAACAATTACAACCTACCAAGATTAAATCAGGAATAAATGTAAGACCTGAAAAGATCAATAACCAGTAATGAGATTAAATCTGTAATAAAAGTCTCCCAATGAAGAAAATCCAGGACCAGAGGGCTTCACTGCTGAATTCTATTGAACTTAACAAAAAGGAACTAACTCTAATTCTCCTCAAGATATTTCAAGAATTTGAAGAGGAGTGAATTATTTCTAACTCACTTTACAAGGCCAGCGTTATCCTGATATCAAAACAAGACAAGGGTGCAACAACAACAAAATAATAAAACTACAAATATCCCTGATGAACATAGATACCAAAATCCTCAAGAACGCACTAGTCAACCTAATCCAACAGTACATAAAAAAGATAACACACCATGATCAAGTGAGATTTATCCCAGGGTTGCAAGAAAGGTTTAACATATGCAATTCAATAAACATGATACATCACACAAAGAGAAGGAAGGACAAAAAAACATGAAAAACTCAGTAGATGCAGAAAAAACATTTGATGAAATTCAACATACTTTCATGATAAAAACTCTTAACAAACAAGGCACAGATGTCAAAATAATAAAGGTCACATATGATAAGCATACAACTGACATCATACTGAATGGAGAAAAGCTGAAACCCTTTCCTCTAAGACAAGGATACCTGCTTTCACCACTCCTGTTCAACAGAATACTGGAAGCCGTGGCCCAAGGAATCAGTTAAGAGAAATAAATAAAAGGCACTCAAATTGGAAAAGAGGAGATCAAGTTTTCCCTTTTTGCAGATAACACAATCTTATATCTAGAAAAACCTAAAGACTCCACCAAAAATGTCTTAAATCTGATAAATTCAGTGAAGTATGAGGATACACAATCAACAAAAAAACCCAGTAGTGTTTCTATATACCAATAATGAACTGGCTGAGAAAGAAATCAGGAAGACAATCCCATTTACAATATGTACAAAAAAAGAGAGAAATACCTAGGAATAAATTTACCAAAGAGGTGAATAACTTCTTTAAGGAAAACTGTAAACCACTGATGAAAGAAATTAATAAGACATAAACAACTAGAAATATATCCCATGCTCATGGATTGGAAGAATTAACATTAAGATGACCATGTTAACCCAAATCTGCAGATTCAATGCAATCTCTATCGAAATGCAAATATCATTTTTTTTCACAAAACTATAAAAGACAATCCTAAAATTCTTACTGAATGAAAACTGCTTAAATAGACAAAGCAATCTTGAGCAAGAAGACAAAGCTAGAGGCATCACAACACATAAGTTCAAAATATATTATAAGTCTATAGTAACCCAAAATGCATGATATTGTTATAAAAACAGACAGATAGATCAATGGAATATAATAGAGAACCTAGAAATAAATTTATGTATGTGCAGCTGAATTGATTTTCATAAAAGGTACCAGGAACTTACATTGGAAAAAGAACACCCTCCAAAATAAATAGTGCTGGGAAAATTGGATACCTATACGTGGGGGAAATAAATTGGACCTCTCACCATATACAAAATCAACTGATGATAAATCAAATACTTAAATGTAAGACCCCAAACCATAAAAGTACTAGGAGAAACCATAGGGGAAACATTTTGGGACATTGGTCTAGGAAAGGATTTTATGGCTAGGACAGCAAAACACAGGGAACAAGACAAAAACAGACAAATGAGACTATATTAAACTAAAAAGCTTCTGCACAGCAAAGGAAACAACAAATTGAAAAGACAGCCTGTAGAATGGGAGAAAATATTTGCAAGCTATTCATCTGGCAAGGGACTTATATCCAGAATATACAAGGAACTCAAACAACTGAACAGTAAAGAAACACAGCCCCATTATAAAGTAGGCAAATAACATGAATAGGTATTTTTCAAAATAAGACATACAAATGGCTAACAAGTATATTAAAAATGCCCAACAATGCTAATCATCAGGGAAATACAAATAAAAAGCCCAATGCAATGAGATATCATCCTGCTGCAATTAGAATGGCTATAATTAAAAAGACAGAAAATAACAGATGCTGGCAAGGATGTGGAGAAAAGGGAACTCTTATAACACTGTTGGTGGGAATTTAAATTAGTATAGCCACTGTGGAAAACAGTATGGAGGTTTCTCAAAAAACAAAAAATAGAACACTATATACTCCAGCAATCTTACTGTTGGATATTTATCCAAAGTGAAATAAATCAGTATATCAAAAAGATATCTGCACCTCCGTGCTTATTGCAGGACTATTCATAATAGCCAAGATCTGGAATCAACCTAAGTGTTCATCAATGGATGAATAGATAAAAGAAATGTGGTATATATACACAATGGATGTATTAGTCTGTTTCCACACTGCTGAAAAAGACATACCAGAGACTCGGAAATTTACCAAAAAGAAAAAGAGATTTAATATATTTACAGTTCCACATGGCTGGAGAAACCTCACAATCAAGGCAGAAGGTGAAAGGCCTGTCTCACATGGTGGCAGACAAGAGAAGAGAGCTTGTGCATGGAAACTCCCCTTTTTAAAAACTGTCAGTTTTTGTGAGCCCGACTCACCACCACAAGAGCAGCATGGGAAAGACCCATCCCCATGATCCAACCACCTTCCACCATGTCCCTTCCATGTCACGTGGGAATTGTGGGAGTTACAATTCAAGATGAAATTTGGGTGGGGACACAGCCAGACCACATCATTCCACACCTGTCCCCTCCCAAATCTCACGTCCTCACATTTCAAAACCAATCATGCCTTCCCAACAGTCCCCCAAAGTCTTAACTCATTTCAGCATTAACACAAAAGTCCACAGTACAAAGTCTCATCTGAGACAAAGCAAGTCCCTTCTGCCTATGCACCTGTAAAATCAAAAGGAAGTTAGTTACTTCCTAGACACAATGGGGGTACAGGCATTGGGTAAATGTAGCTGTTCCAAATGGGAGGAATTGGCCAAAACAAAGGAGCCATAGGCCCAATGCAAGTCCAAAATCCAGCAGGACATCAAATCTTAAAGCTCCAAAATGATCCCCTTTGACTTCATGTCTCACATCCAGGTCATGCTGATGCAAGAGGTGGGCTCCCACAGCCTTGGGCAGCTCTGCCCCTGTGGCTTTGCAGGGTATAGCCCCTGTCCTGGCTGCTTTCATGGGCTGGCATTGAATATCTGTGGCTTTTCCAGGTGCATGGTGCAAGCTATTGGTGGATCTACCATTCTGGGGTCTGGAAGACAGCGGCCCTTTTCTCATAGCTCCACAAAATGATGCCACAGTAGGGACTCTGTGTGGGGGCTCTGACCCCACATTTCCCTTCTACACTGCCCTTGCAGAGGTTCTCCATGAGAGCCCCACACTTGCAGCAAACTTCTGCCTGGGCATCCAGGCATTTCCATACATCTTCTGAAATCTGGGCAGAGGTTCCCAAGCCCCAATTCTTGACTTTTGTTCACTGGCAGTCTCAACACTACATGGAAGCTGTCAAAACTTGAGGCTTGCACCCTCTGAAGCCACGGCTTGAGCTCTACATTAGCCCCTTTCCGCCATGGTTGGAGAGGCTGGGATGCAGGGCACCAAGCCTCTAGGCTTCACACAGCATGGGGACCCTGGGCCTGGCCCAAGAAACCACTTTTTCCTCCTAGGCCTCCAGGCCTGGGATGGGAGGGGCTGTTGTGAAGACCTCTGACATATCCTGGAGACATTTTCCCCATTGTCTTGGGGATTTATATTCAGTTCCTCATTACTTATGCAAATTTCTGCAGCCAGCTTGAGTTTCTCCTCAGAAAATGGAATTTTCTTTTCTATTACATTGTCAGGCTGCAAATTTTCTGAACTTTTATACTCTGCTTCCCTTATAAAACTGAATGCCTTTAACAGCACCCAAGTCACATCTTGAATGCTTTGCTGCTTAGAATTTTCTTCTGCCAGATACCCTAAATTATCTCCCTCAAGTTCAAAGTTCCACAAATCTCTAAGGCAGGGGCAAAATGCCACCAGTCTCTTTGCTAAAACATAACAAGAGTCACCTTTGCTCCAGTTCCCAACAAGTTCCTCATTTCTATCTGAGGCCACCTCAGCCTGGACTTTATTGTCCATATCACTGTCAGCATTTTGGTCAAAGCCATTCAACAAGTCTCTAGGAAGTGCCAAACTTTCCCCCACTTTCCTCTCTTCTTCTGAGTCCTTCAAATTGTTCCAACCCTTCCCTGTTACCCAGTTCCAAAGTTGCTTCCACATTTTTGAGTATCTTTACAGCAATGCCCCACTCTACTGGTACCAATTTACTGTATTGATCTGTTTCCATGCTGCTGATAAAGACATACCTGAGACTGGGAAATTTACAAAAGAAAGTGGTATAATGGGCTTACAGTTCCACATGGCTGGGGAAGCTTCACAGTCATGGTGGAAGGTGAAAGGCATGTCTCACATGGTGGCAGACAAGGGAATAGAGCATGTGCAGGGAAACTCCCTCTTTTTAAAACCATCAGATCTCATGAGATCCACTCACCACCACAAGAACAGCACGGGAAAGATGCACACCCATGATCCAACCACTTCCCACCAGGTCCCTTCCATGACATGTGGGAATTGTGGGAGTTACAATTCAAGATGAGATTTGGATGGGGACACAGCCAAACCACATCAATGGGATACTATTTAGCCATTAAAAAGAATGAAATAATGCCATTTCCAGCAACACAGATAAAACTGGAGGTCATTATGTTACATGAAGTAAGCCAGGCACAGGAAGACAAGTATTGCATGTTCTCACTCATATGTGGTAGCTAAAGTTGTTGCTCAAATGGAGGTAGAGAGTAGGAAGATAAAAACTAGAAGCTGGGAAGGATGTGCGTATATTTGGTGGGGAATGAGAAGAGGTTGGTTAATGGGTACAAACATACAGTTAGATAGAAGGAATAAGTTCTAATAGCAGAGCAGGATGACTATAGTTAACAGTACACTGTATATTTCAAAATAGCTAGCAAAGAGGACTTGAAACATTTCCAACACATAGAAATGATCAATACTTGAGGTGATGGATACCCTAAATGCCCTGACTGGATCACTACATATTCTATGCATGTAACAAAATATCCAATGTACCCCATATGTACAAATATTATGTGTCAATAAAAGTAATTACTCTTTCTCTGCATTCTTACAGACATCTTTTTTTTTGGTCTTTTTAATAGCCATTCTTACTGGTATAAGATGATATCTCATTTTAGTTTTGATTTGCATTTCCCTGATGATTAGCCATGTTCAGCATTTTTTTTTTTTTTTTTTTCGAGACAGGATCTCATTCTGTTGCTCAGGTTGGAGTGCAGTGGCATGATCATGACTCACTGCAGGCTTTATCTCTCTGGCTCAAGTGATCCTCCCACATCAGCCTCTTGAGTAGCTGGCACTACAGGCACATGCCACCACACTGGGCTAATTTTTTTAACTTTTATTGTAAGTTCATGTGTAAAAGCGCAGGCTTGTTATATATGTAAACTTGTGTTACGGGGTTTTTTTTGTACAGATTATTTAATCACTCAGGTATTAAGCCTGGTGCCCATTGGTTATGCTTCCTGATCCTCTCCTTCCTCTCACCCTTCACCCTCAGATAGGCCCCAGTGTCTGTTGTTTCCCTCAATCCCTCAATGTGTCCATGTGTTTTCATCATTTAGCTCCTGCTTATCAGTGAGAACATACGGTATTTAGTTTTCTGTTCCTGAATTAGTCTGCTAAGGATAATGGCTTCTATCTCTATCCATGTTCCTGAAAAAGAATAATCTCAGTCCTTTTTATGGCTGCAGAGTATTCCATGGTGTAAATGTACCACATTTTCTTTATCCAGTCTATCATTGGTGGGCATTTAGGTTGATTCCATGTCTTTGCTATTGAGAATAGTGCTATAACAAACATGCACGCATGTGTCTTTATGATAGAATAATTTACATTTCTTTGGTTTATACCCACGAATGGGATTGCTGGGTCAAATAGTAGTTCTGTTTTTAGGTCTTTGGGGAATTGCCATACTGTCTTCCACAATGGTGGAACCAATTTACACTCCCACCAACAGTGTACAAGCATTCCTTTTTCTCTGCAACCTTGACAGCATCTGTTATTTTTTGACTTCTTAGAAATATCCATTCTGACTGGTGTGAGATGGTATCTTGTTGTGGTTTTGATGTGCATTTCTCTGATGATCAGTGATATTGAACTTTTTTCATATGCTTGTTGGTTGCATGTATATCTTCTTTTGAAAACTGTCTATGTCCTTTGCCCATTTTTTAATGGGGTTGGTTTTTTTTTCTTGCAAATTTGTTTAAGTTCCTTATAGATGCTGGATATTAGGCCTTTGTCAGAACCATAGTTTGCAAAAATTGTTTCCCTTTCTGTAGGTTGTCTGTTCACTCTGTTGATAGTTTCTTTTGCTGTGCAGAAGCTCTAAAGTTTAATTAGATCCCATTTAACAACTTTGGCTTTTCTTCCAATTGCTTTTGGCAACTTTGCCATGACATCTTTGCCTATTCCTAAGCCCATAATGTCATTGCCTACGTTGTCTTCCAGAGTTTTTATAGTTTTGGGTTTTAAATTTAAGTCTGTAGTTCATCTTGAGTTGATTTGTGTATATTGTGTAAGGAAGGGGTCCGGTTTCAATCTTCTGCATATGGCTAGCCAGTTATCCCAGCACCATTTGTGGAATTGGGAGTTCTTTCCCCATTGCTTGTTTTTATCAGCTTTGTCAAAGATCAGATGGTTGTAGGTGTGTGCCCTTATGTCTGGGCTCTTTATTCTGTTCCATGGGTCTATGTGTCTTTGTACCGGCACCATGCTGTTTTGGTTACTGTAGCCCTGTACTGCCATTTGAAGTTTGATAGTCTGATGCCTCCAGATTTATTCTTTTTGCTTAGAATTGCCATGGCTAGTCTGGCTCTTTTTTGGTTCCATATGAGTTTTAAAATGTTTTTTATAGTTCTGTGAAGAATGTTACTGGTAGTTTGATAGAGATAGCATTGTATCTATAAATTGCTTTAGGTGGTATGGCCATTATAATGATATTGATTCTTCCTATCCATGAGCATGGAATGTTTTTCCATTTGTTTGTGTCATGTCTGATTTCTTTGAGCAGTGTTTTGTTATTCTTATTGTAGAGATCTTTCACCCCCCTGCTTAGTTGTATTCCTATGCATTTTATTCTTTTTTGTGGCAGTTGTGAATGGAAGTTCATTCCTGATTTGGCTCTCAGCTTGACTATTGTTGTTGTATAAGAATGCCAGTTATTTTTGTACATTGATTTTTGTCTCCTGAGACTTTGCTAAAGTTATCAGCTGAAGTAGCTTTTGGGATGAGACTACAGGGTTTTCTAGATATAGAATCATGTTGTCTACAAACAGGGATGGTATGACTTCCTCTCTTCCTATATAGATGCCCTTTCTTTCTTTCTCTTGCTTGATTGCTTTGGCCAGGACTTGCAATACACTGTTGAATAGGGATGTCGAGAGAGGGCATCCTTGTCTTGTGCCGGTTTTCAAGGGGAATGCTTCTAGCTTTTGCCCATTTAGTATGGTGTTGGCTGTGGGTTTGTCATAGATAGCTCTTATTATTTTGAGGTATGTTCTTTCAATCCCTAGTTTAAGAATTTCCAGCCGGGCGCAGTGGCTCATGCCTGTAATCCCAGCACTTTGGGAGGCCAAGGTGGGTGAATTGCCTGAGGTCAGGAGTTCAAGATCAGCCTGGCCAACATAGTGAAACCCCATCTCTACTAAAAATACAAAAAATTAGCTGGGTGTGGTGACGGGCACCTGTAATCCCAGCTACTTGGGAGGCTGAGGCAGGAGAATCGCTTGAACTTGGGAGCGGAGGTTGTAGTGAGCCAAGATCGCGCCACTGCACTCCAGCCTGGGTGACAGAGTGATACTCCATTTCAAAAAAAAAAAAAAAAAAGAATTTTCAACATGAAAATGTGCTAAATTTTACTGAAAGCCTTTTCTGCATCTATTGAGATAATAAAGTGAGTTTTGTCTTTAGTTCTGTTTATGTGATGAGTCATATTTATTGAATTGTGTATGTTGAACCAACCTTTTATCACAGGGATAAAACCTGCTTGATTATGCATGCTGGGCCAATATTTTTATTTTTTGTAGAGATGAGGTCCCACTATGTTGTCCAGGATGGTCTCGAGCATTTTTAAACATACTTTTTGACCATTTGTATGTCTTTCTTAAATTAATTTTTATTTTTAATTTTTGTGGGTACATAGTTGGTATATATACTTGTGGGTTAGGTGAGATATTTTGATACAGGCATGCAATGTGTAATATAATAATCACATCAGTGTAAATGGGGTATCCATCACATCAACCATTTATCCTTTGTGTTAAAATCTAATTATACTAGTTTACTTTTTTTTCTTTGAGATGGAGTCTCCCTCTGTCACCCAGGCTTGAGTGCAGTGGTGTGGGGTCTCGGCTCACTGCAACCTCTGCCTCCTGGGTTCAAGTGATTCTCCTGCCTCAGCCTCCAGAGTAGCTGGGACTACAGGCACACACCAGCATGCCTGGTTAATTTTTTGTATTTTTAGTAGAGATGGGGTTTCACCATGTTGACTAGGCTGGTCTCAAACTCCTGACCTCAGGTGATGTGCCCACCTCGGCCTCCCAAAGTGTTGGGATTACAGGAGTGAGTCACTGCACCTGGCCAATTATATTATTTTACTTATTTTAAAATGTACAATTAAATTATTTTTTACTATAGTCACCTTGTTGTGCTAGCAAATACTAGGTCTTATTTAGTCTTTCCAACAATTTTTCTTTATACTCATTAACAATCCCCACTTCCCTTCCCAGCCTCTGGTTACCATTCTTCTAGTCTCTATTTCCATAAGTTCAATTGTTTTTATTTTTAGATCCCACAAATAAGTGAGAACATACAATATTTGTCATTCTGTTCCAGGCTTATTTCACTTAGCATAAAGACCTCCAATTCTACCTGTGTTGTTGCAAGTGACAGAATCTCATTCCCTTTTTGTGGCTGAATAGTACTCCATTGTGTATATGTACCACATTTTCTTTATGCATTCATCTGTTGATGGATGCTTAGGTTGTTTCCAAATATTAGCTATCGTAAATTGTGCTACAGTAAACATGGCAGTGCAAATATCTCTTCAATATACTGATTTCCTTTCTTTTGGGTATATACCTAGGAGTGAGATTGCTGGATTTTATGGTAGCTCTACTTTTACTTTTTTGAGAAACCTCCAAACTATTCTCCATAATGGTTGTACTAATTTACATTCCCACCAACAGGGTGCAAGGGTTTCCTTTTTTCCACATCCTCGCTGGCATTTGTTATTGCCTGTCCTTTGGATATCAGCCATTTTAACTAGGGTGAGATGATATCTCATTGTAGTTTTGATTTGCATTTCTCTGATGATCTTTGATGCTGAGCACCTTTTCATATACCTGTTTTTCATTTGTATGTCTTCTTTTCAGAAACATCTATTCAGATATTTAGCCCATTTTTAGTTTTTAAAATTATTTCAATAGATTTTGGGGAACAGGTGGTGTTTGGTTACATGGATAAGTTATTTAGTGGTGATTTCTGAGATTTTGGTGCACCCATCACCTGAGCAGTGTACACTGTACCCAATGTGTAGTCTTTTATCTCTCATCCCTCTCCCATCCTCCCCTGCACAGAGTCCTCAAAGTCCACTGTATCATTCTTATGCCTTTGTATCCTCATAGCTTAGTGCCCCCTTATAAGTGAGAACATACAATGTTTGATTTTCCATTTCTGAGTGACTTCACTTAAAATAATGATCTCCAACTCCACCCTGGTTGCTGCATCCATTATTTTGTACATTTTTCTGGCTGAGTAGTATTCCACAGTGTGTGTGTGTGTGTATATATATATGTACATATATATATGTGTGTGTGTGTATACATAATGTAGATATGTAGATATATATGTGTATGTGTGTGTATATATATATATAATTGCCTTTATTCCCTCATTGGTGGATGGACATTTAGGCTGGTTCCATATATGTATATTTTGTTTTTGAGACAGAGTTTCACTCTTGTTGCCCAGGTTGGAGTGCAATGGTGTGATCTCGGCTCACCGCATCCTCTGCCTCCTGGGTTCAAGCAGTTCTCCTGCCTCAGCCTCCCAAGTGGCTGGGATTACAGGCATGAACCACCATACCTGGCTAATTTTGTATTTTTAGTAGAGATGGGGTTTCTCCATGTTGGTCAGGCTGGTCTTGAACTCCTGACCTCAGGTGATACACCTGCCTTGGCCTCCCAAAGTACTGGGATTACAGGCGTGAGCCACCGTGCTGGGCTGGTTCCATATTTTTGCAATTGTGAATTTTGCTGCTATAAACATGCATGTGCAAGTGTCTTTTTCATATGATGACTTATTTTCCTCTGGGTAGATACCCAGTAGTGGGATTGCTGGATCAAATGGTACTCCTACTTTTAGTTCTTTAAGGAATCTCCATACTGAGGCCGGGCGTGGTGGCTCACGCCTGTAATCCCAGCACTTTGGGAGGCAGAGGCAGGCGGATCACGAGGTGAAGAGATTGAGACCATCCTGGCTAACATGGTGAAACCCATCTCTACTAAAAAAAAAATACAAAAATTAGCCAGGTGTGGTGGCACATGCCTGTAGTCCCAACTTCTCGGGAGGCTGAGGCAGGAGAATTGCTGGAATCTGGGAGGCAGATGTTGCAGTGAGCTGCGATTGTGCCACTCTAGCCTGGTGAAAGAGAGAGACTGACTCCATCTCAAAACAAAACAAAAACAAACAATAACAACAACAAAAACACTTTGTAACAAACCTGCACATTGTGCACATGTACCCTAGAACTTAAAGTATAATAATAATAATAATAAAGGAATCTCCATACTGTTTTCCATAGTGGTTATACTGGTTTACATTCCCACCAGCAGCGTAAAAGTGTTCCCTTTTCACCACATCCACACCAACATCTATGATTTTTTTATTTTTAAATTATGGTCATTCTTGCGGGAGTAAGATGCTATCAAATTGTGGTTTTGATTTGCATTTCCCTGATAATTATTGATGTTGAGCATTTTTCCATATGCTTGTTGGCCATTTATATATGTTCTTTTGATAATTATGTTTTTATGTATTTCCTTAGCCGACTTTTTGATAAGATTATTTTTTTCTTGCTGATTTGTTTGGGTTCCTTGTAAATTCTGGATACTAGTCCTTTGTCAGATGCATAGTTTACAAAAATTTTCTCCCACTCTATGGGTTGTCTGTTTACTCTGCTGATTATTTCTTTTGCTGTGCAGAAGCTTTTTAGTTTATGTCCCATCTAGTTATCTTTATTTTTGTTCCATTTGCTTTTGGATTCTTGGTCATGAACTCTTTGCCTAAGCCAATGTCTAGAAGAGTTTTCCTGATGTTATCTTCTAGAATTTTTATGGTTTCAGGTCTTAAATTTAAGTATTTGATCCATCTTGAGTTGATTTTGTATAAGGTGAGAGATGAAGATCCAGTTTTATTCTTCTCTTCTGCCTGCTTTCACCATGTGACATGTCTGCTACCTTTTCACCTTCTGCCATGATTGAAAGCTCCCTGAGGCCTCCCCAGGGATGTTTCTATCCCATGGAACCAATAGGATAAATATATACATAAATAAAATAAAGATTTGGTTCATGTGATTATGGAGGCTGACAAACCCCAAGATCTGCAGCTGGCAAGCTGGATGCCCAGGAGAACCAATGATGTAAATTCTAGTATGAAAGCCAGGAGGCTGGAGACCCAGGAAGAGATAATGTTTCAGTTTCAGTCAGAAGGCTGGAAAAAACTAATGTCCCACATTAAAGGCAGTCAGACAGGAGGAAGAGGAATCCTCTCTTACTCACAGAAGGATCAGCCTTTTTGTTCTAGTCAGGCTTGGATATGGTCATCCACATTGGGGAGGGCCATCTGCTTTACTTAATCTACCAATTCCCATGTTAATCTCATCCAGAAATACCTTCCGACATACCCAGAGTAATGCTTGACCAAATATCTGGGTACATCATGTTCCAATCAGATGGAAACAAAATTAACCATTGCAGGGACTGTTTTTATTAGTTAAACCTCTATTTATCCTTTTGTGCTGTTGTGAAATCATATCTTTATCTTGAAACTGAAGTGTAATTGTAGCATTGAGGTGCTGTAGACTTCCAATGTCTGGAACTTTCTAGGTCTGTGTGTAGCATACCCCAAGCCACATTCTATGCCCTGGGAAACCTCACTGTATCCTATATTCTAAAGCAGTTTTAGATCTTTAGTTTTATGAAAATAATTTTATACCAACCATTTTGCCAATTAAAGCAATTCTTTAAAAAAAGAAGCTTGTTGACAAATACATGCACATTGAAACATTTTTGAAATGCAATAGAACAACTGGCTTCAAAAAACAAAGATTTTAGAAATCTTCATTTCCTTATTATGTCTGCTTAAAGGGAGGTATAGCTCGAGGTGCTTGCTCATTCACCTTGATCAATGAGGATTTCTGCTTGTTAAGTAAGGGAAATTATTAATTGTCTTCATTTTCTTATGTGATGCTATGTCAAAGCAGAGTGAGGTTGAAAGCCAAACTCTCTAGGGTCATTTGTCCTTTTAATTCCTCCCCCCACCCCCAAATCCTTTTATTAACTCTGGTTCTGAATCTATTCTGTTTCCCAGAAGATGTGCAGGTAGGATAAATGAGAAATATACTAGGCAAAGGTCAATGTGGGTGGAGGGGATGGGAGTCCTGCTCAGATATGCTCTGCTTAGTCTCCTCTGGAGTATGGCAGATGGGGAGGGGCACCATTGTTGTTGAGGTGCAGTCAGAGATCCAGAGCTGTATGGGGAGCAGGAGGAGGCAGGGTTAATACCAGAAAAGATAATTAGTCACAGCCTGTGATCTTCCAACCTCACAATCCCCTGTAGCTTGCTTCTCACATATTAAGTGTGTATCTGTGGTATATGGGTGGCTGGGGATAGAGTGAAAGAGGCCTCACACAATGCAATGTGTTTGGCCCTAGCAGGCCAAGAGGGTAGCTCTTTGGAGGTTTTGTTAAAAATCAGGGAAGGTGAGAGAAGATGTTTGCAGAATGGCAAGTAGAGATAGTAAGCCCTGTCAGGGAAGCCAAAGTCAGAACAAAGGGGAGACCTTGAACTCTCAGAAATGCTCTGGGTGCATCTCATTTGACACAACGAACCGTCCCCTAAAAAGGCTTGTGCCCATCTCTTGCTCCCTTACCTTCAATTTAAAGGCAATTTGGTTGGCTTGTTATACACTGGAAGCCCATAGGGCCAGGGAAGACAAGAATAATGCTGGAAGGGTCAGCACAGCAGATCCTACAAAGTGGAGTCGTTCGAATAACAAAAAGCAAAGAAAACAATAGGAGACCAATTCCAAGGAATGGGGCAGAACAGAAGAGCCCTGTAACATCGGAAGAGAGATGCAGGAAACGGCATATAAAGCAACTGTGGTTTCTCTAAAAGGGGGCTTTTGCTTTATTTTTCATCTCTCAAAAGGTGTCAACTTAAGAAAACCTCACAGCTCCTGTGGGCTGCTTGCTCTCAAAGGGAAATGAATTATTTAGAAGTGTGATGAATAGTTCATCAAACCTTCCTCCAACAGGGTTGCTGCTTAGGCTCAGAGTAATTGGCCAGGAGCAGAAGCAGGGCAGGCCCTTTCCTCAGTGGTTCTTTCTTCCCCTCTGGAGGGGGCCCTGAGTTGGGAGGGTGAGGATGACTGCCTGGGGTGGATCTTTCATCCCAGATGAGAACAGAGGCAGACACGAAAACCGCGGTAATTCCCAGGACAGGCCTGCAGGAGGAGCCAGCGCCCTTCCTTCAGTGGAACAAGCTATCTTTGGAAGGGAGGGCTCTTACCTGGGAAGGCTCCAAGGAGCCTCAGATTCCGCCCTAAATCCCAATCTCCCATCCGGTGGAGCAGGCAGCAGGTGCTCCCAGGCCATTTCATCCTCTGCTTTCACTATTGCAGACCCTGGGGGTTGGGGGTCTGTACAAGAGAAGGTTGTGTAGCAGAAGGAAAAGTGTTGTGCAACATGCAGCGACAAAGCTATGCTTCCAAGCCAGCCTCTGAACAGCCTTGCTTTCCCCTACAATGTTCCCCTTCTCTTTCACCCCTTCCTCTCACACATACCACCCACCCATTCAGGTCCACACCCCTACACATTTAGTGGAAATGGTCAAAGGTTTAGGCCGAGCCTTATGAAAACAGATTCCAGACTGAAGAGGCTGTATCTTTTTAAAGGCAAAGAACACATATGATTAGAGTTTGTAAAATCACTGACAATTGGAGGAAGACAGACAAAAACTATTCCTGGCCTCAGCCTGATCAGTAGATGAAGTGAGAGGCAATATATATAGCGCCTCTCTTTAGTCTGTCAAATATGGGCAAAATCAGGGCTTTGCTCCTAAGCCATTTGACTTTAGACCAGGGGCTCCCAACCGCCGGGCTGCAACTGTACTGGTCCAGACTGTGGCCTGTTAGGAACCAGGCTGCACAGCAGGAGGTGAGCTGTGGGCCAGTGAGTATTACCACCTGAGCTCTGTCTCCTGTCAGATCAGCTGTGGCATTAGATTCTCGTAGGACCAGGAGCTCAAACCCTATTGTGAACTGCGCATGCGAGAGATCTAGGTTGTGTGCTCCTTATGAGAATCTAACTAATGCCTGATGATCTGAGGAGGAACAGTTTCATCCTGAAACCACCTCCCCACCCCCACTGCTATCCATGGAAAAACTGCCTTCTGGTACCAAAAAAGTTGGGGACTGCTGCTTTAGACCCTTCACATAACCTCTCTGAGCCTCAGTTTCCCTGTCTGTAAATTGGAAATGGTAATATACATTTCACAAGGATATTGAGAGGATTAAATGAGCTAACTTTTGTAAAGTTCTTGGTCTATAGTAAGCATTTGATAAATGCCAACTATTACTCCTGCTTTTTATCTTATCATCATAATTCCACATTTGTTATAGATTATATGGGGAACTGGGCAGAAGAATTTGGGTCTGGGAAAATCAACTCCTTACTGTTAGAGAAAACATTCATATTCCCATCCTATTTCTTCTAGCAATGGACAGCTCTTCTCATCAAATTGCTGTTGCTGTGCTAATGATAGTGAATTCTCTCTCCCTCTGTCCTTCTTCCCTTCCTCTGCTTCTCTCTCTCCCTCAGCTTCTTCTTCCCTTCCTCTGCTTCTCTCTCTCCCTCTCCTTCTTCTACCTCCTTCTTTCCCTTCTGCCTCTTGTATTCTGGGGAAATTTTTCTGAGATGTTGTGAAATGTCTGCTTTTTAGTAACAAGTTCTATTATTAAAGGATTCGTGTTATATTACTAAGTCCATTTGGCTACAACTTCATTGCCTACCATTCCAAACCTGACTCTACTTCATACAAAGAAGAGTAATTTAACTACACACATGCACAAATAAATGTCCCATTGGACTTCTGTTCTTCTAAAAGATTTAGAAAATTATTTAGTACAGTTACTTCTAATATGCACCCATCAGCTCTGACATGGTTCTGTGAAAAACAGTTGTGGTCATTTCACTCAAAGTAATGGATTAAGATAATAAATCTGACGAGGCCTGCCTAGCAAAGTTAACATTGAACCAGCATAGTCCTTTTATCATTGTTTGTAATTACCTCTTTTGACAGAGAAAATGTTCTGAGTAGGAGCAAGTTAAGTCTCCCAATGAATGTGAAAAGTTGCAAATTTGGGGCCTCCATGTGTAGGAAGCTCATAAGCTCAGTTGCAAAAAGCTCCTGGCAATTGCTGCTGGGTGTTTTCCAGTCAGTGCCACAATGTTCTCTGTGGCTGAGGAGGAGTAAGCTTGCTGTCAGCTAAAGAGCCTGGGATAAATGCAAATCATCCTCAAACTTTTGCATATGAGAAGCAAGTGACCAGGAGACTTCCAAATGCCCACTAATAGGTTATGGCTGTATGTTGATTCATACGTCCACCCAATGTTTACACCTAGCGTCTATAGAATTCTAGGCAATTGAACTACAGAAAGGACTAACACACGGTTTCTGCCCTCAGGGAGCTTACAGTGTAGTCATGGAAACAGGCACACTTAATGAGTCTAAATTTAGAGACAAATACTGGATATGTCTGGCAAACTGCTGTGGTGAGTTCTCTATGCCATCTGTTTTTAATTATCTGACCAAATTCACGTGGTAGAAGGATTTTATTTGCTCTCCATAACCATTCAAGTCAGAGCAAAGAATTACGAATAAAAATAATTTGACTTTTTGAATTCTGCCTTTGTACCAGGCACTTAACACATATTGTCTCATTTAATCCTTACAGCAACTGTAATAGTCTGCTCAGGATGACATAACAAAATACTATTGACTGGGTGGCTTAAACAACTGAAATTTATTTTCTCACAGTTCTGGAGGCTAGGAAGCCCAAGATTAAGGTACCAGCCTACTTGGTTCCTGGTGATGGCACTCTTCTTAGCTTGCAGATGGCTGCCTTCTAGCTGTGTGGTCACATGGCCTTTTCTTGATGCCTGTGTATGGAAAGGGGAAGCGGGAGAGAGAGTTTTCATCTTTTTATAAGGCTATAGTTATATCAGATTGGGCCCTGCCTTTATGCTCTCACTTTACCTTAATTACCTCCTAAAGTTCCTATCTCCATAAACAGAAACTGGGGATTAAGACTTCAACATATTAATTTTGGGGGGCACACAGTTCAGTCCATAGCAGCAACCCTATTCCTTAGATTATTATCCCTGTTTTTCAGATGAGAGAAAACTCACTCAGAGAGGTTAAGTAACTTCTCCAAGATTACATAACTAAGAAGTTGCAGAGATAGGAGTCTATGTCTGTCTGACTAAAGGACAACTTGTTTTTGTTCTGTACTGTTTTTGTTTTGCTTCTTGAATCAGTGGCATCTCCCACTCCACTGTGTAGTACATTTTGAGTCAATATAAGAGAAGACTTTGATGTTTGGAATAATTAGAGCTGGTAACAGGGTCTCCATCACAGACAGTGTTAAGCAGTGTATAGATGTTGTAGAGGAGATTCTTGGAGTGGGTGGAATATTGTACCATAGCAATGATTTCCAAAGTGTGCTAAGTGATGGGGTGGGCCTTGGGGTGCCTACCCCACATCTCCTTCAGTCAGAGCCACTCAGAGTTCATCTACTGAAACAATAATCCAACATTTACTGAGCATTTACCAGGTACTGTTGCATAAACTTCTCATGTATTCATTTATTTAATCATTGCAACAGTACCAAGAGGTAGGTACTGTTTTTACCCCCATTTTACAGATGGCAAAAAGAAAAAAAAATACTGAGGCATGGAGAAACAAAGAAACTAGTCCAAGGTCACAAGGTAGGGTAAATGGAAGTGGGATTTGAACCCAGGGCTGCCTAGCATGAGAGCCTGTACTCAGTAAGCAGTATGCCAACCATCTTCTCAATTTTATTAGAAATACTGAGTTTCTTTGAAAGAATTCATATGAATAAAGAGTGATAAGGATTGAATATTTTTAAATCGCCATCTTTTATGGAATTTTCGAGTTTCATTGGTTAAATAATCATTCTCTGGGTTGTGATGGTCAAGAACCTCTGGTGACACTTTCTACCAAGATAAGTCCTTGGCTTCAGCCTGTGACTGCAGACTTGAATCTTTCTTTTAGCTTTGGTAAGCCAGAATTTGCTAGGTTTGGCCATGGTTGTACCTATAGACTGGCAAGTTGCCACAGCCTGACTTGGTCTCCTAGTTCTGAACTTGCTCTCTGGCTTACAGTGCTGTGGTTGGGTCCATGACATTTCTACACATAGAAACCATCCATCAGTCCCACCCAACTTGAGCATAAACTGGGATTAAGGTTCACTGGACACAATGAACTGGTGGAACATGTAAGCCTCAGGAACCTCCTGAGGAAAGACTTCCCTGAAAAAGAAGGAGCCAACCAGGAGTGATGAGCCTGACCCTGCGAGAAAGCCCTCATCATCAGAGTAGAGGGGAATAATCACTGTACAACATGGTTGTCTGTCTCTCAGATTTGCCTCCTAGCCAAGACCACCACGGACTCATGACTCAGTGCTGTGAATAGGAGGCATGCACATAAAAACCAAGAGCACTAGGTCATGCAAAACTCCATAAAACACCTAGGCACGAGTATTGCTGCTTAAGTGTGGCTCTAACAGAATCAAACCAGAATAACAAAGTCAGTCATTTAGTTACCAATATGGGTTGTATACCCATGATGTTCACAGTGCAGTGCTTGGTTTTCTGCTGAGTAAGAAACATGAGTTTTTATCAGTAAGGGAAGACAGTGTAGGGGAAGAACACAGTCTTTATCTAATGGTGTCAGAGGAGGAAGAGAACAAAAGTACAGCATTAGACAGAAGCATGCATGGCCAAAAAGCATCTAAATGTGTATAGACTGCATGTAGTCCTGTTATCAGAGATTCATCTTCCATATCTTCCCAATGGGACTATTAATACCTACCTTGCAGGGTTGTTGGGTAGACTAAATAAAAACATATATAAATGGATATAAAATGTCTTGTTCAGTTCCTATAACACAAGAGCACTGATAAATGGAAGATATTATTATTGGTTGGAGTAATATTATTATTACTATCTTATTTTTAGCACCCATGAAATATATTATACTAAGTAGCAAAGAATATGAATCTCGGGACAGTCTAAATAGTGGTTATGTTTTCTTTTGTCAATACCAATGTCAGGAGCTTAATTCTTGTGACCTTCCTATTGAATATGCTTTAGATGTTACTTCTGTCTTACTGTCTGGGTAGGGATTTCCCTGAAAGCAGGAATTTCATTCCCACCAAATTAGAAACTTGCTAGGAAAGAGAATTACATCTTCCCAGCTCTACTGGAGGGTCTACTATCAGATATAAGGCAGCCTGAAAATTGGGTGCAAGCCTCCAACACTGGATTTTATTTTTCTCCAAGGACATAGATACTGTCTTTTATCTAAAGCCCACAGATGGTCATTTGATACATGATATTCCTAAGTGGAATAAGATAATAGCATTCTCCATTTTATTACTGGTTAATATCTTGGTATTATAGTTGGATTGAGCTAGAGTGACAAGGCAGAAAAAGGATGGGAGCTGGTAGCCTCCAGATGCCTCATCATAGTTGAGTTTTATGGAATATCAAAAACCATTTACCCTCCAAAATTTTGCAGCTGCCGAATGTCCCCAGTTAGTGCACTGAGATGTTTTCCTTTATTTTTAAGCCTAGGCACATTTCAGGCCCTGTTGAATGCATGTGCTTCCACTTGATTTACATTTAACACATCAAAATGTTGTTTTGTAAGAGATTTGATGTCCAAGAAGCCTGCTGAGTTGCTTTTATGAACATTTTAAAGCCTTTCTCTTTGAAGGGATTGAAACCTGGATGGTACTCTTTGTTGTTTCCAGCCTCAGATGGCCAGAGAGTGTTGGAATAGTAGAGGGTATCCTGGGATGGCCTGCATCTTGTAGAGTGACTGGGGGTCTGGGAGAGGCAAGAGGATGAAGAGGGTTGTGGATCACATGTGGATGGGGCACATTCTTTGTGCATCATGACCAGAGAGACATCTGAAGTCCCAAATATTGCCTGTTAAAACCAAATTTGATTCCTAGCTCTTTCAATGAATCTTTATTCCTTCTTGTTCGGACTTTATCTTCTTCAATTTCTTAACCTTTATTGTTCAAACCACAGTGCAGGACACAGAGAATTTGCTTTACTGAAATGTTACTATGGCCAGGAGATGTGGAGTGGGAGGTATCTGTTAGAAGAACAAAAAAATGTAAAAGATATAAAGTGCCATTGGAGTTGAATGAATGTTACTTACAAAGTACTTAATCTTGTGGCCCTAAATACAAATGCCCATAAGTGTAGCTTGTGAGTGGAAGGCATTAGGGAGCAGGACTTTGGAGAAGTAGAGTGTGTATTCTCCATCTAAAATCATTAAAAATATTTAAACACTGTCCAGACCAAACAAAGCATATCAGAGTGCCCAGCTCACCATACAATCTCCAGTTTGCAGTACCTTTATCTAATTCAGCCCTCAAATTTATTAATGAGGAAACTAAAACTTGAGAGCTGCGAAATGACTTGTCAAAATGCACCCAGCTAGTAAGTGGCAGAAAGAGATTCAAACTTAAGATTTTGGAGTGTAAACACTTCAAGTCCAGTGCATTTTGTCATTGTCATTATACTGTGCTGCCTCCTTAGATTAAACTTCGTAGGTTAGGAAATAATTATATATATATATGAAACCAATGAAGGAAACTTATGAACCACACAATGCCTAGTGCTGGTAGTTTAGTGGGGGGAAGATTAACAAATTGACAGTGGAAAAAGAATAACAAAGTGGCTGGGAATCAGAAATAAGGAAATGTAAAGTATAAATTAGAAACTGGAGATGGCTCAGAGGAGGTGGACCTTGAATCACTTCTGAGCTGGAAGTGACAGAAAACTCAAGAAAGCTTAGAAGCAGGTATGAGGTGGGAGAGTGATGGCAGCGGGCAGTCCATCATTGGACAACATCCGTTGAAGAGTTAGGTGAGGAAGTCTTAGACAAACATGTAATCTAAAGTCATATGTGGTTAATATTCCATTTAACAGTTTAAAAGCATACCTAGGAAGTGGAAGCATAAGCTAAGAAGTGGAGGAGAGAATATTTGTATTCACCTGGAGGCTTTCATTTTAAGCATTATGATGTGTGTGTGTGTGTCTGTGTGTGTGTATGTACTTCTGTGTGTCTAGAAATGTAAGTTAAATACTACCGTATGTTTTAAGATCAAATGTTTGACAAGAAAATTAGTTACACTGTACAAGTATATGATGTCACCTCCATATATATATAGCTAAATTTTGACAGATAGCTTCTCCTGGGGAAAGTTGTGCCATCCACAGGCATCATGATCCTCATTTAATTACTGTCTATTTTTTTTTGAGACTAATTTTTACCTGCAGTTAGATGTTGATATTATGTGCACCTGTGAGGTGCCATTTCAGGCCCTCTGTTTTCCTAACCAACTGTGTTATACCATTTTTTGGAGTTGATACCATTTAATAATACCCCCTCCAAAAGCAGCTTTCAGCTAAATTTAAGGAACCCATGAAAGTTTCCTTACTTCAGGACATAATCTTCTTTTACATAGTGGAATGGCTGGTTTAAGTCTCAGTCCACAAATTTAGGTTTCTATAGTTCAACTTCTGCTTGGGTTCCTAAACTCATAGGATGTTCAAACTCAGTATCATTCTGTTCAAGGATCTCTCCTTTCCTTAGGGTTGTATGCACTGGTGAGCCATCTGATCCTTAATGTCATCTACTAGGTAAGTTGCACCTTTGATATCCCTCCACCTGTCCCCTTCAGCTCTAATGGTTCTCTTTGATACTTCCATGCTTCACTTGAGGATTTGGAAATCATTCTGCTCCTTCCTGGTCATAAACAGGCACAGAAATTTATTTCCTTCTTCTTTCCCCAAGGCTTTTGCCAGGAGGCAATTTGCAAAGACCCTCTTGCTGGGTTCCAGTTATGCCTATAGTTTCAAAGTTTCTCTTTTTCTCCTATCCTCCTCAATAACATGTTCACTTTACTCTCTGTCCTCCCTAGTGCCCTTGGAAGTTAATTTTTTGGACACCTAAACTGATCAACTCTTTTATTTCTGCTTTTGTTCAGTCATATCCCTCCCCGAGGCAATGAACACAAAATTGTGGAACTGATGGAATTGGGAAGGGAGTGGTGGTCATTGGGGTACAGACTGGACTACTAGGAGAAAAAATGATTTCAAATAATATTATCCTGATCTAAAATCTAAATGATTTAAAATCATCATCATCACCAACACCATCACCATTATCATCATCATTATTATCATCAACATCATCAGTATTCTTTGTTACCTAAATACTCCTTTTGACCTATTATGTCCACTTTGAGTTACTTCTCCAGTACTAAAATTAAGCTTTTCTGTAGCTAATTTTTATTCCCTGGAGCTTCTGGGATTCTGGGATTTGGCACCAGGGGCAGTCTGTTGCCTGGAAGCTAGGCAGAGCACCCCATAAAACTATTGGATAAAGCCAAATTGTCCGTATCCTCTCTCCCTTTAGTGTCAAGTACAGTCATTACTCTGCATAAAGATGTTGTTTACTAAATTCATTTTTAAGGGGTACTATGATTTAAATGTTTGTCCCCTCCAAAATTCATGTTGAAATTTAATTGTCATTGTGACAGTATTGGGATATGTGACATTTAAGAGGTGTTTAAGTCATGATGGCTTCTTCTTCATGAATGAACTAATGTCATTATCACAGGAGTGGGTTTGCTATTGTTATCACAGGAATGAGTTTGCTCCTCCTTGATCTCTTTCTCTTTTTTGGCCCTTGCACCATGTGATACCTTCTGCCATGTTATTATGCAGCAAGAAGGCCCTCACCAGAAACTGGCACCTTTATATTGGACTTTCCAGAACCATGAGCCAATACATTTGTGTTCATTATAAAATACCCAGTTTGTGGTATTCTGTTATAGCAGCAAAACAAACAAACAAACAAACAAACAAACAAACAAAACTAAGACATCCTGAAAGAGCAGTGTGTGTACTTCTTGGCTTTTATGAAATTGCTAGTTAGAAGTCTAGATATTGCAAATATTTTCAAATCTTAATACTTCTGATTGCAAATTGTGTATATACACATAGAAGTGTTCACATAGGGAGGTGTGTCAAGAAGGGATGCAAACAACAGATAGAGAGAAATGAATCAATTAGGATAGTCTAGTATAGGGGCCAATGGAAATATTCAGTTTCAAAAAACCAGTAAGTACTCAAATTATGGGTAAGAGCGACAGAAAGAAACTGATGCCTGGAGGGATAAAATTGGAAGCTTGGCTTTGTTTTCAGTGAGAGACAGAGGTTAGTAGGACAAGAGAGAAAACAACAGCAAATGTTAATTCAAAGCTCATTTCCCCTTCCTTGCCTTCCTCTCACCCTAGCTCCTTGTCCCATGGTGAGAAATAATGATCATGTTCCACACTTGGAAGAATGGGTAATGGGAAGCATGGTGAGAGGAAATGACTTTCTCAGCTAATTGTCAGCAGTGGTTGAAGGACCCACAAGTGGTATCTCTCTGGGTGCTCTCCCATACATGCTTCCAAAGCAGACTCTGGTTGGTTAACTCAGCTGGTCAAAACCCTGTGGTAATAGAACCAAGGTAGTGGGTCCCTTCTAATTTGGGTCTGGTGGCTTAACTCTGCTCCCCAGCTACAGATGGAACCCAGGTCATAAGCTTTAACCCTATGTATAGTCTCAGCCTGAGCCTAGCCTTAATCCCAGAAAAAAACTCAAACCCTGGTCACAGGTAGAGCCCTATTATTGGCCAGAGGCTGAGGTCCTAATCCTGATCATAGGCTGACCTCTAATCCTTGTCATAGTTTGAGCTCTTAAACCCGGCCATAGGTTGAGCCCCTGACCTTGGCTAGCTACCTCAGTTATATGTATTACAAGGCATCAAAGGGATCAGGAAAGAAGATCAAGATGTTGTAGTGTATCTCCATTATTTCTACTAAGAAAAGGAACTTACTCTATTAATAGGACATGAGTAACCTATTTTCCTGTGATAACAAATGATATATACATGTTTTTATTTACTAGAAGCCACAGGGAGAAGTTTGCTGGAGTAAGAGTATGAGAACTGTTGCCTCTAACTTTGAGGACAGAATTTAGGATAGATGTGATAAAGTCTCTTTGAAAATATATCTGCCATTTTATTTCATTTGTTAAAAAGACCTCTGTGGTGTTTGTTTTGCTCCACTCTCTTATGTTTAAGATACCAAGGGCAATGCCATGACAGCAATTTATGAAAATGCACCTAGTATTTAGAGCCCTTTTCTCTCCTGAATCCTTTACCTCATTGATAATGCCAAAGCATCTAAAGCCTCCAACATTTGAATCAGATTTTTGGGTTTTGACACGGGTAGCTTCTATTTTATTGCAGATCTTACTTGGGACATTTCCCATATATAGATAATGATAATTAAAATACAGTTAGAAAAGGAGTCTGTTCTGAGTAACCAACATAAACTTCCCAGCATTCAAATCAATCCAAAAGTTGGTTGGTAAAGTGTACAAAAGTTTTAAATACAAACTGGAAAAATAACACTTAAAATGGAGTAAATCTTACTTGAGAGTTAAAAAATATTTAATGCAAGTCTGAAATTTTGCCTCAAACATCTATACAAGTATAGGGAGAAGTTGGTAGCTAACATTAGTTAACCAAAAGACAGTCGTATCAAAAGCAGGGAAAGGTTGGGTGCCTCTCCACTTCCAGGCAGTAATTGATCCTAGGTAATTGATCAAAGTTTGCTAGAAGGTACAGTATTTCACATATGCTGCCCAGAGACAAACTTCTGACCTGCTTGAAATTTCTAGTTGAAAAAATATATATCCTTGCAATTATTTTCAAACCTTAACACTTCTGATTATAAGGTACTCCCATCTATTAGGGAAGCATGATATCTGGATTGCTGTAAAAGATGGCGGTACTATAGAAGGCTACTACATATGTAACAAACCTGCATATTTTGCACATGTACCCTAGAACTTAAAGTAGAATAAAAAATTAAAATTAAAGTTAAAAAAATATATATCTTCAATCTCTCCCTCCTTTCTCATCAGTTTTTAATTAATCTCAAGTTGCCTTCTTAATATAAAACACAACAAAAATAATCCTTCAATCCCATATTCTGTTTCTTAGCCAAAATTTATCAAATAGGGTGAGCTTAGCATCTATACTTCCTCAGCTGCACTTAGTTTTTACTTTAAACTTTATTGAGGTATAATTTACATGCAATAAAATGCACACATTTTAAGTGTATATTTAATGAGTTCTGAAGAATTCGTAAACCTATGTACCCATCATCACAATCATGCTATAGAACACTTTCATCACCCCAAAAGTCAATTGCCTCTTCCTAGTTAATTTTCTACCTCTCAGCCCCAGAAAAACTCTAATATTCTTTTTGTTGCTATAAATTAATTTGTTTTGGAGGGGGGCAGGTTCATATCAATCGAGTATAATGTGTACTTTAAAATTTTTAATTTATTTTCTTTTCAGATAATTTGTTTTTCTTCCTCTTGATTGAGGTATAATTGACACTTAAAAATTACATAAATTTAAGTGCAACATGATGATTTGGTATGCATATACATTGTGCTCAGAATTATCTTTTTTTGTGGTGAGAGTACTTAAGATCTACTGTCTTAGCAAATTTAAATGTAGTCACCATACATTACATTAGATCTTCAGAACTTATTTGTCTTATAACTGAAAGTTTGTACCCATTGACTAACATCTCCCTGTTCCCTCCCCTCACTCCTGCCCCCAGCATTTGGCAACAACCATTCTACTCTCTGCTTCTGTGAGTTCAACTTTTTTAGACATATTAGTGAGACCATACAATGTTTGTCTTTCTGTGTTTGACTTACATCACTTAGCATAATGTCCTCCAGAGTCATCCAAATTGTCACAAATGACACATTTTTCTTCTTTGTTGAGGTTGACTAATATTCTGTTACTTACACACACACACATAATACACACGAAATTTTCTTTATCCATTCCTCTACCAATGGACACTTGGGTTGTTTCCGTACCTTGACTATTGTCAATAATGCTGCAATAAACATAGGAGTACAGATATTGCTACAAAATACCGATTTAATTTCCTTTGAAAATATATGCAGAAATGGGATTGATGGATCATATGGTAGTTATATTTTTAAGGATATTTCATACTTTTCCATAATATTTGTACCAATTTACACTCCCACCAACAATTTACAAGAGTTCCCTTTTCTTCACAACAACATTCTTTATATCTTGTCTTTTTGATACTGGTCATTCTAACTGGGATAAGAAAATATATCATTGTGGTTTTGATTTGCATTTCTCTAATGATTAGTAATGTTAAGCATCTTTTCATATACCTATTGGCCATTTGTATGTCTTCTTTGGAAAAATGTTTCTTCAGGTTCTTTGCTTATCTCCTAATTGGTTTATTTGTGGACTTTTTTTGGCTATTGAATTTTATGAGTTAGCATGTTTTTTTATTTTTATATATCTGACTTTCACAAAGCATAACATTTTTGAGATTCATCCATGTCAGGGTGTATATCAGTAGATTGTTTGGAGATGCCCTTTATTGGGTTAAAGAAATTCCCTTCTATAAAACTTGCTAAAATTTTTTGGGGGAATGGATGTTAGATTTTGTCCAGTGTGTTTTCTGCACCTTTTAAGATGATCATATGGTTTTTTTAGCCTGTTAATATAATGAGTTCTTTTGTTTGATTTTCAAATACTAAACTAGCCTTGTAATAATAGGATAACTATTGACCCGCTTGGTCATGATGTAGTATCCCTTTGTACATTGTTGAGTTTGTGCCATCAAATTTTGTTAAGAACATATCTGTTCATGAGGGATATTGGTCTGTAGTTTTCTTTTCTTGTAACGTCTTTGTTATATTTTGGTAACAGTAATGCTGGCCTTATAGAATGTGTTGGAAATACTTCTTCCTTTTCAATTTTCTACAAGAGTTTGTATTGAATTTAAATGTTTGATAGAATTCTTTAGTGAAACCATCTGGGTCTGGAGTTTTCTTTCTGGGTAAGTTTTAAACTATAAATTCAATTTAAAAAATAGATATAGGGCTTTTTAGGTTATCTATCCTTGAGTAATAATAGTATCTGTTTGAGCTGCTTTGAGTAGTTTCTTTCTTTCAAGAAATTAGTCAGTTTCATCTGCTGTAATATTTATTAGCCAAAGTTGTTATAATATTAATAGCTTTTTAATAATTGTAGAATTGGTAATGGTGTTACCACTTTCATTCCTGATATTGATAATTTGTTTCTTCTCATTTTTCCTATACAGCCTGGCTATATATTTATCAATTGTATTGATTTTCTCAAAAAACCTGTTTTTGACTTCATTGATTTTTCTCTATTGTTTTTCTTTATTTCATAGATTTCAACTCTGATTTTTATTATTTCATTTCTTCTGTTTATTTTGGGTTACATTTGCTTTTTTTCTAGTTTCATAGATGGAAGACCTTTCTTGTACTCAAATATGTTTATTTAGTGCTATAAATCCCCTGGTAAGTACTGTATTAGCTACATCCTACAAGTGTTTATAAGCTGTGTTTTTATTTTTATTAATTTCAAAATACTTTCTAATTTCCCTTTTGATTTGTTTTAATTATTCATCATTTATAAATGTGTTGTTTAGTTTCCAAAAAATTTGCAATTTCCAGAGGTTTTTCTGCTATTGATTTGTAACTTAACTCCCTTATGATCAAAGAAGATTTTTTTATGTGACTTAAATAATTTTAAATTTGTTGAGACTTGTTTTATGGCCCAGATTATTGTCTGTCACGGTAAAATGTTCCAGGTATACTTGAACAGAATGCATATTCTTCTGTTGTTGGGTGGAATGTCCTATGCTGATTATATGTTATTATTTCTTATCTATCCTTGCTGATATTCTGCCTGGTAGTTCTATATCAGTTGCTGAGAGGTAGATATTATAGATCCCAACTATAATTAAAGATCACATCATTTGTTTCCTATCTCTCAGTAAATATTGTTTGTTGCTTGATGTTCAGTGTCTGAAAACTGTTGTTTCATATATTTTGTCCCTTTCTGTTAGTTCCATGTATACTTGAACAGAAAATGTATTTTTCTGTTGTTGGGTGGAATGTCCTATGCTGATTATATGTTATTATTTCTTCTCTATCTTTGCTGATATTCTGTTTAGTAGTTCTATCTGTTGCTGAGAAGGAGATACTGTAGATCCCAACTATAATTAAATATCATTTATTCCCTTTATCTCAGTAAATATTGTTTTTTGTTGCTTGATGCTTAGTGTCTGAAAACTACTGTTTCATATATTTTGTTCCTTTTTGTTAGTTGTTTCAGGAAGGGGAGTAAGCTTAGTCCCTGCTATTCCATCTTGGCCAGAAGTGGAAGTTCCACCAACATTTATTTTTAAACATGTTCAAATTTGCCTTTCATACTCATGCTACTTGAAACTGCGCTTACAGGGGTCACCAAGAACTTTTTGTTGACAAATTGAATGGATGATTTCCAGTTCTCTTATTTACGTCTTGGAAGCATTTGACTCTGTTTATAGGACTTTCATCTCAGAATAGTTTCTACCTTTGACCTTTGCAAAAATTACATATCATCTTGGTTTTTCTCCAAGCTTTCTGGCAACCTTTCTCAATCTACTTAATTATTTCATTTTCTTCTACTTGTCTCTTTAATTTCAGTATTTTAACAGATATTAATTGAACTTCTCCTGGATGCTAGATGCAGTGCCAAGTGTTACAGTGTCCTCAAACTCAGTACACATCAAACCAAAATTATCTTCCTTCACTTCTCACCCTGACCTTATTTTCCTATGTTTCTTATCTCAATAAGTGCTATCCAGTGGTCCCACCTGGAAACTTGGGAATAATCCTTCATTTTTCCCTCTCCTTTACTATGCCCACCTTACATTCACACGTGATAAGAGGGAATGATGTCTATAAAACATTACCAGGGCAAGACAATCTGAATAGAGGGAGGGGCAAACCTGACTAAACTACATATCAGTAAAAGTTCTATGTAAAGGTTTTTATCTTTTCCCCCCTTGATGGGGAGACTAAATAGTGTTTCTCACTGGAACCTGAACTCACTCTCAGAAGTCCCATTCCCATTCATTCAGTCCTCAAGTCTTTTAGGTTGTACTTATTTAATATCCTTGAAAGTGTCCACTTTCTACTGTCTCCCTGGATACCTCCTTAGTTTTGCACTAATGGCCAAGGCTACCACTCCAAACTAAACTACCATTCTCTCTTGCCTTAACTAATATAAAAGCCTCCTAAGTGATCTTCCTACTTCTACTCTTACCCTACTTTTCTTCCAATCCATTCTCAATTCGATAGCCAAAATTGTCCTTAAAAAATGAAAATCAAATCATAGCATTACCTGCTTTAAAACCTTATAGTGACTCTTCTTTGCTCTTGCTTTGTAAATAAAATCAGCACTCCATATCAGGGTCAATAAAGCCCTGCAGGATCTTGACAGTGCCTAACTCTCCAGTTTCATCTCTTGTCATTCCCAGATGGTCACCACTTTGTCTAGATAATTTCTACTCATCCTTAAGATTCCATCTCAAGTGTCACTTCTTCCATGAAGACTACTCACTCCCTGATATGGTTTGGATTTGTATCCCTGCCCATATCTCATGTCAAATTGTAATCCCCAGTGTTGGAAGTAGGACCTGATGGGAGGTGATTGGATCCTGGAGGCGGTTTCTAACGGTTTAGCACCAGCCTCCTAATGCAATCATGAGATTTGGTTGTTTAAAAGTATATAATATCTCCCCGCTTGCCTCTTCCTCCTGCTACAGCCATGTAAAATGTGCCTGCATCTCTTTTACTTTCTGCCATGATTGTTACGTTTCCTGAGACTTTCCTAGGTATGCTTCCTGTACAGCCTGTAGAAACATATGCCAATTAAATCTCTCTCTCTTTTTTTAATAAATTATCCAGTTTCAGGTATTTCTTTATAGCAGTGTGAGAACAGACTAATTGCGTAACTAAAAGGAAGGCAAGTACTAATAGCCAAGACAATGGGGAAAAGGCCCAGAAGGCATTTCAGAGCCCTCCACAGCAGCCCCTCCCATCACAGGCTCTGAGGCCTAGGAGGGAAGAACAGTTCCTTAGGACACTGCTCCTGGCATCCTGGCAGCTCCAACTCTGGCTGTGCTCAAACGGGCCCAGGTACTCGGGCTGTTGCTTCAGAGGGTGCAAATCGTAAGCTTTGGTGACTTCCATGTGGTGTTAAGCCTGCACGTCCACAGAGTGAAAGAGTTGAGACTTGGGAACCTTCACCTAGATTTCAGAAGATGTTATGGAAAAGCCAGAATGCCCCAGCAAAAGTCTACTGCAAAGGTGGAGCCTTCATGGAGAACCTCTATTCGGGCAGTACAGAGAGGAAATGTGGGGTTGGAGTCCCCTAACAGAGTCCCCACTGGGGTACTGCCTAGTGGAGCTGTGAGAAGAGGGCCAGCATCCTCCAGGCCCCAGAATGATAGATCCACCAACAACTTGTACTGTGTGCCTGGAAAAGTCACAGGCACCCAACACCAGCCCTTGAGAGCAGCTGTGGTGGCTGATCCCTGTAGAGCTACAGGGGTGGAGTTTCCAAGGCCTTGGGAGTTCACTCCTTGCATCAATGTGACCTGGATGTAAGACATGGAATCAAAGGAGATTATTTTGGAGCTTTAAGATTTAATGACTGCCCTGCTGATTTTGGACTTGCATGGGGCCTGTAATACCTTTCTTGAGGCCAGTTTCTCCCTTTTGGAAAGGGAGTATTTACCCATTTCCTATATCCCCATTGTGGAAGGGACTTGCCCCGTCTCAGGTGAGACTTTGGAATTTTGAGTTAATGCTGGTATAACTTAAGACTTTGGGGGACTGTTGTGAAGGCCTGATAGTATTTTGAAATGTGAGAAGGAAATGATATTTTGGAGGGGCTAGGAGCAGAATGATATGGCTTGGAATTTTGTCCCCACCCAAATCCCATGGTTGTTATTTCCAATGTTAGAGGTGGGGCTGGTTGGAGAGGATTGGATCATGGAGGCAGTTGCTAATTGTTTAGCACCATCCCTCTAGTGCTATCATGAGATATGGTTGTTTAAAAGGATGTAGCACCTCCCCGCTTGCTCTCTTCCTGCTCTAGCCATGTAAGATGTGCCTGTCAGGCCTCTGAGCCCAAGCCAAGCCATCGCATCCCCTGTGACTTTCACGTATATGCCCAGATGGCCTGAAGTAACCGAAGAATCACAAAAGAAGTGAAAATGCCCTGCCCCTGCCTTAACAGATGACATTCCACCACAAAAGAAGTGAAAATGGCCGGTCCTTGCCTTTAGCGGTGACATTATCTTGTGAAATTCCTTTTCCTGGCTCATGCTGGCTCAAAAAGCTCCCCCACTGAGCACCTTGTAACCCCCACTCCTGGCCGCCAGAGAACAACCCCCCTTTGACTGTAATTTTCCTTTACCTACCCGAATCCTATAAAACGGCCCCACCGTTATCTCCCTTCACTGACTCTCTTTTCAGACTCAGCCTGCCTGCACCCAGGTAATTAAAAAGCTTTATTGCTCACACAAAGCCTGTTTGGTGGTCTCTTCACATGGATGTGCATGACAGTGCCTGCCTCTCCTTTGCCTTCTGCCATGATTGTGAGTTTCCTGAGGCCTCCCCAGACATGCTTCCTGTACAACCTGTGGAAGCATGAGCCAATTAAACCACTTTTATTTATAAATTACCAAATTTCAGGTATTTCTTTATAGCAGTGCATGAACAGACTACTATACTCCTTAAAGTTGATTTTGGTGACTCTCCTCTGTGGTCTTGTAGCACCCTTGACTTACTCCTATTTCAGCACTCATCATAAATTAATTATAATTACCTGCTTAGTTATTTGCCTCTCTAGTTTGATTATGAACTCCTTGAAAGCAAGGACTCTTTTTTTTTTTTTGCTCGTGATTATATTCTCAATGGTGAACATGATTTCTAGCACATAACATTTTAGGAACATATGAATAAATGGAAATTTAGCCTACATTTTAAGAGGAGGTAGTATTTTAAGTGTGTTCCAAAACTACACCAAGATAGCCCTCAGATTCTCTTCTCTATTCCTGAGGGTGGTACAGACGAAGAAGAAAGTACTTCCTGTGGAGTGATCAGGGGAGGCTTCACAGGGAAGTGGAATTTGAGGTAGATTTTGAAAAACAGATACGACTTTAGCCAGGTGATTATGGAGAAAGCACTTTTAAACCCCAGGAACACTATGAGCAAAGACATAGAGGGAAGGTTGATTGTACATTGAATGTTTGGGGTAGAGCTAATAGTTTAGTGTTAGGAGAGAGGGTTGATACAGACGTGTAAAGGGAGACAAATATAGAAAGCTAGGTGGGGGTCCTGAGGTAGGATATTTGAATGGCGTGCTAAAGGGTATGAATTTGATTTCATGGGCTCTGAGGAGTACTTTTCTTCTGTTTATAATGCATTAAAGACTTATTAATAATGTAAAAGGATTGGACTATCTTGAAAACACAATATGTTTTATTTTTTCCCCGAGAATATATCTTAGAAATTGTATTATAAATAAAGGACTAAAAATGATTTACTTTACAAACACCATTTTTGCAGACAACATTTTGGGTGTGCATCATTTTCTTTAAATGACACGAAATTGAAATATATATTAAATTCAAAACAAATGATTTTTAAAAGTATTCATTGTTTGGACTATCCTTGCCATGGCTTGCTTTTTTGCAGAGGTAATTGACAATTAACTACACATTAAATAGGCAGACTATCAGCCTGATACATGATGTCTTGCCCCCTGCCAAACACCTTGATTTATGGTTGTAATTCTTGGAATCAAATGCAGTAATCAATGATATCAGTTGTTAGCTGTATATGAGTTAGTGGGGTGGTGATGGTGGGAGAAGATGAATCACTGGGCTATAAAGCAGAACTGAATTCTAGTCTTGCTTTGACACTGACTGTGTGATTTTGGAGGAGTCACTTCACTTCTTCGTGCTTAAATTTCTCCAACTGCAAAATAAACATTTAACTCTAACATTGTATATGATATTTTATTTGTCAACATTACTCAACCTAAACATCTTTATTTGCTGAGAGGAAAATACTCTTTCTCGCACCAATTTGTCTCTAGTGAGTTACTCCTATGATCACTTGGCCAACTTATTTGGTTCTGATTAGTAGAAACAAAACAAAAAAAATGAAATCATTTTGCTTCACACAGCACTTTATCAAAAATGGCTCAAGTCAATTCCTAAGATAGCTGATCTGCACTTGGAAGCTTTGTCCCAATCTCCTCATTCCTTCCTCCCTTCACTCACTGTATTGAGTGATCTAACCCACTACTGCAAAACACTGCTCAAATATATGTCTCTCAGTTTTGGCCTCTCTTTTGAAATTTGGATTTGAACTTCCAACTGCTTATAGAATATTTTCACTTAGATATATCCTGCAGGCACCTCAAACTCAAACTTCCAAAATGAACTCCTCATCTCCAAAAAATAACGATGACAAAATGAACAAAAACCAAATGCAGTTCTCTTATTGTTCCCTAACTCAGTGACTGGTATGAAACACGTAACTTAAAATCACCTGTGCTTCCTTTGTCTCCCTAATGCCGAATTCCTAAACCTAACAACTCTCACTTCTTTCCTCTCCTTTCATCTCCTATTGCCACTGCTCTCAAGCAGACCTCAGTCTTTTTTACTCTACTCTGTGGCAGGAGCCCCCCAAATGGCTCTACTCTTTCCACTTCTATCTGCATTTCACATTCCCATTAGAGTAATCTTTCTAAAGCATAGCTGTCATCATGTCACTCTCCCCGTCATAAACTGCCACTGTCTCCATTCTCATTGCCTACAGGATAAAACTCAAATGGTTCTGCTTGGCATCTGAAACCCTCTACAATTTGGCCTAGCCTACCCCCTCAGGCTTATGTCCTTAGGGAGGCTATGCTCTGTATTTGAAACCTATACTATTCTTTGTCACTCTTATACCTTTGTTGATGCACATATTTCCTTCTGCCTGCAATGTATTTCTATCACTCCCTGGTAAAACCTTGCTCATCCTTCAGTTGGTTGTGTGTGCTGTTTTTTGAATATTTTGTGATTCTTTATTATTAAATTTCCTTTATTGATGATATTTCCCACCAGATTGCTGCTTCTGTTTATGCAGTTCCCTGGGAGGTGCCTGTTGGGGTTTGTGCCCTCTTTACAGTGAGTAGAAGATGGATAGAGATACTTTTAATGTGTCAATGGGCAGGATATTTTAACAGTTGGCAATCAGGACATGGTCACTCCCCTTTCCTTCCAGAAGTCGTCAGCCTCTAGGGACACTATTCTGTCTCCCTGATTCAAGCACTGCTTTTACCTGAAGACAGATACCCCCATTGCTGTTGCCTGACTCACAGTGGGGATAGAGCAGGGGAATGCACAGAGGTTAGCCAGTTTGTCTACTACAATCACTTCAGTGACCCTTTTAATCACCTTGTTGGCTTCTTCTATGCCACACCCTTGTCAGATTTCATGACCTCCAAGTGTGAAGCACCCTTTGTGTAGCTTCTATCCCTTGTGAAAACATATCCTGGTACCTAATCTTTGCATGTCATAGGCTACTGTTTTCCTATTTAGTTTGATTTGTTGGTCTTCAGTTTTGCAGAGATTCCTCAGATTTTAGTCCCCTAATAATGTATCTTCTTGATTTTGAGTCTAGTATTTATCTCTCTCTCTCTTTTTCTTTTTCTCTCTCTCATTTTAGCTTTGGTGGAGAAAATGGTATGGAGTCAGAAGGTAGGAAAACTATCATGTGTATTTAGTCTGCCATTTGAAGCCAGAAATTTTAATTATCCTCCAGGTCTCTGTGCAACATGACTTACTCCATGAAGTCATTCGAATTACTCTTTCCCTTGCCATTCTTCTACCATATTCATAGAAAACAGAGAAAAAATTCATATGAGAACTGCTGAAAAGAAATATGGCATTAAATATGTATTCCCAACTAATAAGTAACTCTCAATAAAATTGAAATTATTGGATAGTTCTTAAAATGACTTAAAAAGGCTTAAAATGACTATATAAAATATACAACTATATGGGTGTGTGTGTATATATGTGTACATATGTGTGTCTGTGTGTGTATAACTGATATGGTTTGGCTGTGTCCCCACCCAAATCTCATCTTGAATTGTAGCTCCCATAATTTCCACTTGTGGAAGGGACCTGGTGGGAGATAACTGAATCATGGGGGCAGCTTCCCCCATACTGTTCTCATGGTAGTAAATAAGTCTCATGAGATCAGATGGATTTCTAAGGGGAAAACCCTTTTGCTTGGCTTTCATTCTCTCTTGCCTGCCATCATGTAAGATGTGCATTTTGCCTTCTGCCATGATGGTGTGGCCTCTCTAGCCACGTGGAACTGTGAGTACGTTAAACTTCTTTTTCTTTATAAATTTCCCAGTCTTGGGTATATCTTTATCAGGAGCATGAAAATGGACTAATAGAGTAAACTGGTATCAGGTAGTGGGCTGCTGCTGTAAAGATACCCAAAAATGTGGAAGTGACGTTGGAAATGAGTAGCAGGCAAAGGCTGGAACAGTTTGGAGGGCTCAGAAGAAGACAAGAAAATGTGGGGAAGTTTGGCACTTACTAGAGACTTGTGGAATAGTTTTGACCAAAATGCTGATAATGATATGGAAAATGAAATCCAGGCTGAGGTGGTCTCAGATGGAGATGATGAACTTCTTGGGAAGTGGGGTAAGGTGACTCTTGTTATATTTTAGCAAAGAGGCTGGTGGCATTTTGGTGGCATTTTGCCCCTGCCCTAGAGATTTGTGGAGCTTTGAACTCAAGAGAGATGATTTAGGGTATCTGGCAGAAGAAATTTCTAAGCAGCCAAGCATTCAAGAGGTGACATGAGTGCTGTTTTTTTGTTTTGTTTTGTTTTGTTTTTTGAGATGGAGTCTCGCTCTGTTACCCAGGCTGGAGTGCAGTGGTGCAGTCTGGCTCACTGCAAGCTCTGCCTCCCGGATTCACACCATTCTCCTGCCTCAGCCTCCCGAGTAGCTGGGACTACAGGCACTCGCCACCATGCCTGGCTAATTTTTGTGTTTTTTAGTAGAGACAGGGTTTCACCGTGTTAGCCAAGATGGTCTCGATCTCCTGACCTTGTGATCCGCCTGCCTTGGCTTCCCAAAGTGGTGGAATTACAGGTGTGAGCCACTGTGCCCGGCCTTTTTTTTTGAGACGGAGTCTTGCCTTTTCACCCAGGCTGGAGTGCAGTGGCACGATCTCGGCTCACTGCAAGCTCCGCTTCCTGGGTTCATGCCATTCTTTACGCCATTTTCCCGCCTCAGCCTCCCAAGTAGCTAGGACTGCTGGTGTCCACCACCACGCCCGGCTAATTTTGTTTTGGCATTTTTAGGAGAAATGGGGTTTTACCGTGTTAGCCAGGATGATCTCGATCTCCTGACTTTGTGATCTGCCCACCTTGGCCTCCCAAAGTGCTAGGATTACAGGTGTGAGCCACCACACCTGGCCACATGGGTGCTTTTAAAAGCATTCAGTTTTAAGAGGGAAACAGAACATAAAAGTTTGGAAGATTTGCAGCCTGACTATGTAAAAGAAAAGAAAACCCCATTTTCTGAAGAGAAACTCCAACTGGCTGAAGAAATTTGCATAAGTAATGAGGAGCTGAATGTTAATCCCCAAGACAATAGGAAAAATGTCTCCAGGGCATGTCAGAGGTTTTCACAGCAGCCCCTCCCATCACAGGCCAGGAGGCAAAGGAGGAAAAAAATGGTTTCATGGGCCAGGCCCAGGGCTCCCCTGCTGTGTACTTGGTGCCCTGCTCCAACTGTGACTAAAAGGAGCCAAGGTACAGCTCAGGCTGTGGCTTCAGAGGGTACAAGCCCCAAGCCTTGGCAGCTTCCACATGGTTTTGAGCCTGTGGGTGCACAAGTCAAGAATTGAGGTTTGGAAACCTCTGCCTAGATTTCAGAAGATGTATGGAAATGCCTGGATGTCCAGGCAGAAGTTTGCTGCAGTGGTAGGGCCCTCATAGGGAACCTCTGCTAGGGCACTGCAGAAGGGAAATGTGGGGTTGAAGCCCCCACACAGAGTCCCCACTGGGGCAATACCTAGCGGAGCTGTGAGAAGAGGGCCACCATCCTCCAGACCCCAGAATGGTAGATCACCAGCAGCTTGCACAGTGTGCCTGGAAAAGGTGCAGACACTCAATGCCAGCCCATGAAAGCAGCCAGGAGTGTGGCTGTACCCTGCAAAGCCACAGAGGCCAAGCTGCTTAAGACCAGGAGAAGCTACCTTTTGCATCAGTGTGACCTGGATATGAGGCATGGAGTCAAAGGAGATCATTTTGGAGCTTTAAGATTTGCCTGCCCTGCTGAATTTTGGACTTGTATGGGGCCTGTAGTCCCTTCATTCTGGCCAATTTCTCCCATTTGGAATGACTACATTTACCCAATGGCTGTACCCCCATTGTAGCTAGGAAGTAACAAACTGGATTTGAATTTACAGGCTCATAAACAAAGGGGATTTGCCTTGTCTCAGATGAGACTTTGTACTGTGGACTTTTGAGTTAATGCTGAAATGAATTAAGACTTTGGGGGACTGTTGGGAAGGCATGATTGGTTCTGAAATGTGAGAATATGAGATTTATGAGGGGCCAGGGGCCGAATGATATGGTTTGCCTGTGTCCCCACCCAAATCTCATCTTGAATTGTAGCTCCCATAATTCCCACTTATTGTGGGAGGGACTTGGTGGGAGATAATTGAATCATGGGTATAGTTTTCCCCATACTGTTCTTGTGGTAGTGAATGAGTCTCATGAGATTTGATGATTTTATAAGGGGTTTCATTTTTCACTTGGCTCTCATGCTCTCTTGTCTGTCACCATTTAAGATGTGCATTTCACTTTCTGTCATGATCGTGTGGCCTCCCCAGCCACGTGGAAATATGAGTCAATGAAACCTCTTTTTATTTTTAAATTACCCAATCTCAGGTATGTCTTTATCAGTAGAGTAAAAACGGACTAATACAATAACCAAAAGCCAAAATCATGATAAATGGTGAAACACTATTTAACTTTTAGTGGTGAAAGACTTCTATGAAAGCCAGGAAGACAGTAAGAATTAACTTTGTTCTGGAGGTTTTAGTCAGTACAATTAGATAAGCCAAAGAAGTAGGAAGTATAAAAACTGGAAAGGAGGAAGCCAAATTATCAATTTTTTACTGGTATGATTAAATACCTAGAAAACACAAGAGAATCAACTTAAAAATATAGTACATAGTAAGATAACTTAGACTTCTCAGAACAAAATTAATATATACAATTGACAAACTTTACATATCAAATATAAGCTTATATAATAAAATAATCCTTTTAGTAAGTATAAGAAAAATGGTAATGACCTAGAAATAGATTTATCAGCAATGTACAAGATCTTTTAAAAGAAAACTTGGAACACAAAGAGAGGAGGAATCTAATTGGAGACTTGAACAAATGGAAAACCTATATCATATTCTTGGGTTTGAACACTGAATATCATAAATGTGAATTTGACAATTGTAATATTATCTGAATAAGAATAACTATAGAAAACTAAAGTTCACATAGAAGATTAAACATGCAAGTATAGTGTAGAAAAACCTGGAAAAATTTATTAGTGGGGAGCTGTCCCTATCAATATTAAAATATATCATAAAATGATAGTAATTAAAACTTTACGATATTGGCACATAACAGACACACAAATCAATGCAAAAGTATTGATTAATCCAAAAATAGACCCAAATATATAGAGGAAATTTATATATAACAAAGATAATATTTCAAATCAGAGGAGAAAAGGTGGATTATTCAACAAGTGGTATGGGATCACCTGGGTAGCTATCTGGTGATGATCTGGGGTAGCCAAAAATAAGGTTGGATTCTTCCTTCTATCTATGCCAAGTGAACACAGTCACCAGCATAGGTTATATCCCCAGTAATGTTCACTGCCATAAGAGATGTCTACAATCAGAGCCATGATACATGTATTACATTTACCAGTAACTGCCATACCAACTAGCAACCATAACCACTATTCAGCTCTAATCCCAGACTCCATGCCTATCACCAACAACTATATTCATTGACAATCCCTGTCACCAGCAGCCATACCTACTGCAAGCTGCCTTGCAAGTATCCATCAGCAGTAACCACACCACTGGTTCCACCCAGCACCAACCATATTCGGTACCCCTCCTTGCTATCACCTCTTCCCTACCTTGACCTCTTTACCTTCTGGGCTGCTTTTGCTCATACACATTCCTCTGCCTATAGTGCTTCTATCCTCTTGTTTCCACCAGCCTCACTCTTTACATAAACAAGACCAGCTCACCTTTCTCTTCTCAGCTTAATCTTTAGCCCTTCAGAGTAGGCTGGGGCCCCATTTAATTTGCCCGTTGTATTTTCCTGTTACATATTTTAGTCAATCAGTGAACTAATTGTAGCCATTTATTTAAGTTCTATTAGGCTACATTTATATTTTGTTCACCACTGTATCTCTGAGAGCCTAGCACAGTTCCTAGCCTATCATTGGTGTTCAAAAAATATTTGTTGACTGACTCACTGACTGAATGAGACTGTTTATTCTTGTGCTGGTCCTTCAGGTTGATCTGATGGTACAATTGTATTGGACCTTGAGGCCTTTCTTTTCCCAGTGTCTCCCAGCCATCTGCTAAGGACTTGAAATTCTTATGATTCCCTACTTCTCTGTGTTGAAGCTTTGAGAATACTTGTGAGAATGCCAATATAGTGACCACTGATTGTTCCCAGCAAAGAGAGCTTAGACTAGATCACAAGGCTTTTGGGTTGAGAGTTAGTCCAGTTAGTTATGAGGTTATGGGAGGAGGGACCTTGGAAGAGAGATCCCTCAGCACGGGAGGGAGTGTGAGGGCAGTGCCCAAACACTTGATATGAGGGAATTGAGGAGCCAAGGTGTAGGTGGGATGGAGAGAGGCAGTGATGCCACAAGCCAGGCTCCATTTATAGCTCAGCTTGCGTTACAACCTGTGTACATTGTTTTGGTTTCTATATGAGGTTTTTTTTTTTTTTTTTTTTTTTTTTTTTTTTTTTTTGCAAAATTTGGGGCTTTTTTGTGGGGAAGACAAATCCTAACCTTTTATCAAATGACACTGTGAGATTTATAATTAGATAATAGTGGCTGTCTCTTGAGGGGACTGTCAGTTTGCAAATGATTCTCAACAGATTATGGTGGGATCAATAGGAGTTGAATAATTAAAATTCGATACTACTATGTCTCTCTCAATAACACTGTGGAGAATGATGTATGACAGATTTAATTGAATTTGTCAGACACCATGGCTACATGCATAGATCACAAGGGATATTTTTAGAGTTATGTATTTGATTTTCTGATGAGTTTTGCAATTGGGCTTTTAACATTCGAGGTTCCTCCTGAGCCCTGAGCTGCTGTGCTCTGGGAATGCTGACAAGGCCAGGGAACACTGACCTGACTTTGTGCTGAACGTCAAAAAGTTTAAACATAAAATGGCATGGTGGAGGTGGCTGCTAACTCAACGCATGGAGAAAAAGTTGATTTGGGGGAGAAAAAGGTCAGGCAAGAGAACAAAACATTTATTACCTTATAATTTTCTTTCTCATGGCATTTGGTTAGCAACTGAAGGGACAATTCTGGAGTAACCCAGGTGACTTGAGTTCTAACCTTGCTGGAGTAATGTCATCTATTTGCCTTCTCTATTTTGTAATATTATCAGGGACAAATACAACACAAGGTTTTAAAGCATTTGTAAAATGTTATGCACTGTGAGGTAATATGAATATGTTAAGTATTACATCTAATTTTTTCTAGTATTGCCTCTACTTCTTCATTCATTCCTTAATCCATTCATTCACTTATCCATTTAATCACTCATCCATCCATTAATTCAATAGACTTTTACTAAGAGTGAACTCTGCCAAGGTCCTTGTTCTTGAGGGGTATGACATCTAGTAGGGGAACAAACACGTATACAATTAAGTGCTATAAAGTGCTATACAGTGCTATAGGTATTACGGTAGAAGAATATCCTAGGTGTAGGGGCACAAATCTGGTCATGGTATGGATGTTAGGAAAGGCTTCAGAGGGAAGGTAAACATGATCTGAGTTGTGAATGTTGGGTAGGTGTTCACCAGGCAGATGGTGGTACAGGAAAGAGCATTTAAGGTGGAGGGAGCAGCATAAACAAAGGCACAGTCTAGAGTGCTTTAGGAACTCCAAGTAGTTTGGTGTGGTTGGAGAGGTGAATGTGGATAAGTTGGTGGGGATGGCTCATGAAGTGATTCATATGGCATTTGAGGGTGTTGGATCTTTATGCTAGGTGCAGTGGGGAGCCATTGAGGGGCTATAAACAAGGGAGTTGTACGGAAAAGTTTGCCTTTGAGTTAGAACCCTCTGGCATCAGCGTGGAAGGTGGATTGGAAGGGGTCAGGGCTAGAGGCAGAGTGACCAGTTAGAAGGTTATTATAATGGTTTTGAGGAGAGATGATGCAGATCTGAATTATGAATTTAAACACCAAGTGCATGACGACTTAGCAGTCATTTCAGTGGAGATACCCAAGATAGGGAAAGGTTTCTGGATAAACTCCTCTTTTGTGACAATTTATGAACTTCCCTCCAACTTTGGCTTTGTATCCAGTATTCACAATCTCAGGGACTACCATCCTTCCATTCACACAAGTCAGAAACTTACCCCTTTCTAATCCTTGACATCCAGTTGTGTAGACTGTACCTCCAAAATCTCTCTCTGTCCCTGCTGCCACCATCCAAGCTCAGGCCACTGCAATAATCCTATTATCCACTTCCAATCTGAACTCCACACTATAGCCTGGAAGGCTCAGAGAACAAGGGATGAGAGTGGTATAAGATGAGTTATAAATCATCTGAGCCCCAGTGTCCTTATAATACAGGGAAAACAAAGTAAACAAAGTTAGTTTGAGAAGTGTTTGGCAATCTCATCTGTTTGTGGCAAAAGATTGCACTCATTTTTGGTTCATTAAGCTGCCTTGAGACAGGGCAGTTCCTTTTTTCTATCAAAGGTGGTGTAGGGTAATGATTTATAGAATCTTAGTTTTGATATAGCTATTTCCCTTCCTCTTATAGGGCAGAGGTGGGCATGTCTCACCTATTTTTAAATTTCGCCAACAGATTCCTTTAACTTTTTTTAGGCCAATTCAAGTCTCCTTTCTTTGGTTTACTAACAGTTACACTCAAGCATCTGTACCATTTTTTCAGTATCTCTCATTTATGCTACCTAACTTTACTCTTTTCACAGATGTTTATGGAACTAGCACTTTAAATAGGTAGAATAGACAACTGTGCACATGATGGGACTTCACAGACTCATAAGGTGTTAGAGTTGGAAGGGGACTTAGGGATTACATGTGTCAAGCCCCTGGAAACAATGCAGTCAGACACATAGACATGGATGAAAATCCCTCTTTTACCACTCAAGCTTTGTGGTCTGAGCAAGTGATGTAACCTTTCTGAAACTAACAGTCCTTATATGTAAAATAAACATTGTACTAACTATTTGGGAGGATTGGAGGAATTATTGATGTAAATTGCCTTGAGCACAGTGTCTAGCGCATGGTAAAGAGCCTGTACATTTTAGTTTCCTTGAACTCCTTCTTTTCATTGCTTTAAAATGATACATTTAGGAAACTGAGTCTCAGAATACTGAGACTAAGAGAGAAATGTCATCATAAGGATATACTGCTAGGTGGAGTCCAGATTAGAACTCAATTCTTTGCTCTATTTGTGGTTTCCTTGCTCTATTTGTGGTTATGCTTAGAAACCCCCCTGCTGTGGTGCAGGAGCAGGTTGAGGAGGTGGTCAGGAAGACTTTGTGTTGTTGGTCCAGGAGACAGGGGCAGAGAAGAGTGAGAGGTAGACAGTAAAGCCAGCGAAGCCAGGTTTCACCTCCTTCTTAATTTTGCTAAGGATTACAATTGCTGCTCTCGTCCCAGAACACGATGTGTCTCATGGATCTTGAGTGAGTTTACTTACAATGAGTCAGCATATGGGGGTGCTGGAAACAGGGGTGTACCTGATTCCTAGAGGGGGCTTCTCGGCTGCATGTTGGATGATAAGAGAAGTCAGCTGGGAGGAGTAATCAGCACCGACGGAATAATTGAGAAATGGCTTGATTCAGAAATTCTTAGAAAAAGACACATGAATGAATCTCCAACAATTAATCTCATGCAGGACTTAGTTGTTTTAGAGTGAACCACCTTGAGGTCATTCAGATCTTTTTTTTTTATTTCAAATATGATGTCATTATGAGACTAAATTTTATTTTTTTAAAACTATTCTTCACAACTGAAAGCTACAACAAATGACAGAGGTTGCATGTTTCATATTTGAGTGCTTGTAAGGTTACTGTTCTCAAACATTTATTGTCTGTTCTGCTTATAAATACTTACTTTCATGAATACTCTGGCATCATGGCTCAGTTCCTCTTTTCTCATTATGAGTAGAGACAGGGTTATGTTAGCAAACATAATAAAAAGCACGTTGATATTGTTGACCATGAGGTTCTGAGGTCCAGGTGGAGTAGGCTCTGTTTATTTCAATTTATTTGTTCACCTACGTAAGAGATTCTGTTCCTGCCCCTCCCTGCCTCTCATCCTCCTATCTTTTACTGATGGATTATAAATTACAGTTGGCAACTTGGTGTCCTTCCTAAAGCAAGGTAATACTGTTGATTTATAATCAGTTAGATAGGATGTGTCCTTTGAATTATGTCTCTATTGGTAGGGCATGATAAGATTTCTCTGAGGCAATAATAATGTTTTTTTAAAAAAATCTTCCTAATTGAATACCCTTTATTTCTTTCTTTTGCCTGATTGCCCTGGCCAGAACTTCCAATACTACGTTGAATAGGAGTGGTGAGAGAGGGCATCCTTGTCTTATGCCGGTTTTCAAAGAGAATGCTTCTGGTTTTTGCCCATTCAGTATGATATTGGCTGTGGGTTTGTCATAAACAGCTCTTACTGCTTTGAGATACATTCCACCAATACCTAGTTTATTGAGAGTTTTTAGCATGAAGGGCTGTTCCATGTCATTTGCAGGTACATGGATGAACTGGAAACCATCATTCTCAGCAAACTAACACGAGAACAGAAAACCAAACACCGCATGTTCTCACTCATAAGTGGGAGTTGAACAATAAGAACACATGGACACAGGGAGGGGAACAACACACACCAGGGCCTGTCTGGGGGTGGGGGATTAGGGGAGGGATAGCATTAGGAGGAATACCTAATATAGATGATGGATTGATGAGTGCAGCAAACCACTATGGCACGTATATACCTATGTAACAAACCTGCACGTTCTGCACATATACCCCAGAACTTAAAATATAATTAAAAAACCACACCCTAAAAAATCTTCTTACTTAGTGTCCAGCCACAAATAACAATCATATGGTGGCCAAGGTTAGACTGCCCAGTCTGTGGTCAGTGTTAGGGGTTAAGTCTGGAGCCAGGGTTAGCTAGGTGCCAGGGGACACAGTGAATGGTTAGTTCAGGTTAATCCCCTCTTGAACGTTTTCTGTAACCCAGAAGGGTATTTACTTTTATGATCCGCCATCTACCACATTCTACTCAGAGAACACAGCCCTGAGGGAAGGGATCCCCGAGCTGGAAGGTGGAGGGCAAAGGAAGGAGAAGGGGAAGTCAGAAGCAAGTCCAGGCTGGGGTAACATGCAGGAGCGGCCACTGTGGGAAGCTCAAGGGCATCAGACCTTGCCAGATTGACTGTGCAGGAAGACAACATGGGGGCTGAGGGCCCATGAGGCAAACCTCACCTGCTTTACAACTTTGTCTTTGACACCTTCTATAGAATCCAGCACCTTGTCTGAAGGGATTTTTAAAGGAGATATTTTGGAATATGACATGTGGACTGACAGCTATGATGTTTGTTTCCTTTACCCTGGAAACCATGGGCTACCTTTGAAGTGTTAACCACCTTGAGCAATCTCTTGGCCCCACTGATAGTCAGGACCTCTGTATGTGGGGACTTCCAGTCTGGTCACGTAGGATGTTGTTTAACCTGGAGGTCTGAGCCTGCTGCCAGGCCTTTCGCATGAGAGAGTTTTTCACAGGCTGCTGGATGTACTTCTGGATGTGATAATCAGGGAAGGTAAAAGGTCTCAGAGGAAAACCCTTTTAAAGGCATTCAACTTTAGTGTCACCAGAGATGCCTAGTGCAGCTTTGTAAAAAGGACAGGAAATGCCCTGGTGTCTGCCAGGGAACATATTCTGGAAAGCAGTTGCAATGGCAGCTAGGTTAACAAGGAACTGGTGAAGAATCAGGAGTCCAAGAGGACTGTAGCTTATGAGTGAACTAAAACGGTGATTTCCAAAACCGCTTGGAGATTCCATATGGCCTAGACATGGAGATTTTAATTCATTCCATCCTAGGGGCTAGGGAATATGCACATTTAACAAATGTTTCAGGTAGCTCTGATGCCACTGGCACTCACAACTATTGCAGTGACAATACATTATTTCAGATTCTTTGAATTGGGCCTTGTGGATGCTCTGATATGAGTTGAGCTGAAACTTCTGTTGGGGTTTGTGATGAAAGGGTTGCTTTAACAGTGGAGCACTGCAATCAAATTCAAAATAGGGACAATGGCTCAGCTGTATAAAAGAATACTCCAATTCTACAAGAATCAGATGTTTGCAAGCACAGATGGATTATTGTTTTGTGTACTACAAATTAGTACTCTATGTACATTTCTGATAAGTCTTTTCTTTGTGGTAAGTTTCATAAAGGCCTCTTAATATACAATGCTTGTTTTTGCAAATTTAAGTTAATATTGAGTGAAATAATAAAAATCTGCTCCTGGTACATGAGCACATACACAATACGTAATTCAGATTGACTTCCATACAACTTATCTAAATGACTAATTTTTGATGACAGTAGAATTACAGGTCATGAAGTGAGGAGTGCAAAGGGGAGAATGGTATTTGAATTGTAAAGAAAGACAGACTTCAAATAAAGGACTTTTGTGCTTGATGTAGAGATCACTACCAGCTTTTCCCCCAGGAAAATCTTTTTTCAAGTTCAAAGCATTAAAAGCCAGAAAAGAGGGAGGGAGAGCAAAGGGGTAGGGAATGAGAAACTAAGAAAGGGTTAAAGAGAATCCAAAGGACGTACTGAGTTTGAACAAGCCTTTGAGGTCCTTGGATTTCTTTTGTTTTGGTGATGTCTTGGGGACTTTGTCCACTTTCTCCATCAATGACCTCCTCTTAATGTCCAGACAAAGTTCATGGTACATAGGAAGATTTGGAAACAGAGAAACAGATGGAAGGTAGCCCAACCCCAATAAATCCTCTACAGCCCATTCTCCGTCAGCATCCTAATTCTGTCCTTGTGCTACCTCTGGGGGTAGCTGCGCTCTTTGCATATAGCACATTAACTCATCTTGTTCACTACCTCCCTGCCTCTTCTCCAAGACCCATAGGTTCAATCAGCTACTTGCTCTGCCTTTGGGGGAGTGACGCTGATGTAGGCAACTGTACCTCTAATTAGCTGACAGCAAAATTAATTATATAAAATTGTGGCCCCAGAATAGGAAAGCCCAATTAAATCAAAACTAGGGAATATGGGTCCTCAAATGGCACAAAAGTGGTGGAAGGGACAGGTTGTGGGTATAGATGGTTGGGAAAGTACAAACTTCTCCCATTTCCTTGGACCTCCACAAGCTAGAAGGAATAGATAACATAAGATAAGAAGTAGAGGAAGCTGGGAAAAAAGTTCAAGGAAAATTTTGTTGTCTATCGTAATTTGCAGTCATAGATTTTTTTTTTCATAGTACAAATCATAGTGCTATTTATGACAGGATGTCTCAAACTGTAATGTATACGAGAATCGCCTGAGGATCTTGTTAGAATACAGATTATGATTCTATATGTCTAGGAAGAGGCCTAATATTCTGCATTCCATGGTATAGGTGGGGTGATTGGAGAAGGCTTTAAGGAGGAGGTGGGTCTTGAGCAGACCGTTGAATGATAAGATGAGGTTTGGCTAAATAGAGAAGCAAGCTAGGGGATGTCCTATGGTGCAGGGGTAGGAGAGGCAGTCTGAAATAAAAGCACTGAGGATGGCCTAAGCATTTTATATCCCCAGAACAAGGAGAAGTCAAATTTTGCAGGACAAAAAGCTTATTTGAGGAAGATGGTGAAGCTAGGTTTGGGTAGATAGAGTGGAACCATTTCATGGTGGGCTTTGAATGCTGGCCTGAGGAATTTGGGCTTTATGCTGGTATAAACAGAGTCAATGAAAGATTTTGAGCAGAGGAATAACATACTGAAAGATGTACCTTCAAGTGAATTCATCTTACAGCACTACATAGGATGGATCAAATGGAAGAGAACCCTGGAGGAAGGTAAAATGTCAATTGCAGTAAGATAGATGTGAGGGGATGAAGCCCTGTATCAGGATGGCAGTAGAATATTTGGGGAAAAAAAGTCATCAGATTGGGAAGCAGTAAAACTCTGTGACTGACTGAAGGTCCCCCTCCTTCAAATTACTTCATCCAGAAAGACTAAGAGGCTGTGGGGTCAAAGTTTATCTGACTAGTGCATTTCTAAAGCTCTTGTTAAACTCCTGAAAATCAGATCGTGAAGTGAGCTGGTTGCTATGACCTTGTTGGAGAACAAACTTTCTATGATATTGCCAGAGGGGCTGAAAGGTGATGCTCTAAATGGCATATAAAATTCTGAAAGGATAGGACAAATGGATGCCAATAATCCTTGTGAGATAGTAACTACTGCTGAAACACAAGATCATAGACAGACCTTGGAGAAGCTAGAAATGAAGCAAACAATTTTGATTGGATTTTGTTTACAAGGTATGTGTAATTGGAGACCATACTGACAAGATTTCAGCTATAAACACAGATTTCATCTAGAAGCCATTTGAGGACAATGCCTGATATGCTGTGGGAATAAAGGGTTAAGAGGAAGAAATAATTTTGGGCTTTGTCCTTATAGCATTTGTGAGGCCCAAGCCTGACTGGCCAGATGTTCCTCTGCCTTTTCCAATAACTGCATTGTATCCCCACAGCATGACAGTCATTCAGGGTTTGTTTCATTGTTCAGAAAAGTAAGTGACATATGCTCCTATTCCTGGGCTGTGAATTGAACACAGCACTGAAAAGTCCCTTCCTCTGTCTTAATCATTAGTTTGCAGTGGGGCCTGAAATGCCCACTGTGCAAGTCACTTTAAGGCACAGGACCCTGTGAAAAGGCAAGTATGTTAAGCCAGTAAAGATTACTTTTACTACCTCCTTATCATGGAGAGAGCCTTAAGTGAATAAGGATATAGGACAGGGAAGTTGTGATGAGGGGAAGCGAAAAGTTCTGGATGATGAGACCATGTTCGGAGAAGTCTTCTCAATATGGATGTGAGTGGCAGTAGGTAGCCAAGAGCCACTGCCTTGTACAGTAAGTGTTTCTGGATCAGCTCATGGTAGCTCCAGTCCTGAGGAGCAGCAGTTTTCAGACAGTCTTAATTGGAAGGTCTGGTGAGTGGTAGTTTTCTATTTCGCAGATGTTGGTGGCCTGTGCTGTTTAAGAGGCATCTTGCCATGCCTCAGGCTTTTGGAAAGAGAGCATCAATTCATACTACAATGATATGTTTCTGCTGGGCTGAAAAGCAACCTGCTAGATCTTACTGGGAAAAAAAATTGGACCCCAGGATTAATATATGCAGAGGACCATACCTCCCCTGGGTCCTTTTGTAGCTCTAAAAGTTGGTACTGAAGGAAAATTGAGAGCTTCTGTTGCCTGGCGCAGAGTTGGTAGTCTATATTTGTTGAATATACTAATAAATGATTGAATAAATAAATAAAATATAAATAGTCTGAAGAAAGCACTAAATTTAAAGTCATAAGGATTGAGTCCAAATTTCTAGACTGCCAGAAATTTGACTCTTGGGCCTTTGGTAAATTTGTATCTCTCTCTGGGCCTTATTTTCTTAATATATAATAAAATGGAAATAATCATACTTGTCCTGCCTCTTTTGCACAATTGTGGGAGAAGCAATATGTATATATATATATATATATATATATATATATATATATATATATATATATATATAAATCCTTTTGGAAACGAAAATCCACAGAAATGTCCTGGGATGAAAAAGGACAGCCATTTTGATGTTTGCTAAATTAAATATATCCCTGGATCTTATAATGGAGGGTCACTACTGCCAGCCTCTGGTCTAGATGCATCCTTTTACAAAGAAACCTCTGTGTTACCAACGACCCACTCTCAGACTCCTGTGTAAGCAGTGTAAGAATCAGATTTTTGTTCTTTTCTGCTGGCTTTTCTCTCCTAAGTGACAGAAAGCATTGGAAGCATTGTGGACTTCACATGAAACACTTTCAGAAGCCATCGACCAGATGTCTGTATTGTCTCCTCAGCTGCTTGTAGCCATCCCTCCAGAGATGAGAGTTATCTTATGATTTTTTTCTGTGAATCCTCAACTGTCTCTATGATGGCACTGTCCCAAGGGAGGGGGAAGGGGAGGGGAGCAGGAGGCTGCAGAAGAGTGGGACTTTCTCTCTCTTCTCCCCCACCTTGTGATTTACAAGGAGCAGTTGATTTGACTTTCAATCAGTCTCTTCTTTGTGTCATTTTCCTTTCATCTGAGGGCTTACTTCTCACCTTGGTCTCTGCTCAGTTGATCTCAAAAGAAGCTTTTTCACATTCCTTTTCTTGGACATATTGTGCAGAGTTCCTATTTAAATGGATGCTTTGTTCTCGGGGTTAGGGGAGAGAAGGTAGGATGATTTAAAAATCCTGCCAGGAGTCCTTGAGGAAGCAGGCTGGAGTCCTGTTTGCAGAAGTCAATAGGCTTGTTGTAAGCAGGCATTGTGTGTTCTAGTATAGGCGGCTGAAACAAATCAATTTCAATTTACTTGTCCAGCAAAAGGAGCCATTATTTAGAACTGAATGGCCTGAGCTCCCATAATATATTGTGAAAACTTATTGTAGTTTTTACTGAGAACTAGCTTATGATGAAATTATTTGTTTAGAAGCAAAGTGTGGATGTTTATAGAATATAAATTCTGGAGTTATTGATTAGAGGCAGTTGAAGAATGAGTCACATTTCTTTTCTAAATGTGGTGGTCGGATGATATTGATATGACGGACATTGATATCACAGTACGTTTGCTGGCTGGAAACCTGGCAGGATCTTTATTTTGACAATAAGCACAATTAACACAAGGGAAGGGCGTTTACTAGTTATGGAGATACCATAGTAAAGGCTGAAGTTCATTCACCTTTAAATAGCAAGTTGGCTCATAAATTTGGTTCCCTTATGAGTATGTCTGTCGCAGGCTCTATATTTTACGTTAGCTATAGAGCTTGGTATATTACCAGTAAATTGTTGAAATGGCCTGTAGGAGTAACATTTAAGGCTTGATTCACTGAAGTTTTACGTTTCTCTTTTTGCACAGTTTACATTTAAAAAACACAACAACCAAGATATTTGGGCTTGAAACATGATTTATGTTTCTCCCCCCCGGTTAGCTGATCACGTATTTTTCTATTTTTCAGGACTTTCTGTGCATCTTGTGTAACTTCCTATTACTACTCTTTTGGAAAATGACTACAGTCTATGTATTGAGATTTTCCATTGCCATTTCATTCCTTTGCCATTGCCATTTCCATTCCTTTGCCATCACTGTGGTCTACTAGAACTTTGGATTCTGTTCAGTTGATGTAGTTGGATAGAACACTGGGTTGAAGAATAATAACTGCTGATGACTTATCATCATTACCTCAGCTCCTAGTAATCTTGTACCATTTAGTTGCCTTTTTATCTCTCCTATTTTCTTTTATTTTGTGGTTATTTCACATTGTTTCTGGTAGTTTTTGTTTCCCTTCAGCTCTAGTAAATGTTCCTTGAGGGCTGAGTCTGTGTTAATGTTTTTGTTATCTCCCACAGGTACTAACATCTGTTGAATTAATGATTGCATTGGCTTACAAAAATATTGTAATATCTTGCATTAGTATTGCAAGTATTAAAGTTGCTGCTAAAATACATTGCATGGCCTGGCACTGTGGCTCACGCCTGTAATCCCAGCACTTTGGGAGGCCGAGGCGGGCGGATCACGAGGTCAGGAGATCGAGACCATCCTGGCTAACACGTTGAAACCCCGTCTCTACTAAAAAAATATAAAAAATTAGCTCGGCGTTGTGGCGGGCGCCTGTAGTCCCGGCTACTTGGGAGGCTGAGGCAGGAGAATAGAGTGAACCCGGGAGGCAGAGCTTGCAGTGAGCTGAGATCGTGCCACTGCACTTCAGCCTAGGCGACAGATTGAGACTCCATCTCAAAAAATAAAAATAAAATAAAATAAAATACATTCCACATGCACATAATAATAATAGTGGGCATTAATTAAATCTTTACTGTGTAGCATTCCAGAAACTTTGTATGCATTATTTGATCCTTGCAATGATACCATGACAAAATGTTATTTCTATTACCGTTTTATAAATGAAGAAACTGAGACTCAGAGATGTTAAGTCATTTGCCCAACATTACCAGCTAATAAGTGGCAGAACTGGGAACTCAGGTCTGCATACCAGCTTTTTGTGAATTTCTCATATATATATGTATATATATACACACATATATACACATATACACATATATACATATACATACATATATACACATATACATACATACATACATATATATACATATACATTTATATTTATTTATTTATTTATTTATTTTTTGAGACGGAGTCTTGTTCTGTCTCCCAGGCTGGAGTGCGGTGGTGCGATCTCGGCTCACTGCAACCTCCACCTCCCCGGTTCAAGTGATTCTCCTGCCTCAGCCTCCCAAATAGCTGGGATTATGGGCACATGCCACCATGCCTGTCTAATTTTTGTATTTTTAGTAGAGACGGGGTTTCACCATGTTGGCTAGGCTGATCTTGAACTCCTGACTTCAGGTAATCCACCTGCCTTGGCCTCCCAAAGTAAAGGGATTACAGGCATGAGTCATTGCGCCCAGCTTCCAAAAAATATTTTAAGACAACCTCCCTACCCACTTATTGTGCCACCTTCTCCCCTCACTCTACATAGGAAAAATCTTTCAACTTCTATTATGGTGAGCACACATTTTACGGGATCTATGATCTATTCTGTGACTAAGTAATGATTATTACAACAATGCAATAAGCCAAAGGATGAAGATAGGCCTCAAATAAATATGTACTATGTAGATCTGTTTATTTACTTCTTTGGAACAATCAAGCTCCAAAATATTATATATTATTGAGCTCTGAGAGTGTCAGTTTAGAGGTTATCAGAAATCTTCCACAAGTGATGAACAAATTGGCCAACAAAGCTGAATTTTCCAAAATGAAAAATCTGTCTCCAAGAGTCTGCAATTTTGAAAGGATTAGGGATAGGTGACCTGGCAGAAATGTTCCTGCCAAGAAGGCTGTACAATTTGTATCATTTGCTTCTAGAAACAATCACCTCTAGAATTGTATTAAATAGTGTATGTTTTTTTAAAGCTGTATTGAGTTGTAACTCACATACCATATTATTCATCCATTTAATGAACACAATTTAATGTTTTCAGTATATTCACAGGGTTTTGCAACTATCAGCACAATCTACTTTTAGAACATTTTTATACTCCCACAAAGAAACCCTGTGCCCTTTTAGATTCTCTCTCTATTCCCCTATAGACCCTACTCCCCAGCTCAAGACAATCATGAATCTACCTTCTGTCTCTATAAATTTGCTTATTCTGAACATTTCATATTAAAAGAATGATTCAGTATGTGATCATCTGTCATTAGTTTCTACCATTTACCATGCTTTCAGTTTCCTCTGTTTTACAGTATGTTTCATATTTCATTCTTTTTTATTGCTGAATAACATTTCCATTCTGTGGATGGATTGTCACTTAACTTTCTGGATGATGTCTTTTGAAGCACAAAAATTTTAATTTCTATAAAGTCAAATTTTTTGTTTATTATGATTTTGCTGTCATAGCTAACATTTCATTGCCAAATTTAAGGTAATGAAGGTTTATCCCTGTGTTTTCTCTGAGAGTTTCATGGGGCTTGCTCTTATAGTTCAGTCATAGATCAAGTTTGACTTAATTTTTGTATATGGTGTAAAGTAGATGTCTAATTTCATTTTTTTTTTTTGGCATGTGGATATCCAGCTATTCCAGCATTATTATTTAAGAGGCTACCTTTTCCCCATTTATTGTCTTGGTAACCTTGAATAAAGTTAACCACAAATGTAAGGGTTTATTTCTGGACTTTCAGTTCTATTCCATTGATTTATATGTTTATCTTTATGTCAGTACCACGCTGTTTTGATTACTGTAGGTTTGTAATAAAATTTGAAATTAGGAACTCTGAGTCCTGAAACTTTGTTTTTCTTTTTCTAGATTTCTTTTTTTTTTCTTCTGTATTTTGCCCCTTGCATTTCAAAATGAATGTTAGGATAACTATGTCCATTTCTGCAAAGAGTAAAGTGGTCTTTTGATATATATTGCATTCAAAAATATTAAGCCTTCTGATCCATGAACATGATGCTATTATTTATTATGCCATTTTTTTTTTAAGTTTCTACACACAGGCCAGGCATGGTGGCTCACACCTGCAATCCTAGCACTTTGCGAGGCTGAGGTGGGAAGATCACTTGAGCCCAGGAGTTTGAAACCAGCCTGGGCAACATGATGAGACCCTATCTCTACAATTTTTTTTTTTTTTAGATTAGCTGGGCATGGTGATGTGTATCTGTAGTCCCAGCTACTTGGAAGGGCTGAGGTGGGAGGATCACTTGAGCTCAGCAGATCAAGAGTACAGTGAGCTGTGATCTTACCCCTGCCCTCCAGCTTAGGCAGCAGAGTGAGACCCTGTCTCAAAAAAAAAAAAAATTCTACACACAGCATTGATTTGTGATGCTATTATAATTGGAAATGTTTTCTTTTTAAAGTATTTAAATGGACAGATAAAATTATATGTATTGTGTACATCATGATATTTTGGAGTATACACACACACATTGTGGAATGACTAAATCTAGCTAATTAAAAAATGCATTACATCATATAGTTATTATTTTTGTGGTGAGAACACTTTATACTCACTCTCGTAGCATTTTTAATAATACAACATATTGTTATTTGTTGTAGTCACTATATTGTGTAGTAGATGTCTTGAACTTATTCTTCCTATCTAGCTGAAATTTTCTATATTGTGTCCAACATCTTCATTCCCCTCCCTTCACACCCACACACAACCACTTCAGCCCCTAGTATCTATCTCTCTGCTTCTAGAAGATGGACTCTCTTTTAGATTCCACATATGAATAAGATAATGTGGTATTCGTCTTTCTGTTCCTGGTTTATTTTACTCAACATAGTGTGCTCCGTGTTTATCTGTGTTGTTGCAAATGACAATATCTTCTCCATTCTATGACAATAATATTCCATTGTGCATATAAGTCACATTTTCTGTATCCATTCATTCATTGATAAAATAGATATGTTTGTGGGAGAATAAAGGGTCCAGGGCTTCCTATCCCATCATCTTGCTAATGATATCCCAAGGCAATTTGGATTTAATAATAACATTTATTTTAATTTTAATTAAGGATGACCTTTGGGGATATGCATTTGTGATACAATACAGCAGAGTTTTTGTGGGACTTTATAGGTGAAAAAGGTATTCTTGCCTTTCTTTCCTGGTTACCTGAGGTCACACATATCATTTAGGGCCTTTTTGGTTATTTGGCCAAGGTTATTGAGCCCTAATGGTTTTTAAATATTTGTATGTATTTGAGAACACATCAGAAATTGGGGACCCAATCCCTGCATTTGAGGGCAGAGTAATATGGAAAGAATATTCATTTCAGATACTTATTCACTATAATTTATTATCCCTGTCTCTCAAATGAGAATATTGAGATCAAGGGAAGTAAAGCGACTTCTGCAAGGTTGTGTAAAAGTTTTTTGAGAAAGATAAAGCTAAAACGCAAGTCTCTTATGTGGATAGTCATATAGCCACACTTAACTGCAAGGGAGTTTAGGAAACAGTCTCTATGTGCTCAGAAAAAAAAAGTAGAGAACAGGTTATGGTGGGCAGCTGGTAACATCTTACATACTCTGATAGTTCATGTTAGAAAAGCAAGATGGAAGACATATGGAGGCAGTAGATAAAGGAAGAAGAAAAGAGGGCTTGATGAAGTAGTCCAGTGTTCTCATACTTTCTGTGAGTGTATGCATACAATAATAGCGTTATTCATTCAGGCACTGAGTTAGTGCCTTCTTTGAATTATCATATCTAATGCTTACAACTTTCTGAGATAGTTACCATCATCACCACCATAAACATGAGGAAAGTAAGGCCCAAAGAGGTAGGCTGCTTATTCATATTTACAGTTAGTAGAAAATAATAAAGGATGATTATGAAGCCAAACCTGTCCAACTCCAATCATTCGGTGGTATTGTATTTTTCTGGATTTGGGTTATAATGCAGGAATGTATTATTTCTATTTGGGAAGATTAGAGAAAATTTTATAGAGGAGGTCAGGATTTGAGCTGAGCCTTGAAGAATGAATGGGGTTGAATTTTAAATAATGTTGAGGAGCAGGGAATTCCAAGAAGAGGCCTCATGAGCAAAAAATTGGAAGCGAAGGTATGTTCAAGAGATAAGGGGTACAGTGAAGAAGTTTCACAAGAGAAAAGTGAAGATGACCCTGGGAAAGAGTGAGAAGATTTAAATGTTAGACTAAGGACTATGAACTTGATCTTATAGATAGTGGAGATGAATGAAGTACTTTGAGCAGGTGAGTGTCAACATCATGTTAGTTTTACATATACATAAAAAGCTAGGTGTAATTTAAGGGATGTTGGAAAGCCCTTGCGGCCCTATTTCCTCACCACTTATAACTTTCTTATTCGAGTATCATATTACTGAAATTCCGCTATTAGAGATTTCTTTCTTAAGGTTAGACTCTCTGTTCTCTTTTAAAATGGAAACATCCCTGCAAAGACTAACACGTTGTCATTAAGATTTCAACATGAAGGTTTCATTAGTTCTTTTCATTCCCTCAGAGCAGAGGTTACCCCAAGAGTATAGAGTGCCTGAGTGAGAAGGGGAAAAGGTACTCTGGAAGAAGAAAGAAGAGGGAGATGCTTGCCAAGAAGCCTCTGCCTGCTTCTGGCTTCGAGTTTGAGCCAGCGCTCAACTCCAGACATTTGAAGTACTAACCAGTTAGATGCCTGCACCTTCTATTGAAGAGGGTATAGACTAAGAGATGTATTTTTCTTTCTGCACAACGATTTCACTTGAAAATAAGTCACTATCCATTGTAAGAATCCAAATCCCGACACTGGCCTAGTCTAATTCTCTCTCTAAATCAGGTCTTGATGTATTGGCTATGAAATAGTCATAGAAATAAGGATCATGTGTTGGTGTGAGTATAGACATGCATATATATGTAATCATTATTTCTGTGGCCATATTTGTGTGGCCATATGTGTATATCTTTTTGTATTATAAAGGTCTAATTATTTAGCTTTCAGTTTTGCTACTAAGTTAGTAGAGAGCTTCTCTTGATTATCTTTCGAAAGGAAAAAGCCCCTCTGCTGAGAGAGGTCTGTTTTAGCTTAGAGAGCTTATGGCAGTAGGCAGAAAGGAAAAGAGTAACTGGGCATGGGATTGTGAGAGTTAATATGAGGTGTGTGGAAGGAATGTCCTCAGATGCCTCAATCACAAGTGGGTAGACTACACTGGGAGAGAAGGGGAGGTAGAGTAATAAAGGGCAATCAGGCGGAGGATTGAACTCTGACACATATCTTCAGGACTTCAGGACTCTAGTACTGGGAAATGGGGATTTTACAGATCACGGACAGTACCAGCCCCTAAAAACTCTGCATGGTTCCACATGAAAGCCACTTTCTGTGACAGAACTTTTGAGTGTATCTCTTGAGTAGTAAACTTTAGTAGCAGTCTGAGTTGATTTTTTTCTCAAATAAAATGTTGTTCTGTGTGTGTGTGTGTGTGTGTGTGTGTGTGTGTGTGTGAGAGAGAGAGAGAGAGAGAGAGAGAAAGAAAGAGAGAGAGAAAATGAGATACTGAAAACATGTGTGTGATCAGGGAGAGCTGCAGGGCCAGGTTTGCTTTGCTAAAACAAGTTCCCAAAAGATAACTGTCACTGAACGTGTTAGCTGACAGGATTGAGAGAATGATACCAAAGTCATGTGTACTCAAAAACCTGTTCTACAGGCATGGTCTGGGCAAATGTTACCTGGGTCTATAACAACTTCAGTTGGAGACACTCCCCCTTTCTTGTCCCCCTGACAAGGCAGAGATTATCATTGCTGAAGGAAGGGTAGGGCTGTTTCACAGGCTGGGTGCAGTAGATGAAGTGAGTTGTAGTGTGGTGTATTAGTCCATTTTCATGCTGCTGATAAAGACATATCCAAGACTGGGAAATTTACAAAAGAAAGAGGTTTAATTGAACTTGCAGTTTCTTGTGGCTGGAGAAGCCTCCCAATCATGGTGGAAGGCAAGGAGGAGCAAGTTACATCTTACATGGATGGCAGCAGGCAAAGAGAGAACTTGTGCAGGGAAACCCCCATTTTAAAAACCATCAGATCTCATGAGATTTATTCACTGTCACTAGAACAGCATGGGAAAGACCTACCCCATGATTCAAATACCTCCCACCAGGTTCCTCCCACAACACATGGGAATTCAAGATGACATTTGGGTGCGGACACAGCCAAACCATATCATGTGGGAAGAAGAGATAGAAAGATATCTGAGAACATACCCATAAAATTCTGGAAGAAGGGGAAGCTTAAGAATCCTGTGGCTTTTCTTTACCCAATGTTACCAGTGACCTGACAAGCTTTTTTTTTTTTTTTTTTTTTTCAAGCTTCAGGCTAACTAGTCTCAACTTGAGTTCAAATCGTCCCAGGCTGGGAATTCTTTCTCAAGTCTTAGGTCCCTGAGTCCTAATTATGACTTTTCTGTGCCATATAGAGGTCTCCAGAACAGCTTGGGGCCTAAAAATAGTAACATAGTTACTGGAATAACATATACCCTTGTGGAACTTGGGAAGTGGAGAAGGAAGTGACAATGAAATATAAATCTTTTGGGGAATTGTTTGCCGGAAACAGAATGTCATGAATTGCATTCATTCAACATGCTTTTATTACAGTGTGTCCAAATGTATGCTTTATACTGGGTTTGTGGGGTGTCCTTTATTTCCCAATCCATTCTTCACACAACTGCCAGAATGCTCTAGAACATAAATCATATTATAGCACATCCTACATAGAACCAGTCTTCCTAATATGGCATTTAAAGTCTTTCTTGGTTTTGCCCCTGCCTATTTCTCCATCCTCTTTTTCAACATGTTATGTCTCTTATGCGGCTTGTAGATCTTCACCCATACTATTCTATTTCATTTGTACATATCTGTCTTTATTCATAATGTCCCCTCTGCTTGGGATAGCCTTCCCAACTAGCTCTGTTTTTTCAAGTTTCAGCTCAGGTTATATCTCCTTCAATAATATTCTCTTAACTCCCAGGTCCCTCCTCTCTGCTCCAGTAACACCATAAATTTTCCTCTTTAAAAAACACTTAACCATATAATATTCAAATGATTTCATCATCATTTCAGGAGAAGTTAGTAAATGCTGACTGGGCCTAGTGGTAATGAATAACTTGGTACACTTTGGAGGGGCCCTAGGAAGCTAAAAAACTTGGATTTATTATTTTATTAACCACTTACCACTGTATATCAAAAGAACAAATGTAGTGATTCTTAATCTAAACGTTGGGACTAAAGTGGCAGTGGCTAGCTAGAGTTTGCTAATTCAGAATTAGTATCTGTGAATTTGAAAGTCCCTGTGCAGAGGGTGGGGGAAGAAAAGATATTTCTGCTTTTTATTTTTTTATTTTTTTTTTTGTTAGATATGCTAGACCCAATTCCTTCGTGTGACCTGAGAAGATGGCATGGAATGCTTGTGCAAGTACCAAATGGCTGATTTGTTCACTGCTATTAAATTGCATGGCCTGTAAAGGCCATTTATTTGCTTTGCCTTTCTTGCCACATAGATTTGTAACATTAGATCTAAGAGGAAAAAGGTCTGTTTGCCTTAGATTTTGGCTGTGTCCCAGGGAGGCAAAGTTTTATGCAGCCTTTCAACCAGCAGTATGAAGGCTTATTAGATGTAAAAAAAAAATGCATTTGCTATTCTTTCAGGGCAGTTAATGGAGTTACTACATATAAAATCTCGATATTTTCTGTTTCCCAGAAAAAATTATACATAAGTATGCAAGCATTATAGATATGCCATTAATAGTTTATACTAACACACAACCCATGTTCAATTCACTTCAAACATTTAGTGTTTACTGTGTTCTAGTTATATGTTAGGAATTCAGGAATTCCTGAATTCCTAGAAATTTGAGACAAAGTCTCCATTACCAGAAAATCTTCACAGTATGATAAATGCAATAAAAAGAGAAAATATATAAGCTACAGAATGAGCACAGAGGAAGCGTAAGTGAACTTTGTTTAGAAGGTCAGGGAAGACTTCTCTGAAGAGGGAGCTTCCGGCTGTTCTTCATGAATGAATGAGTATTCACTAGATAGACATAAGGCAGAAGGAGGGAGAGGTAATTTACGTAGCGGGAACAGCTTATACAAAGGCAAGGAGAAACAGCAAGGCTTGTTCCAGGAACTATGCATGATTCAGAACTGCTAAAGCATGAAATGTTAAGGCTTGGATTGTGCAGGCAGGAGGCCAATTATGAAGTACCTCATACACTTTATTTTGTACATGGTAAGGAGCCAGTGATGGGATTTAAGTAAGAGAGTTATATAAACCGATTTACATTAATTTATTCATTCAGGGTGTCAGTTAATGTGAATTGATTGAGTCACTACTATGTGCCAGGCCCTCTGTCAGGCACTGTGGGTATGGTCTTTCTCTTGATGGAGTTTAAGGTCAAGTGGGGAAAAACAGATATGGTAAAAACAAATAGAAAAATGATGAGTGCACTGAAGAAGAACAGAATGTAAAGGGAGCTAATCTACTTTAGAGGTGTGGGGATGGGGAATAAGTAACAAAATATAGGTAGACATTAGCTAGGCAAATGGGGAAGGGGAGAACATCCCAAAGACTGAGGGAGGGAGATACAAAAAATGCCTGAGGGAAAAACTAACAAGCTATTTCAGGGTAAATGTAAGAACACCAGGGTGGCTGAACTATGAAAGGCCATAGGAAAAGAGTAACAGATGAGGATAGGTTGGTTGGTTAGTCTTTGATTGTTTTGATTTTATTATTATTATTATTATTATTATTATTTGAGACGGAGTTTCACTCTTGATGCTCTGCTGGAGTGCAATGGTGCGACCTTGGCTCACTGTAAACTCCGCCTCCTGGATTCAAGCAATTCTCCTGCCTCAGCCTCCAGAGTAGCTAGGATTACAGGCATGTGCCACCACACCTGGCTAATTTTGTATTTTTAGTAGAGATGGGGTTTCTCCATGTTGGCCAGGCTGGTCTCGAACTCCCGACCTCAGGTGATCTGCCCACCTCGGCCTCCCAAAGTGCTGGGATTATAGGCGTGAGCCACCGCACCCATCCTGTTTTGATTTCATTAGATTGAAGAATGTTTCTAGCAGCAGAATAGGGAGTGCATTTTGGAAGGGAAAAGTGGAAGTGCGAAGAAGGAGTATTGTAGCAATCCAAGGGAGATGTGACGAGGTCCTGATTAAGGGCAATGGCAGTGGGAATGCTGAAGAGAGAACGGACGGATAAGCTGTTTAGGTGGTAATATCAATACGACTTAATAACTGATTAGATCTGAGGGCTAACAAAGAGGGAAGATTGGAGAATAACGTAGTTTTCTGGCTTAGTAAGTGAGAAAATGTGGGCCACCAACCAAAATAAGAAATATAGTAGGTTATTTCAACTCTGGCATGGATTCCAGTTGCTGATTGTTTGACTTTGAACTTCTGGCCTCACTCTACTGGTCAGTACTGGTGCCCTCTATCAAAAAACAATGTATTTTAATTAAATTAAAATAGCATGTGAGTATAGTAAAACAATTAAAACAGTATAGAAATGCATAAAAGAAAACTAAAAATTTCCCCCCTCATCCACCCTAGTCAATTTCCCCATAGGTAAACTCTGTTAGTAATTTCTTCTAGAAAAATATTGTTTGCACTTACCAGCGTATATATGTAGTCTTTGTAAATTTACATACACAGAATCTTACAAACTGTTTTGCACCTTGCTTTTTAAATTTTAATATATTGTGGAACTCATTCTATAACAGAACACACCTCATTCTGTTTAATGACTGCGTAATACAATGTTCCTTTATGGATGTAGCCTACTTTAATTAACCATTCTCTTATTGAGAGATTTAGATAGTTTTCAGTTTTTCACTGTTATTTATGCGTTAAGTAGATATCTGTTGAGGGACTACTCTGTGCCAAATGTAATCCTTGCCTCTATGGAGTAAATAGTCTGGTGGGGAAGATAGTCATTAATTAAATTACAGAAATGTTGAATTGCAACTGTGACACATGCTCCAAAGGTGCTTTAAGAACCTGTAGTAAAGTATTTGACTTAGTCAGGGAGCCCCTAAAGGGCTCTCCTGAGGAATTCATGCTTGAGCTGACTGTTGAAAGATGAGTAGGAGATAACAAAGAGGAGTAAAGAGCATTCTAAGCAGCATACAAAGAATAGATGCACTGGTCATTAGAGAAATGCAAATCAAAACCACAGTGAGATACCATTTCACGCTAGTTAGAATGACAATCATTAAAAAGTCAGGAAACAACAGATGCTGGAGAGGTTGTGGAGAAATAGAAATGCTTCTACACTGTTGGTGGGAGTGTAAATTAGTTCAACCATTGTGGAAGACACTGTGGCAATTCCTCAAGGATCTAGAACCAGAAATACCATTTGACCCAGCAATCCCATTACTGAGTATATACCCAAAGGATTATAACTCATTCTAATATAAAGACACATGCACATGTACATTTATTGCAGCACTATTCACAATAGAAAAGACTTGTAACCAACCTGAATGCTCATCAATGATAGACTGGATAGAGAAAATGTGGCACATATACATTATGGAATACTATGCAGCCATAAAAAAGGATAAGTTCATGTCCCTTGCAGGGACATGGATGAAGCTGGAAACCATCATTCTCAGCAAACTAACACAGGAACAGAAAACCAAACATCGCATGTTCTCACTCTTAAGTGGGAGTTGAACAATGAGAACACATGGACACAGGGAGGGGAACATCACACACTGAGGCCTGATGGAAGGTGGAGCGCTAGGGGAAGGATAGCATTAGGAGAAATACCTAATGTAGATGACGGGTTGATGGGTGCAGCAAATCACCATGGCACGTGTATACCTATGTAACAAGCCTGTACATTCTGCACATGTACCCCAGAACTTAAAGTATAATAAAAAAAAGAATAGATGCATTTTAAACTTCAGTATACAGTAGGAAATCCTTGTTTACCAAATATTTATCTGAGTCTCTAGAGTTAGTAAAAAAATAAAAATAAATATTTTATGGAGGAGCAAAAGGTATTAAATGATATGGTTTGGCTCTGTGTCCCCACCCAAATCTCATCTAAAATTATAGTCCCTATGTGTCCAGGGAGGGACCTAGTGGGAGGTGATCAGATCACAGGGTCTGATTTCCCCATTCTGTTCTTATGATATTGAATTCTCACGAGATCTGATAGTTTAAAGGTGTGTGGCAGTTTCGCCTTCTCTCTCTCTCTCTCCTGCCACCATGTGAAGAAGGTCTTTCCTACCCCTTTAACTTCTGTCATGATTGTAAGTTTCCTGAGTACTCTCCAGCCATGCAGAACTGAGTAAATTAAATTTTTTTTTCTTCATAAATTACCCAGTCTTAGGTAGTTCTTTATAACAGTGTGAAAATGGACGAATACACTAAAACACAACAATATTCTTTGGTGAATTGGGCATTTAGGAAATTTTTTCCCCACTCAGCCATCTCTACTTAACACCGGAGTCTATCTTTGCTCAACACATAAATGTCTTTGTCAGTCTCTACAATAGAAAGAGAGTGCAAATCAATGGCAAAGTGAAATTTTAAATATTGTAAAAGACACAAGACTTAATGAAGTTGATGAAAGTGAGGGAGATTTGCTTGAATCCCACAAAGCCATTGACAGGTGAGACTCGGCAGAGTTACCTCTTGAGAGACAGAACAAACCCATACATATAGTGACAAGATGGCTAGGATGAAAGAGAATGATTGGAATATCAGGAAGTATGAGAGGTCCTTGGGAAAACTGATGAAGCCCTTTGATATTTTGTAAAACTTACTCTTTATGATCCTGCTATAAAATAATGAGAAGGATGCCTTCTTGTACTATTATGCAATTTCATCAGAAAAGGCATACCAAAAAAACCCCACAACCAATATTTGATTTATGTATTGCTCAAAGAATGTGCTTGTAGTTTCATTGAAACTTTTTAAAAATTATAAGATAAGACACCTCTTCGGAGGTTTAAATTTTTAAAAAAAAATTTCAATTAAACATTCAAAAAATTAATGATTATATTGTGGTTCCTGTTTTAAGTAGATTTCCTTTAAGTGACCCCTTTTCCAGTAGCGGTTATTTCTGGATACATGGACTGCCTCTATTGCCCAATTATCTTCCCCAAAGGTGGCATCAATTTGCATTTTCACCAACAGTGTATGAGAGCGCCTGTTACTCATCTTGGTGAGCTTTTGAATTATTGACAATCAGGTGGGTGAATAAGACATCTTCACTGCTGTTTTTATTTGCATTTCATTAATCATGAATAAGGTCGAACATCTTTTCGTGTGTTTAATGGCCATTGTATTTCTTTTTCTGATAACTGCCTGTTGCTCTTCTTTGCCTGTGTTTTGTGGTGGTGGGGGATTGTTCATCCTTTTGTCACTGATTTGTACAAGCTTATTGTAAACAACAAACATAGTCATTTGTCTGTCATATATGCTGCAAACACTTTGTCAATGTGTCTTTTGTCTTTGTTTCTGACATTTTCAGTATTTGTAGTATGTGCAGTTTACATTTGGATTCTGATATTTGTATTTTGTTTAGGAATTGCTTTCAAATCAAGTATATAAGTTAATCCCTTTATGTTTTCATCTAGCATCTTTTTTACTGTTAAAACCTTTTATCCATTGAGGATTTATTTTGGTATAATAAATGAGGAATGAATTCAGCTTTTCTGTAAAACAGTCACAAGTCCAAAGATCATCAAGTGAATCATTCATATTTTCTTTGCTGATATGAAATGCTACCTTTGTCATATATTAAATTTCCATACGTACAGCAGTCTAATTCTGAACTCTATTGCGTTCTGTTGGTCCACTTATTTCTTCTCTATTATCAAACTCTTTTAGTCTTTGCAGGTTCACAGTGCTCTTAATTCTCCTCCCTTATGTTTCTTTTTCAGACATTTTCTAGCTATTCTTGCTTATTTTCTGTCTACCTTGTCTGTTACAGATGATAGAATTGTGTTAAGATCAACTCCTACTACTGTGTTTTTGAAGATTTCTCATTGCATTTTATGCAGTTTATGTGCTATATATTCTGATTCTGTTATTTGGTGTATGAATATTTATGGCAGTTATATCCTCATTGTGGATGGTGTCCTTTATCAAAGCCCCTTTCCCCCCTTGAATTCAATCTTCTCTGATATTAATATCATGACCTCTGGTTTCTTTTTTCATCATTTTTATGTTATATAATATGTTTTATAGTTCAGTCATGCTGTTTTGGTTCACAGCTTTTTGTTTTTCTTTTTACCTCTGTAATCTCCCTTTTCATCTTATTCTTCTCATTCCATTGTTTTATCATTTGTCTTTGATGTCTTGTCTCAATGACTCCGTGTTCTCTTGAAATTTTTCTTTTCCTTATCAAGGAATGTTAATTTCAAGTGTGGATTCAGTGTCTGTGTTCCCATGTCTTCCTACTCTCCCTTGCTTTCTCCCACTCTCTTGCTCATTCCTGTAGTATTTTTGCAAAGCTGTCATTCTATAGTCTTTTTCAAATCTGTCATTCTATATCTTTTTATTGTACTCATGTTTAAATTAAAGAATTATCTGAGAAATTCTAAATATAGTGGGATAAATTTCTCTTCACTCCCTTGGCATTTTGTACCTCCTTAAGAGCTTCAGTTTGAATGCTGGGCGTTGGGTGTTCTAGCCACATTCTGCTGCCCAAGGGTAGTTACAATCTGTGGATTTCTGATTTCCTGTCATAATTTCCTTAAAATGACTGAAACAAGATTCATCCCACTTGGTTCAATTATTATCCTTACTAGGATTCTTATTAGGATCACAATCAGTTTGAGGAAACTTTTAAAAAGTACCAAGGCTTGGCCCTCACCATCTAAAGACTCTGATTCATGTGATCTGGCTTGAGGCTCAGGAATTGGCATGTTTCAGCAGCACCCCATGTGGTAACTCTAATACAAAGTTAGGACTGGGAACCACTGACCCAAATAGTGACACCACCTATTACACATAGAGTATCTTAGGCTTCAGTTGTTCAAAATGAAGTCCTCGAACCTTTCTTTCTAACAAATACACTTAATATCAGAAATCAACTTTTCCCATTTTATCCACGCATCCTAGAGAGTAGAGGAAAAAAAAAAAAAAAAACACTGTAAAACCTTTGGGTTTTTGCCACAGTACTATTATCCTGTATGCTTGAAGGGAGAATTCAGCAGCACATGGCCATGAGCTTCTTCTTTCTGAGCCCTTTACTTCTTTAAATAATTTTATCTTATTTAATTCATTGTTTTTTACTATCTTGTCTACTCTCAGTTATTGCTAAAGAAAATTATCTATTGATGATTATAATTGTTATGTCTTCTTATAGCAGAATATGCCCAAATCTGCAAAAAACAAAATGAAGTTTCACTGACTTCTGGTCTTTGCTGAGATATTGAGGTTGATAATGAGTGGCTTCTCTTCTTGTGAGACATTTTCCAAATCTTGTCCTTTCAATCTAGTTTCAAAACTTTAAAAATCCACTTACATTATTTCCACTTTACTAATTCATAGGAGACAGGGGCTTGATGAGAGCTATATCAATGAAAACTCTGTTTCTCATTTTCTTTACTACGACTTTTCAAAGATTGTAGTGTATGAACTTTTGCGTGTTTGCTGCTTAATTTTCCATATTTTATGTTTATTATTATTCTTTTTGTTAAATTTGGGGAGTGTATTTTGTGTGAACTAGCTTCACTCTACCCTCTTACCCTTAAAGCTCATCTGTGTCGTCTTTATTTATCAGCTTCATTTGTATTCATAAAATGCTGTAATTATTGGTTCTGTGTCTCCCCCAATCCCCCCTGGTCTAGGGTGTCCAAAGGCTTATATTTTCTAAACTGTGATGTGGTTTAGAGTATTTACTCCAATATTAGGATGGCCTTGTTTTTGAGAATTAGCCACAAGAAATTAACAGTATAGGCCGGGTGCAGTGGCTCATGCCCATAATCCCAGCACTTTGGGAGGTCGAGGTGGCGGATCACCTGAGGTCAGGAGTTCTAGACCAGGCTGGCCAACATGGCGAAACACTGTCTCTACTAAAAATACAAAAACTAGCCAGGCGTGGTGGCACACGCCTGTAGTCCCAGCCACTTGGGAGGCTGAGGCAGGAGAATTGCTGGAACCTGGGAGGTAGAGGTGGCAGTGAGTGGAGATAGCACCATTGCACTCCAGCCTGGGCAACAGAGCAAAACTCTGTCTAGAAAGAAAAGAAAAAGAGAAAGAAATTAACAGTTTAGGCAGTTCAACTTGTTTTTCTGTTGCAAAACATAGAAATATTCTATTGTCATATTTTCTACCAGGGTATAAGGCACAAAAATACTTCAGGCAACTTTTTAGAATAAAACAAATCTCAAAGGTATGACTTGGGAAAATGTAGTAATTCAACTGACATTTCAGAAAAGTTTAGTTCAGATCTGCCCACAGAGGAGTTAGGAAAGGCTACCTCTATCCCTTAAAAGAATTTGCAGATGTGTATTCTTCTCTGGATGATATTGAGCAGTGATGTTCATTTGGCCTCAAGGTTAGTGTTTGTTGGTATAAATGGCCAAAAGAAAGTTGCATCGGATGTTTTGTCTGCTTATTCCTTCAACAGATTTTGATTAGGTGCCTTCTATATGCTAGGCTCTGTTCTAGATACTAGAAATATAGCATTTGTATCAAAGAAAAACATCCCCTGCTCTTCTAGAGCTTATATTTTAGTAAGAGAGATAACAGAAACAGACAAAAGAAAGACCATATTTTTATCAGGTACTGATAAGTGCTAGGGGACAGATAAAGGTGATTAAAGGGATAGACTGATGAAGTGGTATTGGGGGCTACCTTAGGTAAAATGGTCCAGATAGTCTCTCTGCTTAGGTAACATTTAAGCGAGCTTCTTTAGGTGTCTATGGTGGTATGTGAGTGGAAGTGAAAAAATAGTCACATAAGATGCACTATGAAGAAGGTAATCTACAGTTACATAATTTTTGTGAGCTACTGAATGCTATATTTTTATCTCAGAGATTCTAAAGGAAGATTAATATATAGTAAAGGCTCTTGGAAGTTCTACAGAAAAGAAACTAGTTAACTTTGTATACCCTAGTGTTTTTCAAATATATTCAATGACATTTGTGTGTAATTCATACCACGGGGAAGGAGGTGTAAGTTTTGGGATATGCTGGAAAAATGTGATAGGATAGCCACAATGTCTCAAATACAGAGAAGTCCCTCTTGAACTGAAGCCCAATTATTTAGAACCCACAAGTATGAAAATGTCTGTGCTGAATCTTCCCCTTTCCACCACCCTGCCCCCAACCCACTTTGAGGAAAAAGAGACAAATATTAGTAAAATAGGCTGAGATAGAGGATATAAAAACATCAGAATTTTAAGAATTAAAATAAATCCCACAACTACATTTTCATGGAATTCACTGGGCTAGAATACATTTAACCCAGTGTCTTATCATTACTGTAGATGTCATCTTGTGCTATATGCTCAGGAGACCCTGAGGTGCAGCAGATTTGAGGGTACTCAAAGAGGAATTCTGCTATGTTTCACCAGCTAAACTGTTTCAGATACAAAAAGAGGGAATCATTTTAGGATGATTTTCCATATTGGTGGTTGAATCCAAATTCTTTCTTAATCTGTAGTTAACCAGAAATTATAAATGATCCTAAGCCCTCATTTTCAAACATCCATTTCATCAAGTTTTCAGAGGTGACCACTAGGTGATTGAGTGAGGCCAGGGCCATGGGGATGGCTACTTTCATTCACAGTCCTGAGTGTATTTGCCGAAATGGGCAGAAGCATTTAAAAATGCACTAGGTAATATATAGGCTCTGTCAATGACGAGAAGAAAACTTGTGCTGAAGTTTCTTTCCAAACTCCTGTATATATTCAAATGTGTTTCTACAGTTTAGGCTGCCATTTTTCAGGGTTTGATCTATGAGACAATAAAGTCTTTATTCAAATGCAAAGAGTCCTTAAAAGATCTACATCTTAAGGTGTTAGCCCACATTCAGAAGCATTAATTTAGTGGTTTCCAAACTTCATTGTATATAATAATCCCCTGGGATGATTGCTAAAAACACAGTTTCCAAGCTGTCTGTTCCATAGAGATTCTGGTTTAGTATGTTTGGAGTGTGGCCCAGTTATCTGCTTTTGTAACAACTACCCAGGTGATTCTGGTGCGGTGATTCAAGCATCACAATAAAATAAACATTAGATTGGTTCAAAGCTCTCCCATCTACATACCAGAGGCCTACATTCCTTGCTTTCATTTTGGCTTTAACACTCTGGACCACTGCCATCAATAATCATCTGGTTTGTCAGCACTGGCACTGATGCTCCAATACTGTCTCGTCTATGATGAGCTTGCTTCTTCTACTGAACTATATAATAAAAAAGGCTATAACAAAGCTTCTTATTGGGTCTCTAATTTTTGGAGCCAAGAGGTCCCCCTTTCCGTTTCCCCATATAATGAATCTTCAAAAGGGGGCATAGTCACAGCACACTTTAATCATTTTTTGAGAGTCTATGAGGTTCAAGGTCAAGAGGAAGATGTTTTATGCTTTCAAAGCAGTGTTATTAATGGAGCCTTTAAGACCTTTGTAACTGGAAAGATTTCTCAAGAGGTGTCACCCTCAGGGATTCAGAATCCAACTTCAGAATAAAGATTGAAATGTTTTTTGTCCTCAAAACTCTAACACTGTGTTTAATAGTTTTTATAATGCTGCAAAACAAAATTGAATGCACCAGTACATAAAACATCATTTAATATTCTAGGCAATTCATTTTTAAAGAGAAACTGTCAATCTTTGACAAGCTTCAAACTTAACTTACTCTTACAAATGTCAAGGTTAAGCATCAAGTTTATCTCATCAATCTTTGTAGTTTTACAACTAGGAAAGAAACTAGCTAACCTTATCTTAAGGGTCATAAAAACATTAATTTAGTGAATCAGCAGATGTGAAAAATCTCTGTCTCTTGTTTGTTCCTTTACATAGGCTATGGTGTCTGAATATTTTTATATTATCCTGGAATTTAAATAAACATTGTAGAAAATCCAGTCTTTGGGAGAGCATACACGGTTATCATTTCTACTGTCTGAGAAACTGCAAATATCTTCTTAAACAGTGGTATCTCCTGCTTTGGACAGTGAGCTGGCTGCAGCTCACTCTACTTTCTCTTTTCTTTTCTTCCCAAAAATCACTAGTAATTGGACAAAAAAGAACACTAGCCATTCCATTTAGGGTATAGATTTTCTCCTCCTATTAGGCAATCACTGGTCACCTCTTGCACTGTGTAATTAGAGTGTTCACCTAAGAGAATGTGGGAAACTGATCATAGATATAAGATTTAGATTAATATCCTTATTTTCCTTGTTTAAGATGAAAACTGTATTTACTGCATTCTGAATCCCAATTTATGGGGGTAGTCCTACCTCTTTTGTTAATTAGGGTGTGTGTGGGTGTGTGTGTCTTTGCCTATACACAAGTATTGTTCTCAGTCACTACATTATTCTTAATTTGGTTATTCTATCATCTGCAATTTAATTTAGATAATGGACAAATAGATTACTCATGTTTATACAGCAAGTGCCCTCGTTTTATTGATTACTCTGGGAATATTTTAGAGAAAATATTCAGCAACACAGGAATAAAATTTGAGGTTCTGGTCACATCCTCTCTTCCTCCAAGTATTGTGTATATGTTTAATGTATTTTGGACTAAAAAGTAAAATTTATAAAAATGACATGTATTGAATTCCAGTCCCTGTGTTAAATATCCTCCCATATACTTCTCCACTTTGAACTATCAGTGACTGAATTTATGCTCCATTTTACAGTAGATGCTCAATATATATTTATTCATTCTTTCAATAAGTAATCTACTCATACTGAAAACTAACTACATACAAGCTACTCAACTATGCTCTGGGATTAGGATTATGTTGATGAAACTAAAGAGATATAAAATAAATGAAAGCCCCAGCAGAAAGCTACAAGTCAACTTGTCGAGAAATGTGGGTGTACTTAAATGTAGCAAGTGTAAATATCGGGGAGGTTGATGCTCAAGAGGACCATTATGAAATCCTTTATTTAAAGCAAATACATCAATTGACATTTCGTGTGTATTTCTACCCTCTTACCTATGTCTATTCAAATAATCCCTACTCCCAATACTTTATCAATATAGATTTTCTCATAGTGAATTTCCTTAATATAGAATATGTGGGCCATGCAAAGCCCAGATGGAGACGGCCTTTGTGATGCAGAAATAGGATTTAGTGTTTAGACAATTTTTTATGTTAGAAAAGGATGGTCCTTCTTGTTGTTTTGGTGCTGCATGGTTGTTTTCCCCATCACAAAAACTGGAGTTTGTGATTAGGAGTTAGCAGTCTGCAAAATGACACCCAACTGGGTTGCCGAGAGGCAGGCAGCTGCAAAGGAAAGCTCAGGCAATTATGGGTTTGAAAGAAGAATAAAAGCTTTCCCTAGCCATTCAGGACAGTATAATCAAATCTGTATCTGTCAGTTGCTAGAGTCAGATCATGGATTTTGCCTATGATTACATAATCTGAAACACAGGACGTAGAAAACCCATTAAAAGAAATACTCGGAAATGAGCAAGGTACTATACAGAGTTTGAAATTGCCTTTCATAAGTTATCTCTGAATAATCAAATCTAGGGAGAAGAGGAGCCAAGTGGGAAGTGATGGACATTTTGCTATAGAAGAAAATAAATTTCTATGTTATTATTTCTTCCATCAGATGATTGTTATAATAATAATAATAATAATTTTTAAAAATCTAGCAAAGATCTCGCTTCCACCACTTGTGAGTGAGAAATCAATAGGTAATATTTCCTAAAACCTCCACTTTTGTCCACATTCCCAAGTGCAACCTCTCCTCTTCTGTCTTTTCCTTTCCTCAAATAGGTTTTATTCAACTAACTCTTCCATTTGGGTTGATGCTGATTTTCTTCCCTTCTCTGGGTCTTGCTACCTATGCAATATAGGTGTGGGAAAGGAACTGTAGATAAGATGGTACCTGGCCCATTTTGTATCTAATCAGAAGACGAACACATTTATGCTAGTAAAAGTGTATACAAGATAGTCATCCAGGCCGTCTATTCTGTAACTTATATCATTGACTGTTCTGCACCAAGGAAATTGTTATCCACGACATATAGAGCTCACTCTCTTGGTCTAAACAAAACTTTTATGGTAGCCATATTGGCAAAACACTGCTGACATAAATTTTATGTGGGGATAAAAATATGCTTGGAGGGGTGTAAATTTTATATGGATATATAGATTTCAGAATTCAAACCTGACAAATTGATGAGATGGCCAGGGAAAGCTGAATTTTCTTCTTTAAAAGGTGATAAAAATAACTCAAGGGCTGTAGACTGAGATAAAAATAAATGCTCTACATAATGTATTTGATGTAATTTATGATGTCTTTCCTGTGGCTGTTCTTAACAGACTGGAAGGAAATGGGGCTATAATGCCACTGGGCCCTGCTTTAAGCCAGCAGAGGTAGTTGGTGTTGATTCCTTCCCACTGAAGGCTCTTCCTCCACAGTGAGTATAATAGATGCAGGGGGATGGTATGAGGCACCAGTCAGTTCCTTCTTCAAGGAGGGACTATGCTGCACAGCTACTGGGAATCAAGTTAACAGAGAGCCTCCAGCTGCCAGTCCCTTCAAGGTTTATGTCAGCTACATGGGGTCACTTCACCCTAGGCCACACTACTTCTTGGAGCATCCATATCCAAGGTGGGGATAAAAAGGCCTGATCATCCCAGCCCAACCTGCAACGACTCTGAAGGACCATTCTAGCTCCAGAGCTTCTGGCCAAGTCTGTCCTTAAACTTGCAGTGCAGCTTGACATTTCCCTCTGTTTCTTTCAGCTTCCTTTCTTTCTCTCCTACAAATGCTGCCACTGCAGGTACCCCTCAATAACCATCCTGGATGCTAAACTCTTTCTTGGTATTTACTTCCATGGAAACACAACCTGGGACCAGGGCCATATTATGACTTTTATGAGCCCTAGGCATTTTTGTCTTCATTTACCTATTCTTCCATAAAAATGTTAAAATTATATTTTATGATTATATTGGTATAAAATGAATATATTAATATTGCATATTAAAACACTTTTTCTACCTCAGAGTTAAATTTTTCTTCTTATTTTAGAGCAAAGGAAAACATTTTTTTTTGTGGACACCACACCCTGTGCCTACTATGCCTAATGGATATGTTGGCCCTACTTGTTGTAGGAGCCAATTGTGTACCAAGCATTAGACAAAATTATGAAGCTTGAGAAGATTGTTTTTATTGCTCTTCCTCTTTCAACCTTAGGTCATCAGGTCCCCCAACTATTGCCTACTTTTCAGGGAAACCAACCTATAATGAGCTCACCTTTTGAAAAGGATCATTCCTATTAAGATGTGAATGATTGATAAATCTGAGGTTTCATTATTTTAACCCTACAAGAGGGTAGTTATGGAGGCTTGCTTTGTATAACAGAATAGTTCTTGTTACTGATTGGGTCGATTTTCTTCTCTCTCCCTACCTTCTTTCTCTGTGCAAATTTCCTGTTGCTCCATTGAATCTTCTTAAGGGAATATAGATTGAACCTCAGGCCTGTGAAAAGCTCAGATTGCCCTTACTCATAGCACAATTTGTGTGTGGATGAGTAGGGAGGAGTTGAAACAAAAGTAAGAGGGACCGCCTAGAATGACCTGATTGCCCTCTTCCTCTCAACTCCTTGAAATCATACCCAGACTGATTAGCTCTCTTCTTTTATGGTCTGCCTGGGCACTAGATGGTACTTTTTTTTTTTTTTAAATCTAGAAAATGAATATTTTTGAGTGCTTGCTATTTACCAAACATTGCTTTGGGATTCTTTACATACGTTATCTCAATTAAGTATAGCAGGATATCCTAGCTAAGCCTGATCTTGGATTCATAATCTAGCTGTGTGCTGAATCGGTGGCTCACACAGTATCAAACTACATAAACTGAAGCATCTAACAGGAAAGAGACCTAAGAGATGTAGGCTGCTATGCTTAGGTGAGTAGGGATCAAAGACAAAGTATGGTTAATGGCAAGGGCAGTATGCCCAGAAAGGCAATAGATCATTTGAACTAAGAGCATAGATTCTAAAGTCAAGCTGCCTGGATTCAAATACTGACTCTGCCACTTATTTGCTAAGTGACCTTGGGCAAGTTATCTAACCTTTCTGTGACTGTCTTTCCTTACATGAAAAATGCAGATAAGTACTAACTTCATTGGGTTATAGAAAAAAATAAATCTATCAATATATGCAAAACATTTAAAACAGTGTCTGATAATTACCTCAAAATATGTTAGCTAATGCAGTTATGGGGTCTATTGCTCTTACTGATCCCATGGACTGGTTTTCTTAGTCCCTATGTACCTAAAAACTACAGAGAGAAGCTGAAGTCGTTTTCAGAAGAGTCTTTGTGAGACCGAATACTAAATTCTATTTTGGGTCCAGGTGATAAAACACAATACACACGTGGGGAGAAGAGCACCCTCCTCTTTTCTGCATGGAACCAGAAGGTGTCATTTGGTATGTTGGGGGTTTGTGAATACTAAGAAATAGTCCTCTGATCAGGCAAGCTGTACTCTTATCTGGAACCTGCTCCATGAGGTCAGGAGATGGATGCAGAAGTGACTGTTAACTTGTGGCAACAAATGATCAAGACTATATCAAGGTGGTATGACTTGCCACAGTCATTCAAATACTGCCTGCCCCATTTATGTGACCTGATGTGACTAGGCCCAGAACCTGGGATGTGGTTTGGAAGAGCAGCAGTTACCATCTTCTTGCAGGTAGATTAGATGCTTGGCTGAATCACTCTTTGCTCTCTGGGTACCAGACCCAGTGTGACCAGTACTATGGCTCCACTCTAGTGAGCCTATATCTGGAGACAAATGTTTTCTGGAAGGCCTTTACTGTAGAGACCTCGTCATTAACAGACTTATTAGGCAGACAAAGGGAGATGAAGACAACTCAGAAGGGGTAAAATGTGGGGGTTGGTATGTGTTGATTTCAAATAAGTGTCTTTGCCAAAATGAAATAATTACTCTATCTAGATAAAGCAGACTAAGTTGGAACAAGCAAATGTTCTTGGCAGGAAGTCAATCACATGCTGCACAATTCAATTTATGAGCAGCTACAGACAGCTTTAAAATATTTTTTGGCTTAACTGATGTTGAGTTATTGAACCCCCTTTTGTTAAACATTTATTAGCAATCCAAAATTACCAATAAGTGGATCACCAATTTTTTTGTCTTATTCGTAAATAATTACTCTCCCTTTCTGTCATTTCATCTTTCAGAATTATCATTACTAAATTTCTCAGAATATTGGGGACCTAGGCTTCTTTCCTATGATCTACTACTAGGGATCTGACTGGCCTATTGCCAATAAGCTGCCATCTCAATGGTGACCTTGAAAGAGATTGTAAGTAACATTTAGTATAAATCTTTCCTATTCTAAAAACAAATAAAATCTCTTCCTTGATTTCCAGAGTCCTATTCTTTTGTTCTTTTTCTTCTCATCCTAACTTCTTAAGTAGATTACACTTATTGTCTCCACTTTCACACCTCTATTCCCTCTTCATTCTGTTGTAAATTGGCTTCTGCTGTCATTATCCATAGAAACTCCACTTGCCAAAGTCAGCCCTCTCACCAGGCATTGTCCACTCATAATCTACGTGGTGATGATTCCCAGATCTATATTTTTAGCCCCAACATCTCCCTGGAATGTCAGCCTTATATATTTGATAGCCTGCCAGTATCTTCAGCAGGATGTCTCACAGGCAATTCAAACTCTATATGTTCAAAATGGAGCTCATTATTCCTTCCCATCAAATCTGTTCCTTCTTCTGATGTCCTGTCTTGTTACTCAGTTGAAAAGGCATGTTATATTCCTTTCTTTATTTCACTTTCTACATCTAATAAATCACTATGTCTAGTTGGCTTTCTCTTCTAAATATTTCTTGCATCTGTCCTTTCTACTCTATCCCTACTAATGGTCTCTCATTTTAACTTCTGAACTGATAGTAGTTTCCCAATAGACCTCTGATATTCTCCCCTTCAGTACATTCTCCATGCAACTACCAGGCAGACCTTTCTATTATGAAATCTGACCTTGTCATTTCTTTGGTTAAAACTGTGCAAAGCTTTCCTGTTACCTACTGAATAAAGCTAACTGTAATTCATACGACATATAAGGCCCTCCAAGTCCTTATCCTGCCTACTTTTCCAACTTTACCTTATGCTAGGCCATTTCTTGCTTTTCTACTTTGCATATACTACCACTTAGTCTAGAATGCCTTTCTCTCCCTACACCTAATTGATCTGTACGATTTGACAGATCTTTAAGATTCAGCTTAGGTCTGTCTTCTTCTTCTTCTTCTTCTTTTTTTTTTTTTTTTTTTGAGATGGAGTTTTGCTCTTGTTGCCCAGGCTGGAATGCAATGGCGCATGACCTTGACTCACTGCAACATCTGCCTCCTGGGTTCAAGCGATTCTCCTGCCTCAGCCTCCCAAGTAGTTGGGATTACAGGTGCCCATCACCATGCCTGCCACCCCGTCCAGCTAATTTTCTGTATTTTTAGTAGAGATGAGATTTCACCATGGTGGCCAGGCTGGTCTCGAACTCCTGACCTCAGGTGATTCACCCGCCTCAGCCTCCGAAAGTGCTGGGATTACAGGTGTGAGCCACCACGTCTGGCCAGGCCTGTCTTCTTTAGGAAATAGTCCATCTGCTCTCTCCACTACCAAGGTAGGCTAATATTTCCTGTGTGGTCCCATAATACCATAATGATTGTGTACACATCTCTCATTTTGCCTTTCCTATATTGTTGTAATTCTTTGTTTACATATCTGCTTGTCCCCTAGACTGTGTGCTCCTTAAGGTTACAGGCCATGCCTGTCTTGCTCACAGCTGTATCCTCTGCATCCAACACCATCTATAGTGTCTATACAGTAACTCAATAAATGTTTAAAAAGACAAATTAATAATCACAATAACCACTTTTGTTTCTATAGCATTGTACTGTTTATAAAGTTATTTTCTACATATTGTCTTATTTGAATCAATACAGTCAGATTCAGGATGAAATGAAAGCTCTGCTAAAAGGGAAGCAATGTGGTGGAATGGGTAAGAGTTTATTTAGGTTTTGGAGTCATATAGGTCTAGCTTTGAGTCCTAATTTCACCACTCTCTATCTGTAAGCTTTTGAGCAAGTCACTTAACATCTCAAAGGGTTGCTTCTCACATATGTAAAATGGGAATAATAATAGTTCCTACTTTATAGGGTTGTTGTGAGGATTACCTGAGATAATTCATACAAAATACGTAGAACAATGCTTCACACATAGTAAATGCTCAAGAAGTATTATTTTTATAGCATAATAATTATTGTTATCCCTCATCTTTTTTCCTGTCTAGATTTTCTTCTTCATGCTTGAGTTAGATCATTCATACCATATATAAAGCACTTACAATAGTTCTTAGCATATAGTAAGAATTTAAAAAGTGATACCTATTTTATCTATTATTGTCCTACAGCAATGCTGTCCTCTATACCTGCTGGTTCACACATAGGGCAAAAAAAAAAAAAAAAAAAAAAAAAGAATTACTTTGTCTTTAAAAAGTATTTATCTTTTGCCTTAGCTGGGAAGAAGTAATCAATTACCATGTTCATGTCAACAAAATGCCAATTATGACTTATTCTGAGTTAGTAACAAACTCTGAGAAACATTTTCTCAAAAAGTTGAAAAATGTGCTCCAAAAATTCAAAGAAAACTTACCTTTCTTTTCCAGAGAATATTAAAAACTCAAGTTATTTATTTTTTCACCAAATAGTTACTGAATTGCTACTGTGGGTCAGGCATTCTGTTGAGAACTGCCCTCAGGAAGCTTGCAGTTTAGAGTGCAGAGCTAAGTTAGGGTCTTTGGGTATGGGCACCAGATTTGAGAGCAACTGTTCTAGGATGTATATGGAGATGTGTAGTCCCAGGAAATGAAGTTAAGATAGATAGTTTAAACCATAGGTTTAGCCTGCAATGCACATTTAATGTGGCCTTGAAAAGTCCTATGTAAATTGATTTTTCTTTTCTACTGATCAACGCTGCCACTCCAGAGCTGCTTTATCTTCATTTCCGATTGATCGTAAGTAAACAGAGTTTTTCTTTCCCTTTTCTTTCTTTCTTTAAAGGATTAACTATACACTTTACTCCATCAAGAGTATTTGAAATGTCATCTGGAAAAAGAATTTGTTGAAGAAAAAGAGTAGGTGAAAAAGTCTTGTAGAGTAAAACAGGTACACAGTATAATCCATATTTACTGAACTGTATAGTAGACAATGCACTCAGTTCTAAGCCAGTTTTGCTGCTATTTCAGCAAAAATTTCAAGGAAAAAAAAATTCCTGACCCCCCCCCCCCGTTTTTTTTTGACAGAGTCTCACTCTGTCACCCAGGCTGGAGTGTAGTGGTATGATCTTGGCTCACTGCAACCTCCGCCTCTCAGGTTCAAGCAATTCTCCTGCCTCAGCCTCCTAAGTAGCTGGGATTATAGGCAAGCACCACCACGCCTGGCTAATATTTGCATTTTTGGTAGAGATGGGGTCTCACCATGTTGGTCAGTCTGGTTTCGAACTTCTGGCCTCAAGTAATCTGCCCACTTCTGCCTCCCAAAGTGCTGGGATTACGGGTGTGGGGCACTGTGCCTGGCCACCCTTGGCCTCTTGACATTGGAAAGATTGCGTCTGATTCTCTGGAGCATAAGCTTCCCTGACAACTTTTGCCACTATAGCTAGTGGCCTGGTGTCCTGTTGAGGTTGTACTATGGTGGAAGTTGGAGTTCTGGGCTGCAAGCAACAGAAACACACTCAGGCTGCATTAAACTAAAAGAGACATTTATAAAGAACATGGGGGACTCATTATAACTGAAGGGAGGTTGGAAAATCAGGTTTACAAAGAGAGGGAACTAAAGAAGCTCTAGTGAATATAGCAACATTGTGTTATCACAGAAATAGCTGGATTAGGATGTGGCTGAGCTGCTGCTTCTACTTCCACAACAAATATTGACTTCTGTTTTCTTGTTTCTCTTACTAAAAATTCAAACCTTTTGTAGAATATTTGATTGGCTGCATTTGTCACAAGATTTCTCCCTGGCTATATCAGGGGCTGGTGGAAGAAGCATCTAGACTCCTGGGTATTCACAGTGAGAGGTGGGAGGGAGAGGTGAAGCTAAGAATGACTCTCCTGCTAAGCCTACCCTCAATGGAGGATAAATGTTTTCTCCAAAACTGGGACACTATTAGGACAAGATATAGATTCTGGGCAACTCCTCTCCTCAACTCCTTCTTATAAAGCTTTTATACTCACCTCTTCACTAACATGGTTCACCAAGGTCACCAATAATCAATAAATCACCAAACCCAATGTTAACTCTCAGTCTTCATCTCTTCACCTTTTTAGCAGCATTTGTTACAGTGGATTGTTCTCTGTTTTTTTTGAATACTTTATTCACCTGATTGCCAAGGTAGTATTCTGTCCTACTTTCTCTTCAGCCACTCATTAGCAAACTTCTTTGCTTGTTCTCCTTTACCTCCGTGACTTCTAATTGTTGGAGTGTACTAAGACTCACTCCTTGGATGACTTCTCTATCCATCCTCACTCCCTTGACAATCTCATCCAGTCACATAGCTTTGATCACCATCTGTATACTGACTGCTCATAAATTTATATGTTTAACAGATCCTTCCCTGAAGCCCAGACTCAAATAGCTAACTACCTAATGTTCATTTTCCCTTGGATATCTGAAAGGCATTTCAAATTTAACATATTCAAAATCCAACTCTTGATCGTACTCCAAACCTATTCTTTCCCATTTTGGTAATTGACAATTCTATTTATCTAGTTGCTCATTCCTAAAACATTGGCCTCACCTGTAACTCTTCTCGTTCTCTCATATGCCAATCTGTCATGAAATCTTGCTCTTATGTTCAAAATACATTCAGAATCTGACCATTCTCAGCACCTCTACTGCTACCATTTAGCCCCAAAGCATAATCTATTCTCACCTGGATTTTTTAAAGAGCCTATTAGTTGGTCTCCCTGTTTCTACCCATTTATGATCTATTCTCCTTACAGCAGCCAATTTAATCTCATTAGAGCATAAGTAATATCATAGTACAAGGGTCAAAATATTTCAGTGGCTGAGCTATTCAATCCAGGATTCTCATGTAACATGGACTGGGAAGTCTTTATCAAGTTATTATATGGAATACTTGCTGCCTAACAAATATATTGCTTAGTAAATGGATAAAAGTTACTAAAAAATGACTAGGCTCCACAAGGGCTGATATAGTTTTGTGTGACATTGATCAGAGAGGGTAAAGAATATACAGATCGATAAAAAATAGACTCCTCTGAAGACTTGGGAAGTGAAATGTGTTATATGTCAGAGGCCAAGAGGTTGAAGAAAAAGCGACCTCAGCAGAAATAAAGGTTATGGGAGCTGTATAAACAGGATCATTACCAACTAATTAGACAACTCTGAGAATGAAGAGTTTATGTCTTTGTGTACTCTGGGCTCATTTCAATCTTGAAATAGAATACATTATGGAAAGAGTCATGGAGGTCATGGACATCCAGATGAATAGCTAGATGATACCTGGCTGAAAATTTGCTGAATTTAGTGCGCTGACAACAACCAATTGGGGCCTTTATACTCTGAGTTTGTATGAACACAGGAAAGCAAGGGGTTAGAGATAAGTTATGCAGGACATCAGGTTAGCCACCTTCATTGGGTGATGCTGAAAGGAAGATGAAGAAAATGGAGTTTCCAATGGATATATTTAATGAACTGCCTAATTTAGGAACTGAGTTTGAATTTTGAAAGTGTACCCATTATTGGGTGGCAAGCACATAGGCAAGAATGAAGATAATGTTCCATGTGTCCAGTATCCTGGAGGAATAGAATATGTGAAATTATAATCGAGGAAACAGACAGGAAATACAGAAGCAGTTATTGGAAAAAATGATTTCAACATATTAGCAAACTAAGTATACAGCTAACAAAGAAAATTAGAATAGATCATTTGTGACATAGTCCTGAGATTTTAATCAGAATATTACCTAACTGATATATTCACATTGGTAGAATAGAAAGATAGGAATTGCTTTTTTTCTTCTTTTTGATTTATAATGTAATCTGGATTGATTTCTGAATAAACTCCCCAAAGAGGCAAACCTGATAAGATTAATACTGAGGTCATTTGCTGGCATCAGAAAAAATATTGCTAATTGTTTCCTCATATGGTATCAGTGGGAGAGAAAATCCTTGTAGATGATTTGCTTTCAATAAGGGGAAGGCCATTGGATTTAAAGTGACAGTTTCATTCTTGTCTTTAGCAATAAAGCAAAGACCAAATGGAAGGAAAGGGCTACAGATGTCTATAGTGTATAAAGTGGAAAACAGGAGAATAATTTAATGTGGATAGTGGCGCTGATTGATACAACACAATCCAATGCATATTTATTGGGCATCTACTGTGTGATAGACATCATGTTAGAGGCACCAGGGGATACATAAATGACACAGCTCTTGCCTCAAGGTGCTTGCAATTATACTAATGGTAAAGATAATTGCAAAAATAGTCATATCTACAGAGTTTATGTGTGACCCTAGGAGCATAAGTAATTACTGCCCTGTTAGCTAAAAGCAGAGTGTAACTGGTGGAGAAGGAGGATTTCTCCTCACTGATTTCAGCTTGGGGCTTATTGGGATTGACAGCGAAGATGATAAGGAGGAAGTATTTTGCAGTGGTCTGCAGATTAGTTGGGCAGCAGTGGTGGCACAGAGGCCTTATGGGAATATGCAAGATTATTGTTTGTCAGTTGCCCAGGGGCATCACTACTCTTCCCGACTCTGAATTTGAGAAAGATGGAGTGATTTGGAAGGACTGGAGTTTTAGTAGGTTTTAGGATTGTTGTGTTTGTAATTGGGCTGCCCTCTTTCTTGTCATCATGCTTAAAGGCTGCCTGACTGATTGCTGGCTTCTTTCCCAGTGGGTTTTTATGAGGCGGCCTTTTGGCTGGCTTTCTCTTTCTACTTTCTTCTTTCTTCTTTCTTTCTTTCTTTCTTTCTTTCTTTCTTTCTTTCTTTCTTTCTTTCTTTCTTTCTTTCTTTCTTTCTTTCTTTCTTTCCTTCCCTCCCTCCCTCCCTCCCTCCCTCCCTCCCTCCCTCCCTCCCTCCCTCCCTCCCTCCCTTCCTTCCTTCCTTCCTTCCTTCCTTCCTTCCTTCCTTCCTTCCTTCCTTCCTTCCCTTCTTTTGCTTTCTTTGTTACTTTCTTGCTTTCTCACTTCCTTTTTCACTTTCTTTCTCATTTTCTCACTTTCTTGTCTTTCTTCACAATTGTGTCCTCACAATTGGTCCTATAAACATTTTGGTACATAGGGTTTGCTCAGTATAATAGAAATGCAAAAAGTGTGAGCACTTCAGAAGCACCAGCTTCTTCAAATTACTGCATAGTCATTTAAAATCATTCTTATCTATGCATTAAAGCAGAATTTCTAGTAGGTGGCTGCTATGATTTGAATGTGTCTGTCAACAGTTCATATGTTGGAAACTTAATGGCCAGTGTAACAATATTAAGAGGTGGGGTTTTTAAGAGGTGGTTGGGTCACGAGGGTGACAAGCTCATGAAAAAATTAATGTTATTATCATGGGAGTGGGTTAGTTCCCAAGAAAGCAGGTTGTTTTAAAAGTCAGCTTGGCTTGCTCTTGTGGTCTCTTTTGCGTGTGATTTCTTGCCTTATCACCTATCTATCATGAGATGACCCTCGCCAGATGATGACACTGTGCTCTTGGACTTCCAAGCCTCCAGAACCATGAGCCAAAGAAACTTCTTTTCTTTATAAATACCCAGTCTGTGGCCCATTCTGTTATAGCAATAGAAAACAGACTAAGACAGTGACTAAATGAACCAACTAGTTGTTGAGTTGTTATGCCTATCCCATGGGTGCTTTCATATGTGTTGTGCCAATGTCTATAGGACAGGCCAAGTGAACTTTTTGTTAACATGAAAGTAGGGAATGATAAACTAGAGAAAATAATTTGAAGAACAACTAAAGGATAGGACAAGCTGACCCAAAAGGAATAAGAAAAGGAAGAGAGCATCAAAATTAGGAGTGAGAAACAAAGAAGAGATTATGGATTGTTAGAGGTGGCAGTGTTGATAGACAAGTAATTCTTTTAAGTAGATAGCAAAGTATGGTTTTAAGAGAATAAATAGAGGGAGAAAAGAGGAGAAATGAGGAAGAGTGGGAGTTACTAAGAGAATAAGCAATAGATAAAGAATGCTTGATTATCTTGTAGTCCACAGACAGAGGCCCTAAGGCTGATATGAAATTGCTAGGTTTCCTTTGGGACCAAGAACAGGATTGTAGAGCTCACAAACAAACCCTTGAAGCAGTGACATTTTGATTCAAATTGGAATATCATGAAAGTTCTCAAAAACCCTTATATAATGGACAATGTTCATTGATTGTGCCAAAAAAATATGTGTCTGTTCTCTCAGGCTGAAGAGTCACCCTGTACTGTGCAGCAGGTCACAGAAGTCGAGAGAAGATTGTAAATTGCACTTTTGAACCTGGCCTCGAAGTGTTCATCCAGGCAGCTGGGGCAGGCTGAAGTGAACACGAATTCTGCACAGGCGAATAATGATAAAAAATGTCGTTTGCAAGTCTTCTCTGTCAATAACAAAGCTCATCTTTTTGTGCCAGCAAGACATTGCAGGCAGCCCATGTTTCAAATTCAGTTAATCTCAAAATAATTCAAAAATCAAAGAGCTTATTCAACCATCAAGATATACCAGATTGACTCACTGTGTATTCATAGAAGAGATTGTGTTTGGGGGAGGGGAAGGGAAGAATCCAATATCAGAATCAGTCAAAGAAGCACTAGTTTTCGTTCAGTATAAATTGTTTTCAGACCACACAACTGCACTGTGAATACTAAGAAATATTGCCAAGGAATAGTTGATGATGGCATCATTTGCATTTTCAACTGGAGTAAAATATAGCATCTTGGATGTCTGCAATTAAGTGGTCTTTGCTTCTCCCACACATTTAGGTATTTCCATCTCACTGGTTTCCCCTTTTAGTTGTTAATTTTATACTCTGCCCTTGCTACAGGCTGATGTGGTATAAAAAGTTAGCAGGTAGCAGAGGCATCAGGTTTATCATTTGTTACAATATTATCATCTTTATACTATTTAGCATGTGTATTAGCTAGTGCTTTGGCTTGTTTTTAGATTTTTCGCTTCTATTTTCTCAACTGTTTCTCAACTGAGGGGAAAGGGCTGGGGTTTCATAACTCTCTGAGCCTCACTTCCCTCATCTGTGAGATATGGACAGTAATCACACCCTAGAAGCTTCTCATTAAGTATTAGCTCTCCACCCCCTAAATTTACCACTCCTAATTTTATAGATGTGGAGATTGCAACTAAGGGAGAGGTAAAGAGTCTTACTGAAGGTCGAAGCCCTGTGAATGCAGAGATTCATTACCATATAGTGTACATTATTCAATTTTGTTGTAAAACACAGAAGGCAAACTGGTTCAGGGAGTTAGAGGGGAATAGTTAGCAACATCTCTCTACTCCAACAGGGGTGCTGAGGCTGAAGACAGTCCTTTTTCACTCATATATGTACTCAATATAGATCTACAAACTCCTGTTCACAATTCCTAAATCCAAGGTCTGAAACCTGAGCTTTCTCTCTCTCTCTCTTTCTCTCTTTTTTGGTAAATTTGGTCCCCCAACTCACTGACAGCAAAATCTGTCCTTATCTAATATATGAGGCATTTTGTATTCTTTATTAATGCAACATGAAGTAAGTATTTATGTGATCTACTACAGATTTATTAATGTGTTAAATTATGAGATGATGCCCCAGATCTTGTTGGGGGTGCAATTTATAGTATATAGCCCATATTGTCTTTCTCAAATCTGAAAAACATTCTAAATTCTGAAGCATTTGTGGACCCAAGGGTTTTAGATACATGATTGTGGCTCTATGAATACATATTTAATCCCTTTAGTGTGCCAAGCACTGTACTAGGTGCTGGGAATGCAACTAGAAATGAGAATGAAGTTGATGCAGCTAACAATTACAGAATACTCACTCCATGTTGGGAGCTGTGAAGTGCTTATGTGAAATCTCTGATTTACTGGTAAGGCTTACCATGACATTTTGTAGCAGTTACTGTTGTAACTCATGGTTCCTGCCCTCAAGGAGCTTGTAGCCCCAGGAGGGAAAACAGCAGGTCTATGTGATAGAAGCTAAAAGAACTCTATAAGGGAATTTTATGCCCTCAAGTTGCTACTGCTGCCTGGGCTGAGACCTTGTGCTATCTATTGTCACACCGGTGAATAATGGAGTGGGAAAAGGCCCAAGACCAAGGAGAAAGGAGATAGCAAAGATGGAAAAGGAAAGATAAGGCTAAGAAAGTAGTGGCATGATGGTTCAGGTATCAAGGGACAACATTTAATGGGACATGATGATATCAGTCAAGATAGGGAGTTGGAATCTAAGAGTACATTGCTTGCCATGGGATTCTGGCCATGAGCCTTTATAGGCCATGACCCTAATATAGATAACTGTAACAGATAGGAGTTTATTGTACAGCCTGGCTTGTTAGCTTTAGATGACTGGGTAGGGGAAAATCTTAAGATGTAGCATCTATTATTTCTCAGCAACTCCTTCCAAAGGCATGACTTAAGGTGAAACCTTAGGGCCCAAGATTTTCTAAGGGGCAGGAGCCTTTCTACCTGAGGCCTGAGGGTGACTGCCCAACCCCTCCTAAGTGAGAGTGAATTTGCCCATGAATATATAAAATAAGGCCTTCTCATATTGCAAGACTAAGGTCAAATTCTGAAATGAGAGAGAGTCCAACAGATATAGCACCTGCCTATTTCTAGTGCAACTTTTTTTCTAATTGCTCGTACTTGATGCAAGAACTGATCTATGCTATTCAGATGACCATCAATTATAAATCTCTCTTGGCAACAGGCCATGCTTTCTCTTCTCCCTTGCAGGTAATTGATGGGCTGAAGTGATTAAGTGTGATATACTACATTACAACCATCATTCCCATAACCAAGAAGACATGAGCACACAATGCATCCTCAGTCCTTAACTGATAATTCTCATGAGGTGTCCAGACAGGGGCCATTTATATATTTGGCGTCCTCATTTTTCTTTCCTCCCTGGGGTTGGGTGCTACAGCTGGTAGGGCCATTAGTCCCTTGTCCCTGCTGGTGAATTTTGGCCTGTGGCTGGCTTGTCTGTCAGAATATAAGCCTCGAGCACACAGTGGGCAGTAGGATGGTATGAGTGGGTAGAGAGGGGATCTGGAAACTAGCAGTCCCCATCTGGTAAGGCAGAGGCTTTGAGGCTGACCTAACTGTAGGCCACATGAACAAGCTGAACCAGGCTGGTGAGAGGATAACAAAATAACATCAGCAATATTTGCTATTGCTGTTATAACAATTATCATGACAACTAGCATTGCTTGAATACCTACTCTGTGCTAGGGGCTTTACGTTCATTATTTCATTTAATGGTTACAAAAACCTTGCAAAGTATGAATAATCATCCTTTACTTGCCCAGTGCTGCACAGCAAAAGTATTGTAGAAGTTTGATTGAACTTCAAGTCTATTTCTGTCCAAAGCACATACTCTTTTTTTTTTTTTTTTTCCCCAAGATGGAGTCTTACCCTGTCATCCAGGCTGGAGTGCAGTGGTGCGATCTTGGCTCACTGCAACCTCCGCCTCCCAGGTTCAAGCGATTCTCCTGCCTCAGCCTCCCGAGTAGCTGGGATTACAGGCACCTGCCACCACACCCAGCTAGTTTTTGTATTTTTAGTAGAGACAGGGTTCCATCATGTTGGCCAGGCTGGTCTCAAACTTCTGACCTCAGGTGGTCCGCCTGCCTTGGCCTCCCAAAGTGCTGGGATTACAGGCATGAGCCACTGTGCCCATCCCAAAGCACATACTCTTTTAACTAGACTATACTGCCCATTCAGAAAAGTATCATGCAGCAGAGGTAATGTGCTTGGAATTCTCTGAAAGCAGAATTGGACTGAGGAGGAGATCAGCCAGGTAGCTGCCCAGAGCATCAGGCTATGGGGGCACTGATACAGCACTGGAAGATGTGGAAGAGTGAAGCTCATTAACTCGTTTCCATATGTGAATCCCTATATTATTGGATCCACCACCTTTAAAGCAGACAGAGGACTCAAAAGAAAATAAAAGCACCCCTTACTAGATTGAACATATATTCACCGAGTAATTTTACAATACACATACAAGTTACATGAAGCACTGGAGGCCTTACTACCAATCCTCAAAACAGCCAGTTGCCTAAAGTGATTGTAGCAATCAGTTGAAAATCTGAAAGAGAATAATACATGGTCTAGTGCTGTGTGCCAGGAATGAGTTATTTTCCTGTCGAAATTTGTAACACTTTTAATATGTTTTACAATCAACTTTCTGGTTCAGAAAATTGCATTTAATAAATCCCTTAATTTGAACATAAAGAGGTATTTAAATTCAGAAAATGAAGTTCATGTTTGCTTTCATATTTCTCTACACCATTTTCTTTTTTTTCTTTTCTTTTCTTTTTTTTTTTTTTTTTTTTTTTTGAGACGGAGTCTCGCTCTGTCGCCCAGGCTGGAGTGCAGTGGCCGGATCTCGGCTCACTGCAAGCTCCGCCTCCCGGGTTTACGCCATTCCCCTGCCTCAGCCTCCCGAGTAGCTGGGACTACAGGCGCCGGCCACCTCGCCCAACTAGTCTTTTTTGTATTTTTTAGTAGAGAAGGGGTTTCACCGCGTTAGCCAGGATGGTCTCGATCGCCTGACCTCGTGATCTGCCCGTCTCAGCCTCCCAAAGTGCTGGGATTACAGGCTTGAGCCACCGTGCCCGGCCGTCTACACCGTTTTCTTTTTTTTCCCTCCACTCTCTGCTCACCTCCTTAACTCCCTCCTGCTTCCTGCCTTTTCTTCCCTTCCTCCTCCCCCTCATCCTCTGCACTGTTACTGCAGTTTGCCTCAGCGTTGCAGCCCCATTAGCAGTTTCAGACCTACTCAATTCTTTACGTATATGATCTTGGACATCTCCATCCTGGGAACTATCCCAGTTCCCTGCCATGGTAGTGGACAGTCCATGCTGTCCAGGCCTTACAGAAGATAAAGGGCAATCAGCATGGAAAGAAAATGTGTTCTTGGAAAAGGGGCTACCAGGTGCTCCAGTAGCATTCTGCTCCTAACAAAGCAAGGCTTTGATAGTGTGAAAGGAAGACATGTGGCTTGTATGTTGCATATAATGAAGCACAGTATCTTGAGGTTTTTCCTTCCTTCCTCCACTCTGACCCCAATGCCTCCAGAGATCTTCACTTGTCAGTAGATAATGCTCTTAAAATCCTTTTAGCCCCCTATGTGGGCAGTACACTTGGTAAAATGTTGGGCAGTCCATGTTAGCAGTGTTAGCATTCTGGTGTCACCCAGAAACGCTGAGTGAAACCGAGAGATAGGGGGCATAAGCAATTCTGGTGGCACAGAAGCTGGGAAAGACTGCAAAGAGCCCATACAGTGCAATACCAATTGAGGACAGAGGCATAAATGTTTAAAGCTAAAAGCGGTCCCAGAAATAATTAATGTAACCTCTTTTTTTTGTGCAAACAGGAGACGGAGGTCTAGAGAGGAAAGTGGTTTACTAACCTTATATAACAATTCAGTCTGTGGCACAGCAGGCCCTAAACCCTGGTGTCCTAACTCCCGGGGGAGTGTTCTTCCCCCTATCTTATGACCATAGGCAATTCCAGGGGTCTGAATGGAATTGTATAAAACTATCACCTTAGGCAGCAGCTATTAAAGCCCTGTCCCTTGGGTTTAATTTCCACTTGTGTACTCTATGTCCTCCTTAGGTCAAAATGTGATCTAAACAACTCACTTATCTAGCTAGGAAATGGCTTTGCTGTCAAGGATTATTCTAGAATCTAAGTATATGGGATTCAGACAAATATAACTCTGCTTTTAAACTGTCATGTCTTAGTAAAAGAGAGTGAGGAAGGTTTCAACACAAATTGTTTGCTGGTATTTGCAATATTAATGAAATCGAATAAAGCAATATTAATAAAGGCAGTGGCAGTGTGGACAGGGACCTGGCTCCACACATATTGATTTGTCTCTGAGACCCTTCAGACAATAGGGGAAATGGCATTTATTTGACATGGTCTTGTTTCATTGTTGCAGCTCCTTTCTCCCTATACGCTTTAGTTTGTTACATCAAAGAAGACTGGCTTTTATGAGGTAGGCTATTTATATTGAATAGAGAATCATAATGGGTCACTTCACTTCTGGCATCCTTTTAAAAAAATTTCCAGGATAAGTGTTTTGACTTGGCATGCTCATTGAATTTAAAAGAAAATAAAGCCAATAGAGAATTTCAGATTGTGCTCTCCAGGTACTAATTTTAATGAGGAGGGCCAGGTTGGAAAGAAGACTTATTCAAGGTCACACAGTAAACTAGTGCTGAGTCAGGATTAGAACTCAGACCTTATGACTCCTAAAACAGTATGCTCATTGATGTAAAGAAGTGTTTTCATAACTTTTTTCATAAATTATCATGTCATATTATTTTCAAAATAGTCACAGGGTCTGTGACTATATTGTACAACATATTTATCAAGTATCGTTCAGCTCCAGATGCGAGCTCTAATTCTGAAGCTATCACTGACTTGGTGTGTGACCTTGGGCAAATCATGTAAACTCTCTGTGTCTCATTTACCTTCTCTGCCAAAACAGTAAACCAATACCTGCCTCATTTAACTCGTCAAATTCTTAGGAGTCTCAAACAAGATAGTGGACAAGAGGTACTTTGTAAAGTGTAAAATGTTGTGGAGATGAGATTATAGTAGTATTGATGGTTTTAAAATATTCCCAGAAGAGTTTTGCTTTTAGCAACGCAGACTACTGGTTTTTAGGGGCACATTATGACTCTTGTGGGCTCTAGGCACTTTTGTCTTCATGGGCCCAAAAATATTCAGAATTGTTATATGACTGCATTGGCATAAAGATTGATATATTAATGTTATAGATTAAAACATCTTCAACCTAAAATTCCTTTTTTAATTTTGATTTTAAAATGTATTAAGATACATTTGTGGGCTCCTAAAAATATTGAGGGCCTTAGGCATGGTGTCTACCATGCCTACCAAATCAATGAATCCTGCTGGTTTGGACCAACCCTCCAACTGAGAGCAACAAGAAAAACCGGACAAAACAGAAATAATGTCCATTTTGGCCGGGCGCAGTGGCTCACGCCTGTAATCCCAGCACTTTGGGAGACCAAGGCAGGTGGATCACGAGGTCAGGAGGTCGAGACCATCCTGGCTAACACGGTGAAACCCCGTCTCTACTAAAAATACAAAAAAATTAGCCAGGCGTGGTGGCGGGCGCCTGTAGTCTCAGCTTCTCAGGAGGCTGAGGCAGGAGAATGGTGTGAACTCGGGAGGTGGAGCTTGCAGTGAGCCGAGATCAAGCCACCGCACTCCAGCCTGGGCGGCGGAGCGAGACTCTGCCTCAAAAAAAAAATATATATATATATATATATATATATAATAATAAAGAAATAATGTCCATTTTAGGACACTGGGGATCTAACAAGGGAGTGAAGAATTGGGGGACTCAAGGTCAATCAGAGAGAAGAGAGAAGCTCAGAGAGGTTAATCTAACATTTGATGTCACTTTCTCCTTCAATATATTTCTTGATTCCAAAGGTATCGCTGAGCTGTTTACAATTCTAGGGGATAATATTTAAAGGTCAGGGTCCATCAAAGAGGATGGTTTCTGGTAAAGCTCCTGGTTTTAGATTGAGACTCTGAAGGGCAACATCCTAGGTGGAAAGGCAAATCAGAAATAGACTAGCTCTTGTAGGGACTGGAGCCTGGCATATAGTCATTTTAATATCTGATTGAGTTAAAGTGATCTGGAGTTATTCATGCCCTTAGACTCAGTGCCTGCCAGAAAACAAAACAAAACAAAACAAAGCAAAAATATAAATCATCTCTGGTGAAAGATAACCTCATCTAAAGCCTCGAATTGGTTTTACAATTTTTCACATATGATATTTTGGACATTCAGTCAAAAACAATCAGGCATAGGAAGAGATAAGACTGTATGACTCAAAGCTGAGATTAATCAACAGGTAATAGAAACAGATCTGCAAGGGACTCAGGCAATGAAGTTATTACATATAGACTTTAAAATAACTGTGATTTATATGTTTAAACAATTAGAATATCTATAGATGGCATTGTTTGTTCTAGACTGGAAATGAATTACAGAAATATGTGTAGTTAAGCAGTGAGGCATTTTTCTGTTTGAAACATTTACGACACCCATGCCCTGTATGTGAGTTTTACACTTGGAAAGCTATCAATGGGATCCAGTGTGAGATGTTGCCATTTATGTGAAGGTTGGTTTTCCATGGATGGTTATGTATTCTTTGAACACTTAGGGTCCAAGTTCTTCTTCAGGTGTACAACATAGCGCTTTTTATAACCCCACTCCCTCAAATTTAGAATTCATGATCATTTGGAAAATACTGGGCTTTGTTTTATCTTTACATGCAAAAACAGATAGTAAAACAAGATTGTAGGACGAATGCCAACTCTACTTTAACAGAATGAACTCTTTTTTGAAATAGCCACTCTTTTTTTACATCTGCCTTCTCACAAATAATATTCTAATTACAAATGAGTCATATATCTTAATTAAAGCTTGTCCAAGGGAGTCTTTTTACTAAAGCAGTTTATTAGCAATTAGTTTACATTTGTGCAAAATATTTGATATAATTATTTTTCTTTAACCTTTGTGTAAAAGTTAGACTGTGAGCAAATTCAGATACATTCTATTCCCAAATAATCTGATTTGGAAAAGCTTTATTCTCATAAAAGAGAAATTGAATATTCAATTTTTTGGATTTCCCCAACTGTCTTTTTAGCAAAATAGGAAGGATAAAAATGATGTTTTAGTAGGGTCTGAGGAAAAAAGGTAAATATTTTGAGACATGGTTTCAATTCTTCTTCTTTTTTTTATTATACTTTAAGTTCTAGGGTACATGTGCACAACGTGCAGGTTTAGGGAATGATAGACTGGTTTCAATTATTCTTCTAAGGAATACTACTTATGGCAGAAGGAATGCAATTTGATTTTTCAGCTAGGCCAGGTATGACCCAGTGTGTTCAAAAGGAATTAGGCAGAGGAAGGAAGAAGAGTTTAGAATTTATCACTTCAGAGACAGTTTCAGCTGACTGTAATGAAACGATTTCCCATTTGACAAAGAACCAAAATGATATTCAGAGGCCACTGGCAACACAGGTTTTCTTTTCTCCTATTCCCTCACTCCTCTACCTTCCTCCTTTTTCTGGGTGTTAAGTTCTCTCCAAAAAAGCTGTCCTTGTTTTTCATAATCCTGTTGCTCTCTGAATTATGCCCTTTTGCTTTATTGTGGCTTCTGATGGTAACAAATTTAGTCCTAAGATATCTTTTTATGGCAATTTTAGTTCCCTCTCAGGAGCCTAACTTTTACCATGGAACACAACATAGGTACAGCCACTCAGCTTCAGGATAGGGCCACATCATTGATTCAGGGGAATTTGTATTTTCTAGGCATTTCATAAATCATAAGTAATCATGTTTCTGAAAGTACACTCAAACCCCTTGTTAACTGGATATGATGAAATTCAGCTCACTGCCCTGTCTTCTGACAAAAATGACAACACAATGAATAGGCTTTTACTGAGCACCATCTACATGAAAAGTTCACATTAAGAGCTAAAGAGAAATATAGAGGAAAGCAAAGCAAGGGGTTCTTTCTTTATAGGAGTTTATGAACAAATAGAAGATAATGGCTATATGTGAGGAAGTGGTGTGAGGCCTTTGCTGTGCTCTATATTCAGACCTTACCTCTTTAGCCCCCACTGAGCTTTACATAGTTCCTGGTGTATTTTAGCCACTCAATAAAGGGATGTTAAATACATTAAAGAAATGAGTTAGTGTGGGCACTAATTTGGCATTAAACCGCACACATACCTCTGGGACAGAGCTCATCCAAGGAGAGCTAATGCAGTGCTCACCAGGAGGCAGTGAAATTTGGTGGTTCACTGACCATCAACTCAGCAGTAGATCTTTGATGAGATCATTTACTATTTGAGAATATGACAAAAACTATGAACACTGGTTCCAGAAAAATACATAAATGCATGTATATGGTAACTTTTGAGTGCAATTTAGTCTTCCTGTGGATTCTCTAAATGTCTGTAGTCCCGTGGTTAGGAACCCCTACTTTTCTGAATGTCTATTATGAGTCACGCACTGTGTGGGGCTTACATTGGGTGCTATGAGAGCCCAGAAGAGAGATATTTATCCCAATCTGGTGATTCAGAGTAGGCTTCCTGGAGAGTTAGAGGCTGAGGCTGAAACCTGAAGGATAAACATAAACATAAACATAATAATAATAATAATAATAATAATAATAATAATAATAATTCACATGAGACCACTCAGGGAGACCTTTCCTATTCATCCTGTTGAAAATAATACCCTGTTCTCTGTCTCATTATTCTTTCTTAATTTTTAATAGCACTTGCCACACTCTGTAGTTGTGTTCTTTTGTTTACATATTTATTATCAAAGCCCCGACTAGAATATAAGTGCCACAAAGGTAAGTGAATTCAATCTGTTGTGTTCACTGCTATATCCTCAGTGCCTGAAACAGTGCCAGACATGCTCAATTATTTGTTGAATGAATAAGGGATTCCTAGGCAGGTGGAACAGCTTGTGCAAAACCACAGAGACATGAGAGAATATGTGGAGATTATGAGTAATTCAATGCACCTGGAAGGCGAAATGTAAATGAGAGCAATGGCAGATGAGACTGAAGAGGAAAGGAGTATGTAGGTCACGGAGGACCTCGTTTAAGGCAGTGGAACTCTCTGTAGTTCCAATGGGGAGGACAAATCCATGTAGTCATTTGTGGGGAAAATATTCTAATCCCAGGAGAAAGAACTGGGGGAGGGGGGGTGGGATGGGGCAGGGAACAAAGTAGGATAAAGTAAGTCCAATACAGGCTGACTTAGGATGTTCTGTCATAGGAACCCTACAACTACTCCTTGCCTTCTGGTTTGGGTCTCTAACTATGGGCTGGTATCTTGGACTTAGGCTCTGTTAATAAGGATAATGACAATGATGATAAAAGTAAAATTGCTATTGTGAATAGTGCCACAATAAACATATGTGTGCATGTGTCTTTATAGTAGCATGATTTATAATCCTTTGGGTATATACCCAGTAATGGGATCGCTGGGTCAAATGGTATTTCTAGTTCTAGATCCTTGAGGAATCGCCACACTGTCTTCCACAATGGTTGAACTATGTGTAACAAACCTGCACATTGTGCACATGTACCCTAGAATTTAAAGTATAATAATAAAAAAAGTAAAATTGATCCACACACTCTGCCAAACTATGTGCATAGATTTTGACATTTCATCTTGACAACTATCTTATAAATGAGGTACTGTTATATCACAATCCCTTGATTACAAGGAAATTGAGACTTGGGTGAAGCAAATTCCTCAACGTCATACTTCAACAAGTGGAGGAGTAAGGATTTGGGATTTGAAGCTAGGCAATTTGAGTCCAGAGCTTAATTCTAACCAGTAACCTGTATGCTTTTCTAACAATTAAATTTCCATCTCTGCCCTCAGGTTTCATCTCTGGACTTCGATAGATTGGTGCTACACCACTGGGCTTCTTGTCCTTAATTTCCATCCTCTATGCCCTATCACTTGTTTATGGGCCTTTATGGCCATGTCCTACTCTAGTCTGTGATAAAACAACATCACACAAAGAATAATTAGATCCCTTATGACATTCAACCCTGAATTCTCTAGAGGTAGTTTGAGTGGATTAGAAATCATCTGGGCCAAATCTTGCTTTCAAATCAGTATTGATGTTGTCACTTTCAGTGATTTGTTGACAGAAACAGTATCTTTTATGAGCCTGATGCAGAGAAGGCCTTTTCTGTTAAAGCACATGCTGGTGCCAGGGAATGTAGGAACTGGAAAGTCTATGAAGCTGTTTGTTGAATCGGCATGTATCGTAATCAATATGTAACAAAGTAATTCTGCTGACAACCATTAACATTTCTGTGTTGCTTACAAGTTGCCAGACACTTTTTATAGCATTTTTCGTGTATCTACTTAGTTATTCCATGTACATTTATGAGGCAATTACCATTATTATCTACATTTTCCAGATGAGGAAACTGACTTCCAAAGAAATAGTTATTTAAATTGCCCAAACTAAAGAACTAGTAAGAGGTAAGACTTGAATATGAATCCAGGCAAGTCTAGGTCCCAAGCCTGCTCTTTTAACTGGACAGGCTGTTGTTTGTAGGCTAGTTTCATCATGTTGTACAAGGGTTTCAATCATAATCCCCAAAAACACAATTCTGAATGCCATAATCCTGAATGTCAAAATCCTGAAAGATCCAAATCCTTAAAGTCTAAAATCCTGAAAATCACAATCCCAAAAGATTGAAATTTCAAAAGTTGAAATCCTGAAAGCTGAATTCTGGGAAAGGGGGGAGTAGTTTTCAGTTGGATGAAGAATAGTTCCATCATGTTAGTTTCATCATGTTAGACAAAATTATTACCTTGTTATTGTCTTTATTTTCACTTGTAAGAAAATTCAGATAAGTAGATTTACCATGCGATATGGCAACAATGCAAACTTCAGTTTAAAAATGCATCATTTGCCAGCATTGGCATTCTTTCCAGCTAATGATATTCCAGGAGCTTTTAATGAATTAAAGCCACATTTGCCCAAAGAAGCCAGCAAAGTTACTGACTGGTTTGAAAATAATTATATGTATGATAGGATAAGAAGATACTCACTCAACGATGTTGCTATTTGATTACTAGTATTGTTTCTGCCAAATTTGTGATCTGTATATGAGTACATGCTCAATAGATTTTTGTATACCCAAAACAACATAGAAGCATGGCACAGAATATGGGAAAATTTAATAGAGAATGTTCATGTTGGTGTATATTGCATCATAGAAGAATTTCAAAAAGAACAGCACCATGTAGAAAATGAATGTGAACATATTCTCCAAGGAGAGCCATTGCCCCAAAAGAAAAGAAGCAGCTGTTCATCATGATGCAAGACTTCAACATATAGTTAACGATTGTGAATGTCTGTCAGCTCTTGTGGACTATCTCTGTGCAATTGCCTGTAATCTATCCCTGTAATACACTTTTTCATATGTCAAATTTTCTTTTTAGTTTTTTCTTTTTTAGTTTTTTTCACTATTTTAAATTGTTAGCATTATTTTTTACAATTCACTATGCTATGTATTTCATCTTCGCATCATTTCCAATATTGAAGATACCAATTGTATGAGACTTTGAGAGAGTTCTAATTTATTTTATGCATTTTTGCAAATTTGACACCATGAAAATACATTATCCAAACGTTGACTTTGGTTTAAGCACTATGTGTGCATGTTGTTGTGCACGCATAGTACTTAAACCAAACTCTTCAGGTTGTGAGGAATTGTTGACAATTCCTTAGTAAATAAAGAGGTGTCCTTTTTGTACATGTGTATTTGTGACTGATAAAATTTCTTCTCATCTTGGCTTTTTGGGAAACTGCATGTGTGGTGGTGACCCACCTCAGTTTCTGATAGATCTTGCCAACCAGGTTGTTCATCACAGTATTTCAGATGATTGCAGTTATTATCCTGGGTGCACAAAATTACCAACCATGGTGATATGCATTTATACATTTCCCTTTTGACCTGTTTCTTTATAAATGCAATTTGTTTGCTCATAACTGTTATATCTGTGTGACAGTATATCTGAGTGTTTATGGTTGAACAATATGTATGTTATTATTGCCTATTGTATTGTGTAAAGTGGCCTGTGAAGTATCATATTTTTATATTTCTCAAATAAATATCCTTTTATAAATGTAAATAAATATCTTTTAAAGAATTTAACAAATATTTTATTCAGAATTATATTTTTGGGATTTTGATCTTTCAGGATTTTAACAATTTGGGATTATAGTATTCAGGATTGTGCTTTTGGGGATATTCATTGGCTTCTGTTGCACAACACACTTAAGAGACATGTATTGAGTACCTATAATGTACACAGCATTCCACTAGAAACTAAATTCAGGTGTCTTCGCATAATGCAAGAAATGATGGAGACTTAAACTAGGGCACTGGAAATAGGTTTGGCAGACATTCCCTTTGGCAATATGGGAATGACAGAAAATAAATGGTAGCTTGTAGATGGTGTAGGTTTGCTTATTTTAGGACAGAAGGACTTTAGTGAACCCATGTCTGGGTGAAGGTGTGCGAGTCTGGGTAAATGAAGAATGAAGAAGGTGACAGTGGCAGAGAGAGTAAGGTTATGGAGATGATGAGAGATCAGTAGCACAAAGCAAAGTTTAGCTTTATAGCAGTGGAAGGCTATGTGTGTATAATAAAGAGAAGTACAAACTAGAATGGGAGTTCACATACAATGGACATGTTTTTCTTAGTGAAGCAGGAGACAAAAACCATCAGCTAAGAATGAAAGGACCCAGAGTGTCATTGGAGTTTTGTGAATGGGTTGATTGGGGAAGATTTGAGAAGAGAAAATAGAAATGGCTGACTGTGAAATTAAAATATTTTTGCCAAATGATGTCCCTCAGAATATTATTTCAGGAGACAATGAGAAAAATGTTTCTAGGGAAAATGTACTGGGAAATTAATCATAGTATGCATTTCACATTATATATGAGAATATTAAAGACTCTTAGTATTTCTGTAGTACAGAAATTACCTACCTTCATTTATCTTGCATTTTCCAATTTATTTATCAGGCATTTAGTAGTCATTTCTTCACATAGTTATTATTAATATCTCATATCATCAGTGTTCCAGGGAATGCATTTCAGGGAATGCTGATATAGAAGGTTGATTTGAGATAAATAAACTGATGAAATATATTGAGAACCCAGGTACCCAATCCTACAATGCATGTGTAATTGAGGCATTTAGTCCTGTCTTGTGACTTTGGCTAGCAATATGTTGTGGTCTGGAAAGTAGAGCAGAGAAAATGGAGAGTTGTGTTTGTCCAAGCATGAGTTTTGGCAAGGCAAAACCAGCAGAATGCAAAGGGGACAAAATAAATGAAGATCTAGTGGAAGTGTTGTTGATGAGGGCATGCACGCTGGGTAGGGAGGAGGGCAAAATGACTGAGAGGGGTAGGAGAAGTTGGGGGCCTTGCTGTCATAGCGACATCAAAGGGTATTTCTGGTGGGAAAGAGGGAATGGGAGAGGTGACAGTGAAGGGAGAGGGTATATATAGATATATTCATTATTTATTTAACAAATAGGGTGTAATAAACTATAAGATGCTTCTGAGAGTTGGAGTAGGATGAAGTTGGAGAAGAGGCTGATGCATTTGGCAACGAGGAGATCATTAGTTATTTTTAAGTGAGCAATTTGTACAGTACTAAGAGTTAATAAGGGGATGTGCAGTGAAGAGACGTAGAAAATAAAACCTCATTGATTTTTTTGCCAGTAAAAGGAATGACAAATGGGGAATTACTCGAGAAGATTGAAGGACCAAAGTGTTTTAAAAATTCTTGTTTTGTTTGTTTGCATGTAGAGCAGGTGAAACTGGGGGCTTGAGGTAAGGACGTTGGCTAGAAGGATTGGGATAGGCAGAAAGTAAGGAATAAAATAAAATAACCAGCAGCATTGAGGGTTCAACTAAGAAAAGTTAACATGGATTTATCTTATGATGTTTCCCTGCTTTATGTTACCTGAGAACAGGAGGGTTAGGGGATGGCAATGGAGCGGGTGAAACAGACCAGGAAAATGGAGAAATGTTATGAAGGAGCAAAGCAGGTTGTTCCTAGAAGGGTGAGGGCAGGGTATTAGTTTGAGTTCCAGGTGAGGTGAAGTTATAAATTTTGGTCAAGATACTGGAAAGTAGTGGAAATGAAGGCCTTCAGAGTAGAAGGAGTCAAGAAATTCCTAGGTCAGGGTGTCATACGGATTAATGCAGAGAGAAATTAATGCCACCTTAGGAGTCTGTGCGGGAGGAAATATTGTTAGAAGCACAAAATGGAAGAGGGACTTGGGGGTGAGCAATGCCATCGTGGAGGAAGAAAGGGTGGAGCTGTACTTAGATTGTAGTATGGGCTTCAATGGAAAAGAGGTAAAGGAAAGTGATGGAAAAATAGAAGACAGGCAACTGATGTCAGTGAAGAGAAGGCAGAACTCTCTTGGTCCACAGAAAAAGAGGAAGAGGAAGAGGAAGTGGAAGAGAGACTTCCTTTAGAAATAGTCATGAGGGAGGCAGAACTCTCAGGGGAAAGCCAGCAGACAGCAGGTAAATCAGAGGGCAGAGGGAATCCTCTGGGGATAGGTAGAAAATATAAAAAATGCAATTGATAGTAGAACACGGCTCCAGAGAATGTAGAAGAAAGGGTTGGGGGATTGTCAAAAGCAGAGACAGATGCCACAAAAGAAGATGACCTGAGTTGGAGAGTGCTGAAAATAAAAGAAGCAAAACTAGATTTGATGGTTTTATTCTGTGAGCAAAAGTAATGGCAAGTAATGAGGTATGAAAGGTGCAAGGCCTGAAGGCTTCAAACTGAGGCCAGTTGAGGGGTAGGCATTCCTACCATAGGAGGAAAAAAAAAAAAAACTGGCATGATTGACTAGAGGTAGCTTGACTCCCCATGACATATTGTTGAGACTGAGGGCTGTGCTGGAGTTGAGAGATGCATCAATATGCTTACCTGGGCTCTTGAATAATGAGGATAGTACGGATTTTTGAGTTGCGGCATCCCATATCAAAGACCTTGATTCAAAGAGAAGCACAGAGTGTCCCCCAATCCCATTTCTGGTGACAAATGGATTCTCTATCCCTGTGAATTGGCAGTGTCTCCCTATGTGTTTTTTAGAAGAATGTTTTCAGAGGTACAGGGACATGGGACTGAGTAAAGGGAGCCAAGATCAATTTGTAAGGTTGCTTTCAGGGGCAGCTTTGGAAAATTGTGACACAGAAGAATTGTTCATGTTACTTGGTGTTTCCCTACCTTGCCTTTAGGTACCCTCACTGCTTGCTGGCTGCCCACACTGTGTTTAGGGCTCTTGCACCATTTCCTGTTTAACCAGGGTCATTTATAGTAGCCAGTCCTGCTCTAAACTTACCCCTTCCCTTATTTGAAAAACTTGATCATGTGCCTTTAAAGTCCTACACTCCTCTTCCCAGGATGTTTCCCTGGTAGCTAACAAGTGAATTAGTGCTAAGGTAGTTAAATCGAATAAATTAGTGTCTTCATACCCTCAGGGTTTTTTTCCATTTCATTTGAGTATCTTAACCCAAAGGAAAAACTGACTATGGGAATTGAAAGCTCTAAAGTAGGGGAAGGAAGGTATGGAAGGGCTTCCCTGCCCTCAAACCAGAAAGACATTTAGCTCTGGAGGTTTCACTGAGCATGGAAGTCATTTTGTTTTCCAGAGAACTTGGAGTTAGCCCTGGTTTCCTGTGGCCTAAAACTAATGACACCCCAAACTTTTGGGTACAATGACTTGCAGCTGCTTACATTTTTGTTCTCTATCCCATTTATTGAGGCCCCTGTGGATTGTGTGGTAATTTTTTTCCTCTTCCTTAGAAACTTTATATACTCTAACTTGCTTGAGGCATAAATAAGCTAAATCTTGCAAAGGGTCTTAGAAAGGTACTTTTCCCTAAAATCAATGCAAAGAAGCTTTGAAAATAGACCCATTAAGTGGTTTTAACTCTGCATGAAAAACTATTTAGTCAGGTAAATCTAATTCTTGAATAGGCTGAAACCTGATTTTTTCCATCCATTTTCTTTCCTCCAGCCAAAGAACCCTAGGTGCTCACTAAGGAATGCAAATGTCAAAGTGGTTTTTTTTTGTTTTGTTTTGTTTTGTTTTTTTGATATGTGTCTTCTAGGAGTGGGGGCTGTGACAATGGCCTTGTTGGTTTCAAGCAATGTCTGAGGCTCTTGCCAGCAATTACAGGCTTACATGCTCATAATACAAAGGGCCTAAAGTGGCACAAATTGCTGTCCAGAGCCAGCTCTAAGCAAAATAGAGATACCTTACTTTCTATTCAAGATATCCATTTAATATATGTTATTTGGTAAGTGAGTGCTGTCTATGTATTTCCATGTCAGAGTTGTCTGTTCAGAATAGTAAAATCATGGGAAAACTTCTTTCATCTGTAAATTTCCCAGACTTACCTTTTGCTTATCCAACTAGCAACCAATTTATTTGACCATCTGCTTTACTCTCCACTTCTACGCACCTCATACATAGAGACATTTATAAGTACAAAGGTGTTTCTTCTTTTTCAAGACACTGGGTGCCTTTAGGCAACCATTAGACAGCTCAGAGACCACTACTGTGTCCCTTATTATGGACCCGTTGTACTGCACCATATTCTGTCCTCTCCCACCTGCTGGCAGCTGTCATGTTAGAAATCTATCTAGCAAATCAATCTCTGCTAAGGTCCTAATACCTAATAATTGCCAAAGTGTGGCCTCTATACGTCCCCTCAGGCATATTTGCATTTAAAAAAAGAAACTTTTAGGACCACAAAACCTATTTTAAGGAATGACTCTCTATGGCATTAATTTCAGACATTTATTCTTTTAATAAATATTTAACATGTGCCTACTATGAGTCAAACATTGCATTAATAACAATGGATATGCAGTAATAAAATGTGGTTCCACCCGAAGGAGCTTACAGTATAGTATAAGCAATAGGCATGTAAAATAATTTTAGTGTAGTATCATCATAAGTTCTATGAAAAAGGTATTAGTAATTAATTCATTCAAAATATGTTTATTGACTGCCTGTTACATGCAAAGCACTGTGCTAGATACCAGAGAAATAGCAGTGAACAAACCAGTCTTTATCCTCATTGAGCTTACATTCTATTCCATATACAAGGCAAGGCAGTACAGTTTGATACAGAAGGGAATGATTTGACTGAAGGGGTGGGCAGGGCTACACAGTCATGATATTTGAGCTACATCTAGGAGGATGAGTAGAAATTCATCAAGTCCATGAGATGGAAAAAAGCTTTCTAGTCAGAGAGAATATCATGTATAAAGACACAAAAACATGAAAGATGGACATATTGCATCTTTGAGAAATGGCAAGTAGTTTGGAGTGTCTGGCGTACTGGGAGTTATGTAGTGGAGCATCACGGAAATAAGGTTGGAAAGACAAGTTAGGCAAGATGGTATATGATAGAAGCTGTACAACCCTGTTTCTGGATCAGTTGGAACAGGTTCAAATTTGGGCTCTGCCACCTACTAGTTATGTAATCTTTGCGCAAATTATCTAATCCTTCTGAGTTTTGGTTTCCACACCTATAGAATAGAAATAATAACTGAAACAACCTCATGGTATTGGAGTGAGGATTAATTTATGTAAAGTATGATATTTGTCAAGTACTTAACACAAGGCCTGAGATATAGTAAATGTTCAGTAATTTGTAACGGTTGTTCTTCTATAAAAGTGATTGAATGGCATCTATAGGCAATGGGAATCTGCTTAAGCTGAATTCTTCATAAGGGAAGTGACTTGATCAAAGATGTATTTCAGAAAAACCACTCTGTCTTCAGAAAGGAGAGATTTTAGGGGTTAGAAAGTAGACACAGGGCACATAGTTAATAGTTAATAGACTAGTGCAACAATTCAGAAAAGAGACAACAAAGGCCTGGATAAAATTGAATCAAGGGAGGAGGAGAGTCCAAGGGAATAGAGTTGAGTGGGATTTAGGGAATTGTTCTCTTAGTTCTTCATTTGCAGAGGTAGGAAGAGACAGTGGAAGTCAAAGATGTAATCAAAGAAGATGATGAGTGATTGGAAGGAATGGTGATCCCTTTAACTGAAATGTGGATTACCAGAGGATGGGTGTGGTTTTTTGGGGGGCATGGGGGGACTTCGGGGAATAAAATTATTGAGACCGTTGCCGCAAGTTTTGTTACATTTGTGTCTGTGGAGTATCTATCTACCTATCAACTGATTTAGCAAGCAGATGAAAATAGGTGTTAGCTGATGAAATTATAGATGATGAAAGAGTAGTAGATGATATTATCTAAATAGAAAATATTATCTAAATAGAAAGTCTATTTAAAGTGGGAACATAAGCCCGAGCACATCAGTTTTTAGGGCGAGGCAGAGAAAAAGGAACAAAGTAAGAAAGAACCATCAAAGGTATAGAAGGCAAATAATTAGGAGTGTTACCAGAGCAAGGGATGAGAGTTTCAAAGGGGAAGGAGTGGGAAATAGTCTCAAATTCAGCTGAGGGGTGTAAATGAATTGGAAATTGGGAGGATCCTGGGAACCCTTACCAGAGCTGTTTTATTGGAGGAGTGAAGGTAGAAGCCAGATTGCCTGAGTTGAATACTCACCTTGACCTTCTTAGCCACCCTGCTCTATAACTAGCAAAGGGGATGAAGTCACCCAGTATGATGGTTAATATTGTCAACTTGATTAGATTGAAGGATGCAAAGTATTATTTCTCGGTGCGCCTGTGAGGGTGTTGCCAGAGGAGATTAACATTTGAGTCAGTGGACTGGGAGAGGAAGACCCACCCTCCATCTGGGTGGGCACCATCCAATTGGCTGCCAGCATGGTTAGAAAAAGCAGGTGGAAGAAGGTAGAATAAGATAGCTTGCTGAGTCTTCCAGCCTTCATCTTTCTCCTGTGCTGGATGCTTTCTGCCCTTGAACATCACACTCCAGGTTTTTTAGCCCTTGGACTCTTGGACCTACACCAGTGGTTTGCCAGGGGCTCTCGGGCCTTTGGCCACAGACTGAAGGCTGCACTGTCTGCTTTCCCACTTTGAGGCTTTGGGACTTGGACTGAGCCACTACTGGCTTCCTTGCTCCTCAGCTTGCAGACAACCTATTGTGGGACTTTACTTTGTGATTGTGTGAGTCAATTCTCCTAATAAACTCCCTTTCATATATACATATATCTTATTCTGTCCCTCTGGAGAGCCCTGACTAATACACCCAGGATATCATAAACCATAAATTTGGAAGAAAGAGTTAAGACTTGAGCCTCATATACATATCTAACCAAATGCTCTGCTGCTCTCACAGAGCAACTATATCATAGGCAGTAAGGTTTGTGGCTTAGTGTGATGATCCTTGCAACAGAATGACTCAGTCATTGTGTAGATACAGTCTAAGAAACAAGATTTTAGAGGTTTCAGAAGAGTTGATCTTGTTAATTTATAATTCAATCACAAATCCTTTGGTTATCATTGTTAAAATTTAATCATAGATTAGTAAATTCTATTTTCCTTTAATGAAACATAGCATTTTCATCTTTGAATAGTACTTTTAAAAATGTGCTGCTCTATTTTTCTTCCTGAGGAAAGTTGTTACCTCTTAATATCTCTGACTCATATGTGTCCATAAAAATTCATACGGAACACATATGTCTTCTTTCTTTTTGGAACTGTGTAAGATTTCCATGGAATGGAATCTGAATAGCCTGTATAAGAAAGTGTAGGTTCCCTACCCCTCTCCCACTACCCTGGTACCCTTTCCTTCATTTATATTGGAAGAAGTTTCTTCTTTTCTTCTGTACTCACAGTATATTGAAGAACATATACAGAAGAAAAAAGAACTTTCTAAAGCCACAACTGCTTTTACTTAAAAGGGAAACCACTTTGCAAAGGACCATTGTGTAGCCGACTTAAGGTGTTCACTATAATAGTTCCGGATGTCAGCTTTACAATTCGTTTCCGAAAGGAATAAAATCATCCAATTCTAGCACTTGTCTGGGAACCCCTACGCAGAGAGGAAATTGGCTAGCAGATATGCAGATGTGGGGGTCTGTGTCACGTAACTGCCAAGGTCTGGGATAGATCTTAATCACAGAGGAAGTTTGTAAGCAATAAAAGAGGCCTCTGTGGAGGCTCTTCAGGTCCCAAAGCTCATTTTATCCTAAGAATATAGGGCCCTGGAGCCTGTGTGTTCACAAGCAATAAAGCAGTCTAACTCTTCCCAAGTCGCTAAAAATGATGCCTTCCTCAGCACTTCTTTTTCAAATGGTTCAAGAAGAAAAACCATGTCATCTTTTCTAATACCCACATCCTATTTTCAAATCTGCCAAAAATAGTGATTTTAATTCACAAGCTTTAGACAAGAGGGGAAAATGCACTCAAAAGGACAGCTTGATTTTCTGCTAATCTTAACATTTTATAAAAATAAGCTTACCGTGAAAGTGATGATCTTGTATAGAAAGCTATCTGATTGGAATGCCCAAGCATTTTGGCTGGTTTGCTTTGCTTTTGTAATTTTCTTCAACTGTGGTAGATGCCTTTCACCAAATTGTCCTCATATCCTCGGCACTTTGTGAGCAAAGAAGCCTTCCTCAAAATTTTCTAAAGCTCTTCCACTAGGTCGCCCTTAGTGTGGACTGGTACCTGTGTGGATCTCAGTCCCAGTTTCTCTTCTTCAGAGAACTATCTGTTCTTCTATTCTTGGGGTCAACCAGCTGCATTAATGAGTCCCAAGGCTCACTCCTATGAAATCCTTTCACAGACCTTTAAATGGGACCCTGTTCCAAGAGGGCAGCCTGGTAAATTGATAGCTCCCACTAGCTGATGGAATATTTTCCAGTGATTGTGCAATGTTGGGTTGCCAGATTGGTACTGAGATATTGATTTTAGACAACTCTCATTCGCATTAAATACATCATAATTTTAGGGCACTGTTGACCTAAGTATTGGCTCTTTTCCATCTGCATTCCAACTCTGTATCAGCCATTTCCGTATAGCACCAGAGGATAGTTGAGGCAGCTGTTGGCATTTTTTAAACCCCTCACCTATCCACTACTGGCACCCAGGATAGTCACCACATTCTTTTTCACAGGCTCTATGTCTTCTCTCAGACAGTGGATGGTCACATTTATGTCCCCTAAAGGCTTTCGAGACTCTTCTGCTGCTATGTCAAAAGTTCTTGTTGTCCTCTCTTGCCTTCAATTGATGTGGTGATATCACATTCTCCGATGCTGATCTTAAACTGTGCCAGAAGAGGGACAGATGTTCCTTGCATGAGTAGTACCACTCTTTTAATTCTGCTCATGGGTCCCTGGCCTATCTTCCCAGCCGGTGGTATTATATGGAAGTCAGGGGGTGTAGTCAATGTTGAAAGCAACCATATTTGAGGAATGTAATAATTGTGGCCCAAAGCATTGAAGAGAAGACATGATTGGAGGATGTGTTGTTCTACCTTTATGCTATAAAAGCCCAAATTGTAAAAATTTAACATGACCAGAAAACAAATTATTATTCACATTTTCCTGCATACCCTAGGCAAGGCTTACATTTGTGGCCAGCATTAATGGAGAGAGAGGCATGGATGCTGCAGCATCATGAGTAATGATGTAATGAACACTAAGTAAATGGTATTACAGAACTGAAGAGATAAGATTTATATCATTTCATTAAATGGGTTCTGAAAAGCCATAACTTGTGAATAACAGTATTGCTGTTTTTCTCATAGTAGCCAATATAAAATTAGTCAAGAATGGCATATTTACAATAAAGCGCAAAAAGAAATGGTCCCTGAACATGAAGAATATTTATATGCACAGATCAGACAAGAAACAAATACATAAGCATTACTTTTTGACCCATCATTCTAAATCTTTATTAAGTCACTGTATATATCTCACATGGGCCCATGAATTTTGCAATTTGTTTTAAAACCTAATTTTATAAATAGTAAAGAGTTCCACAAAAATATTTCGCAGGATTGTCCCCACCCTAGAGGTGGCAGTAACTGAAGTATTAAAACGTAAATACAGTTATGTATTGCTTAACAAAAGGATATGTTTTGAAGAATGTGTTGGTAGGCAATTTCATCATTGTATGAACATCATTAGATGATTCCATCAATGTACAAACCTCACTGAGTGTTCTTACATAAACCTGGATGGTATAGCCTACCACACACCTAGGCTATATTGTATAGCCTATTGTTCCTTTTTTACCAACCTGTATAGCATGTTACCATAATGAATACTGTAGGCAAATGGAACACAAAGGTCAATATTTGTGTATTTAAACATAGACAAATATATTAAAATACAGTATTATAATCTTATGGCACCATAATTGTATATGCAGTCCATTGTTGCCCAGAATGTCATTATGTATTACAAGACTGCACTGAACTTTTTTTCCCAGAAAGGGTCTTTATCTGTCTTCCAAAGATCAAAGTCAAATAAGAAAGCTATAATTCCTTTTGGTTTATGTGATATTATTTGGAGCTCAACCCCCAAAGTAGAAAGTTAATAAGAAAGTAAGATATATACATTAACTATAACATGGACTTAAATTTCATTGGCTTAGATAAAATTATTTAACATTTTTTCAAGGTATTAGAAATACTTTGCTAAGCATTGGATATATTGTGATGAACAAAATAAACAGGGACCAAACAAAGACCTTACAGAATTTAGAGTAGCTGGGTAGACATTAAGCAAATAAATGTACAAATATTACTGTTATTTTGAATTTTAATATATTCAAAGGAGAAGAAGAAGCCTCTTTGTGGAATGGTGATAACAGGAGTCCTGCTTTATATAGAAAAGGAGGATATTTCCTGTAGAGGAGACAAACTGAAACATGAAAGGTCAGAAGGGATTTTGGCAGAGCAAATCACACATAAGAAGCGCTGAGATGGTTCCTACTAGGAATGGAAAATGTGGAAGAGTGTGATTACAAAATGAGGTTGGAGATGTTGGTAGAAACTAGGTCATGGTGGGATTTGTAGGAGACTGGATTTGATCCTAAAAGCTATGAGAAGCCACTGGGGTATTTTATATAGGAGAGGAAATGATCTGATATACATTGTTAGAAGACCACTCTGACAAATGTAGGAGGGTGAGAGTGGAGGTGGGAAGACCACATAGAGGGCTGCTGCATAGATCCCGGTGAGAATGATGGAAGCTTAATCTAAGGTAGCAACAGTGGGTTGGAGACAAATAAGCCAGTTTGACATATATCTTGGTGGTTGAAATGATAGGACTTGCTGATGAACTGGATTTGTTCATTCATTCTTTCTTCCAACAAATATTTAAATCCCACCCCCTGTGTTAGGCATTATTGTAAGTGCTGTGAATAAGCAGTGAACAAAATATAATCTCTGCCCTCATGGAACCTGTAGTCTAGCAGAAAGATAGATATAATAAAGAAGAAAAACGTAATATAACTAATGGGGATAAGAACTATGAACAATAATGAAGCAGGATAAGATGTGAAGGGAGTACTGGGATGGGTTTGAGGTTGCTGTTTTATAGAAAGAGTGGTTAGGAAAAAACTTTCTAATAAGGTTACATTTGAACCTTAAAATGTAACTTTATTTATAAAGGGTGGTAAGGAAAAAGCTTTCTAGTAAGGTTACACTTGAACAGAAACTTGAAGAAAATAAAGGAGAAACCTATGTGGTTATTTGGGGTAACAGTTCTAGGCAAATAAAACATCAGGAGGTAGAAATGTACTTGGTAGTTTGAGGAACAGTGGGGAAACCAGTGTGTCTAGAGTAGAATGGGAAAGGGTGAGAGTAAAATGATTAAGGGGGTTCTGCAATGGGGAAGCTCATGTTGGGCCTTGTAAGACAACACGGGAATCCCTTGGAGAGTTTTGAGTAGAAGAGTCATATCATCCAGTTTATGTTTAACAGGATCATTCTGGCTACCGTGTTGATAATAGACCACAAGGAGGCAAAAGATGAAGCATAGAGACCATTTAAGAGGCTATTTCAGTAATCTATGCTAGAGATGGTGATGGTTTGGACTAGACTGAATATATTGCATAGTGCTTAGATTCTGTATAAATTTTGAAGTCTACAAAATTTACAAATCAATTGTACATGGGTTGTGAGACAAAGGAGTCGAGGATGATCCTAATGTCTGAGTAACTGGAAGGAATTAGAGTCGCCACATGTTGAGATGAGGGAGACTGTGAGGAGTTGTTTCGGTAAGAAGAGGTTTTAGATTTGGAGGTGGAGGGGGAAAGAAGAATTCAGAATGACTCCTAGATTTTTGGTTGGAGCAATTGGATGGATGGTGGTACAATTTCCTTAGATGGGAAAGATGACAGACTTAAAAAATTTTCTGTTCCAACCTCCTTATTTTGATAGATGAGGAACAAAAGCCCTCAGAAAACAGCCACCTAGTTCAGTAGTGTAAGGGTCTGGACTTGGTTAAAGGTCTCCTAATGAAAGGATCCTGATTCTTGCCTCTTTTCTATACTGGCTTTTTAATTTTAAAATCTCTGAAATGTGGAAATGAAATGGTAAGTTTCTTAAAGACAAGGTCTGCTCTTCAAGCTTCTTCTGTAATGTAATGTAATGTAATGTAATGCTGTGTTATGTTATATTGGACACCTTTTGTGTTATATAAGAACACCCCCTTTTTCAGGATCCATTCTTTTCCACACCTCGCCCAAAATCCACATGGTTTCCACAGGAGTCGCTATGCTAGTACAATATGATCCCACCTCTTCTCCACAGTGAATTGTCTGAGGAATCGGCATCTGACCCAAAGTAGGCCAATTTATTCTGCCAACGCTGGTAAAAGGGAGGAATTCTTATTCTACGCACTTAATAAATACCTGTTGACCTAAATTGAAGGATAGGTGAAGCTTTCAGAAACCATATATACAAAACTTTTTCAAAACATATGAATTAGGGGATGATTATTCTCATTTCAAGAAAAAATTTTGCTCTACCAGAAGATTGACTGTAATTTTGCTTTAAATAGCAATCTTTCTAGTGCATTCAAGCATTTATTTATGATCATTAACTACTTGACAGGCTGGGGTTGATGGGAGAGCATTTTAAAGTTAAAGTATCTGGAAATACTTTCCATTAAATTCTCTTTATGTTGATCTGGAGCCTGTGCTCTATAAAGTCCTCTCATTTCCAAACAGTAAGTTTTAAGCTATCAATTGGATTAGTACCCAGTGTCAATACTGGCTAAATGATGCTAAATAAACTAGTGGTGTTTTCAAGTGTGAGTTCAATTTAGTATGTTTTACAGGCCTCTATAAGGCTACATTAAATATAGACTAGATTAATTGAAAACATGGTGCATAGGGAATACTCAGTCTGTGTGTGTGTGTGTGTGTGTGTGTGTGTGTGTGTATAGTTAGAGAATATGAGTACCAAAGATACATGAATAGAATCAAGGGTTGCTCATAACAAAGTATAAAAGTCTATAATACTATATATCTGTTGTCGATAGATTCATTAGCAGAAAGATGCACTCAATGCTTATCAATGAACTCCTGCCCTACTGGAGAATAAGAGGAAAACAAAGTGAGACAGAAGTCTATGGAGCTCAAATTTAAAGTCAGATAACCCATTCAGCATATTTTATAAACCCTGTATTTATTCTGTGAAGATAAAAGTGATAAATTGCCAAAAAACATATAGTGTTTGATAGTATAAAGTAAGCCAAGTTCAAACTAGACTTGTCTGAAGAAGGGAAAAAAAAAAAAAAAAAAGAAAGAAGAAGAGGAAGATAAAAAAGGGAGAAGAAAAAAGAATAAATTGTTATTTCACGAACACATATAACTGCTAAGAGTTGTGGAACCCCTCTTTATTTTATCATACATGGATTTGAGCACCTATGCACTATGGAGAAGCAGCTTCCAAATGAGTTCATATATATCAACCAAATGAGTGTGCTCATGTTTGAGTGAATTTATGTAGTTTGTTGGAGACAATAAATATTGAAATCAGGATACTGCATAATTCATACATATGTTAACCTCTTTTATCAACTTTGGAACAATCTCCTTATATTTAATAATTGTAATTAAATACCTGTCTAATTTGGGCTTTGCTGACTGACCAGATCACTTTTTCTGGTAGTTTCTGTTTCCAGAAGTTTTCTGACAATATTAAAATTTATGGTAGTTTCATTGGTATTTTAGTAAAAACCAAAAATGTATTCTTTCCCTATCTATGCAGGGTGACCATACATCTCGATTTTCCAAGGATAGTCCTGGTTTATGCCTGTTTTCCTGATGTATGCATTATAGTATCTTCTTTCACTCCTAAAAGTGTCCTTGTTTGGCAAATAAATTATATTTGCACTACATATCAATTTTACAGGCAATTCTGATTTAGGCAACATAGAAAGAATCTGCAGGGAATTCAGTTAACCCTCTACTTTCTCATGAGGTCTTACATACAGTTCTTTCTGATCTCTCCCATCTCCTAGGTGAAAGACCATATCAAATCACACTTCAGTTAAAGCATTTTGTCAGATGACTAAAATTTCAGCCAAGTTGTACTGCTTTCTGATAATTTAAGTGGATGTAAATTGTATAGAAGACCTCAAGGAACGGGTGAATACCATGTCTTTTATTCAGTTCTCAACTATTAGTTGTTTTAACTTGGCCTTTGGCAGGAATTGGATAGCTATTGATTTAAGCTTCAGCTATCTGGCAAGTGACTCAACTGCAGAGATTTTGTATTGCTAATTGAAGCAGGATACATAAGTTTTTAGTTAATGGGAATCGTTTTAGTTAGGATTAGGTCTGGCTGCCAGTGACAAAATACAACCTATGAGTGACTTCAACAAGACAGTTAATTTTTCACTAATGTAAGATACCAGAGCTAGATGTTACAGAGCTGTCAGTTGTGCATTAGCTCCAGTCTCAAGACCCAGGATCCTTCCATTTCATTGCTCAGTTATGTCCAGCATTCATTCTCCAGGTTATTCTTTATTCCTAGGGGGTGGTCTGCTTTAGTTCTATCTAGCCAATGCATCCTCATTCTAAACTGCAAGGAAAGGGGAAAAGAAGAAAACAAACTTCCCATTTTGAAAGGGTATTTCTTGTAAGATTTCCACCCCTTTTCCTTATATCTATTTGGCCACAATGCAGTTACCTGGCCATATTTAGCTGCAAGAGAGTCCAAGGAATGTAGTCTTAATTTTGGATCACCATGTGCCCAGTCAAAGCATAGAGGTACTAAAGAAAGGAAAAAGGGAAAATGGATATTGGGGGACAATTAGTAGTCTCTGCCATAGGACTAAAGTTGGGAAGTTGACATTCTATAATGAAAAACAAGACTTGAATTATTTGTCCAGATCAAAACTGATCCTACCTCCTTACAGCAGTGAATCTGAAAGTATGTTTAGTTATTAACATTTTTCCCCCAAAATAAAGCTTTGATTATGCTTGATGCCATTTAGCACCTCCTTATTTTACAACTCCATACTATTTAATAGTGTAAAAATTTATTCAAAATCATTCAACTTCTTTAAAAGTTACTGTGGGGCAAATAGAATACATAAAATGCAAGGCTATCTTTGGTCAAGTGATGGTTATTTGGACTGCTGCTACCAACACCCTAGCTTAACTGGGCTCAAATTTGTCCAGCAGTTACATGCAGGCACAGTGCTCCACGTAACTCTTTAAGAACTACATTGAATTGTACTGCATGTGTGATGAAGAAAAATGTTATGAACATAAGAGTCTTCAGATACTTTATTCCGTTTCTTAAGCACCCTATCCTCTTGGAGCTTACATTTGCTAGACTGGTTCCTAGATTTTTGTGATGCATAATCATGAGTGGGCAAAAGAGCAAGAGGGAACACAAGAGATTTGAGAAGAAGGGAAATACATTATCAAGTGAGGTTAAACCAAGCTATATGATAAAGGAACTAGAGACAGAGAAAAGTTGAGGGGAAGTAAAAGCCATATGAGCTAGAGGTAGGATAGAAAAAAAGAAGTATTTTCAGGGGACTGTTAATCAGAGGTTCTTAAGGGTATTACATGAACTGTACTTTTAAAATTTCATACCACTTATAGCCTGAACCAACTGGGTCCCACATACATTTATTGATAAATTCAGTTGCAGTTTGGCTGTGTTTTGAGGTCCTCTTAGAGTTAGTTTATTTCAGTAAGAATCTTATGTTATCAAAAACATAATTAATTTTATTTAATAAATTTACCTCTGTGATTAATGACTCTGATGCTTTATATTTAAACATATCATTCACTTAAACAGCAGGGGGCCACAGTCATCTTGACTATTGTTATCTGTGATCCCTTGAAATTCCTTGCCTAATTAGAGCTAGCCATTTTCATGATTATCTCTCTGAGGTTTTTTAGTTCCGTTGGACATTAACATGCAGACATATTGGTAGGCAATTTGGGGTCTCTACGGTTGGCCGTGTTGTTCATTGCATAAATGTATGTGGTAGTCCTAAATAATATAAAGGGCAACGTATTCACAATTGCTCCCTGAATAAAATAAATAGTTCATCACCTTATATGCAAATATATTTTTATTCTTCTCCTGTATAGAATGAGCAGGATCACTTGCCTGAAAAAAAAAATGTGAGAGACAAATGTGATAAGATTTCTATAAATGATACAGAAGACTTTATACCTTGGTACTATAGGTCACATAAGGGTCAGCTATGACTAGGGGAGGCAAGATGGTCTAAAAGATAGAACTGGACTCCAATGGTATGTAGCAAGTGTCAATAAGACAGAGCTGTCTGGTGTCTAACAGGCATGGTGTCAAACAAGTATAGTGGTAGGCAACATACTGACATCCAGGTGAACAATTGGTATAGGGGATTCAGCCACAGGTGAAAAGGTAATAATGTCACTGCAATGGGGAGTCTAGGAATAAGCAATTTTTAGAGATATACATAGATGGGGCAGTTAGAATTGTGCATTTTTTTTCTATCACTTGATTGTGAATTTTTTGGTCATTATGAGATTACCTTTTCTTGGGAGAATTGTTCTGAAATGATTATTCTTTTATTTGCATCTGTACCATCTACTTTTCTTACAGTGGGGAGTGACACATGATGTCTGATTACAAAAGTTCTTCTTAGCTTGGGAAGACCAGAGTTAGGCCTAACAAAACTAACCTTGCTCCCTGTTCTCCTTTCCCTACTCCCACCAAAACAAATCAAAATGCATCCCCCTATCTTTTCTCTGGCTATGCCATTGGTCAAGATGTCCTGTTTTAGGGTGGGCTTGAAGCTTGGGTCTGCTGGAAAAGGCTTGGATTTTGAGTCCATGGGGGTTAGCTAGAACAGTACCAGATTTCACTAGGGTGGGCCTACAACCTGAATCTTGGATCCTGTGTCTGTGGGATCACACTGAAGTCTGGGTCCACAAAGGCACCTGACACAGGACCTGGCACAGGAGTGGGCCTTGAGACTGGGACTGTGGGGGCTGGCCTTGGGCTGGATTTCACTGGTGTGGGCCTGGTGCTTGAGTTTGTGACAAAGTCAGGTACTCACTTCACTCTCCTTCCCTCACATGGAAGGTATCTCTCTCCATACGGTGTTGCTGGGTTTGGTGGGGGGTGAAATAGGGAATGTGAAATTGTTTTCGCTACCCACCTTAATGCACCTTTTCTTATTTCTGTGCTATAGCAAGATACTGTTATTCCTCACCTGGATTCCTCAGCTTACTTGAAGCTACTTTCATGTGTGCATAGTTGTTCAAATTGACATTTCTGCAAGGGGACAAGTGCCAGAAGGTCCTATTCTACTATCTTGTTGACTTCACTCCCAAAATTAAAAATGCTTTGGTCATCAATAAATACCATAAACAAAGTTGAAAGACAAGCTACATACTGGGAGAAAAATATGAATTTGTAATGTATATAAAAGAAAATATAAAGAAATCCTACAAACTGATAGGACAAAGAAAAATAGCCCAATTTAAAAATGGGGGAAAAAGGATTAGGTGCTTTGGAGAAAAGGAAACTTATATGATCAATAAAAATATGAGAAGATGCACAATCTCACTTATACTCAGGGACAGGACCGCAATTGGATATCATTTTACATCTTTTTGACAGGTAAAATTTACAGAACTTGACAATACCAAGTTTTAGATAGGTTGTGTAGTATGTGAGCTCTCTCATACATTGTTGTTGGGAATGTAATTTGGTGTAGCTACTTTGGAAAACAATTTGATATTATCTTTTAAAGTTGAGCATTTGCACATTCTATCACCTAGCAGCAATGCTAGGTGTATTTCAAGAAAAAATTTAGCATATCTTCCTGAGGAGATATATACTGGACTATTTTTGGTGGAATTGTTTATAGTAGTAAAAACTTGGGAATGACCAAAATAACCATTAAAAAGAGAATAAGTAAATTACTTGTGAAATGTTCACATAATGGAATATTATATCAGTGAAAATGAACAATCTACAGCTATAAGCAACAACATGAATAAACCTTAGTAATACAGTGCTGAGTCAAAAAAGCAAGACTCAAAAGACAGCATACAATACAATATTTGTTTTTTGTAAAATTCGAAAGCAAAGCATTTGAAAGGAAAATACATAAATGTGATAAATGAATATAAAGGGAAGAGAATGGTAAATATAAAACTCAGAACAGTGGTTACCTCTGGGGGAGGTAGGGAATAGTATAGTAGAGGAACACAGGTAATATTCTAGTTTGGGAGTTGGACAGTAGGTTCATGGATGTTTATTAGGACATTAAAATAAATAGATGAAAATGATGATTTATAAGTCAATGGTAGTATAACTTGAATTAAGAATTATGATTATTTCATTTCTGTACATCTGAGGTTCAACAAAAATCCAAAACAATAAACTCTATGTCATAATCTGCAAGGTCCCACGTGTTCTCTTTTTGACTTGCTTTCTGTTTTATGTTTCCACTTCTCTTTTTTCACTCAGCTTCAGCTACACTGCTTTTTCTGTTGATCCTTTAACTCTTTAAACGTGTTCTTGTCTCAGGGCCAAGAACCTTCTTCCCTTAGATATCCACACATCTTGCTTCTTCATGTCATTCAAATATGCTCATATATTTCATCCAGGTTGTCTCTGGAAATCCTATCTAAAGTAGCACCCCGAAAATAAACAAGAAAAAAAGAAAAAGAAAAGAAAGCACCTCATTACTCTGTTTTTATATCCTCATCTACCTTTTTTACACTAGTTACTAAATGATGCATTCTTTCACAAATATTGTTTGTATTGCATGTCTTTTCCTATACTGACAATGCATGGGAACAGGGTTTTTGGTTTGTTCACTGTGGTTTCTTTGTTTAGCTACCTCCTACCTGTCCTTTGTCTCAGAAGTTATTTCCTCCAGAAAACTTCTGACTCTTCTAGTCTGATTTAGTATTTCTCTTCTGGGCTCCTGTTTTACCCTCATGATAACACTAAAATAAAACTCTTCTTATTATTTTGTGATTGGCTGTTTACCTGTGTGTCTCACTAGATTTGTGAATGATTTGAGGATATAGACGTTGTCATACATGCACACATGTGTGTATATATTTAACTCAAAACATCTAGTGCCTACCACATAGTAGATGTTCAATAATGATTATTTAATGAATGATAAGACATAAAAGAATGAGGAAGCAAGTGAATGATTCAGCCTCAGGGTTAAGGTGGCTAGCTAGAAAAATGAAGAGGGAGATTGGACATGTGCAAACAGTAAATTGTAGTGTATATAGGAGAAACTGGATGATTTTGGTGAGACTTGGCCATTGTGTTTCTGTAGAAGCCTTCTTTTTATGCAGATTTTGGTGAGCTCTATCACTTTTATTGTGCGATACTGAGAGAATGCCCCAGGCTGGATGTATGCATATATCTCCATGAGGGACAGAAATTCACAAGCCTCTTAATCACTCAGCATTTCCACACAGTTACAGTTAAAGGGTAAACTCATAGCATAAGATAATGCTGAGATATTGGGAAATTTTAAAACAAAACTATGCATGATCAGATTCACGTTTCCTGCTGCATGAATTTCACTGTGTCTTCATTCGTTCTGATTTTATAATCTGTATAAGGTCTATATTTTCTATTTAATGAAATATGAAATTCACTGGGATAGTCCTTTTCTCTGCTCTCTCATCCCTGTCATGTGAACAGCCAAGAACTTTCAGTTCCCCACAGATGCGCTAGGTGGCTTCATGTTTTCCCAATTAAATTACCCTTTTCTCTTTTCTGGCTCAGTTATTATGGGATCATCTTTATCATCATTATCAGCATTAATGCTGTGTCATAATTATACACATAATTGAATCACAGGCTCACTTGCATAGATAATTGCTTCAATTTTCTGCCAGCTTTGCCAGCTACCAAGTAACATACCCAATAGCCATATGAGACTATAAGCAAACTATTGGAACTTATTTATTCTATATGAAAGACCAACTCCTGAGTTCATGGTTTGGGTATGATTATATGTTGTGAGTTATTCATTAAATGTGTCTATAGCATCCTGAAACCCCTGGTATGCTTATGGTGGCCCTACTCAACCACTAGTACATAGAATTAGGGTTTGGTATCCAGATAGAGAAAATAAAGTGCTAGTTAGACCAAAGGCATAAATTTTATTTCCATGGATGCGTGAGCTCTTTGGTTCTTGCTCACAAACTCTACCTCTATTTCAATAGGCCCTGTCTCTGGCCCCAGACAGAACTCTAACCATCCCATAATTAGAAGATGGTGACATCTCAAGAAGATGAATTTAATTAGAAAAGTCCCTCAAGAACAGAATGGTGTGGCAGGCAAATGTTACATGATGATACAAATTCTGGGTGTAGGTGGTATTCCAAGACTCAGGTGAGCAAAGAGATTTTCAGATGAGAGAGAACTGATGACATTGTCAGATCAGAGAGGGATGATAATATGTTCTGCGTCAGTTCTGGGGTTACTTCTGGGTACAAGGAATGGGACTTTAGTTTGAGAGCAAAATAGGTCCAGAGTATTAGAATTATTAGTATTAAGATACAGAAGGAAGAAATAGGGGCAATTACTTGAAGTGGGTTACAAGGTAGAGTTTTGGTCATGCAGTGATCTGGTGGACCTGGCTCATACTGGCTTGTGAGAGCTGACTGTGTATACTTCTCTTCCTAATTTTACCTTCAGTGACTTCATGTTGATTGTTTGCTATCAGCTGTGGTAGGAGTACTTGCACCATGGGAATGAGCAAATATTATAGATCAGACCTCTTTTCCCCTCTGGAAAGCCAGTTTACCAGCACAACATTGATAATAGGAATAAGGTAGCAGCAAGTGACTTTCATCAAATGCTTACTATGTGTTAAATACTTGCATCATCTCATTTAAGTCTCACACCATCTCATTTTTGGAGGGAGTGAGAAAATTGAGGCTAGAGAAGTTTAGCACAAAGTTCAGTTACTAGAATGGGGCATGTGCTCAGAACATGACTAGAAGTAAAGGTGGTTTGATTATGGGGCACTTGAGTACTAAACTAGGATTCTTAAATCTTGCCTGATTAGGAATAACTTGGGTTCCAGGACTGAGTTTGCAAGAAGTGTAGGGTAATGCTTAGGGAACCAGGCTAGTCATTATGCCTGACAGAATGTTAAGTAGAATTATGTCCTCATCTTTACTATATCCTCTTGTCTGAAGTTTTTCTGGCATTCACCAATCTGTGGCAAGAAAGCTGTAAAATGAGCCCAGGTACCCGCTTCCACACTCTATATTTTTGTTTTAACTAATGATTTATTAACTTCTAAGCCCTTCTCAAGAGCCTCTGTTAGCATCATACTCCTGACGCTCTATGTGATCCTAAGATTCTAGATTTTAAAATGCATGTACTATTCCCCAAGATGTTTAAGAACACCTGTCCTCATTTCTGTATGGCACATTCAAATTTTTATAGCCAGAAAGAACTTTCAGGATGGAACTATTTGGTTTTCTTGTGACATACAGATTTTAAAAAGTCAGTTATTGCAATCCAGACACATTTCTGGCAAAAATATTATATTTAATTTGTCCTAAATTACTTTCCGCCCCAATGAGACAAAATATATAAACAACTAAAAGAAAAATATATTAAACTATGTAAATCCAAATATACAAATGTCTAATAAGCCCTGACCAATTATTTGGAATTGTAAATGAGATTTTAGGTGTGTAAAGCCTGCAGATAAATGTAAGCTTTACTTAAATCAATTTGTATTTTTGAACCCTAATAATGATTTTCTTTTACTTTACTACAGCAATTCACAGCAAGTCAACTGCGGGAAGATTAAGCAGAGTGGTAATATCCTTTCTATTACATTAGACATAATAGAAAATCCAGATCTACCAAGAAATATTTTTTGCTCTGCAGTTGGCCCATAATTTCATGAGGGAAAATAGAGGAAAAACACATTTTAAGCAGGTGTAGACATTGCATACGTAATGCTTGTTTTGGTTTTGATTGAGCTGGCATTTTGCATGCTATGCAAGTTTCTGTGCTATGCAGAATAAGGGTTCAGTTGAATCCAAGAGAGGTTGTGATATTTAGATAGCTAAATGAATATGAACAATATTATGTAGACACAAGACCCCATTGTACCTGTGATGTTTTAGAATAACTGTCTAAAACCGTCTAAAACTGATGCACCAAGGTTTGAACTGTTTGACTAGTTCATATACGTATGTGCATGTACGTGTTGGGGGAAGGGGATTTATGGTTGAACACCATAAACTGACGGCTCTTTGTGTCAGCAAGTTATTGCTGCATAATAAACTATCTTACAAATTAGTGACTTTACACAACTATATATTAATGCTTGTTAGTCAATGAGTTGGCCAAGCAGTTCTTTTGGTCTTGTCTGGTCTTACTAGTGCATCTGCAGTAATCTGTGGGTCACCTGGGGGCTCACTTGTTTAGGATGCCTTCAGCTTGGATGACTCAGCTCTTCTCCACATTCTCTTGCATCTCCCTAGCAGGTTAACAGGGGTGTGTCCATATGGTAATGGTAGAGGTCTAATAGAGTAAGAATATTCAAACAAACACTCTGCTTATATCATATTTGCTAACATTTAATTATGGAAGGAAGTTACATGACCAAGCCCCAAATGAAGGATAACATCTTTTAAAGCAAAACTGATGAGAGTCCACAGATACGGTTACTGTTTCATCAACTAGTGAAAATCAGCTTCCATGCCATCTTTGACATACATAATACAGGCTGCTGATGCCTTGATAAATGAAAGTTTGGGACTTTTAAAAAAATGCTATTTGGGTTATAATAGTAGAACCATAATGTCAGTACAATGAAAGAAATGATCCTATCATATTTTTCATTGAGTGTGATATGTTGTTTATTAATTTCTTTAGCTAACATTTATTTTTCATCGAATATATGTCACTGTCCAGTTTAGGAAGGACATAGCAAACTGGAGCATGACCAGAAGGAGACAATGGATGCTATTGACTGAATATTTGTGTTCTCTTCCCCAACTTCATGTGTTGACATGTAAATCTCTATCATGATGGTGTTTGGAAATGGGACATTTGGGAGGTAATCAGGTCACGAGAGTGAATCCCTCATGAATGGGATTAGTGCCCTTATAAAAATAGACATATGAGAGATAATCTCACTCTTTGCTATGTGAGGCTACAAGAAGAAGACAGCCTTGTGCAAACCAGGAACCAGGCCCTCACTAGACATTGGATCTGCAAGTAAATTGACCAGAAGTTCCAGCCTCCAGAACTGCAAGAAATAAATGGTGTGTAAGCCACCCAGCCTATGGTAATTTGTTATGGCAGCCCAACTTGACTAGGAAAATGGGAATAGTGAGGAATCTGAAAACAATCTAAGAGAAATTGTTGGAGAATCTGGTGATTTTTGGACTGCAGAAGAGAAGACTTAAGGGTGATATGAGCAGTATCTTCAAATATGTAAAGAGCTGTCACATGGAATAGGGATAGCATTGGTATATATCATCCTAGAAGGCAGAATTTTCCATTGCCTTGAGAAAAAAAAAAACAAGTTCTTAACTATGCCTACAAGGCCCAATATGATTGGCTTGTCTGTTTCTCTCACCTCATTTCTGCCACTTCCCCTTGCTTACTGTAGTCCAGCCACATTGGCCCCCTTGCTGTTCTTTGTGCACATCAAGCCCACTTCTATTTCAGGGCTTTTGTATTTATTGTTCCCTTTTCTTCCATGGAACACTCTTTCCCAAAATATTTGCATAGTTAGCTCCTTTTAGTTATTCATGTCTCAGTTCAAATGCTGCCTCCTCAGAAAAGTCTTTTCTAACTCATCAATCCCAAATTAGCCTCGCCCAGGTGTGGTGGCTCATGCCTGTAATCCCAGCACTTTGGGAGGCCAAGGCGGGCAGATCATTTGAGGTCAGGAGTTTGAAACGACCCTGGTCAACGTGGCAAAACCCTGTCTCTACTAAAAATACAAAAATTAACTGGGCATGGTAGCACACGCGTGTAATCCCAGCTACTCGGGAGGCTGAGATGTGAGGATCGCTTGAACCCAGGAGGCAGAGGTTGCAGTGAGCTGAGATCCTGCCACTGCACTCCAGCCTGGGCGAAAGAGCGAGACTCCGCGTCAATAAATAAATAAATAAATAAATAAATAAATAAATAAGCCCCTACACCTCCCACTGTTTGTTATTATCTCATAATCTTATTACTTTACTATACCTATCACTATCTGAAATTGTCTTATTTTTATACTTATTTACTTGCTTGTTATTTACTCCCTTACAAATAGAATGAAAGCTCCATGAGAGTAAATACCTTATCTGTCTTGGTTACCACTGTGTCTTTGTCTTATGGTAAACAGTACTGGTACATAGTAGGTTCTCAATAATTATATATTGGATGAACTAATAAATTTAATAAATCATAGGTGTTTTGTGAGCTATCTTGTGAAGTAATGAGTTTTTTGTCCCTGCATCTGTTTAACGAGACATCAAGCAGAGATAAGAAGGCCATCTATCAAGAAGCTCCCAAATTAAGTGGGAAAATTGACCTGATGACCTCTAGAAATCCTTGTAACTCTGATATTTTATGATGTCCAAGGTCTAAGGAGAATATAATATTAGAATTGCAACCTAGTATTCTTTTTTTTTTATAGCTCCTTCTCTTTTTTTTTAAAATTTATTTATTTTTTATTATTATTAAGTTCTAGGGTACATGTCTAAAACGTGCAGGTTTGTTACATATGTATACTTGTGCCATGTTGGTGTGCTGCACCCATCAACTCGTCAGCACCCATCAACTCGTCATTTACATCAGGTATAACTCCCAATGCCATCCCACCCCCCTCCCCCCTCCCCATGATAGGCCCCGGTGTGTGATGTTCCCCTTCCCGAGTCCAAGTGATCTCATCGTTCAGTTCCCACCTATGAGTGAGAACATGCGGTGTTTGGTTTTCTGTTCTTGTGATAGTTTGCTAAGAATGATGGTTTCCAGCTGCATCCATGTCCCTACAAAGGACACAAACTCATCCTTTTTGATGACTGCATAGTATTCCATGGTGTATATGTGCCACATTTTCTTAATCCAGTCTGTCACTGATGGACATTTGGGTTGATTCCAAGTCTTTGCTATTGTGAATAGTGCCGCAATAAACATACGCATGCATGTGTCTTTATAGCAGCATGATTTATAATCCTTTGGGTATATACCCAGTAATGGGATGGCTGGGTCAAATGGTACATCTAGTTCTAGATCCTTGAGGAATCGCCATACTGTTTTCCATAATGGTTGAACTAGTTTACAATCCCACCAACAGTGTAAAAGTGTTCCTATTTCTCCACATCCTCTCCAGCACCTGTTGTTTCCTGACTTTTTAATGATCGCCATTCTAACTGGTGTGAGATGGTATCTCATTGTGGTTTTGATTTGCATTTCTCTGATGGCGAGTGATGATGAGCATTTTTTCATGTGTCTGTTGGCTGTATGAATGTCTTCTTTTGAGAAATGTCTGTTCATATCCTTTGCCCACTTTTGGATGGGGTTGTTTGTTTTTTTCTTGTCAATTTGTTTGAGTTCTTTGTAGGTTCTGGATATTAGCCCTTTGTCAGATGAGTAGATTGCAAAAATTTTCTCCCATTCTGTAGGTTGCCTGTTCACTCTGATGGTAGTTTCTTTTGCTGTGCAGAAGCTCTTTAGTTTAATGAGATCCCATTTGTCAATTTTGGCTTTTGCTGCCGTTGCTTTTGGTGTTTTAGACATGAAGTCTTTGCCCATGCCTATGTCCTGAATGGTACTACCTAGGTTTTCCTCTAGGGTTTTTATGGTGTTAGGTCTAACATTTAAGTCTCTAATCCATCTTGAATTAATTTTCATATAAGGAGTAAGGAAAGGATCCAGTTTCAGCTTTCTACTTATGGCTAGCCAATTTTCCCAGCACCATTTATTAAATAGGGAATCCTTTCCCCATTTCTTGTTTCTCTCAGGTTTGTCAAAGATCAGATGGCTGTAGATGTGTGGTATTATTTTTGAGGACTCTGTTCTGTTCCATTGGTCTATATCTCTGTTTTGGTACCAGTACCATGCTGTTTTGGTTACTGTAGCCTTGTAGTATAGTTTGAAGTCAGGTAGCGTGATGCCTCCAGCTTTGTTCTTTTGACTTAGGATTGTCTTGGAGATGCGGGCTCTTTTTTGATTCCATATGAACTTTAAAGCAGTTTTTTCCAATTCTGTGAAGAAACTCATTGGTAGCTTGATGAGGATGGCATTGAATCTATAAATTACCTTGGGCAGTATGGCCATTTTCACGATATTGATTCTTCCTATCCATGAGCATGGTATGTTCTTCCATTTGTTTGTGTCCTCTTTTATTTCACTGAGCAGTGGTTTGTAGTTCTCCTTGAAGAGGTCCTTTACATCCCTTGTAAGTTGGATTCCTAGATATTTTATTCTCTTTGAAGCAATTGTGAATGGAAGTTCATTCCTGATTTGGCTCTCTGTTTGTCTGTTACTGGTGTATAAGAATGCTTGTGATTTTTGCACATTAATTTTGTATCCTGAGACTTTGCTGAAGTTGCTTATCAGCTTAAGGAGATTTTGGGCTGAGACAATGGGGTTTTCTAAATACACAATCATGTCATCTGCAAACAGGGACAATTTGACTTCTTCTTTTCCTAACTGAATACCCTTGATTTCTTTCTCTTGCCTGATTGCCCTAGCCAGAACTTCCAACACTATGTTGAATGGGAGTGGTGAGAGAGGGCATCCCTGTCTTGTGCCAGTTTTCAAAGGGAATTTTTCCAGTTTTTGCCCATTCAGTATGATATTGGCTGTGGGTTTGTCATAAATAGCTCTTATTATTTTGAGGTACGTTCCATCAATACCAAATTTATTGAGCGTTTTTAGCATGAAGGGCTGTTGAATTTTGTCAAAAGCCTTTTCTGCATCTATTGAGATAATCATGTGATTCTTGTCTTTGGTTCTGTTTATATGCTGGATTATGTTTGTTGATTTGCGAATGTTGAACCAGCCTTGCGTCCCAGGGATGGAGCCCACTTGATCATGGTGGATAAGCTTTTTGATGTGCTGCTGAATCCGATTTGCCAGTATTTTATTGAGGATTTTTGCATCGATGTTCATCAGGGATATTGGTCTAAAATTCTCTTTTTTTGTTGTGTCTCTGCCAGGCTTTGGTATCAGGATGATGTTGGCCTCATAAAATGAGTTAGGGAGGATTCCCTCTTTTTCTATTGATTGGAATAGTTTCAGAAGGAATGGTACCAGCTCCTCCTTGTACCTCTGGTAGAATTCAGCTGTGAATCCATCTGGTCCTGGACTTTTTTTCGTTGGTAGGCTATTAATTATTGCCTCAATTTCAGAGCCTGCTATTGGTCTATTCAGGGATTCAACTTCTTCCTGGTTTAGTCTTGGAAGAGTGTAAGTGTCCAGGAAATTATCCATTTCTTCTAGATTTTCCAGCTTATTTGCATAGAGGTGTTTATAGTATTCTCTGATGGTACTTTGTATTTCTGTGGGGTCGGTGGTGATATCCCCTTTATCATTTTTTATTGCGTCTATTTGATTCTTCTCTCTTTTCTTCTTTATTAGTCTTGCTAGCGGTCTGTCAATTTTGTTGATCTTTTCAAAAAACCAACTCCTGGATTCATTGATTTTTTGGAGGGTTTTTTGTGTCTCTATCTCCTTCAGTTCTGCTCTGATCTTAGTTTTTTCTTGCCTTCTGCTAGCTTTCCAATGTGTTTGCTCTTGCTTCTCTAGTTCTTTTAATTGCGATGTTAGAGTGTCAATTTTAGATCTTTCCTGCTTTCTCTTGTGGGCATTTAGTGCTATAAGTTTCCCTCTACACACTGCTTTAAATGTGTCCCAGAGATTCTGGTATGTTGTATCTTTGTTCTCATTGGTTTCAAAGAACATCTTTATTTCTGCCTTCATTTCGTTATGTACCCAGTAGTCATTCAGGAGCAGGTTGTTCAGTTTCCATGTAGTTGAGCGGTTTTGATTGAGTTTCTTAGTCCTGAGTTCTAGTTTGATTGCACTGTGGTCTGAGAGACAGTTTGTTATAATTTCTGTTCTTGTACATTTGCTGAGGAGTGCTTTACTTCCAATTATGTGGTCAATTTTGGAATAAGTGCGATGTGGTGCTGAGAAGAATGTACATTCTGTTGATTTGGGGTGGAGAGTTCTATAGATGTCTATTAGGTCTGCTTGCTGCAGAGATGAGTTCAATTCCTGGATATCCTTGTTAACTTTCTGTCTCATTGATCTGTCTAATGTTGACAGTGGAGTGTTGAAGTCTCCCATTATTATTGTATGAGAGTCTAAGTCTCTTTGTAAGTCTCTAAGGACTTGCTTGATGAATCTGGGTGCTCCTGTATTGGGTGCATATATATTTAGGATAGTTAGCTCTTCCTGTTGAATTGATCCCTTTACCATTATGTAATGTCCTTCTTTGTCTCTTTTGATCTTTGATGGTTTAAAGTCTGTTTTATCAGAGACTAGTATTGCAACCCCTGCTTTTTTTTGTTCTCCATTTGCTTGGTAAATCTTCCTCCATCCCTTTATTTTGAGCCTATGTATGTCTCTGCGTGTGAGATGGGTCTCCTGAATACAGCAGACTGATGGGTCTTGACTCTTTATCCAGTTTGCCAGTCTATGTCTTTTAATTGGAGCATTTAATCCATTTACATTGAAGGTTAATATTGTTATGTGTGAACTTGATCCTGCCATTATGATATTAACTGGTCATTTTGCTCATTAGTTGATGCAGTTTCTTCCTAGCCTAGATGGTCTTTACATTTTGGCATGTTTTTGCAATGGCTGGTACCGGTTGTTCCTTTCCATGTTTAGTGCTTCCTTCAGGGTCTCTTGTAAGGCAGGCCTAGTGGTGACAAAATCTCTAAGCATTTGCTTATCTGTAAAGTATTTTATTTCTCCTTCACTTATGAAACTTAGTTTGGCTGGATATGAAATTCTGGGTTTAAAATTATTTTCTTTAAGAATGTTGAATATTGGCCCCCACTCTCTTCTGGCTTGTAGAGTTTCTGCCGAGAGGTCTGCTGTTAGTCTGATGGGCTTCCCTTTGTGGGTAACCTGACCTTTCTCTCTGGCTGCCCTTAAGATTTTTTCCTTCATTTCAACTTTGGTGAATCTGGCAATTATGTGTCTTGGAGTTGCTCTTCTCGAGGAGTATCTTTGTGGCGTTCTCTGTATTTCCTGGATTTGAATGTTGGCCTGCCCTACTAGGTTGGGGAAGTTCTCCTGGATGATATCCTGAAGAGTGTTTTCCAACTTGGTTCCAATTTCCCCCTCACTTTCAGGCACCCCAATCAGACGTAGATTTGGTCTTTTTACATAATCCCATACTTCTTGCAGGCTTTGTCATTTCTTTTTCTTCTTTTTTTCTTTTGGTTTCTCTTCTCGCTTCATTTCGTTCATTTGATCCTCAATCGCTGATACTCTTTCTTCCAGTTGATCGAGTTGGTTACTGAAGCTTGTGCATTTGTCACGTATTTCTCATGTCATGGTTTTCATCTCTTTCTTTTTTTTTTTTTTTTTTTTTTTTTTTGAGACGGAGTCTCGCTGTGTCGCCCAGGCTGGAGTGCAGTGGCCGGATCTCAGCTCACTGCAAGCTCCGCCTCCTGGGTTTTTACGCCATTCTCCTGCCTCAGCCTCCCGAGTAGCCAGGACTACAGGCGCCCGCCACCTCGCCCGGCTAGTTTTTTGTATTTTTTAGTAGAGACGGGGTTTCACCGTGTTAGCCAGGATGGTCTCGAACTCCTGACCTCGTGATCCGCCCGTCTCAGCCTCCCAAAGTGCTGGGATTACAGGCTTGAGCCACCGCGCCCGGCCGGTTTTCATCTCTTTCATTTCGTTTATGACCTTCTCTGCATTAATTACTCTAGCCATCAATTCTTCCACTTTTTTTTCAAGATTTTTAGTTTCTTTGCACTGGGTACGTAATTCCTCCTTTAGCTCTGAGAAGTTTGATGGACTGAAGCCTTCTTCTCTCATCTCGTCAAAGTCATTCTCCATCCAGCTTTGATCCGTTGCTGGCGATGAGCTGCGCTCCTTTGCCGGGGGAGATGTGCTCTTATTTTTTGAATTTCCAGCTTTTCTGCCCTGCTTTTTCCCCATCTTTGTGGTTTTATCTGCCTCTGGTCTTTGATGATGATGGTGACGTACTGATGGGGTTTTGGTGTAGGTGTCCTTCCTGTTTGATAGTTTTCCTTCTAACTGTCAGGACCCTCAGCTGTAGGTCTGTTGGAGATTGCTTGAGGTCCACTCCAGACCCTGTTTGCCTGGGTGTCAGCAGCAGAGGCTGCAGAAGATAGAATATTGCTAAACAGCGAGTGTACCTGTCTGATTCTTGCTTTGGAGGCTTCCTCTCAGGGGTGTACTCCACCCTGTGAGGTGTGTGGTGTCAGACTGCCCCTAGTGGGGGATGTCTCCCAGTTAGGCTACTCAGGGTTCAGGGACCCACTTGAGCAGGCAGTCTGTCCCTTCTCAGATCTCAACCTCCGTGTTGGGAGATCCACTGCTCTCTTCAAAGCTGTCAGACAGAGTCGTTTGTGTCTGCAGAGGTTTCTCCTGCTTTAGTGGTTGTTTAGCTGTGCCCTGTCCCCAGAGGTGGAGTCTACAGAGACAGGCAGGTTTCCTTGAGCTGCTGTGAGCTCCACCCAGTTCGAGCTTCCCAGCGGCTTTGTTTACCTACTTAAGCCTCAGCAATGGTGGGCGCCCCTCCCCCAGCCTTGCTGCTGCCTTGCAGTTAGATCGCAGACTGCTGTGCTAGCAATGAGGGAGGCTCCGTGGGCGTGGGACCCTCCCGGCCAGGTGTGGGATATAATCTCCTGGTGTGCCTGTTTGCTTAAAGCGCAGTATTGGGGTGGGAGTTACCCGATTTTCCAGGTGTTGTGTGTCTCAGTTCCCCTGGCTAGGAAAAGGGATTCCCTTTCCCCTTGCGCTTCCCAGGTGAGGCAATGCCTCGCCCTGCTTCAGCTCTCGCTGGTCAGGCTGCAGCAGCTGACCAGCACCAGTTGTCCAGCACTCCCTAGTGAGATGAACCCAGTACCTCAGTTGAAAATGCAGAAATCACCGGTCTTCTGTGTCACTCGCGCTGGGAGTTGGAGACGAGCTGTTCCTATTCAGCCATCTTGCTCCGCCCCTCACCACTTTTGCAACCTAGTATTCTTATAGATGTATAAAATTCAAGAGGAGTTCAAGGTTAGTCATCTCATATTTTAACAGTATATTATTTTGTCTTTAGGAAACTTTGTGAGATCAGGGTATCATCATATAGAATGTGTCTACAATTGTAATTTGTTTACTTTTTACTATAGGCTCTCAGAATGTTGAATTACAAACACCTCATTATGTAGATATAGGGTTCTGAATACATTCTGTACTAGGGATCATTTAACTATTATGTTTTCACTTTCTTCTCCCCTGAAGGGGAGGCTCCTTGAGAATATAATAATGAGCTGGACCTTGAAGGATGGGACAGGTTTTGGAGCTTATCAGACATTTTAGGCTGGGAAAAGGGACTAAATGAAGGTATGGCCATGGAAATAACACATATGTGAAGAAAGCAGAGTATCTGACTTGACAGATGTCTGTCAGTCAATGTGTTTTTAAGAAAATATAGGAAATGGAAAACTTGGAAAATGGACAAGCAAGGTTAGGTTGAATCATATAGAAGCTTGTGATATTTTTTTAGATTTAGCTTTTAATTTGTTTTAAATTGATACATAATGGTTCTACATATTTATAGAGTACATGTGAAACTCATATAGAAGCTTGAATGTCAAGTTTGCATTTCAACCATAGAGGGCAGGGTTCTAGAGTAAGGGAAGGACATACATCTATAAAATAATGGGGAAGCCTTCCCAAGAATTTTGGAAGATGTTGAATCTCTTTTCTCTTTCAGAAGAGGAAACTGAGACTCAGAGAGAAGAAATAACTTAGCCAAGGTTACCCAGGCAGTTTACAGCATAGCTAGAGAGAACTGAAGCTTTCTGATTTCTAGCTCAGTATATTTTCCAATATATCATGAAAGTGATAAACTGAGAATGGTGCTTGCAATTTTAGGTGTTACATGCTTATTTAAACAAGCAAGTAATAAATTAAGATGAATTCCTTATTAACAGATGTTCAGGAGCAGCTCCTGAGGGCTTTAGAGGTAACAAATGTGTGGCGGTGACTGCTTTGATGAAGAGTGGTACCACAGGGTACAATGTTCCTCCGCAAACAAGAAGACCCTCTCTACTGTGTCCACTGTGTATGGCCCAGCTGGGAAGATGATTAAATGTGTACATCAGATGGGAATGATCAAGTACCTCTCACCACATGCTCAGTGGTTTTCTTTAATTTCCAAATGCTGCACTGGCTAGAACCTCCTATCTTAATTGATGGATGTTCTATTATGTGGCCTAGTTCACTCTATTTCTAAAGGCCATCATGATTCATCACCGCTTTGTGTTAGACTAGGGACATCCAGTGTTGGTGAAGCTGCCATATTGATTGGAAAATACAGACTGGAGGCATGGGTGACAAAGTAACTGCTCAGGCCTAAGTTCTAGAATCATTATTGATGTTTTCTTAAGGGAAATAAATGGGAACTACTTCTGATGTGTCTGGGGTTTCCGGAGAACCTGTCCCTTTTGACGTGTTCTATTACCTTTCTGCCACCAACTTGCTCTGAATCTACAAACACTGCTGCTTAAGAAGGTTAGAGTCAGACAGACTTGCTTTCAGATCCTTGTTCCACCATTTAATAGCTGTGTGAATTTAGTCAATGAACTCACATTTAGTCATTTTCTCACATATAAAATAAAAATAATAGTAGTATTTGCCTAATAGAATTTTGTGGGGGATTAAATGTGATATTTCAAAGTGTGTGACAATTTAAAGTCATTATGTTAACATTATCATTAAGAATATAGAGAAAGATCCAACTGAAACAGAACAACTTTGTCTCAGTAACCCACATTCTCATAATGGTAAGATTAAGTTTATTCTATTATAGGAAATATGACTTGAGTGAAAGAGATGCTGGGTGATTAAGTTTAGACAAAATGTAGGGGAGAGGCCGGGCACGGTGGCTCAAGCCTGTAATCCCAGCACTTTGGGAGGCCGAGACGGGCGGATCATGAGGTCAGGAGATCGAGACCATCCTGGCTAACACGGTGAAACCTCGTCTCTACTAAAAAGTACAAAAAAACTAGCCGGGCGAGGTGGCGGGCGCCTGTCGCCCCAGCTACTCGGGAGGCTGAGGCAGGAGAATGGCGTAAACCCGGGAGGCAGAGCTTGCAGTGAGCTGAGATCCGGCCACTGCACTCCAGCCTGGGTGACAGAGCCAGACTCGATCTCAAAAAAAAAAAAAAAAAAAAAAAAAAAAAAAAAAATGTAGGGGAGAGAGAATGCAAGTCTCATTCAAAAGATACTGTCTGGAGAAAGGGTAGGATTGGATATGGATACCATATGGAGGCCCTGGCTAGTCAGAGAATATCAATTTAAAAGTTTAAGGCCCAGAAATGTTAAGTTATTTGTGTATAGTCACAAAGCTAATGAACAGCAGAGTCAGGACTAGTTGTCAAGTTTTCTAAATTCCAGTCTTATGCCCTTTCTTGCCTCCTGATTTTACTTCCATTTAAACAGTTAGTTTGATAGAAGGAATAAGATCTAGTATTCAATAGCACAGTATGATATTATAGTTAAGAATAATTTATTGTATATTTCAAAATAGTTAGAAGAGAATATTTGAAATGTTCTCAACTTAAATAAATGATAAATATTGTGGTGATGAATATCTCAGTTACCCTGAGTTGATAATTACATATTGTATGCATGTATTACAAATCACATGTACTTCATAAATATGTAAAATTATTATGTATCAATTAAAATACATAAATAAACTTTTATATTTACAGTAAAATATGTGTAATCCATTGAATGATGGAGTTAAAATTAAAGGGGCCTTTAGAGGTCATTTCATCCAGCCCTTCATTTTCATATAAAAAAGTCAAAGACCAAATAAGTTACTTTTTCACCATCTCATATCTTATTAGTGACATAACCAAAACCAAAACCTGGGCATTCTAATTGTCATCTGGTTATTTTTGTATTTCACTCTCACACTTTAATAGTAGTCATTTCAAAGAACTTAAGACTTTTTCCTCCCTTCCCTCTATTACCCACCAGATAAGCTGTCTTATTTTAGCTCCTGGTGCCACTATGTAAAAATATTGGTATCATATCCATAGCTTACAAGAACTACTGTAAGGCTATAAGAACTTGATAGTAACATGCAGGTATGAACTATTGGTGAATATTCAAGTGAATTTGACATCACATCAATTTTATAGCTGACATTATGATACCTTATAATTTTAGGATAAAGTTTTGACTAGTGTATGGTTGAAGAAAGCTCATGGACTTTGATGGTCAAAGTTTGCTTTGGTACAATTTAATATGTTCAACTGAGGTTTATACTGGTAAACAAATAAAACAGCAAATATGTGTCATATTAAATTTTACAGTAACAAAGATAACAGGTTCAGCTCAAATGGGCTGGATACTTGTCTTTTCTACTACCTGAACACTCTTCTTCCTGCCCAGAGAGAACTGTCATGTAGAGAAGTCAGGGAGAAGTTACCCTGGAGGTAACTATCGAGAACTTAGTTAATCGAGTCACCATTTTCCTATGCAATCATCAGTTTTCACTCCTTTGTTAACACTGTGTCTTCTGTGTTAGCTGTCAAGTTAATAGCTTTTGGTAGAACTACCATGAGACGTGTTCAAATATTTAAGGATTTCACCGTAAATTGTGTGGTCTTCTTCAGATTTTAAGGTCTCTGAGCACAGACGCAATGCCTTTTTAATCACCATGTCCCATAACTTTTGTTGTCACTTAGTCTTTGTTTGATGTTTGCTCAATTGAAGTCCATGCAACTGCAAAGCAGAAGGCTTCTCCAAAGGGCTTACCCCATTTCTTCAAGCTCTATCTGCAGTTCCATTTCTCATAGAAACTCCTGGTATAGCTGCAGCCCTCATTGATTATTTCCTTATCTGGATTTCTAGTCTTTTGCTCACAATTTTGTGTTTCTCCAGAAGGCTTTCTTTTAAAGACAGAGTTCACTTAGTTCTTTTTGTTCTCATGCAGTATTAGACACATGGCAGTTCCTCAAAAATATTGAGTTGATTTGAATCAATTTCAATAGCTAAGTGCTTAATTATATAATATTTGTTGTCATTGAAAACTTTTATATAGGTCTTCCTTTCCAGCTTGATTTAAAGTTGATCATCAGTTGCTTGTGGCCATAAATGTAAATATAAGTTAATAGCATACTTTAGGTTTTTCCAGTATGCATCTAAAATTGATTGTTCTGTGATTGCAAGTGCACTCAATGAGGAGTCAGAAGACTGGGGTTTTAATCTTTGATTAGGCTCTAATGACCAACATGGACTTGGGCAAATAACTTGATATCTTAGTGTCTCGTCTATATAATACAGTTAGATGAGTTAATCACTCAGGTCTCTTTCCAGTTACATCATTTGGTGACTGATCAGTCCCCATTCAAGAGTCAGGTAAGGGTAACAGTCATCTTGTATGCTAAATCTGGCCCAATTCCTGAGCTAAGAAAATGTTTTCCTGTTTATAAAGAGTTATACAAACAAAACAAAGAAGAACATGTGACAGAAACCTATGTGGTATGCAAAGCCTAAAATTTTACCATCTGGTCACTTACAGAAAAAGTTTTATGACCTCTGGTGTAAAGAATGTGAGCATAAGCTCTCAGCCCAGCTCCTTTCACTTACCAGTTGTATCACCTGAGGTATTTTGTTGTGTCTCTATGCCCCAGTTTCCTCTACAAAATGAGAATAACAGTTCCTACAAATCTGTTTGTTGTGAAGATAAAATGAGATTATATATATATATAATATTTCTAATTTATATATATAAAATGTATATAAATATATGTAATTGTGTATATGTATATAAATGTATATATACATTATATATAATGTATAAATTATATGTATACATTACATATAATGTATAAATTGGAAAGTTACCTACAATATAATTCATACTCACTAAATGTTAACTGCTGTCATTATTTCTATAATTCCTTGAGAGAGGTTATTAGACAGTTGAAAAGGAGGAGATGATGAGGGACAAATAATAAAACCTTGAATCATAACATTTTAGAATTTGAATTGTGCTCAAACACTATCTAATCAGCTCATTTTCATTAAAGATGCTGTGACTGAGATTCAGGAAAATCAAGTGCTTTGTCCACAGTCTTAGATTACTATTTTCTGAGCCTGTATATTTTCCTCTTATCAAAGAGTTACATAATGGTTCCTAATTCTAGACTTCGACCCATGAGTTCATTGACTTTTTTTTTTTTTTTTTTTTTTTTTTTTTTTTTTTTGAGACAGAGTCTCGCTCTGTCGCCCAGGCTGGAGTGCAGTGGCGCAATCTTGGCTCACTGCAAACTCCGCCTCCCGGGTTCACGCCATTCTCCTGCCTCAGCCTCCTGAGTAGCTGGGACTACAGGCGCCCACCACCGCGCCCGGCTAATTTTTTGTATTTTTAGTAGAAACGGGGTTTCACCGTGGTCTCGATCTCCTGACCTTGTGATCCGCCCGCCTCGGCCTCCCAAAGTGCTGGGATTACAGGCGTGAGCCACCGCGCCCGGCCTCATTGACTTTTAATGTTTTATTTTGAAATAATTTCAGAGTTATAGAAAAGTTGTAAAAATAGTACAAAAAATTCTCATATACCTTTCATCCAGCTTTTCTGAATGTTAATATTTTACCACATTCCTTCTCTCTCATATTCTTTCTCTTCCTACAGATACAGATTTGAATAAACATTTTGTTCCTAAACTACTTGAGAGCCAGTTGCAAATATGATATCCATTTAATGCTAAAACTTCAGTGTGAGTTTCATAAAATCAAGAACAATCTCTTACATAATCACAGTGCAATTATTAAAATAAAAAATACTGACATATTATTATTTACTCTACGATCTTTATCCAGACATTATCATTTGTCCTACTATTGTCATTTGCAGCAAAAGTATTTCTTGACTGAGTCCTTGAGAGTACAAATTTAATTTTTAATGGGGGATTCGTCCCTTGCAGGCTTTGAAGATTTCCTCATGAAATATGTTTCTAAACTCCTTGACATGCTGATTCCATGCATTTAAGACAGGGGTGAATTTTCCTTTGAGATCTTTTTATTTCTCTTTGCCTTAATCAATCCAAAGTGGTCAGCAAGATGCAAGTAACATTTCCTCATAGACTAGCGGAAGCCATTAGCACAAGTGACATGTTCCTGGGATTTAAGTGGTTCTGTACTGTGCGGTCCAACACTTAGATGAATAGTTATTTGTGTTTAAACCTTAGAGTGAAAATGAAGTAACAACTTGGCACATTTTACCTCCTGCTGAAAACAGACAAATAAAACTCATAAAACAAAGACCTAGGTCAAATCTGTTCTATTTACTTAGTAAATGACAGGTTGATAGGACCATCTCTTGGAACATTCTCAGAGGTTTGTCTGATCCTGATGAAGGGGGAGATATATAAGAGAAATGGTCATTTTTTTTTTTTGCATTCCTTTGATTTGTCTTATTTAGCAGTGGCACAACTGAAAAGATTAAGGTATAATACCGTTTATTCAGAAAGATGGGAAAAGCACACCTATGTCTCATCCTAGTATGACTGTGGGGTTCCATTCTGAAGGGTCAGGTTATATTATAAACAGGGTTCTTTAATATTTTTGTTTGGTGAAGAAAGGGGGATTCTCAGTGCTCCAGTGTAATATTGAACTGAGCTTCACAACGTTTCTTTCTTTCTAGTAGGATTCTTTTTTCTTTTTTTCTAGTGGTGTCCTTGTCTTACAAATGCTTTTGTTTTGCAACTTCTCTTTTAAGCAAAAGTAGAGCTGAGATATTGTTGTTCAAAAAGCCTTCTTTGTTCAGTTTGAATACTACATATTGCAGTGCCAGCCCCTGGCTCCCTCTGTACATTACTAGATAGTACTTCCTTGGTTAGCATCTGGTATTCTCTTAAAGAAATTTTTGTTGAAAGACATAGTAAACATACAGAAGAGCAAACAAAATAAATATACCGCTCATGAATTTTTACAGTGTGAGCACTCACATATAACTACCATACAGCATAGATGAAGTGATTGAAGAAGCACCCCTACACTCTCTTGAAAGTACTCATTCCTCCTTACCTTCTCTAAAATTAAGGAAGTAACAATTATACATGTTAGAAGTTATCGTCTAACATTTATAGTGCTAGAAGTTCTTCTAACATGTATAATTGTTACTTCCTTAACTTTATTTATAGTTTTATCATTTGTTTATATTATCAAACTCCATATTGTTGTCTTTTTCGAATTTTATATGAATGTAATTCTATAGTATGTATCCTTTTGTGTCAGGTTTTGCTAAGGATTATGTTTATGAGATATCCTGTGTTGTTTGTTCTCTCTCTTTCTCTCTCTCTGTGAATATACCACATTTCCTTCTGTAGACAGACATTGGGGTTCAATCCAATTTTCAGCTATTATCAGTATTGCTCCGGATATATAAACACATGCATTTCTGTTGGAGATAAGAGTGAGAATTGTGGGGTCATAGGAGGGAGACATATCCTGGTTTGCTTGATTCAGTCCTGGTTGTTACCTATTGTCCTGGTATAATTATTTATAGTGCTCTATTTCACTCTCAAAAATGTCTTTGTTTGGATAATAAAATAGGACAACATAATCATGATATATACTTTAATGTTAAAATTTAATATAATGCCAAATGATTTTTCAAAGCGATTGTACCAATTTACAGCCCTACCAGCAATGTATAAGATTTTCACTTGCTTCTCGTCTTTATCAACACTCTTTACTTTCAATCTTAAAAAACTAAAAGTTTTGGTCTTCTTGTGGGTGTGTAGAAGTATTTCATTATAATCTTAATTTCTTTGGTTGTCATTGAAGTTAAGCACTTTTAAAAATGTTTATTGGCCATTTGGATTTCTGTTTTGTGTATGTGTGAATTGCTTGAGTTCTGTCACTTTTGCTTTGCATATTAAAGATCAAGTTTTATAGTATAAATAAGTTTAGAATTGTCATATCACTTATTGTTTAATGATATTTTTGCATGAACATCTATTATATTTGATGTTAATAAAGGCACATCCACTTTCTACCAGCTATTATTGGAATAGTATATCTTTTCCAATCATTTTACTTTCAACAATTTTGTATCCTTATGGTTTTTATATGTCTCTTGCACACAGTGTATTCATTTTTTGGAAATTCAGCCTGTGAATCTTTTTCTTTTAATTGGAATGTTGAATTTATTTACATGCAATGTAATAACTGATGTATTTGTTTTTAAATCTACTATCTTCCTATGTGCTTTTTGTTGTTGTTGTTTATTCTCTTCTTTCTCAATTTTCTTTCCTTTTTAAACTTTTTTTCAGTTGATTGATTTTCATCTCTATTTCCCCAAAGATATTTATATATTATTTTGTTATTTTGTTGGTAATTAGCCTAGAAATTATAACACTCATCCTTAACTTATTAAAGCCTGAATTAATTGGTAGTTTAACTCTCCTCTGAAAACTCAAAGATCTCAGAACAGTTTAACTCTATTTTCCCTGTTCCTGACATATATGCTATTATTGTCTAAGTGTTTCTCCTTTGAAAGAATTTTTTTCTTCTGCTGTTTCTTGCTGCTTTAAAGATTTTCTTTTATTCATTATTTATGTTCAGTTTGTCATCATGTGTCTTGTTGTGGATATTTTTAATCCTTTGGGATCCCCAAATGTATAGATTGATATCTGTCATCAGTTTTGGAAAGTTTGCAGTTTTTATTTCCCCAAATACCCTTCCTGTTTCATTTTACTAAACTTTCTTTCTGCAATTCAGGTTATACATATGTTAGACTTTCTTACAGTATCCTTTCTATCTCTTGCGTTTACTTATTTTTCATTATTCCTTTCTATTTGTCTCATCTTGGAGAAGTTTTTTTAAAATATGAACTATTTTCCATTTCATGAATTTCAGCTGTTCAGCACAATCGTTGCATTCCTGAATTTGTTTATTGAACTAATCATTTCTAGGTTTTCCATTTGGTTCTGTCATGCTATTTTTATAGTGTCAAGTTTCTTGCTAACATTTTCAAGCTCAGGCAAGCTCAGCTTTTATCTACATGAAAATATTAAGTGTATTTGTGTTATAGACATTGCTTTTAATCTTACTTTCTATGATTTTTGGATCTCCTCTTTTATGTGTTGTTTATGCTGTCTATTTTTCATGTTATCAGTTTCTTTAGGTGCCTGGTTATTTTGATTGTTTGCTTGACACTATTTTTTTAGTAAACTTTTTTTGTTTTGTTTTTGTTTTACAAAATTTAGAACAGTTTTTAGATTTACAGAAAAACTGCAGATAGTAAAGAGAGTTTCTATATACTCCATACCCACTTTCTCCTATTATTAACATGTTAAGTCAAAATGGTGCATTTGTCACAATTAATGAATCAATTAATACATTATAATTAACTAAAGTTTATATTTTATTTTGACTTCCTTTGTTTTCACCTAACACCTTTTCTGTGTTCCAGAATTCCAATCCAGGATAACAATTAATTGTCCAGCAACCTTAGGCTTCTCTTGGCTGTGACAGTTTCTCAGACCTTCTTAGCTTTCCATAACCTTGATAGTTTTGAGGAGTGCTGGTTTGACATTTTGTAGAATATCCCTCAATCAGGATTTGTTTGGGTTGTAATATCATGTGGTTTACATATATTTACCATAAAGTGAAAGCTATTATGTGAATTTAACTGAATCTGTGACGGCACTGGCACAATTTCTCTGAGAGAATCAGATTGTGAGTAGAAAATTATGATTCTCAATGACTAGCTTCATAGGGCTCAATAGCATACTGGGCACTTTCTGAATGATTCCAAGTTTTCTTTTTCTTTTTTTTTTTTTTTTTTTGAGACGGAGTCTCGCTCTGTCGCCCAGGCTGGGGTGCAGTGGCCGGATCTCAGCTCACTGCAAGCTCCGCCTCCTGGGTTTACGCCATTCTCCTGCCTCAGCCTCCCGAGTAGCTGGGACTACAGGCGCCCGCCACCTCGCCCGGCTAGTTTTTTGTATTTTTTAGTAGAGATGGGGTTTCACCTTGTTAGCCAGGATGGTCTCGATCTCCTGACCTTGTGATCCGCCCGTCTCGGCCTCCCAAAGTGCTGGGATTACAGGCGTGAGCCACCGCGCCCGGCCGATTCCAAGTTTTCTTAAAGGTGAACCTTAAGTCTACAGTAAACGTTTATCATTACCCAGGATTTTCAGTGACAAAAGTTCGTCCAATATGAAGAAAATGATGTCTGAATATTTTTGAAAAACAACACATAAAATTATCAGAGAACTTGAAGTAAGACCATGAAATAAATAGTATTTCAGTGACAAAGCTTTTGTGTTACATCTGTGGATAGTGCTATGATTGATGGCATCTTCAATTGAAAGAGCCATAGAAACATTATTTGGTCAAATATAAGTATACTCAGTAATAATGATGCTTTGGATAAAATTGGAACCATTGCTAACTAGAAAATATTAAATTTTATTTTGCAAAGCTAGTAGGTTCTATATTGAATCTACACATGGTAACAATTCTTTTTTGGCTCAAGCTTGCATCCTCCAACAAATTCTTGAACTAGGATGTTTTCCTATATTATTTGGGATGACTATTTTCAAAACACTCAGGCAAAATGAGGTTCTTTTAAACCTTAGCCTTAAAAAAAAAAAGGAGTTAACTGCCTGAGAGGAAAAAAGGCTACCTGCTAAACTTTCAAAATTATTTATATTAAAAAGGGAATAAACAGCTCACAATCATAGAAATGTCAGGATAAAGGGCTTCTTAAGGTCATTGAAATTAATGAAGGACACATTTAGTGAAAGAGAAAGGGAAATCCCATATAAATGAGAATGGGAGATGGTATAGAAAATGAGCATCTAAGGCAAAAAGGAGAAACTGCAGAAATGAATGAGGGTGAATTGATAGTAGGCATTTTACATGTCAGAAAGGTGGTATAGAAATGGGAAGGTGATTATAAGCCAGGTTCTCAGAAAAGGAGTTTCTTATAAAAGAGGATAATGGTATATGAAATTGGTGAGGGAAATTGAAAAGGAAGAAAGTGGAAATATGGTATCAACAAAGCACCACGTTAAAACAGGAAAACAAGAAATGACAGACCGAAGAGCAAACTACCATCCAGCTATGATGGGATCAGCCAGGGTCCCTCAAGCATTTTACTGCTGTGCCTCAGCTTATGGTGACTCTCAGAAAGAATGGTGACCCTTCCATGACACAATCAGTATCCTGTATTTTCTCTGATTCTTTTCCTTACATGAGTTGCAACTAAAAACCTGTCTCTTCTAAGAACGTGCTCTAATTTATCAAGGATAACTAATGCTAGGTAAATAAAGGTTTCTATAAAGTTGTGGTAGACTTCTGTGTTGTATTTACTGCAGTAAAAGCAGGTACAGGCTTTTTAAAATGCAAATTATAGCATTTGAACATGAAAGAGTATTAGAAGATGCTGTGTTGCCAATAGAGCATTAGCTGAGTTGAGGTCTTACTCTGCAAGCCACTGAAATTTTGGGGTTTCTGAGGAGAACATGTATTCTGGAACTACACTGTTACAAAATGATATTTGATAGTGGTGGTGGTGATGATTCAACTGGTTAATGAAGCCTTGTTTCCCATGTTATTATATATGTCCTGTTTCCAGAGCCATCAATTTCTACTCAACAATGTTTACGTAGCTCTTTAATAAATATAATTATATTAACCACCTTCATTTTATAGCACTTTATGTTTGGTCAACCACTTTCCTATCCTTTATCTCATTTAATCTTTAGCATTTAGCAATGGTTCAACTTTCCTTGGTATAAATAATTGGTCTCCAAAACTGAAAACAGTATATCATTTAGGAATTTATACATTGATTTTATGCTAATTTTACACAAGCTAATTATCATCACTTATTTATTAAATTATGCTTATGGTTAAACATTTTATTAGAAATAATTTTTACATTAAAATGTATAATAATATACTGGCCTAAATACAGTATTTTTTAACCTAAGATATTTTTGTTATTACCATACAGAAACAACAAAAAGGATCTTTAAAAATTCCCTGAGTGATTTCTCAGATCAAAAAGGAGTGGGGCCGGATACGGTGGCTCACATTTTTAATTGCGTCACTTTGGGAGGCCGAGGCACCTGGGGTCAGGAGTTCGAGAACAACTTGGGCAACATGGGGAAACCCCATCTCTACTAAAAATACAAAATATTAGCCAGACATGGTGGCGTGTGCATGTAGTCATGGATTCCCAGCTACTCAGGAGGCTGAGGCACAAGAATCACTTGAACCTGGGAGGTGGAGGTTGCAGTGAGCTGAGATCTCACCAATGTATTTCAGCCTGGGTGACAGAGCAAGATGTTGTCTCAGAAAAAAAAAAAAAAAAGAAAGAAAGAAAGAAAGAAAGAAAGAGAACAGCTTTCTAGAAGAAATGATATAAGAAACCAGTCTGACTAAATTGTGTTTTATTTATTTATTTATTTTTAGGCTGAAATCTTCTCTGTAATTGACATATTTGTTCCTGAGATTTATGAGGCTTCATTTTCTGAACTTGAATATTACTCAAAGATTCAACATCTGGGTTATTTATCTGGTTTCCAAAATAAGATGGAGTTGGAGTGGGCATCTAACTCTCTGGACAGATCACATAGATAAGGGGAAAGCTGAGAGGCAATAAGATTGATGTCTATGGAATCATGAAGCAGTTGAAAAGGGGAATCAAACAATTATATTCAACCCCCAGAGTACTAGTCCTCAGTGGACATCTCTTGAGTCTTAAAAGGTCATTTTAGGATAAATGAAAAGCAAACCTTCCTCACACAGCAGGAGGCGAACTTACTGAACTCTTTACTCTGATAAGTCGGTGAGTCAGAAAACAATCCAAAATGAGACCTAAACAGCTCAACGACAAGTCTAGAATAAATAACTGAGGAAAACATGCATGTTTCTCACAATTACTTTGTATCCCTAAAATAACTTTGTTTCATCACATTGTGTACTTTTATTGTGATTACTGATCAATTTGGATAAATTTTTACCACCTTATTTTAAACCTCCTATTTGTCGTACTTTTTCTGCGCTTATTTTCTCTCTCTTTTTTTTCGCTTTCTTTTGGATTGACTGTTTGTTTAAAAAAATTCATTTTGTCCCTTCTACTTGTTTGAAAATTATGCACTTAGTTCTGTATAAATGATTCACCTTAAAGTGTCATCATGCATACTTATCAAATAATTTTAAACATAATTAGTATCTTTAACTCCTTACCACCAAATAATACTAAGATATTACAACAGTTGGCCTCCCATTACCCCCTCCAGTCTTACATACTGTTATTGTCCAGCATTTGAGTTAATTTTAATCTCCATGATTAGTGATTATTATTATTATTGTTAGGTGATGACAATGTTTTATAACTGAAAGTACTAGATAAATATCTTAGTCTCAAAAACATATATGCTTGAATTGTCTCTAAATATGATTATAACTTTTATTATGAGTGACTGGTAATTGGGCTACTCATAAGATAAAAAGTTTTTTTGTTTTTTTTTTTTTGAGACAGAGTCTCACTCTGTTGCCCAGGCTGGAATGTCTCGGCCCAGTGCAACCTTCGCCTCCCGGGTTCAAGCAATTCTCCTGCATCAGCCTCCTGAGTAGCTGGGATTACAGGCGCCTGCCACCACGCCTGGCTAATTTTTGTAGTTTTAGTAGACATGGGGTTTTACCATGTTGGCCAGGCTGATCTCGAACTCCTGACCTCGAGACCTGCCCGCCTCAGCCTCCCAAGGTGCTGGGATTACAGGCATGAGCCACCGCGGTAAATTTTTAAGGTTATATTTCATTTTTAATTAACACGTGTTAATTGTACATATTTATGGGATAAAATGTGATGTTTCAATGCATGTATACATCGTACAATGATCACATCAGAATATTAACATATCCATTTCCTCAAACCACTGGTCATTTCTGTATGGTGAGAATATTCGAAGTTCTCTCTTCTACCTATTTTGAAATATACACTGTTCTTAACTATAGTCACTCTACTGTGCAATAGAATACTAGAACTATTCCTCCTATACAACTATAATTTTGTGCCTGTTGACCAACCTTTTCTCATTGCCCCTCCCCCACACCCTGTGTATCCTCTAGTATCCACTATTCTACTTTCTACTTCTATGAGATTAACATCTTCAGATTCCACATCCAAATGGGGTAATATGCTATTTGTCCTTTTGTACTTGGCTTATTTCACTTAACATAGTGTTCTCTAGGTTCATCCATCTTGTCACAGATGACAGGATTTCATTCTTTGTGGCTGAATAGCATTCCATTGTGTACATGTGTGTATCACATTTTTAATCCATTCATTCGTTGATGGACACTGAGGTTGATTCCATATCTTTGCAATTTGTAAATAGTGATGTAATAAACATGGGGGTACAGATATTTATATTTGACATGTTAATTTCATTTTCTTATACCCAATAGTGGAATTGTGGGATCATATTGTATTTCTATTTTTAATTTTTTGAGGAACCTCCATACTGTTGTCCATAATTCCTGCACTAATTTAAATTTCTACCAACAGTGTATAAGAGTTCCTCTTTCTCCGTTTCCTTGCCAGCATTTTTTGTTTTTTGTCTTTTTGATAATAGCCATCCTAAGAGTCGTGAGGTGGTACCTCAATGGGGTTTTGATTTGCATTTTTCTGATAGTGATGCTGAGCATTTCTCTTATACCTGTTGGCCACTTGTATGTCTTCTTTTGAGAAATGTCTACTCAGAACTTTTGCACATTTTAAAATCAGATTATTTGATTTCTTTTTTGTTTTTGCTTTTGAGTTGAGTTCCTTACATATTCTTGATATTAATCTCTTGTCAGGTGCATAGTTTACAAATAGTTTTTCCCACTCTGTAAGTTGTTTCTTCGCTCTATTGATTGTTTCTCTTGCTGTGCAGAAGTCTTTTGGTTTGATATAATCCCATTTATCTATTTTTATCTTTTGTTGCTTGTGCTATTAGGGTCTTATTCAAAAAATACTCTTCCAGTCCAATGTCATGAAGTCTTTCCCTTATTTATTTATTTTTTTTCTAGTAGTTTCACAGTTTCAGGTCTTACATAAGACATCCGCTTTGAATCAATTTGTATAAGTGGTGACAGATAGGAGTTCAGTTTCATTCTTCTGCATGTCAAATATTAGGTGAACATATATTAGTGGGTTTATCTAATTTCACTGACTCCGCTTCATTGTCTGCTGCTGCTGCTGTGTGGGCTCCATGATTGGATGGGGTCACAGGCTGCGCTCTGCAATCTTCTCTGGACTGTAGGCTGTGATCCCTGGACAGATGGTGTCATTGGCTGGACTCCATGTTCAGGCAGGGCCTGAAGCTGTGCTCCACAGTTGGGTGGGGTCACTGGTTGTCCTGGGTGGTTCAGCAGGGTTGCTGGCCAGGCTTCATAGCTGAACTGAATGACAAGCTATATACCCTGCCATTGGGCAAGGTTGCTGACTGGGCTTCCTGACAAGGTGGGACCACCTTCCGCGCTGTGTGACTGGGCCAGATTACTAGCTAGGGACGCCAGCTAGGAAGAACTGCCAACCTTGCTCCCTGGGCAGATGGGGCCACTGGGTTGGCTCTGCATGTGGCCAGAGCCTTGGTCTGGGATCTCTGGTTGGGTGAGGCCTCTAGCAGGGACACAGTACCACCACCAAGATCCAAACACTGGTTGCTGTGAGCCCTCTGCCCTGCCCTTCTTTGTTCTCTGCTGATCCCAGGTGGTCTAGCTAGTCCTGCCAATTAACTTAGTGTTCTCCATGGGGCAAGACAGAAGTAGGCCTCCCTGGGAGTGCCCCATAATTCTGGGGAAGATGGATGTCCACCTCGAACTCTCTTTTCTCCGTTGGAGAAACCACAGTTCCAGAGGATCCTTCTTGGTGTCTCATGGTGTGGCCTGGAGAAGAGGTGAGTGGTCAGTGTAAAACCACTGATTTTAACCTTCTAATGGTGCTTTTCTTGTTTTGTTTTGTTTTGTTTGTTTGTTTTTTAGCTCCATGGAGGTACTTCAGTCTCTTTCTGGTTCTGAGATTTTCACAAAGGTATTCTTGGCTGGGGATAGTTGCTGTTGTCAGTATTTTTGTGAAGGGAACTGGAGCTGCAACTTCCTAATTTTCCTTCTTGTTGACATCCTCCTACTATTCTCTCTTGTAACTCAGAAATACTTTGGGGGTAATTTGCCTTCTTCCTGAAGAGCATCTTCTAAAATTTGTTTTAGAAAGGGTTTGATGATGGTACACACAATTTTTTAAAATTTTGCTCTCATTCTTAAAAGATAGTTTTGACACAGATAGAGTTCTAGATCCATCTGTTTTCCTTAGCTCTTTGAAGATGTTTTACTTTCTTCTTGAGTTTATTGTTGCTGTGGAGAATCCTATTCACAGTATAAATGCCTTTTTAAGTCATCTGTCTTCCCTTCTCTGTGACTGAATTTAAAATATTTTCTCTGTCTTTGGTGTTTTACCATCTCACCACAATGTATGTAAGTATACTTAGGATATATTGTTCTTCCCAAAGCAGAAGATACATGTCTTTCGTTAATTCTGGAAACTTTTCAGCCATTATCTCTTTATTGCTTCCACTATGTTCTTCATTTTGTCTTTCTAGAACCTCAAGTGGACATACATTCAGCCTTCCCACTTATAACTTCTATATTTTTAAATTTCTATTTCATGTTTTCTACATTTTGTCTCTCTTAATTTAATTGTGGGCATTTGTTTCTATTTAATCTTTCAGTTCACTTAATCTCTTCAGCTTTATCCAATCTTTTGTTTAACCTACCCACTGAGTTTTTAATTTCAATCATATTTTAAGTTATAGATATTCTATTTTGTTCCTTTGCAAATCTGCTCATTTTATCCTGCATCATAAAATTTTAATATCTAAAATATTTGAGAGACTAAATAAGTATTTTTCTTGTTTCTACTACTTCTAAGTATGGTTTTACCTTGGCTAAATTTATTTTGTGTGAGTTCTGAGGGTCTGCAGTTAATGATGCTTTCCTCCAGAGGATTTTTGTGTTTGCTTCTTCTAGGTGCAAAGTGTTGTTACCAACTTGAGACATCTTTAATCTTACGTCTTGTTTTGGAGTTTCCTGAGGATAATATAAATATAAACCCCAGACATAACTGAGGGTAGGCCTATTGCTAGCAATCTCGGGAGAGATCATTTATCCATATCTGGAACTACAGAAAAAGAGGCAGTTTTTCTTATGGGTTTCCTTTGCCATCAGGCAGTTTTTTTGTTTGTTTTTTAAATTTATAGTGTTCACTAAGGGTGTGATCTTCCTCATGGCTGGGCAGCGGTTTCAATTTAGGTGCTCGATTTGCTCTTGCTTCAGCCCAAGGCCTAATTTCAGTACCTAGGGAATACACTAATCCTCTAATCTGGGTTTCTGGTGTCTGCATAGTCCCTGAGCCAACCCTGGTTTTTACTTTTGCTTACTGGTCTGGTTTTAGCCTTTCACTCCCTCTCTCTCTTGCATTCTATTTCTCTTTCTCATCGTCTCTGCCCTCTCCCCTTCAGGATTTCCTTTATTTCTCATGAGTTCAGCAATGCATTTAAAACTGTATTAGTTGTGGCTTATCCACAATGTAAATGTTTTAAAGGAAAGCCTTTTCAGATGATCTATTCTGCCACACTGATGAAAGTGGAGTATGTTCTTGTGTGTATTAGGTATTTAATAAATACTTATTTAATAAAAGAATGATGTCAGGGAAGATGAGAAATTTTGTCTAAAATGGCCATTAGAGCTCAGTACCAGAATCCTGGGATAGATGTATCCAGGGTGGGGATTGTTTTTTCAGTATTTTCCCCTGAAATACTAACTTTTAGGTGTCCATATCCTTCTCATTGCTATAGGTTTAATAAGGAATGTTGTAAGCAGTACTAAAACACTTTTAGGAGTATGAAATTCTTTGAAGTAGAATAAGTATGAGGAAAAAACTTTACTCTTTCTGATTTTAAAATGTGATTTATTAATATTTTAATACATACCTTTTAATTATTTATATTTTTACTTTTTGGCTTAATTCTACAAAAAAAAAAAAAAAATTATCAGGTAAATAGAAGCTCTTAGCAGCAGCCAGAAACAAGTCATGAGAAATCAAAGCTATAGAAACTAGAAACAACTGTATTAATTTTTCAGGGACGATGTAAACAGGGGAAGATTTCTCCAGAAAGCATGAGTTATACTTGGTACCAGGTACAGTGGTACATACCTTTTTTAGGGGATTTGAGGCAGCTTGACATTATCATTGCCTTTGGGCATGACAGTTCTATTTCCTCTACAAAAGCTATGAGAAAGAAAATTGTGGTCCCTGACTGATAACTGTTTCGGGCTAACAAGGAGCTCACAGGTAGACCTTGGTGTTCTGTTGGACATAAAAATTTCTCACTACAGTAACATCAAACAAGGCCACTCCGCTACCGTGAGAGAGCAAGACAAAACAAGACTACTTTGTAATCATGTCTGAATGCAGACAAAAACAATTCCCAAACTACAGAGATGACCGAATGTCACCCCCCCACCCTGGTGAATATGAGATGCTGTTACTTCTTCATCAATTATAGTTTTAGCCCCACTGTATTCCTCATGTCTCCTCAATAAAAATTATTGATACTCAATCTTAGAATTATCACTGCTTCCTGAGAGAACCTAATCCAGAGCAAAACCATACTTAACTTAAACTCTCCTCAGAGTTACCTGACATAAGCCCAAATCCTGCAACAAGACCCTTTCACCGAAAAATCCCCATGATTCCCCATGATGTGAGTTTCCTAATTGAAAAGAATCAATACACTTAAATTTGTTGGACTAAAGTTGTGTTTCTGGTGGTCTTTGGCTGGAGGGCATTGATTCCTGGGTGACATAGAATTGCATTTTCCCCCCAGTAAGACAAATTTGGTTAAGAAGTTTTATCAAAATTTCTCAACCAGCTTTGGGAGCACTTGTTTCAATAAGAACAGATCTGAAAATTCTATAGTTTATTGTCAATAATGATACACATAGAGATGGTAATGTAATAGTACTCCATGCTCAAAAAAGGGGGAAAGGACTGGACTTGGCCTACCTTGGGAGACTTAGTTGATACCATATTGGTGATACTCTTAGGTGATATTCATTCTCTAGTCTGGTTTTCCATAAATATTATAACAATATTTACAACTGGTTATTGACTTTCACCCATGGCCACCCTATCCCATTCCCAAAGAACTAGGACTCTCACTTTAGAACAATATAGCTTCCTGTAAAGCACAAGATAAATTACAGTTATATATTTGCCTTTTAAATTTCTAGTAGCATAATCTCATGGGTCAGGTGAAACAAGTTTTATGTAATTTTGGAGTGTAACAAAATATGGTTTGTGAACCTTTCAGAGGAAGAAGGAAATTTGATATGCTGAGACAGCAAAGGGGACTGGGGAAGTCTGGGTTTATTTCCCATCCTCAGAGCATTCGGCCTGGATTTGTGAAAATGTTAAGAATGATGAATGAGCTGTAAATAGAAGATTTCTCTGACTGTGAGCCATAAACAACCATAAATGGATTAGACTGAACAGCTGGGAGCGAAATCGTGGGCATTATGCAGGCACACAGAGCCGGTTGTGGACTGTAACTAGCATCCCACCCTATTGATTAGCTGTTCTGTGGACCATAATAAAACTATCATGGTTAATTGCTAGAAAGAGGAACACACCTAGAAACAGGCAAGTTAAGGTGTCAGCCCTCCAGTTTATTGCTCAAAGGCAGGGTAATTTGTGTTTCATTACAGCACTTTCTCGACAGGATCTATAGGGCTCAATCAAGTATCACCATCCACCCCCAACACACACACACACTTTTCTTGGGCATGGGAACATTTGATTACATTTTGTTGCCTTCTAGCTATGGATCAGTAACTTTTCTAGTCAATCTGTTTTGATCTGCAAGCATTCCAAAGGAAAGACCAAGTGTTTACAGTGCAGCCTGAGTAATGCAGAAGGGCATTTTTCAATACCAGGCAAGCAATTTTCTTCACCGGGTTAACATGAGCTCACTTAATTTTTTACACGTTTTTACTTACACAGAAGCCATAAGAGAAGCTATCCCATAAATCATATAGTTATAAAGGAGCGATTAGGTCTTCTTCATTATTGTTATTTATACCCAAGAGAAAGTGACAGGAGTTTGACAAGGGACTCTGTAGAGTTTTTCGTGCATTTAAGACTTGCAGCATATAGAATAGAGAATGTTTTGATTTACATCATAGAATGTTACAGGATAGGGATAATGCGCAGTTTTGTTTTCTATCACAGCCATACTATTTGAAAAGGTAAAACATCTCTTGAGTCTTCAGTATAACAGGAACTATGAAGACTATTGGCTTTAATACTGTTATTCCAGAGTAAAATGTGTGTATGTGCTAGATTCATACATAACATATGTCATTGGCAGTGGAAGAAATGGGTGTGTCTTGCCAATATGAAATATAATGTGAAGGGAACATATTTCTTGTAACCATGCATGTTTATACCTGGCTTTCTGCCATATTCTGGGATATACTTTTCCTTCTGCTATATTCCTGAGGTTTCTATAGCTTAGTAGTCAAAAGCACCATTCAGTTTTATTGGTTCTTGTGCATAGTCATTGACACCCTTGACTATGTTGTTCTTAGCAGTAGGATATAGGAGAGGATTTGTCTGCTAGTGGGGTATAACTTTCCTGAGTGTGATCACCGAGACTACCTAGCAATCTGATTTATAGCTCTGGTCATAGTAATCTGTCTTTAAACCCACATTCATGGTTCAGTTATGAGTGCTAATACATGTTTATTGAAAACCTACTATATGCCAGACCGCTTCACACTAACAGAAAGCGAAGACATTATTGGATGTATTGTCTAATGATCTTTCCTTTTATTTAAGGTGATAATGTCATCACCATACACTTGTTTACTTCCAGAACACCAGGATGTATGGACAAATTAGGATTTGTGTTTTAGGTGTTATGAAGTAAAATATGAGCCTTGGCCAAATAAAGGTAAGCACTCTTAGAACCAGAGAGATGCAGATGTAACAGCCTCAGGGACAGAGCTCATAATAAAGTAGATTTGTGAAATTAGCAGCTGCTTTTTTTGGTAATAAGTCCTTGGAAAAGGCAAGCCCCTAAGAAATTAAGAGCTATACCAACAGATACCTAGCTCTTTGGAAAGAAAAAATTTCAGTTGTTGAGTGGCCCACCCGGACAGCTGTTGAAGATTTACCTCCCCTTTCCTGAGAAACTCTGTAGCGGGTTGAATTGTGTCCCCACAAAATATATGTCCAAGACCTAGCCCCTAGTACCTGTAAATGTGACCTTATTTGGAAATAGGGTCTTTGCAGATGTAATTAATTTAAGAATCTTGAGCTGAGATCATCCTGGATTTGGGAGGGTTCCAAAGTCCAATGGCTGGTGTCTTTATGGGAGAAAAAAAGAGATTTGAGATACAGAGAGACAGAGGTAAAAGCTATGTGAAGACAGATACAGAAATCGAGGTGATGCCACCATAAGCCAAGAAATGCCAATAGCAACCAAAAGCTAGGACAGAGGCATGGAGTGGATTCTCTCTCAGAACCTCCAGAAGGAACCATCCCTGCTAACATCTTGATTTCAGAATTCTGACCTCCAGAATTATGCGAGAATAATTTTTTGTTATTTTAAGCCCAAAACTGTAATTTGTTATGACAACCCTGGGAAACTAACAAAACTCCCACTCCATACAAAATTTCTCTGGGTGTATTGGATATAAGTGGAAAATATTTATTGCCCTTGGTCAATTGACCCTTATTAGTTTTCTCCTGTGCTGAATAAATCTGATGCCACTTTCTCATACTCTAAACTCTACTGGCAAATGAATCATCATACAATTATGATTGGACACAAGTGTATCACAACAATACATTTTCTTTCATTCTAACTGCTATCTCTATTAATCTCAGAAACATAGAGCATTGTCTTTATGTCGCTGTAACAGAATACAATAATGAATCTGCTCCTGTGGTATTAATCCATTTGTGAGGGTGGTGCCCTCATGATCAAAACATCCCTGAGTTAGAGACCAAGTTTCCAACAAACAAACTTTGGGGGACATATTCAAACCATAGTGAGAATTCTGGGCATGATAACACCCTTCTGAAATACCTTTCCTCATCCTTATATGCTAGCTCATGTACAATCAGGTATTTCCATTGTAATTTCGCCAGGCAATTAGTCAATCAATCTCTCTCTCTTTCTCTCCACACACACACACACACACACACACACACACACACACACACTACATACATATATTTCTAGACTTAAAAATAAGTCTAGAAATATATGTGAAATCCTCTCCCTTAACTGACTTACTAGTCTTGGAATTGGTAAGTCAAGCTCTAACTCTTCTTTCTTATACAAGCTGTGATATTTTGTCTATAATAAGTTTTTTTTCTCTCTAAGCTCTTTTATAACCTATCCTTTTCTGGGGCACAGATTAGGGAGAAGAAAATGGTTTATAGTAATAAATGTACCTTTTCCCTTTGCTGTGTGCCTTCTTATTTCTGTGTTTCCAAAGAGGGCTGGCTTAATTCTCAGCAGGCCTCAAATGTCTGTCTTTTGCTTCTAGCCTCAACTTAGTATACTTTGAGTTCAACAGAGAGCAAGAAACATGCCTAGTATATGGTGATTTGGGTCCAAATTTGGTACACTTTGATGAGATGTTGTATAAAGTGAAATATTCCATCCTGAGTATTCTTACTGTTCCCTTATAGTTAATGCCTGCTGATCTCCCAGGATGGGAATGAAAACGCATGCATTCCTTATTAGTTGTTGGGCTATAGCTTGTGGTTTTCACAACCTCTTATATACAACTTAAGTCGTATTCTGTCAGACTGTTTTTATGATAGGGATGGGGCTCTTATTTCCTCCACTCTACCATCCAGAGCCTTATGGGCAGGTCTTGATTTGGAGCATCTTCACATAAAGTATTATAATACACTGGACCTGTTGTGTATGATATTACCATAGGAGAAACTTGTGAGGGAATTTGAAGAGAAAATTTTATGGCAAGGCCCATCAGCAATGATGATGTGACAGATTTAAATACTCTTTTCAATCTGTGTTAGGAGACTGAAGTTTTAAAAGGCATGTTTTGATCATTATAAATCATGAGTGAACTCCCACTCACAATTGCTACAAAGCGAATAAAATACCTAGGAACAAAACTTACAAGGGATGTGAAGGACCTGTTCAAGGAGAACTACAAACCACTGCTCAAGGAAATAAAAGAGGACACAAACAAATGGAAGAACATTCCATGCTCATGGATAGGAAGAATCAATATTGTGAAAATGGCCATACTTCCCAAAGTAATTTATAGATTCAATGCTATCCCCATCAAGCTACCATTGAATTTCTTCACAGAATTAGAAAAACTACTTTAAATTTCATATGGAACCAAAAAATAGCCCACATAGCCAAGACAATCCTGGGCAAGAACTAAAAAGGCTGGAGGCATCACGCTACCTGACTTCAAACTATACTACAAGGCTGCAGTAACCAAAATCGCATGGTACTGGTAACAAAACAGATATATAGACCAATGGCACAGAACAGAGGCCTCGGAAATAACACCACACCACATATCTACAACCATCCAATCTTTGACAAAACTGACAAAAACAAGCATTGGGGAAAGGATGGCCTATTTAATAAATGGTGTTGGGAAAACTGGCTAGCCACATGCAGAAAACTGAAACTGAATCCCTTCCTTACACCTTATACAAAAATTAACTCAAGGCAGATTAAAGACTTAAACACAAGACCTAAAACCATAGAAACCCTAGAAGAAAGCCTAGGCAATACCATTTGGGACATAGGCATGGACAAAGGCTTCATGACTAAAACACCAAAAGCCTTAGCAAAAAAAAGTCAAAATTGACAAATGGGATCTAATTAAACTAAAGAGTTTCTGCACAGCAAAAGAAAGTATCATCAGAGTGAACAGCCAATGTACAGAATGGGAGAAAATTTTTGCAATTTATCCATCTAACAAAGGGCGAATATCCAGAATCTACAAAGAACTTAAACAAATTTATGAGAAAGAAACCAAACATCCCCATCAGAAAGTGGGTGAAGGATATGAATAGACACTTCTGAAAAGAAGACATTTATGCGGCCAACAAACATATGAAATAAAGCTCATCATCACTGGTCATTAGAGAAATGCAAATCAAGGCCACCATGAGATACCATCTCACACTAGTTAGAATGACGATGGTTAAAAAGTCAGGAAGCAACAGATGCTGGAAAGGGTGTGGAGAAATAGAAACGTTTTTATACTGTTGGTGGGAGTGTAAATTAGTTCAACCATTGTGGAAGACAGTGTGGCGATTCCTCAAGCATCTAGAACAACAAATACTGTTTGACCCAACTATCCCATTACTGGGTATATACCCAAAGGATTATAAATCATTCTCCTACAAAGACACATGCACACGTATGTTTATTGGAACACGGTTCACAATAGCAAAGACTTGGAACCAACCCAAATGCCCATCAATGATAGACTGGATAAAGAAAATGTGGCACATATACAACATGGGATACTGTGCAGCCATAAAAAAGAATGAGTTCATGTCCTTTGCAAGGACATGGATGAAGCTGGAAACCATCATTCTCAGCAAACTAAAACAGAAAACCAAACACCACACATTGTCATTCATAAGTGGGAGTTGAACAATGAGAACACATGGACACAGTGATGGAACATCACACACTGGGGCCTGTCCGGGGTGGGGTTCTAGGGGAGGGACAGCATTAGGAGAAATATCTGATGTAGATTATGGGTTGATGGGTGCGGCAATCCACCATGGCAGGTGTATAACTATGTAACAAACCGCACATTCTGCACATGTATCCCAGAACTTAAAGTATGATTAAAAAAAAAATACCACAGACCAAAAAAAGGTGTATTTTGATCAGAATATGAAGGATGTGTTAGTCAGGGTTCTCTATGTGTGTATGTATACACGCACACGCACACACATCCTCTCATATACCCATACACGTGCACACATATATATATGAGAAGGGATTTATTAGGGGAATTGGCTTATGCAATTATCAAGGTTGGGGATTCCTGTGATATACTGTCTGCAAGCTGGAGAACCAGGGAAGCTGGTAGGGTGACTCAGTCCAAGTCCAAAGTCCTCAGAGCCAGGGAAGCTAATGGTGTAACTCTCAGTCTGAGGCCTAAGGCCTGAGAAGACTAGTGTAGGTCCCAGAGTCCAAGGGCCAGAGAACCTGGATTGCTGATGTCCAAGAGCAGGAGAAGAAGGGTGTCCCAACTCCAGAAGACAGAGAGTGCACACAGATTTACCTTTCTTCTGACTTTTTCTTCTCTGTGTGCCCTCAGCCGATTTGACAGTGCTCACCAATATTGGGTGAGGGTGGGTATTCCATACTCAGTCCACTGATTCAAACGGCAGTCTCTTTTGGAAACACCCTCCTAGACATACTCAGGAATAATGCTTTACCAGTTATCTGGGTAATCTCTTAATCCAGTCAAGTTGACACCTAAAATTAATCATCACAGAGTACCCTGAAAACCAGTCAGAAGAATTCTGAATTATTATGATAGGATACATATATGTATTTACCTACTATATATCCTGCCCAATTCCCTCCAAAAAGCATATGGGTAAACATACATAAAAGGACAGTAAAGGTAAATTTCAGAAGAGAGATAAAAAACTATTTTATAAAAATGTGAGATTGTAACGATTTCTCTGTTGTCCCATCACCACACCCTAATAACTGCTATCTTACATCTTTATGCTATTATTGTCCAGAGCCTGGACCACCATCTGACATTTCAGATGTTTACTTATTTATTATCTCATTCTCCTAATTAGAATGAGTTCTATTAGAGTGAGTATTTTTGTCTGTTTTGTTCTCTGTGCTATCCGCAGTGCCTAGAATGGTGCTTGATAATAGTAGATGTCTAAGAAGTACTTCTCCTTAAAAAATAATTATACTGGGAACCAGGAAGGGAGTTGATTTAGATCACTAATTTGTGACAAAATGAAATAGTCTGAGGCATTGATAATTTTGATAGTGGTGATGATTGCCAGACTGGATGAAGTCACTAAGGGAACTCTTGTAGTAATCCTGTCATAGGGCAAAAATATAGAGCCTGGTCCTGGATAGTAGTAAGAATAAATGGAAAGAACAATGGAAATCCAGAATTATTGGTGTAATCTCACCATCACTTTCTGCAAGATTACTCCTATTCTCACCATTCTTCTTGCCCAAGGAGATGTAAGAGAACATGGACATAATTAACTCATAATGGTTTCAACAACCTGCCTTCAAATGGTTTCCTGAGCAAGATGATCTTTGTGAGTCCCTTTCAAGAATCTGGTGTGGTAATGTTGTGATTTCACCATCCCCAACTTCCAAACAAAGTATGCTTCCCTGAAACAGAAAGGATTCTAAGAGTATTTTTGATTGAGACAAATAGACTGTAAATGCATTTGCATGAATGTGATTTTAGCATTGTTGGAACAGGGAACTCTAGTGTTTGTATGGCTGGCACTTTGTGCTACCTTCTCTCTTTTACTAACAGACTAACAGTGGTAAATCATGCAACAAGCAGGGCCATTATGAAAGGGACAAAGGTAATAATTGGGGATTTTGCCAGAAGGCCTATAAGAAACAAATCAGTCCATTTACAGCTGAGAGCCTCCATGCTGTTGAATTTTCATGTTCTCATTTTCTCAGCCAGTAACTGCTACCACTGAGTTGATGTTTCTGAGTTAGACAATGTTTTCCTGGAAATGGAGGCATCTACCGTTGTTTGTCTTCAAGAGCAAATGCCAATCTTTTGAAAGAGTGTTTTCTATATGCCACCAGAGTTGATGATGATTATTATTAATGGTATCTCTATCATTCTTCCTAGCTGACCTGCAGAGCAAAAGAATAAAAGTCTTAAGGAAGTGGAATTAATAACTCCATTGCAATGCATCATAAAGATAAGCCAGTAATTGCAAGGTCAGATGGGCATACACAGATAGATTGTTAGCTAGTTATACTATAATGAAAGAGCAGACCTTTTACATAAGTTTATGAATAATGTTTCTCATAAAGACAGGAGATTGATTATCCCAGAACAGCTTCCCCCTGAACCTAAGACCATCAGTAATCACAATAATGAAATATTAATAACAAATTTGAGAATCTATCAGGAGTAAATTTCATAACCCACTATAATGAGTTTCTTGTTTCTAATTTTGGAGGGGAGCTAAATGAAATATTACTGAAGGCAGAAACAGAAGACTATGTTTTGCATTGGGAGACAAATCAAGATTGTTTCATTACAAAGAGTAGATTTGAAGAAGTGGCAGGTAGGGGAGGACAATAGGGAGTTCGGATGATTCCTCTATTATCATGCATACTGCTATTTCCCTGTTTAATTTTTATTTATTTTCCACATAGAAGTAGCTTTATTAGTTAATCTTATTTTTGAAAACATTGTCTTTGGATGTTTTTTTTTTCTGAAAACAAGTGTGTAATTACACCTTTATATTATAATAGCTTGAAGAATTATATGTTAGTTCCCTAGCAACCATAAAAACCAAATTTTAAAGCTAGAGATCAAAACTAGGATTCTTAACACAGAGGTAAAATAAGATACTTATTAGTAAAAATAATGCATGTGGTAATTTGGAAAGATGACCAGAAAACATAAGAAAAATGATCCCATCGATACATTTTTGTTTTTCTGATCAATATAAAATGGTGTGGGTGGCAGCAGGCATGAATCCAATTTTCAGCTGCTATATTTAGCATCCACATTAAGCTCATATTCTTTGTGGTTTTAATTACTCACATTGAGATATTTGAATGTATCAGTACTGCATAATTACATTGTATTCAGGTATAAAAAAATGATAGTGTGTCACTTTAATACAAAAGGACATAATTTAGTACTAGTGTATAAACTGCTGCTTTCATATATGTTGATCTTCATGATCATTCACACTTCAATTTATATCTCCTACAGTGAGGCTAAGCCTACATAGGATATTCTCTTTCCCACTACCAGTTACGATCAAAGGCATTTATCAAAAAGCTGTTGAGAATATTCTAAAATTAGATTGTGGTGATGGTTGCGTATCTTTGTGAATATACTAAAAACTACTGAACTGTACACTTTAAAAGGGTAAATTTTATGATATATGAAATATATCTCAATAAAGCTGTTAATTTAAAAATAATGTAATTGAGTCCCTCAACCCCTTCAATCATTGTTCTCCCTTCTTTTTCCTCAGTACTGCCTTTTGAGGTAACGGTATCTTCTGACTGGCCTCATAACCCCTCTTAGACTTCTTGTGAAACCTAAGATTGCAAAAAAGAGAAACAAGACATTTGGCTGATCACAGTACACAACTTATGTCAAAATTAAGCCTCCCTGAAAGAAACTTGGAGGCACTGCTGACAGGATGAATATGAGATGCAAAGGTCAGACTTTGATATTCAACACTGTTTGTAGGAGCAACATGAAAACTGAGCACATATTGCCCAGAGGCTTCTGGAAATACTTGGGCACAATGTCAAGGAGCTGAGAATGATGATAAGTAACAAATTTTCTTATGGTCAGATTGAACACAACATTTCTTCCAAAAAAATTAAAGTCATTGTGCAAGGAGCAGTCTATCTAGCCATTACCTTCACCAAAGACAATGCCAGACTGTGATCTGAGGAAAATAAACAGCAGCTCTCATTGCACTGTTTATGTATTTTATATAGCTAGCCCTGTAAACTCCCAAATAAGACAAATGGCCAGGGTCAGGATCAGGATTATAATTTATGACCACAAAACGGGGTAATATTAATTGTTTCACATAGTGATTAAATTCAAGGTTTTAGTAGACCCTTGAATTTTGTCCTGTACTTTACAGCTCCCATACTCATAAATGTTCTTCCCTGTTTACACACAACATCCCAACTATTATTACTTTTAAAAATATCTTTTTAAAGAATCTCTATGACTTATGGTTTCACGCTAAATTGCCAAAGTGATTAACCAAATGAGATTAACTCATAAGATTGATGGAATCTCAAAATTCCCAACCCATTGTTATTCAACTGAAGATTTTGGAAATACCTAGTATGAATAGTAGGCCCTTTGGAGAATGTAGGATGAGTGAGACAGTATTCCTGCCGTTAGGACAAAATTTCTAAATGATTGTAATACAAAGCAGAATAAAATAAATGTAAAATAGGAGAGGTAACCTATACCTTCTGGTTTCAAAGGATCACAGCTGGTTGAGCAAATCAGGAAGTGTTCACAAAAATAAGTAGCATTTCTGGTTAATCTTGAAAGACAGGTTATATTTTTGACAGATGGAAAGAAGATAGAGAAGACTTTCTAGATAAAGTGAGCAACAAAAACAAAGGCACAGAGGTGGGGAAGAAGAAAGAATGGGACTTACTAAATGCAATTGGATATTTTCAAAATGATTACTCAGTTAGAAGTAAGCATATGTTATACACAAGATATTATGTTGGCACTATAGAGGATCTAAAGAAATATAACATTCTATGCTTGAGTCACACCAGACTCCCAAAAGGCTATATATCAAGATATCCCTATGTTTTTTAGTTTCTCACAGGAGCCACCTCTTCTCCCCAACTTGTGTTTTGCTGTTCTGGCTTTTACTTTCATCAAAGTATGTAACAAGATACAGCTAAAGTAAAGTGATGTCTATATTTGCTGTAGAAGTACTATTATGGCTATCATTTCATATATCACCCAGTGCCTCTTATAAGCCCCATGCAAGCAACTTATTTAGAACTGAATTCTAGAGAAAGGTTTGTTTCACCTAAAAGTTTTGTATAATTTTTTTTGAGAACTACACGTTTCTTCACTTTTTATTTGGCTTCCAGGAAGTTCATATCCAAATTGGAGGCTCAATTACAGCAAATTAATTTGGTTTATGATCTACATAAAATGTTATTTTAAAATACATTAATTCAACGCATTTATTGAATATCTACTATATGGCAGGTGTTGAGTGCATAGTGATGAATGACACAGACATAAACACTGCCATCAAGATTATAGTCTAATGCAAGATTCAGACAATAAATGGATAAATAAACTTATAAATACATGTAATTTGTATTTATCCTGGTCCTGATTATCTGTTTGTATTTATCATTAGTTTACTGAATGTGTTCTCATTGTTAAACAATCTTTATTGAGTAAAATAGGGTAGAAATAAATGCATAAGTAAATAACATAGCTACACAAAAATGTTGAGTTGAGCAAATACTTTATATTTTAAGTGAGTTTTTGTATAATTGACTTAATCTGTGGGCATTTTTTCTTTGAACTGGGACTCTATGTGTATAGCTATATCAGCTGATGAAATGACATTTCCAAAGTTAAAATATTTGTTTTTTAAAGTGGTAGGGAAAAGGTAAAAGCAGTTTCTTCCTGTACATTATCAACTTTTGAGGCATCCCTTGAAAAAACAAACAAAAGATGAATTTCACAGTATATGGTTTAGTCCCATTACGAACTTTTCCACATCGGATCTTTCTATGCCTCTGCCGGTAGTGCATCCATTACAATAAGGTTCCAGGATGACCAAAGGATTTGCCCAGTCCTCCCAAAGTATTAAGGCATAAGTAGCAACAGTGTTTTTCAAGATTGATATACAATCAGATATACAAATCACATTGTGTGTGTGTGTGTGTGTGTGTTTTTTTTTTTTTTTTTCTCGCTCTGTCGCCCAGGCTGGAGTGCAGTGGCCGGATTCAGCTCACTGCAAGCTCCGTCTTCCGGGTTTGCGCCATTCTCCTGCCTCAGCCTTCCGAGTAGCTGGGACTACAGGCGCCTGCCACCTCGCCCGGCTAGTTTTTTGTATTTTTTAGTAGAGACGGGGTTTCACCGTGTTAGCCAGGATGGTCTTGATTCCCTGACCTCGTGATCCGCCCGTCTCGGCCTCCCAAAGTGCTGGGATTACAGGCTTGAGCCACTGCGCCCGGCCTACAAATCACATTGTTTTTAAGCTGTCCTCATCTTACGTGAAAACAAGCATGGTTATGGTCAGTGATCCACATTTAAAAGATGTGTTTTCATGAGGCTATGGTAGGTAGGCTGAAATGAACCACAGTTGTCCTCTACCTTCTGGGGCTTACCAATTATTGGCAGGCAGGATCCAGATAAGTACACAAGGCAGTAAGTGTTCAGCAGAGCTATAAGCAAAAAACTACCACTGTGGCACAGAGAAAGGAAGTGTTAAATCTCACTCAGGGATCAGGTAAATTCTATGAAGAAGCAGCATTTGACCTGGGACTTGAAAAATGATTATCATTTCAGTAAGCATAGTATGTGAGGATAAGCATACTGACCAGAAGGAAGGCATGAAAAAGGAAGGGAGGTGTTAAAATTTATGAACTTGCAAGTAGTTCAAGGTTATAACAGAGACTGAGTAGAGGGATGCTATGAGATATAAAGGCTGAACATTTTGATGGATCAAAATCTTGGAGGACCTTGAGTATAGTGCTAGGGAGTTTGAATTTTGAGAGAAAATAATGTTTTCTTGATAAATCAATAATGACTATTTGAGAAATATGGAGATGACTGTGGATGTTATTTCAATCTAATACTTCATTCGGTCTTTGTTGGATTAGTCTCTTGGTGCTAGCTTGACAAGATAATAAAATGTTAAGACCACAAAAAGAGAGATTTTAATCTCCTTAATTTTGTTGTAACTAAGTACTTGGAAATTATGAAAGTTATGATGAAGTGTGGTTTACAGCAGAGGGCCCAGATTTAGAGTTCAAGGTGTTGAGAGATACATACTGTTTGTTTGGATGGCTTCAGCTTGCGGATTTGCAGATTTAAAGTTAATATACATGTCTATTCGAGATCCAAGAAGGACTGCAAGAAGCTGCGGTGAAAGTAGAAACGTATAACCCCAGAGAAATACAGAAGAGAAGACTATAAATCACATAAATTATGTTGGAATGCCTGGAAATCCTGGAGGGGGCTCCTGAGAAAATTTTATGTGAAAATCTTTAGCTAATCCATCCTTGCAAAAGCTCTGAACAAGGTTTTTTAGTTTTTATTTTCTTTTTGTGTGTGTTTGGTTTCTTAACCAGATCCTAGCCTGATATATCTGGAGCTGGGATGAGGTTTATACAGCTGCCTATAGAATGAGAAGGAAAAGACTCTGAAAGAGTCTTTTCTGACAAAAGCTATCATCCTCCATGAAAGTCCTGGTCAAGAGGCTGGCCAGTTATTGATTAGAATGTGGACAGGCCCTGAAGAGAAATGGGGCTATGTGACACGATACCACACTTTTCCCACATCTAAGAATATTATTTTGTTTATATTCCCTCTTCACTCTACTCCCTGCGCTCACCCCCACTTGCCCCCAAAATTAATTTTTTTTTTTTTTCCCGCAGACTTGATTTCTCATCTCCTTATGCCAGCACTGAAAATATCCTGGGTCTCTTTAACAGCAAGATATCTAAATGCTTCCTGACAACTCATAGTTTAATACCCTTCCCTCTTTACCTCCAGTTGTGTCGTTATTTCTTCGACCTCTTCAGCTACACCTCCTCATAGGACTGGCTTATTGTCTCCCTCATTATAGGGACATCTCTGTTTCCAGGCCCTTTTAGAACATATATTCTGGTTAATTAAAATCATTTATCAGTCCCCTGGGTCTTGTTATCCTACGCATATCACCTGCCTTCTTCAAAATTTTACTTCATACTGTCTCTTTGATTAGCACTTAGAATTTATGGGAGGAGGAACAGTTAAGATGCATATATTTGGTAAGTGCAGGGAGCTTTTTTTCTTTCTTCCCTTCATTCTAATCAAATGCTTCAGGCCCAGCCTTGATTTGGGGTAACAGGTTCCACTAAGACTCTTTTCCACCCCACCTCCCATTTTGCTGCCTAGCAATGATTTTCATATCTCTGCAGGGGCTGGTTTCTTGCCCTTGAAATTTTCTGTGCTCTGGGATACAAAATCAATGTGCAAAAATCACAAGCTTTCCTATACACCAATAGACAAGCAGAGAGCCAAATCATAAGTGAACTACAATTGCTACAAACGGAATCAGATACTTAGGAATAAAACTTACAAGGGAAGAGAAGGACCTCTTCAAAGAGAACTACAAACCACTGCTCAAGGAAATACGAGAAGACACAAACAAATGGAAAAACTTCCATACAAATGGATAGGAAGAATGAATATCATGAAAATGGCCATACTGCCCAAAGTAATGTATAGATTCAATGCTATCCCCATCAAGCTACCTTTGAATTTCTTCACAGAATTAGAAAAAAATACCTTAAATTTCATATGGAACCAAAAAATAGCCTGTGTAGCCAAGACAATCCTAAGCAAAAAGAACAAAGCTGGAAGCATCATGCTATCTGACTTCAAACTATACTACAAGGCTACAGTAACCAAAACAGTATGGTACTGGTGCCAAAACAGAAATATAGACCAATGGAACGGAACAGAGGCCTCAAATAACACCACACATCTACAACTATCTGATCTTTGATAAACCTGACAAAAATGAGCAATGGGGAAATGATTCCCTATTTAATAAGTGGTGTTGGGAAAACTGGCTAGCCATATGCAGAAAACTGAAGCTGGACCCCTTCCTTACACCTTACACAAAAATTAACTCAAGATGGATTAAAGACTTAAATGTAAGACCTATAACCATAAAAACCCTAGAAGAAAACCTAGGCAATACCATTCAGGACATAGGCATGGGCAGAGACTTCATGACTAAAACACAAAAAGCAATGGCAACAAAAGCCAAAATTGACAACTGGGATCTAATCAAACTAAAGAGCTTCTGCACAGCAAAAGAAACTATCATCAGAGTGAACAGATAATGTACAGAATGGGAGAAAATTTTTGCAATCTATCCATCTGACAAAGGGCTAAATATCCAGAATCTACAAAGAACTTAAATAAATTTACAAGAATAAAACAAATATCCCCATCAAAAAGTGGGTGAAGGATATGAACAGACACTTCTCAAAAGAAGTGCAGCCAACAAACATATGAAAAAAAGTTCATCATCACTGGTCATTAGAGAAATGCAAATCAAAACTATAATGAGATACCATCTCATGCCCATCAGAATGGCAATCATTAAAAAGTCAGGAAAGAACACATGCTGGAGAGGATGTGGAGAAATAGGAATGTTTTTACACTGTTGATGGGAGTGTAAATTAGTTCAACCATTGTGGAAGACAGTGTGGTGATTCCTCAAGGATCTAGAACCAGAAGTACCATTTGACCCAGCAATCCCATTACTGGGTGTATACCCAAAGGATTACAAATCATTCTACTACAAAGACACATGCGTATGTATGTTTATTGCAGCACTATTCACAATAGCAAAGACTTGGAACCAACCCAAATGCCCATCAGTGATAGACTGAATAAAGAAAAAGTGGCACATATACACCATGGAATACTTTGCAGCCATAAAAAGATGAGTTCATGTCCTTTGCAGGGACATGGGTGAAGCTGGAAACCGTCATTCTCAGCAAACTAACACAGGAACAGGAAAGCAAACACTGCATGTTCTCACTCATAAGTGGGAGTTCAACAGTGAGAACACATGGACACAGGGAGGGAAACACCACACACTGGGGCCTGTCCGGGGGGTGGGAGGCTAAGGGAGGGAGAGCATTAGGAGAAATACCTAATGTAGGTGACGGGTTGATGGGTGCAGCATACCACCATGGAACATGTATACCTATGTGACAAACCTCCACGTTCTACACATGTATCCCAGAACTTAAAGTATAATAATAATAATAATAGGGAAACTTCCTGTGCTCTGGATGCAGGGGATTTGGCCCTGGGTCAGAACCCTTTCTCTGCAGTAATGTATACGATTAAGCAAATGGCACTGAGCAGTGTTCTTTCCCCAAGTCAAAATGCTCCCATTTAGGTAAAATTTGAGCCTGCTGCTGGCAGTTAGGAGCCAGAATGGCAAAGAGAGATACAATGTAAAAGCAATATGAGTTTGAATGAAATTATGACAAGTGTCAGATGGCACCATTACCCGCATCCCTATAGGCAGACATTAGGGAAGCTCTGTAATGTAATGCTGGAGCAGAATTCCAATAGTGGAAAGAAGAGTGGCATTCCGAACTGGAGTGTGAAGCAAACATGTTAACTCTTTGAGGTCCTTTGGGAGCCATGGATGTGGAATAAGTGACTATAATTTGGTTGAATGAATAAAGCAATCTCCGGAGAGAGGGGGGGGAGAGAGAGAGAGAGAGAGCATTTTCTGTTGATGTCACATTTATTTTCAATAATCAGTGAATCACAGAGTACAAACAAATGAATTCCCAAGTAACTGAAATTTACTCCTTTGAAATACAAAACTTGTTACAGCTTCACTATTTTGTGAGATACTTTTCCCAATTAAGAAATTAGATTAATCTGATCCTACCTTATTAAGTTGAAATATACCAAATATATGTCATTTCTTGATGATTCAGGTTATCCTTATTTTCAGTAATTATAGTAGTCTTTTTTTGGGAAAGTGATATTTTTATCTGGAGTTTCAGTGATGGAGAGAATTGCCACACATGGAAGGAGATAGGTAATACAGATAGAAGAGATAACATGATCACCAACACTGAAGAATGCGTATCATGTTTTGGGAAAAGTGAGCAGTTTAATATAACTACGGTATGAGTGTGTATAGTTCTTACTATAACTAAGTGTGAAATATAAAAAAGAAATTAGAATAGCTTGTGACTAAATTTAGAAAACTTTTAAAGTCATTTAAGAAATATGCATTTTAACCAATATACAGTGATGAGTTATCAAGGAGGAGAGTGAGGTGTTACCCTTGTGATCATGTTTCTATGTCTTTATGTCTGTATCAGTGGTTGCATTATGGTGTGGCTGGGGAGAGGTTTAACACCTCTGTCATCCCTTTAGCTCCAACTCTGGTGGTCATTTCTGCAATCAAAAGAGAGTGCTATGCGAACAGCTTCAAATCCATTTCCAACCAGTTAGCTTTTCCCTAATCCCAACAGAGGCTGGTTAATAGGTACAAACATACAGTTAGGATAATAGTGTTTGATAGTATAGTAGAGTGACGACTATGGTTAGCAATTATTGTATATTTCAAAATACCTAGAAGAGTTTAAATGTTCCCAACACAAAGAAGCGGCATTGAGGTGATAAATATGCTAAATACCCGAATTTGATCATTTTACATTGTATGCATTTATCAAAATATTACATGTATTCTATAAATAAATATGTACAGTTATATCAATAAAAAATAAAAAAACATAACAAGAAAAGAAATTCTTAAGTCACTACTGCTCAGTTTATATCTCCAAGTATCTCAATATCTTAAAAAGTGCATACTATATGCCAGACATTGTATTCATTTATCCATTATATACATTTCCCATTTAAATCATATAACAACTTCATCAGATAGGTATAGTCATACCTTGGAGATATTGTGAGGTCAGTTCCAGAACACTGTAATAAAGCAAATATCAAGATAAAGTGAGTCACAAGAATTTTCTCAATTTTCCAGTACATATAAAAGTTATGTTTAAACTATACCATATTAAGTATTCAATAGCATTATGCCTAAAAAACACCAATGTACATACCTTACTTTTAAAATACTTTATTGCTAAAAAGTGCTATCAGTCACCTGAGCCTTCAGTGAGTTGTAATCTTTTTGCTGAAAGAGGGTCTTGCCTCAGTGTTGAAAGCTTTTGACGGATCAGGGTGGTGGTTGGTGAAGGTTAAGGTGGCTGTGGCAATTTATTCAAATAACAACAAGGTTTGTTCAGTCAAACGACTCTTTCATGAAAGATTTCTCTGTAGAATGCAATATTCTTTGATAGTATCTTAGAGCAAAATTTTTCAAAAGTGGAGTGAATCCTCTCCAACCCTGCTGCTGCTTTACCAACTAAACTTATGTAACATTCTAAGTCCTTTGTTGTCATTTCCACAATGTTCACAGAATCTTCACCAGGATAAGTTTCTATCTGAAGAAACCACTCTTTGCTCATCCATAAGAAGCAATTCCTCGTTTGTTCAAGTTTTACTATGAAATTGCAGCAATTCAGTCACATCTTCAGGCTCCACTTCTAAATCTGGTCCTCTTGCTATTTCCGTTACATCTGCAGTGACTTCTTCTACTGAAGTCTTGAACCCTTCAAAGTCATGCATGAAGATTGGAATCGACTTCTTCAAAACTCCTGTTAATGTTGATATTTTACCTCTTCCCATGAATCATGAATGTTCTTATGGCATCTAGAATGATGAATCCTTTCCTGAAGGTTTTTAATATGCTTGGCCCAGATCCATTAGAAAAATCACTATCTATGGCAGCTATAGCCTTACAAAATATATTTCTTACATAATAAGACTTGGAAGTCAAAATTATTCATTCCCATGGGCTGCAGAATGGATGTTGGGCTAGCAGGCATGAAAACAACATTAATCTCCTTGTACATCTTTATCAGAGTCTTGGGTGAAAAGGCGCATTATCAATAAGCAGTAATATTTTGAAAATAATATCAGTAGGTCTTAACAGTGGGCTTAAAATACTCAGTGAACCATGCAATGAATAGATGTGCTGTCATCCAGGCATTGTCATTCCACTTATGGAGTACAGGCAGAGTAGATTTGGCAGGATTTGTAAGGACCATAGAATTTTCAGAATGGCAACTGAGCATTGGCTTCAAGTTTGTCACCAGCTGCATTAGCCCCTAACTAGAGAGTCAGCCTGTCTTTTGAAGCCAAGCATTGACTTCTCTCTAGCTATGAAAGTCCTAGATGGTGTCTTCTTCCAATAGAAGGCTGTTTTGTGTACATTGAAAATCTGTTGTTTAGTATAGCCACCTTCTTAGCCAGATCTTCTGGATAGCTTGCTGCAGCTTCTCCATCAGTACTTGCTGCTTCATCTTGCACTTTTTTTTTTTTTTTTTAATCACGGAGACAGCTTCTTTCCATAATCATCACGAACTAAACTCTGCAAGCTTTAAGTTTTCTTTGGCAGCTTCCTTACCTCTGTCAGTCTTCATAGAATTGAAGAGAGCTGGATTAGGCATTGGTTTAAGGGAATTCTGTAGCCTGGTTTGATCTTCTATCCAGACTACTAAAACTCTCCATATCAGCATTAAAGATGTTTCACTTTCTTATCACTTGTGTGTTCACTAGAGAAGAACTTTTAATTTACTTCAAGAACTTTTTCTTTGAATTCACAACTTGGCTAACTATTTGGTGCAAGAGGCCTAGCATTTGGCCTATCTCAGCTTTCAATATACCTTTCTCCCTAAGCTTCATCCTTTCTAGCTTTTGATTTAAAGTGAGAGATGTGTGACATTTTGTTTCATTTGAACACTTAGAGGCCATTGTAAGGTTACTAGTTGGCCTAATTTCACTAATTTCAATATTGTTGTATCTTAGGGTACAGGGAGGCCCGCGGGGGAAACAGGGGAGGGGAAGGCCAATCAGTGGAGCAGTCAGAACACACATAATTATTAAGTTTGCATTCTTACATGGGTATGGTTCGTGGCACCTCAAAACAATTACAATAATAACATCAAAGATTACTGATTACAGATTACCACAGCAGATATGATACTAACGAAAAAGTTTGAAATATTGTGTGAATTACCCACATGTGCTACAGAGACATGAAGTGAGCACATGCTATTGAAAAAAACGGCACTGAGACTTGTTAGGCACAGGGTTGCCACAAACCTTCAATTTGTAAAGAAAAAACTCAATACCTGTGAAGCATAATAAAGCAAAGCACAACAGAAGAGGTATGCCTGTATTAGTTAGCCTGTCCATTTGACGGAAGAGGAAACTAAGGCTCAGAAATGTTAATTAACTTACCAACAGTTACATGGTTAGTGACTGGTAAGACATTACTCAAATGGAAGTCTGATTTCCAAGCCTGCACTGTGGTGGTAGCTCAGGGTAAAGGTAACACATACTTGAATTAAGTCATATACAGTGCAGATGGAGAACAGGGTTAAATCTGAGATTTTTTTTTTTTTTGATGCAGAGTCTTGCTCTGTCACCCAGGCTGGAGTGCAGTGGTGCCACCACAGCTCACTACAGCCTCCACCTCCTGGGCTCAAGTAATTTCTCACCTCAGCCTCCCAAGTAGCTGGGACTACAGGTGTGCACCACCATGCCTGACTAATTTTTTTTTTTTTTTAATTATAGTGATGGGTTCCACTGTTGCCCAGGCTGGTCTTGAACTCCTGAGCTCAAGCTATCCTCCCACCTTGGCCTTTCAAAGTACTGAGATTACAGGTTTGAGTCACTGTGCTCTGCCAAATCTGAAATTGTTTAGGAAGAAAAATTAGTGTTTTATTTTAAAAATGTCCAGAAATTCATGAAAACAGCTCTGGTTTAACTATGTTATAAATTAGCAATGTCTTTGTCTGCACAAAAATTAGTTAGAAAAAAATGCAGCAGTTGCAGTCATTCAATGAAGAGGCTGTTTTGAAAATATTAGTAAGAAATTGGATATTTCTGTGTGTCTCAATTCAGTGTGTGTGTCTGTGTGTGTGTGGCCAGTGTTTGAGTGTACAGTCAGTCACTGTAATTGTTACTGTGTATACTCAAGAGTAATAAAACATCAGTTCTTTAAAAGCACTCTATTATTTAAATTACTCATTAATTAGATTTGCCACCCCATCCCTTATTTGTCTTCCTCTGCAAGTTTGTGGTTCTTTCTTTCATTGCATCTCAAATTTTTCCAGATGTTACAGTTTTCAGAATTCTTTCAGATGCCTCTTCTCATTTGAATTATACAACAGTCATGTAAATAAATGATGCTCAGAAGACATTTAATGTCTTGCCCAAGGGAACAGAGATAATTAGTGATTGAGCTAGACTAGGAGTCATAGCTTTTGACTCTCAATTCCGTGTTCTCTCTATTTAACCATAGGCACCATCTCATCCTAAGCATCTAGCACAGTACATGGGCATAGTATGCTCACTGTTTGACCAATGGCTGACTAAGTAAATATTAGCTAATATTAGCATTGAGTTATGAAAGATTTGATAATAAACTGCTAGTAATTAATGATTCCCAATGTTTGCTCAAAATCAATCCTTTATTTTAATGACATACTAAGGATAATTCAAATGAACCGTTTTAGTTAACTTCACTGAGGATAAGCTAGAGCTCTATTGATTTTGCAGTAGCTTCCAGGGATTGTGGTGGTGGTTGGAAGTCATTCTTTTGATAGAAAGTAATTACATTTATTTACACAAGAAGGATGATTTGTGGTATAGAAGAAAGAATAGCAGGTCAGAGGACTAGGGTTCACATCCCTGCTCTGTAATTTATTAAATATTGTGACCTTGGGGAAATTATAAAACTTTCTGAGCCTCAATTTCTTCATTAATAAAATAATAATAATAATATCTGTATCAATAGGATTGCTGTGAAAATAAAATGACATCATATGTGTGTGAATGTTCTTTGTGAAATATAATGTACTATACAAACTTGGGAGTTTTGTTATTATTTGATGTTTTAGATAAGATTAAAGAATATTCAACAGAAACTATAATGCCAAGGAAATCATGTAAGTCCAATCAGAATGGTACTGCTGCAATGATGCCCAGCCAACTTTACATTGTGTCCTGACAAAGACAAAGTTGGAAATAAGTAATGACTCACTGTTACCAGGCTTACAAAAGGGAATGTTTCTGTGAGACAAGCATCTCTTTTTTGATTCTCTGCTAGGGGTATTGCTTAAAATGGCTATACAGTAAACTGATTGAATGTGGATTTGTGGGGAGACAATTCATTTCCCACTTAAGCATTACTTCCTGAAATACAAATACTTTGTTCAAAGAGCTCTGAAGGGGATTGGGCTGTGACACCTAATTTATATGTGTGAAAATCTGCAAGTCTAGTCCAAGGGCTAGTAGAAATGTATTTACCACTTTGGATTTCTTCGTTGTGCCAGATGGCTCAAGTCTGACCTATGTGAAAACAAGCCTGTCATCTTCTCCCTAAAACTAACTCCTCTTTTTGTTTTCTTATTGCTGTGTCCAGCAGCTTAAGTGCCTTCTGATTCCAACTTTCCCTTTCTCCCTAGTTACCAGGTTTATTGACTGTTATTTGATGGTGTCTTGTATTTCTTCCTCTCAGTAGTCACCACTTCATACCCTTGTTGCCATTTTATATGCTTTAGCATATACTAACTGATTCCCCTGGCTCTGTCACATCAACGCATCCTGTCACCTCTCCAGATGAATCTGCCTAAACTACTGCTGCCGATTACTTTATCTCTATGCTCGGAAGCCTTGGTGGATCCCAGCTGCCCACTGAATGGGCCATACACTGACATTCAAGGCCTTCTACAATCTGTTCCAGACCTTATCTGTTCTACTGATCCCCTATGGACTTAAGTCAAAACCCTCTTTCACCCTTTTCAGAATACATCTTGCTGTTTCCTATCTTTGTGGCTTTATTTAAGGCTTTCCTTCCCTGTGGAAGCATCTTTCATATCCCCACCCAACAATAACCTTCCCATCCTTTAGCGGGAACTTCAAATGGCATCTCTTCACATATGAACTTTGGAGTTGTGGCTCAACTACTCAAGGATGATTTATTGAATATGCCCTGTGACTTTGAGCAAATTACCAATCTCTCAGAGTCTCAGTTCTGTAAACGAAAAAATGGAGAAAGCTCTGTGAAGTATATATTGTGAGGAAAAAATAAAGCATAATGCGTGAAAGACTTACCACATGTCTGGGATATATTAATAACTCAATAAAAGGTAGCTGTTCTCATTGTTGTTACCCTATACAGAGAAGATATAACTGCTTTCTGAATTCCTAAACCTCTTCGTACAACTCTCAGGAGATTTGTCTCATGCTGGTTTATAATTTTTTTCAAATTTTCCCCGCTGAGATATTCCAAGTTCTTTGAGGTTGGGAAACTAACACTGTCTTTGTATGTGAAGCTGCCTGTATAGTAGACAGCTGGATGAATGCAAAAATACTTGAAAGAAGGGAACCATTATGACTTCCTCTTTTTATTTTTTCTGAAGGACAATATTTGTCATAATGACATTGTATGCAATGAAATTGGACATGTACTCACAGAATCCTTGTGAAATAATATATTATTATTATTATTGGGAAAGACCATATCTTTTGCATATGAGAAAAATAAAAATTATAAAGGTATTCAAACAGCACTGTAATGCTTCTCACTAAGTTACCTATGGTTGAGCATCTAGTCCCCAGTCCAGTTAACATTATTGTGTTATACTCTTAATTAGGTACTGACTTCCTTGTTAATGTGGTTCAGATTTTATAAAAAAATTCTTTGTTCCTATCATGCTTGTGCACATAGAGAAATATGTAACATAAAATGTAAAATAATTGCATATTTAGTTGCACATATTTAGATAAACTTAGATCTCCATACTTTTCTTTAGTCTGGCCTGACTTAAACAACTCTCCACAGAGCTATGCAAATCCTGGCCCGTTTCCTAAGCATTTTCTGAAATGGCTGACACAGAGAGAGAGGATGTTAAAAATAATCACCCTTCTCCCTGTGCCTGCCCAAGCTGTGTATAATAGGGAAGGGGTTGAGATCACTCCATGACATGATTGGAAAGTATTTTGACTCTCCAGGCTCAGAGGTAGTGTTGATGATGGTGACTCTGGGAGGCCAGGAGTGGGGGAGAATTACATGAGAAAGGAGGTAGAAAAATGAAAAGGCAGATTAATGCCCATGAGCTTTACCACATTGCTTTCCACAACTAGATGAGTTTTCTTTCTAGAATTTTTCTATTTCTTGAGGCCTACATTCCATTCAGATCCCAGATGGCAGGCACTCTATCTGCCTTGCATGTGGGAAAATCACACTTAACCTTATTAGAGTGCTGTCATTTATAATATAGGAGAAGTAATAATGTTCAAAGTAGCAAGCTTGGGGAACTTAGGAAAGGGATTGAGTTGGAGGAATAACAATGACAGGTACTACCCTTAGATGAGAAGAAAGGATGACTTAAATCATGTGCCCTGCTTTCATTCCTGTGAAGTTTGAGTCAATAGTCAGTGTCAATGACCATACCCTCGCAAGTGAGACTGTTTGCTTTTGTCCTAATGCTCTGCACACAGTGGGTGCTCAATATTGGTTGTTGACTGCCTACCAAATTTCACTGGAAGGCAGTTCTGTGACCTGATCTTCTATTGTAACCAACTACAATAGAATAAAATAGGGGTTTGATTCTCCCTCTGGAAGAGTGGCTGCAATCAATGTGTAAACTGATAGTGTACCCTCCGCCTGAGATGAAATTGATGACAACCATGCTGTGTTCCAGGGAAAACTGAATGCGGTCCTCCCTGACCCAATAAGCTATGGTATTTTTCCCTCAGCACTTCTTTACACATGAATGACTAAAAAATGATTGCACCTAAAAATAAAATCTATCATTGAATCACAGTTATAAGCATTATATTATGTAAATGTCTTAGTTTCTTTATTTTTTGTTAAGAAGAATGAAATCCTGACAAATGAGAGTGAATCCCATTGGCTTTGTCCAAATTTTATGTAGAGTATAAAATTAGGTTTTGAGTATTTGCCAAGCAATAGCTCAAGACTGATGGATGGAAATCTGATAATCCACAAACGTGACCCAGCACAACATTGTCTTAATTTGCTTTGTGAGGATTAATTCAACTATTTTCTGCTTTCATGGCTGTGAATATACAGTGTGGTACAAATAATGCCCTGTAAACAAATTCTGAGCTTCCTTAATCTTTGCAAATATCTTTAGTTGACCTTTTATCTGAGTGTCCTTTAGGAGGTTCTAGGATACATCCCCAAAGCATGTGGAAAACCATGGAAGAAAGAAGATTCTAATCAAAGAGAACAATGGTCCATTGGACCCAATATTTGTTCCAGGGGTTTCATTTTTGTCTGGTATTTTAAAGACAATTTTGATGACTTGTTGATAGTTTATCCTAGTCTTGCCACAATGACTGAAATACCAGAGGTAAAATTTTACTGTAAGGAAATGTATTATAGTAAAACGACCCACGTTTAATGTGACTTTGAAATTCCATTCCAGCAAATGCAAAGATGTAGTAAATGATGCCAACAGAAGTAATCTGGATTCCTAGCTTGACATGGTCACAAATATCATCTAGAAAATGTTCTCATACTAGGCTTCACAACCTCTCTCATAGCAGCAATCTAGCAGAGGACCATGTTGAAAATCTGAGAAAAGCCAGCCTTGAACCTTCTACACACTCACAGACATGCAGAATTTTGCCCATCACTTTTAGGGTTTACATATCTTTTGAAATTCAGCCACTAAAGGTTCATCCATGTTTAAAAAAATATGGTAGAAGAAAGTCATAAGTGTATGGGGAAGTTTATTATAGTCAAAGATTTTTAAAAACAATTATAAAAAAATTTCCAAAACAGAATTGATAAACTCTGAGATAATGCAGTGAGAGGAGAAGGTGTGGTGCCATATAAGAATTTCTTCCTCCCCCAACCCCTGCCTCATGTTTCTTAGTTTAGCAGCCAATGTTTTCTATTTCAATATTTTAGGACTCTCCTGTTTTATGAGCATCCTGTTAATTAGCTATGTGGTTTCTATAAGATTGTTCCCATAGCATTGGTGGTAGCTATTTGTGGCTGCCAGAAAACCCTGACTTTTATTAAATATTCTTACACAAAGAAAGGGCAACTAATAAGTACTGAATAATATGTGATGATGGGGAAGCTGAGATTGACAACAGGAATTTATAGAAATGGGTTCAAGATCCCCACCTAATTTAGCACAAAGGGACTGAATAATGATGACATGTTTTATAAAAACAGCATGTAATAAAGTGTTATCATAATTTAAAGGTTTGTCTTGGTAGACCAGGGATTTAGTTCCTATTAGGATACTGAATATTCATTTAGGTATACTTTTATGAGGATCTTGGATCAATTTTTCCCTCCTTCTGGCTTTAATGAAACTGTTTTGTACACATTGCACAATTGTGAAGGGTGATTGTAGAGTCCATTGTGAAAGAAGATAAGTAAAATGCTTGGAAATAAAATAAGGAAAATTATTTTAGAATCTAAGGTTTAGATACTTGACATGGTCTAGGAGAATGCTCAAAGGTGGGAAAGAAAGGACCTTGCCCAAGATGGGTTGAAATAAGGCAGACTTGAAATGAAGGTTGGGCTGTAGCATGGCAGAATACGTTTTGTGCAGTGTGAGAGCTATCCAACCATGTTTGCTGCTCTGAGTGCTATTCGACAACTTTTAGTATGTCTCTAGACCACCTTCCCTGAACTTCTAGAACAAATGGGTCCCTCTGTTTTCTGAATCAAACTAAATTCTCCTGATGGGAGGCAGTAGAGAAGAAAATTGAAAAACATAGGCTTTGGTATCAGGCTGTGTTTGACTCCCAGTTCCACCACTTACTGGGTGAGCTTGGTACTTCATTCAACTACTTTGTATGTGAGTTTCTTCTCCTGTAAAATTGGGATGATAATTATATTCATATCATAGAGTTATTAAGAAGATTAAAGGAGTTAATGAATGACTCAACATACATTGAGTACCCAATAGATGATAGCAGTTGTTACTATAGCCCCATTAGCCTTTTGCATTTGGTCGGTATAATAGGTTCTAATGATTCACCTAAGATATCATGAGTTCAGTGAAGGCCGGGATAGTGACTTATGTTTGTAGTCATTGTGACATCTACCACAGTGTCTAAAAGGAAATAGAAACTCCATATACGTCTGCTATATGAATTGATTTTTATCTATAGGGTGACAAGAATTACAGTTTTGGGAAGATAAGGAAAGGGGAATAAAAGATGGATCGACTATTGTTCATGACTATACATTGTAAACAGCGATTGTTGTTTCTTTGTGTGTATGTGTTTTATTATTCTTTTCTTGGTTTGTAGTTTAAAATTTTTTTTTCAGCTTTTAGGAGAAAGTTTCACAATAACTATAAGGGAGGTACTGGTTTCCTTAACTCAGTAGTTCCCCCTTATTTGTTGGGGATATGTTCCAAAACCCCATTGGATGCCTAAAACCGTGGATAATACTGAACCTTAAATATACAATATTTATTCCTATACATACATACCTATGATAAAGCTTACATTATAAATTAGGAGCAGTAAAAGATTAACAATAATAACTAATGATAAAATAGAACAGTTATAACAATATGCTAGCTTCACCATTCTTGTGATTTGTGGCCATTATTAAGTAAAATAAGGTTACATAACACAAGCATGGCAATACTGCAATAGTGAATCTGATAACCTAGATGGCTACTAAGTGACAAATGGATGGGTAGTGTTTACAGTGTGGATACACTGGACAAAGAGATGATTCATGCCCCAGGTAGGACAAAGTGGGTTGGCTCAGGATTTCACCACACTACTCAGAATAGTGTGCGATTTAAAATATATGAATTCGTTTTTGGAATTTCCCATTTAATAATTTTGGACCATGATCGATGGCAGGTAACTGAAACCATGGAAAACAAAACTGGATAAGGGAGGACTACTTTACTCTACTTTTCACAAAGATGCCTGGATAGGGATCACTGATTTGCAGAATGATAAGTCTGAAACTCCGCAAAATTCTCTAGCAACAGAGGTGCAACAAGCTTTATTCAAAAACTTACTAAGACATGATAAAAGACTATAGGACTAATCCATTGTCAATGTATAGATACACAAATAAATACACACACATATATATAATTTTTATTTTTTAATCTATTGTGAAATATAGCACAGATACAAAAACCTGACAAGTTACCTTTTGAAGGATTTTCAGTATTAATAGTTTTAGGTTTAAACGTTTATCTAGCACATTTAGTTAAACTCAACCCCTGTCCCTTATGGTTTAACAAACCTTTTTATGATGATTTATATTTGCATGTTAAATATCAGTCTTGTGTGCATCAAACATGTATTGTGTGTAGGAGCTCTGTATTTTCAGTTGGCTATGCTCAGACTAGGGAGCTAAGAGTTATAAACCCTGCCCCCAACTGGTTCTTTTTACATTTCATGGTTCAATTTGTGAGGCTGAGGGCACACCTTCTGCATTTTTCCTGGTCACTTCAAATTCTATCAATACCTTTCCATCTGGCAGAGGTCTGTGGTGGAGTGGGCAAGGAAAAGAAAATTCTATTCATCTTCTTTTCCTGTCCAGGCAATTATTGACCTTCTTTCAGTCCTTCTCTTTGATGGTATTTAACCTTGTCACCTACATAGTTCACTGTCTGACTTCTGATATTTTAACAGGCCGTTAGTACTATTGCTTCTCAACGACACTTTTGGCACTTCAGAGACTGCCAAATTAGTTAAGCTTTTTTCTAATTTGAACTTTTAGCAGACCTCTTTTCAGACTCTGGAGTTTGCTACAGCTGTGGATTTGTATACAGTTTGAGTAAACTTAATACAAACAAACAAACCCTAAATGAATTTGAATTTGGTCAAGTAAGTGTAGCTTTTTCTTTCTTCCCTTTTTTTTTTTTTTTTGGTTGACCTTCTGATTCTAAGTAATCAATCAGACTGTTTTGAACTAGGTTTTTTTGGAAGGAAGTGTTATGATAAATAAGAGAGACAGCCCGGTTGATCTTTACATACATAAAATAAATATTTTCAAGGTAACTTTAGGGTCTTATCCAAACTTCTTTTGCTGAAGCTAATATTAAAAAAAAAAGTTTCCCCCCATCTTAGATCCGCAATAGTCCATGAATAAATGAAAATACTTGACTTCTGAAAGATACATTTGATTTTTAGATATGGTTTTAAAGGTGTTCTAGGCTGGGCAAATGGTTTTCTGTATTGCGACTTATAATCAAAATTCATCAACCTATTTAAACTCATTTATAAATATAGTACTAATAATATCCTTCTATATATTGAGCATCTGTGATGTACTTGACACTGTATCTTAGACATCGTGCTACAATAACAGAATACTGCAGACTGGGTAATTTACGAAGAACAGAAATTTATTTCTTATAGTTCTGGAAGCTGGGAAGTGAAAGATCAAGGCATCAAAAGGTTTGGTGTCTGGGGAGGGCCTGCTCTCTAATTCCAAAAGGGCTCCTTGAAGACTGCGCCCTCTAGAGGGAAGAAGCACTATTTCTAACATAGCAGACGAGTGGGAAAGAGTGAACACAATCCTTTCAAGCCCCTTTCACAATGGCATTAATCCATTTATGAGGGGCAAGCCCTCATTACCTAAACACTTACCTTTAGGCCCTACCTCCTACCACTGTTGCACTGGGGATTAAGGTTTCAACAGATGAATTCTGGGGGCACATTCAGACCATAGCGCTGCACTAGGAGCTTTATCTATGTTGTCTTATTTAATTCTCATAACCATTCTGGAAACAAGGTATATTTATTATGCCCATTTTACAGCTGAGGAAACTTAGTGGTTAAATAACTTTCCCAAGGTTGTATAGCTATACATCCTCATACTTAGCATAAAACATGGATACGTGAATTGCGCTTTAGTTAATTAATTGGTCTTCTGTATTGTGAACATTAGCCATTACTTGTGCTTTGGATAAATACTGCTTTCCCTCCACTACTTCTACTGCTATTCTTTATAAAATGAACACACGCACTCACAAATGAACATGCAGATTTCCCTCACAGCCACTTACTCCATTGCCTCTCTCATTTTAGCTCTTGGGCCTTGTCCTTTTTATTCCCACTGCCTTTGACACTGAAATGACCCACAGACATTTACTTTAGTCCTTGCACAGCATGGAATTTGAGGTCCAATTTTTCAAGGCATCTTTCTGACTCTGTCCATGACCTGCTCCTACTCTACAAAGCATGTATTGCTATTCTGTATGTTTTCTTTTTGCTTTTCACTCATTAGCCCCTGGTTTCGCTTTTCTACTTTTGTCTCAAAAAATAATGATTCCATACAGTCTTAAAGTCGTTATATAGTAGACAAAGAATACTCACGACCTCAGCCTCTCTGCTTTTGTTCACATGGAGGAAAGAAAGGATACTTAGCCGGAACTCAAGTACAATGAAAACTAAAGGAAGGGATACTGTCTTCTGTGGATCTTTCTCTTTCGGGAAATTGTCATTACTCCAGACTATGTCCTCTCTCTGTTACAGAACTGCCTTGAAACAATCCTGTGACCTGAGGCTAACTCTATATAGGCAGAATGTGGAGAAAATGCTATAATTGTTTGGTAACCAACATATTATATTTTGCACAAAATGCTACATTTAGGTTTAATGCATCAGCATTCCATGGCATTCCATAAAGTGAGCTGTGACTTTCAGGTACTCTGCCACACCAAAACGTTTGTTAACACCAGTTTTGTAAGTACAGCCTTCACAGAAAACTGGGCCAGAGATATATTGATACAGGAGAGAAAAATTTTGGTGAGCATAAGGAAAAAAGCTAGACTCTAGCCCTTAGGGTAATGAACAAATCTAGATGGGGCACCACAGTGTGGAGCTTGAAGCACCCAAAACATGAGGCCACTGAGTGTCTGGTGCTAGAGTAGAAGATATTTAAAAAGTTAACAACTTTACCCACATCTGATTTAGTCTAGGGCTTTCAGCTTCAAGATAAAAATAATAAGGGCTGGGCATGGTGGCTCACGCTTGTAATCCTGGTACTTTGGGAGGCCGAGGTGGGTGGATCACCCGAGATTAAGAGTTCAAGACCAGCCTGGCCAATATGGTAAAACCCTGTCTCTACTAAAAATATAAAAAATTAGCCAGGCATGGTGGTGGGCGCCTGTAATCTCAGCTACTTGGGAAGCTGAGGCAGGAGAATCACTTGAATCCAGGAGGTGGAGGTTGCAGTGAGCCAAGATGACGCCACTGCACTCCAGCCTGTGTACGACAGAGTGACACTCTGTCTCAAAAAAAAAAAAAAGAAAGAAATATGAAAATAATATTTTAGATGAGGCAACCAAACAACAAACACTTCCAGACACAGGAGGAGCAGAACTGAACATTAGCCATGAGGCACTCATCTAAGGGCTTCCTGCAAGATCTCTGGCTTCATGCTTTTTTCAAAACAGGTCATCTACTTCATTACTCCTCTCCCTCTTTAAAAATGGGACTTAGCACAGTGTGTTTCATTAAGTAAGTACCTTATCCCAGCCTCTGCCACCATGACCACCATTTCCCCTGTGAAGAAGGTAGTGACTTTATTAATGCAGATCCTTTATGAAAATTTAATGAGGCTATCTATCAAGAGTAATGTAATAAATTTGCTTACTCACTGATTTAGTATGGGCTCTGTGTGTGTGTGTGTGTGTGTGTGTGTGTGACCTAATACTATGATTTTGTTATTGGATTCACTTCCTTTAAAAGCATATATGCTACAAAATGGACAAAAAAGCCCCCAAGAACAGAATGGCCACACCATAAGCAGAGTAAATACCTTCAGGATTTTGGGGGCTTCATCTTAGACCTGAGAATTATGGGCACTGGAGGAGAGCTGAAGAAGGACAGAAAACATTCTAGTGGAAAGGGAGAGAAAGGTACACAGAACCATAACACAGATGCCCATGTAGAACTACAGGTAAATTCTGCCTCAGACTCATGCTCTGTAACTTGATTATTAACAAATGAACACTCTTCTCTTTACCAGAGACTGGATTAACCTTCTGCTAAATTGTGAGGGGACAAAATTTAGGTCCCTGAGCCACCCACAAAATTTGATCTCCTTGGGCTCCTAGTTCAAGGAATCTTCTTAATTTTGTCTCAGTAGCTGCCTGTGGCTTCCCACAATGGATGCCTCTATGCAACATAGAACTTTTTTAGCATGACCCCTAACACCATTCCACATTATATCTCATTCAACTATTTATTCCACAAACATTTGTTGAGCATCTTAAATGTACAAAAACTGTACTAGGTATCAAAACCTTGCCTGTCTGTCCTATTACAAGGATCAGCCTGATATCAGCAGATAAGTCTCACTTATTTCCTGTAGGGCCACCTGTACTCCTTTTTGTATATAACCTATGAGCCTGATTCAGTACCAGATAGGGGTATGGGGATTTAAGCTCTATTTCCAACTTTACCACTCATTGGTTATTATCTTTGATAAATCATATATATTTTCCGGGTTTTATTTTTTTTCTTAACAGATAAATGGCTTAGACCAGGTAACCATTATTTTTTCCCAGTTTGATTAATCTTTGGTTAAAGAACTGACCATAATTTTTTCATTCATTCACCAAATGTCAGATTTGAAAGGGGAGGACACTGAAGATAAAGTGAAGAACATAAACAAAAGTGATTCTTGTTATGGCTTTCATTTTCTGATTATCTTTTGAAGGATTAAATCCCAAGAACGGGAGTCTCAGGAATGAGAAACCTAAGAAAGCCCGAATAAAAGCCAAGGTGTCAGGGGACTTAGTAAAGCAATGGGAGGAAACCCTTGTGATGAGTCATTGTTTCTACACCCACAGAATAGCAACTCCCTCCAACAGGTCATGCCTTAATGAATGCTGTGGATGCTTACCAAACACAATGCTAATCAATGTCCTACGGAGAGCTGAATGCATGGTAGGCAGTTACCTGGAATAAAGACTAGTATCTGCAGCCACTATGGAATTGTCTTCATAGGCAATGTGAAGTGAGGTGGAAGGTGAACAGAAGAAACACTGTGCTGGTCACTGTGCTGACAGCTGGCTGTCAAGACAGGAGAATAGACATAGGCATGCTTTGGTCCCAGGAACCTGGGATTTTTGGCTGTTTCTCATCTCCGTCTTTGTTCTCTTTAATGTCATTGGAAGATAGACAAGAGAAGGGATTTGCTAATTTGGATATTGAAAAGGCCCACCCTCTGAGCACCAGGTAGAATTTATTTTTGCTGTCTACTAAGAGCTCTTTCTTCAGGTAAATGGTTCTCAGGCAGAGGAAATTTGCTCCATAAGGGATATTTGACAGTGTCTAGAAACCTTACTGGTTGTCACATCTGGGAGTGTGTGGTAGTAGTGTACTGGTGTCTACTGGATAGAGGCTGGGGATGCTGCTAAACATTCTTAATGCACAGGACAGACACCCTATAACAAAGAATTATCCAGTCCAAAATAGTGCTGAGATTTTGAAACTTGGCTTTAGATTATTCATGCATTAAGCCATTCAGAGTACCTACTGTGTTCCAAACACTGTGCTGGGTGCTGGGGACACAGTGATGAATAAGACAGATATGGTGCCTGCTCTTGTGGAATTTACAATGAGGGAGATAGAAAATAAACAAGTAACAATAGGTTCTTTTTATATATCACTGGTTATAATAGGATCCTTTCAGCCTCTATAAACCACAATTCTGCATGCCTATTCATACAACAGACATTCAATCAACACTTACTCAATGCCAGACATCTTGTCAAGGAGGCAATGATACTTAAGTCAGATTTGATCTCTGTCCTAATAAACCTTAGTCTAATGGGAGAGACAGACTTGAAAATAAACAATTGCAATACTAGATGATAGCTTTAATAAAAGGGGGAGCAAAGTGCTATAGGAACATAGAATATAAGAGTGTAGGCTGCCTTGGAGGTGATAATAGCAATTGAAAACTCGATAGAGAACATGTTTTGCAGCCAGGTCTTGAAGAAATATTTTGAGTTCATTGGACATAAATGCTGAGAAAGGCATTTCTGTTGAAGAGATCAATATGAACAAAGTCATGGAGGGTGAACATTCATAGTGTGTTGGTGAAATGGCCATGGCATGTTGTGTCTAGCCTATTGGGTACCTGAATGAGAGTGGCTAAGATGAGGCTGGAAAGGCAAGCAAGAGTCATAACAAGGAGGGCTTTATAGAATATGTTAAAGTCCTTGAGTTTTCTCTCAGGGACAATGGGAAGGTGTTGAAATGTTTTATGAGGATAGTGATATGGTCAGGCTCCTGCTATAGATGTTCAGGACTTAGTAAAACCCTCTATAGCTACTCTCATCATGATTAAATTTCTCTTACTGTAGTCTCTCCTGCACCATCATCCAAGATTGTCTGCTCTCACTGATACTTCATTGTTTACTATAACAGATTCCTACCCCACTAAGCAATTAGGTGCCTGACATGAGTCTGGGGTCCTCAGATGACACGTCTGCATTCACCATTAATTGGTTCTTCTGGAATCATAAGCTATTAAGTTTGGAAATGACCTTAGAGGGAAGGCAAATGGAAGTGACTAAAATTAGTGATCCCTTACCATGTGCCAGTAATTGTGCCTATCTTATATGCCATATATATCCAGTGCTTAACGTTTAATATAAGCTTAGTAACTGTTAACTCTCATCATCATCATCATCATCATCATCATCATCATCATCATTATGATCACATTGTCTTAGACATTTCTCACAACTCTTTGAGGTGATACTACTATTATTTTCATTTTGTATATGGGATAACTGTGAGTCAGAGATCAAAGCACTTCTGAAGCAAGAAACTTCTGTTAAGTAGGTAGACGAATGTTGACTGTAGTAACAAAGGAACACACGAATCTATGAGGAGGGATACATCTTTGCCAATATGTTCCCATTGATGTCTTTGGATTCAGGACACTATTATCTTCTTTTAAGGGGAATGCTCTAATTTAATATTTGATTTTGAAATGTTTTATGCAAGATAGTGGTTCAGAAAGGTCTTCAGAGGGAAATGGCTGAGATAACAATTTTGGCACCACCATACTTGGTGGTTTAACTTTAACCAGTGTTTTTCAAGCTTTCAACTGTGACTCATAGTAAGAAATATATTCTTCATTGTGACCTGTATTTTATTTACATAGATATATATCTATGTACATATTATATATGTACACTTAACTGAAACAAATTTTTACCCAGAAAAGCTTAGCCTTACCCTATGTGACAGATTCTTAGATTTTCCATAGGATAGTCCATTCTTTTTCATTCCATTCCATTTAAAAATGCTGGTCCTGACTTTAGTTTGAAAAACCATCCATTAAACTATCTTGCAGCTGTATGTAAGGCTTAGAGCCCAAAGTGGGCCTCATTTGGACAGGCATTTATCAGTTCTGGGTACAGAAAGCATGTTGCTTACAAAACCTAGCTGGATTACTCACAATAGCAACAACATGGAATCAACTTAAATGCCCATCAAGAATAGACTGCATAAAGAAAATGTGGTACATATACACCATGAAATACTACACAGCTATAAAAACAACAAGATTGTGTCCTTTGCAGCAACATGGATGGAGCTGGAGGCCATTATACTTAGTAAACTAACACAGAAGCAGAAAACCAAATACCTCATGTTCTCACTTATAAGTGGGAGCTAAATGATGAGAACACATGGACACAAAGAGGGGAACTACAAACACTGGGACCTACCAGAGGGTGGAGGGTGGGAGAAGGGTGAGGATTGAAAAACTGTCAGGTGCTAGTTTTACCAATCAGGTGCTACACATTACCTGGGTGATGAAATAATCCATACACCAAACCCCTGTGACACTCAATTTACCTGTATAATAAACCTGCACATGTATCCTTGAACCTAAAATAAAAGTTAAAAAACAGAAACAAAACCAAAATGAAGCACAACCCAGCTTGAGTCCTCAGCTTCTTTTTAGGCAGTGGTTGGTTCACGGTGAACATCTCACCAACTCAACCAGGAAGCTCAAGCCTGGGTAAAATATCATGTAGGCACAGGAAACACACACAAATTCACATCAAGGCAGCATGAGCAAAAATGCATATGAAATCCTATGCAAGAAATTCTGTTGTTGAACTCAGATGCTATCTCAGTGGTACACCCATCAAATGCACTTTTTAGGAGAAAAATCAAACTGAAAGGTATGACTGAAATGTAGGCAAAACTGTAAATATGTCACTGCCTCTTCTTTATTTTGGCATTTCCTGGAGGCAGTATTTACAACAAAGGAAGAACTAACTGCTTTGATCTTCTCTTCTTTATCTCTTAATCTTTGGGTGTAAGCCCCTCCTTACCCTACCCCATACTAGAATGTTATAGCTGTGTTTTATTTTTTGAGCCTCCTATTATTAGGAGTAGAGTGGATACTGGGCTTGTTGCACTTACCCAAGGCGTTTACAGATTTCTAGGCCTTGCTCCAGATCATACATTATACTTGAAACAGCATGAGTCTTATGAATGCAGAGGATAGTCTCATCAGGACTGAAGATCTCTGCATTTTAGTAGTGCTCTGATTGCCCCAGAGGCCATGATGGTTTCTGTTTGCATCCCTAGGGACACTTCTATCAAGAAAACTTCCAGCAATGATTCTCTATTATTTGAAAGCTGCTAATTAAAATTAAAAATACCTAGGGTTTTATAAGGCATATGAAACAGTTTGCTTTTCAATCTTATGATAGAAATGTCTTGGTGCACAGCTTCTCTTTTGCATTCCCCACTACCTAATACAATCCTCCCCTTTAGCTGAAGGATACTTTATGACATGGCCCAACTAGAAATATGTCCATCTGGACCATTCTTGTTTTCACTCAGAGGTAGACTTACCCCATAGGGTCCCTCTGCCGTTTTACTGGATCACCAACTTGCTCCCTTATCCAAATAGGAAAGGGACTGGATGTCATTCTTTAGAATCTTGGATTGAGAAATGTACCCACTCCAAAATGTTCCCTTGACTACAGACATTTGCTTTTTCATTCCACAATGACCTTTGCCATGTATAAAGGGATTTCGGGCTTCAGCAAGTAAATATGGAGATTTTGAAGGGATCAAGGGTCCCTTAAAATCTCAATAGGCTTATCAGTGAAACAAAAGGCAAATCTTAGACCTTTTGAGGTTACAGGGGAGACGAGAAAAATAGCCTGAGATTGATCCTGATTTATCTGCCCCCTGCAACTCCACTTCCTTTCATTCCCTGGCGCACTACTATTCTATGAAAGATAAGCCCATTATTGGTTCTGCTGAGGTTATTAGAGGTCTGGTCTTGATAGAAGACAAGAGTACAGGGAATATTCTATTCTCCATGATTTTCTCCAAAATCAGAAGCTCAATATGTCCCAACAGAAGACGGTCAGAGCATCTCTCCCCGACTGCTCCCGGCAAGAGCACAAAACTTAAACCACGTCTTAACATTTGTACATATTTTCTGGCACCAGTTTTATTTCTCATTTATTGCTTTTTAAAATTTCTGACTGTGAGAGATGCACGTTATACCTCTTTTTGCTATTCTACCTTTGGTGTGTATTGTTGACAAGAAAGGCCTTTTCTCTTCAGTAATCTTTATTTTATTCCATGCATATGTCCCGAATGCTTGATGGCAGATTACTAACCTCAGTAGGCTTCCTATTAGATTGTTAGCTTTTACTAACCCTATTTTCCAGGGGAAGAGGGTTTTCCTAAAAGCTTAAGGAGTTATTTTTAAATATTGTTTTTGTATAGCCTACTCCACACCAGTTACTATACTAGTGCTTTACGTTATATCACTTAATCTTCACAGTAACCCTATGAGATTAGTTTGATTACTAACATCCTGTTGCGAATTTAGAAGAGCAAAGGAATTCAGAAGAGCAAAGGATTATGCTCAAGGTCATGCAGAAAGGTTGATTCCTGACTCTAGTATGACTGGACATATGTAGAAGCAGATGTAAAAAATACGTGGACTTAATCATTGAAATAATGATTTAAAACAGATGTATCTACGGCCCAGAGAAAATTTAATTAATAGCAACAGGATGTGTTCTATGCAGTGAGGTGAGGCTAGGACTTCCAGCAGTGTTTTGCCCAGTAGCCAGGGATGGGTTGCACCTCTCATCTGCTCCCACTGGTTGGGAGCTTTTTCAATTTTCTCTCAGCTGATGTTTTCAAGTTTCTGCATGACTCAGTTTTTTTATGTAATCCTGACAAATAGTGCAAAACTCAGTGTGCATGTGGTAAGCCCATTCTCATGCCCACTGACCTCGGCTGCGCCTACTTTCTCCAGGTGTACTCAATCTGCAGACCTCATGATTCCTGTCTAGTTGATGGCATAAACTGGAAAGCACTACCTAGCCATATTAATGTGCTGCTTGAAAGTCAGGGGAAGAAGAGAAAACTGAGTACCCCACCAGCACTCACCTTCCCTAATTCCATCTTACCTTGTGACCCTTACCTCCTGCCTCCCTAGCCCATATGTTAGCTCTATTCTCTTGGGAGCTGAAACCTGTCACTCAACTCCTAGGTTTTGTGGAATCTTTTCTTCAAACTGCCTGGAACCATAATTCCTTATGCTACGTCCTTCATTTTGGGTATCACCATTACCTGGAGATTTCTGATGTTTTACCCTATTCTGTAGACTTGACGTAGCATCCTTTCCAAGATGGCAACTCCTGCCCACATCGAGCTGAAGTTTGAAAGTTTATTCAACTAGTGAGCATCCCCCTACTCTACAACCACCATTTATAAGCCAAACCATATAGCCAAGTGTCAGGTTCCAGCCTAAGCTGAGGTCCGAGGGGAGTGGGTGGGCAAGTGGCGGGTAACTGGAAAAACACTCTAGGAATCATAGGCAGTTTTGACATGGCTTTATTCTCTCTCTGGGTGCAAGCAAGCCACGTGTACAGTGTAAGCAGGGTAGTTATACCTTTTGCAGACAATAGTGGCTCCAAGCCAACCATGAACTCGTGAGTGGTTACCTAACGCATCTCATATGGCATGGTTACATAATGTGTGGGGTTGTGGACCTGCACTCCAAACCCGCTGAGTCATCCTGCACTGGAAGGCTGCCTCAGCCTACTCCTGACTAAAGCACAGTCATCTCCCTTACACCAAGTCATTTCCCTTGTCCTCAAACTTCCCCTGTCCCAGTCTTCTCTGCTTTCTTCCTAAGATCCTGGCATACCTGATGGTCAAGATTCTTGTCATGGACACTGTTGGTTGAACTCAAACACTTACTGCTTTTGCATTGTGCTCGAAAAAACCTACGCAAAGGGCAAGACTCCCCTGCATCAATAATAATGGAGGCTGTGAAGCAAAACAATTCATCTCATAAAGCTCAACTGTCATGTTTCTGCTGCAAGTGCAGCAAAGGGTAGAGAAATAACTCAGATTTCTCTGCGTCTTCTGACTTTCAAGCAGCACGTTAATATGGCTAGTTAGTGCTTTCCAGTTTATGTCATCAACATTGCAAATTCAGTAGCTTAAGTCTCACAGTGGTTTTGGTATAAGCCTTTAATCTTAGTAATGATTCCTTGATCAGCTGTGTCCCTTCCAATTCAGAGGTCATTAGAGGTCCCTACTGAGAACTCCCCAGCTGTTTCAGTTCAGTTCATGTATATTTATTTACATGGTTTTTGAACCACATTTGGTTATGCAGGAGCACAGATCCTTTTAGAGGTTGGTGTTCCAGATCGTTTCCTGAAAGTGCATTAGAGCTGGGAGAAAAATCAAACCCAAGGCACAGTGCATCTGTGGTGCTTGAGATGCTCCTGGCATCCTGCTTTTAACTACTTCAGGTTTAATGACAGGCCTGCCAGAGCCTCTTTGTTGCTTTCGAAAAGGTCAGTTGGAAACAAAAAGCCATTTTCCAGGTAGGATATCATTGTATTGGCAAAGACAAGACATTTAGACAAGGAAGTCAAAATGATCTACTGAAAAGTGAAAACTTCAGGCAAAATGTTCATTTGGCTGTCCTGAGAACAGAACAAAATGTGCTAGCTTAAAATATCAGGACAAAGGGTTTGCATGTGTAGATTTCATGGTGATCAGTTTTACATTATAGCTGATCAGTGCAGAAAAATATAACCCATTGTGAAAAAATTGTGAAAGACTTGTGGCAGCAAAAGGCACCTAAGTGGATTTTAAAGATTAATGTGCTTCTCTTAGGAATGTGAAAGCATATATAGCAATGAACTTCCAGAGGTAAAAATGACATTAGATATTACCTGAATCCATCTCCTAAATTTACAGATGACAGAACTAAGAGAACTAGAGAAGCAAAACTGTTTGCCAAAATTTACACAGCAAGTTAGTACTGAGTAAAGACTAAACTCCAGGCAGTGATTATAGCATTTCATTTAGATATCCCTCCCCCATTTTACAACTATAGATAAAGTGACAGCAAATTTCACCTTGCTACACCAAACTAGAGAGGTAGTGGAATCTTTGAAAGAGCAAACCTTTGAAGTCAGACAGGCTTCTGTGGGATAGCAGCCCTGTCCTACTGCTGAGTAGCCACATGAGCTTGGTCAAATTACTTAATCTCTGGGAGACCCAGTTTCTGCACTTGTGAAATATGGATAGAGACACCTAACTCAAAAAAATACTCCTGGGATTAAATGTGATAACACATGTAAACTGCCCAGAGTGATGCATAGGCAGTGATCAGCAAAATGACAGCTGCAGTTGTTGACATTGTTGTTATTTCTAAAAGAGTCCTCCAAAATATCAGGTTCTCTTGTGCTGGAAGCCTTTGTTTTCACAGCATTAACTATTGGACTGGGAATCAGAAGCAGACACAAATCTTCAAGCCTCTATTAGTTGAGGCTAGAGCCCAAATGAGGATAAAGTTGTTCCATGATTGTATTGTGCTGCAGGGAGGAAATATAATTTGATTTACAAAAATTCAATTGAGGGAGCTGTTCTTGAACCTACCTGCGTAAAGCAAGGCACATATGCACAGCAGTAATAGCACATAGAGGCACTTCTGCTAAAAAAAAAAAAAAAAAAAAATCTAGTAAAGCGAAAAGAATGTACATAGTCTTAGCCTCCAGCTGGGTAGCAAATTTCAGAATACTTCCTGAACAAAGGCTAGTAAGCATGAGGTGTGTCATGTTTGATCATTAGGTACTTCGGCTGGAAAAAAGATAACATGCACCAAGACAGCAAGGGCTGTCAGATATTCCGTGCAGTGCTTGCAGAAATGGGGTTCTTTTATTTGCTTTCTCCGATTCTCACCCGAACTTCCTTCAGTTATCCACAGAATGACCTCAGGGATGCCCAGCTGGATTTTATCTCATCTCTTTCCATTAGCTCCCCCATCCTGCCACCAGCTTTTCTTTGCTTTAGTGATCAATAGTGAGATCGCTTTCTGTGAAAAATAACAAAGCCCTCAACATTGCCATTCTTCTAGTGGCTGTGGTGGGATCAGCCCCAGGCCAGGAAGCCAGAGTTGTGGCTATCGATTTGATTACAGCTCTGGGAAGAAAGGAGGGAGGAAAGCTTCTTGTACTGCTGTTAGATTAGGAACTAGTGCCATGACTAATCTGGATCCTGAGTAGAAACCTGAATAATTGATAGAGTATACAGGAATTGAGATACGTGTGAAGAAATAAAAAAGGTCAGATTGTGTCGTATCCAGTGACTCCTCTGATGCTAACTAAGCAGTTCATTAAGGTTTGACTTGTTAAGTATGCCATGATTATTTTTCTTTGGAAAGTAAAGTGAAACTAGACAGTTTCAAATGTCTTTTTTTTTTTTTTTTTTTTGAGATGGAGTCTCACATTGTCGCCCAGGCTGGAGTGCAGTGGCGATCTCTGCTCACTGCAAGCTCTGCCTCCCGGGTTCACGCCATTCTTCTGCCTCAGCCTCTCAAGTAGCTGGGACTACAGGTGCCTGCCTCCATGCCTGGCTAATTTTTTCTATTTTTTAGTAGAGACGGGGTTTCACCGTATTAGCCAGGATAGTCTCGATCTCCTGACCGTGTGATCCGCCCGCCTCGGCCTTCCACAGTGCTGGTATTACAAGCGTGAGCCACTGCGCCCAGCTAAATGTCTTCTTAAGACCACTAGTCTAGCCAGTGGAGAACATGGCCAGAGAGTCCACTGTTGACTGGCTGGAGCACTAGGGCACAGAGACAGAGGAGCTGTGCTCCCTTGAACTGCACATGGTTCTGTTGGGACAGTTAGAATTAGGACAAGTCTGCTCCCCATCCAACTCCAATAAGATATTCAGGAAGACATTACTATAGCAGCATCTCAACAAAGGGGCAAGTCCAGAGAGCACTGTCCAAATCTTATGTCCAAGGGCCAAGAAAATTCAAGCTGGAACGATCTTTGAGGGTTTCATGGAACTAGTTTATTTGGGGCTGAGTTTTCAGATAAGGAAAAAATTCCTATCTGGGCCTCTAGCTCATCATCTATACATGAGGTGGATAAGATGATCCCCAAGGTTTTGGCTAATGCTAACATCGTATCCATCCTATATCACTTACCGAGTGATTATTATGTACTAGACAGTATACTAAGCACTTTGCATACCCAATCTTATTGAATCCTTAAACAACTCAATGAAGAAGCTAGTATTACCTTCCATTCCCACATTAAAAATGAGGAAACTTCAGCTCAGAGAAGAAATTTACCTTCACAGCTGGCAGACGGCAAAGCTGTGACTTGAACTTATTTGCCTCTGAGGCAGACCCAGTTCCTGGTTTCATAGAGTTCTCAGTCTAGTGTGTCTGATTTGCAAAACCATTAGATCATCTCTCCATTTCTGGCCTGATAGTCCTCACTAAATGCCAATAGTACTGTGACAGATATGAGACTTCCTGAGCTCTGTCCTCATCCAGATTCCCTTATCTCCAAGAGGGCTGGCATTCACTAACCCATTAACAGCTATTACATGAGATTCTGGGTTACTTGATAACAAATTATCAGGTCACAGAGAGCAGAGTCCTGATAGAATGGGACTGGGAACACACATACTTTGATTAGAAGATGTGGGGGTAGGGAGTGGGTCAGGCTTGGTTGGAGATCTCTAATAGAATTCCTTGAGCAGTGGGGCAAAGGTTAAATCTGAGGATATCAGGAAGGTATATAAGCCAACTTATGGTAATTGCTATAAGAAACAATCCCAGCTTCTCACTGGCATAACACATCAAAAGTATGGCTTTTTCATGTCATTCTCCAGTGCAGAACTGCAGGAGAGCTCTGCTCCACTCAGTCATCAGGGTTTCAACCACCTCCATCTAGTGACTTTTCCATCTTCTGGGGCCTCAGTGTCTTCCATTAGATACTTCTGGCAACTTAAGAAACACAGAAGACATACCACTCTTAAGCTGTTTAACCCAGGGGGTGACCAAAATCACTTTTGCTCATTGCAGACAATTAGTTACATGGTCCATCTAGATGGAAGGGCCTTGCAAAGAATAGTCCAGTGATGTATTCAGGAAGGAAAAAAGAACATAGGTTTTGGTGGGCACATAGCATTGCCTTTGCCATCAGAGAAAACAGAAGGTAGGGAGAAAGCATAATGAAGAAGGTGACAAAAAGCTTCACAGAGTAACCGTTAATTCCCTTTTGTTCTCAAATCAAGGTCTGGGAGAACATATGCAATAGTAGGATGGCAGTGTTACCCGAATTCAGGTGTCACCATTCACATTGTAGCCTTTACAAATGGAATCTTCTGGAACACAAGTGTATGTCTTTGTCTTTAAAAAATGATTTGGGGTTGCTTGGGATTTTAGGAGAATATGGATGCTCAAAGTACAATTGTGGGACTTCTTCAGAGATTAAATCAGAAAGCAGAATACAAAGAGGCGGAGAGCACTAGTAGTACAGTGACAGGATTTGATTTAAGACCAGTGAGACAGATGGTGGTGTGTTTTTTTTAGAAGCAAACCAGGAAACAACAGATTTGCAAACAAATTTTAACTGCCATAATTCTTCTAATGCCCCACATGAGCAACACAAGTCACTGTGAACAAAATGTTTCTTTAAGACAGCTGTACCTCAAGTATTTTCCTTCCTACCTCTTTAGAAGGAAGAGAGGCCCATGGCAATGTTAATAAAATAATCTCACCCCTAATATTATTGAAACTCTGACCTTTTCTCTGGTCTCTGAGAAACTGGAATTGGTGATATCTATAAAAGAAGAGCATGAGGACAGCATAGGAAAATGTGTAAGTTTGTTTTACTTTCTGGGGAGAATGAGGGTGGTTTCTAGCCTGGATCCTCATTCTGAAATGTAAGAATGAGCAAATTGAAGCATACGTGCATATTAGAGAAATATTTTCTCCCTTGGAATGGCTTTAATCCCAGTGGAATATTTGAAATAACTGCTCACTTTAGAACAAGAAGAGAAACAGCTCACAAGTAATTTGCTGCTTCTTTCTTGTTAGCCTGTACTCTGGTGAACCATCTAAAGCCTACCATCACAATCTCACTTTTGCCCATGGAGATTATGGACATCCAGTTTTCATGAAATACATTTCAATGATTTTACTGGCTGCAGTAGTGAGGAAGACTGTTTTTTAGTCTTGAATGGGAACTTGAATGATCAACTCATTTCCACCTCCTCTTCACCCAGTGGAAACTTTAGGGAATAGAGCAGAGAGTGAGAAAGCTGTTGGTGGGAGCAGGTGGAGGTCAGGGTACTTGTGAAAGATCCTCAAGGACAGATTTTACTTATCACAAACTCTGCTCAGATATTAGCATTTTATTTTCCATTGTAACAGCTTCCCAAATAGTAGTCTCACTGCCTTTAAACTCTACTTTTCAATCCATTCTGCAAAATAATGCCAGATTACCTTTTTAAAAGAGCAGTTTAACTCCTGTCATTCCTGTGCTCTGAATTATTAAATCATCCAAAATTTATAAAACAATAAAACCAATTTTGCTAGCTATATATTTAAGGTTCTTCATGTTTGGGTCTCTAATTACCTTTTTAGTTTTACTTATCTGCCCCTCCAAATAACCAACTGAATTCTTGTCAGAGTATTCTCTGGAATATCTTACCTTCAGGCCTTCGCTCCCACTGCTCTCTTCTGAATGCTCTTCTTTCTCCTCTCCCTAATAATTGTGAAATCCACTCATTCTTCAGGTCTCAGCTCAACTTGTATCTGATCTTTGAAGTTTCCTTGACTCTCCAAGAGAAATGGAATTACTTCTATGTGTGCCTAGAGCATATTGCTGGCACCCATATTTGACATTTATGTTACTCTGCCTCAAGTGTTAGTTTTTTATTTACAAGTCTGTCACTAGTCTGTGAGGAACCCTCAAAGACAAGGGCTGTGTCTTTTTCATCTGTATATCTTCCACAGAACACCGCACAGTGACTGGTCGAGATGAGGTATGTGATGAATGCTTGGTGACTTGAACTGATAGATTCCTCAGTTTTCCCTTGTGATGCAAGTGGTGATGGCTTGCTTATTGTGGCCACCAACTATATTTCTGCCAGTAAGGTCACAGGCAGAGGGTCAAGATATTTCCTTCCTGTATGGAAGCAATCAGGCTGAAAAACCCAAGTTGTTGAACACTTATTAACGTTTCTCTCTAAAGCCATCAGGCACCATTTATTATAAAGTTATTATAAGAACAGCTTAGTGTGTTGAAAAGGGAGGTTTGCAGAAAACTCGGGTCAAAGTATATGTCCATCACTGCTGGGGGAAAGGCCCAAAATAGGCAATAGGAGCCTGCAGATCTAGCCAATGAGGTTTTTATGATATAAATTCACCTTGTCACCTGCCAAGTTTCATTTTATTTCTATCTTCATTATTACCTATCTCGGGATTGAACATATATTCCGTGCTTTCTAACTGTCCTGTAGGTGATGCTGTTACTTCTGTCTAGTTGGGGAGACAGAACATGCACCTAGAAAGATAGATACCATAATGTATAGCACAATCGGTAAGATAAAAAGACTCTGGAACCAGACTGTTTGGCTTTGAATCATCCCTGCACCATGTACTAGCTGGGTGACCCTGGAAATGTTGTTTTCTCTCTCTAGGATTCAAAATGCTCATATGCAAAAGGGCATAATAAAAATAGTAGTTATCTTAAAGGGTTATCATAAGGGTTAAATGACTTACTATACACAGAGTGCTTAGTAAGTGCTTACAAATGGTATTATCACATAAAAAATATAAAATTAGATAGTGTGGCCTAGTGTAATGAACAAAAGCTGGGGAGCCAGAAGACCTAGGTTGTATCCTGACTGCCACTCATTCACCTTGGCCAACACATATAGCCTCTCAGATTCTTGCTTTCCTAACTATAAAATGAAGTGTGGAACTAAATAATATATGATGTTCCTTCCAGCTCTAAAATGCTAGTGTTCAATATTGAATACAAGCTTTTTCCACAGTAAGAGATGGTTTATTTAAAAAAAGAGAGAGAGAGAGAAGAATGTAATTCATATCTGCCAAGAGATATTTTTCTTCTCCTTTTATCATTGGTTTCTGATAATCAGAAAATAATCAAATGTGTAGTAGTTCATTTTAATGCTTCATCCCTTGACTTTCCATCAGTCTTCCAGTCACCATTTCACCACTGTTAAAGAAAATGAAAGCCCTCAAAAACAAGAATTCTTAAAAGCCACTGATTGTAAAACAGCAGAGGTGATTGTCTAGTGCAGAGATTCAGCTCAGTGCAACTTAACTTGGAGATCATTTCATGTAATTAAAAATACAATCTATCCAAAGAGGAATCCTCTTTTTGGAGGGAAAGATTTTATTAACTAACTTGTTAATTGATATGAAGCTTTAAAATCACTTTCTTTTAAAGACCTGTAAAACAACATTGAAGTGAGCTTGAATGCAGTTACCATTTACAAGAATTTAATAACATCCAATTATTAGCCCCAATGAAAGAGACATGTACATCTCAACGATTCCCAGGTTCTATTTTCAATTTAGTTAAAACTGACAACTCTCTCTTGTTCTACAATCCCCACCCACCACAGCAAAAATAAGGTGAAAGGAGGTATATATTTCCCCAGTTTTTACCTCTCCTTGGCTTTTAAAACTTGATTGCTTCACCTGTGAATCCCTCCTAAGGACCCATAAAGGCTGATCAACAGTCACTGCAGCTTGGCATATGTCCAACTTCTCTGTTTAAGATGTTAGGACAATTCAGAGTGACAAGACTTGAAGTTAAAGAAGTAACTTTTCATTGAAAGCGTATTTCACCTTAAAGGTAAAGTGGTGGTAAGCTATTGGGATGCTGTTTTTATAGGTAAAAATGGTCAGATATTGACAATTTTATATGAGTTTACCTAATAACAGGCCTGGGTCCAGATGCACACCACTGGCTAATTGGCAGGGAAATGTTCATTCATGGCACTGGTCACTATTCTTTGGTACAATAGACAGGGTCTTGAATGGCAGGTTCAGTGAACTGTTTTTTTTTTTTTTTCTTTTCAACTTGTATTTTAGGTTTAAGTGGCACATGTGCAGGTTTGTTACATGGGAGAATCATGTGTCATGAGGGTTTGGTTTACATATAATTTTGTCACCTATGTAATCAGCATAATACTCAATAGGTAGTTTTTTAATCCTCACCCTCTTCCTACCCTCCACCCTCAGGTGAGCCCTGATGTCTATTGTTCTCTTCTTTGTGTCCATGTGTACTCCACGTTTAGTTCTCATTTATAAGTGAGAACATGCAATATTTAGTTTTCTGTTCCTGCATTAGCATAGGATGATGGCCCCCAGTGCTATCCATGTTGCTGCAAAGGCCATGATTTCATTCTTTTTTATGGCTGTGAATTATTCCATGGTGTACATGCACCACATTTTCTTTATCTTGTATGCCATGGATGGAGATCTAGGTTGATTCTATGTCTTTACTATTGTGAATAGCACTGTGATGAACATATGCGTACATGTGTCTTTATAGTAGAATGATTTGTATACCTTTGGGTATATACCCAGTAATGAGATTGCTGGGTTGAATGGTAGTTCTATTTTTAGTTCTTTGGGAAATCCTCAAACTGCTTTCCACGGTGTCTGGACTCATTTACATTCCCACTAATAGTATATAAGTGTTCCCTTTTCTCCACAGCCTCACCAACATTTGTTGTTTCTTGACTTTTTAATTTAATAATAATAATTCTGACTGGTGTGATATGGTATTACATTGCAGTTTTGGTTTGCATTTCCCTAATGATTAGTGATATTGAGCATCTTTCCATATGTTTGTTGGCCACATGGAGGTCTTATTTTGAGAAGTGTCTGTTTATGTCCATTGCCCATTTCTTAATGGAGTTGTTCGTTTTTTGCTTGTTGATTTTTCTAAGTTCTTTGTAGACCCTAAATATTACACCTTTGTGGATGCATAGCTTGCAAATATTTTCTCTCATTCTGCAGGTTGTCTCTTTACTCAGTTGATAGTTTCTTTTGCTTTGTAGAAGCTCTTTAGTTTAATTAGGTTCCATTTGTCAATTTTTTTTTTTTTTTTTTTTGGAATTGTTTTTGGCATGTTCGTCATGAAATCTTTGTCAGGTTTTATGTTCATAATGGTATTTCCTAGGTTTTCTTCCAGGGTTTTATAGTTTTAGGTTTTACATTTAAGTATTCCATCTTGAATTGATTGTTGTACATGGTATAAGGAAGGGGTCCAGTTTCAGTCATCTGCATATGGCTAGACAGTTATCCCAGCATCATTTATTGAATAGAGAGTCATTTTTCCATTGCTTGTCATTGTCAGCCATGTCGGAGATCAGATAGTTCTGGGTATATAGCTTTATTTTGGGGTTCACTAACTTGTTCCATTGGTTTATGTGCCTATTTTTGCACCAGTACTGTGCTGTTTGGGTTACTGTACTGTTACTAGTACTGTAGCTTTGTAGTATAGTTGGAAGTCAGGTGATGTGATGCCTCTAACCTTGTTCTTTTTGCTTAGGATTACCTTGGCTATTTGGGCCCACTTTTGGTTCCATACTAATTTTAAAATAGTTGTTTCTTATTCTGTGAAGAATGTCATTAGTACTTTAATAGGAACAGCATCAAATCTGTAAATTGCTTTGGGCAATATGGCCATTTTAACAATATTAATTCTTTTTATTCATGAAAATGGACTGTTTTTCCATTTGTGTTATCTCTGATTTCTTTGAGCAGCATTTTATAATTCTCATTGTACAGATATTTCACTTTCCTGGTTAGCTGTATTCCTAGGTATTTTATTCTTTCTGTGGCTATTGTGAATGGAATTTGTGTTCTTGATTTGGTTCCAAGCTTGGATGTTGTTCATGTATAGGAATGCTACTAATTTTTGTACATCGACTTTTGTATCCTGAAACTTTGCTGAAGTGGTTACCAGATCAAGGAGTTTTAGACAGAGACTCTGGGGTTTTCTAAATAAATATTCATGTCATCTGCAAACAGGGAATAGTTTGAATTCCTCTCTTCCTATTTGAATACTCTTTATTATTTTTTATTTCTTATTTTATTTCATTTTTTAAAATATTACTTTACATTCTGGGATACAAGTACAGAATGTATAGGTTTGTTACATAGGTATACTTGCACTGTGGTGGTTTCCTGCACCTATTAACCTGTCATCTAGGTTTTAGGCACTGCATGTATTAGCTATTTGTTCTAATGCTCTCCCTCCCCTTGTACCTCACGCCCTGCCTGGCCCCAGTGTGTATTGTTCCCCTCACTGGGTCCATGTGTTCTCATTGTTCAACTCCCACTTATGAGTGAGAACATGTGGTGTTTGGTTTTCTGTTCTTGTGTTAGTTTGCTGAGGATGATTGCTTGCAGCTTCATCCATGTCCCTGCAAAGGACATGGTCTCATTCCTTTTTATGGCTGCATAGTATTTCATGGTTTATATGTACCACATTTTCTTTATCCAGTCTATCATTGATGGGCATTTGGGTTGGTCCCATGTCTTCGCTATTGTAAGTAGTGCTGCAATAAACATATGTGTGCATGTGTCTTTAAAGTAGAATGATTTATATTCCTTTGGGTATATACCCAGTAATGGGGTTGCTGGGTCAAATTGTATTTCTGGTTCTAGATCCTTGAGGAATCACCACCCTGTCTTCCACAATGGTTGAACTAATTTACATTCCTGCCAAAAGTGTAAAAGCATTTCTATTTCTCTACAGCCTCGTAAGCATCTATCGTTTCTTGATTTTTTAATAATTGCCATTCTGACGGGCATGAGATGGTATCTCATTACAGTTTTGATTTGCATTTCTCTAATGATCAGTGATGTTGAGCTTTTTTTTTTCATGTTTGCTGGATGCATAAATGTCTAATTTTGAGAAGTGTCTGTTCATATCCTTTGCCCATTTTTAAATTTTTTTTTTCCTTGTAAATTTGTTTAAGTTCATTGTAGACTCTGGACACTAGACCTTTGTCAGATGGATAGAGTGCAAAAATTTTCTCCCATTCTGGTTGCCTGTTTACTCTGATGAAAGTTTCTTTTGCTGTGCAGAAACTCTTTAGTATAATTAGATCCCATTAGTCAATTTTGGCTTTCATTGCAATTCCTTTTGGCATTTTTGTCATGAAGTCTTTGCTCATGTGTGTGTCCTGAATGGTATTGCCTAGGTTTTCTTCTAGGGTGTTTGTGGTTTTGGGTTTTACATTTAAGTCTTTAATTTATCTTGAGTTAATTTTTCTATAATGTGTAAGGAAGAGATTCAGTTTCAGTTTTCTGCACATGGCTAGCCAGTTTTCCTGGCACCCTTTATTAAATAGGGAATCCTTTCCCCATTGCTTGATTTTGTCTGATTTGTCAAAGATTCACTGGTTGTAGATGTATGGTGTTATTTCTGAGGTCTCTGTTCTGTTCCCTTGGTCTATATGTCTGTTTTGGTACCAGTACCTTGCTGTTTTGGTTGTTGTAGCCTTGAGGTATAGTTTGAAGTCAGGTAGCGTGATACCTCCAGCTTTGTTCTATCTGCTTAGGATTGTCTTGGCCATACAGGCTCTTTTTTGGCTCCATATGAAATTTGAAGTATTTTTTTCTAATTCTGTGAAGAATGTCAATGGTAGTTTGATAGGAATAGCATTGAATCTATAAATTACTTTTGGGAGTATGGCCATTTTCACAATATTGATTCTTTCTACCCACTAGGATTGAATGTTTTTCCATTTGTTTGTGTCCTCTTTTATTTCCTTGAGCAGTGGTTTGTAGTTCTCCTTCACATCCCTTGTTAACTGTATTCCTAGGTATTTTATTCTCTTTGTAGCAATTGTGAATGGGAGTTGATTCATAATTTGGCTCTCTGTTTGTCTATTGTTGGTGTATAGGACTGCTTGTAAGTTTTGCACATTGATTTTGTATCCTGAGACCTTGCTGAAGTTGCTTATCAACTTAAGGAGCTTTTGGCCTGAGATGATGGGGTTTTCTAAATGTGGAATCATGTTGTCTGAAAACAGAGACAATTTGACTTTCTCCCTTTCTATTTGAATACAGTTTATTTCTTTCCCTTGCCTGATTGCCCTGGCCAGAACTTCCAATACTATGTTGAATAGGAGTGGTGAGAGAGGGCATCCTTGTCTTGTGCCGGTTTTCAAAAGGAGTGCTTCCAGCTTTTGCCCATTCAGTATGACATTGGCCATGGGTTTGTCATAAATAGCTCTTGTTATTTTAAACTGTGTTCCATAAATACCTAGATTATTGAGAGCTTTTAAAATGAAGAGATGTTGAATTTTATCAAAGGCCTTTTCTGCATTTATTGAGATGATCATGTGATGTTTGTCACTGGTTCTGTTTATGTGATGGATTATGCTTATTGATTTGCATATGTTCGACCAGCCTTGCATCCCGGGGATGAAGCCACCTTGATCGTAGTGGATAAGCTTTTTGATGTGATACTGGATTTGTTTTGCCAGTATTTTATTGAAGATTTTTGCATTGATGTTCATCAGGGATATTGGTCTGAAGTTTTCTTTTTTCTTTCTTTCTTTTTTTTTTTATTGTGTCCCTGCCAGGTTTTGGCATGACCTCTTAAAATGAGTTAGGGAGGAGTCCGTACTTTTTAGTTGTTTGGAATAGTTTCAGAGGAGTATCTGCTCCTCTTTATATCTCTGATAGAATTCAGCCATGAATCCGTCTGTTCCTGGGCTTTTTTTTTTTTTTTTTTGCTTGGTAGGTTTTAATTACTGTCTCAATTTCATAGCTTGTTATTGGTCTACTCAGGGATTTGACTTCTTCCTGGTTTAGTCTTGGGAGGATGTATGTGTCCAGGAATTTATTCATTTCGTCTAGATTTTCTAGTTTATTTGCATAGAGATGTTTATAGTATTCTCTTGGCAGTTTGTATTTCTGTGGGGTTAGTGGTGATATCCCCTTTATCATTTTTATTGTGTGTATTTGATTCTTCTCTCCTTTATTCTTTATTATTCTAGCTAGTGGTCTATTTTGTTAGTTATTCAAGAAACCAGGTCCTGGATTCTTGATTTTTTGAAGGTGCTTTGTGTCTCTATCTCCTTCAATTCTGCTCTGATCTTAATTATTTCTTGTCTTCTGTTAGGTTTTGGATTTGTCTTCTCTTGCTTCTATACCTCTTTTAATTTGATGTTAGGGTGTCAATTTGAGATCTTTGTAGCTTTCTGATGTGCCTAGTAGTGCTATAAATTTCCCTCTTAACACTGCTTTGGCTGTGTCCCAGAGATTCTGGTACACTGTCTCTTTGTTCTAATTGGTTTCAAAGAACTTCTTGATTTCTGCCTTAATTTCATTATTTACCCAGGAGTCATTCAGGAGCACGTTGGTAAATTTCCATGTAGTTGTGTGGTTTTAAGTGAGTTTCTTAATCCTGAGATCTAATTTGATTACACTGTGGTCTGAGAGGTTGTTTGTTATGATTTCAGATCTTTTGCATTTGCTGAGGAGTGTTTTACTTCCAATTATGTGGTTGATTTTAGAATGTGTGCCTTGTGGCACTGAGAAGAATATATATTCTGTTGATTTGGGTTAGAGAATTCTGTGGATGTCTATTAGTTCCACTTACTCCAGAGCTGAGTTAAATCCTGAATATTGTAATTAATTTTCTGCCTCGTTAATCTGTCTAATATTGACAAAGGAGTGTTAATGTCTCCCACTCTTATTGTGTGGAAGTCTTAGTCTCTTTGTAGGTCTCTAAGAACTCGTTTTATGGATCCAGGTGCTCCTATATTGAGTGCGTGTATATTTAGTATAGTTAGCTCTTCTTGTTGAATTGATCCCTTTACCATCATGTAATGCCCTTCTTTGTCTTTTTTGATCTTTGTTGATTTAAAGTCTGTTTTGTCAGGGACTATGATTACAACACCTCTTGTTTTGTTGTCCATTTTCTTGGTAAATTTTCCTCCATCCCTTTATTGTGAGCCTATGTGTGTCTTTGCATGTGAGATAGGTCCTCTGATTACAGCACACTGATGGGTCTTTATCCAGATTGCCAGTCTGTGTCTTCTAATTGGGACATTTAGCCCATTTACATTTAAGGTTAACATCGTTATGTGTGAATTTGATCCTGTCATCATGATGCTATCTGGTTATTTTGCACACTAGTTGATGCAGTTTCTTCCTAGTGTCATTAGTCTTTTTTTTTTCTTTTCTTTTTTATTATACTTTAAGTTCTGGGATACATGTGCAGAATGTACAGGCTTGTTGCATAGGTATACATGTGCCATGGTGGTTTGCTGCACCCATCAACCCATCATCTACATTAGGTATTTCTCCTAATGCTATCCCTCCCCTAGTCCCCTAGCCCCTGACAGGCCCCAGTGTGTGATGTTCCCCTCCCTGTGTACATGTGTTCTCATTAATGAACTCCCACTTATGAGTGAGAATATGCGGTGTTTGGTTTTCTGTTCCTGTGTTAGTTTGCTGAGAATGATGGTTTCCAGCTTCATGCATGTCCCTACAAAGGACATGAACTCATTTTTTTATGGCTTCATAGTATTCCATGGTGTATATGTGTCACATTTTTTTTTATCCAGTCTATCATTGTGGGGCATTTGGGTTGGTTCCAAGTCTTTGCTATTGTGAACAGTGCCACAATAAACATACATGTGCATGTGTCTTTATAGTAGAATGATTTATAATACTTTGGGTATATACCTAGTAATGGGATGGCTGGGTCAAATGGTATTTCTAGTTCTAGATCCTTGAGGAATTGCCACACTGTCTTCCACAATGGTCGAACTAATTTACACTTCCACCAGCAGTGTAAAAGCGTTCCTGTTTCTCCACATCCTCTCCAGCATCTGTTGTTTCCTGACTTTTTAATGATTGCCATTCTAACTGATATGAGATAGTATCTCATTGTGGTTTTTATTTGCATTTCTGTAATGACCAGTGATGATGAACATTTTTTCATACGTTCATTGGCTGCATAAATGTCTTCTTTTCAGAAGTGTCTGTTCATATCCTTTGCCCACTCTTTGATGGGGTCAGAACAGAGGCCTCAGAAATAATGCCACACATCCACAATCATCTGATCTTTGACAAACCTGACAAAAACAAGAAATGGGGAAAGGATTCCCTATTTAATAAATGGTGTTGGGAAAACTGGCTAGCCATATGCAGAAAGCTGAAACTGGATCCCTTCCTTACACCTTGCACAAAAAGTAACTCAAGATGGGTTAAAGACTTAAACATAGGACCTAAAACCATAAAAACCCTAGTGGAAAACTTAGGCAATACTATTCAGGACATATGCATGGGAAAAGCTTCATGACTAAAACACCAAAAGCAATGGCAACAAAAGTGAAAATAGACAAATGGGATCTAATTAAACTAAAGAGCTTCTGCAAAGCACAAGAAACTATCGTCAGAGTGAACAGGCAACATACAGAATGGGAGAAAATTTTCGTAATCTATCCATCTGACAAAGGCCTAATATCCAGAATCTAAACAAATTTACAAGTATCATTGGTCTTTATATTTTGGCGTGTTTCTGCTGTGGCTGGTACCAGTTTTTCCTTTTCATATTTAGTGCTTCCTTCAGGAGCTCTTGTAAGGGAAGCCTGGTGGTGACAAAAATCCCTGAACATTTGCCTGTCTGGAAAGGATTTTATTTCTCCTTCCTTATGAAGCTTAGTTTGGCTGGATATGAAATTGTGGGTTGAAAATTCTTTTGTTTAATAAGATTGAATATTGCTTCCCCCTCTCTTCTGGCTTTTAAGGTTTCTGCTGAGAGATCCACTGTTTGTCTGATGGGCTTCCCTTTGTAGGTGTCTTGGTTTTTCTTTCTGGCTGCCCCTAACATTTTTTCCTTCATTTAAACCTCGGAGAATCTGATTATTTGTCTTTGGGTTGATCTTTTCATGGAGTATCTTAGTGGTATCCTCTGTATTTCCTGAATTTGAATCTTTGCATGTCTTGCTAAGTTGGGGAAGTTCTCCTGGATAATATCCTGAAGTGTGTTTTCCAACTTGGTTCCATTCTCCCTGTCTTAGGGACTCCAAACAATTATAGGTTTGGTCTTTTTGCATAGTCCCATATTTCTCGGAGCTTTGTTCATTCCTTGTCATTCTCTTTAATCTTCTCTGCATGCCTTATTTCAGCAAGACGGTCTTCAAACTCTGATATCCTTTCTTCTGCTTCATTGATTTGACTATTGATACTTGTGTATGCTTCACAAAGTTCTTGAGTTGTGTTTTTCAGCTCAAAGTAGCTCCTCTAACCTTTTATCAAGGTTCTTAGCTTCTTTGCATTTGGTTAAAACATGCTCCTTTAGCTCAGTGCAGTTTATTACTCACCTTCTGAAGCCTACTTCTGTCAATTCATCCATCTCATCCTCCATCCAGTTCTGCGCCCTTGCTGGAGAAGCATTGCAATCATTTGGAGGGGAAGAGGTATTCTGGTCTTTGGGGTTTTCAAGCATTTGTTGTTGTTGTTGTTGTTGTTGTTGTTGATTCTTTCTCAGCTTCATGAGTTTGTCTAGTATCAATCTTTGAGGCTGCTGACCCTCAGATGGGGTTTTTATGATGGCCAGTAATGATATTTAATTTTCATGTTTAGCGCTCCCTTAAGGACCTCCTATAAGACAGTTCTAGTGGTAATAAATTCTCTTAGTATTTGCTTGTCTGAAAAGGATTGTTTTTCTCCTTCACTTATGAAGCTTAGTTTGGCTGGATATAAAATTATTGGATGGAATTTCTCTTCTTTCAGGATTCTGAATATAGGCCCGCAGTCTTCTGGCTTGTAGGGTTTCTGCTGAAAGGTCTACTGCTAGCCTGATGGGATTCCCTTTGTAGGTGACCTGTTGCTTCTCTCTAGCTGCCTTTAATGTTTTCTTTCACATTGATCTTGGAGAATCTGATGACTATGTATCTTGGGGATGGTCATCTTGTATTGTATCATGAAGGGGTTCTCTGAATTTCCTGGGTTTGAATGTTGACTTCTTTATTGTGGTTGGGGAAACTTATGTGGAAAATATCCTCAAATGTGTTTTCCAAGTTGCTTGCTTTCTCTCCCTCTCTTTCACGGACACCAATTAGTTGTAGATTTGGTTTCTTTACCTAATCTCATGTTTCTTGGAGGTTTTATTCATTCTTCTTTAATCATTTTTCTTTATTTTTGTCTGACTCAGTTAATTTGAATAACCTGTCTTCAAGCCTTGAAATTATTTCCTCAGCTTAGCCTATTCTGCTGTTAATACTTCTGATTGTGTTTGTTATAAAATTCGTGAAGTGAGTGTTTCAACTCTATCAGTTCAGTTTGGCTCTTTCTTAAAATGGCTATTTCATCTTTCATCTCTTGAATCATTTTATCGAATTTATTAGATTCCTTGGAATGGACTTCAACTTCCTCCTGAATCTTGATGGTCTTCATTGCCATGTAGATTCTGAATTCTATGTCTGTGATTTCAGGCATTTCATTCTGGTTAAGAAACATTGCTGGGAGTCAGTGTGGTCATTTGGAGATAAGGAGACACTTTAGCTTTTAGGGTTGCCAGTGTTCTTGTACTGGTTATTTCTCATCTGTGCAGGCTGATGTTCCTTTAATTCTGGTGTAATTTGAGTATAATCAGTTGGCTTCATTTGTGGATGTTTTCAGAGGGATGATACTTTGTACATGGTCTTTATTTGTGGCTGAATTATTGTCCTTGTTTTCACAGGAGGGTATATTAGCAAAGTATTTTTGGTGTTGAAGCTTGGGCTGCAATCCAGTAGATGGCGCGGAAGCATAACGGCTTGTAGATGTGATCTTAGACACATGGCTCCTCTGTGTTTCCTTGTGTTTACACTCGTGTTCTCTCTCTTTGCCCTGAGAATGTGAGCTCCTCTTGTACTCAAGTGCTGGCCACAGATCTCAGCCTGGCACTCCTGGGTTGCACACTGAAGCCCTGGGGCTAGTTCAGGCTTACTGTTCCCTTTAAGCTTGGGGAAAGCCAGGGCAGGGACCTTGGCAGTGACCATGGCAGAGGGCTTACTTGTCCCTTGAGACCCCCACCCTATAGAAATGAGGAGCCACTGCCAATCAGAAAAATTAGCTTGGTGTAGGGTGGCTGCATTATGGGCCCAAGCCAGGGGCCCTGCCTGGTGATTAGCAGTGGGGGCAGGGAGCTCACAGGGAAGACAGTTTGGTCTCTTCTCCATAGGGTGTCTGTGGCATGCTGGAGATGTGAGTAAAGTTCTGAGGCTTTTTGTTTCTTCCCCCACCTGGTGGCAGCAATGGCTGATACCACTGCATTGACAGTGGCAGATGGGTTGTCAGTTGCCTGTGGGAACTCCACCCCAGAGAGACCCAAAACCACTGCCGATGGGTATGTTCAGCCTGTAGTGGGGCAGTTGCATCGTGGGCCCAAGTCAGCAGGCCTGCTTGGTGAAGAACAGGGGGTTGGGGTTTCACAGGGAAGAGAGACTAGGCTCCTTTCCATTTGGCAGTTGTGGCATGCTGTGGGTGCCAGCCAAGTGATCAGGGTCTTTATTCTTTCTTCATCCTGAGGGCAGCAAGGGTGGTACCACTGCAGTGGCAATGGCAGAGAGCCTGTGTTGTTTCCGGAATTTCCTCCCTGAGAAACACAGAGCTGCCACTGACTGAACTACTCAGGTGAGGGGAAAGTGTCTTTGCTGGTGGCCCAGGTCAGGAGGCCCTGCCCAGTAAGGAGTAGCAGGAGCAGGGATCCATGTGGAAAACAGTCTGGCTGCTTTTCCACAAGGCAGCTGTGATATACTGGAGGCCTGTGATAGTTACTGGGCTCTTCTCTCCCTCCCCAGCCTGAGGGCAGTAGGAGCGGGGGCTGAGGCAGTGGCAAAAGCTGCAGGCCTTTTGGTTACCTCTGGGAGCTCTGTCCCAGAGAAATGCAGAGCTACTACTGGTTTGAGTGTTCATGCAGGTGTGGGGTATCTGTGCCAGGGTTCCAGGCCAGTGGGCTTTGCCTGGTGAGGAGTAGCAGAGGTGAGGAAGTGAGGTTTGTGGTTCGTCTACTCCTCTGCACCTTCGCCATGGATATGACTTTTATCCTGGGGACGTGTGAGAGAATCTGGCCTTCCTTATTGGCTGAGCTATGGCAGCTGAGGCTGCGGTGCTCAGGGATCCATGACCCTTATGGCTCCACGTGGGCCTGAGAGGTGACTCTGCCCACACTACATACACCTCTCCATGTCAATCTGGAGGCTCCAGGTGGAGGGGATTGGGGGTTCTCCTGTGCCCATGATTGCAATGAGCGACGGCAAAATTGTAGGTCCCCTGAGGTTCTTACTCACCATTTCCCCACTGTGGGGAGCCTCCCTTGCCTCTCTGACAATCCCAGGTGGGCGACTGTGTTGTGTCACTCTTCTCTGTTCTCTATGAGTCACATTGTTTACTTGGTGAATCCCAACATGTCCTCCTGGACAATCTCATTGAAGGGCTTGTGTTTACTGGCCACCCTATCCCCTGTCTGTGAGAGTGGCAGGCACTAGCTGCTTCTAGTCAGTCATCTTGACACCATCTGCAGTGAAATCTTTTCTAGCGTTTGTGCCTTACAATGTTCTCTATAACATAACCTGTCTCCCTTTCACCATGTTGTTCTTTATGTTTTATTTTTTTCTTTCACTTTCACTTTTGTTTCTCTTCTTTTTCTCTATTCTGCTCTCTCCTTTTGTGCTGCTTCTCACACTCTTGCTCTTGCTTTCTCAAGCTAAGTAGTTAAGAATGGAAATTAGAATCCTGCTTTCACCACTTACATTTATATGACCCTGGACAGCACTATCTCTTTCTGCTGTAGATTTTCCATCTGTGAACTTGGACAGTCATACATACTTCATCAGGTTGCTGAAAAGATTAAATGAGATAACGCAAGGGCAAAGCAAGATAGCAGAATACAAGTCTACACCATTTGTACTCCCTGAAGGAACACCAATTTTAACAACTATCTACATAGAGAAAAGCATCATCACAATAACTAAAAATCAGGTGAGCAATCACAGTATCTGCTTTTAACTTCATATCACCAAAAGTGGCATTGAGAAAGGTTAGAGAGACAGTCTTGAATCACTGATGCCACCCCTCCCTCATCCCCCAGCAGCAGCCCTGCAGTGAAAAGTATCTGTGCACTTAGCGGAGGGAGAGCACAGTGACTGGGGGACATTATATTGAATTCAGTGCGCCCTGTCACAGTGGAGAGCAAAGTCACCCTGGGCTCAACCAGCATCTGCACATGGAGAGATAATCTGGATGAGTCCTATCCAGTGGGGAATCACCTATCCCATAAAGTTTCCCAGCAAGCCTCACCATCACGAGCCAAAGTACTCTGGGGTGATAGGTAAACTTGAAAGGCAGTCTAGGACACAAAGAGTTCAATTCCTGGACAGCTCCGAGTACAGGACTGGGCTCAGAAGGAGAGGACTAGGGTGGCACATGACCTAAGGAGACATCAACCAGGGTGGCTAAATGTGTGCTTCTCCTACCACTCCCCCAGACCCAGGCAATGCAGCTCATAGCAATAACAGTATCTCCTTCCTTCTGCTTAAGGAGAGGAGAACAAAGAGTATAGAGGACTTCACCTTGTATCATGAAAAACAGCTCAGCCATAGTAGGATTAGGCACCAGGCAGAATCATGAGGCCCCCAGTCTAGGCCCTAGCTCCTGGATGATATTTCTAGACACACTCTGGTCCAAAATAGATCTCATTGCCTTGAATCAAGAAAGCCAGTCCTGGCAAGATCAATCACCTGCTGATGAAAGAGCCCTTGGGCCCTGAGTAACCAGCAGCAATACCCAGGTAGTATACTGTGACCCTTGGGCTCTGAGATTTGCTGACTTCAGATGTGATCCAGCACATTCTCAGCTGTGGTGGCTATGGTGAAAGACTCTGTCTGTTTGAGAAAAGCATTGGGAAAAGTAAATTGGACTTTGCTTTGTACCTTAGGTATCAACATGCCCACAGTAAGTTGGAGCAACAAGCAGGCACTTGGGGTCCCCAAATCCAGGCCTAGGCTCTCAGGCAGCATTTCTGGACCTGCCTTGAGCCACAGGGGAGCCCCCTGTCCTGAAGAGTGATTCCCAGGCCTGGCAGCATTCATCACAAACTGACTGAGGAGCCCTCAGTTCTTAAGTGAACACCAACGGTAGCCTGGCAGAACACTTCTGGTGGGGTGGTGGTGATGTCCACAGGGAGGGGCTCCTTTGCCTGTGGGAAGAAGAGGAAAGAGTGGGAAGAACTTTATATTGTGGTTTGAATGCCAGCATATTCACAATAGAATAGAATACCAGGCAAATTTCTAAGGTCTTTGATTCCAATCCCTGGCTCTCCAGAAAGCATCTCAGGACACACCTGGGGCCTGGGGAAACTCTCCACCCTGAAGAGAAGAACACAAACCTTGCTGGATTTGCCATCAGTAGGTTGTAGAGCCCTAGGGCCTTGAGTAATAATAGTTGTTAGCCAGGTAGTGGTTACAGCAGGCCTTGGACAAGATGCAGTGATGTGCTGGCTTCGGGTCTGACCCAGTTCTAAGAGTGGCCAGAAGGGTTCATGCGTAATCACACCCCCAGTTCCAGGCAACTCAGCACAAAGAAACTGTTTATTTGGGAGAAAATAAGGGTAAAGAACAAGAGTCTTTGCCTCGTAATCCAGAGAATTCTTCCAGATCTTAACCACCTAGATGGTACCTCTATGAATCTGCAAAAACTACAGCAATATTGGGCTTGGGGACCAAGTCCCTTCAAATTCCTAGAATGCCTTCTCAAGAAGGATGGGCATAAACAAGCCCAAACTGCAAAGACTACAATAAATACCTAACTATTCAATACCCAGACACCAACAAACATCTACAAGTATCAAGATCATCCAAGAAAACATGACCTTACCAAATGAGCTAAATAGAGCATCAGGGACCAATCATGGAGAAACAGAGACATGTGACCTTTCAAATAGATAATTCAAAATTGCTAGTTTGAGGAAATTCAAAGAAATTAAAGATATCACAAAGAAGGAATTAAGAATTCTTTCAGAGAATTTTAACCCAGAGGTTGAAAAATGCAATTGACATACCGAAGAATGCATCAGTCACTTAATAGCAGAATTTGTCTAGCACTAGAAATAGTGAGCTTGAAGACAGGCTATTTGAAATTACATAATCAGAGGAGACAAAATAAAAAAAGAATGAAAAAAATTAATCATGCCTGCAAGATCTAGGAAAAAAAAAAAAGGCTCCAAAGGACAATTGTAAGAGTTATTGGCCTTAAAGAAGAGGTAGAGAAAGAGATAGGGGTAAAAAGTTTATCCAAAGAGATAATATTAGAGAACTTCCCAAACCTAGAGAAAGATCAACATTCAAGTACAGGAAGTTTTAGAACACCAAGCAGATTTAACCCAAGGAAGACTACCACAAGGCATCTAATTATCAAACTCCCAAAGGTCAAGGATAATGAAAGGATCCTAAAAGCACCAAGAGAAAAGAAACAAATAACATACAATGGAGCTCCAATACATCTGGCAGCAGACCTTTCAGTGGAAACCTTACAGGCCAGGAGAGAATGGCATGATGTATTTAAGGTGCTGAAGGAAAAAAATCTTTTACCCCAGAATAGTATATCCAGCAAAAATATCCTTCAGGCATAAAGAACAAATAAAGACCTTCCCAGACAAACAAAAACTGAGGGATTTCATTAACATCAGACTTGTTCTAAACAAATGCTAAAGGGAGTTCTTCAATTTGAAAGAAGAGGATGTTAATGAGCAAGAAAAAATCATCTGAAGGTACAAAACTCACTGGTAATAATAAGTAATAATAAAAATTATAACACTGTAATTTTGGTGTGTAAACTATGCATAAGTAGAAAAACTAAATGCTGAACCAGTCAAAAATAATAACTACAAGAACTTTTCAAGACACAGATGGTACTATAAGACATAAAGAGAAACAACAAAAAGTTAAAAAATGAGGGGATGCAGTTAAAGTTCAGAGTTGTTACTAGTGTTCTTTGTGTGTATGTGTTTGTTTGTGTCTACAATCAATGTTAAGTTGTCATCTGTTTAGAATAATGGCTTATAAGATAGAATTTGCAAGCCTCATAGTAACTTCAAATAAAAAAAAACATGCAATGGATACACAAAAAAACAAAAAGCAAGAAATTAAATCATACCCCCAGAGAAAATCATCTTCACTAAAATGAAGACAGGAAGGAAGAAAAAAATGGAAGAGAAGACCACAAAACAATCAGAAAACAAATAACAAAATGGCAAGAGTAAGTTGCTACTTATTGATAATAACATTCGATATAAATAGACTAAACTCCCCAATCAAAGACATAGAGTGACTGAATGGATGAAAAAACAGGACCCCATGATATCTTGCCTGCAAGAAACTTCACCTATAAACATATGCATAGACTGAAAATAAAGAACTGGAATAAAGTATTCCATGCCAATGGAAACCAAAAATGAGCAGAAGTAGCTCTACTTGTATCAGACACAATAGATTTCAAGAGCAAAACTGTTAGAAGAGACAAAGAAGGCCATTTATATATAATATACTTATATATATATATATTCTTATATATATATATAAAATGACAAAGGGTTCCATCCAGCAACATGATATAATGATTGTAAATATATAATCACCCAGCACTGGAGCACACATATATATAAAGCAAATATTATTAGAGCTAAAGAGGAGATATAGACCTCCATACAATGATAGCTGGAGACTTCAGCACCCTACTTTCAGCATTGTATATATCTCCCAGATAAAAACACAACAAAGAAACATCAAACATAATCTGCACTATAGAACAAATGAACCTAATCGATATTTACAGAATATTTCATCCAAAGACTGTGCAATACACTTTCTTCTCAGCACATGGATCATTATCAATGATATACCATATGTTAGGTCATAAAGCAAGTCTTAAAATATTTTTAAAAGTTGAAATAGTATTAAGCATCTTCTTTGACCACAATGGAATAAAACTAGAAATCAGCCACAGGAAGAATTTGCTTCTGAATGATAAGTGAGTCAATGAAAACAATCAGAAGAAAATTGTCAAACTTTTTGAAAAAGACATTATAATGGAAACACAACATACCAAAACCTCTGTGATTCAGTGAAATCAGTACTAAGAGGGAAATTTTTCGCTATAAGTGCCTACATGCAAAAAGAAGAAAAACTTCAAATAGATAACCTAATGATGCATGTTAAAGAACTAGAATAGCAATCAGAACAGCAAACAATGCATTTGAAATGGTGAAAACAACACAAAAGATCAATGAAACAAAAAGTTGGTTTTCTGAAAAGATAAACAAAATTGACAAATCTTTAGCTAGACTAATGACAAAAAGTGAGAAGACACAAATAAATAAAATCAGAGATGAAAAAGGATACATTACAACTGATACCGCAGAAATTCAAAGGATCATTACTGGCTACTATGAGCAACTATATGCCAATAAAATGGACAATCTAGAAGAAATGGACAAATTCCTAGACATGTACAACATATCAAGCTTGAACAAGGAAGAAATCCAAAACCTAAACAGATCGATAATAAGTAATGAGATTGAAGCCATAATAAAACGTCTTTTAGCAAAGAAAAGCCTGGGAACCCATGACTTCACTGCTGGATTCTATGAAATATTTAAAGAAGAATACCAATCCTATCCAAACTATTCCAAAAGATAGTGAAAGAGAGACTATTTCTGAACTCATTTTATGAGGCCAATATTATCCTGATACCAAAACCAGACAAAGACACAAAGAAAGATGAAAGAAAGAGAAAGAAAGAAAGGAAGAGGCCGGGCGCGGTGGCTCACACCTGTAATCCCAGCACTTTGGGAGGCTGAGGTGGGCGGATCACGAGGTCAGGAGATCGAGACCATAGTGAAACCCTGTCTCTACTAAAAATACAAAAAATTAGCCGGGTGCGGTGGCGGGCGCCTGTAGTCCCAGCTACTCGGGAGGCTGAGGCAGGAGAATGGCGTGAACCCGGGAGGCGGAGCTTGCAGTGAGCTGAGATCCGGCCACTGCACTCCAGCCTGGGCGACAGAGCGAGACTCCGTCTCAAAAAAAAAAAAAAAGAAAGGAAGGAAGGAAGAAAGAAAGAAAGAAAGAAAGAAAGAAAGAAGAAAGAAAGAAGAAAGTAATAAGAAAGGGAAGAAAAGAAAGCCACAGGCCAGTATCTTTGATGAATATTGATTCAAAAATCCTCAACAGAATACTAGCAAACTGATCTGAGCAACACATTAAAAAGATAATTCATTATGATGAAGCGGAAATTACCCCAAGGATGCGAGGATGTTTCAACATACCCAAAACAATCAATGTGCTACATCATATCAACAGAATGAAGGACAAAAACCATATGATCATTTCAAATGATGCTGAAAAAGCATTGATAAAATTCAACATATCTTCATGAAAAATCTATTTTAAAACTGGGCATAGAAGGAACATCCCTCAACAAAATAACATATATGACAGACCCATAGCTAGTATCATACTAAATAGGGAAATGCTGAAAGCCCTTTTTTCCTAAGATGTAGAGCATGACAAGCATGCTCACTTTCACCACTGTTATTCAACATTGTAGTGGAAGTTCTAGCTAGAGGAATCAGACAAGAGAAAGAAACAAAAGACATCCAAATTGGAAAGGAAGAAGTCAGACTATCCTTGTTTGCTGACGATATAATTTTTTATTTGGAGAAACCTAAAGACTCCACCAAAAAACTATTAAAACTGATAAATTCAGCAAAGTTTCAGAATACAAAATCAATGTAAAAATTAGTAACATTTCTATATGGCAACAGTGTACAATATGAAAAAGAAATAAAATCATCTCATTTACAATAGCCACAAATAAAATTAAATACCTAGGAATTAAGTTAACCAGGGAAGTAAAAGATATCTACAATGAATACTATAAAACAGTTATGAAATAAATTGAAGAGGACACCAAAACATGGAAAGATATTACATGTTTATGGATTGGTAGAATCAATATTGTTAAAATGTTCATATGACCCAAAGCAATCTACAGATTCAATGCAATCCCTATCAAAATACCAAAGGCATTCTTTATAGAAATAGAAAAAAATATCCTAAAATTTATATGGAACCACAAAAGACCCAGAATAGCCAAAGCTATCCTGAGCAAAAAGAACAAAACTGGAGGAATCACATTCCCTGACTTCAAATTATACTTACAGATTTATAGCAACCAAAACAGCATTGTAATGTCATAAAAATAGACATATCGATCAATAAAACAAAACAGAGAACCTAGAAGAAAATCCACACACCTTTAGTGAATTCATTTTTGACAAAGGTGCCAAGAACACATACACTGGGGAAAGGACAGTCTCTTCAATAAATGGTGCTGGGAAAACCGGATACCTCATATGCAGAAGAAAAAACTTGACCCCTATACAAAAATCAAATCAAAATGGATCAAATACCTAAATCTAAGACCTCAAACTATGAAACTACTACAATAAAACATTGGGGAAAATCTCCAGGACATTTGTCTGGACAAACATTTCTTGAGCAATACCCTATAAACTCAGGAAACCAAAGCAAAAATGGACAAATGGGATCACATCAAGTTAAAAAGCTCCTGCACAGCAAAGGATATAATCAACAAAGTGAAGAGACAACCCGCAGAATGGGAGAAAATATTTTCAAACTATTCATCTGACAGAATGTATAAGGAGTTCAAACAACTCTATAGGAAAAAATGTAATAATCTGATCAAAAAACTGGGCAAAAGATTTGAATAGACATTTCCCAAAAGAAGGTATACAAATGGCATACAGGCATATGAGTAAGTACTCAACATCATTGATCATCAGACAACCGCAATCCAGAACTGCAATTAGATATCATCTCACCCTAGTTAAAATGGTTTTTATCCAAAAGACAGTCAATAAAAAGTGCTGGCGAGGATATGCAGAGAGAACCCTCATAAACTGTAGGTGGGAATGTAAATTAGTACAACCACTATGGAGAACAGTTTGGAGGTTCCTCAAACAAATAAAAATAGAATTACCATACGATCCAGAAATCCCACTGCTGGGCATATACCCTAAAAAAGGGAAATCAGTATATCGAAGAGATATTTCTCTACCATGATTGCTGCAGCACTGTTCACAATAGCCAAGATTTGAAAGCAACATAAATTTCCATCAACAAATTAATGAATAAAGAAAAATGTGGTACTTAGATGCAATGGAGTACCATTCAGCCCTAAAAAGGAATGGGATTCTTTTATTTGCAACAACATGGTTGGAACTGGAGGCCATTATATTAAGTGAAATAAGCTACGCACAGAAAGAAAAATTGCATGTTCTCACTTACGTGTGGGATGTAAAAATCCAAACAATTGAACACATGGAGATAGAGAGCAGAAGGATGGTTACTAGAAGCTGGGAAGGGTAGTGGGGGGGTGGGTTGAGAGAAGGTGGGGATATTTAATGGGTTCAAAAAATAGTTAGAATGAATAATACCTAGTACTTGACAGTGTAACAGGTGACTCTAGTAAAAATAATTTAATTGTACATTTTAAAATAACAAAAATATTATAACTAAATGGTTTGTAACACTGAGGATAAATGCATGAGGAGATGGATAACCCATTTTCTATGTTGTAATTATTATGCATTGCATGCCTATACCAAAATATGCCATGGACCTCATAAATATATACACCTACCATGTACCCACAAAAACAAAAAGTAAAAAATTTAAAAACAAATTTTAAAATTGAGATAACATGCATAAAATATTTAGTGCTATACCTATTACATAATAAACAATTATGTTTAACATTCACATTCTTTTATTTTTTTCTTCTTTCTTTCATATTTTGTTTCTCTTTTAAGTGTTGTTATTTTTCCCTGCCTCTTATTCTCATCAGTATTAAACTCCACTCTTCAGCACTCTTAGTTTGTCTCAGCAAATGGACAGCTCTGTGCAGGTACTTGACAACTTGGACTCTGTTGACACATCCTTTAATCTCTTTCCCTCAGTCTTTCCTCCCTCTGGAAGTCATAGTGATTTTTTACTAAATTGCAAATATTGCCATATAATTGTCTGCTCACAACCCTACCTATAGTATATAATCCTACATCCTCATCATAGAACACAAGGCTTTCTATAATATTGCTCCAGCATCATATTCAAACTTCATCTCTGCCACTGAAATAGCTCATAAAACAGGATTACACACACATAGGTGTGCTTTTTCCTCAAACACACCACATTTTGGTTCCTCTGAACTATGGTGCATCTTCTTCCACTTTACCTGGTGAACCATCAAGATCCAGCCATAAATCCTTTCCCATCTCTGTTTTCCATATTTCATTGTTCTTTCCTTTTTGCTCCCACAGAAGTTTATGCAAATTACTATGGCAATGCCTATCACAATGTTAGTATGGATATGCCCAAATAGATTCTGAGCCCCTAAGATCAAAGATATGTTTTGCTTCTCTTCATTATTTCTGGGTCCTATAACTGAGATTGTAACTCAACAAATAAACATATTGTATTTCTAAAATTAGTTTTCACCAGTCTGGATAAGATTTATATTTAGGATTTATGTCTACATAGCTGATATGATTTAAGTCAACTTTGATGTCTTTACTCAATTGCAGACAACCCCAGAGAAAAGTTGCATAATGGCCCTTTCTGGGCATCTTTGAAAATGGGCAAATAATTCTAAAATATATAGGAACAAATTGTGTAAAGATCAGGAGACGGACAAGGGTCACACTTCAAGTCCCCTCTCAGCCCTAGGGTTCTATTTTAACAAGCCATTGGCCTATTATATCTTGGGAAGTACTTGATAATTATGATAAATTATTATTTTTATTACCTTTCTTTCTAAAAGTTTCAGATAACAGAGTAAAGATTAATAATCTTCTTTTGTGTTTCCCCTGGGGGAGAGGGGATAGGTGAAGGATAGTATTTTGTTTTCCAGTTTTGCTGACATATTGGCCTACCTTCCATTTCTGAAGATCTGCCCTTTCTACTTTTTGGTTTTACAACTGGACTGTTTCCTGTCCGGCTTGCAAGCCATTTGCAATGGAAATTAGATATAATCTCTTCCATATAGGAATTTAGGAAAGAATTCTAAGAAAAAGTTAGTTGAAAACCTTTGAATCAACCCATTTCAAAGCTTGTAGACACAAAAATCTCTAGATTCTGAAGAAAGAGTGGAATCTAGGTGCAGGGTTGGTGGCTGTCACTGGTGTAAGCAGAAGGTGATAAATTGGAATGGGTTTCTTTAAGAAAAAATAAAGAAAATAGATGAGAGCAGGAAGAAAGACTTAACCATGTATCAGAGAGAGATTACACAATGTTCCTGGAAGCGTGAACACTGAAGCAGATAGCTAAAGGTGGTGGGAGACAAAATGAGGGGAAAGTAAATTGACTTGTTTATTTGCTAATCAAGGAACAATAAAAGGGAAGAAAGAAGAAATAAGGAAATGAACATGGAGGGGTGAAAAAGGCAAATTGTCTTGACTCAGACTCTCTCCAAGAATCTTAACGTAAACAAGAACCTGTCCATCCTTAAGGATGCATTCATGCCGAGAACAAGTCAATACAGCTGACTAATTTCAAATGAGAGCCCATCTTATCTCGGCAACTGCTCCAAACAGGCCAAGAAAGTGCATGCTGAAATGAGAAACATGAGAATCATAAGATCCAGTACAGAGTCTTGGCAGCCCTATCGATAAGCAGCTGTGTGGCCTTGGACAAGTCACTTCCTCTCTCTATTTCTTTATTCTGTTCTCTGAAATGAAGACAATTAAATTCTGCCCTCAATACCTCATAATTCGTTGTGAAAATCAAATGAGCTGGCACTGAAAACTATGATTATGGGGGCTTCTGTCAGGTGACCGAGCTCAAGTCCTAGGGATTTAAGCTCTATCACCACTATTTAGAAGTAATGGTTTTCTTGTTTTATTTTATTTTTTTCCAGAAAGATACTAGAGGACGGTTGCATACAGACCCAGTAGTCATGTCTTCAATTCTTTTATTTTCATAGTCTTGCCCAGGTCTAGAACTTGTTGGGCAGGCTGGCAGCAACATTACCTGTAGTTTGTATAATAATTTTTAAAGCTTTAGAAATGATAAATCCATGCACTTCCTGTGGTATTGATTATAAAAGCATAATAAAAGCTCAGAGATCAGGACTGTGTTCTGTGTGTACCTTCTGCATGGTTCCAGGGGAAATAAAACAGACATAAACTAACTCAGTAGCCTTAAAGCTGTGCTAATCCCAAGAGCCAAGGTCTTTATGAGCAGAGAGAACAGATTGAGCTTCTAGAAGTAAGGAGAGATGTGGGGATGTTTACATTTTGCTGAACGAAGAAAAAAATGGGCCAACTGTCCTTTGTATTAAAAAAATGACATACTTTGGACCCAATAACAGTCTTTTTTTAGTTTTTATTCAGTAGTCAGGGTGGATTTGTACTGAGCCATCCTGATAATCTTAAGCCAAAGTTTCCCTTAGTGGGGTGACTCACTGAACTGAGGTTAGGGTTCAGTCAGTGGCCTGAGCTAGAGCAGTAGTTATAGCTGCTTGAACAGTTTTTCTCTGTGTATGTCAACCTTCTACCTTAGCTTTGTTAATATTGGTTTCTAACCAAACGAACTGTCTGTCCCAGCTCAAATGAAACAGTGTTGTTTGCAAATTTTTATTCGTAGATACCTAAACATATATTAAGAGGCATATTGGTACAATTATTCAATGCAAATGGCCACACCCATGCATGTCTGTGTGTGTGTGTGTGTATGTGTGTGTGTGTGTGTGTGTGTGTGTGTGTGCGTATGGTTTATGTGTTCACTGGTACAATGCTTAGTGCCACCCATGATGTTAGGAGAATCATTAGCTATGGAAGGGAATTAGCTAAGTAAATCCATTCTATCATGTGGCTTTGCCATCCATCTACAAGGGCCTCTGAGTCTTCTAACAGATCATCTGGCTTCTGCTGGCAATTATGGGAAGAAAGAATGGAGGATACATGGGAGGGTTTTATGGCTCAGGGCTAGAAATAGTTCATGTTAATTCTACCCACATTTCAATGTCCAGACTCTATCACACTGCAAGTAAGTGTCTTAGAAATATAGTGGAGCTTATTTTATTAAAGGAAAGGAAATAGATTTTGGTGAACACATTGCAGTCTCTGCCATACCAGTTTGCCTGAAAATGGAGTTTGGAAATTTTTTTGTTTCATTTTTATTTTATATGATTTCTAGAAGTAGAAATAGCAAGATACTGAAATAATGTTTCCTTGATGTACATATTAAAAACCTATAGAATAATGGATAACAGAATGAACTTTGATGTCAGAAAGACTTAGATTCAAGTTCCAGTCCTTGTACCTCTAGCTGTGTGACGTTAGGCAAGTTGTGTAATGGGGGCCTCAAAATGTTGTTGTGAAAAGTCAATGAAAAGGTTAGTATAAAATTCTTTATCTTGGAGCTGGCAGTATTATGATTAGTAATAATAGTAGAAGCATATTGGCAAGCAAAACATAGATTGGTCTGTGAGGAGTCAGAGGCGTGAGAAGTAGATACAGTTAAGATCCATGTGGACTGAGATATACAAGGGCACGTTCAGATTAGCAATTACAGAGGATAATAGCTTTCAGTAAACCTTTAGGATATTGCCCAATATAGAAGGTTTTCTTTTAGCTTTGGGGCTGGTGTGGTTATCTCATACAATCTTGTTTAGGCCTTACTGTTGAGTTTTAAGTTCTAGAAAATCTCCAGAATTGCTGCTGTTTGATTCTGGGCCCTGTCTCTACCTATGCCACTCCATGAGATCTCTCTGGGCAGTAATACTTTCAATTCAATGTTTTTTCCTACCTGATCAATACGTATCAAGTCATATACTATTAACTATCATACCATCATGCCATATCTCTTCCCTCCTCAACCTCTGTCCATGGAGTCATATCTCCAAGAAACCTGTCTTAATTAGTTCCGTGCTTATTCTTCTTTCTCATTGGCTCATAAAATATTGTTCAGTTGACTTTGCAATTATGTATTTTCCAGCTCTTTGAGAGGATCAGTAAACTTTTGTATTTATGTGTCTGGACAAGAATTAGATGGTCAGATTCTGAGAAGTATGGACAAAAAAGCTTTCCATATTTTCTTCGTGTCGCCTCTAAAGTACCTAAAATTGACTTTTCACACAGCAGTCATTCAGGGAAAGTTTAATGATTAACTGCCATTTTGTTATATCCCTAGTGTACTGCCAGATTCTTCAAGTAAAGCTTCAAAAACAGTCCTTGTACTTCCTGCTGCCTCTCTAGAGCAGGGAGAACTGATAATGGCTGAGAATTTGCTGGAGAATTTCTCAGGCCCCTAGAAAATAGTGCCTGTTTTGAACACATGGCTGAATAGTGCTTTGGAAAATGGACAGATTTTGGGGGGGTACCAGAGGGCTTTGCAAATGAGCAACATTGTATATAAGTGTGGGGTCACTGTCTGGGCCAGGATCCACAGGGGGTCATAGGAAATATTGAGAATTGGCTTCCATAGCGGTAAACCAATTCTGTTCTACTTGAGTTGTTTTAAGAAACAGAGCAATAGGACTTCGCATTCATGTAAGTGGAAGGGTTTGAAAGCCACAAGGCAGTAAGTGATTGAGGTTAAAACCACTAGAGGAATGGTGTTTAACACATTGTTAATTGAGTAATGGGGAATAAGGTAACTGGGCAGTCCAGAGAGACACAATGCTTTGAACAGAAAGAAAGAATTTGGCATGCACTAAGTTGTGTGGTAAAAAGCTGTATATTTCTCTTTTGTGCAATACATCATCTCTCACCAAATAGATTGACAAGTAGTCATCTTGGATCTATTCAGGCCAGCAGAGCAGTAGAGAGGTTCTTAGAGAAGTGTCATTGTAGATAAAAGAGAAACCCTATGTATTGTCCTTTGCAAACTAAGTTGCCATTCTTTACCACTGTAACTGCCATTCAGCAGACAGTTACTGAGGAAATGCTGATTCTATACTATGCTCTGTTTGAAGTGATGAGAATTCAGCAGTGAAAAAAGGAGGTAGGCTCTGACCCCTAAAAAGCAGACACATAAATGGCTGACCACCACATATCACACTATGAGATGTGTCTCTTGAAGGGAGAAGAGTCTGTGGCACTAAGAGGTCCTGTCTCCCTTATGATCGTCAGTAAACTTTCTACTTTGTAAAATCACATTATTTTTGTCTCTAAAAGTGAAAAAAGCTAAAAATTTGGATAATATAAAAATATAGCAAAGGGAATTATTTATAATCCCACAACAAGAAATAATTAATTTTTTATCGTTTCATTCATTTTCATTTGTATCACATAGATGTACATAACATTAGTTGATGCACTGTATATATTTCAATCCTGTATTTTTTATAGTAAGTTAAATAATTTTTATATTATTAAAGCACCACAAATATTTTAATGGCTGAGTAGCATTCCGTTGTGGATACATCATATTTTACTCAACCATTCTCCAACTAACAAAAATTTCAAATAGTAAACATTTTTGAAATGTTTAGGATAGACAAACAATTGAGTTTGCCTCTATTAATTAGTTTTTTTAAAAGACTTATTGACTGCAAGAAAAACAGAGAGAGAGAAAGGGAAGAAGGCAGAAATGAAAAGAAAGGGAGAGGGAGAGAGGAAGGAAAGGAAATAGAGAAAAAGAGAGAGACACTAGATCTCATTATATCTGATTCTGTTATGTAATGCTGAGAATAATATCCCCAAGATTCCCTTCGGTGATCACTTGTCAATTAAGTTTCTTGGCATAACTATATTGTGACCTCAATATTAGGACCTCATGGATATTGATGGTTGATATAAGGGCATGAACTTTCCCCTTTGGTCTTCATAGTATTTGAGAGTTTGCCTTTGGTGAGATTTGGAAGAACACGGAATCAAAGTTTGGCATTGAGAAACCCTGGAAATTGTAATAAGAAGGAAGGGGAAGCTAAAAGATTTTTTTCCTTCCTTGGCTAGGAGACTAGGCTACTGCAGAGTTTGAGGTAACACAGTGCCTAAAACCACACTCAGGTGCAATGTTTAAGGACACACAGAACTTACTGAAAGCTGTTATATCCATGGTTATGAATTATTACAGCAAAGAGATACAGATTAAAATCATTCAAGAGAAGATATGCATGAGGCAGAATCAAGAAAAGTTGCAAATACAGAGCTTCTGGTTGTCCTTTTTTATGGAGTTATGGGCAGCATTATTTTTATCAGTATCAGTGTGTGACAATATGCAGTGTATTGCCAACTGGGAAAGCTCATCTGAGCCTTGGTGTCCAGAGTTTTTATTACAGTTCCATGGTTGACTACCTACATGACTGATCCTTAGTTTCCATACTCTCTAGAGGTAGTGCTGTTACCATGTGGCTGGCCTATAGTCTCCATTTCTTTAAAGTGGAGTGAACTTTGCACAGCCCAAAGCCCTTGTCATAAATTGTATTGTCTGACTGTGTAGTAGTCAAGGCCCCAAGTAAACAAATGCACTCTGTATCAGGCATGACATGCCAAAGCCTTAGCTGTTACTTCCCAGAACCCAAGATCAAAGGCCAGCCCTTTTTCTGGGCAAAGTAAATTCTTTATTATACAGATACCCTCTTCATTGGAGACCTTCCCTTGATGATTCTCTACTAGCAGGTGGCATGCTGTGAAAGAAACCACTGAGGAAGCTGATACTATGTTTTATCTTTTAGAAGGGAGGTAGTGACTTAAGCCCATAGAACACTGGTCAGTGTTCTATGACACTTTGCTTGGCCTACTCTTCTTTTTCTGCAGGGTTGTCGAGGTCTAAGTATGAATAGAATAGGTAGTTATGTGCTGTGACATGAGATATAAGAAAAAAATTTCCTATCATCAAACCTATTTTCTCATACCTTGAGGGCCACAGAACACCCGAACCAAATAATCCCTTAAAAATCATCTAGTTTGGGGGTTGGCACATTATGGCCTGGGGGCTAAACCTGGTTCTCTGCCTGTTTTTGTAAATAAAGTTTTATTGAAACAGAGTAATGCTTATTTATTTATATATTGTCTATGGCTGCTTTCATGCTACAATGGAGAATTCAGTACTTGTGACAGAGAATATAGCTGCAAAAACACTATCTGGCCCTTTATAGAAATATGTTCACTGACCTTTAGACTAGTTCAATTATATTATGCAGATAGGGAAACTGAAGTCCAAATTAGAGAAATTCTATTAAACTAGGAAAATATCTATTGAATCCCTACTCTGTGCTGGGCACTATTAAAGACACTTGATATACATTAGTGAACAAAACAGGTTACAAAATGTTATACTAATTATACGAACAATTATACTGACATTATACTAATGTTAGCAATTGATAGTGCCACAGAAAGAGACAAACAAAAGGATAGTGGATTAAAGGAAAGTAAGGAGTGTGGAATAAGTAGAGGAGTTGAATTTAAATAGGCTGATAAGAGTAGGTTTCACTGATAAGTCAAGTTTTGAGAAAAGACTTGAAGAAAGTGAGGGTGAACCTTGGAGACAACTCGGGGTAGACCTTTCCAGGCAGAGGAAAATGTTTATGTGAAGGCCTAAGGCAGATACACTCCAAGAACAGCAAGAAGGCCAGTTCATTTGGAGTAAAGTGGGTGACAAGGAGGGCAGTAGTAGATGAAGGAAGAAAGGTAATGGGGGTACCAGATGTCACAGGACTTGTAAAGCCATTGGGAAGGCTGTGAATGAAATGGGGAGGCACTGTAGATTTTGAGCAGAGGAATGACATGATCTGACAGATATTTTTTAAAGGATATTTATAGCTTTACTATTTTTTTTTTTTTGGAGACAGAGTCTCTCTCTGTCGCCCAGGGTGGAGTGCAGTGGCGAGATCTAGGCTCACTGCAAGCTCTGCCGCCCAGGTTGATGTCATTCTCCTGCCTCAGCCTCCTGAGTAGGTGGGACTAAAGGTGCCCACCACCACGCCTGGCTATTTTTTTTTTTTTTGTATTTTTATTAGAGACAGGGTTTCACCGTGTTAGCCAGGATGGTCTCGATCTCCTGACCTCGTGATCCACCTGCCTCAGCCTCCCAAAGTGCTGGGATTACAGGAGTGAGCCACTGCATCCGGCCAGCTCTACTATTAAAAATAGTAGGGGGATGAGGGTGAAAGCAGGGGACCAGTTAGGAAGCTATGCTAGTAATCTAGCCTAACAATGATGTTGACTTTGACCATCTTGGTAGCGGTGGAAGAGGTGAGAAGTGATCAAATTCCAGATTTACTTTGAAGGTACGACTAACAAGATTTGTTAAAGATTTGGATATTGGGTATATGAGAAAGTGGGGAATCCAGGCTTTTAGCTTGAGTAACTGAAAAGACGGAGTTGTCAAAGTCATATAGGAAGTTGGTGGAAGAGCAAGGTCTTGAAATCAGGCTCCCCTAATTCCCAATCTAGTGTTCTTTCCACTAATATGACTGGGCTTCCCGGGGATGCTGATATGACTCTTAGACACTGGAAGCCAACCTAAAGCGTGTGCAGCAGTAGCATGTACAAATGATAAATGCCTTCTCAGAGCTATGGCTTTTACAGAGTATCACTATTTTCAGGTTTATTTCCAGGTTTATCTCTCTGAGTGCAGGGAAGGAAACATTTCCTTAATATTTAGCTCAAGCTCATTAAAAAGTCTCCCCTTGACCAGCTTTGATAAAGAGAAGAAAACAAACATAATGGTCCTGCTTGAATCTCATAAGATAATAAATATTCCTAGTGAACATAATTGTTTTTAACCTTTATGCCAGGTACAATAAATGTCAAAGGGAAAGATAACCCAGCACTCTCCTGAAATGGCTTAAATAATAGGCCCCAGTTTGCTTTAATGGGAATTTACCGAGTAGACACACTCATATAACAAATGAGAAATCCCTAATGAGAGTTGTATTATTTCTATTGGCTTTTATGCCATCCTTAATTGATTGCCATCATGCACGGCTAATTAAGAGCATGATAATCTGAATGAGGTATTTTCAGCCAGTACAATGGTGCCTGCTCTAAAACAATGACTTCTGGAAGCCCATGTCAAGGTGGCTGGCAGGTTACTCTATAACTGGGGACTACCTCATTAGAAAGCACTAGTGTGCACTGACTCATCTAGTCTGGCACCATCCTGGGGAATGATTGCTCTAACTGTGGATGGAAGCATTGAGATCATCCCTCAATGATGCCAAACCCCCCTAAGGAATGACCTTCTTGACCTGAGCACTCCCATCTAACTTCCTGCACTTAAGGCCCATTCCTGTATCCCTATGTCTCCATATCAGTGATTCTTATCCTGAATTTCTTTCACAGACCTCTTTTCAGAGTGTTGGGGAGGTGCACTGAAAAGAGGACAAATTTGCATTCTTATTCTCAGCTCAGGGACAAACTGGCTATATGACCTAGAATATATCACTTCTGCTCTGTAATCTTCTAGTTTCTCCACTAGAAAGTGAAGTATTGAGAGAGGCAAATTTCAAGGTTGCTTTTGGTTTTGCCTTTTAGTTATTTTGTGACCCCAGCATTGTCAAAAGTCAATGATGTTATTGGGGAAGGTTTGATAAATGCAGACTTTCCATGATCTCTTCTGTGAGTTTGGGATAAGAAAATTTGTCTAGCCACCTTCAAGCACCCTGTTTTGCAAGAATCTAAATGAATGTAAAAATATCTTAAAATTTTTGAGTGCAGACCTATGGTCAGTGTCATTTTTCTGTAATACAATTCATTAAGCCCTTGTTCAACAAATGCAGAATTTATTCCTTCCTGCTTGTGGGTGTTTGTGAAGAATGTCCCAAGGAGTTCTCAGGGACCTTAAATTTTTGTGCCTCTGAGACTATACATGTTTTATTGAGGTGTTAAGTTAACTTCTTTGGAAATGAATTTGCAACATGGAGATGAAAATTAAGACCACAAGGAGATATCATTTTGCAAAAATCAAATGGGGGAAAAAGTGAAACTGTTAATATCAAGTGTTGGTGAGGATATAGTGTAATGGGAATACTTATCTACTGCTGTTGGGAGTGTGGATTGGTATAATCTCTATACCGAGTAAAGACAAACATGTGCATGTACTTGAATGTTCATGGCAGGATTGTTTTTAAGGGGAAAAACTACAAATAACATGAATTTATACATATAAAATATGTATAACTATATTGGGGAATATCGTGCAATGAATGAAAATGAATAAACCATAACTACACACATCAACATAGGTAAATTTAAAAAGAAAAACATGACACTTACCCCAAAATACCATGTCATAGATAAATACAAATAATATGATTTCAGTTTTACAAAGTTTTTTAAAAAGTAGATAAAACCAAACAATACATTGTTTAGTGATATGGGTATAGGTGGAGCAGCTACTTTTAAAAAGCTAGAGAATTGGCTGGGCGCAGTGGCTCATGCCTGTAATCCCAGCACTTTGGGAAGCTGAGGTGGGAGGATCACTTGAGGTCAGGAGTTCGAGACCAGCCTGGCTAACGTGGCAAAACCACATCTCTACTTAAAAAAAAAATACAAAAATTAGCCGGACATGGTGGCAGGCACCTATAATCCCAGCTACTTGGGAGGTTGAGGCAGGAGAATCCTTAAACCCGAGAGGTAGAGGTTGCAGTGAGCTAAAATCATGCCATTGCACTCCAGCCTGGGTGACAGAGCAAAACTCCATCTCAAATAATAATAATAAAAATAATAAAATAATAAAAAGCTAGAGAATGGTTAATAAAATTTTTAGGATAGTGAATATCTTTGATGGAAGAATAGGGAGGCAATTCAGAAGGTAGGGACATAAAGGGTGCTTCAAATATTGTCAGTGTGCCCTTTCATTTTGGAAATTTAAAAACTCGTATAAAAGCAATATATGCCTATCAAAAACACTCAAATAATATATAATAATATAAGATTAAAATTTGAACTTTCCCTTTTCCTCTGGTCTACAATTTTACTTGAGAAGAAAAGAGCACTGTCACAATAACTTGGGGTAAATCCTTCTATAACAGTTTTTCTAAAAGTCTATTCCTTGAGCCAGTACCATGGACATCACCTGGGAACTTGTTAGAAAAGCAAATTATCTGGCCATACCCCAGACCTACTGATTTAGAAACTCTGGAGATGAGGCTGTGCAATCTGTGTTTTAACAAGCCCTCTGGGTGGTTATCAAATAACAATGGTTAGCCAAATAACAATGGAACCACCAGTGGAACTCTGAAAAAATATGAGAGCACAGGTCCTACCTCCAGAGATAAAGCTCCTCCAGCAATTATAATATGTAGCCAAGCTGAGTGAGAAACACTGGTCTAGGCTTTCTAATATATATACACATAATATTATATACATGTAATATACATTATTAGTGAAAAGTACAGATGTAGAAGATATAGACTTTTGTCTCAGATACATATGAAAGAATCTTCTATATCTTGCAAATTTCACTTATCATATATTGACAAACATACATTTATTTTATTTTTGGAGCAGTGGTTCTCAATCAGGGGTAATTTTGCCCCACAGGAGACATTTGGCAATATTTGACGCCTTTTTGGTTGTCATAACTGGGAAAGATGCTACTAGCAATTATTGGATAGAGGTCAGGGATGCTATTATATATCCTTCAATGTACAGGACAGTTCCTTTAACAATGAATTATCTGGCCCCAAACGACAATAGCACTGAGGTTAAGAAACCCTAATGAAGGACACATAGTGTTACATTCTAAGATAGTATTACATCTTATCCAATCTATTCAATGTGCTTCGATAGTTCCAGTTAATATCCATGAGTTATGAAGGGCTTGAAAACATATGGTTTATATGGGTATGTCTTATCTCTACATTTTTTTCCCAAAACTCAGTTAAGTAAGGGGTATGATTCTTGCTTCTTTTGTGTTCCTACTGTAATCAATACATTCCTGCACATGGAAAAGATATTGAAGTAAAGCCTGTTGAACTGAATCATCCCCAATCCCTACAATATAGTGGGATTCTATTGTATTTGTCTCCAGTTTCTGGTAAACCCTAGAAATGAGGGCTGGGTGAAATTATTTCTGTCAATAACAAATGGAATTAACCGTAAAGTCTCAGGTGTATTGCAGAGTGAATGATTAAAAATCATTGGCAAATAGTAAGCTGTCAGCTGTGACCTTTCAGCACTTGGTATTTTGACTGACGGTCCCCTCTTTACAGTTTAGTGAAGATGTAAACAGAGAGATATGAAACCCATTGATGGGCCAGGCAGTCAAATACCAAATATGAAAAGGTCAGCACCAAACTCTGCTTGCTGATATGACTCAGGCTGGCTTAGACTGGGTGGGCCTGCGACACTGTGGTTTTGAGCTGTTGACTTAAAGGGAAGATGACAAATGTTTCTTAGCAAATAGAATGGGAAAATCTTTAGTCTGAATCCTATTGGAGGACTGAAACCCAGCTTTGGCTACAACTTGTGTCTGGCTAAGGCTATGAATATTTCAAGTGGATAATGTCTTGGGGCTGGCTGCTTTGAAGGTTTTGTCTAGGTTGTTTTTCCCCTTTTCTTCTCTCTTCTTCCAAGAAGATTTTTAGAATTTTATTGCTACTTAACCTCTCTCTCTTTTTCTCTGTCTTTATCTCCCCCTTCTGTCTCTCTCTCATTCTCCCCTTATCCCTTCCTCCCTCCCTCCCTCCCTCCCTCCCTCCCTTCCTTCCTTCCTTCCTTCCTTTCTTCTCTCTCTCTCAATAGGGATCTCCATACCATGCTATTATATGTAGACCCACTCTGACAGGTATGTAATGATATCTCATTGTGGTTTTAATTTGCATTTCCTTAGTGGCTAAAATCTCTGAATATATTTTCATTTTCTTATTGGCCTCCTGTATCTCCTCTTTAGTGAAATGTCTCCTCATGGCTTTTGCCCATTTTAAAATTTGATTTGTTTTTTTGTTTTTACTGTTCAGTTTTGGGGTTTCTTCACATCTCTCTATATATATGCTCTTTATTTGATATGTGGTTTGCAAATGTATTTTCCCAATCTGTAGCTTAACGTTTCATCCTGTTAACAGAGTCTTACACATAGGAAAAATTTTGGTTCTTGATACACACCTATCAGAATGGCTAGAATAAAAACAACCAAGTGTTAGTGAGGATGTGGAGAAATAAGATCATTCATACATTGCAGTGGGAATGTAAAATGACACATCCACTTGAAAACAGTTTGGCATTTTCTTATAAAACTAAAAATGAAACGGATATATTCCTTAGCAGTTGCATTCTTGGCATTTATCTCAGAGAAATTAAAATTATGTTCCTGCAAAATCCTGTATGCAAATGTTCATAGCACGTTTATTTGTAAAAACAAAAAACTAGAAACAACCCAGATATCCTTCAGTGGGTGAATTCTTAAAAAAATTGTTCTATATACATACCATGTAATATTACTTAGAAATTAAAAAACAACAACAAACTATTGATATATCCAATAACTAAACTAATATATCAGTCTTTGGGGGAGGTATGCTAAGTGAAAAAAGCCAATACCAAAAAAATACATACTGCATGATTCTATTCATATCACCCTCCTTTCTTGCTTGCTTGCCCTTCCTTCCCTCTCTCCCTCCTTCCTTCCTTCCTTCCTTCCTTCCTTCCTTCCTTCCTTCCTTCCTTCCTTCCTTCCTTCCTTCCTTCCTTCCTTCCTTCCTTCCTTCCTTCCTTCCTTCTTTCCTTCCTTCGTTTTTTTGGTAAAGGGATTTGTATTTATTACCCTAGATAGTGAATTTCTCTCAGTATAAAAAGTGTCTTTTCCTATCAGTGTAGGAGGAAATTAATTACCCGTTAATTTCTTTTTAAAAAAATTTTACTTTAAGTTCCGGGATACATGTGTAGAACGTGCAGGTTTGTTACATAGGTATACATGTGCCATGGTGGTTTGCTGCACCTATCAACTCGTCATCTAGGTTTTAAGCCCCACATGCATTAAGTATTTGTCCTAATGCTCTCCCTCTCCTTGCCCCCAATCCACTGACAGGCCCTGGTGTGTGTTGTTCCCCTCCCCATGTCCATGTGTTCTCATTGTTCAATTCCCATTTATGACTGAGAACATGCGATGTTTCGTTTTCTGTTCCAGTGTTAGTTTGCTGAGGATGATGGTTTCCAGCTTCATCCATGTCACTGCAAAGGATATGAACTCATTCTTTTTTATGGCTGCATAGTATTCCATGATGTATATGTGCCACATTTTCTTTATTCAGTCTATCATTGATGGGCATTTGGGTTGGTTCCAAGTCTTTGCTATTGTGAATAGTGCTGCAATAAACATACATATGCATGTGTCTTTATAGTAGAATGATTTATAATCCTTTGTGTATATACCCAGTAATGGGATTGCTGAGTCAAATGATATTTCTAGTTCTAGATCCTTAAGGAATGGCCACACTGTCTTCCACGATGGTTGAACTAATTTACACTCCCACCAACAGTGTAAAAGCATTCCTATTTCTCCACAGTCTCGCTAACATCTGTTGTTATATACATCTGAGATATATATATATATATAAAAAACAGATTATATATGTATATATAACAGATTAGACAGATGATATTCTTTGGAGATATATGTATATGGAGATATATGTATATATCGCCAAAGAAAGGAAATCAATATATCAAAACCGTATGTACACTCCCATGTTTATTTCAGCAGTATTCACAATAACCAAAATTTGTAAGCAACTTAAGTGTCCATCAGCATATGAATGGCTAAAGAATATGTGGTTCATATACACAATGGAGTAGTATTAAGCCATAAAAAAGAATGAGATCATGTCATTTGCAACCACGTGGTTAGAACTGGAGGTCATTATGTTAAATTAAATAAGCCAGGCACAGAAAGACACACTTCACATGTTCTCACTTATTTGTGGGAGTCAAAAATTAAAACAGTTGAACTCATGGAGATGGAGAAAAGAATGATGGTTACCAGAGGCTGGGAAGGGTAGTGGGAGTACAGCAGGGGAAGTGGAGATGATTAATAGGTACATAAAATAGAAAGAATATATAAGACCTATTTGGTGGCACAAAAGGATGACTACAGTCAATAATAATTTAATTATACATTTAAAAATAACTAAAAGAGTATAATTGGATTGTTTGTAACACAAAGAAGAAATGCTTGAAGGGATGGATACCTCATTTACCCTGATGTGTTTATTACAAATTGTATCTCTGTAAAAAACAAAATAAAAGAAAAAAAACTAAAAGAGTATAATGGACTTGTTTGTAACATAAAGAAAAAATAAATGCCTGAGGTGATGGACATCCCATTTACCCTAATGTGATTATTATGAATTGTCTGTCTGTATTAAAATTTCTCATGCAACTCGTATATATATATCATATATATACACACACACAATATATATATCTTATATATATACACCATATATATACACACACCTATATATATATACACACACACACCAATGTATAGATGTGTATATATACATGCACTCACCAATACGTAGAGATATATATACACAAATCATATATGTATATATGCCTACTAAATACACACAAAAATTAAAAATTAAATAATAACAAATAAAACGAGATTTAAAAAAGAATATATGGCGGCCAGGCATGGTGGCTTACGCCTGTAATCCCAGCACTTTGGGAGGCCAAGGTGGGCGGATCACCTGAGGTCAGTAGTTCGAGGCCAGCCTGGCCAACTGGTGAAACCCCGTCTCTACTAAAAATACAAAAATTAGCTGGGTGTGGTGGCAGGCGCCTATAATCCAAGCTACTCGGGAGGCTGAGGCAGGAGAATGGCGTGAACCCGGGAGGCGGAGATTGCAGTGAGCCAAGTTGCGCCACTGCACTCCAGCCTGGGCGATAGAGAGTCCGTCTCAAAAAAAAAAAAAAAAAAAAAAAAAAAAATTACCCGGGCGTGGTGGCAACTATCTATAATCCCAGCTACTTGGGAGGCTGAGGCAGGAGAATTGCTTGAATCCGGGAGGTGGAGGTTGCAGTGAGCCGAGATCATGCCATTGCACTCCAGCCTGGGGGATAAGAGCGAGACTTTGTCTCAAAAAAAAGAAAATAGCATCTCTATTATTTCTTTTTTTTTTTTTTTTTTTTTTTTTTTTGAGATGGAGTCTCGCTCTGTCGCCCAGGCTGGAGTGCAGTGGCCGGATCTCAGCTCACTGCAAGCTCCGCCTCCCGGGTTCACGCCATTCTCCGACCTCAGCCTCCCGAGTAGCTGGGACTACAGGCGCCCGCCACCGCGCCCGGCTAATTTTTTGTATTTTTAGTAGAGACAGGGTTTCACTATGGTCTCGATCTCCTGACCTCGTGATCCGCCCGTCTCGGCCTCCCAAAGTGCTGGGATTACAGGCTTGAGCCACCGCGCCCGGCCAACTCTATTATTTCTTATGATTGCTCGTGGATCTATAATTACCTCAAAATAAAAAATATAATTAAAAATGCAAATAAATAAATAAAATTAGATCCTTCATCTTTTTCAGACCTAGCTCTCTGCTTTCTCCTTCACATATTTCTTATTTTTATGTCTACTATTTCTTCTCTTCTTCCTATATCCTTAAGATGCTATTGCTCCATGAAATACTTAAATTCTTTCCTTTCTCCAGCCTTGAGGTATAGTAAGTCTCTCACAACAGGAGGTATTTAAGCATTTATTTTTTCATTCATCAAACATATTTTGAGTGCCTAATGTTTGTCAGGCCCTGTGTAAGTCTGCACAGTGCAGTGTCTGGTTTCTGCTGTCTGAATATATTGAGTATAATCTGATTATATTGAATATAACCACAGAAATGCAACTGCTTTATTAAACACTGTTAATTCAGTGGGCGTACAAACATGAATTACTTTTGCTTGTTCCTAATCATTACCTTCAAATATGTGCTATTCAATTCCCATTCTTGTTCTCTTATTACATCTTAGATATATCCCACATCTTTCTGATTATGTTCCATCTGTTAAAGTACAGTCCACTTACTAGGATGGCTAAATGAAAAAAAAACTTGATAATTGCAGGTGTTGGTGAGGATGTGAAATAACTGAAATGCACCTACATTGGTAGTATGAGGGTACATTAGTACAACTATTTTGAAAAACCTTTTGCAGTTGTTACCAATTTGAACATATGTATATCCTATGACCCAGCGATTCTACTCCTAGGTATATACACAACAGAAATGTGAACATGTTTATCAAAATATATGTACTAGAATGTTCACAGCAGCACTATGGATAATAAGCGAAGGCTGGAAACTTCACAAACATACATCAACAGTAGAATGGATAAATACATTACAGTATATTCACAAAATAAAATTCTATGCAATGAAAATGAACTAACTACATGAAAAAACATGGATATTTTCACAAGGTTTTATAATATGAATTATTATAGTATATTTTTAAAAATATTCTGGGATCATAGCATGGACAATAGATTTGAGGTAAATAAGTAATCATGGATAATTTCCTGGAAAAAGTTACACTTGACTATTTAAAGAGGAGATAGCTATAAAAATAGATAAGCATGTAGAAAATTGGAAGAACTGACAGAGGGGGTTGCCTGGTGGTATAAAACAGCATAAAACATTGAGGAAACATCATGAGGTAGGTGTTGGAAATATCCATGTTTCAAGCTAGAGGGAGCAAGCCTCAGAGACATTAAACATCTTTCCCTAAGTCACACATGTAGTAAATTCTGGAGCTAGAATTTGGGTCCAGCTTTGCTTATCTTGAAAATTGATGTTTTTAACTTCTAAGTTGTATTACTTTTTTTTGAAAGGATTGGTAATAGAGATAAGCATGAAGTTTATATTAATGTATATAAAATGGCAATCATTTGCTTGTAGAGGAGGAAGATCAGGTGAAACAGGACAATCACTTTCAGAAAGAGGAGATTACATTTGAGTTAGTTGGGCATTGAGATAGAGGCAATCGCCAGGCAAAAAAAAAAAAAGAAAGAAAAACAATGACATGGATATTTAAGGGCATAAATCCGTCTTTTGTGAAACCTTATTGTATCACCAATAATTTCCAAGATATATATACAATGTTTAATAACTTCTCCCAGTTTGAGCAGCCTCACAAAAATAAATAGCTGTTGCAATTTCCACGAATTGGGAAAATCAATAATGAACCCTTCTCTTGGCTTTTTTTCCACACACAATTATTGACAGTCTTAACTTTCACAAATTGAATTGTTGGCAACATTCCAGCTTAAACATACATTAAGTGGTACTGTTCTCAAAGGCAGCATGCTGTTTTGTTGCCCTTTGAATATATGCAAACATGCTGCCTCATTCTTTGAATTCCCAATTGAAGTTCAGTAGCCCTTTTGACTCCTGGTGAAATGCAAGTTTAGCTTTGTTTCCAGTAGCCTTTATGGAATGCTTTTCCACTGAGCAATATTACATAGTTACCACAATATGGGTAACTTATCTCGGTATCACTATTATTTTGACTCTTAGCTGAAATCTTATCTTCCATTTTAAAATATGGAATGATTAGAAAATCACGAGGATTAATTACAAAATGTAAAATCTGTAATAGTAACACTTTCTTTTTCCAAAATAGGCACATAGGGCATGTTGCTTGGTTGCTACCAGCGCTTTTCTCTTCGTAGTATTATATTAAAGCTGTGGGGTAGAGTCTTGATAGTGTTCCTTCTGTTGTTTTCTGGTTTTAACTTTTACCCCACATTGAGGGAGGTAAACACAATAGACCTACTATCATCTTTTTCTTTCTGTGGAGATAAATTGTGCCTAATATTGTTAGTTGATATTTTAACTGTCAATGATATTTCAGTTTTTCGTGTGCTTGTTTTGTTTTACTGTCAGGATAGGAATGTAAAGCATTCTTGGCATATGAGTTATTCCATAAAGGTGAATCTTCCAGGCAATTGAAATTTACCCCTGAGAGATTTTGTTGACAGCAGGTGAAATTCTGGCTAATGACAATTGAGGACTAGTATCTCTATAGATACCAGCTGAGCTTATCTTTTTTCCCCAACCTAATTGCATGTTTATTGAAGCAATAAACACCATGAGGGCTCTGCTCTTTAGTCAGGGATGTTAATACATTACTAAATGACTGATAAATTGTAACTCTGCTGCTTCTTTTGTTCCCAAGTCTAAGATTTAATACTGTTTTAGAAACAGAAAACTGTACATCATCATAATGTTCTGACTTTGTATTTCTGACTGAGTTTAGCTGTATATACACATTATAAAAAGTAGTCCAGTGAACTGATATAGCTAAAGTTCTTTACAAAGTACATAATATAAACATTTTTTTCTTTTCATATGGGATGCAATTTTACTATGTGTAAAATCAGCTGGATTCATATCAATTATATATGCCATCTTGAAGAGATACACCCTTTAGAAAGTTATATTAACTAGTTTTGATTATCAGATTAGCATATATATTATCCCTAGCAAACAACACAGGAACACAACACCAAATACTGCGTGTTTTTACTTATAAGTGAGAGCTAAATGGTAAGATCTTCTGAACACACAGAAGGAAACAACAGACACTGGGGTCTACTTGAGGAGGGAGGGTGGGAGGAGGGAGAGGAGTAGAACATAACTATTGGGTACTGGGATTATACCTGGGTGATGAAATAATATGTACAACAACCCCCTGTGAAATGTATTTATGTATGTAACAAACCTTCACATGTATCCCCAAACCTAAAAGTTTTTAAAAGATTGGCAAATAATATCCTAAAGTTAGTATATTAAAGGCAATAGTCTCCATGTTGGGTGTTCCTCTCCCACTCTTTCCTACTGACAATCTATTTTTCACAAGGCAGCTTGAGTAATGCATTTTAAAAATACAAAAATGATCTTATACCCCTTCTTATAACATCTTAGTGGTTTCCCCTTGTAACTTACATAATAAACCTATGTACCTATGGCATAAATGACTGCATGATCTGACTTATAACCAGCTCTCTATTCTCCTCCAGTCCCACTCTTCCCTTTGCTCACCACATCCATTCGCATTGGTCATTTTTTTTTATTTGGTTCTCTAATTCTCCAAGTTTCTTCTTACCTCTGGAAGAGGTTATCTTTATTGTTGCTGTTTTTTATGGTTGCTGTTTTCTCTGTCAGGAACAACCTTTGTTCTTCCTCCAAAATTTTAAAATGGCTGGTTCTTCCTCACCATTTTGATGTCAGCCAAATGTTATCATTTCAGAGAAGCTTTTTCTGATACCCCACCCTCAATGTAGAGTAGCCCCCACTCACTCCCCAGCCAATTACTGCATTTTGTCTCCTTCACAGCGTAGCATTATCTGTCTCCCATTACTAGAATGTAACCTTTATGAGGGCAGGGTCTTTGTCCTATCACACTATCCCCAGAATGTAACACAATGTCTGGCACATATATTGTGTTCATTAAATATTTGTTGAATAACATGATTTAATAAATAGAGTTTAAGAGCTAGAAGAACTTGTGACATCAGAGGTTATCAAGTTCCACTTTCATTTATAGGTGAAGAAACTGGAGACAGAGGTGACATGATTTAGCCAACAGAGTACAGTAATTTAATGGTGGAAGTGGGACAAGAACCAGGTCTTGCTACCACTAGTTTGGGGATTTTTATGCTAAGAAGTTAGAATTTACTAAGTTATTATAAGAAATCCTCTATGGAGAGAGCTATGTTTAACCCAAATTCATGCCATGTTAATAACAGAATTTTAGTCTTCTTGTACCTGCATGAAAAAGTTTCTCCAGATTCCTTTAAATCATAATCCCACCTGTATCAAACAATTAAGTCAATCGTATGGCTCTATTTGTCTTTGGTGTTATATCACATTAGTTATTAACATAAACATTGGAACCAGACATATATGGCTTTGAATACTAGCTTTGTTACTTAAAACCTATGTGGTCTTACTTTCGTGTCTTTTTTGATTTTGCTTTTAGTAAATTGTAGGCTGTGTATCCAACATACCTGTTAAACAGCTACATTGAGATATATTATAATTCACATTCTATAAATCTAGCCATTTAAAATGTAAATTTAATAGCTTTTAGTAATTCACAGAGCTGTGCAACTACATCATTAACATCATGATCTAGTTTAAGAACACTTTCATCAACTAAAAAAGATACTCCATACAAATTAAGTTACTCTTCATTTTACTCCACTCTTCTCCCTAGCCTTTGGCAACCATTAATCTATTTTCTGTCGGCATACATTTGTCTATTCTGGACATTTCACATAAATGGAATTATAAATTATGTGGTCCTTTGTGGTTGGCTTCTTTAACTTAGAATAATGTTCTTGAAGTGCATCCATGTGGTAGCATGTAACAGTACTTCATTTGTTTTAATTCCTTTTAATTGCTGATTAATATTCCACTGTGTATGTGTACCACAATTTGGCTATCCATTAATCAGCTGATAAACATTTGGGTTGTTTTCACTTTTTGGCTGTTATGAATAATGCTGCTATGAACATTCATGTACAAGCTTTTGTGTAGATATATGCTTTTAATTCTCTTCGGTGTATACTTAGGAGTGGAATTGCTGGGTCATATGGTAACTGCATGTGTAATTTCTCAGGAACTTTGATACATTTTTCAAAGCAGTTCACAATTTTTCATTCCCAATAGCAGTGTATGAAGTTTCCAATTTCTTCACACCAACACTTGTTATTATCTGTCCTTTTTAATAATAGCCATCCTAGCACATGTTAAATGGTATGTTATTGTGATTTTGTTTTGCATTTCTCTAATGGTTAATGATGTTGAGCATCTTTTCATGTGTGTATTGATCACTTCCATTTCTTCTTACAAGAAATGTCTATTCAGATTATCTGCCCATTTTATTTTTTTGGTCTTTTTATTGAGTTTTAAGCATTCTTTATACATTCTAGGTACAAATCCCTTATCAGACACATGATTTGCAAATATTTTGTGCAATTCTGTGAGTTATCTTTTTATGTTCTTGATGACATCCTTTGAAACATGAATGACTTCTAATTTTTATGAAGTTCATTTATTTTCCCTCTGGTCATTTGTGCTTCTGGTGTCATATCTAAGAAGACTTTTACTAATGCGAAGTCACAAAGATTTACTCCTTTATTTTTTTTTCAAAGGGTTTTATAATTTTAGCTCTTACATTTAGGCCTCTGATGCATTTTGAGTTAATGTTTTCCTATGGTGTGAAATAAGATTTCAAATTCATTTTTTTTTTTTTTTTTTTTGAGACGGAGTCTCGCTCTGCCGCCCAGGCTGGAGTGCAGTGGCCGGATCTCAGCTCACTGCAAGCTCCGCCTCCCGGGTTCACGCCATTCTCCTGCCTCAGCCTCCCGAGTAGCTGGGACTACAGGCGCCCGCCACCTCGCCGGCTAGTTTTTTGTATTTTTTAGCAGAGACGGGGTTTCACCGTGTCAGCCAGGGTGGTCTCGATCTCCTGACCTCGTGATCCGCCCGTCTCGGCCTCCCAAAGTGCTGGGATTACAGGCTTGAGCCACCGCGCCCGGCCTCAAATTCATTTTTTTTGCATGTGTATATTCAGTTGTACCAGCACCATTTGTTGAAGAAACTATTATTTTCTTCATTGAATTATCCTGCCCCTCTTGTGAAAAACAAATTGACCATAAATGTAGGAGTTTATTTCTGGACTCTCAGTAATACAACATGGAAACTCTGGGAATTAGATTTCCCCTCATCCCAGGGTTTATTATTGTTGATGATTGTTGCTTATTTAGTTACTTTTCTGAACTAATTCTGTAAAGTCTGTTTACTTTGTTCTGTGTGGCTGCTGAAGTCTCTTCTCAGTTAGCTTACTGGTCAGCTAATGATTAGACACAGATTTCCTTATATGCCTGGAACCAATAAGACTCCCAGTCTTTGCTGAGTGGCCTTGTGTGCTTGTTGGGGTGCATCTTTAATATACAAACAGCCAGGCAGTTTATAACTCTGATTAGTGTTCACTTTTTGCTTATGTAGAACCTCATGGTCAGCAAGAGGTGATGACTTAGGACCTTCTCAGGCCTTTCCTGAGCACATGTGCAATCTGGAGCATGTACACAGGCTTACACATGAGCATGACCTCATAGATTTCTGAAACTATGTAGGAGCTTTTCAAAGCCTCCATGGATATCTAATTCCCTAGCTTTTACTTTTAAACTTTTTGGCTAGCCTACCATTCACCCAACTGTTAACCACTGCACCAGGAAGCTTCAGTGTTAAACAATGCCAATGAAGTTTTTAACAAATCTCCTTCATGAAAAGGCATTTACTGAGTGATCACTGAGTTGGGTCAATTAAAGATAAGAGTTGCAAGTGAGATATTCCAGTAAATCACTGAACTGGTCAAATAATGATTTTTCCCTGGGAATGGGACTTCGAAGGAGGTCCAGCCCCCTTCTATCCCCTCTAGTGACTGCTAAGCTGCTGGTTCTCATTATGATTGCATACTATTGGGTTTCAAGGGTGCTGTGGAGCTGGGGGAAGTGGATGGAAATAAGTCAGGTTAAAGTGCCACAGTCATTATATGAAAAAGATGCTTGCATGTGCATATTTATAGCAGCACAATTTGCAATTGCAAAAATGTGGAACCACCCAAATGCCCATCAATCAACAAGTGGATAAAGAAACTGCTATATATATATATATGTGTGTGTGTGATAGAACACCATTCAGCCATAAAAAGGAATGAATTAATGGCATTTGCAGTGACCTGGATGAGATTAGAGACTATTATTCTAAGTGAAATAACTCAAGAATGGAAAACCAAACATTGTATGTTCTCACTCATAAGGGGAAGCTAAGCCATGAAGATGCAAAGGCATAAGAGTGACACAATGTACTTTGGGGACTCCGGGGGAAAGGGTGGGAAGGTGTTGAAGGATAAAAGACTACAAATAAGGTGCAATGTATACTGCTTGGGTGATGGGTGCACCAAAATCTCACAAATCACCACTAAAGAACTTACTCATGTAACCAAACGCCACCTGTTCCCCAAAAACCTGTGCAAATTCTAAAAAAAAGTCACAAAACTTGCTGCTCTTACCAATATTTAACTATTTTTCTTAAATAAATGCTCAGCAGATGATTACTGTCATTATTAATTTACAGACTTCTGAAAGAAAGTTTATTATTACAGTTTTTGCCAATGCTCTCATTACTTTTGTGGAGGAAAGGATGTTTAAAGTTATTTATTTTGCAATTCCTGCTGATGTCATCTGTTTGTTTTGTCATTCCACTTATCTGGTCCAGTCTATATATAGTTTCTAGTTTATGTAGCAATAGTTACTGCTCAAAATATTTTTTAAAATACATGACTGAAAACATCGATTGCAAGTGAAAGTTGCATGTGGAAGAGGGTCAGAACATAAGATATGATACGTAAATGTTCAATCATGAAAGCACAAGACTCACAGAATAAGTCTGCCTAAAATTTTTTTCTCAAAAATAGAAGTCAAGGACATCAAGGCAAATGAGTATAAGATAAGGAAGAAAAAATATTGAAAAAAAAAAAGTAGCTACTTCGAAAACAGCTCACATCATCCAAATATATAGTTTCTCAGAACTGTAAAAAAGCCAGAGATCAGTCAAGGCAGAAGTTAGAACATTACAGCATGAAATGGAAAAGATGATCAAAGAGGATGGTAAAATTATTGAAGTATTAAATGAATGTCTTAATGGATTTACAAGGATGTATACTAGGCAAATGCCAGCTTTCATTTACTATTTACATATCATCATATTGGACTTCAAAGTCAGCATTTCAGGGGTCTTAAGCAAGCCCTGGAAATTCAAAATCAACAATCTCCCCAACCAGATGGTGTTAATCTTAGGTACCTGGCTCTGACCAGAGTCACCTTTTTCAGTGACCATGGGCAATACTGGGAGGAAAAAGCCTGACAGCCTAAGCTGCTGCTGAGACAGATTTAATTAATGTGGTGCTCCTCTCTGTGCCTTGTCTTGAGACTGTCTTCTGGAAAGAGCTGCCCAATTTGATGGAGTTTTAAAACAATGGATACAGTCACTATCCATTGAAGTAGAGCCGTCTGTGTGATAGATTTAGAACCTTGTTAGAGGGTGAAGCAATGATTCCCAGGATTTTTGAAATTGATGTCCTAATGTTGTTCATAATTTAAAAATTAAAAATAAATTATAACCAGATTTAATCTCCTCCTAAAGGAACATACATGATTTTTCCCTTCTGTTTGTTTCTTTCCTTTTCCATTTAAATCTCTTTTTATTGTGAAGTAGAACTCATACAGAGAAAGGCACAAAACATGAATGCACAACTCAATAAATTATCAAACACCCAGGTAACCATTACCCAAGTCAAATATAGAACATTGACAACACCCCAGAGGCCCTCCTTCAATTTTCCTTTTAAAGAGTCCATTGAAATTAACTTTTTTAGTGATTTTGTGACAATTCTAGAAATAAAAAGATTATTGAGAAAGGGGGATGTTTCTAAACAAGATTTAGAAAATAGTGTATTATAGAAGTAGGATTCAGGGACTTAACTTGGAAACGTAAATCTGGTGGCAGAGGAAAATTTTGGGTATTATTGAATGCTGAACTTTCTCCTTCTCCCTCACTCCCCAATACAATGACAAAGGCTCAGTTGCACACTGTAAAAAGCTCAGTAGAAATGTGAAAGGCCAACAGAAAGTAACACTTTCTTAGCTCAGAGATGTAAGCTAATTAGATTTTACTGATATATGCTGAAGTACAATACATGTGCTCGGCCTTCACAAACTCACATTAAATATCTCTAGCAATGCTATGTCTATCTGGTCCTCACATATGATCTCAGTTTCAAACAATTCAGCAATCATAATCATAATTAATGGTTATGGCATTTGCTATGTGCCAGGCACTATTTGAAGCATTTTGCACGTATTAACTATTGTATTATTTAATCATCATAACCCTTTAAGAAAAGTGGGGAAACTGAATCACCAAGTAACTCTGGTAGGAGGTGGCGAAGCTGGAAATCAAACTCAGACCTGTTGGTAGTAGAATCCACTACTAAGCTCCTCTGCCTCTACATAACGAATTTAAAATGGTTGTTCCTTGGATGGACTTTTTTTGGTCATTATCCATAGGATGTATACATGTTAATAGTTTAATTATGAGGAATAATTCTGTTATCATTGTGACTATTAATTGTTCTTTGATATACATGTCAATATAGAGAAGATTGTGTCTGAGATTACTGTTGTGACATGAAAGATGCATGAAAATGAAACATTCTTGACAAACTCAGAAATACTTTTTATGGGCATACACACTTTGAATGAAGATAAATGTATATTTTGAAAAGAAAAGTGTATTGATGAACTTGTATAGGCATTACTTATTATTGGCATTATAGACGACTCATACTCAGTATAGTACGAATATAGTTTTGTGCCATTCCCTTAATTCATGCTAAAGGGCCAGTAGTTTTGCCACTATTGGTTTTGCACTGTAAGTAAAAATGTCAGCACAGAGAAAAAGACAAGGACTGTCTTAGTATTACTATGAAGATAGTCTTGATTTTGGAGACTCCATAAAAGGATCTCAGGTACCACCAGTTGTCCATGGACCACACTTTAAAAACTGCTGCAAACAAAAATTGACAACTACAATTTTCTAAAATCTCAGCTCTCACCTATGTCCCAGATCATGATGGATCTGTTGCCACCTGACTCCCTTACTTACAAATTTACAAATTTGGTTCCCTAGAATGCCTGTGCCCACACCCAGATACCATTTGCAGTTCCCAAAACAAAGCAAAACAAAACATAACAACAACAACAAAACAGAGTCGTTAAAGTCTCCAAGATATGCTGATATGCTCTTTCTGATTCAAGGTTAAGTTTGTCCCTTGATTTCTTACAACATGAATTCCTTCTTATGACCTCTGATGACCTCTGTATTCCTGACTCAGCCCAGTGGGGCTTGTAGTTATCTGCTTATAAAACTATCTTCTTCACTTAAAATTTGCCAAGCAAATTAGGTGAATGGTCAGAGATTGCTAGGAGGAAGAAATAAGAATGAAGTTTAATAAATTAGAAGATAATAAGGATACCTTCTTGATCACTTATAAGGAAGAAAATTCTCCAGTCAGGCTGCTGTCCCATTCTCTATAAAGGTGAATGGAATCATTCCTAAATACTTGATAATCAATGGTAATCTCCTATGACTTTCAGATACTGGGAGTATTTAGTCATTCTTAGTAGCTCATAGAAATAATGAAAAAAAAAAAAAAAAACAAATGAAAGAGAGAGGGTGGTCTTTCCTCCTTCCTGTGGCAAGCTCTGTGGTAGATAGCTTACTATGACACAAAAATTCAAAGCTGACATTTCTGTTCCATTTCGTATGGCTCCTTGCTCTGGCTATACAAGTTCCTTAGAAGAAGTTTCCTGTTAAGTAATACCGAGGTACTAGATTTTGTAGGGAATCCAACCTGGTTAATTCTGACAGGAAAGAGAGCATGCTAGAATCTTAAGTTACAGTAATCAAAGGGTCTAGGTGGAAAGGAAATCTGTATCTGGAAAGATGAGAGAAGATCTTTAGCCATCATCCATGTCATTCTTTCATGATTATCATTAGAATATCCTCTCTGAAGCATTTAAATTTATTTTTAAAAACATGTTGTCTTCTTCTTCCTCCTTATAAAAAATGGCAATGGTTTGAAAGCCAACAAAATTTGAATTTTGGATTACAGGAACTCCCAACTCCTCCAAACATGTTCAAATTACAGCAAAGGTATTTACAATGCTTTTACTTGATTCTTTGTATTTACCATAGTGACAAAACATTTTTGTTTAAACAAATATTAATTAAGTACTTGCTAGGTGCAAAAATCTATTGGGAACATGGGAAGTTGAAATAATTAATATGTGCTGTCTTGGTTCATTTTGTGTTGCTATAACAGAATCCTACAGACTGAGTAATTTATAAACAATAGAAGTTTATTTGGCTCATGGTTTGGAGATTAGGAAGTCCAAGGTCAAGGGGCTGCAACTGGAGAGGGCCTTCATGCTCATTATCCCAAGGCAATAGGCAGAAGAGCAAGAGAATGTGAGAGAGCCAAACTTGCTTTTATAACAAAGCCACACTTTTGATAACTAATCCTCTCCTGTAGTAAGGACATTAGTTGATTTACGAGGGCAGAACCTTCATGACCTAATCTCTGTTTATGAGGCCCAGCCTCCCAACACTGCTGCATTGGAAGTCAAGTTTACAACACATAAACTTTTGGGGACACATTCAAATTATAACATATGCCCTCTCTCCAAAAAAAAAAAAAAAAAAATCTTTAACTGGGGTGAGTGGTAGAAAATAGAGAGACAGATATTAATTATTTATAATATAAGTGAGTGAATGAAGGAGGCAGGATATACACCCAACATTGTACCAGTTTACCCCAGGGTTTTAACTATAATGTTGGTGGCAGACAGGAACCTGTACCAGGTGCATAATATTATCCTAATGAATCCTCACTAGGCATTCAGACACAAGGGCTGGTGGTTGGTGGAGAGCCTGCTTTTCAGCACTGCCTCAGGTTGAGGGTGGCCATTGTCAATGACTATCATTTAGACTCTGGATGTAGGCATGGTCAATTTATGGAGATCATTTTTATTCTTCCTCCAGCTGCCATCCCTACCAATACACTGCTCTTGGAAGTCTTGAGTCCCATCTGAGATGGAGATACTTATCTATCTTTTCTTGGGCAACACCACTGAAACATCATTGCAAAAGGACTGATTAACATTTGCTACTTTTTAAAGAAAGATCCCCAAATCTCATAGTAATCAAGCTGTGATCATTAATACCAAGCAATTTGCTCAAAAATTTATTTTTGACTTTTTTCCATTTGGGTAATTAACATCATAAAGTGAGATAGGGATCAAAGAGTCTGGAGTGTCTCTTCCCTGTAGGAGATAAGAGGCAAGGTCAAAAAAATCAAACAGAAATTCATCTTCTATTCCACTCAGCTTTGATTTGGAAAGGAGGTAGTTAAGTTACAACATGAAGAAAGTGGCAGTTATAAAGCTTGCCTTCTATTGCATGCTTTTGCAGCAGCAATTACTTCAGCTACAAATCTCATTTACAGAACTCTTTGAAAGTGCTATCTGGGCGATGGCAGAATACACTGGAAATCAATGGAGGGTGATTTCATTCCCAAATTGAAGTTACCATTTAATCGTCAGGGAAAAAAATACACAAGCATACCCCAACCTCCTTCCTACTCATTAATAGATTCCTCAGTAGCAATTATGAGGCTCAACTTTCGCAAATTCAATTACTACTCGAAAAATATGAATTATAAACACTCTTTACCAATTGAAATGCAATAGCATCCCAGCTTTCAGAAGGAAACTAGACAGGAACTGTTGGGAATGCTCATAATCATGATGCTAATAAGTAACGGCCCAGTACGCATAGGCTGCAAAACAGCCCAGCGCCTGCCTTTCTGCAACTACCATTATGTGATATTTAATTTCCTGATTTACATATAGCATCCTAGCAACCACCAAGCATGTTAGTGCTAATGGATCTAAAAATGATTGCACTGGGAAATCTGTTCCAAAGGGCCTCATGCTCCAGGGAGGGATTCTTTCTCCTTGGAGGACATGTCAATAGCCAAATAGATATGTGGGGAGTGGAGTTACTTTCTTTTCCTTGAGATTTTATTGCCCTTCCTGATCCTGTATATTCAGAGGGCCTGTAATCCAGGTTTAATCTAAATAGATGGCAGTACTGCCAACAGATCCTAATTACACATGAATATTCAATAGCACAACAGAGGGGCCTGGGGATGTTGCCTACTGGAGATGACCTTCAACCTAGCAAAACTGGACACTGACAATAGCCCTAAATTTCACGTTATTTACTATTCATTGATTTAAGACAGAAAGGGCACTGTCAAAACGTTAATGCAACCTAGGATTAGTGAGGCTTTAATCCTTTCTCTGGCACTCTCATTTTACTGTTAATTAGATTAGTTATCAGCCCAGTTAGGCCTTGTGATAAAGGTTGGTTCCTTTTTCATGTAGAAAAAGACAGATTTAGAAACAAGCATAGGGCCCAAGAGCTGGAGAAAAGCCAGATTAAAAAAAAAAAAAAAAAAGCTAGAGAGATCCTCTCTCTTTAATTCTAGCCTGGGTTCTCTAAAATCAGCTATCAGATGCTCTCAGGGACTTTTCCAGATAGGCCCTGTATGATGCAGTAGACTAGGAGAAGGTGTAGGAAATCCATTGTAAAGCTGAATGGCCTATTAGTTTCATAATGTTGTCAGGGAAGACTTTAGTGAAGGAAGGCAATGCTGAGTAATTAAAGATTCATTCCATTTTGTTCCTGAACTCATTTCCCCAACTCCATATTCCCTTCATCTCAACCATAATGTACCTTGATCCATGGTACTGAATTCTGATCCTCCTCTTTAACCATTGGCTCTCTAACCCTTACGTTCCACTGAATGTTCTCTTTTTGGTCCAATCATCACCTCCAAACTCTTAATTAGTCCCAATTTTCTAGCCCATTACCTCCCACTGTGGTTTGCCTCCATACTCACTGGACTCTGTGGGCAGCCATTTTGATTATATGCTCACTAATACCCTGCAATTCCTTAGCCCCTTGAAAACTCTGTCAAAATTTTTGCCTTGCTGATGCAAGCCCTGTGCAACTTCTTCTAACAAATCCATTTGCTTATCAGGTGCTAAGTGTTTCTAAGGAAAACTATAAAACTATGAAGATTTGATTCCTTATAACCATGACAGCTAATTTCAGCTGGGCCTTCTAGGATGTTCATTTACATGTCTTTTCATTACTTGTTGGCTTTCTTTGCCATTCATTCATTCTTTGGACAAACTTTTATTTGCCAATTATTACAATTATTATACAATTAGTACAATTATTATACATCCCAACTATGGCCAAAGCACTGAGGATAAAATGGTGATGAAGATTGACAAGGTCTCTTCCCTCATGGACTTTATCATTTAGCGAAGGAAGGTGGAAAACAAACATGTTTTTAAAAAGGCAATTTCCTATTGAGATAAGTTCCATGCAAAAGAGTGCATGCAAATGTTCTGAGATGAGAATAATCTCAAGGGGTTCAAAGGATAGAATGAAGGTCAGTGTAGGTGGGCCAGAATGGGAGAGAAAGAGTGATAAGATGTGAGGTCATAGAGATAGGCAAGGGATCATGAAAAAGTCGCAGGATATTATTCCAGCACTAATGGAAAGCATTTTGAAAGTTTTAATCAGGGTACTCACAATATCTAGTTTATGCTTTGAAATGATCACTGTAGCTGCTGTGCAATGGATATAAGAGCCAATCATGGAAACAAAGAAACCAGTCAGTAAACTGATGAAAGATCCAGGTGAGGGATGATCATGGCTTGGACTAGGTTTGTAGCAGTAGAGGTGGTGAAAACTCTACTGAGTTCCAGTGAGAAAGCTGAAGGCTGAATAATGAAGTGCTGTTCCCAGGGTCTAATGAAATGACAACGGTTACCTTTAGAAGTCAGATTTGAATTGTCATTTTGCTTCATCTGAAGGAGAGAAATTGTGTTTTATCTTCTGCCCACCCCTCTACCCCACTTTGACTTTAGCTCTCGTGCAAGTGTTTAATAAAAAAGCCATCAGTATCTCTTTTCTCCTTAAGTACCCTCTCCCTGTCACTTTCTCGTGCTTGTTCTTACTAAAGCTCTGCACATTTTTTTTCTTCTTCTTCCCACCATTCAAACTCCCTTTGTCTTGCCTCCTCTATCCAGAGAGGTGACTACAAGGTGAGAATGTCAGTGACCTTGCAAAACTGTAAGGGCAGGCTATAGAGCAGGGTTAGGGGCTAAGAGTATCTCTGGAATCCCTCACAATAACCATGTGGGAGCAACTTTACTACTAAACCTAGGAATAATCTCAGTGGCTACTACTGAGCTAGGTTTCTGAGAATGTCTTTTTAACTATCCTTTTATGGTCAGATATAGAAATGCCAGACTTCTTGAAAAAGGTTTTCAAAGGTACTAGCAGACCCCATCATGCTACTTCATATTTGCAGAACACTGGAAACATTTGGAAGGAAATAGAAAATTGATCCTGATATGTGCATTTACTCTGGACTTATACCATCTCTTATTTAACAAGCTCAAAGCAGTGCCAATGTTAATGTTTTATTACCTTACTAATCTCAACATCACAGCTGTGAGGCCAAATCAGTAGTCAGATTTGTCATTTTCTAGATCAATCAATCATCATAGATATTTTCCAAAGCATGTACTACTTTGAGCAGCCATGGCCTAAGTTTTGGCCTAAAATGTAGATGTGTGATTCATGATTCCTGTATCAGGGACACAAGCTGAATGTAGAAGAAACAATTCAGACAAAAGCAGCAATTAATCACATGCCAACCTGGATAATATAGACTCTAATTTTAGCATGAATTCTAAGATGGAAGCATCAATTTTTATATAATGTTGACCTGTAGACTTTTAGACCTGGGAAGGAACTTAGAGTCTTATCTACTCATTTCATAAATATCCAATATCTGATACCCAGAGAGATAAAGTAAACTAGCCATAGTCACAGAAAAGTCAGTGGTAGAGTCAGGACAGGGACCCAGGTTTCTCTGATTTTAAACCCAGTGTTGTTTATGTTATAAAAAACTTCCTCATCAGTCACATTCTCAGTGTGCTTCTGTGTTGCTACATTTTAATGACCATTTGACTGTGATGCTATTAATGCAAGAGGAACATCTGCAGCTTCTTTAGCCATTTAAGCACCTCAGGAATGGTTTATTATGGATATTCTAAATCTAGGGGCCAACGTTGTGTGAAACAGTTCTCTGAGATAAATATTCAGCTGCTCTCAGCATCTATTAGTAATCTCCAGGCTCTGCTCTATGCTCATGTAATTAATCAACAAGGAATTGACTGTCAGCAACATTTCTGGGTAAGACTTGGAGCTGGATTGGAGAAAACTTTGCCAGGAAAGCTCAGTCTAATGGGGAAGATATACATGTTACTCATGACATGAGTCTTACTATAATAGCAATATAATACTTGATCTCAAAAAGTTTCTAGCTTGATTTAAGAAAAAGGAAAACCAGAAAACATAAGCATATATAAAAAACACACACAGAGACACATATATCACAGTTACATACACATATATCAAATTGTCACATATGTAGAGCAAAGAACTGCAATGAGTAAATCCATGAATTGGGGTTTTATATTGCTATTTTAAAAAGTATTTCATGAATGCATAAACCCTGGTTAAAAGAGGAGGCTAGATGCACTTGAGTTTCTCCTACATAATGCAGTCTGTATTGAACTTCAAATATTATTATTATCTGATGTGGACTTTGATGATTTTGATGATGACAGATTACTTCACTTACAACAAATGTTCAGTTCACAGTAGTGGTGCAAATTGAATCTTGTTATTGAATTTCCTCTGTATGGTATTATTATTTATTGTTTAACATTGGCACAAGGAGAAGACTGGGGCAAGTGGTAAAGAAACTGGTCTTTATTGAGTCCCTACTGTATACTATACACTTTGTGGAAATTATCCTTTAAACAATCTTGTGAGATGTGTATTATCTCAATATTAACAATGAGATAACTGAGGCTGAGACAGGATTGGAAATCAGATCTGACTCAGAACCCCATGCTTCTAACATATTACAGTATGTAGCCACATTGAAATATTCTATTTAAGTTCTGAACATTGAGAGTGGGGTGTGACCACTGGAGCTTTCCAAACACATTGGGAAAAAAAATAGTTCAATTATTTTAAAAACTATTTTGATATATGACAAGTATTACAAACAATGAGTAAAATTTGAGGAGAGCAGTGTATTTAAGCTAAGTCAGGATTTGGTTTGAATGAACTTCTCCTACCTAGGTATTTGGTTATTTCTGATTAAAGAGTTAAATTTTTGCAGTGAAATTTTTGCCTGATTAGTAATCATCAGAGAGCGGGTTTTTGTCGTTGTTGTTTGTTTGTTTGTTTTTGCTGGACTTAAACCTCATTGGTTGAGTGCATGTAATTACTGGACCTTTACTCAAACCAAAAGTTTGGATTGAGGTAAGAGTAAAGGAGGGGGGCACATAAAGTATACATGAACTGTGAACTAAGATTCAGAGAATTTCTGATTGGTTTCTAGAAATGAGAGTTCCAGACAAAGAGTTAAAATTTAGGTGTGTGGGGAGGGGGTACATTTTAGCTTTTATGAAAAGCAGCTATAGAGTGTTGACATATTCATCACAAATTCTCTTTTGGTAATGCAGTCTCTAGAGTAGTAATGTGAGAGACATCAAATCTCCATGAACACTTGCATTATAACGTTTTAAATCTTTTCCTAATAGATGTCTTTTCAGTAAATCCTCACGTATCTGCCTTATTCTAGTAAACTAAAGTACAAAATTACCCTTTCAAAAAGTTCTGATGTTAAGGGAGTGATGAGACAGTGTCTAGTGGGGACATTGGCTTCTGATAGGACTTCTTTTTAATCATATTTTTCTTAGTAAGTAAATAATATTACTAGTTGAAATTCAAATATGTTTCATTAATAGTAACTTAACTAAGCTACATTCCAGTAAAGTCCCAATTACATTAAATTTAATTAACTTGGACCCCTAGTTATACTGAATTTTATGGCTTGTTGTTATTGCCTGTCTCTTCCTGAAGAAAAAATAAGTAAAAATGATGTCATATCAGGTATTTAGTAAAACAAAAATATCTCCATAGGACCCCCTCAATTCAATACAATTGCAACTATATCTCTTGGAATTATCTTCATAAGGTCCTGGGCAGTGAATAATTAAGAATGGTGTTCCTTTAAGAGCCTGAGGCAACAAGAAATTATTCAGTTTTATCATTTAGATTCTAGTTTCTAAAGCAGAGATGTATACTGAAATACTATAGAAAGATTTTTAAACTAAAATAAAAGATAAAATTACAAAGGATTTTCACATGTATGACAGAATCTTAGAAGGCTAGAACAATGGACTGAAACTAACAATATAATATAATAAGTATAATAATAAGTATAAAAATAATACAATAAGTATAATAAGGACTAATGAAAAGTTCTGTACTCAAGTCCTCCCTACCCCCACATCAAAAGGTCCAGGTGAGGAAGCCAAGGTTTAAATTATTGCTTCTGAAAAAGCCCAAGGGTTTTAGTTGACTATAATGGCAAAACTAGTGAACACTATGTTGCAACCAAAAAAGTAATGCAATCTGAGAGTAAATTGTGTATTTTCTAGATGGTTATAGTCCCAATATTCTCTGTGCTGATCAGTCACTTGCATAACATGGTGGGGTTTTTTTTTGAGGGGGAGGGAGCATTGTAGAATATTGACAAATGGCTGTGATAAGTAAAGATGACCAGAAGTTTTTAGTTTCTATAAGCAATGTTTAAAGGAACTGAAGGTATGAAAGCTTAGTTGAGGGTAGAGGGCTTAACAGCTGTTTTATAACTTATAACATGTTGACTTGTAGAAGACAACAGATTTATTTTGTGTAGCTTCAGAGGATCTCACTATAACCAATAGACTTTAAAAGATAGAAACATGTATGTGTTCTATGAGCTGATTCCTGCACTTTGTAGGGAGTTGTGTTAGATGACCTTGATCCCTTCAAGTTACAACAATCAAGCTTCTGAAATGTATCCAGCTGATTGTTAATCCTTTCCTCATCTTCAGGCTCACAGTACAAAATTCATTTGGCTGAAAGAGAACAAAAATCACACCAAGTTAGCTTGATCTGTATTCCTTCACACAAAATATAGACATTTCTGCATTTTTCAGGTAACTGTGTTGCTTTGTCTTCATCTGTTTGATTTTTCTCTATATTTTTGTCTGTTGCTCTTTCCTTCTCCCATGATTTTTAAATCATTTTTTGGAGATGCTATTATTCAAACTCAGGGAGTCTTAAGTTACAATACGGTTATGTAGTATTAAGACCATCTCCAGTGTTGTGGGCTATGAAAATATGTCTTTTTGAACTGTGGATTTTAAAATGTCTACTCCCTTTTCTTCTTGACTGAAAACTAAAGTTTAAAGTATTGGAAGGAGGAATGGTAACTTTTGGGTAGATTTTTAAGAAACTTAAAAATAGAACAATTCTCAGTCCTGAGAAAGGAATGGCTTTTGAAAAAAGACCATTATTTGGCAGTTTTTAAAGGCACTTGTAGCAGCAACAGTAGCAGCACATAGAGTCCTTCCCTGGGGTAAACATAGTAACCATGCAAGAGGTTGCTTGACAGAAGGGCATTAGGTCATCCCATAATTTCTGTTAGCTCTGCCATGCCCATTCCAAAAGCACTTCAGGCTAATAGTGTCTCAGCTTAATTGGTGGAAGAAATGTGTAGTCTACCACTATAAAAATAGATCAACCTTACTAAGCACATGAAAAAGATGTTCACTGTCACTAGTCATCAGTTAAATGCAAATAAAAACCATAGTGAGATACCACTACACACCCACCAGAATGGCTAAAATTAAATAAACTGACAAGACCAAGTATTTTTGAGTATGTGAAGCAAGTGAGATTCTTGTACTTTGTTGGCAAAAATATAAAATATTGCAACTGCTTTGGAAAACTGTTAGGTGTTTCCTTCTGATGAAACATACACCTACCCTGTGACCCAGCGTTTGACTCCTAGTAAATCTTCCCAGAAGAAATGAAAACATATGTGCACAAAAAAATACTTGTATTAAGAATGTTTAAAGCCACTTTATTTATTTATTTATTTATTTATTTTTTTTTTTGAGAAAGCCACTTTATTTATAACACCCCCAAGATGGAAACAACTCAAATATCCCTCAACAGGAGAATTAAAAAGTTATGACATGTTCTCAGCAAAAAGAATGAATTACTGATACATGCTACAGCAAACATCAATTTTATACATACGTCATTGAGTAAAAGAAATCAGTCGCAAAATGGTGCATACTGTATAACTTCATTTAAATACATCTCAAGAATAGACAAAACTATCAAAATGGTGGTTGTCTGGGCCAAGGGTTGTGATGAGGGGTTGACTAAGTAGGAATACCAGGGGTACTTTCTTCTGAGATGATGGAAATATTACATATCTCAATTCGGGTGCTGGTTACAGGGATGTGCACCTTTGTCAAAACTCATTACATTGTACCCTTAATCATGTGCATTTCTCTATAGATAAATTTTACCTCGATAAAAACAAAAATTTTAAAAATAGGCCAATCATTAACAAATAAAACCTTTAATGTATAATCAAAGCAAGAATCATGTGCTCAGCTTTATATGGATATGCAGCTTCAAGATAGTTTTCCTAGGTAAGTTCTCAACTGCATCACCTGAGCTCTTTCACCACACAGAAACACTGGAGTTTCCACCAGCTTGATTGCAGTGGAAATTAGCAGGAGGACATGCTCTTCAGAGGCCAAGAGATCCCTGCATAGTCTGGATACTTGGCCATTGAAATATGCACCTATCTAAAAGAGATTCTAAGGAATAGAAGAAAGTCTCAAATGCAAATTTGATGGGTAGGGAGAGATCAAAGCCTTCCATGTGGGTTTTCATGGAAGCCATTGGTTAGTAAAAAAAGATTATGGCTTTAGAACTAGACATGCCTCTTCAGGTACTCAGTCCTTCATCTGTGAAATGGAGCTCATACAAGCTCCAATAAGGAATTGAAGTGAGGATTATTGAAAATAGATATAAATCATCTAGTTCTGTGGAAAACAACCAGTTCAGTGACTTGTATGTGAGTAAACTGGAGCTAATACTAACATTCCATCACATTCTGCTATTGCCAGCAGAACAGCCCCTACACTCACATATTTCTGTCCCTGCTTATACTATCAATACTCACGCAGTGAAAACTCTCCTTTCCCTTTCAGTATACCAATATATACATATCCTTCAGGCTTTGACTCCTTTGAATTTAACAGAGAATTACTCTTCCCTGTTAAGCCTAGCAGATTCCCTGCAAAGACCTCTACCTCTCTCTGCTTGGGGCTAAAGATATCTGCCTTGCCTTATAGATAGGGAGTAGTGCAAATTAGATATACTTTGAAATTGAACAGACTATGATTCAAATCCTGGTTCTTCCACTTAATAACTGTGATTTTTGGAAGGTAACAGGCTCACTGAGGTTCAGTTTTCTCATCTATAAAGCGAAGAGAATAATAGTACCTACCTCACAAGAATAAATTATATAATATATGTATAAAGGGCTTAGTATGGTGTCTGGCTCATAGTAGATACCCACTAGGTGGCGCTTGGTATTATTAGGATCAAAGATATTAATCTGGTCTACCTGTAGGTGGACCCATTTGTTTGCCTTGTTCTCCTTTTAAAGGGATTATCTGTCTTCCTATTTTACTTTATTTTTGGTTGCCTTGTGCCCGGTTTGAACTAATCACTCCATATACACTCACACTATGCTACCCCTGAGCCCTAGACTTGTCCCAGCTTAGATATCATAGCTGATCTGTTCCTTCTTGTTTAAATTAACAGCTGGTAGAATGATATATGCTTTTTCCACTTGGTCAACCTATAGTCTCTTGACCTTGCCTCCTGGCACTCAGGCTCTAACCTTGTATCTATGTGCCATAAACCTAACATGAACCATCTAGAACTTGGCTCAGTGCCCTCACTTCTCTTGGCTTGCCTTGTCCTAGTTTCACCCTCAATTCAACACCAACATTTAAATATTATTTACTTTCCCTATGTTTTATATTTCTGATTATGTCCTATTAGGAAGTAAAGGTCATGCTCTTATGTATTTGTTGTTCTTCTTAGTGGCAAGTAGATAGATGTTCACTCGACTTCCATTTTCTGATCATACAGAAAAGACACTGCCAATGTACTGCACTGTACAATATGGTAGTCACTGCCATATCTGGCTACTAAAATTAAAATTAATTAAAATTAAATAATGTTATAGATTTGGTTGCTCAGTTACCCTACCCATATTTTAAGAGGTCAGTAGCCACATGTGGCTTAGGGGCTGCTACATAGGATAGCTCAAATATGACTAGGACATTATAAGATCTCTTTAATTATAGCAGCTGAAGTTTGCTGAGGAGAGAATGTGGAATGGCAGATAAATTTTTTCTTTGGCCTTATAGTCCAAAGGGTACAAGTACAAAAAGTGGTTAAGGGCATGAACTTGAAAGCCAGGTAACCTGGGTTAAAATCACACCTCTGACATTTACTAGCTACATGACTTAGGGTAAGCTGCTTTTTTGTGTGTGCCTGTTTCTCTACAAGTAAAGTTTGGGTGATAGGAGTGCTTGACTTATAGGTAAATCTCATTAGAGGATTAGATGAGATTGCATATATAATTTAAAACAGTGCCTGGTACATAGTAAGTCCTATATATCTGTTTGTTGTCATTGTTATGACATAGGGAGATAGTGTTTTAGAAACTGAATTTTAGGGCAATTGTCCACCAGCAATGCAGTTTTTGTAAATTATGAGTAGCAGAAACAGTGGTTTAAGAGACACTGATTTGACGATAATTCGAATACCTGTGGTATGTTAGAGAAAAGAACCAAAAATCAGATTGCATGCTTCACACTTGGGATTGTGTCTAGTTTTCCTGCAGAGAGGAAGAAAATGGTATGTTGTATTTCCATGCTGAGTTTCAAATCCTGGGGAGATATCCTAAGTGAGTGTGGAACAAAACAAGAGAGTCAGGAATGGTCAGAGGGGAGTATTAGGCTGGAAAATTAAATTGAAAAATAATCTCTGTAAAGACAGCAGTTGCAGCAAGTGGGGAAGACTCATTGAAGGAGATATTGAATAAACAAGCTGAATTGTAGTAAAGGGGATGAACCTGGGATACTGTTAGGTAATGAGGAGCTTAAAGAAACACATGAAAAGTACCTACAAAGAGGCATTTGAATCCCTTCCTTTTCTCCCTTTCAGGTTCATTGGTAGAGCATTACTCATAAAGAGAAGGGGCCCACCTCATGTTGTAATGAAGGTCAAAAAGTTTGAACCTCAAAATCTTTCTCTTGCTGGCCTAACTCTGGATTTGGATTATTTACCATAGAATAATTTATTTGGATTAAAGTATTGAGTAAGTGTACTACAAAAATATTTAAGTAACTCAAGCCCAATTTAGTCTAGTGTTTTGTTTTGTTTTGTTTTTTAGCTGGGCTGGATGACCTCCTGGGCAGACATGTTGCCCTTGGTTCCCTTCCTCACCTCAAGCCTATCTATTCTACCATTCCCTACCCCAACAAAAACTCATCTGACTAATTTAGTCATTTTCTTATAGCTCTAAGTGGTGATGGACCAGACTGATAAAAATGCAGATGAACTGTGCTCAGAAAGAAAATCAAATAATATATTTGGATACCCTGGTGTGGCCACAAGTAGTATAGAGTCACTTACTGTAAAATTACTTTCACTGAATATTTGAAAATAGTTACAGCAAACAGTCTCTGTAAAGATATGGAGAAAAGCAAGAGAGCAGTATGTATTTAGTGAAATGGAATTAAATTGTTATGATTCAGGCATAGAAGGTTAGATATTGTCAAAAGTGATAAAATGACACTACAGGGGAAGCCAGGGGCTGAAACATGAAAAGCAAAGCATGTTGTATCGTATTTAGAACAGAGTTGGAAACACAATAAATGTTGGGCAAATAAATGAGAATTGGGTGGTTGTGATAAGGATTCTGGATTTCATATTGTTGGTAGCAAATGATTAGTGGTGAATTGGAGAGAAAGATAACATTTTAAGAGATAACTAGGAGGGAATGTTGATAAGATTTGCTTGTATTGAAGGGATGAGAAAAATGGAGGAATTAAGAATGACTCCCACATTTCTGATGTAAACAATTGTACAGAGAGTGGTGCCATTCACTGGGAGCACTGAAAGTGGAGTATATTTGAGGTGATGGTAGATGATAAGTCTAGTTTGGGAAGCGTTGACTATGAGTTACCTGTGCATCATCTAAGTGGAAAATTTCAGGAGAAAGCCAGATAATGAATCTAGAGCTCAGGAAACATCAAAGGGCAGAAGATATCAACTTGGAAAATGACTAGCAAAAGGCAGAAGAGTAGATGAGATTTCCCAGGATGATTTGAAGAAAAAGAACCAAAGAATAAACCTAGAATATATCAATATTTAAGTGGCGGATGAAGTAAAATGAGCCAGTGAAGGAGAATGAAGAGAAACAATATTAAAAATGTGATGAGAGCCAAGAAAAAAAATGATGTTACAAACATTACCAGAAGAATTACAAATACTTGGTAGTCAGTGGAAATATAAATAGTCAATGGCACACAGAAATCAAAGATTTTGCATTTAGAGGTAATTGCTGAGTTTAGTGAGATAATTTCAATAGCAAGAATATTTCAGTAGCTAGATTATACTGAGTTAAGATAGGAAAAGTAGAGCCAGTGAATGTAGATTACTCATTGAAGATGCTAATCTATAAAAAGGTGAAGAAAGGGAATAATAGCTAGAGGGAGATAGAAAATTGAGAATGTGGTACCTTTTTTGTTTTTTGACTTAAATATATATATGACTTGAACATGTTTGACCGAGGGAAGGAGTCTGTTGCTTGGGGGAAGTTTAGAAAATGAGGTTGTGACATCCCTTCCTTTATGGAAAGGACATAGAAATGAAATTTTGACTGAGGTCACAAAAGCTACAGCACTGTTGGAGTGAGCCGTGCCTGAAAATCTCATCTGGTGCATGAGTGATCATTAATTACCTCATGTATTGAGCATTAATGAGAAGGCGGTGGTGATCATTAATTAGGAGATGTTTGCAAGGTGAGAAAAAAGTGTTCACTCTTGAAAAATTCAATGGATGACATTAAAGGACAGTGACTCCTAACAGAATTAAAGAGGGGGGATTAATGACATGAAAACTTGCATTAAAAGATGTCATGAAATGGCAGCCAGGCAGGTGGAAGAGATCAGAAAACTCCCATTTTGAAGTGGCCACTAAATCTGTGTCTAAACAAGCAAAGGGAAGTGGAAAGTTGAAGTAATTGTTTCAACATCTCAAGGTCTCCAACCCCATTATGGATAAAGATAAATGTATCAGAACAGTTAGGACTTCCCAAAGGCATACGAGGCTCAAGGTTCATTTCTGGAGTTTGTGAAGCCTAGGAAGAATCATAGCACTATCTACCTATCCTATATTACTGATCTCCCTCTCCCAGTTTATACAAAAGGAACCAGATTGTAAAGAGCATTAAATAAAACTTGGATGATGAGTTTTTGTTGTTGTCTCGCTCTGTCATCCAGGCTGGAGTGCAGTGGTGCGATCTCGGCTCATTGCAACCTCTGCCTCCCAGGTTCAAGCAATTCTTCTACCTCAGCCTCCCGAGTAGCTGGGACCACAGGGGCTCACCACCATGCCCCCCTAATTTTTTGTATTTTTTTTAGTAAAGATGGGGTTTCACGGTTTTAGCCAGGATGGTCTTGATCTCCTGACCTCGTCATCTGCCTGCCTCGGCCTCCCAAAGTGCTGGAATAACAGACATGAGCCACTGTGTTGGGGCCGGATTATGAGCTTTAAAAGCCCACTTTATGTCTGTGAACTTCTGACTTGGTTTTCTTTATTTTAGCATAAGGTGGAATCTATCTTCTCCCCTAAGCTATATCATTAAGGTATATATTCCCTAAGGTTTACCCCTTTTTC